>NC_140993.1:225324347-226524347 GCF_052327205.1 Somniosus microcephalus | reverse complement strand
CCGAGCAGCGTTGAGGACAAATGAGCAGAGAGAGAGAGAGGGTAAAGCAGCAGCCGGGTTCAGGACCGAGCGACGGCAACAGGAAAGGCAGACAGGAGAATGCGCAGAGCACAGCCAGGGCTCAAGGGCTGAACCGCGTCCGCGGGGAGAAGAAGGGAGAGCGCGGGAGACGCCATTTTTAGAAGCCGCAGCAGAGAAGAAGGGCGAGCGCGGGAAGGAAGGAAAGCGTGGGAGACGCCACTTTGTTTCAGCGGAGAAGAAGGGAGAGCACGGGAGACGCCATTTAGACAGTTAAAATATACCCAGGGATGGCGAAGAGTGGCAGTATCACGGCGTTCGACAATGAAGTCGAAGATTGGGCGACATATGTGGAACGCATTGAGGTGTACTGCAGGGCGAATGAAGTGCCAGATGCTAGGAAAGCACTGGTTTTGTTAAATTCCATGTGTGCAAAAACTTATGGCTTACTGCGAAACCTGATAACCCCAGAGAAGCCCGTGGAGAAGAATTTCGAAAGCATAGTAGAAATCCTACAGGACCACTTAAGCCCCACACCGCTGCTGATAGCAGAAAGATTTAAGTTCCACAAAAGGAACCAGCATAAAGACGAAAGTAATGCTGAGTACTTAACGGAACTGCGCAAGTTATCGAAACACTGCCAGTTTGAAGCGGGTCTATCAGATACGTTAAGGGACAAGTTTGTGTGTGGGCTTCAAAGTGAAGGAATCCAGAAACAGCTTCTATCAGAAAAGGATCTTACGCTGGACAAGGCTTTCAGCATGGCAGTATCACATGAAGCAGCCGCACGGGGCGCTGCAGAGATACAACGGAGGCCGCAAGAATACGGCACCAGTGAAATGTCATATGGAGCAGGGAAGTGTTATCGCTGCGGCAGAATGACACATGATCAGAAGGATTGTTGGTTCAAGGACCAAGTGTGCAGACAGTGTGGAAAGACAGGACACATAGCAAGAGTCTGCAGGTCAGGGAAGAAAACCAACAGCAGGAAATCTCCACAGGAGAAGTACAAAAAGGTACATAAGGTGATGGACAGTAGTTCAGACGAACAGGGAAGTGATACAGACTCCGGAAGCAAGGAGCTGGATGTCTGAAACTACATAAGGTAACCAAAATGGAGGATCACAAGACTATCTGGGTCACACTCAAGATAGACGGAGTCCAAGTGAAAATGGAATTGGACACTGGATCAGCCCTAACAGTCATAAACCAAAGGGACTACAAGTGGCTATTTCCACATATACCCTTGGAAGCTACAGAGATTGTCTTGAAGACGTACACGGGGCAAAAAGTCTACCCCAAAGGAAAAATAAGGGTGAAAGTGATATACAAAGGCCAGGAAATACCTAAAATGGACCTATATGTATTGCCAGATGGAGGACCACCACTACTAGGACGTGAATGGATCCGGAAGATACAACTAGATTGGCATTCCATACAGGCACTGAAGGTTGAGGCCAAAAAGAATGATGACGCCACACCTGGACGACTGCCAAAAATGCTAACTGACGCACAAGAGGTGTTCCAGGAGGGACTCGGAACACTAAAAGGCATACCAGCAACGATTGAAATAAAGGAAAATGCAAGTCCAAAGTTTTTTAAGGCCAGACCGGTGCCTTATGCGATCCGACCAGCCATTGAAGCAGAGCTGGAAGGGTTGGAACATTCAGGAGTACTGTCCAAAGTAGACTGGAGCGAGTGGGCTACACCCATCGTCCCTGTAATGAAGAGGTCGTTGAGTAATACATTTGGGGAACCAAAGAAGGTCCGCATCTGTGGGGATTTCAAGGTGACAGTGAACCCAGTCCTTCACACGGTACAATATCCACTTCCACGGATTGAGGATATTTTCGCCTCGCTATCTGGGGGTAAACGCTTCACCAAAATTGATCTGGCCCAGGCGTATTTGGAAATGGAGGTAGAAGAAGCCTCGAAACAATACCTCACGATCAACACTCATAAAGGTCTCTATCAATATAACCGACTGGTTTTCGGAGTAGCATCGACTCCGGCTATTTGGCAAAGGGCAATGGATCAAGTCCTGCAAGGAATTCCAGGGACCCAGTGTTATTTGGACGACATCCTGGTCACGGGCGAAAATGACAGTGAGCACCTCGCCAACCTGGAGAAGGTGCTCGCTAGATTAAAGGAATATGGGCTACGAGCTATTCGCCACAAGTGCGAGTTATTCCAGAAGCAGATCTCGTATTGTGGGCACATTATTGATGAAGAGGGGTTACATAAGTCCCCTGAAAAGATTGAGGCAGTAGTCAAGGCTCCAGCACCGGAAAATATGTCACAACTGAGGTCGTTCCTCGGATTGGTGAACTACTACCATAAGTTCTTACCAAATTTGTCTACAGTAGTACACCCACTGAATACCCTGCTGCAAACGGGGGTACTATGGAAGTGGAATGACGAATGTAGACGAGCTTTCCAGAAGTGCAAAGATTTGATCACATCAAAAGAGGTGTTGGCCCATTTCAACCCAGCACTACCAATCTGGTTGGCATGTGATGCATCACCCTATGGTATTGGAGCGGTGTTGTCGCACAAATTCCCGGACGGGTTGGAGAGGCCAGTAGCCTTTGCGTCTCGGTCACTAACCTCAGCCGAGCGCAACTACGCCCAGATTGACAGGGAGGCCCTCAGCCTAGTATGGGGAGTAAAAAAATGCAACCACTATCTGCATGGACAGAAGTTCACCTTGCTGACTGACCACCAACCACTTGTCTCCATCTTTAATCCAAAGAAGGGCGTTCCGGGAATGACTGCACAACGGTTACAAAGATGGTCCCTTTTTCTAGGGGCGAACCAATATGAAATAGAATACAAAGGCACGAAACAGCACGGAAATGCTGATGGACTATCACGCTTGCCATTGCCTACTGTGGAGGAAGCACCAGCCGTGGACCCTATTGAGATATTTTATTCATCAATAATTGAACGATTGCCAGTAACTAATGCGGATATAGAGAAGGAGACCCGCAATGATCCGACACTGTCTCGGGTATATGATTTGACGGTGAGGGGATGGCCAACACATGGTGACCCACCGTTGCCAGCATTCTCATCCAGAAGAGAACAGCTGTCAGTATGCCAGGGGACAGTGATGTGTGGATCCCAAGTGGTAATTCCACCCAAGTTAAGGGAGAGAGTGCTAAATGAGCTTCACGAAGGTCATCTGGGAGGGGTGAAAATGAAAAGCCTTGCTAGGGCTTATGTGTGGTGGCCGGGGATTGATCAACAAATCGAGGACCTAACTAAGAGCTGCTCAGGATGCCAGAAGGTCCAAAATGCACCACCACATGCCCCTCTACACCCTTGGGAGTGGCCCTCCTCTCCATGGCAACGGGTGCATATTGACTTTGCTGGTCCATCCATTGACTCAATGTTTTTAATAGCTGTGGATGCGCACTCGAAATGGCCTGAGGTGATCCAAATGTCCTCCACCACCACGGAGAAAACTATTGCAGTCCTACGGACCAACTTTGCCAGGAACGGCTTGCCAGAGCAGATTTGCTCTGATAACGGACCACAGTTTGTGTCCGAAGAGTTTTGAAGATTTATGAGAAGAAATGGGGTAAGGCATTACACCTCCGCTCCGTATCATCCAGCCACCAATGGATTGGCTGAGAGGTTTGTACAAACCTTTAAAAAAGTAGTAAGGGCCATGTGCGATGATGACATTCCACTGCAGCATAAGGTGGACAATTTCCTGTTAGCCTACAGAAATGCGACACATACAGTCACCAACCAGACCCCGGCCATGATGTTCTTTAACTGAAGGTTGAGATCTCGCCTGGATTTGCTCAGACCAAATGTGCAAAGAAATGTTGAGGATAAACAATTCCAGCACAGCAATGAGAAGCCGACAAGGAGCTTCAATGTAGGACAACCAGTCTTGGCCCGTGATTACCGAACAGAGAAATGGCAACCAGGAACGATATGCACATGGCAGGGGCCATTAATGTACACAGTGGATGTCGGGGAGAACATTGTGAGAAGCCACGTCGACCAGATCTTAGCGTCACAGGAACGAGTCAACCCCATGTCTCGCGTACCTGGGAATGAACCCGACATACTGGCAGCATCTACCTCAGAAACAGTAGCAGTGGGTACCGATGGAAAGGGGCCAGAATCGCCTCCGCACCAAGAACAAGAACCTCAGGAAAGGCGCTATCCAGAAAGGATCAGGAAGCCGCCCCAAAGACTGAATTTATAAATGGACTGTTTCTGTTTAATGTGCATGTTAAAGTGTTAATTTTTATTTGAATGTTATGGGTACTGTTAATCTAAAAGGGGAGGAATTGTTGTGTATGTACGTTTAAAAGAGAACTGTTTTACAGCTCCTGTATACTGTAGTACTGGCAGTGACCACACCTGTATATAAAGCCAGAGCAGGCTTCTGTACTTCAGCCTTGAGACTACTCTACTCCAGTAAACACCTGTTGATTGTTAAGTTACCGTCTCCGTGTAGTTCTTGGGGAAACATCCTATTTAAAGAATCACCGATCTAACAGAGAACACCATTGGCATTTTGAAGCAGTGATTCTGGTGTTTGGACAAGTTAGTGGTGGGGTGTGCTGCAGTAGCAGCCTGCAACATCTGCTGTTGCTTGTTGCTTTCTTCACAACATTGCCTTTTAAAGAGGTATCAATCTTAAGGAGGAACCACAGGATGCACAATGATCATATTCAGGTGATCAGGATGCAGATGAGGAAGAGGAAAGACCCATACAGGGACTTTTGGCAGCTGCAAGAGCAAATTGTGAAGCCCTTACCATAACAACCTGCTGCTGAGCCATTCATAGTATGAGCATGTTACCTCCCCACAAACAGCATGTTCACCAAGCCCACCAATAAATGTGGAAAACCATGCATCACTTACAAATCCGTTTTGTTTGCTCAAAAACACCTTGCATCTCTGCTGTTTCATCAAATCCACCGAAGGGTGTCTCAATCATAGAAACATAGAAACATAGAGATAGGAACAGGAGTAGGCCATTCGGCCCTTCGAGCCTGCTCCGCCATTCAATGAGATCATGGCTGATCTTCGTCTGAGATCTTAGCTGATCTTACCAGTTCAGTACCCCGTCCCCGCCTTTTCTCCGTAACCCTTAATCCCCTTAGCCTTCAGAAATATATCCAATTCTCTCTTGAAAATATTTATTGAATTAGCCTTCACAGCCCTCTGTGGCAGGGAATTCCACAGGCTCACCACTCTTTGAGTGAAGAAATTCTTCCTCATCTCTGTTTTAAATGATTTGCCCGCTATTTTTAGACTGTGGCCCCTGGTTCTGTGCTCCCCTGCCATTGGAAACATTCTCTCTGAATTCAGCCTGTCCAGGCCTGCCATAATTTTATATGTTTCGATGAGATCCCCTCTCAATCTTCTAAACTCCAGTGAGTACAAGCCCAAACTATTCAATCTCTCCTCGTAGGTCATTCCCGCCATTCCAGGTATCAGCCTGGTGAATCGCCGCTGCACTCTTTCCATGGCAAGAACATCCTTCCGCAGATGGGGCGACCAAAACTGTACACAATACTCCAGATGCGGTCTCACCAGCACCTTGTACAGCTGTAGTAAGGTATCCCTATTCCTATACTCGAACCCCCTTGATATGAAGGCCAACATACCATTTGCCTTCTTAATCGCCTGTTGCACCTGCATGCTCTCCTTCAGTGACTGGTGCACAAGAACACCCAGGTCCCTCTGCACTTCCCCATCTCCCAATCTATTGCCATTTAGATAATAATCTACCCTCCTGTTTTTACCCCCAAAGTGGATAACCTCGCATTTATCCACATTATAGTGCATCTGCCACGTATCCGCCCATTCCCCCAACCTGTCCAAATCGCACTGTAGCCTCCTGACATCCTCATCAGAGCCCACCCCTCCTCCTAGTTTAGTGTCGTCAGCGAATTTGGAAATATTGCATCCAATTCCCTGATCCAGATCATTTATATATATTGTGAACAGCTGGGGTCCCAGGACAGATCCTTGCGGCACCCCGCTGGTCACTGCCTGCCACTCCGAAAACGAGCCGTTTATTCCAACTCTCTGTTTTCTATCCGCCAGCCAGTTCTCTATCCACGTTAATACTTTGCCCCCAATCCCATGAGCCTTAATTTTGCATGATAATCTTTTGTGTGGAACCTTATCGAAGGCTTTCTGGAAGTCAAGGTACACCACATCCACTGGCTCTCCCCCATCTATTTTACCAGTTACTTCCTCAAAAAATTCCAGCAGATTAGTCAAACACGATTTACCCTTTGTAAATCCATGTTGACTCTGTCCGATCCTTTCCCCATTTGTCAAGTGCTCCGCTATTTTATCCTTAATAATGGACTCTAGCATTTTGCCCACAACCGATGTAAGGCTTACTGGTCTATAATTCCCTGCTTTCTCTCTACCCCCCTTTTTAAATATTGGGGTAACATTAGCTACCCTCCAATCCACGGGTACTGTTCCCGAGTCAATGGAGTTCCGGAAGATGATCCTTAGAGCATCTGCTATCTCCAGGGCCACCTCCTTAAGTACCCTAGGATGTAGTTTATCAGGCCCCGGGGATGTAATTTATCAGCATTCATCAACTGCTGTGCCAATAGCTATTTATCGTGAATATGTACAAAGTGTATCTGAACCTATTTCTTGCAACCACAGTGCTTCCCCCTCTTACTAAATGGTTGATGGTGTTGTTGTCTAGATATTCTCAATTTTTTTCTCAGGTTGTGTTAGAAGCTTAAGTGGTGGTTGGCAACTACATTTCCATAAGAGGCTCTTGGCTTTGAGGAGGCTCTCAATGTCTGTCAGCCAAGCCCTAAAAGGCCTACTTCAGATTCTGGCAGTTCCACTGATCGATATTTAGCCTGGCTCTGTCTACTTATTTGATCTGATGAAGTTATTGTCGACAGGAGAAGGACTGCAGTGGTAGAGGTTCCATCATGAATGACAGAGGCCCAAAATCGCCTTGAAGGTTTCAGTGTAACTGCAGTGTAAGAGTGGAGTTGGGTCATTTCCTTCCGAGGGAATTTGTGCTTAATTATTTTGTGCTACTTTTATGCCATAACATCTCTGTGTGTAAATTTCCTCGCTCATTTATGCCACTCTCGGGTTATGGCTGCCAAAATCGCACTTTTAAAACATTTAGGGGGAGAATTTTGTCCCCTTTGCACCTCCCGTTAGTGCCAGTAGATGAAGCTAATGGGGTGCTAGAACAGTATCGCCGGGGCGAGGCGAATCCAGTGTCACACGCAACATCCGCCCCCGCCGTAGCACCGCCAGTAAGAGGTAGTGCCCAGAACATCAACACCAGGGAGATTGTGAGGTCAGTAAGCATGCGCCACTCACTGAACGCCCAATTTGCAAAACTGATTCTCACCACTTACCTCACCGCCTGGAGTAAACACCGACAGGGAGAACTGGCATGCAGCACCAGGAAGCTGGCTCCTGGGACATTATTTAAAGGGATCATTAATAATCACTCGCAGCTGTCAGGTTAGTGCAGTTTCATTCAGTTATTTCAAGGTTCTTCTGTATCAGGAGTATTCTGGCAACTAAAAAGTAGTTACATTTAATGTTCAAAGATTCAAAATGCTACACTTGGCAACATTAATGGGGGCTGTACTGGCAGCCGACCTCACCCTCCAGGATCTACGGTGGAGGGAGCGGAAGCAGCGAGAAAGACTGGAACGTTTGCCCAGAGAGAGGAAGAGGGCCATCAGGCCTCTCAACAGGAGGCTTTACCCTCCAAGGTTATTCTGAGAGCACATCTCCTCCATCCAATTAAGCAAGGAGCAGTGTATAAGAAGGCATCGCTTCACCAAGGAGGTGGTCATAGAACCCTGCCACCTCCTGCAACCAGATCTCCTGTCTCAGACCAGAGCAACCATTGCTCTCTCAGTGGCAGTCAAGGTCACCGTCGCCCTCAATATCTTCGCCAGCAGAGACTTCTGGCTCGATTTTGCCAGTGTGGGTGGGCTGGGGCGTGTCAGGTGGGATTCATGTCAGGGCCCCGACTCCGAAGTGAAGTGTTGAAGAATTGCGATTTTTCCCTAATTAGGCAATTGATTTCTAGCGTTTGGGAACTCCTGGCCCAATCAGTCTTTTCATACAGAAAGTCGCCTCCGATGACGTCATCAATGCTGCTGGATTTAAGGCCTGCAAGCAGCCTTGCTACTTCTGGAGACTGGAAACACTTTGGAAATTGTATGAAGGACTTCATTTACCGACCATGTCCACCAGCAAGCAAAAGTGTGCACCTCGCTTTGATAAGCCCTCCCTCCAAGCTCTGGAGCAGGGAGCAAGATCTAATAAGGAGGTGTTCTTCCCTTCCTCAGGGAGAAAAAAGCCACCCCAGCAAACTAAAGCTGTGTGCTGCAAGTGGCCCAGAAGGTCAACTCCATATCAATGAGCCGCAGAACCTGGCTGCAATGCAGGAAGATGTTTCATGACCTTCTCCGCACAGGAAAAATGAGTATGACTTTCCCATCACCCTCAATCTGATCCCCATCGCCTCTCCTCACCAGCACTCTGCTTTGCCAACCTCTTCCTCCACATCCCACTTGACACTTACATCCCTGCACCCTTACCCATTCGCTCTCTCTCTATGGTCACATTCACTTAACTATTTGACCATGCCGCCCTCACACTCTCCATCACTGTGATGCAATAACAACAACTTAAAACACACAGGGAGGGTCCTTTGGCTCCTTCTAAGCATCTATGCTATTGATTCTCTACACTCACTCCTTCATTCTCACTCAAACTCCACTTGTGTACCTCATTGCAGGAAATGAGAGCCCACAATAAGAGGGAAAGAGCAAGAACAGGAGGAGGGCCACCCTCAGTAACCCAGCTCACCACCTGAGAGGAGGCAGCCTCAAAATCGCTGTGATCGAGGAGCATTCCCAAGTGGGGGACGGACAGACGGGTGCATCACAGCAAGCTGGTGACAGAATAGTTTGGCATCTCTCTCATTGACATTGCTTGAGTCACTGATAATGAATCTGATGCTCTAACAGATTGGCTTATGATCACCTGCACTATTCAATGTGCATGTAACCTTGACCTCACATCACTAACTCTTTCCTTTACTCCCCCACAGGACCATCAAAAGCCCCCGTCCCCCTGCCCAAGAGGATCAGCCTGAGCTTCCAGACTTCACAGAGGAAGCTGCAACCTCTGAGGGCGCAGCATCAGCAGAATTCAGCACACCCAGCACCAGCGCAGACACTCGCACCTCGGTGGGACCTTCGCGAGATAGAGTAGTGTTGGCACCTGAAATAACAACAGAAAATGCTGGAAATACTCAGCAGGCCAGGCTATTATATTAGTGTTGGCACCTGGCATATCACAGCTCACAAGTGAGCTTCAGCAGATGGTGGAGCGAGGGTCAGCAGTGGAGAGTCCTCGTCGGAGGGCACAGGACTCTGCCAGCTCGGCTCAGCTGCATGTCGACCCTGTGCCTCCGGGTCCATCCAGAAGAAAGAGGTGCTGGAACTCCAGGAACAGGTGCAGGAGTCTCTGGCAGGTTTTGTCTCCAGGATCGCTGCAAGTGTGGAGTGAATGGAGGAGTCCATCGTGAACATGAACAGAGCCTTTGTGGAGGCATTGGCGCATGAACGTATCACCACGGAAAATATGGCAACCTCCGTGGAAAGGATGGCTAACTCCATGGTAAGGCTGGCAACTGTAGAGGAGAGGATGGCTACGGTAGAGGAGATGATGGCTACGGTAGAGGAGAGGATGGCTACGGCCATGGAGGAGCTTAGTCGCCAGGGTATGGAAAACATGGTAATTGTTCAGAATAGAATGACATCTCTTGAGGAGCGATGGTCAGCTATTGAGCATACAAACCAGACCTTCATGGAAGTCCTCTGGAGTAGGACTTCCAGTGCAGAAACAGGTCCTCATGGCCCCCCTAAAGTGCAGCAAGGTGCTGTCAAGCCACTTGCTAGCTATGAAGTTGGGTTGAACCATGAGAGGGATTTTGGTGGCAGACAACAAAGAAGTGGGGGCTCCTCTCCAAGCACACACGCGACCATGCCACTGCTGAGCCCTCGGTCAGAGCCCCACCAGAGTCCTCACCCAACTGAGATGGGTGTCTCAGCCCCTGCACAGCCGCAGGTGCAGCAGACTGTTGTCGAGCTCGCACAGGCTCACAACCCCAGAGGACGGCCGCCAAAGGCGTCGAGATAGGAGCAGCAAGAACGTGAGCAAGGGGCCTCCACATCTGCTGAAGCCACAGGGGAAGCACCATGTAGGAGCACGCGTAAGAGGAAGATAAACACAATTATTCACAAGGGTAGTCACTTGGGTGCTGTGATGTTTTGTATTTGGACCAGCCATCATTGTCATTGTATTATAAACAGATTTGATGGCAAACTGTTGAAATTGTGGCCTGTGTCATTTCACAAATGGGACTTTCACATTGAGGGCTTAGGGTGCCTTGCAATTGTCAGTATGGTGGTCAGAGTAATAGGAATCCGTAGGTTCTTGTCCATTGTCGATGCTCTGGTAATAAGGTGTGAGACAAACGTGTTTGATTGTGCAGGCTAATCAAATCTGGCCAAGATGAGTGCATCCCTTGCATCCCGGGCAGCAATGTTGTCACGCGCTGGTGTCTTCTGGACTGTGCAGCTTCAGGTGGGTGACTAGCAGCTTGGCACTCCTGTTGATGTTCCTGCTGTTGGTGCTGCTGTTGTTCATGGTTCTGCTGCTGCCGCGGCTGGTCTTCGTGCGAATCTGATGTTCAGGTGGAAAGAAATTAAATGGTCGCCATGCTTCTGGTATATGCCTCAGTTGAGGAAGCGCTCAGTCAAGGTGGGGAGAGGGGTTTCCCAGGACGTCACACTGGAGATGGGTGTCAGGCTCCAAACTTCCACAACAATGAGTAGGCCTGCTAAAAGTTCGCCCAGACCTGAGACAACAAAGTTCTGCCACCTGCAAAAGATCATCGGTGAAAACTTTTTAATGGTGGAGGTGCAGCTGTTCTTAAGCAATCCACTTGTGATGCCACCAGGATTACCTGCCGTGTTCCAGAGGAGGTGTGTAGGATGAGGGAAATGTCTAAAAATCAGAAAGGCCTCTCAAAATGGGATAATACAGGCAATTAAGTGGTTGTTCAGGGCTTTAAGGGCCTATCCCGCCTCATAGAGGCAGGATGGAAACGGGGTCAGAAAACACGCATGTGGAAAAATTGCTCGGAGGCAGGATGGAGACTGGACTGGGCCCGCCCGCCATTTTTTGCGATTTTACCACCTCACACGCCTCTAAACCCACCGCCTTGTGCTTGGCAAAGTCGAGCCCTTCCAGTCTGCAACAGGACATATAGCTAACATCTCGCAGTTCGCCATCTAGCGCTGCATCTGGCAGGTCACAGAGGCTCTATACAGTAGGAGAAGGGACAACATTTCCTTCCCCCTCACCAGAGGGAAGCAGGACGAGCGTGCATGTGGCTTTGCCAGATAGCAGGATTCTCCATTGTGTAGGGTGCCATTGACTGCACCCACATGGCTTTGCAGGCACCGCATGACAATCCTGAGATCTTGCGTAACCGCAAAGACTACCACTCACTTAACGTGCAGTCGGTGTGCGATCACGCACAGCGAATCTGCACCATCAATGCCCGTTATTCTGGCAATAGCCATGATGCCTTCATCCTGCACCAGCACTCTTCCAGCCACCATGTCAAGCTCGCGGCTGGCTGCTGGGAGACAAGTGCTATCAGCTCTCCGCCTGGCTCATGACTCCTCCCCTCAACCCCAACACTCCTGCTCAGCACTCATATAATGAGAGCCATGCTGCCACCAGGAACATGGGAGAATTCAGATGGCTTTGCAGCATGCCTTCGACCAGCCCTGGGCCTGGAAGGCCAGGCTGGAGCAGAGAATTCTGGCGTGCTGCGACACCGTGAAAGCCCCGGTCGACGGTGGTAGACCCAGCCACTATGGCAGCAGTCAGAACTTGTGTGGCATCAAGCTGAGACTGAATGAGAGCAGTCTGAGATTGGATTTGACCAAGCATAGACTACATTAAAGCACTAAGACATTGCGTTGCTTCCACCTGTGCTACAATGGAAGCTGCCAGGTCGCCCTTCACACGCGGCATCAGGCCTGGGTCTCTCTGGGAGTCTACCATCCCTTGCAGACTGCAAATGATGGGCTCCATGGTGTGCGCAGAGCCTTGTGCAGTGTTGGAGCCAGAATCCTCCACGCTCCTTACTATTGCCGAGAGGCTGTCGGGCACCCTTGCCATTGCACCTATCATCTCCGTGTGCATGCCCATCACCCTTCTTCTAAAGGCCTGCTCATCGAGGTCCTCATCTGAATCCTGTGCAGCAGAACCTGCGTGCGAACTCACCCTCCAGGGAGCTGGCCCCCAAGCTACCCTTTCCCCCTGGCCTTGCTGGAGCCCATTCATCCCCGGTGCCTCAATCTGTGCAGATCCCGCTACTATACTAGCTTCTAAAGAGTGCGTAGTGCCAGTACATGAGCTGGTGTCTACGGGTGAGAGATGCAGTGACGCGGTTTGTTCTTCCTCCTCCTCTTCTCCCGCCCAGCTCTCTACAGTGCCCTCAGGGCCAGGCTGCTCAGGTGCTTGCTCATTATCTGAAAGTATAAAGGCACAAGAGTCGGGTTAAGGTGAGGGAAGTGGGGCAGGAAGGGAGAAATGCATGCATACAGCATGATTAGCTGGAAAATGCGAAATGTTTGTGGGGTGAGGGGGAAGTATGATGTGAGAAGGAGTCGGAACATACCATTGTTGTCCCCAAGGTGGTCAATGTCGCCGGTGGCCACGGCTCCCACCACCTGGCACCCAATGATTTGCTGCACTCGATTCTCCAGCACACACAGTTTCAGCTTGTCCCCTTCCTGTGTGCTCCTGCTCCCTTCTGTTGTGAGCTACCTTGGCCTGCAAGAGAAGGGAAAGTGTGTGAGTGAGTGTGGAGCAATGTGAGTGAGGGTGATGTGCCTGCCATAGTTGAATAGCTGTCATTGTGTGCAAGGTGTGAGATGTGGGTGTGAGTGTAGGTAGGTAGGGATTGTTGGTGGGTGAGTGCTGGGGGTGTGGTGCTTTGGGCAGTGTGTGAAGACTGTGGTTCAAATGGTGGTATGTAGCATTTGTTGAAGCATTCACTCACCCTGACCACCCGAGTGAGGTCATTAAAATTCTTCCTGCACTTTGTGTGGGTCCTGGGGACCACAGTGCTGCCTGAAATGTGTTGCGCTACCTACCGCCACATAGTCCGGAAGACATGTGGCGAGGACCTCCTGCCACTTGCCGGGTAGAACACTGCCCTCCGTATCTCCACAGTGAAAACCAATGCCTTCAATGCTTCATCAGAGATTCTGTGCACTTTCTCCCTGGGGTGTGGATCTACCATGAGTACACCTCATTCAGACCTCCTTCTCCTTCTTTTGCTTCTGCTTGCTGAGGCAGCTGCACAGCCAGCAATGCTGCGAATGAGGCGCTGCAGTATCAATGAACCTCCCCTTTAAGTAGTGCAAAGAGCCTGTTGCGATGAAGAGCTGCAATTAGACTGTAACCAATATTGGTCTACCCTTTGAGTGTAACGCCAATGAGCTTGGGTTTTAAGACTTGATTTAGGATTCCAATAATTTTTTTGAGCGGTGAGCATGAATTTTGCATGTAGTCTAAAGCACTTGCGCCTGGCGTTAATTCTCCAACTTTTCTACTGACACCGCCCATTCCTTGGCTATAAAGAATTTCTAGCCCTTATTCTTTCATGGAATGTAGGCATCACTGGCAAGGCCAGCATTTATGGCCTTCCCTAATTGCCCTAGAGAAGGTGGTGGTGAGCTGCCTTCTTGAACCGCTGCAGTCCGTGTGGTGAAGATCCTCCCACAGTGCTATTAGGGAGGGAGTTCCAGGATTTTCACCCAGCGATGATGATATATTTCCAAGTCACGATGGTGTGTGACTTGGAGGGAAACTTGGAGGTGGTGGTGCTCCCCTGCGCATGCTGCCCTTGTCATTCCAGGTGGTAGAAGTCGCGGGTTTTGGAGGTGCTGTCAATGAAGCCTTGGCGAGTTGCTGCCAATCATCTTGTAGATGGTACCTACTGCAGCCACGTTGCACCTGTGGTGGAGGGAGTGAATGTTTAAGGTGGTGGATGGGGTGCCGATCAAGCTTTGTCCTGGATGGTGTCGAGCTTCTTGAGTGTTGTTGGAGCTGCACCCATCCAGGCAAGTGGTGAGTATTCCATCACACTCCTTACTTGTGCCTTGTAAATGGTGGAAAGGCTTTGGGGAGTCAGGAGGTGAGACACTCGCCGCAGAATACCCAGCCTCTAACCTGCTCTTGTTGCCACAGTATTTATGTGCCTGGTCTAGTTAAGTTTCTGGTCAATGGTTACCCCCAGAATGTTGATGGTGGGGGGTTCAGAGGAGTTGGTTTGGCTCATTACCATAGCCTGCCCCCATCCAAAGAATGTAAGCTTCCTGATTTTATGCCAGTTCTAAATGGATCTAAATTTATGCATAAATTTTCAGCCTGGCGAGACCCAAAGGGGGAGAAATTCGATATCACCCCGTTTGGGGCGCAATTATCGGCCGGGCGCAAAGTTTAGCGCCTGGCACAAATTATCGCCTCCAACTGCAAACTTGGCTTCTATCACCCCCGGAGGTGATTGGAGCGCTAAATCAGGCACTACACACCTGTCTTAAGGCGCTAACGCCGAGGAGCGAGGTGCAAACTCAGAATGCTGGCGAAGTTTATGTGCTGTCAGTCAGCAATGAAACACAGGCACACTGGCGCCGGCCAGTTCTTAAAGGGGACGGTCGATCTTGCTCTCCATCCACACCCTGTTCATTGCAGCCTTGAATCTCAGCCTGGAGAGACTTGTACATCAAATCTGCTGGAAAGAACAATGGAGAGTTCCAGGGAAAGAGCTCAGAGTGCAGACCCCACAGTCTCTTCTAAATCGATGCAAGGAAGGTCAAATCAAAATGATTCTGTAAAGTGCTGTTCAGTACCCAAAACTACTTCACACAGGAGTGTGAATCTCTCCAGAAGTCTCTCTCTCTCTCTCTCTCTCTCTCTCTCAGAAAGCATGGTGCAAAAATGTCACTGACAAAAAAAGCAGGAAGTGGTTGCCTTTAAATAGCCCTCCCCCAGCCCCTTCCTGACTGCAAAACGCTCCCCTCAACCTGTTGTTGCTAGCGGCAGGCGGTAAGGCAGGTTGCGCCACTCAATATCCGGTCCGGAGTGCGACCGGGGCATTGCACGCTCGACTGACGTCATGATCTGCGGGCGCAGGAGATTGTGGCAGTAGTGTTTAGCACTGCTGCAAAATGACTGGTCAATTTTGCGAGCGCCACAAACATCGCCGCGCCCGGGTGCTAGTTGCTTTGCACCCCATTAGCGCCTTCTTAGGGCACTAACGGGAGGCGCAAAGCAACCAAATTTTTCCCCCATAGTTACTAATTCTATGGTTTTATAGTGATTTATTTTAGCATTTTAGTTTTCCTTACAGGGACCTGCGCTTTATTCTCTATATCTTTGTATTTTTCTGGCATCAGAATCTATTACACTAAAAAGAGAAAAGCTTCTACAGGTTAATTTTCTTAAGCACGCTGTGCTTAATGTGCGTAAATGGTGCTTTAATCTTTACTTTTCAGAATATCAATAAGATATCGAGGGACTTAAGGAAGGAAGGTGGCTTATGTTCCACACTTTCCTTGAGCCCCAATTGTTTACAATTGATCATTGCTTGCTCTTTGTTTGGTTTTTATGTTCCAGCATATGCTGATTTTCTCAGAAAATTTCAACATAAGTGCGATCCAGGAATTTGCAGCCCAGAAGCTTCATCTTTTTGCAGCTCTGTCCAGCCCCTGCTGAAAGTCTCCATGTCACTGTACCTTGTGGTTTGTGTGGGAGCAAACCCCACTGAAGTAAAAATATAATTGAAGCCCCCATCCACTGCTCTCTTCTTTTGGCTAAACTCATTTGATTAACAACAACTTGTATTTAAATAGCACCTTTAAATTAGTAAAACATCCCATGGCGCTTCACAGGAGCGTTATCAAACTAAATTTGACACCGAGCCACATAAGGAGATTTTAGGACAGATGACCAAAGGTTTGGTCAAAGAGGTGGTTTTAAGGAGCGTCTTAAAGGAGGAAAGAGAGGTAGCGAGGCGGAAAGGTTTAGGAAGGGATTTCCAGAGCTTAGGCCTAGGCAACAGAAGGCATGGCCAACAAAGGTTGAGCGATTATAATCAGGGATCCTCAAGGGGTTGTGGGGCTGGAGGAGATTACAGAGATAGGGAGGAGTGAAGCCATGGAGGGATTTGAACAAAGGATGAGAATTTTAAAATCAGGCCATTGCATAACCGGGAGCCAATGTAGGTCAGCAAACACAAGAGTGTTGTGTGAATGGCATTTGATGCGGGTTAAGACATGGGCAGAAGAGTTTTGGATGACCTCAAGTTTACGGAGGGTAGAACGTGGGCGGCCAGCCAGGAGAGTGTTGGAATAGTCCTGTCTAGAAATAACAAAGACATTGGTGAGGGTTTCAGCAGCAGTTAAGCTGAAGCAGTGGTGGAGACGGGTGATTTTCTGGAGGTGGAAATAGATCATCTTAGTGATGGCGCAGATACATGGTCGGAAGCTCATCTCGGGGTCAAATATGACATCCAAAGTTGCTAGGGAGAGGGATGGAGTCAATGGTTAGGGAACGGAGTTTGTGGTGGGGACCTAAGACAATGGCTTCTGACTTCCCAATATTGGGTTGGAGGAAAATTCTTCTCATCCAGTACTGGATATTTCGAGACTGTGGAGGCGTCGAGAGAGGTGGTGGTGAGTTTGAGCTGGGTGTCGCAGCGTACATGTGGAAACTGACGCTGTGTTTTTGAATGATGTCGCTAAGGTGCAGCATGTAGATGAGAAATAGGACGGGGTCAAGCATAGATCCTTGGGGGACCCCAGAATTAATGGTGCGGGAGTGGTCAGAGATGCCATTACAGGTGATTCTCTGGGTATGACTGGATAGGTAAGAATTGAACCAGGTGAGTTTTAAAGGTTACATTGTTGTCCAAGGATATTAGTTCCCTCCATGTGATGAAGGAAAGGGCATGTAGCAAGGGACTTGGTGGCTGGTCCACATGTTAGATGATGTTCTATGATAGGAAGATGGAGAATGTCGCAGGAATTTAATGGGGACAAGGTGCTGTAATGTGCCTCCGCTACTAGATGTGGATCATAAACAACAGTTTAAAAGGTAACGCTTTTGTCCAAGGCTGTTGTGGCTTTAGTCTGAGCATTTAGGAGGACATCAAAGGCTGGCATAATGGCTTCTGCTGTTTTGGGCTTTACTGCAGATGTCCTTGGAGCTGTCCCTCACTCCAATGTGTACTACATACTTTGCAATCCTTGGAACAGTGACCCTACACATTCGTGAGTTGGACTCCCCCACCCTATCTGTAGTGTATGTACTGTAAAGTCTGTAGGTATTATGGCGAATTAATACACAGACTACAAGAGTAACTTTAACAGGACTTTACTATTCGAAGGTCAGGGCGAATCTGCCCAATAAATCCTGACACAGCACTTATATACCGGTGTGGTCACCGTCGGTATTACAGTATACAGCAGCCAAGATAAAGTAGTGCCACACCTAAAATAGTTCTCTTAAAGGTGGACGGTTACATACAATAGTTCTCTTAAAGGTAGAACAGTTACATACACTACAATCCTCCCTTTTTAGCTTACAACATACTTATTCCCCATTAACATAACATCATAACATATATACAACTTATGCAAAACAGTTCACAGATTCAGTCTCTCTGGAGGCTTCCTGACTCTGTCCGGATAACGCCTCGGTGGTGTAGTAGTTTTCGGCGGGGTAGTAGGTTCTTCTGGCAAGGTCGATTCGGCTTGAAGGACAGTGTCAGGTTCATCTGATTCCAGTATTACCAGATCGGAGGTAGGTGCTCTGGGTATCTCTGCTTCAACATTAGCCGTGTAAGGTTGTGGAGTAGGTTGGTCCTTTGTGGATGACCCTATGATCTGGTCAACATGGCGCCTTATTATGCTGTCACCAATGTCCACGGTATACATCAGCGGCCCTAGCCTTTTCCCAATAGTTCCAGGCTGCCATTTCTCGGTACGGTAGTCCCGGGCCAAAACTTGTTGACCTATCTGAAAGGATCTAGTTGGCCTTTCATTCATGCCCTGAAATTGCCGGTTCTCTACGTCCCTTCTGACGTTTGGCTTAATCAAATCCAGCCGGCATCTTAGTCTTCTATTGAAAAACATCATGGCGGGAGTTTGGTTTGTGACCGCATGTGTTGCATTCCTGTACGCCAACAAGAAGTTATCTACCTTATGTTGTAGGCTAATGTCTTCATTACCCATGGCCTTTATGGCCTTCTTGAAGGTCTGGACAAACCTTTCAGCTAACCCATTGGTGGCGGGATGGTATGGGGCTGACGTGTAGTGCTTGACCCCATTCCTTTTTAAGAACTTCCTGAATTCTTCGGACACAAATTGCGGTCCATTATCAGAACAGATCTGTTCCGGCAGCCCATTCCTGGCAAATATGGTCCTTAATACTGTGATGGTTTTTTCTGTGGTGGTGGAGGACATCTTTATTACCTCCGGCCACTTGGAGTGTGCATCCACCGCGATTAGAAACATTGAGTCCATAAATGGACCAGCAAAGTTGACGTGTACCCTTTGCCAAGGAGATGAGGGCCACTCCCATGGATGCAGAGGAGCTTGTGGTGGCGCGTTTTGGACCTTCTGGCATCCTAGACAGCTCTTGGTTATTTCTTCGATGTCTCCATCAATACCTGGCCACCACACAAACGCTCTTGCTAGGTTCTTCATTTTCACTCCACCCAGATGCCCCTCGTGAAGCTCCTTTAGCACTTTATGCTGGAGTTTGGGTGGAATCACCACTCTGGATCCACACATCAAGGTTCCTTGGCACACTGACAGCTGTTCTTTTCTTTGCGAAAATGCGGGCAGCGTTGGTTCACCATGTGCTGGCCATCCCTCCACTGTTAAATCGTAGACTCGTGAGAGAGTCGGGTCATTTCTTGTTTCATTTTCGATCATCGAATTTGTTACTGGTAGACATTCCACTATGGATGAGTGGAACATCTCTACCGGGTCCACTGTAGCCGCCTCTTCTACTACTGGCAACGGTAGGCGCGATAACCCATCAGCATTTCCATGCTGTTTGGACCTTTTGTATTCGATGTCATATTGGTGTGCCCCAAGTAACACGGACCACCTCTGTAGCCTTTGCGCTGTCATAGTGGAAACGGCCTTGTTAGGGTTGAATATGGACACCAACGGCTGGTGGTCTGTCAGTAATGTGAACTTCTTGCCCTGCAGGTAATGATTGAATTTCTTTACTCCCCACACAAGGCTGAGGGCCTCCCTATCTATCTGAGCATAATTTCGCTCAGCGGAGGTCAATGATCGGGACGCAAATGCGACTGGCCTTTCCGAGCCATTTGGTAACTTGTGTGAAAGTACTGCTCCAATTCCATAAGGGGAAGCATCACAAGCTAGACGAAGAGGTAACGTTGGGTTGAAATGAGCCAACACTTCCTCAGAGGTAATCAACGCCTTGCTTCTGCGAAAGGCCTTCTTACAGTCCTCGCTCCACTTCCATGGTACTTCTTTCCGCAACAGAGCATTCAGCGGATGCAGCACCGTGGATAGATTTGGCAGAAACTTGTGGTAATAATTAATCAACCCCAGAAACGATCTCAACTGTGATACATTTTCCAGAGCGGGGGCCTTCACGACAGCTTCTATCTTGTCAGGTGACTTGTGCAGCCCCTCTTGGTCAATGACATGACCGCAGTACGAGATCCGTTTCTGGAAGAACTCACATTTCTGGCGATTAACTCGAAGGCCATATTCCTTCAACCTGGTGAGCACCAGTTTCAAATTTGTGAGGTGTTCCTCCTCGTCTTCTCCCGTAATCAGGATATCGTCCAAGTAACACTGCGTGCTTGGAATACCCTGTAAGACCTGCTCCATGGCCCTCTGCCAAATTGCTGGAGCCGAAGCTACTCCAAAAACCAGTCTATTATAACGATACAAGCCTCTGTGCGTGTTGATTGTGAGATACTGGCGCGACTCTTCCTCGACTTCCATTTGTAAGTATGCTTGTGCCAGGTCTATCTTGGTGAAGTGTTTCCCGCCAGACAATGAAGCAAAGATATCCTCAATCCGCGGGAGCGGGTATTGTACCGTGTGAAGCACCGGATTAACTGTGATCTTGAAGTCTCCGCAGATGCGGAACTTTCCCGGTCCCCCTGGCTTGATACTTGATGAAGACTTCGTGACGGGAACAATGGGCGTGGCCCACTCACTCCAGTCCACCTTAGACAGTACCCCTGAACGTTCAAGCTCTTCCAGTTCTGCCTCCACAGCAGGTCGTATCACGTAAGGTACCGATCTGGTTTTGAAAAATTTTGGGCTTGCATGTTCTGCAATCTTGATTTTTGCTTTAATTCCTCTCAGTGTTCCCAGTCCTTGCTGGAATACCTCTTTAGCTTCGTCCAATATTCTGGACAACCGTTCAGGTTTGACATCTTCCTTTCCGGAATCTACCGTCATTGTGTTTAGTGAATGCCAGTCTATCTTTATTTTCCTGATCCACTCCCGTCCCAGAAGTGGTGGACCTCCCTTGGGCAGCACATACATGTCCATCCCTTGGTGATCTTTGTCCTTGTATCTCACCTTGACTTTTATCTTTCCGATGGGGTATACTTTGTGCCCCGTGTATGTCTGCAATACTATCTCCGTATCTCGTAGGGGAATATGTTTGAATAACTTTTTGTAATCTTGCTTATTCATGGCCGCCAACGCCAATCCGGTGTCCACTTCCATCTTCACTTGGACTTTTGCAATCTGTAGTGTGACCCAGATAGTTTGTCGGTCAGCTTCTTTACTCACATTGTGAATCCTCAGACTACCCAGTTCCTTGCTGTTGGAGTCTGAGTCCGAATTCTGTTCACCTGGACTCTTCCCAGTCACCTTATGTACCTTTCTGTACTTCTTCTGCGGTGACTTATTATTGCTGGTCTTCTTTCCTGACCAGCATACCTTAGCTATGTGACCAAGCTTGCCACATTTTCTACATTCCTGGTTTTTAAACCAGCATTGGTTCTGGTCATGTGTTGTCTTCCCACAACGATAACATTTCGTTGTACCCGAAGTCATTTGATCCACACTGAGTACGGCTGTCTTCCGCTGCATTTCCGCCGTGCCTCTCGCTGCGGCTTCGTGCGATGCTGCAATAAGGACAGCCTTATCAAGTGTAAGATCGTTCTCTTCGAGCAGTCGTTTTAGTGTTCCTTCCTTCGACATCCCGCACACGAACTTGTCTCTCAGTGCCTCTGTCAGATTTACCCCAAACTGACAGTATTTTGCTAGCCTACGCAGTTCAACCAGGTACTCCGCATTGCTTTCCTCTTTTCGTTGCGTTCTCACGGAAAATTTTGATTGTTCCGCTAACATCAGCGGTGCGGGGTTAAAATGATCCTTCAGGACAGCAACAATATTAGCGAAAGACTGATCCGCCGGTTTAGCTGGTGATAGAAGATGCTTCAATAACCCGTATGTCTTCGCACCCATTGAGTTTAGTAAGGTTAGAGCTTTGTCATAATTTGCTATCTTATTGACCTTACAATATATCTCGATGCGTTCTACATACGTGGCCCAATCTTCCACATCGGAATCAAAACCGTTGATGTTACTACGCTTAGGCATCTTCACACTCTTCCTGAGAAACAACAACGAAATATTTCTTTAACGTTTTTTTTTCAAAATGGCGGTTTCCCGCGCTTGTCTTCTTTCCCCGCCCACTTTCAAAATGGCGGTTTCCCGCTTCTGTCTTCTTCCCCGCCTACTGGCGGCTTCCTGCGTTTCTTCCCCTGGCGGGAGGGGTAAGCTTTTCCCTCGGGCGACGACCGCTGGCTTTTGGGGTTCGCAGCCTGCGCGTCGGCTTCAGTGCGTTCCTTGTTCCCTTTTCTCAGCAGGGCAACCGGCGCTGGGTACAACCCGTTGACGGCGAACAGTTTCAGCCGCTGGGCTGGATCTCGCTCAGTCTCCCTCGCTCGGGCTCTGTCTCTCCCGCTCGCTCGGGCTCTGTCTCTCCCTCAGCGGCTTCCAATCGCGCCTCCCAGCCCTCTCGCAGTCCGGTGCTTTCCTCCCCGGCTGCGGCTGAGTTCTCCGCGATTTATTTATTTTTATATCTTCCCGCGCCTTACGATCGCGGTCGCAGCACTTCGTGGCCTCGGTTGCTGCCCGGCCTTTTTCACTCCAATCGCGCCTCCCAGCCCTCTCGCAGTCCGGTGCTTTCCTCCCCGGCTGCGGCTGAGTTCACCGCGGTTTATTTATTTTTATATCTTCCCGCGCCTTATGATCCTGGTCGCAGCGCCTCGTGGCCTCGGTAGCTGCCCGGCCTTTTTCGCCGGTCGCGGTCTAGCTGTCTCACAACGCCGTTGCGTCTCCCAGCCCGCTTGTACCATGGCTTCCGTGCTCCACGCTGCCCCAGTCTCAGCGCCTCTGGGCCCGACTTCTGTCCGGCTCCTTTCCCCCGACCGTGGTCGAGTTCACCGCCCTTATCCTCCGTTTATTTTTTTTATTTTCCCTTTACTCACAGTCACCGTGGCCGACTTGCTTCTCGTGCTGATCGGCTCACTCACCACCGTGGCAGAAGGGACAATCAGTGCCTGTTGCTGATGGAAGGCTTCGTGTCTGAATTCTTCCTTCTTCCTTGCTCTGCAGACTCGAGTTTTCTCTCAGCAGAACGACGAGGGCGGGTGCCTCTTCTCAACGCTCGTTAACTGCTTCGGAAGTGTTGTTGCCGCAGGGTAAGATCGAACTCGTCGCCACTGTAAAGTCTGTAGGTATTATGGCGAATTAATACACAGACTACGAGAGTAACTTTAACAGGACTTTACTATTCGAAGGTCAGGGCGAATCTGCCCAATAAATCCTGACACAGCACTTATATACCGGTGTGGTCACCGTCGGTATTACAGTATACAGCAGCCAAGATAAAGTAGTGCCACACCTAAAATAGTTCTCTTAAAGGTGGACGGTTACATACAATAGTTCTCTTAAAGGTAGAACAGTTACATACACTACATGTACCTTTAAGGGGAGAACTACTTTTTACAGCTCCTGTATACTGTAGTACCAGTAGTGACCACACCGTTATATAAACCCTGAGTAGGGATCTGTACTTTAGTTTTTGAGTAACCTGCATCCAGTAAACACCTGTTAATTGTTCCTCTGCAGTCTCTGTCGATTTATTGAAGAATACCATACATTAACATTCACGGATTCAACAGTGGCCAAGAGTTGATTCGAACCTACCTGCAATTCTGTAAAAGAAGGCCGATTCCACCAGTGCGGGCGTCGACCATCCAGAGAAGACTTGAACATCGCAGAGGAGGCTGTGGAGAGCTGCGCTTGGTTCCCCAGTCGAGACGATCCAGTACAGCGGGCTGGCAGCAGGTACGGTGCAGACCCTTCTCGGATGGCAGCGGCTGGAGCTGATCGACGGCACGCAAAAAGGCCGAGCAGCGTCGACGGGGTAAGAGAGAGCGTGAAGCACACAGGGCGCAGCCGGGGTTGAAGACCGAGCGGCGTCAACGAGAGAAGGGAAAACGCGCAGAGCACGGCCGGGGTTTCAAGGGCTGAGCAGTGTCCATGGGGGAGGAAAGAAGCGCGGGAGACACCATTTTGAGCCGGCAGAGAAGAAGGTAGAGTGCGGGAGAAGCCATTTTTAGCCAGTCTAACCACACCCAAGGATGCAGAAGAGTGGCAGTGTCACAGCGTTCGACAATGAAGTCGAAGATTGGGCAACATATATAAAACATGTAGAAGTGTACTGCAAGGTGAATGAAGTGCCAAATGCCAGGAAAGCGCTGGTATTGTTGAATTCCATGGGTGCAAAAACATACGGCTTACTGCGAAACCTAATAACCCCAGAAAAGCCAGTGGAAAAGGATTTTGAAAGCATAGTGGCAATCCTACAGGACCACTTAAACCCCACACAGCTGCTGATAGCCGAAAGATTTAAGTTTCACAAAAGGAACCAGCATAAAGACGAAAGTAATGCTGAGTATTTAACGGAACTGCGCAAACTATCGAAACACTGCAAGTTTGGAACAGGACTAGCAGATACTTTAAGGGACAAGTTTGTGTGTGGGCTTCAAAGTGAAGGAACCCAGAAACGGCTTCTATCAGAAAAGGATCTTACGCTGGACAAGGCTTTCAGCATGGCAGTATCACACGAAGCAGCTGCACGGGGCGCTGCAGAGATACAACGGAGATCGCAAGAATATGGCACAAATGAAATGTCATATGGAGCAGTGAAGTGTTCTCGCTGCGGCAAAACAACACAGGACCACAAGGATTGTTGGTTCAAGGACCAAGTGTGCAGACAGTGTGGAAAAGTAAGACACAGAGGAAGTGTCTGCAGGTCGGGAAAGAAAACCAGCAGCAAGAAATCTCCACAGGAGAAGTACAAAAAGGTACATAAGGTGACGGAGAGTAGTTCAGACGAACAGAAAAGTGATACAGACTCCGGAAGCAAGGAGCTGGGTTGTCTGAAACTACATCATGTAATCAAAATGGAGGATCACCAAACTATCTGGGTCACGCTCAAGATAGAGGGAGTCCAAGTGAAAATGGAATTGGACACAGGATCAGCCCTAACAGTCATAAACCAAAGGGACTACAAGCGGCTATTCTCACATATATCCTTGAGAGATACAGAGATTGTCTTGAAGACATACACGGTGCAAAAAGTCTACCCCAAAGAAAAAATAAGGGTGAACGTGATATACAACGGAAAAGAAACACCAAAAATGGACATATGTGTATTGCCAGATGGAGGACCGCCACTACTAGGGCATGAATGGATCCGGAAGATGCAGCTAGATTGGCATTCCATACAAGCACTGACTGTAGATGCCAAAAAGGATGAAGACATCACATCGGGACGACTGTCAAAAATGCTAACTGACGCACAAGAAGTGTTCCAGGAGAGACTCGGAACACTAAAAGGCATAACAGCAACGATCAAAATAGAGGAAAATGCAAGCCCAAAGTTTTTTAAGGCCAGACTGGTACCTTATGTGATCCGCCCAGCCGTCGAAGCAGAGCTGGAAGGTTTGGAACGTTCAGGAGTGCTATCCAAAGTGGACTGGAGCGAGTGGGCTACACGCATCGTTCCTGTAATGAAGAGGTCGTTGATTAATACGCCTGGGGAACCAAAGAAGGTTCGCATCTGTGGGGATTTTAAGGTGACAGTGAACCCAATCCTTCACACTGTACAATATCCGCTTCCGCGGCTTGAAGATATTTTCGCCTCGCTATCTGGAGGGAAACGCTTCACTAAGATTGATCTGGCCCAGGCGTACCTGCAAATAGAGGTAGAAGAAGCCTCGAAACAGTACTTCACGATCAACACTCATAAAGGTCTCTACCAATACAATCGGCTGGTGTTCGGGGTAGCATCAGCTCCGGCTATTTGGCAAAGGGCAATGGATCAAGTCATGCAACGGATTCCAGGGACCCAGTGTTATTTGGACGACATCCTGGTCACGGGCGAAAATGACAGTGATCACTTCGCCAACCTGGAGCAGGTGCTCACTAGATTGAAGAATTATGGGCTCAGAGCTAATCGCCATCAATGCGAGTTTTTCCAGAAGCAGATCTCGTATTGTAGCCACGTTATTGATGAAGAGGGGTTACATAAGTCCCCTGAAAAGATTGAGGCAGTAGTCAAGGCTCCAGCACCGGAAAATTTGTCACAACTGAGGTCGTTCCTCGGGTTGGTGAACCACTACCATAAGTTCTTGCCGAATTTATCTACCGTTCTACACCCACTGAACACCCTACTGCAAACGGGGGTACAATGGAAGTGGAATGATGAATGTAAACGAGCTTTCCAGAAGTGCAAAGAATTGATCACATCAAAAGAGTTGTTATGCTCATTTCAACCCGGCACGATCAATTCGGCTGGCATGTGATGCATCACCCTATGGCATTGGAGCGGTGCTGTCGCACAAATTCCGGGACGGCTCGGAGAGGCCAGTAGCCTTCGCGTCTCGGTCACTAAACTCAGCCGAGCGTAACTACGCCCAGATTGACAGGGAGGCCCTCAGCCAAGTGTGGGGAGTGAAAAAGTTCAACCACTATCTGCACGGGCAGAAGTTCACCCTGCTGACTGACCACCAACCACTTGTCTCCATCTTAAACACAAAGAAGGGCGTTCCGGTGATGACTGCGCAACGGCTACAAAGATGGTCCCTTTTTCTAGTGGCGCACCAATATGATATCGAGTATAAGGGTACGAAACAGCATGGAAACGCTGATGGGCTATCACGCTTGCCACTACCTACTGCGGAGGAAGCACCAGCAGTGGATCCTGTCGAAATATTTTATTCGACTATAATTGAATGCTTGCCAGTAACTAACGCTGGTATAGAGAAGGAGACCCGAAATGACCCGACACTGTCTCGGGTATATGATTTGACGGTGAAGGGATGGCCAGCACATGGTGACTCACTGTTGCCAGCATTCGCATCCAGAAGAGAACAGCTGTCAGTATGCCAGGGGACCTTGATGTGTGGATCCTGAGTGGTAATTCCACCCAAGTTAAGGGAGAGAATGCTCAATGAGCTTCACGAAGGTCATCTGGGAGGGGTGAAAATGAAAAGCCTTGCTAGGGCTTATGTGTGGTGGCCGGGGATCAATCAGAAAATCGAGGACCTGACAAAGAGCTGCTCAGGATGCCAGAAGGTCCAAAATGCACCACCACATGCCCCTCTACACCCAAGGGAGTGGCCGTCATCTCCATGGCAATGGGTGCATATTGATTTTGCTGATCCATTCATGGACTCAATGTTTTTAATAGCTGTGGATGCGCACTCGAAATGGCCTGAGGTGATCAAAATGTCCTCCACCACCACGGAGAAAACTATTGCAGTCCTACGGACCATCTTTCCCAGGAACAGCTTGCCTGAGCAGATTTGCTCTGATAACGGACCACAGTTTGTGTCCGAAGAGTTTCGAAGATTTATGAAAAGGAATGGGGTAAGGCATTACACCTCCGCTCCGTATCATCCAGCCACCAATAGATTGGCTGAGAGGTTTGTACAAACCTTTAAAAAAGCAGTAAGGGCCATGTGCAATGACGACATTCCACTGCAGCATAAGGTGGACAATTTCCTGTTAGCCTACAGAAATGCAACACATACAGTCACCAACCAGACCCCGGCCATGATGTTCTTTAACCGAAGGTTGAGATCTCGTCTGGATTTGCTCAAACCAAATGTACGAAGAGATGTTGAGAATAAGCAATTCCAGCACATCAATGAGAAGCCGACAAGGAGCTTCCATGTAGGGCAACCAGTCTTGGCTCGCGACTACCGAACAGAGAAATGGCAACCAGGAACGATATGCACACGGCAGGGGCCACTAAAGTACACCGTGGATGTTGGGGAGAACATTGTGAGACGCCATGTCGACCAGATCCTAGAGTCACAGGAAATAGTCCACCCCAGGTCTCGCGTACCTGGTGATGAACCCGACACACCAGCATCTACCCCAGAAACAGTAGCATCGGAAGCTGATGAACCAACCGTCGACAGGGGGCCAGAATCGCCTCCGCACCAAGAGCAAGACACTCAGGAAAGGCGCTATCCAGAAAGGATCAGGAAGCCGCCCCAAAGACTGAATTTATAAATGGACTATTTGCCGTTAATGTTACATGTTAAAAGTGTTAATTGTTAAATGAATGTTATGGTACTGTTAATCTAAAAGGGGAGGAATTGTAGTGTATGTACCTTTAAGGGGAGAACTACTTTTTACAGCTCCTGTATACTGTAGTACCAGTAGTGACCACACCGTTATATAAACCCTGAGTAGGGATCTGTACTTTAGTTTTTGAGTAACCTGCATCCAGTAAACACCTGTTAATTGTTCCTCTGCAGTCTCTGTCGATTTATTGAAGAATACCATACATTAACATTCACGGATTCAACAGTATCCACCCTGTGTTGGAAGCTGGAAGGCACTTGCCCCAAGGCAACCATCTTTCCTGCTCAATAAGCACTTTTTTTAAAGTCTGGGCTCTGGCGAGCAGGATCTCTGGCTTCACAAACCTGTGGATAAAGACACCGGGCCCTCTGTTGATGGACTTCCTTTTCCACTTCCACCTGCTCCTGCTCACTTGCGCTCAGTGCCTCACCCAGTGGACTGACCACAAACTAACTATCCAGATGGGTCGGTCATGTTTCTCAGCTGCTGTTTGTGAGTGTAAGATGCAGTGCCAGCTGAGGTGCCTGGGAACTGCTACTGAGAGGTACCCATTAGTTGATCATGGGCCATACTTGCGATTACATAATGAGGCAACAGTTAGGAGAGAGTACTATGCTAGATTTTAATCAAACTGCTCAGGGAAGACAGCAGGCATGTTGTATCAAATGATTCTCAGCTTGCATAGTGGTGTGTCTGGTCAGAAGCATGAACAAGTACTGTCTGTTTTGTACAAACCCTGCCCAGGGACATGCTCTCCTGATTGACCCTCTCTGGCCCCCAGAAGGACATCATGCTCTCGAGTCTCCATGGCCCTCTCTTCAAATGAGGCGAGATCATGTACTGCTGTTGGCCTACCTTCATTTCCATTTCTTTCCCTCCCTTTGAGTTCCGTCTTTTGCCTTCAAAAGAATAATCTTTCTTCCACCCACTGGTTAATAGTGAACATTAGCAGGATTACGAGGTCAGGCATTTGGAGCATGCAGGAGGGCTGTTGTGAAGGATGTCAGCAGGATATAATTTGCTCCCATGTGATAAAGGAAGGGGCATGTAGAAAGGGACCTGGTGGATGGTCCACACGTTAGATGATGTCCTATGACAGGAAGGTGGAGAATGTTATACGAACTTAATGAGGATGTGCTGCTGCAATGTGCCTCAGCTACTAGATGCGGATCATAAATAACAGGTTTTCTTACACCTGCCCACATTTCCTCTCCCGGTAAGATCACTGAGCCTTTTTCAGCACTGCAGCCAAGATCTGTGCACTCTGCCACTCACATTAATACACTCTGCCACCTGCTGCCATGCCCTTTTGGCTATCGCCTTTGTACCTTTGGACTGCAGCGTGACAAAAGGACATCCCTCCTGTGATTTCCTTCCTGCAGTAATATTTCAATGCTTTCATCCTCAAAGACATGTGCCCTATTTCCTGCAGATGTTGCCGCTAGAACTAGGCACAAGATTGCAACAGCAACAAAAATATTCCTCTGATGTAAAATAAGCTAGAAATGACCAGTTCTTTAACTATGTTTTACTCTCTAATCACATAAATTGTAACACAGGTAATGGGTATCAGGGAGTGAAGTCATCACTCCCTCTTTAATGTGGCACAGCCCTTTAAGGCCTGCACTACAACTGCCATTTTCTGGAACTCCTGGGCATTCATTCTGTGCCATGTTCCCATGGTGCATGAGAAGTTCATACAAATCACAGGGGCCAGGATAGAGATTGGGAAATCTAGGTGTTCAGAGGGACCTGGGTGTCCTTGTACACGAATCACAGGTACAGCAAGCAATTAGGAAAGCAAATGATATGTTGGCCTTTATTACAAGAGGATTTGAGTATAAGAGTAAAGGCGTCTTACTGCAAAAATATAAAGGGCCCTGGTGAGACCACACCTGGAGTATTGTGTACAGTTTTGGTCCACTTACCTAAGGAAGGATATACTTTCCATAGAGGGAGTGCAATGAAGGTTCACCAGACTGGTTCCTGGGATGGAGGGATTGTCCTATGAGGAGAGATTGAGCAGACTAGGCCTGTATTCTCTAGAGTTTAGAAGAATAAGAGGTGATCTCATTGAAACATACAACATTCTTACAGGCCTTGACAGGGTAGATGCAGGGAGGATGTTTCCCCTGGCTGGAGAGTCTAGAACCAGAGGTCACAGTCTCAGAATAAGGGGTCGGCCATTTTAGACTGAGATGAGGAGAAATTTCTTTCCAAAAGGCATTTGACAAGGTGCCACACAAAAGATTATTGCTCAAGATAAAAAATCACGGGATTGGGGGTAATATTCTGGCGTGGGTGGAGGATTGGCTCTCTAACAGAAAGCAGAGAGTTGGGATAAATGGTTCGTTCTCAGATTGGCAACCAGTAACTAGTGGTGTTCCGCAGGGGTCAGTGCTGGGTCCTCAACTCTTTACAATCTATATTAACAATTTGGAGGAGGGGACCGAGTGTAACATATCAAAGTTTGCAGATGATACAAAGATGGGACGGAAAGTAGTGAGTGAGGAGGACATAAAAAACCTGCAAAGGGACATAGACAGGCTAAGTAAGTGGGCAGAGATTTGGCAGATGGAATACAATACTGGAAAGTGTGAGGTTATGCACTTTGGCAGGAAAAATCATAGAGCAAGTTATTATCTTAATGGCAAGAAACTGGAAAGTACTGTAGTACAAAGGGATCTGGGGTCCTGGTGCACGAAACTCAAAAAGTTAGTATGCAGGTGCAGCAAGTGATCAAGAAGGCCAATGGAATGTTGGCTTTTATTGCTAGGGGGATGGAATATAAAAACAGGGAGGTATTGCTGCAGTTGTACAAGGTATTGGTGAGACCGCACCTGGAATACTGCATACAGTTTTGGTGTCCATACTTAAGAAAAGACATACTTGCTCTCGAGTCAGTACAAAGAAGGTTCACTCGGTTAATCTCGGGGATGAGGGGGTGGTCATATGAGGAGAGGTTGAGTAGATTGGGACTCTACTCATTGGAGTTCAGAAGAATGAGAGGCGATCTTATTGAAACATATAAGATTGTGAAGGGGCTTGATCGGGTGGATGCGATGAGGATGTTCCCAATGATGGGTGAAACTAGAACTAGGGGGCATAATCTTAAAATAAGGGGCTGCTCTTTCAAAACTGAGATGAGGAGAAACTTCTTCACTCAGAGGGTGGTAGGTTTGTGGAATTTGCTGCCCCAGAAAGCTGTGGAAGCTACATCATTAAATAAATTTAAAACAGAAATAGATAGTTTCCAAGAAGTAAAGGGAATTAAGGGTTACGGGGAGCGGGCAGGAAATTGGACATGAGTCTAGGTTCGGAATGGTCATGGCCCTGTGGGTAGTGGAGTGGGCCCAGGGGCCATGTAGCCTGGTTCTGCTCCTACTGTGTTCTAATTCTGTGTTAGATTTCAGGAGATGGTTTTATTCCTGTTCCTGGCTGGGGTGGAGATCGCCTTTACAGAAGGTAAGTACTGTAGAAAATATAGGGACAGAGTGATCTCCTGGAAGAATTTTGATCGCATAGATGGGTCGGAGAGGAATTTCCCAGATTTTTTTCTCCCAAATTGGCCATTGGGTCTTTATCTGGTTTTTTGCCTCTCCCGGGAGATCACATGGGTTCGGGTGGATGCAGAGTGATAGAAGACTTGAGGTTAGGATCAGATCAGCCATGATCTTATTGAATGGTGGAGCAGGCTCGAGGGGCCGATTGGCCTACTCCTGCTCCTAATTCTTATGTTCTTATGTTCTTATTCAGAGGGTGGTGAATCTTTGGAATTCTCTACCCCAGAGGGCTGTGGAGGCTCATTCGTTGAGTATATCCAAGACAGAGATCGATAGCTTTTTGAATATTAAGGGAATCAAGGGACATGGGGATAGTTCAGGAAAGTGGAGATGAGGTAGAAGATCAGCCATGATCTTATTGAATAGCGCAGCAGGCTCGAAGGGCCAAATGGCCTACTCCTGCACCTATTCTTATGTCCTTATGTTTTTATGATATTTGCATCCTTGCAATAGCATACGTCCCCCACCCAATGCTGTGACTGTGCCCTCTCCAGCAATAACAACACTATAACCTTAAGAAAAAGACGAAAAAGTCTAGCCAAATATTGAGCTGCAGCCTGAGATTTACAAGCAATTTATGACTTCTAATTGATTCCAGCTATAATTACAAACAAGTATGATTATCTGCACTTGTACAGTTAGTACTTGAGCAGTGGCCCTGAAGGAACAAGCCAGATTAGCAGCTGAACATCACAACCCATGTTCTGGACTCCAAAGTGCCTATGAACAATGCCACGGGAGATCTGCTAGTATTTAAGAACATAAGAAATAGAATGTAAGAAGTCACACAACACCAGGTTATAGTCCAACAGCTTTATTTGAAGTCACAAGCTTTCGGAGCGCTGCTCCTTCATCCACTTCACCTGACGAAGGAGCAGCGGAACGCGTACGACATATCAGGCAGCGCGTGCGCGCTGAATTTCCTTTTTTTGTAACGTGTTGCCCGTGCGTAAAGGCCTCCGGTTTTTACGCTTGTAAATACCAGACGTAAGTACTTCGTTTTACAGGTAAGTGGTCTATTAATACAATTTAGAATTTTTTTCCCACAGGTTTATTATTTTTAAAGAATTTACAGTAAGGTAAGTGTATTTTTAGATCCTATTTGTTAAAAAATTATTTTTTTTAAAAATTTGATTAATTGCTTAAAATAGTTTTTTTTACAGTTATTCATAGTTCATTTATTTAGTGGGATGTTTTTTTAACTTTTATTTGTAGTTTAAGTGCTGTTTTGGGCGCCCTGAGTTTTCATGAGTTTGACAGTTCTTACTATCAAACTCATGAATGAACTTTTGCAACCTTCGATTGGTTGCCCAGTGCCCACGTGATCCCAGCTGGCTCATGAAAATAACTACGCTTGAATTCTGTTTAAAACTACTTTACATTCTTCAAAATAATTTAAAAGTATTTAAAACTTTATAAAAGTTACCTAAAGATTAATAAAAATACAAAAAATGTCTTTAAAATGCTGCTCTGCATGTGAAATTGCTTTGCAGGTTGTATTAAAAATTGGGGGTGTGGCCTATGTTAAGGAGACCTCAAGGGGCGTGTCTAACTTAGACTCCGCGCTCGAGGCTTCACTTGCTGCACTCCTGGGCGGCATGACGTCAGACGCTGCCCGGGAGTAATCAACTGAAAACAGGAATTGCAAGCGTCCCGGGAGCCAAACGGCAGGCGCGCCGGGTAAGTGCTCATCGGGGGCTTGCACGCGCGGCAAGCCCCCGAGCCTAATTTCTGGGCCAACGTTTCTGGTGATGACTTTTCATCAGAACTGGAGAAAGTTAAAAATGTAACAGGTTTTAAGCAAGAGCAGAGGCAGCGAAAGATGGGAGGGGAGTGAAGAACAAAAGGGAAGGTCTGTGATAGGGTCGGAGGCAGGAGAGATTAAATGACCAAATAATGGTAATGGGACAAGTAAAGAAGCAAAAGATGGGTCTGGAGGAGGTGTAAATGGCAACAGCAGAATCATCAACAGTTGCCATCTGAAGAAATTGGGGGCAGAGGTTATGATCTGAAATTGTTGAGTGCAGAAGGCTGCAAAGTGCTTCATCGAAAGATGAGGTGCTGTTCCTCGAGCTTCCATTGAGCTTCATTAGAACAGTGTTTGAGGGCCAGGACAGAGAAGTCAGAGTGGGAGTGGGGCGGGGAATTAAAATAATAGGCGAACAGAAGCTCATGGTCATGCTTGCGGACTGAATGGAGTTGTTCCACAAAGCGATCACCCAATCTGCACTTGGTCTCCCCAAGGTAGAGGAGACAGCATCGTGAGCAGCAAATACAGTATACTAAACTGCAAGAAGTACAAGTAAATCACTGTTTTACCTAGAAGGAGTATTTGGGGCCCTGGATAGTGGGAAGGGAAGAGGTGAAAGGGCAGGTGGAAATGGGACGGAGAGTGGACCAGGGTATTGCGGACGGAATGTTCCCTTTGGAATGCTGAAAGGGGAGAGGAGAGGGAGATTTGTTTGGTGGTGGGATCACGCTAGAGGTGGCGGAAAATGATCAGTTGAATGTGGAGGCTGGGGAGTGAAAGGTGAGGACAAGGAGAACCATATTGTCGTTCTGGGAGGGAGGGAGGGGAAGGGGTGAGAGCAGAAGTGCAGGAAATGGAACGGATACAGTTGAGGGCCCTGTCAACCACGATGGAGGGAAGTCCTCAGTTGAGGAAAAAGAAAGACATATGGTATGGAAAGTGGTATCGTCAGAACATATGCAATGGAGATGGAGAAACTGGGAGAATGGAATAGAGTCCTTACAGGAAGCAGGGTGGGAGGAAGTGTAGTCCAGGTAACTGGGAGTTGGTGGGCTTATAGTAGATATTGATTGACAGCCTATCCCTTAAGTGTATTTATGTTATTCGCCTCAACTACTCCGTGTGGTAGCAAGTTCCATATTCTAACTATTCTATGGGTAAAGACGTTTTTTCCTGAATTCCTTATTGAATTTATTAGTGACTATAAGAACATAAGAAGTAGGAGCAGGAGTAGGCCATACGGCCCCTCGGGCCTGCTCCGCCATTCAATAGTATCATGGCTGATCCGAATCTAGACTCACGTCCACTTTCCTGCCCTCTCCCCGTAACCCCTAATTCCCTTATCTGCAAGGAAACTGTCTATCTCCGTTTTAAATTTATTTAATGTTGCAGCTTCCACAGCTCTCTGGGGTAGCAAATTCCATAGATTTACTACCCTCTGAGTGAAGAAGTTCCTCCTCATCTCAGTTTTGAAAGGGCAGCCCCTTATTCTAAGATTATGCCCCCTAGTTCTAGTCTCACCCATCAGTGGAAAAATCCTCACCGCATCCACCCGTTCAAGCCCCCTCACAATCTTATATGTTTCAATAAGATCGCTTCTCATTCTTCTGAACTCAATGAGTAGAGGCCCAACCTAATCAACCTTTCTTCATACGTCAACCCCCTCATCTCCGGAATCAACCGAGTGAACCTTCTCTGAACCGCCTCGAGAGCAAGTATATCTTTTCTTAAATATGGAAACCAAAACTGCACGCAGTATTGCAGGTGTGGCCTCACCAATACCCTGTATAACTGCAGCAAGACTTCCCTGTTTTTATACTCCATCCCCCTTGCAATAAAAGCCAAGATTCCATTGGCCTTCCTGATCACCTGCTGCACCTGCATACTAACTTTTTGTGTTTCATGCACCAGGACCCCCAAATCCCTTTGTACTGTAGCACTTTGCAGTTTCTCTCCATTTAGATAATAACTTGCTCTTTGATTTTTTCTGCCAAAGTGCAAATCTCACACTTTCCAATATTATATTCCATCTGCCAAATCTCTGCCCACTCACTTAGCCTGTCTATGTCCTTTTGCAGGTTTTTTATGTCCTCCTCACTCACTGCTTTCCCTCCCATCTTTGTATCATCGGCAAACTTGGATATGTTGCACTCGGTCCCTTCCTCCAAATCGTTAATATAGATTGTAAAGATTTGGGGTCCCAGCACTGACCCCTGCGGAACACCACTAGTTACTGATTGCCAGCCCGAGAACGAACCATTTATCCCGACTCTCTGTTTTCTTTTAGATAGCCAATCATCCACCCATGCCAGTATATTACCCCCAATCCCGTGATTTTTTTATCTTGATCAGTAATCTTTTGTGTGGAACCTTGTCAAATGCCTTCTGGAAGTCCAAACACACTACATCCACTGGTTCCCCTTTATCCACCCTGTATGTTACGTCCTCAAAGAATTCGAGCAAATTTGTCAAACATGACTTCCCCTTCATAAAACCATGCTGACTCTGTCCTATTAAATTATGTTTATCCAAATGCTCTGTTACTGTTTCCTTAATAATGGACTCCAACATTTTACCAACCACAGATGTTAGGCTAACTGGTCTATAGTTTCCAGCTTTTTGTCTACTTCCCTTCTTAAATAAGGGTGTTACATTAGCAGCTTTCCAATCTGCCGGGACCTTTCCTGAATCCAGGGAGTTTTGGAAAATAATCACCAATGCATCCACAATCCCTACCGCCACTTCTCTCAAAGCCCTAGGATGTAGGCCATCAGGTCCGGGGGATTTATCCGCCTTAAGTCCCATTATCTTACTGAGTACCATCTCCTTCGTGATTTTAATCGTGTTTAGCTCCTCCCCTCCCCGTTTGTCCAATGTTGGGATATTTTTAGTGTCCTCTACTGTAAAGACTGATACAAAATATTTGTTCAGCATCTTTGCCATCTCCATGTTCCCCACCATTAGTTTCCTGGTCTCATCCTCTAAGGGACCAACGTTCACTTTAGCCACCCTTTTCCTTTTTATATAGCTGTAGAAACTCTTGCTATCTGTTTTTATATATTTTGCTAGTTTACTATCATAATCTATCTTCCCTTTCTTAATTAATCTTTTAGTTATTGTTTGCTGGCTTTTAAATGCTTCCCAATCTTCTATCCTCCCACTAGATTTGGCTACTTTATATGCCCTTGTTTTCAGTCGGATACTATCCTTTATTACTTTACTTAGCCACAGATGGCTGTCTTTTCTTTTACTCCCCTTTTTCCTCAGTGGAATATATTTATCTTGAAAGATGTGAAATATCTCCTTGAATGTAGACCACTGCTCCTGTACCGTCTTACACTTTAATCTGTTTTCCCAGTCCACTTTAGTAAATTCTACACTCATACCTTCATATTCTCCTTTATTTAAGCTCAGTACGCTGGTTTGAGATCCAACTCTCTCACCCTCAAACTGAATTTGGAATTCAACCATATTATGGTCACTCATTCCAAGGGGATCCTTTACTAGGACATTTTTTATTAATCCTGTCTCATTACACAGGACCAGATCTAAAATTGCCTGCCCCCTGGTTGGTTCAGTTACATACTGCTCAAGGAACCCATCCCTAATACAATCTACGGACTCTTCCTCAAGGCTGCCATGCCCAATTTGATTAGTCCAGTCAATGTGAAAGTTAAAATCCCCCATGATTATAGCTGTTCCCTTATTACAAGCCCCAACTATTTCCTGATTTATACTCCGGCCAACAGAGTTGCAACTGTTAGGAGGCCTATAGACTACGCCCACTAGTGACTTTTTCCCCTTATTATTCCTTATCTCCACCCAAACTGTTTCACTATCTTGATCCTTTGACCCAATATCATTTCTGACTATTGCAGTGATTCCATCCTTGATTAACATAGCAACCCCACCTTCCTTTCCTTCCTGTTTGTCCTTCCTAATTATCAAATACCCTTGTATGTTTAGTTCCCAGTCATGATCATCTTGCAGCCATGTTTCCGTAATGGCCACCAGATCATACCCATGTGTAGTTATTTGTACCGTCAACTCGTCTATTTTGTTATGAATGCTGCATGCATTCAGATACAGAACTTTCAAATATGTTTTCTGACAACTTATTCCTGCTTTTACCCCTTTTACTACTTTACCTTTATCATTATACATTCTGTCCCTTCCTGACACGCTCTGGTTTTTAATTCCCCCACTGCTACCTTGCTCTATTGCCTTCTCCTCTGTCATTTTTATTTTTCGCTCTCTTAAAACCTCCCCCCCACTAATTAGTTTAAAGCCCTCTCTGCAGCCCTAGTTATTCGATTCGCCAGGATTCTAGTCCCAGAACTGGCCATGTGAAGTCCGTCCCAACGGAACAGCTCTCTCCTGTCCCGGTACTGATGCCAGTGTCCCAAGAAGCAAAACCCATTTCTCCCACACCAGTCTTTGAGCCACACATTTAACTCTCTAATTTTATTTACCTTAGCCAAATTTGCACGTGGCTCAGGTAGTAATCCAGAGATTATTACCCTTGTGGTTCTGCTTTTTAATTTGGCCCCTAGCTGCTCAAACTCCCTCAGCAGAACCTCTTTCCTTGTCCTATCTATGTCGTTGGTACCAACATGGACCACGACAACTGGATCCTCCCCCTCCCACTCCAAGTTTCTCTCCAGCCCAGAGGAGATGTCCTTAACCCTGGCACCGGGCAGGCAACACAGCCTTCGCAACTCTCGCTCTCGGCTGCAAAGAACCCTATCTATCCCCCTAATGATACTATCCCCTACCACTACAACATTTCTTTTAACTCCCCCCACTTGAATGGCCCCCTGCTCCACGGTGCTGTGGCCAGGTTGCTCATCCTCTCCGCAGTCCCCATTCCTATCCTCACAGGGAGTAAGGGCCTCAAACCTGTTGGACAAGAGCAAGGGCTGCTGCTCCTCCAACACTACCTCCTGGATCCCCGTACCTACCTCACATCTAGTCACACCATCCTGTCCCTGGCCACGGACTATATCTGAATTAATTACTCTAATTGGTGTGACTACCTCCTGAAACACAGAGTCCAGGTAACTCTCCCCCTCCCTGATGTGTCTCAGTGTTTGAAGCTCGGATTCCAGCTCATCAACACGGAGCCGGAATTCCTCGAGCAGCCAGCACTTACTGCAAATGTGATCACCGTGAGCATCAATGGTGTCCACCAGCTCCCACATATTGCAGCAGCAACACATCACCTGCTCTCCCATTCTATGTAATTAATTACATTTATTAATATTATTTTTAAATACCCTCTGCCCCGATTTTAGATGATGAATATCACACCTTAGAAACTATAAACCACAGAGTTTAAGTTTAAAAAGAGAGAAATACTCACCAACCAATCACTTACCTGCTTCCTGGTGACGTCACACTTCGATTATTTTTTACCTCTCTCCTTCCCTTTGAGTTCCGAGTTCGGAGATTAGTACACCTTACCTGGGCCTCTGGAGCCTTTTATAGCCCTGCTCTGCCGCTCAAGTTTCCCGCCGACGCTCTGAGGCCTTACCTGGTCTCTGGGGCCTTTTATAGCCCCGCTGCTGCCGCTGAATTCCCGCCGACGCTCTGAGGCCTTACCTGGGTCTCTGGAGACTTTTATAGCCCCACTGCTGCTCGAGTTTCCCGCTGACGCTCTGAGGCCTTACCTGGTCTCTGGAGCCGTTTATAGCCCCGCTCTGCCGCTCGAGTTTCCCGCCGACGCTCTGAGGCCTTACCTGGTCTCTGGAGACTTTTATAGCCCCACTGCTGCTCGAGTTTCCCGCTGACGCTCTGAGGCCTTACCTGGTCTCTGGAGCCTTTTATAGCCCCGCTCTGCCGCTCGAGTTTCCCGCTGACGCTCTGAGGCCTTACCTGGTCTCTGGAGCCATTTATAGCCCCGCTCTGCTGCTCGAGTTTCCCGCCGACGCTCTGAGGCCTTACCTGGTCTCTGGAGCCTTTTATAGCCCCGCTGCCGCTCGAGTTTCCCCTAGTTTTGGACTCCCCACAGGTCAGTTGTAAATACTTTCTCAGTTTCCATGATTTCAGTCGCTCCTCTAATGGTCCAAAGGGGAGAAATTTATTTTCATCAGGAAAGTTGCAGGTGACACCAGCAACGGGAGTTAATGACCGCTGAAAATGGTCGCAACACTAATGGGACAAAATTCGTGCAGTGGTCAACACTGCAAGACAGGTCCTCTCCCCACAGGGGCCAGGAGGCCCTCCAAAAATATCATCGAGGCCGTCACTGCCAGCAGTGTCACTCCCACCACCAGGCTCCAGTGCCCAAAGAAGCTTCACAACCTCAGGCCACTGGTCAAGGTCAGTGAATGCATCCTCAAAAGCCGTTTCCTAACAACTAGCCTCACACACTGCTCAATGCACAACCCCCAATCACTCATCTACCAACAATCTACACCAATCACGAGGCACATCTCCCATTCCCAGTCTCACTTCACCCCCTTGGAGGAGACGGTGCAGGCCATTCTAGGCAGGGGCGTGGCTGAGCCCTTGGCCACTGGTGGGGCTGAAAGGATACAAGATGCTGGTACCCTCTTACGTTATCATCCTTCTGGCATTCACCTCATGCTTTCCTACCCTCCTGTCACCACAACTCCACACTTGTGCTTTCCTCATTTCACACACCCAAGAAATGCAGCCAGCCCAGCCAGTGGGTGACCAAGAAGAGGGAGAGGAGAGTGAAGAAGAACAAGAACAGAAGAAGATTGATTTGACACTCCCAGCCACCAGCTCCTTAAGGTCAACCAGCAAGGTCATTTGCCGTGTCCCCCACTGAAAGTCAGCAGCCTTCCACCAGCCATGCTGCAGCCACTGGGGTAGCACTGCATGGCATCAGTAGGATAGGCAAAGGCTGGGATGCATCCTTCCATCTGCGTCCTCCTCTTCTGCTTCTTCCTCTTCTGTTCTTCCTCTTCTGTGTCTTCCTCATCTTTCCGTGAGCAGATGTTGTAAATCTGAAATGCTGGAAATACTCAGTTTGTCAGGCAGCATCTCAACCTGAGATGTAACTTTGTTTTTTCCTCTCCATTGATGTCACCTGACCTGCTGAGTATTTGCAGCATTTTCTATCTTCACAAATGCCTTAATTTACCATCTGAGCCCTTGCAAGCATCCAACAGCACTCCCTACATACTTAAAAAACTTTTAACATCTATTGCAGCAAGCCACTACTTCAATAAAATCAAAAAAAAACCAGTCCAAAAGCTTAAATGCAAACATACCTGAAAGATGTACGTGTCCCTTTAAGAGGTGCTGACATCGCCAATGTCAGCCTGCTTGAATTAAGTGCTAGGGTCGAAGTTCACCTTTGTGACATTAAGTCGGTGTTGCATGCCGCTTGACGTCACAACATCAGTACTTTGTCCAGTATGGTGCTGCCAGTTAACAGCAGTGCCAGGGGGGGACAAAGACGACGGCCACCATGGGACCCGCCAGCAGCTGGTGAAAGAGCGGCAGCCGGCATTTTTGCGCCATTTAATGGTGCTACGGAGTGGCGCACAGGCCACAAATTTCTAGCCCCAAGTGTCTTACTTTTATAGAGTTGACTTACATTACCCTATATATACTTGCAAAATAGTGTGACCCATGGCATAACAATAATATCCCCTTGTGATCTGAATTGGATATTCATGCCTTTCACATGGATAGGTTTTCAATTTCTCTGAATGTGGAGTGATGAGACAAAGCCTAATACAGATCAAAAAGCTATTTTATTTCATGGTAAGGTGGGATTACAGACAGAACTATTGATCAAGGTCACTTAATTCAAACAGCACAACTTGATAGAGAATAAATAACTTAACGTGCTTTCTTCCCCACATCAGTTGGTTGTCTTACTTGATTTAAACAAGGTGTCATCTAACTGTTCCTGTAACATTTCTGACTTTCTAAGCCTGCCTAATGCTTTCACAGATTTTTCTTTAAAATTATGACTGTCCTCTCCTCAGCCTTTCAGTTTCCAAAAGCTTCTGTTCCTGTGTGCCGCCCTCTCTATTTTATTTCTCTCCCTCTTTACAGACAGTGACCAAAAGACTTTCCAACACAATGGGTGTGAGGTGTTTTTCAATCACTGCAAGCTAACATATTTCTAATTTATTGTTTCGCCTCTGTGGAACACAACTAATGTTTAGCGTATGTTTGCCTTTCATCTTTTTAAAAATTATATTTTGCTTACAAAATATATAAAAAATCTCTTTTTTTCAAATCCTTTCTATGCAAAAATAATCCAAAGAAATCCAGAAATGGGACACAGAGCTAAATATAATGTTGTTTATGGAAAGCAATTTACCAGGGTTAACAGGTAGAGATAGATGTTCTGGAGTTTTGCTTGATTATCTATGGAGAATCAAAGAAAACTTATGCAGAACTTTCTCTCAGGAGATTCAATGGATAGAAATTGGCATGCGTTTTTGGGCATAAAACAGGCACAAAGCATATCAATTTAGCAGTGGGACAGGTTGCATCCAATCTGCACAGGCATTAAACCAACTGCTAAATTTGTGGTGGTCTTTCTTTGGGCACCCCAGGTGCATGCTTTGGTTGCACTGAGTGTACTGACGAGGCCCGAGGTCCAATTTCCATTGATCGTCCCAGGCCAAAATCTATCCCACTATGTCTGTACAGGCCATGATAGGATAGTTTATATATGGTCTGCAAAAAGAGTGGTGCCGATGAGATGAATGGCCTTTTCCCATTCTAGCCTAGAAATTACTATTCATGCGCCAATCAGGGACTAGCTATAAGTGTAAGATTTGCAAAATTTCTGCATTTCCCCGAAGGCTGTTATTAATAAACGGGACCCTGTGCGGACATTTTAAATCAAAAAGGGTACCCAAGATGGTGCCCGTGCCTCGTGGCAGAAAGCCTGTGAGATTTTAAAATGGACTCTGCAATGCAGACAGCTTGTGGTTTGAAACCCAAGCTGTAGGTTTCTGTGAAGAAAGACTTTGGCCTAGAAATTGACTTGAGGCGTTAGAACTGGCGCTGCGCAAAGTTTATAGCCAGACGCAACTTATCACCGCCTGGCGCGATATTGGGTTGCATCGCCCCCAAAGGTGATTGAGGCGCGAATTCAGACGTTGCACGGGACTCCTAAGGCGCTAAACTTCTGGCGCAACCCAATATCGGCGTGGACGGGCGCAGCGCAGGTGCTCTCAATTACTGATAACCACGAGACTTCCAGGCGCCGGCCGGCTCTTAAAGGGGTGGGTCAGTCAGCCTCAGCTTCCACACTCAGCGCCTTGTAGGCCTCAGAATCGGCGCAGGCCGTTCTCTGGCGCAAAAAAACTTGGACCAGATGGAGAAGGTGAGATAGAGAGCAGAGCGTTTCAGCAATGAGGCTCTGGACCAATTGATGGCCGCAGTGGAGCGCCGTCGAGATGTTCTGTACCCAGACAATGGCAGGAGGCCGAATCAAAAGGAATACCGCCGAGCTTGGAGGGATGTTTCTCAGAGGGTCAACTCCAGCAGCATGGTGACCAGGAGCCCTGTGCAGTGCAGGAAGAAATTCAACGACCTCACTCGGGTCGTGAGGGTGAGTGGTGTTTATGCAAACTTCTGAATCCCTCCATCTGCACCTGACTTTATGGCTACAGGGTGCGCGATGCCCCAATGGCCATGTGTCAGCAAGCACCCATGGCCCTTTCTGGGCACACACATGCACATTTGACTCATGGCATCATGTAAGGGCTCTTCCACCATGGGGGGCATGAGATGATCACTCAGGGCATCATGTAACATAACTTCCCCTCCTTTCCCCTGCAGTCCAAGCTGGCGAAGATTCACAAAGACCAGCTTCGAACCGGTGGAGGACCTCCACAAGTGGTCACTCTCACGGATCTCGAGGAGAGAGTGCACCAGATTCTTGGAGGATGTCTGAGTGGTCCTGTTACCACTTCAGCTGCTGACCCCATTGTCAACAGCGATGGTAAGGTTCTCACCTTTTACAGCTGTCTCCTTCCACTTGGTCCCCCCGCCAGCATGTTTTCTCACTGTGGAGCCATGTCATAGCCTTGCCGCAATCTGGCATCCCTTGCTGCCAACCTGTCCTTTTGCTAAAGCCACTCTTCCACCTCCCTGCTTTCAGATGCTGCATCACCAGCTCGGGATCCGGGCCCTGAAGCTGCCAGTGCCAGTGCCTCCGGAGGCGAGGATCAGGAGGAAGCCGGACCATCCATTCCAGCCTCAGGGGAGCCTACACATCTGCAGACTGGGGATAGTAGTTCTCTGGAGGGGAGGGGGGGGTGCTCTGATGAGGAGACAGTTGCCGGAACAAGCGGCCTGCAGCAACGCGAGGGGGGTAGGCAAGTTCGGGCACCGGCTCCCCGGAGGGCAAGGCAGGGAATGATGACTGCTGCACAGAGTACAGAGGAGGTGCGTAGCCTGGCTGAAATGAGCACCCAGGCCCGGCTCAGGCACACTGAGCTTATGACTGCAGTGGGAAGGATGCCTCAGTCGATCGACACACTGGCAAAGAGTGTGCTGGACTTTGGGGCAGCAATGGAGAGGACTGTCCAGGACTTTGGGGCAGCAATGGAGAGGACTGTCCAGGGCTTCGAGGCCGCTATGGAGAGGACTGTCCAGGGCTTCGAGGCCGCTATGGAGAGGACTGTCCAGGGCTTCGAGGCCGCTATGGAAAGGACTGTTCAGAGCTTTGGACAATCCCTGGAAAGGTCTGTCCAGGGCTTGTCCGAGGCAGTGGAACGGACTGCTCCGGCCTTGTCCGAAGCAATGAAAAGAACTGTCCAGGGCTTCTCCGAAGCACTGGCACCTGCCACACAGGTCCTCACTGCTGCCACGCAGTCACTTGCTAGCCTCGTCCACACCCAGATTGAGGCAACGTGAACTCTCACTGCTGCCACCCTATCTGCATCAGCTAGGATCACCCCGGGCCCTTCCAGTACCACATGAGGCCAGGAATCAGTGGAGCAGTCGATTGTGGCGGATGATCCAAACCGGTCCCCTCAGAGAGCCAGTGTGTTGTCCGACCATGGTGCAGGTGTCCTCTCTCGGCAGGTGACCATTGCTCATGCCACCGCTGGAACGTCTGCAGTGCAGCTGCCACCACCTGCAGTGCACATTGCTTCCAGCCATGCCCAGTTCAAGCAGCCAGCTTCCGCACCCTCCAAGCCCAGAGGTCATCCAGGCCGTCCCACAGGGGCTTCTGTGCTTCCAGTCAGCAGGCGTCCCTCAGCCTTGACGCCGCCACTGGGGTTCAAATACGTAGGAGCAGCAGGGAGGGAAGGGGCCAACCGCGAAAGAGAAGTCGGTCTCCATCAAGGGGCCAGCAGTAGAGGGAGGCGCTGAGACGTTTCTTTCTCCAAATTCAAGGACGCCCTCACCTGTTGTGATATTTTGTGATGGTTTGTTTAGTTTTGCGGCTTTGCCAGAGAGTTAACTGTTATTTTGTTAGTTATGGTTTCTGTTGACATGACGTTGTTATGCTGGAAGGAAGCACTTTTTTGACAATAAAGAAATGTTTTTATTTACAATGGTACTCGTAACTATTTACACTCATGGTGGCCTTCATAGGCTTTGTACGAGCCGAAGTGCGCAGTACGAATGACACCCATCATTCCGTCAAAGGGGCCTAGAACCGAGTCCTTATGAGCCTCTGACGGATGGCCCTTCCAGTTTCAGGAGCCCTCCCATCTTCCTCCTCCTCCTCCTCCTCGTCCGCATGCCCCTCCTCCTCCTCCTCGTCCGCCTGCTCTTCCTCCTCCTCCTCCTCCTCCTCATCCGCCTGCTCTGCTGGACCTTGAGGGTCGGCCTGCATTGGCTGGGTTTGTCGAATGGCCAAGTTGTGGAGCATGCAGCAGACGACGATGATGCGACCCACTTGCTCCGGCGAGTACTGCAGGGCTCCCCCCGAATGGTCTGGACAGCGGAAACGCTGTTTGAGCACACCAATAGTGTGCTCCACAATGTTCCTGGTCGCCTGATGGCTGCTGTTGTAAAGCTCTTCTGCCAGGGTGGCGGGCAAACGGAGTGGGGTCATGAGCCATGGGCAGAGAGGATAGCCCTTGTCGCCAAGAAGCCAGCCTCATGGGTGAGCCGGGCCCTCAAAAAGGTCAGAAACTGAGGTCTGCCGCAGGATGAACGCATCGTGGCTGCTCCCAGGGAATTGTGCGTTGACTGCCATGATCATCGGGCGGTGGTCACAGACCAGCTGGACATTGAGGGAGTGGAACCCCTTGCAGTTGCGGAACTCCTCAGGATTCTGTAATGGCGCCCGCAAAGCCACGTGTGTGCAATCAATGGCCTCCTGCACCATGGGGAAGTCCGCAATAGCAGCGAAGCCCTGCGTGCACTCCGCCTGCTTCTCCAGGGTCACAGGGAAGGTGATTAATTGATGCCTCCTTCTATAGAGGGCAGCTGACACTTGCCGGATGCAACAATGCACTGCAAATTGTGATATATTCGCGATGTCCTCAGTGGCTGACTGAAAGGATCCGCTGGCGTAAAAGTTCAAGGCAACAGTCACTTTGACAGCCACCGAAAGAGAGGTGCTGCACCGTAGACGCGGCTGCAGATCTTCAGCAAGCAGGTGGCACAGCTCAGTCACAACCTCCTTACCGAATCTGAGCCTTCGCAGACACCGCTCCTCCGACATGGTAAGGTATGACACCTGCTGCCTGAAAACCCTTGCAGCGTATCGTCGGATTGGGCGACCTCCATTGCCCCTCCTCCTTCTGGCCAATCCCGGCCCTCTCTCCTGTAGTGTATGTACCCGTCTACCTTTAAGGGAACTATTGAATGTAACCGTTCACCTTTAAGGGAGCTACTTTAAGTGTGGCACTACTTGTTTGGCTTCTGTATACTGTAATACCGACAATGACCACACCAGTATATAAGTGTTGTGACAGGATAACTGGGGCAGATTCGCCCTGACCTCTGAATAGTAAAGACCTGTTTGTTTGTACTTCTGAAGTCTGTGTATTTATTTACTGCACAACCCACAGACTTTACAGTGGCGACGAGTCCGATCGTACCCTGCGGCAAGATTACCAAAGAAAGAAGAGCGTCGAAGAGAGGCAACCGCCCTCGTCGTGCTGCTGGAAGAAAACACGAGGCTGCAGCAGGAGAAAGGTGGAAGACTTTAGCAACAAAAGCTTCCGTCTGCAACAGGCACTGACTACACTTCTACCACGGTGCGGAGTGAGCCGATCAGCAGGGAACAAGGCGGCCGAAGAGACTGTGAGTAGGGGAAGGTGTAGAAGTATCCGGAGGATAAGGGCAGAGCACTCGACCTCAGTCGAGGGGGAGCTGTACCGGCCAAAAGTCGGGTCCAACGGCGTCGGGTGACAGCCGGACCGCGATCGGCGGGAAAAATCTGGGCAGCGACCACAGCCACAAAGCGCTGAGCCTGCGAGTAGGCACGGGAAGAGAAACCCAGCCGCAGCCGGGGAGGGAAACACCGGTCTGCGAGAGGGCTGGGGAGGCGAACGGGAACCGTGCGGGTGAGAGCCGGGTGCGGAGAGAGAGACTGCGAGGAGCCAGTCCAGCGGCTGAGCTGTTCTCCACCAACGGGGTACTCAGAGCCGGCAAAAACCGAACGTGCGGGAGTGGGAGAGCGAACAGGAGCCGAGAACGGGGAGAGAGACTGCGCGAGAGCCAGTCCAGCGGCTGAACTGTTCTCCACCTACGGGGTACCCAGAGCCGGTAGAACCGAACGTGCGGGAGAGGGAGAGACAGAGCCGAACACGGGGAGAGAGAGACTGCGCGAGAGCCAGTCCAGCGGCTGAACTGTCCTCCGTTAACGGGGTGTACCCAGCGCCGGTAGAGCCGTGCGGGCGGGAGGAAAAGACAGAGCCGAGTAAGGGGAGCTGTGCGAGAGCCAGCCCAGCGGCTGAACCTGTCCGCTGTGGGGAAAGCGTACCCCTTGCACCAGGGAGAAACGCGGGAAGCCGCCATTAGGCGGAGAAGACGACAGAGGCGGGAAACTGCCATTGAAGTGGGCGGGGAGAGAAAGGAAGAGCGGGAAACCGCCATTTTCGCAAGAAAACCGCCATTTTAGAAAAAAAAAAGAGATTATAAATAATACTTAAAGAAATACGGTGCTGCTTCAAAGAAAGAAAGATGCCTAAGCGAGGGAATATTAACGATTTTAATTCTGAAATAGAAGACTGGGCCACGTACGTGGAACGCATAGAGATCTATTGCGAAGCCAACAAAATAGAGGAAGACGACAAGGCGATAACATTGCTAAACTCGATGGGGGCAAAAACATACGGGCTCTTGAAGCATCTAATAGCACCAACTAAACCAGCGGATCAGACCTTCGAAGAAATTGTGGCTGTGCTGAAGGACCATTTGAACCCCACACCGTTGATGCTGGCTGAACGATTCAAATTCTACGCAAGAACGCAGAGGAAAGACGAAAGCAATGCGGAATACTTGGTTGAGCTGCGTAGGCTGACGAAATACTGCCAGTTCAGAGGGAATCTGACAAAGGCACTGCGGGACAAGTTCGTATGCGGATTGTCCAAAGAAGGAACGCAGAAGCGACTACTGGAAGAAAACGACCTCACACTGGACGGGGCTGTCCTCATAGCTGCATCACACGAAGCCGCAGCGAAAGGGACGGCGGAAATGCAGCTAAAGGCGGCGGCACTCGGGGTGGACCAAATTACTGCGAGCACAACAAAATGCTACCGTTGTGGGAAGACAACGCACGACCAGAATCAATGCTGGTTTAAGAACCAAGAGTGTAGGAAATGTGGCAAACTGGGTCACATCGCGAAGGTGTGCCGGTCCGGGAAAAAGACCAACAATCAACGGAAGCCACCACAAGAAAAGTACAACAAGGTACATCAGGTGGCTGAGAAGAGTGCAGACGAACAGAATTCAGACTCAGACCCAAACAACCAGGAGCTGGGTAGTCTGAGAATCCACAATGTGGGGAAAGAGACGGATCTACAAACGATCTGGGTCGTACTAAAAATAGCTGGAGTCCAAGTAAGAATGGAGCTGGACACTGGATCAGCTCTATCAGTCATCAACCGAAGGGACTACCACCGGCTATTCTCTCACATACCTTTAAGAAATACCAAGTTCGTATTACAGACATACACGGGGCAGAACGTATACCCCATGGGGAAAATAAGAGTCAAGGTGAGAGATAGAGGTAAAGAACACCCAAGAATGAATTTGTACGTAGTACCTGAAGGAGGACCACCACTTCTAGGACGGGAGTGGATTAAGAAAATAGATATGGAATGGCACTACCTAAAAGCCATAATGAGGGAGGACTCGGTGCAAGCTATCAGCTCAGATTCTGAAATGGATGATGATAAGACCAATGCAAATATGGAAGACAAGGCTAAAAGGGACTTGCCGACGATGGGGAAGGAAACGCAGACATGCAGAAGGACTTATGTTACCAAGAAGAATAAAGCTGCAGAGCAGAACTCCAGGTTGACAGAGAATTCTGAGCCTGTTCAAGCAAAGGATTCATCCACGACGGAAGAACACCGAGTTCGGACTCAAACTTATGTCAAAGTACGACAACAATTAGAACAGTTGAGTGACCGTCTCATACAAGAGATGAAAAATATGGAAAAGTTCTGGGACACCGAATGGGAGAACCTGGAAAGACAACAGAGACAGCTAGCTCAAGCAGAGAGCGACCATAGAGCCATCGTGGCCAAATACCAATCACATTCCCCTGATGCTGTTCAGAAACTAGAATATTTACAGAACGAACCAAAGGAAGAGGAATCTTCAGGAAGCCAGGATTTTATCCCAGTTCATCTCTACGACTCGTTGCAAGCAGAGTGTAACAAGTTGAAAGAACAGTATGAACTGGTCCAGACTACCATTCTGGAAGGGGTTAACTCAGCAACCTCCGAAAAGCTAGTTTCAGTAGAAGCATATGAACAACTAAAGGTTGAACATGAGCAGGAAGTCCAAAGGCTGCAGGAAATTCTGGATGAGCTCAAGGCCAAGACAGACTCATCGGTAGAGGTTCCATTCATCGATGAGAAAGTAGAGGTGAAAGACATGGCAGAACATGAAAGACAAGATGTCCAAGAACTCATAATAATATTGAAGGAAACCCAAGACAAATATGAGGCGGCAATGACCGAGGTTCAACGACTTGAAGAACAGATTCAACTGGGAATCCTTTCAGTAAAAAAAAAAGAAACTGTGAGAAACACCGAGACTGTAAGAATGGGCCCTGAACATGAGCGAGAGAGCATCAAGGCGCAGCTTCTCCGAGCACTGGAAACCAAAGTACAAGAGGGAGCAAAGGTGAAAGCATTGGAGAACAAGGTGGATGAAATGGAGAAGACTCTGATCTACCGTGTTCCCAGGGAAGAGTTAACGGTCAGCCAACTTCTTCATATGCTGAAGGACAGGACTCTGCAAGGGGAACAATTTGAACACGAGCTTCAATCTTCAGGGGGAAGGAGTTCGGAGCTCCCAAAAGTCACGGAGATAGCTGAGGTGGCAACACAGATTTCACAAGGATGCCAAAAGTACGTTGAATCACGTCAAGGTGAACAGAAGAATGTGGAACCCGTTACTTCAGTAGAAGGATCAAATAGCCTGATAACGCAATTCCCGATGGAAGGGAAGGTATTGAACTCACAAATGAGGTCCGTCGTAAAGGAATGGCAGATAACCCAGGAAGAGCGGGATGAGTATGAATGCATGCAGAAGGCTTTTCAAGAAAGATATCTAGGGAAGGAACCACCGTCAGCTAACGTCCAGATGGGTGAGGAGGAAGAAGAAGGCTCTCTCGCTGGCTTAACTCAGAACGAACCCGAATATTACCATGACCTGTTGAGTGACACTGAATATTACGAGGATGTGGTCTGCCCAGTTTGTGATGAAAACTCCCAAAGTGCTGAAATCCGGATGAAGCACTTAAGGTCTAAGGAACATAGAGAGTTGGTGGCGCTACAGCTGGCAGCCGAGAAAGGAGCTCCGAGAGTTTCAAAAAGGCAGAAAGGAAAAAGAAGAAGCAGAAGATAATAACTGTCTAAAATATTAGCACTTCTACCATCTCAGGCGGGGCACTACGAAAGGAGCTAAACTAGTTGGAAAACTGGAAAAGGTCAAGACAGCCAGTTGGTTGTAAAAGTCCGCACTGCTGGTTCAACAGGACGAAAGTTCAAGCTGTTACGTCAAGAAAAAGGCTATGGAGGAGTCACGCTAGCCAGGTGAACCGGCTACACCAAAGAGATGTTGTTCGGAACGAGTCAAGATCAGAGACTGCATCTATGAACTGTTTCCGCAGAGACTGAACCTGTGAACTGTTTCCACCGAGATTATATCTGTAAATTGTTTTATATGACATTGACTCCACCGAGGTTATATCTGTAATTTGTTTTATGGGAAGTTGAAGATATGTATGTTTAACGGGGACGCTGTAAGTAATAAGCTAAAAAGGGAGGATTGTAGTGTATGTACCCGTCTACCTTTAAGGGAACTATTGAATGTAACCGTTCACCTTTAAGGGAACTACTTTAAGTGTGGCACTACTTGTTTGGCTTCTGTATACTGTAATACCGACAGTGACCACACCAGTATATAAGTGTTGTGACAGGATAACTGGGGCAGATTCGCCCTGACCTCTGAATAGTAAAGACCTGTTTGTTTGTACTTCTGAAGTCTGTGTATTTATTTACTGCACAACCCACAGACTTTACATCTCCCGCCGTCTCTGTGCCCCTTCCAAGTGTCCGGCCATGAGGACGTTCCGCTCCAAAGCAGCTCCCATTGCTATGCCAGACGGGCAACATGCAGTAATGTCTAGCGCTGCAACTGTTCCGGACAGGGCTGCAGGTCCCAAGTCTCCGAAGGCTAAATCTAATAAATACTCTGCAACAGTAGTTCACCAACTCACCAAGTCCAGCAACGATCAGAATGAACAGGCCAAGTGGCTGCAGCTTTTATACTAGAGCTCTCCCCTTTAAATAGCGCCCCCCGACTCCGAGAAGGGCCTGGGAACGTTCCATCCAACTGTCACTAATAGCGCCAGGCAGAAAGGTTCCGGGCACCACCGAATATCCGGTCAGGGGTGCCAAAAAGGCGTTGCACACTGAAATGATGTCATGATCTGCCTGCGCACGCAGGCGCGCGCTAAGAGTTAGCGCAGGCGCTAAATGGATACTCAATATGGGAGGTGGCGCTATCTTCATTGCACCTGCCCGAACATTGGGTAACGCCCCAATTCTCGGGCTATTTAGGCGCTAATCACTGGCGCAAACAACCGAATTTCTAGGCCTTTGTATTTTGAAACCAGACAGGACTCTGAATTATGCATTAGACCGAATTGGAGACAAATCTAAATTCAGTTTAGGCCTATAGTTAAGGCCATCAAGCAGTCTACATATATTATCGGAAACAGATTAACAGAGCCATCGAGGCTGGACAGGCCCATCAAGGAACTTTCATGACAATACAATTCAATTATCGGGCCGGTAGATGCAATTACCGGCCATCTAAAAACAGTTAGTATGGATTGCTACCATTATTTAAAATAGCCCGCCAAGATTAAGACAAAGAACTAACCTAATTTGGCGTGCAGATAAGGGCTTTCGAAAAAGGTATAATTGAAGTCCCCCGGGTAGCAATCGCTCTTCTCTTCTCTCTCCGCTCTTCGGCCCCTTGCCCTCGTGGCTGCCACTCTTTCCCTGTCCCACGCTTACCCCCTGGCCTTTGCCCGTGCCTTTTCCCCACTCCATCTGGAATCGCCCCGGCACCGGGTCGGGTGGACACGGACAATTCAGGCCAGGCGAGGCGGGACGCGACAAGGGGACGAGGGAAGACCACCGGGGGGAAGGCCACATGAGGAAGACCGGCTGAAGAAGACCAACTGAGGAGATGAACTGAGAGGAGGCTTCGAATTATCGGGCCTTCAGCCTCGGCCGACCTTCGAATATCTGTAAACCAACTCAAACTGGCGGCTGGCGACGAGGAATCATCCCTGCAAGGTAAAGTACCCAAACAGAGACTTTAACTTTGGGGTACTCGAACCTGGACAACGCCCTTGCAGCGCCCGGAGACCACGTGACGATGGCAGGCTCCGGAGCGCACCAAGAGCGAACCCCGAACCCCACCGTTGTTTTTGAGTCCAACAAACCTTTTGATTGGTGAGCATGAAGTTCTAACCCCTCATAGCTTAATCTAGTTAGCTATAGGGGGTGGGATAAGGATAAGGGGATTGTTAAGATAATTGTTTTCCCTCGATATGCCGTGTGTTCCCCATTCCCTGTATTATTCTTTTGTATTTTTTGCCTGTAGAAGTGTACACTAGTAATTTTCCATAAGATTGTATCCTCTTCAATAAAATCTTGGTTTTTGTTTACATCCAACCACCTGTCTACTCGAATCTTCTCTGCACTGCCGCCTTGTACCTAAGTCCGGTGTCTAGAACCCAGGGGCGTGGGAGCGATTCGAACCGCTCACAAAACAGTCAGAGGCATAACTGACTGGGCGTATGCGCCAAACACCACCACACGCCACCCCCTACATAAGTCACTTCAAGTTGTTGGGAGTAATAAAGTTTGCTGGTTTATTCTTAATTTTGCTATTTTCAATCTGTGGGTTAAAACGTGGTTTATATCTCCCATACAGTGGCTCAATCAATGAATAGAGGAAAGCACAAATGATCTTAATTAGCTGTGAACTGCTTTTAGAAAGCAGTTAAGCACCCGAAATAATATTGAGAAAGTGAGGGCAATGTCTCCCCAGCAGAATCACTGTACAGTTGGGCATTATAGAGTGAGAAAAGCACAGAATAAATGGCTGAAAGCCGGCAACACCAGTCAGCCACCACTGTCCTAAAAGTGGCTGACTCACACATAGTGCCTTTGCAATATCACAGCTGGGGAGGCCTTGTCCCATCAGAATCCTAGCAGGCTATTGGTAAAACTTGGCAGTCAATGGACTGACACCTTCCGAAGGCCGCCCCCCACCCCCCCAAACTCCGCCCGCAAAAGATAGCATTAACTGATAAATACTCTTCATTATAATCTTCACTGAAGACAAACGATAAGTTTTCCTAGAACAGGCAGGATTTTCAAACCAAAAATCATCTCAACTTCTTTGAGCGACCATATCATCAGTAAAGACCCTGCAGGAGAAGAACAGAACTTACTCAAAGTTGATCATCATCAGAGAAAATTACTCTGCATTGCATTAATTAAAACAAATGCTAAGAGTTTGTTTCTATAGATTTAATTAGTAAAGATATTTCTTAAAAGTCTTCACCAAGTTGGTTTAGTTTGCTTGCTGTTAGATATATCAACATAATGCAGAACATTTTGCCGTGAATATTATATATTAAAATTGTCACTGCAGTAGGGGTAATACATTCTTGTTAAATTTATACTCTCGCTTAGCTTTTGAAGGACAAAAAATTAATATTTATGATTGTTGAAAGGATTTTCATCTGCTTGTATTGACAAAAAAATGTATTTGCACACAACTACTGCAAGGTTGTGTGCGGCTATCAAAGTCTTCAGAAAATTACATAGGATTACACAGGATATACGACACAGAAACAGGCCATTCGGCCCAACCAGTCCATGCTGGCATTTATGCTCTACTCGAGCCTCCTTCCATCCTTCCTCATCTAACTCTATCAGCATAACCCTCTATTCCCTTCACCCTCATATGCTTGGCTAGCCTCCCCTTAAATGCATCCATACTATTCGCTTCAACCACTCCCTGTGGTAGCGAGTTCCACATTCTCACCACTCTTTGGGTAAAGAAGTTTCTACTGAATTCCCTTTGGATTCCTTGGTGACTGTCTTATATTGATGGCCTCTAATTATGCTCTTCCCCACAAGTGGAAACACTCTCTCTGTATCCACTCTATCAAAACCTTTCATAATTTTAAAGACCTCTATTAGGTCACCCCTCAGCCTTCTTTTTTCAAGAGGAAAGAGACCCAGCCTGTTCATCCTTTCCTGATATATATACGCTCGCATTTCTGCTATCATCCTTGTAAATCTTCTCTGCACCTTCTCCAGTGCCTCTATATCCTTTTTATAATATGGCGACCAGAACTGTACGCAGTACTCTAAGAGTGGTCTAACCAAGGTTCGATACAGGTTTAGCATAACTTCACTACTTGTCAATTCTATCCCTCTAGAAATAAACCCTCTGCTTCATTTGCTTTTTTTATGGCTTTGCTAACCTGTGGCGCAACTTTTAGTGATTTGTGTATTTGTACTCTGAGATCCCTTTGTTCCTCTATCCCACCTAGATTCGCACCGTCCAAGTTATAAGTGACCTCCCTATTCTTCCTACCAAAATGTAATAACTCACATTTATCTCTGTTGAAATTCAGTTGCCAATTATTTGCCCATTCTGCAAGTTTATTAATGTCATAGAGTCATAATCATGGAGTCATAGTCATTCAGCACAGAAGGAGGCCATTCGGCCCATCGACTCCGTGTCGGCTCTCCGTAGAACAATCCAGTCAGTCCCTTTCCCCCGCTATATCCCCGCAGCCCTGCAAGTTTATTTCCAGGTCGTCACCACTCGCTGAGTAAAAATTTTCCCTCACATCCCCCCTGTATCTCTTGCCCAAAACCTTAAGGGGGTTAAATTCAGTTGATTTGCGCCTCCCGTTAGCACCCTAAGAGGGTGCTAACGGGGCGCAAATCAACTAGCGGCTGGGCGTGGTGCCGCTAACGCCTCCTGGGAAATTCAGCAGGAGGTTAGTGGCAGCACTAACCATTAGCACCGCGGGCCACTGCACCACCGGTGATGACGTAATCGCCGTGTACAGCGCCCCGCTCACGCCCCAGCTGTAATATTGGGTGGCGCCCACCAACTTACCGCTGGACGCTATGTCCGCTGGGGTCAAGGGGGCCTACCTGCAGCCGGGGCGGCTCTAGTTAAAGGGGAGGTGGCGGGCGGCCTTTTTTGTTGCTGGCTGCCTACCAGTACCTGCCCCTGTTGCTGTCCCTGGCCCCCCTCAAGCCCCCCCCCCCACGGGGTGCTGGCTGCTCTCCATGAACCCGGCACTCCTCTTGAGTGCCGGGCTCATTTGCCGGCAATCCTGATCCCTGGTGGCCCAGCTGGGCACCGGGACATGCAGCACCAGGCCCATCCCCTTTAATAAGGAGAGGAAGGCTTGCAGTACCGCGGCGCGTAGCGCCATGATATTGGCTCGCAGCGCTCCAAGAGGGATGCGGGGCGCTTTCAGTAGCACCCCTTCTTCCTCTCGGGGTGCTACCTGGGAAAATCGGCCTCGGGGGTGGTACCTTTTACAGGGTGCTAAAATTAGGGGACGCTACCCAATTTTTACCCCTACATCTGTGTCCACTAGTCCTTGTACCATCAACTATTTGGAACAGCCTTTCCCCGTCTAGCCTATCCAAACGCATAATAATCTTGTACACCTTTATCAAATCACCCCTCAACCTCCTTTGCTCTAATGAAAACAAATCCAGCTTCTCCAACCTGTCCTTGTAGCTAAGATCCCCCTTCCCCGGAACCATTCTGGTAAATCTCCTCTGCACCCTCTCAAGGGCCTTCACACCCTTCCTAAAGTGTGGTGACCAGAACTGGATGCAATAATCCAATTGTGGCCTAACCAGCACTTTATAAAGGTTCAGTATAACTTCTCTACCTTTGTACTCAATAACCCTATTTATGAAGCCCAAGATCCCATATGCTTTGCTAACCACTCTCTCAATATGTCCTGCCACCTTCAGGAACCTATGCACATTAGCTCCCAGGTACCTCTGTCCTTGCACACTCTTTAAAACTGTGCATTTAGTGTATATTGCCTCTCCCTGTTCCTTCTGCCAAAATGCTTTACCTCACACCTCTCTGTATTAAATTCCATCTGCCACTTGTCTGCCCATTCTGCTAGCCTTTATATGTCCTGTTGCAGTCGATTGGTATCATCCTCACTGTTTGCCACATCCTCAAATTTGGTGTCATCAGCAAATTTAGAAATTCTACTCTGTATTCCAATAACCAGGTCATTTATATATCAAAAATAGCAGTGGCCCCAGCACTGACCCTTGGGGAACACCACTGTCTACAAGCCTCCAGTCTGAAAAACAGCCATTTACTACAACTCACTGTTTTCTGTCCTTAAGCCAATTCCTTATTCTAACTGCCACTGACGCACCTATTCCATGAGCCTCAATTTTGTTAATCCGCCTTCTATGTGGTACTTTGTCAAGCGCCTTCCTAAAATCCATGCACACAACATCCATTGCATTCCCTTCATCAATCCTCCCTGTTACTTCATCAAAAAATTCAATTAGATTAGTCACAAATCTGTGATGGCTCTCCTTAATTAGCTTAAAGGTCTGCAAGTGCCCATTAATTTTTTCCTTGATTATTCTTTCTAAAACTTTATCCACCACTGATGTTAAACTGACTGGCCTGTAGTTACTAGGATTGTCCTTACACCCTTTCTTGAACAATGGTGTCACGTTTGCCACTTTCCAATTCTCAGGCATCTCCCCCGCATCTAGGGAATATTGGAAAATTATGGCAAGCCCTTCCGCTAACTACTCCCCCAATCGCCTTAGCAACCTGGGATGCAAGCCATCTGGACCAGGCGACTTGTCCACTCTAAGCATACCCAGTCTTTCTAGTACATTTTGTCTATCAATTTTCACCCCTTCCATTGCTTCTACCTTTTCCACTTCTACCGATATTTTGTCAGCATCCATCTCCTTAGAAAACACTGATACAAAGTACTCATTGAGTATTCTAGCTTTGCCCTGCGCCTCTAAGCATATATCACCTTCTTTGTCTCTAATAGGCCCCACCCCACCTCTTACTACCCACTTACTGTTTATATGCCAGTAGAAGATTTTTTGGTTCCCTTTTATGTCCTCCTGTAATTTGTTGCAGTCCTCCTCAGTATTGACTATCCCCCCCAATTTGGTGTCATCCGCAAATTTAGAAATTGTGTTTTTGATTCCAATATCTAAATTGTTAATGTAAATTGTGAACAGCAGTAGTCCAGCAATGATCCTTGTGGAACACCACTACCCACCTTCTGCCACTGTGAATAGCTACCCTTTAATCCCACTCTCTGCTTTCTGTCTTGAAGACAGCCAGCAAGCCATTCTGCTACTTGTCCCCTGACTCCGCATTCTCTGACCTTATTCATTAGACTATTATGGGGTACCTTTTCAAAGGCCTTTTTGAAAATCTAGATAAATTACATCTACTGAATTACCATTGTCTACTCTCACTGCTTCAAAAATTTCAATAAGTTTGGTCAAGCAAGATTTTCCCTTTTGAAATTCATGCTGACTATTCATTATTATTCTTTTCATTTCTAGATGTTCTTCTATTCTCTCCTTTAGCAGGGATTCCATTATTTTTCCTACCACCGATGTTAAGCTGACAGATCTATAATTCCCTATACATGTTCTATCCCCCTTCTTAAATGTAGGTTTTATGTTAGCTATCCGCCTATCCTCTGGCACTACACCTTTTTCTTCTCTTTCTTAGGCAGCCCCTCAGAACCGAGGATGACTTGCTTCCACGCTAAAAATGAGTTCTCAGGTGACTGATGAGTCCAATGCGGGACCTACAGTCTCTATCACAGGTGGGGCAGCTGGTGGTTGAAGGGGTGGGTGGGTGGGGTGCTTGGGTTGATGTGCGCTCCTTCCGCTGTTTGCGCTTCACATCCGTTTGCTCCTGGCGAAGAGACTCGAGGTGTTCGGCGCCTTCCCGGATGCTTCTCCTCCACTTTGTGCGGTCTTGGGCCAGGGATTCCCAGGTGTCGGTGGGGATGTTGCACATTTTCAAGGAAACTTTGAGGGTGTCGTTGAAGCATTCCCTCTGCCCACCTTGGGCTCTCTTGCTGTGTCGGAGCTCCGAGTAGAGCGCTTGTTTTGGGAGTCTCATATCGGGCATGCGGACGATGTGACCCGTCCATCGGAGCTGATCGAGCGTGGTCAAAGTTTTGATGCTGGGGATGTTGGCCTGAGCGAGAACACCGACGTTGGTGCGCCAATCCTGCCACTGGATTTGCAGGATCTTGCAGAGGCAGTGTTGGTGGTACCTCTCCAGTGCTTTGAGGTGCCTGCTGTACATGGTCCGTGTCTCTGAAGCATACAGCAGGGCGGGTATCACTACTGCTCTGAGGACCATGAGCTTGTTGCTGGGTTTGAGGTCCTGGTCTTTAAACACTCTCTTCCTCAGGCGACTGAAGGCTGCACTGGCACACTGAAGGCGGTGTTGGACTTCGTCATTGACGTTTGCCCTATTTGACAGTAGGCTCCCGAGGTATGGAAAGTGGTCCACATTGTCCAAGGCCTCGTCATGGATTTTGATAATCAGGGAGCAGTACTGTGTGGCAGGGGCAGATTGGTAGAGGACCTTTTGTCTAATGGATGTTTAGTGTAAGGCCCATGCTCGCGTATGCTTCGGTGAAGGTGTTGACGATGGTTTGGAGTTCAGCCTCAGAGTGTCCGCAGACACAAGCGTCGTCTGCATATTGTAATTCGATGACAGAGGATGGGATGACCTTGGCTCTGGACTGGAGGTGACGGAGGTTGAACAGTTTTCTGTTTGTTCTGTAGATTAGCTCCACTCCAGCGGGGAGCTTACTGAGGGTGAGATGAAGCATTGCAGCCAGGAAGATCGAGAAGAGCTTGACCCTGGTCCATACGTGAATTGGGTCTGTGGTTGATCCATTGATCAGGATCACGGCTTGCATGTCATCATGAAGCAGGCAGAGGATGGTGACAAACTTTTGAGGGCAGCCGAATTTGAGGAGGACACTCCATAATCCCTCATGGTTGGCGGTGTCGAAGGCCTCTGTGAGGTCAAAGAAGGCCATGTAAAGCAGTTGGTGCTGTTCCCTGCATTTCTCTTGTAGTTGACGCGTGGTGAAAATCATATCCATTTTGCCCCTTAATGGGTGGAATCCACATTGCGATTCTGGGAGAAGCTCTTCAGCCACTGGGAGAATGCGATTGAGGAGGATTCTTGCGATGACTTTCCCTGTGGCAGACAGCAGGGAGCCTCCTCTGTAACTACCGCAATCGGATATGTCACTTTTCTTGAAGATGGTCATGATTACAGCATCTCTGAGATCACCTGGCATGCTCTCCTCCTTCCAAATAAGAGAAATGACTTCTTGTATTCGTGCCATGTTTTTGCGCCTCAGCAGGGATTCCATCTGCTCCTGAGGCCTTGTTGTTCTTCAGTTATCGGATGGCCTTTTCAACCTCATGCTGAGCTGGGCTAGTGCTGAGGTGGTGGTGGGTAGCATGCTGTGGGATGGAGTTGAGGACACTCGCGTCGAAGACAGAGGGCTGGATTTTCCAAGCCCCGAAGAGGTGGGTTTGGAGGTGGGAGTTTCGGGAAAATTGCAGAATCAGTGGGCAGGAACCCATCCCGCCCCCAACCCACCTCCGTGCCAATGTCCCAGGAGGTGGGTATCTGACCTGTGCTGGGAGCCGCCTCCCTGAGGCGGGAAGTGGATTAGTGCCAATTAACTGCCTGTTAACAGATAGTTAACAGGCAGTTTTTTGCCTAATCTCTATTTTTAGCCCTGAAGTGTGGGCTTCCCGACGGCTCCGAACCACGCCAAGTTAGCGAGGCGGACCGTCGGTCTGAAGGAGTTGGAGGGGTCTAGATGTCCATTGTGCAGGTGAGTGATGGGTGCATGTGTGCAGAGGTAAGTGTGTGAGGTATGTGTAAAGTGTTTTAGTAAGTTTTACTTACCTTTACTTTCTCCTGCAAGCTTCCTTCCTTCAGTTCTCGGGAGTCCCTCAGTTCACCAACACAGAAAGCAGAATGGCTGCTGAAATGTCAAAAGTTGCAGCATTCTGCTTTCTGGTCTGGAGAGCTCTCTAACTGAGTCTGAATAGAAGGACTCAAGTTAGAAGACAGATTGTCAGTGTTTGACAGCTTCACAGAGCAATGTCAATTGCTGATGTCATCAGTAACCAGGTGTCCCTTAATTGGCCTGCTGAGCCTGCTGGGCGGGCTTAACAAGGTCAATCAAGGGAAAGTAGCATGGCTTAGCCACAAGTCGATGGAGGTGGGACTACAACCCAAAAAGTGGGAGTCCCGCCTCCATCACATCCCCATTGACAAAATCCAGCCCATAGTCTTGGTTAAGGAGATCTTCGAAGTGTTCCTTCCAGCGGGCACTGACTGCCTCTCTGTCCTTGATGAGTACCTCTCCGTTCTTGGCCCGCAGTGGGGTAGGACCTTGGGTGCTTGGGCCATAGGTGGTCTTGACTGCGCTAAAGAATCCACGCACGTCATGGTTGTCGGCTAGCTACTGGATCTCCTGCGCTTTCTCCACCCACCATCTGTTCTTTAGGTGGCAAGTTTTTTTGTTGGCGCTCAGCCTTCAGGCATCTGGTGAGCTGCTTTCTTGCTCTTGAGTTCTGTTGCTGTTTCCAGATCAGGAATGCCTTGCGCTTGCGGCTTATTAGCTCCTGGATCTCCTGGTCATTCTCATCGAACCAGTCTTGGTGTTTCCTGGTCAAATGACCGAGCGTCTCTTCACAGGTGCTGATTGTGCAGGCCTTGAGTGCAGACCAGGCGCTGTGGACACTCTGGGCTAGATTTTGATACTGGAGGCGTGTAGGAGGCAGGACTACAACTTTTGGGATTGTAGTCCCGCCTCCATCGAGTTGTAGCCAACCCACTCGATTTTCACTTGATTGGCCTTGTTGAGCCTGCCCAGCGGGCTCAGCAGGCCAATTAAGGGCCACCCGGCAACAGGTGACATCACAGATTGACATTTCATCTGTCAAGTGCTTTTTACAGATGAAATATCAGCATTTGACAGCTCTTTGAAGCTGTCAATCACTGACAATCTGTACAATAAGTTAATTCCTTCCTCTCAGGCTGATTTAGAGATCTCTGCAGAACAGAAAGTTGAATGCTGCAACTTTTGACAGCTCGCGGCCATTCTGCTTTCTGTGCCGGTGAGATGAGGGACTCCCGAGACCTGAAGGAAGGAAGGCTGTAAAGGTAATTAAATTTAAGTAAAACTTCTTCAAACACTTAACACACACCAAACAAACTTACCTCTGCACTCATGCACCCATGACTCACCTGAACACCGGACATCTCAAACCCTCCAATCCCTTCAGCCCGACGGTCCGCCTCGCAAACTTGGTGTGGTTTGGAGCCATCGGGAATCCCACACTTCAGGAATAAAAGTAGGGATTAGGCTAAAAACTGCCTGTTAACTACCTGTTAACAGGCAGTTAATTGGCACTAATCCCCTTCCCGCCGTGGGGAGGCAGCTCCCAGCACAGGTCGGGTACCCACTGTAATGATCAGTAACCTGTCATTCTAGAATGGTACACTAGGTGGAGCTGTATGTTGCTGTATGTAGGAGCTGTATGTATATAAGAGTGGGACTACCCATGATGCACTAGGCTACCCAGAAGGTAGTAGTCAAGATGGATGCTGTACAGGAGTCAACATGGCATGAATAAAGTGACTAGCTCAAGCTAGCTTTTCATAATGAAAACGTCTAGTTATTAATGAACATAACATGGTACCAGGATTGGTAAAACCTGCTGAAAATTGTGAAATGCGACATGGAGACTTTGAAGCCACCGGAGGGTTTGAATCTCATGGGGAATGTCGACTGCAATTGGCGGACTTTCAAACAACAATTCGAACTCTACATTGCAGCCATCGGATTTGGTACGAAGCCAGACGCAAGGAAAATAGCGTTGCTGCTCAAGGTTGCAGGCCCACAGGCGATAGAGGTATTTAATACATTTGTGTTTGATCCAGAGCAGGACAGAAAAAAATTGGACGATGTGCTAAAGAAATTTGATACACATTGTTCTCCCAAAAAGAACGAAACCTATGAGAGGTACGTGTTCCATTCACGGACACAGCAGCAAAATGAGACTTTTGATAGCTTTGTGACCGATCTGAAACTGAAAGCACAGACATGTAATTTCTCTCATCTGAAATTATCCATGATTCGTGACCAGATTGTGTTTGGTATTCATGATAAAAAGGTCAGGGAACGTCTGTTGAGAGAAACCGAACTAACATTGGAAAATGCTGTGAAAATATGCCAAGCCAGTGAGCTAGCTCAAAAGCACGCGAAGACTTTCAGTGAAATTAATAATAATGCAATTGTAGTAAGTGATAGTGCTGCTGTCAGTGCTGTGTCCTACAAAGGAAAGAAACGTGGGCAGAACAGAAATGAAAAGCAATCAGAGGAAGGAATTTTTAATGGTAAACGCTATGGTTATAAACACCAGTCACGACAATGCCCAGCATTTGGAAAAATGTGCACAAAATGTCATGGAAAGAATCACTTTGACAAACAATGCTTTTCAAAAGTAAAAACAAAGAAAGGGCAACAAGTTAATGTGTTTGAAGACACTCATTTAAGTGAGACATTTTCTGTAGGAATGGTGTCATGTGACAATATCAAAAAGGATACAGAAAATGTGCAGCCCTCAGGAATGGACAATGCTGAACATAAAGTTAATGCAGCAAAAGAGGACAAATAGATAATGTCACTGCAGGTAAATGGAGCATTAGTTACATTGAAACTAGACACTGGGGCAAAAGCAAACTTAATCGGTATGGGTGACATTAAAAACATGAAAGAAAAGCCCAAAATACAGAAAAAATCATTACTACTGAAAAACTATAATGGACAGAAAATAGATAGCTTAGGTGTATGCAGCCTTAAAGTAACAGTCAAAGACAAAGTGCATCATCTCATGTTTTCTGTTGCGGCTGAAGGACTTGATTCACTACTAGGTGACAAAGCTTGTGAGGACTTAGAACTGGTAAAGAGAGTCTACCGTATAAACTGTGCCATAAGCAGACCAGATGACTCGGTGGATTCTGTAGTGAGTAATTTCCAGGGTGTGTTCAAAGGATTTGGATTTCTACCATTCACTTACAAGATCCAGCTAAAGGAGGATGCTCAGCCAGTGGTACATGCTCCACGGAGAGTTCCAGCACCCCTGCATGATCGGCTCAAGAAAGAACTGGACAGAATGACCACACTAGGAGTCATCAGGAAAGTCGAATAGCCAACAGACTGGGTTAACTCCATGGTATGTGTACAGAAAAAGAACAATAATCTAAGAATATGCATGGATCCAAAGGACTTAAATGCAAACATGAAACGTGAACATTACCAGATTCCCAAGTGAGAAGAAATCACCAGTGAAATGTCAGTTGCCAGATACTTCACAAAGCTCAATGCCTCACAAGGATTTTGGCAACTAAAACTGGATGAAGAGAGCACCAAATACTGTACCTTCAACGCACCATTTGGCAGGTATTGTTTCCTCAGAATGCCTTTCGGGATAATATCTGCATCTGAAATCTTTCATAGAGTGATGGAACACATAATTGAAGGTCTGGAAGGAGTTCGGGTCTATGTTGATGACATCATCATCTGGGGCTCCACACTGAAAGAACACAATGAGAGACTGACTAAAGTGCTACAGAGCATATGCCGGAATGGACTGAAGCTCAACAAAGCCAAGTGTCAGTTTGGCATCCAGGAAGTCACTTTCCGAAGCGATAATCTATCTGGTAAAGGAATAGAGCCAGATATGGAAAAAGTAAATGCCATACTCAACATGCCCCGACCCACTGACAAAAAAGGAGTGCTATGCATCATGGGGATGATAAACTTCATTGGAAAGTTCATTCCTAACTTGTCAGCCAAGACAGCCTGTCTGCGAGACCTGCTACGTAAAACAAATGAGTTTGCATGGACAGAAAGACATGAACAAGAGTTGATGAACCTTAAAACAGTGCTGACAACCACACCTGTACTCACCTTCTTTGACCCAACAAAGAGAATCAAAGTGTCAATGGATGCATCAAAAGATGGCCTAGGCACGGTCTTGCTACAAGCAGAGGGTGAAGATTGGAAGCCTGTTGCCTATGCCTCCAGGTCTATGACTGATTCTGAGTGTCGATACACCCAGATTGAAAAGGAATGTCTGGGCTTGGTCGTTGGACTAGAAAAGTTTCATGGCTACATATATGGACTTCCCACCTTCACAGTTGAGACAGACCACTGCCCACTGGTTGCCATCATAAAAAAAAATCTGAATGAGATGTCTCCAAGGATACAACGACTCACGATGAAGCTGCAAAGATATGACTTTGAACTGATCTACACACCAGGCAAATACATAGTGTTAGCAGATGCATTATCCCGAGTACCCACAATGAGTCATGTGAGCTCTACTGAGGAAGATGTGGATGTTCATGTGAGTATGGTCACTGCTGCGCTGCCCGTGTCAGACACAAAATCAAAGCAAATAGCAGAAGAAACAATAAAAGATACAGTATTACAAACAGTAATAGAGAACATTCACCATGGTTGGCCAAAAGGTTCCTGTCCAAAGTACTTTCACATCAGGTCAGAGTTGAGTGTCGCAAGTGGACTATTACTAAAACAGAACAGAATAGTCATTCCACAGGCTTTACGTCGAGACATGCTCAAAAAGATTCATGAGGGACACCTCAGAATTGAAAAATGCAAAAGGAGAGCAAGAGACACTGCTTATTGGCCTGGCATAAGTAAGGACATTGAGAACATGATAGGCGAATGTGAGACATGGCAGAAACACCAAAACAAACAAACAAAGGAACCAATGATAGTAGCTGACTTACCAACAGCACCATGGCAAAAGGTTGGTATGGACCTTTTTCATTTGAATGCTAAACACTATCTATTAGTGATTGACTACTATTCTAACTATCCTGAAATGGCGCTGCTCTGAAGCACATCAGCAAGCAGTGTCACAATGCATGTTAAATCCATCTTCGCCAGACATGGAATTCCCAGGATTGCCATTAGCAACAATGGTCCGTGCTTCAACTGTAAGGAGTGGCAACAGTTTGCAGCACTGTATGACTTTCAGCACATCACATCCAGTCCTTTGTATGCTCAGTCGAATGGTAAGGCAGAAAAAGGTGTTCAAATTCTCAAACAGCTACTGAAGAAAGCGACAGAAAGCAAGTCTGATCCTTATCTCGCCCTGCTGAGCTACCGAGCCTCACCTTTAGACTGTGGTTCTTCACCGGCTGAACTCCTAATGGGTCACAAGTTGCGTACCACGCTACCCTGCTGTGCAAAAGAAAAGCAGAGTAAGGAACTAAGACAGAGACTTCAACTGTTAAAGCTGAAACAGAAATCAAACTATGACAAGTCATCCAAAACTCTGACACCATTGACAAGGGATGATGTTGTCAGGATTGAGGATCCAGATGCATGGAACAGGAAAGCTACAGTTCTTGAGGAAGTAGGACCAAGGTCATACACTGTTAGAACTGAGGAAGGACAGATTCTCAGGAGGAATCGCCGTTCCCTCCTAAAAACACAAGAGACTATCCAAGAGCAAATCGATGACAATGCCGCAACTGAATCTTGTCACTCACCAGCAGAACAATCTAACACAAACACACATACAGGCTCTCATGAAAACACATCAGACTTACCTGTGCTTAGAAGATCCACACGTGAAGTATAAAAGCCTGATAGACTTAATCTTTGAGTATAAAGTAAAGCTTTGAAAATGTGTTGACTGTTGTGAAAATGTTTATGTTTATAGAGCACTAACAAAAGTGTTACTGATATCATCTTCATCGTTTTTCTTGAAAGTAGATTGATATTGATTTTGTTTAACCTCAAAGAAAGGGGGATGTAATGATCAGTAACCTGTCATTCTAGAATGGTACACTAGGTGGAGCTGTATGTTGCTGTATGTAGGAGCTGTATGAATAAGAGCGGAACTACCCATGATGCACTAGGCTAACCAGAAGGCAGTAGTCAAGATGGATGCTGTACAGAAGTCCACATGGCATGAATAAAGTGACTAGCTCAAACTAGCTGTTCATAATGAAAACGTCTAGTTATTAATGAACATAACACCCGCCTCCTTTGAAACTGGCATGGAGGCTGGTTGGGGGCGGGATGGGTTCGTGCCCCCCGATTTCAGGATTTTAACCCCTCACATGTCTCCAATGCCACCTCCACAGCCCAATGAAAATCCTGCCCTCTGTGTCTCTGAATCACTGGGGGTCGTCAGGTTGGTTGTGAGGCACAGGCTGAATAGGGCTTTCTTAGCAGGGTCTTTGAGTGCTCCAGCGTTGATTTTCCTGCGGCATTGTTTCTGTTGCTGCCGTTGTTTTGGGGCGACGTTGATGGAGATGACAGAGCGGATTAGGCGGTGGTCTGTCCAGCATTCGCCAGCTCCTGTCATGGCACGGGTGATGTGGATGTCCTTGCGTTCCCTCGCCCGGATGATGACGTAGTCCAGCAGATGCCAGTGCTTGGAGTGAGGGTGTTGCCATGAAGCCTTGTACTCATCTCTCTGACAAGGTGTTGGTTATGACAAGGCCATGTTCTAAGCATTTTGACAGGAGGGGGGTACCGTTAGAGTTGGCTTTCCCTACCCCCTCTCTGCCGATCAAACCTCCCCAGAGGTCTGTGTCCTTTCCAACTCTGGCGTTGAAGTTGCCAAGGAGGATCAGCTTGTCGCCCGTTAGGACTCAGGACAGGGATTGTTTGAGGCTGGAGTAAAATTCCTCTTTGGTCTTGTCTGTGGCTTCCAGTGTTGGGGCATATGCACTGATGACCGTAACGCACTGGTTCCAGGCTAGGGTGAGCCATAGAGTCATGAGGCATTCGCTTATTCCACAAGGGGAGTCTCTGAGATGTTCAACATTTTTTATGGGGAAGCCTACCCCATGGAGGCAGCGTTCTTCTTCAGGTTTGCCTTTCCAGAAGAAGGTGTAACTTGAGCTGGCCTTCCCCTGCCCGCCAGGTCTTGCTTAGAGTGGCGATGTCTATGTCGAAACGTCTGAGCTCCCGGGCAACAATAGCAGTACGGCATTCCGGTCTGTCGCTGTTGGGGTTGTCCATGAGGTTCCTGATGTTCCAGGTCCCGAACTTCATTTTAAAGAGTGGAAGGTGCCTGTGCGTGAATTCTTTTAACATGGGGTGGCCATTGCACACCAGCTACCATGTGGGCTTGACAGAGCAAGGTCTTGATCCAATGGCAAGGGGATCCAAGATGATTGGAGACCAGGCTCCGCTACAACGGCCTAGCACACACACACAAACATACTCCTACTGTCCTCCTCCCTCCTTCCCACAGGTCCCCTCTGCCTGGGTTTCATAGGCTGCAGTGTGGTCCTCCCGACCCCGCTGCTGGTCCATGCTGCACCACTCCTGGGCCTCGACCTCACTGTTGTGCTCGTCCTCGCTCCTGGGCCTCGTCGGCTGGAGATGAACTTCGAAAGGGAGGGGGTAAATCCATTTGTCGTGGTCCATGGTGGAACAAATGACATAGGTAGGAACAGGGAGGAGGTGTTGCTGAAAGAGTTTCAGGAGTTAGGCTCTAAATTAAAAAGCAGGACCTCGAGGGTAATAATCTCTGGATTATTGCCCGAGCCACGTGCAAATTGGCATAGAAGTAGACAGATCAGGAGAATTAACACGTGGCTAAAGGGCTGGTGTGAGAAATAGGTGTTCCTTTTCATGGGACTCTGGCACCAGTTCTGGGACAGGAAGGAGCTGTACCGATGGGACGGGCTCCAACTGAACCGGGATGGGACCCGTGTCCTAGCGGAAAGGGTAAATAGGGAGCTGACAAAGGCTTTAAACTAGTAAGAAAAGGGGCGGGATCTACAAGAAATGTAAGCATCCTAAATATAAACAAAACAGGAAAAGTGAGCATAGGAAAGAATAAAGTAAGTGAGGACATTGATGGTAAGAGAGCACATAGTGTTATAGAACAGGAGTCTAAAAAGATGGTTAAACATAAAGTGAGAGGAAATCCTATTAAAAATGAGTTAACTGTCTGTACAGCAATGCATACAGTGTCCATAATAAAACAGGGGAGTTGGAGGTAATCATGCATTGGGAGGAACCAGACATAGTAGGGATTACTGAGACATGGCTATAGAAAAATCAGGACTGGGAATTAAACATTGCAGGGTATAACATATTTAGAAAAGATAGAGATGGAATAGCTTTACTTATTAGGGATAACATAAAGGCAGTAGAAAAAAGAGACATAGATATCAGCAAGACATAAATAGAATCCACATGGATAGAGATAAAATATAATAAAGGATTAAGCTTGGGACTCTAAGGGGACAAAATTGGACTTTCGTTTTGCCCTTTTTTTGACACAAAATGGGCCCATAACATACTAATTTGTTGTCTTTGTTGCATGTGATTTATGTTACAGATTTTGCCCCCTTAGAGTACCATGAAGAAGTCTGCGTTCATATTACTTGTAAATTGTGTATCAGGCACAAACCAATTTCTAGGCCATATAACCCATGGATAAGCTAGCTTTAATACAGAATAAGCAAGCCAAATGCCTTTTGTCAGTCCATGCTGTCTCATAATCTTATATTCCAAAGATTTAAAAATCATCAGTGTGTTTCCTGTTCATCCATATTTGGATAACTGTTACAGTTTATAGATTGCTCAGTAACATGTGACTATTTTTTACCCTGTGTTTTCTTTTGTCATTAACATACGAATTTGAAGGATATCTTGATTTGTCCAGCAGCAAAAGATGAATCATTTCCTTTATGGTAACGTTGCACTTGAATCCATTTCCAACATGTCCATTCAGGATAATACACTGGTAAAATATAATATAATATGAAAAGGTCAAATGCACTTAATCATATTACCTTAAACACATCAGCAGGAAAAAAATCTGGTCCAACTGAGAATTATAGCATTGCTGGTGGATAGCCTTTTAAAATTTGGAGCATTTGGCATGAGTTAATTGGATCCGGTCTCTAATAATTGGGTCAATTGCTACATTCAGTTCACTGGTGTAAAGCATTTACCACTGAGTTAAGCATATATCACAATATGAGAACTGCTGTTAATATGGCCCAAAGTAGCACTAAAGCCTGGACTGCCATTTTCCACATGGCAGTAAATTAGAATAAAATTACTAACAGTTGGAATATCGGCCCTGTAATTTAATAATGTTTTCTACAAATCTGTTAAGAAGATGGAACAGATGATAGACTCATCACTTTCAGTGGAATTTTGTCAACCATGGATTGATACCAAACAATAAAAAGCTACAACTACACTGCAGCATAATAAACAGTAAGGAATTTATAAAATCCTTGAAACCATATACAAGGAGAACAGAAACAGTCAGAAGGCAGAAGGCAGAAAGTCAAATGCTGCAGATTAACTGTCACTAAATATTATTGACGGACCTTGTAAGCAGAAACAATTTGGCTTGTTTTCCTCCAAAACTGTCATTAACAGTCTCTGGCTTATATCCATGTACTGGAACAATATCAGATGAAATGAAGAGGTGTCAGACGACACACTCACACTGAAGAGATACAAAACATAGAATACTCAACTAAATGGCAGGCAAAAAAAAAGACACTGCTGTAGAAAATTTAGAGATGTTAGGAAAGCCAATTCAACAACTTACATCAGATCATGAATGAAGCCAAATTATTAAATATACAACACACAAGAGACCGCAGAATTGCTGAAATCAAAACTGGTAACACAATGGCCTAGAAATTCATTGACGCCACTTTTGGGGCACTAAAGTGGGGCGTCCGCTAAAGTTTGCGGCCGCCGCCAAATCCAGGTCACTTCTCCGATATTCATTAGCTTCGCCCTACTAGTTCGGGCGAGCGCTAAAACTGCTGCTGGACGCCTCTCTTTGGGCGCTAAGCCGGAGGTGGTGATCGATAGCGCCGAGGCCGGGCGCAGCGCAGGTGCGGCCATCTCGTGATTGACAGCAGACACCCTGGCGCCGGCCAGCTCTTAAGGGGGAAGGGTCGACTGTGTCTGCTGCCACGCCCTGGATAGTGGAGCCCTCCAGCTAGGCCTGAACACTGCTGCTGGACCCAAATAGCGCCTGAAGACATGGAGAAGGCCCGTGAACGTGCGCAGCGCTTCTCAGAGCGTGATCTGAGTGTGCTGCTTGCTGCTGTGGAGAAGAGGCGCCGTGTTTTGTACCCGGACAATGGCAAGAAGGCGACGGTCCGCGTCTACAGGAGAGCCTGGAGGCATGTCGCCAGCAAGCTGTCAGCCAACAGCGACGTCCCCAGGACCGGTGCCCAATGCCGCAAAAAGTTACATGACCTCACACGCATTGTCAGGGTGAGTACCCTTTCCAATGACCTCCTCATCCTTGCATGTGCACCTCACATTATGGGCAAAGGGGCCTGAAAGCTCTAATGGCCAGCCTTCATCCAGCAGCTATGGCACAGGCATGAGCATCAATTGCACATTCTGCACTGAACACACTGGCCAAGCTATTCCACCATGGGAGGCATTGCACACCAGATCATGGCGACACACTGGCCAGGCTATTCCACCATGGGAGGCAGTGCACACCAGATCATGGCGACACACTGGCCAGGCTATTCCACCATGGGAGGCAGTGCACACCAGATCATGGCGACACACTGGCCAGGCTATTCCACCATGGGAGGCAGTGCACACCAGATCATGGCGACACACTGGCCAGGCTATTCCACCATGGGAGGCAGTGCACACAAGATCATGGTGACACACTGTACTTAGAGGCCGTCCTTTCTCTTGCAGGCCAAGCTGGCGAATAATCGCAAGAGCCGGACTGCGACCGGGGGAGGATGACCCCATATCCAGCCACTCACCGACCTGCAACATCGCGTGGAGCGCCTCATGGGTGGCCGGGTGATTGGGCCCGTTGCATGTGGAGGTGCCGACCCTGTTCTGGGCAGCAATGGTAAGGACATCACCTTTTGCACCTCTCTCGTCCCACTTGCGCATCAGATCTACATCCTTTGCCACTGTCCGACCAATGTGCTGAATGCCACCACTCATGCATCTCGCACTGACGCCCTCTCCTCACTCTAAAGCTACTCTTGTGCCTTCCTGCTTTCAGATGGTCAAGAGGAGGTCCCTCAACTTGCCAGTGACAGACCCTCCGAGGGGGAGCAGGAGGAGGAGCAAGAGGAAGGCGGCCCATCAGGGGAACCCTCAGCCGCGGCCACCCAGGTCAATGTAGGGGACACGTCTTCCCTGGAGGGCAGCGTGGCGGAAGTGTCGAAGGGCAGGGGAGCTCCTGGGACCTGCGTGCTGCAGAAAGGCGGGAGGGGGGTGGAAGCTCGGCGGCCTTCTCCCCAGAGGGGGGATGCGTCAGAGGGGAGTCCAATTGCTGGGCCCAGCAGCCTCCAGCAACGCAGGAAGGGTCGGCCAGCTCGGCGGCCTTCTCCCCAGAGGGAGAGTCCGGCCTCCAGTCAGGAGATGCTCTTCGCTGAGGAGATGGAACGCCTCGAAGACTTGTCCGCGGACTCGGAGCGCCAGCACATGGAGCTCATGGCGGCAGTGGCACAGTTGCCTGAGTCCATCGATTCCCTCTCTCGGAGTGTGGCCGATATCGGGCCCTTAGAGGCCACCAGTCGGGCGGAATACCGGGCAGATCTGTCAGCAACTGGCCAGGTGATTAGTGGTGCCGTCCAGTCACTGGCTGCTCTGCTGCGGTCAGTGAACAGGTCAACACGAGCACTCACTGCTGCCACACTCGCTGTGTCAGCCAGGCATCGCCAGGGCACCCGGCGCGCTGCAGCAGCACATCGGTCTGTCCCTCGGCAGATTGGTGCGCATGCTGCAGTGCTGGCCTGGGCGAGTGCCAGTGTCTCAGGCGACCAGCGAGCGCCTGCCATCCGCCAGCTTGCCGCCATTCCTCCAGCCGCCACTGCCACTCCCCCAGTGGAGCTGCCAGGAGCTGCTGCAGCGACTGATGCTGGCCAGCCACAGCTGCAGCAATCAACAGCCGGCCGCTCGACGGCCAGACCTCGACTAGGCCGACCCCCAAGGGCATCTGCCGTCACGACATGTGCCCCTCAGGAGCCTGCCCCCAGCCTTGCAGCAGCCAATGGCCTTACTTTGAGGCGGAGCAGCAGGGCGGGCAGGGGCCACCCAAAGATGGCCAAGGCATCGCCCTAGCGGGCCAAATAGTCGAATGTGTGGCCATTTGTGTTTGTTTCTTGAGGCCGAGAATTGGATGTTTGTTTTTTGAAGGCCGATGATGTGATGTTTGTTTTGGACGAAGGCCGAGTATGATGGCCATTTTAGTTGCCCTATTTTGTTAATCCTCCCCAGGTTGTGGGAGCGAGTAATGTGTTTGAGTGTTTTTTGGGGGTTTCATCTGTTTTTGGTTTTCATGTGGGAAGGGCCCAGAGTTTGTACAATAAAGCATTTTATTTATTCACATTGTCCATGTTTGATCTTTGAAGTGTTTGTTGCCTTAACTGGCTGAGGGCTTGCAGAGCGGCTGCAATCATGTTCTATCATTGGCACAAGCCATTCCCTGACAGGGGGCCTAGAAGTGATGTTCAATAAGCCGACGATTGGCGGCCCTTGGACCTTGTGCGTCCCTCCTGGGCTGGTACTCCTCGTCCTCGTCGTCCTCATGCTCCTCCTGCTCCTCCTCCTGAGGTGGTGGTCCAACGTGAGGTGGCAGTGCCTGAGTCCTGCGGATAGCCAGGTTGTGCAGCATGCAGCAAACGACGACGAATTGGGAGACTCGATCCTGCGAATACTGGAGGGCTCCCCCGGAGCGGTCGAGACAGCGGAACCGTTGCTTGAGCACGCCGATTGTTTGTTCTATGAGGTTCCTTGTCGCTTGATGGCTCTCGTTGTATGCCTCTTCAGCAGGGGTCGTGGGCGCGCGGAGCGGGGTCATGAGCCAGGTACACAAAGGATAGCCTTTGTCCCCGATAAGCCATCCTCTTGGGGGAGGCTGTGCCTGGAACATGTCAGCCACAGTTGTCTGTCGCAGGATAAAGGCATCATGGCTGCTGCCTGGAAAGCGGGCATTGACAGCTAGGATGCGCTGCCTGTGGTCACACACCAGCTGTACATTGAGGGAATGGTAGCCCGTCCGGTTGCGGTACTCCTCGGCATGCTCAAGAGGTGCCCGCAAAGCCACATGCGTGCAGTCAATGGCGCCCTGCACCATGGGGAAGCCCGCTATTCTTGCAAACCCCACTGCACGCTACTGCTGCTTGTCCAGGGTCATGGGGAAGGAGATGAATTGATGTCTCCTTCTGAAAAGGGCTTTGGTCACCTGGCGGATGCAGCAATGCACGGCGAACTGGGAGATGTTAGCGATGTCCCCAGTAGCGGATTGGAAGGAGCCGGAGGCATAGAAGTTGAGAGCCACCGTCACCTTCACTGCCACCGACAGAGACGTCCTGCGCATCAGCTGTGGCTGCAGATCTCTCTGAAGCAGCCGGCAGATGTCTGCAAGCACCTCCCTTCGGAATCGCAGCCTCCTAACACACATCGCGGCAGACATGGTCAGATAGGAGGTCTGCTGGCGGTATACCCTGCATGGGTAAGGCCTCAGTTGGCGATGCCTGTTGCCCCCTCTGCATCTAGCCAGGGCTGCCACTCTCTCACGGCGTCTGTAAGCCCTTCTGGCATAAGGCTGAAATTCAGCGTTGCCACCCAATGCAGCCCCCATTATATGCTGGCAAACACTGAGCTCTGAATGAAGGCAAAGATAATTGGTAAGCTCTGGCCTGAGCCAATAATACCTGTCCAAGTGTTGGTCCAAACCAGTAAACTCTCCTCCTTGGTCTCTGTCCAAAAAACCGTTGCACAAGAGTGAATGCTGAAAATGGCTGGCCTTTATACTGCTGGGTAAGTGCCCTTTAATTAGCGCTCCCCCCGGCCCGGCTGGCCTGTGTACCGTTCCACTTCACAGTCGCTCGGGACGCCCGGCGCACAATGGGCCGGCGCGAGTGAAGCTCCGGTTTGGGGCGCACAAAGGGCGTTGCACTATTAAATGACGTCATGATCTGCGCGCGCAGCAGGGCGCGTGCTAAGACTTTGAGCCGGCGCTAAATGTGTCCTGAAGTTGGGGAGAGGCGCAGATCGCGCTGCGCCGGGGCGATAAGCGCCTAGCGCTCGAGATCTACTCCCCCTAAGGCGCTAACGGCTGGCGCGCCCAACTGAATTTCTAGGCCAATATCTATTTGATTATTTCACCAGATCAAACATAATATAACCATACAAGTCTTAGGTTCCACACAAGAGACTGTTAGCAAAAGTAAAAGTGCATTGAATTTGAGGAAACCTTTTGACATGGATAGGGAATTGGTTAGAAGGTAGGAGACAGAGAGCAGGGATAATGGGTGTATACTCCAATTGCCAGAATGTGACTCATATGGAGTCCACAAAGGATCTGTGCTGGGGCCTCAGCTTTTAATTATATTTATCAATGACATAGAAGGAATAGAGAGCCGTATACCGAAGTTTGCTGATGACATTAAGAAGGTGGCACAGTTAAGTAGTGTAGATGGGAGTAGAAAGTTGCAAGGAGACTTTGATAGATTAAGTGAGTGGGAAAAACTGTGGCAGGTGGAATTCAATGTGGGGAAGTGTGAGGTCATCCACTTTAGACCTAAGAAAGATAGATCAGAGAATGTTCTAAATGGTGAGAAGGTAGGAACTGTGGAGGAGCAGAGAGAGTTAGGGGTCCGAGTACAGAAATCACTAAAAACTAGTGGACAGGTTCAAAAAAAGAATTAAAAAGGCGAATGGAATGTTAGTCTACATCTCAAGAGGGCTGGAATACACAGGGTGGGAGTTATGCTGCAGTTGTATAAAGCTCTGGTTCGATTGCATCTGGAGTAATGCATTCAATTCTGGGCAGCACACCTCAGGAAGGACGTGTTGAGCTTGGAGGGGGTGTAGCACAGATTCACCAGAATGTTATCTGGGCTAAAAGGGTTAAATTATGAGGACAAGCTGCAAAGACTAGGCTTACATTCCCTCGAGTATAGAAGATTAAGTGATGATCTAATTGAGGTGTTTAAGATGATTAAAGGATAAGATAGATGATGAAGCGAATGGATTGTGTTCGAGTCGACAGTTTGTTCCAATTAAATAGGTTAGTGAAGACCAAGGGTCACAATTTTAAGTTGTACAAAGCCAGATCTAGGTTAGATGTCAGGAGGTGGTTCTTTCCCCAGAGAATAGTGAAACTGTGGAACAGGCTGCCAGCTTGTGCAGTGAATGCCGATTTGCTGAATTCTTTCAAGCGAGAGCTGGGGCGGAGGTCACCGTGTACAAAAGGTAGGTGCAGCATAAAGTGATCAGAGCCAGAATGATCTCCTGGACTAGTTTTGATCACCTACAGGGGTCAGAGAGTATTTTCCCAGATTTTGTTTCCCCAAATTAGACTGGGCTTTTATCTGTTTTTTCGCCTCTCCCAGGAGCTCACATGGCCCAAATTTTCCCAACCGAGCCTGGTCGGGTGCGTGCGGGCCTAGTAGCGGGTCGGTACCGCGATGTATTGATCAGCCCACTCTTCAGAGCAACTTTAGCGTAATGGCCCCTATTAAGGCAGGCCTGCATGTTTCCCAGTCCTATTAAAGGGTGCAGGTCTGATGACATCATCGATGACTAATTTTCGGCAGGGATATTTAAAGCAGCCTTGGCCACATTGCATTTGAACGTTGATGTAGGAGTGTCGTGGGAGTATTGGAGAGGAGTGGGTTGTTGCTGAGAACTAGAAACAATACAAAGACAGAGGGCTGCACCCACTTTTCAGATTAATCCCTATATATTCTTTTGGAGGGAGTCAGGTCCTCTTCCCTGCTGATGGGCAGGAGAGACCTCTCCAAGAGACCAAAAGGGCCTGGCTCCAAATTGCTGAGGAGGTCAGCAGCAGGGCTGTCATAAGGAGGACCTAGACACAGTGCAGGAAGAGATGCAATGATCAGGAAAGGTGAGTGCAAAGCCACACTCACCTTCATTCTGATGTGCTTCTCATCACATCCCCATCACTCCACCTTCCCAAGCCTAATTCTGCACATCATTCCTCACACCAACATACCTTGCATGTCCACCCATCCCTCTCTATCTACATTATCACATCCCCATCTGGCGAGCCACCCCTCACACTCACCCTCATCCTAATGCAATCATACCAAGTAACACCACAGAAAGAGGCAATTTAGGAACTGGCACCCCTCACCCTCATAGTCACCCTCTACAGATGTAACCCACACATTCCTTACACTCATTCCGTCACTTTTACTCAAACTTCTCTTCTTTCCCTCCTTGCAGGAGAAGAGAGCCCACAACAATGGGGAGAGGGAGAGAACTGAAGGTGGCCCTCCATTCTTCAGTACTTTAACTGCAGCAGAGGAGGTGGCCCTGGAGATCTCTGGAGTTGCAGAGCAGCTGGCGGTGGGAGACGGAGAGAGGGGGACACCTCAGCAACCTGGTGACAGAATTACATCTCATACAGCCACATGGCATACAGCAGTCACTCATAAGGTGACTGATGTCAGCAGCCAGTAAATGTTTATCATGTGCTTAATGGTATCGTTACCCATTCTTAATATTACATTTCTAAATCATCTCTTTACTCTCCCACAGGTCCATCAAGAGCACCTCCCACTGTCTAGCCGGAGGAAGAAGACGACTCCTCAGAGGAGCCTCCACATTCCTCAGAGGAGCGTCCAGCCTCTGAGGCCACACCATCACCAGACCCAAGTGTACCCAGCACCAGCGCAGATATGCACACCTCAGTGAGTCCTATACTATACGAGACAGAGTAGTGTTGTCACCTGGTGTCTCACATTTCACAAGTGAACAAGAGCAAATGGTGTTGACAGGAACAGCAGTAGGGACTCCTCGCCAGAGAGTGCAGGACACTCCAAGCTCTGCTCAGCTGCATGCAGACGCTGACCCTCGGGGGCCATCGAGAAAGAGGGTGATCCTGGACATTGACCCCCTTGGGGACAATAACGGTATGTTCATCCTGACTCCTTCTTCTCTCATCCCACTTCCCCTCAGCCCACAAGCCTTTCCCACTTTCCAGCTAATCATGCTGCATGCATGCTTTTCTCCCTTCCTGCCCCCTCCCCTCATCTTAACCCAACTCTTGTGCCTTTATGCTTTCAGATAATTAGCAAGCAGCTGAGCAGCTTGTTCCTGAGGGCACCGTAGAGAGCGAGGCGGGAGAACAGGAGGAGGAAGAATACACCGCGTCACTGCATCTCTCACCCGCAGGCACCAGCTCAAATACTGGCACTACACGTTCTTTAGAGGCTAGTATAGTAGCAGGATCTGCACAGGGTGATGCACTGGGGACGAGTGGGCTGCAGCAAGGCCAGGGGAAAGGGTAGCTCGGGGGCTAGCTCCCCAGATGGCGATTTTGTGTGCGAGTTCTGCTGCACAGGACTCAGATGGGGACCTCGATGTGGATGCCTTTAGAAGAAGGGTGATGGGCATGCACATGGAGATGATAGGCGCAATGGCAAGGGTGCCCGAGAGCCTCTCAGCAATGGTAAGGCGCGTGGAGGAATCCACCTCCAGAATTGCACAGGGCTCTGCGCACACCATGGAGCCCATCATTTGCAGTCTGCAAAGGATGGTGGACTCCCAGAGAGACCATGGGACCCAGACCTCATGCCGCGTGTGATGGGCGATTTCGCAGCTTCCATTGCAGCACAGGCAGAAGCGATACAATATCTTATTACTGTAATGCAGACTATGCTTGGTGCCATCGATTCTCAGACTGCTCTCATGCAGTCTCAGCTTGATGCCACACAAGCTCTGACTGCTGCGAACGTGATTGGGTCGACCACTGTCATGGTGTCGCAGTCGGCCAGCAATCTGTGCTCCAACAGATTGGCAGTGAGGCTGAGGTGCTGCCCTGGGTGAGTGGCAGTGGGTCAGTGGAGCAGGAAGCTGCTGTACTCTCTCAGGATGACAGCATTCTTGCTCCCACCATTGGTACTCCGCCATTGCCTTTGCTCACTGACATCATGATCTGTCAGGCTCTAAAGCCCCAGGCGTTAACTGTTAGCAGCGGTGCTAAGGGGCGACTGGATTTGCCGTGTGGTGCTGGATTTGCCTCACCCCGGCGTTACTCCATTAGCGGCCTGTTTGCACCCCCGCCAGATGCTAATGGGAGGCGCTAACCAACCAAATTTCTGCCGGTCAATACCTAAATCTGTGCTCAAAATGGAGTCAGCAAGAGCCTTTCCCATAGGCAAGTAAGCAGTTGGCATGTGGGAGTATTTATTTGGACTTCCATGTTCTGCATTAATGACCTCGCTCAATGGCCACTGAGCTTCCGCCTCAGTTTGACAGACTTGGTTCCCGAGCTGCGTGATTCCCGTGGCCATCCAGTAAAAATCAAAAGGTCTGGTTAAAATCCCTGTTAAGGGTCTGACAACAAAGATTTAATGAGCTTAATTAGGTCACCAGCCTCTGCCATTCTGGTCCATGTTGCACTGGCAAACGTGCCCGAGTTAAAGGCGCAAGGAGGCGGGATGATGGTGCATTTCCGGCGTACTTGCAATTTCTGCAACTTTTACTGCCGACCTACCTCCAAACCCACACGTACGGCAGTGGGAAAATTCCGGCCATGGTTTTGGGTGGGGTGGAGTGTATATATGGTGATGCACAACAATTGTGTGGGACAGGTTGGATGGACCAGAGGGTCTTTTACTGTCCATCATTGTTCATATGATATATTAGGACAGATAGAGAGAGATTATTGCCTCTGGTAGGGGAGTCCAGGACAATGGGGCATAACCTTAAAGCCTGCAAACACCCACTGGCTAAACTGTGAAGAATAGCCAATTATCCAAGGCATTGGAAATGTTGTAAGGTTCACAAAATTCTGCAAAACCCCAAAACAGAAGAATAACCTTATTTAAAACGATTTTGGAACATCACAGAAGAAATCTGTAAAAAGGATAAAATGTATGGTTGGGCTTAGCAGAAGAATTCAAAGTGTTAAATTACACATTTTTCCTAAGTGTAAGAAAGAAGAGATTTTGGACTGTTTTAAAGAATATTGGGCCAAAAGGAGCTTAAAATCAAAACCTCAGGACTTTGGCTATTTTAAAAGGCATGTTCAGGCCTGTGGAAAAGGCTGCGACAGGAATGTGGGATTGACCTCTGCACAGGAACAGTTTGGGTATTCGAAAGTAGCCACACTGTCTGGGAGGAACAATAAACAAAACTCAGCCCCTATCTGGGAATTTGCATTCAATCAATAAATTAATGAAAACCCCAGCCTCACCTAAAGCCCGAAGCTCATTAAGACCCATGCATAAAAGAACCTGCACAGAATTTGAAGGCCTTACAGGAAATCTAAGATTAAAAGACTGTTTGAGACATCCAAAACCACTTCACACCTTCTTCAACTACTCAGGAAGCTATCCCGAAACCAGTTAACTAAATGGGACCAATCAAGTGGCCCTGAACGAGCCAGCCAAAAATCTAACAAGATTAGCAGGCTTCGTTTAGTATAAAGTAAAGACTTGTCTCCACAAGAAGGCAGTTTGTTCGATGAGTTCGATGGGTTCGATCAGTTCGATCAGTACAGTTCAGGCAGAGAATTGAAACAGCAGTCAGTGAATTGAAGTCAACAGTACAGTTCGGACAGACACAGATAAAGGCACAGCTCATTCGAAAGACATCAGCCTCGGGACAACAGAAGGAGAACAGAAGGAATTGCAGCAACCAAGGGCCCCACGAAACAAACAACCAACAATATTACCAACAACTAGGTAATATTGGGCCACCGCGACCAACACGAAACCAACTCAGAAGAAACTGAAGATCTGCAAGTTTTTCCCACTCTACAAACTATTCCTACGTTTGGTGAGCATTTCCTGGTCCTCTGGTTAGTTAGTATAGTGGGATTGGGAGGGGTAAGGTATTTTGTCTATTGTCATTCTCCCTCGCATATTCCGAAGTGTTCCCCCTTTTAGAGTGATAAGATTTATTGTGTTGTGTATATTTTCTTGTCTCAAAAAAATCCAAGTTCTTTTCACCAACTCAGTTATCTGCGGCAATTTCATTACAACCCCCAAATAAGTCCAGGTCTAGAACCAAGGGAGTGGGAGCGATTCGAACTGCTCAGGGAGTCAGAGGTGAAGCTGGCCACACACACCACGCCTTACAATATACTAGCACACAGGGAACCATATTCCAGTATGAGTCTGTGCCTTTAGGATTGAAGGGATACTGTGGTGGAGCCACCAAGGGTCTCAGAACAATTAGTAATAATCCCTTTAACTACAGTGTAGTGCAGCCGCGGACTGCACCTTTAAACTGCCTGTTAACTGTACTGTATTGTGTTTTCCTGCACTCCACGTGATGACGTCATGACGCCGATCACGTGACCACCAGTGGCGCGAAGAACGCGATGACGTCATGACGTCAGCTTCCAGAATCTTCCAGTAGTCGTCGAGTGCCCAGCAAGCTGATTAGACCTGTGTACCGTTTCTCCTGTAGTTTCCCTATGAACTTCGTTGTTCATTAAAACCTGTTGATTTGATTCATCGAGTCGAATACCTTATTCAGATAGGAACCTCCGTTCCTACATTGGTGACCCCGATCTCGTCGGACAACTTTCGTCGAGGATGAACATGAACGCCGTCGCCCTTAAACTGCTGCAGTTCGGGGAACAGCAGCCAGCAGCATGGTTTTTCCAGGCAGAAGCACAGTTCGCTCTCCGGGAGGTCACAGCGGATTCGACCCGTTATTATTATGTGGTTGCCGCTCTCGACAGTGCCACGGCCTCGCGGGTCGTCAGCATCCTTGGAAGCCCACCGGAGGAGGGCAAGTACGAAGCGCTTAAAGCCCGTTTGCTACAGGTATTTGATCTTAATAAGTCGGAGCAGGCACGCAAGCTTATTTCCATGCCCGGCCTCGGGGACTCAAAACCGTCAGAGCTGATGAGTCAAATGCTCACGCTGTTGGGCACGGAACCCCAATGTTTTTTATTCCGTGAGCTTTTCCTCTGCCAGCTAGCCGAACCGGTTCAGGCGGCCTTGGCCAACACTGCCATCACAGACGGTGCTGAACTCGCTGCAGAGGCAGACAAGATATTTACTGTTACTCAGCAATGTTGTGCAGCCACAAGGCGCCTTTCCCCCACGCGAGCAAAGCCCAGCCCTCCCCCAGCAGGATGGTGCGCGTACCACGCCCGTTTTGGCACCAAAGCTCGATGCTGCCGGCCTCCTTGCAGTTTCCCTCAAGAAAAAAAAAACTCCAACAAGCCCGCGTTCTCCCGGACGGACGACAAGGTCTGAAAAGCACGGCAAGTTGGCTATGGCGGCGGGCTCAGCGGGCAAACTCATTTACATTACGGATTCCGTTACGGGCCGACGATTCCTGTGCGACACTGGTTCACAGTGCAGCATTCTGCCAGCTTCAAAGCTGGACCTACTATCCGGCGGCCAGGGGCCTTCCCTCGTGGCAATAAACGGCACTGCCATGCGTACATTCAGTAAACGGACGGTAAACTTCACCTACGCCGGTCAGCGTTTTGTCTGCGACTTTTTACAGCTAAGGTCTCACAGGCCATCCTGGGGGCTGATTTTTTCTGTGCCAACGGTCTGCTGGTCGACGTCCAACACTGCCGACTCATTAATGCATCCACTTTCCACGCAGTGCCCTGCCACCGCAGCACTGCCGTGTCCTGGTCGGTGGCCTGTGCGGTTCCGTCGCAAGAGGGGTTTACGCGCCTGCTCGGCAAATTCCCGGAGCTCACCAGGCCTACTTCTTTTGGCTGCAGGCACACGGCACGGGGTGGAGCACCATATCTCCACGACCGGAGCACCTGTTTACGCTCGGGTGCGGCGATTAGAAGCCAGCAAGCTGGCAGCCGCAAAGGCTGAGTTCCAGACCATGGAGCACCTCGGGATCATCCGGCGTTCGGACAGCCCTTGGTCCTCCCCACTGCATATAGTACCCAAACCAGGCGGCAGATGGCGACCTTGCGGGAATTACAGACGCTTAAACAACGCCACGACACCGGACAGGCATCCTATTCCCCACATCCAAGATTTTTCGGCACATCTGGCTGGCAACTCTATATTTTCTAAAGTGGACCTCGTTCGTGGATATCACCAAGTTCTGGTGCACCCTCCAGACATCCCCAAAACGGCAGTCATCACTCCGTTCGGCCTTTTTGAGTTCCTCCGCATGCCATTCGGTCTGAAAAACGCAGCTCAAGCATTCCAGAGGTTGATGGACTCTGTCTTACGGGATCTGCCCTTCCTTTTTGTTTATTTGGATGACATCCTAATAGCCAGCAAGGATACGACAGCTCACATGGCCCATTTACGTACACTGTTCGCCCGGCTCAGCCAACACGGCCTTATTGTCAATCCGGCCAAATGCACGTTCGGAATATCCAGTATTGATTTCCTGGGACACGGGATTACCCCAGAAGGCGCCGTCCCGCTAGCCACCAAGTTAGAGGCTGTTACCGCATTCCCGCGGCCTCACACAGTCAAACCCCTGCAAGAGTTCTTGGGGATGGTAAATTTTTATCATCGTTTCGTCCCCAAGGCGGCCCGGTTAATGCAACCTCTGTATGAAGCACTAAAAGGAAAGTTGGGCAAGGATGTTCTTACTTGGAAACCGCAAATGGACCAGGCGTTCCGCGATACCAAGGCGGCGTTGGCGGATGCAACTATGCTAGCACACCCACGCCCAGGCGCAACTGTTGCCCTCACTACGGATGCCTCCGACTATGCCATCGGAGCAGTTCAAGAGCAGTGGGTCGACGGGGGTTGGCAGCCGTTAGCCTTTTTCAGCCGCCAACTGCGCAAGAACGAGCAAAAGTATAGCACTTTTGACAGAGAGTTGCTAGCCCTGTTTTTGGCCATCCGGCATTTCCGTTTCCTACTAGAAGGCCGTCCGTTCACTGCATTCGTGGACCACAAGCCGCTCACCTTCGCCATGGCCAAAACGGCGGAACCTTGGTCAGCTCGGCAGCAGCGCCGCCTCACGTTTATATCCGAATTCACAATGGATTTGCGGCATGTGTCAGGCAAGGATAATCTCGTGGCAGATTGCCTTTCCCGGGTTCCAGTCCAGGCAGTCCACCTGGGCATCAATTTTGTCGGACTGGCAGAGGATCAACTGGCAGACCCAGAGGTACAAGCGTTTAGGACCGCGCCTTCCAGTTGGCAGGTTGCAGATGTACCGTTTCAAGCGGCAGGAACCATGCTCTTCTGTGACACATCCATGGGAGTGCCCCGGCCCATCGTGCCGTTCGAATGGCGCAAGAAAGTATTTCAGGCAATCCACGGGTTATCTCACCCGGGGATGCGGGCTTCTCAACGGCTACTGTCCCGCAAATTTGTTTGGAAAGGCATGCATTTGGACGTCCGGGACTAGACAAACAATTGTGTCGATTGTCAAAAATCCAAAGTCCACCGTCACGTCAAGGCTCCGGTTGCCAACTTCCCGGTGCCTGAGCGCCGTTTCGACCACGTTCACGTGGATTTAGTAGGTCCCCTTCCCGGGTCACGTGGATTCACACACCTCCTGACGGTGGTAGACCGGACCACCAGGTGGCCAGAGGCGATTCCCTTGGCTGCTACCACCGCAGCAGACGTCGCCAAGGCGTTTCTTTCGCCGTGGGTGGCTCGGTTCGGGGTGCCATCGGACATCTCCTCGGACCGCGGTCCGCAATTCACATCAGAGCTGTGGAACGCAGTGGCACAAGGCCTGGGTACCAAGCTGCACCGTACCACTGCGTACCATCCGCAGGCGAATGGCCTGTGCAAAAGGTTCCATCGGTCTCTCAAAGCGTCCCTCCGTGCCAGCTTGAGGGGACCCAACTGGGTGGACAGGCTCCCATGGGTGATGCTGGGCCTTCGGACAGCCCCAAAGGAGGATCTTCAGTCTTCATCGACTGAGCTGGTTTATGGCCAGACACTCAGAGTGCCAGGTGACTTTCTCCCTCTACACACCGAACCATGGTCTGCAGCTCAACAGCTCCTGCTACATCAGGAGGCGGCTAGGAATTTCCTGCCCATCCCAACCTCGCAGCATGACCTGCAGAGGCCTCACGTCCCAACAGAGCTCATGAGTTCGGACTATGTCTTTATTAGACAGGACGGTCACAGAGACCCGCTCAAGCCGCCGTATACCGGACCTTTTCGTGTCATCTCATCAGGGGAAAAGTTTTTCACAGTCGAAGTCGGTGGAAAGTCCGATACCATCTCTATCGACCGGCTCAAACCAGCCCACCTAGATCGGAGTGAGCCTGTCGTGGCTGCCCAACCACCTCGCCGCGGCCGACCGCTGTTGGCCGCCAGACCAGTCGTGCACCAGCCCACCGTCGAACAAGCCGATTCGGCCTCAGACGCGCCTGCACCTCTGACTACCGTTTCTGCCTCGCCCGAGACGCCGCTTCTGCCGCAATCCGGCACTGGTTCTTCTACTAATGCCCCGTTTCCGCTGCCTGAGTTTCGTCGCCGTTCGGCCAGGATCTTTAAACCTCCTACTCGGTTGACAATGTCCGTTAAAGTGGATTCTGGGGGGGCGCCTGTGGCGGAGCCACCAAGGGTCTCAGAACAATTAGTAATAATCCCTTTAACTACAGTGTAGTGCAGCCGCGGACTGCACCTTTAAACTGCCTGTTAACTGTACTGTATTGTGTTTTCCTGCACTCCACGTGGTGACGTTATGACGCCGATCACGTGACCACCAGTGGCGCGAAGAATGCGATGACATCATGACGTCAGCTTCCAGAATCTTCCAGTAGTCGTCGCGTGCCCAGCAAGCTGATTAGACCTGTGTACCGTTTCTCCTGTAGTTTCCCTATTAACATCGTTGTTCATTAAAACCTGTTGATTTGATTCATCGAGTCGAATACCTTATTCAGATTGGAACCTCCGTTCCTACAATACTATTTTTAAAGTGACAATAGGTTCATTTTTTTTTACAAATATTCAACAGTCCCAACATAAAATGAGCTGAAAATTCACTTAGCTTGGAAGTACACCAGCATGGATACTGCTGCATAATCAATGGATGGAGGCCTTCTTTGGCATGGGTGGCTCCAGATTAGTCCTCAGGCCAGTCCAAAGTGACCACCCATTGAAATGGATGAAGCTGCTCCAGGATGCACAAAATAGTGGGCTAGATTTTCAGTTGCTTGCGCCAGCAGTTAGCGCCTTAAGAGAAGTGATTTCCGGGCGCTATGCGTGTAGCGCCCGGGCGCAGCGCAGTTTGCGCCCCGCCACAAATTAAGTTGCCCGTTAGCGCCGGCGCATAGTTTAGCGCCCGCCCGGATGCGCGCGCAGAAAATGACGTCACATCCTCGTGCAACGCCCTTTGGCCGCCCCGATTGCAAACTTCAGTCGGACCGCCCCATTGTGCGGCGGGCGGCCGGAGCGTTTGGAAAAAGGAACGCAACACAACCAGCGCGGGCCCCGGGGGGCGCTAATTAAAGGGAACGTCCTCTCCAGTATAAAGGCCATCCTTTTTTCTGAAAACAGTCTTGTGCAACGCATTTCTGGAGACACAACAAGGAGGATAGCTAACTGGTTTCAAGCAGCAAGAGCCAGGTATTTTTGGACTCAGGCAATAGCGCTGCAAGTGGCCATTTGGAAATTAGACTGTTTGCCAGGATTTGATGGGGGTTGCATGGGGTGCCAACGCGGAGCTGCAGCTCCATGTCCGTAGGGCTCGCAGACGCATTGTGAGAGGGGCAGCCCTGGCTAGAGGCAGAGGGGGCTACAGGCGTCGGCCACATAGGCCTTACCCAGTCAGGCTATACCGCCAGCAGCGCTCCTACCTAAACATGAGTGCCGCGCGATGTGTTAAAAGGCTCCGATTCCGAAAGGGGGTGATTGCAGAGATCTGCCACCTGCTTCGCCGAGATCTGCGGCCAAAGCTCAGGTGCAGGACGTCTCTGTCGGTGGAAGTGAAGGTGACGGTGGCATTGAACTTCTATGCCACCGGCTCCTTCCAATACGCTGCTGGGGACATAGCAAACATCTCCCAGTACGGCGCGCATCACTGCATCCGCCAGGTGACCGAAGCACTGTTCAGAAGGAGAAGCCAATTCATCTCCTTCCCCATGGCCCTGGAGAGCCAGCATCAGCGCGCATTGGGATTTTCCAGACTCGGGGAATTCCCCTTGGTGCAGGGCGCCATTGACTGTACGCATGTGGCTTTGCGGGCCCCTCTGGAGCATGGCGAGCAGTATCACAACAGGAAGGGCGACCATTCTCTGAATGTGCAGCTGGTCTGTGACCACAAGCAGCGCATCATGGCAGTCAAAGCCAGCTTCCCAGGCAGGAGCCACGATGCCTTTATCCTGCGGCAGAGTACTGTGCATGACATGTTCCAGGCACAGCCTCCCCCAAGAGGATGGCTACTCGGGGACAAAGGCTATCCTTTGTGCACCTGGCTCATGACCCCGCTCCGCGCGCCCAGGACCGCTGCTGAAGAGGCCTACAACGAGAGCCATCAAACCACCCGCAACATCATCGAGCTAACTATTGGGGTCCTCAAGCAGCGGTTCCGCTGCCTTGATCGCTCCGGAGGAGCTCTCCAGTATTCGCCGGACCGGGTCTCCCAATTTGTGGTGGTTTGCTGCATGCTACACAACCTGGCTATCCGCAGGACTCAGGCACTGCCACCTGACGTTGGACCAGCACCTCAGGAGGAGGAGCAGGAGGAGCATGAGGAGGAGGAGGAGGAGGAGGAGGAGGAGCAGGAGTACGTTCCCAGGAGGGAGCGACCAGGGCCAAGGGCCGCACGACGCCACCTTATTACACGGTACTTCTAAGCCCCCTGTCAGGGAATGGCCAGGGGCCATGAGGGAAGATGAATGCAGCCGCTCCACAAGCCCTCAGCCGGCGAAGCCAACAAACACTAAGAAGAACAACCATGGAGACTGCATGAATAAAGATAATTTTTTATTAAACAAAAATGAAAAGCCCTTCCCACATGAATCCCCAAAAACAATAAACGGGCCCCACAAAAAGCCCAACAAACGACTCACTCCCACAAACTGGGGAGGAGCCACTCCACCTTTATTGAAACCGGGCCTCAACGTCGGCCTAACGCAAAAAAAAAGCCCTCCAAAAGCACAACCATGGGCAAAATAAAGATGGCCACCGCCATATTAAAGGAAAGCTGGCCACACCCTCTACTGAGTGGCCCGCGAGGGCGAGACCTTGGCCAGCATTTTGCCTCCCCTGCCCTGCCTGCTGCTCCTTCGCAAGCTCTGCCCAGTGGCTGCTGCGAGGCTGGGGGAAGGCGCCTGAGGCTCAGATGCCCTTCCGCCAGATGCCGCTGGGGGGCGGCCTACACGGCGTTTGGGCCTCGAGGGGCCGTCTCCTGAGTGGCGCACCTGAGCCTGGCCACCATCAGCTGCAGCCGCTTGCCCTTGACGCCCCAGAGGGGGAATGGCGGCGACGGATGGCGCAATGTGGGCCAGCTGGCGTCTGGGATGCGCTGGCTGGTGCTGTGGCGCGGTGGCACTCGGCCGGGCCCGCACTGCAGGATCCGCAGCAATCAGCCGACGGCCGGCTTGCTGGGATGGTCCAGCGCGGCGCCTGCCCTGGCGATGCCTGCCTGAGACAGCGCGTGTGGCAGCAGTGAGTGGCCCTGTGGTCCTGGTGTGCGCGCGCATCACATCCGCCAGGGTCTTGACGGCATCAGTTAGCATGCGGCCAGTCGCGGCAGTTGCTGCCCCGAACTCGCGCACACTGGTCGCCAGCGACTCGATGGCCTCAGGCATGCGCCCCACCACGCTCATGAGCTCCGTGTGGCGCCGGTCCGAGTCGTCGGCCATCTGATCGAGCTTCCGCACCTCCTCCGAAGTGAAGGTGTCCGGACTGGAGTCGCGACTCTCCCGCTGGGGTGGAGGGGGCCGAACTAGGGGACCCTTGCCGCGTTGGTGACGGCGAGTGTGCCGAGCAGCAGCACTCCCCTCTGATCGTTCCCCCCTTTGGGGGGAAGGCCGCGGGCCACGCACACGGCTGCTGGGTGGCTGGACGCCACTGGTCCCAGAAGCTGCATTGCCCTGCGACAGTTCCTCCAGGCACTCGTCCAGTGAGGAGGTGTCGAGCATTTCCTCCTCTCCTGCGGGACGTGACTGTTCCCCCGAAGGTCCGGCTTGCTCCTCCTCCTCCTCCTGGTTGGAGGTGCTGTCACTGGCAGCCTCAGGGTCCTGGTCGTCACCAGCTGAAAGCAGGAATGCACAAGAGTAGCTTCAGAGTGAGGAGACGGCATCAGCGAGGGAGTTAGGACTGGTGGGATTCAGCGCATTGGTGGGACAGTGGCAAAGGAGGTAGCTCGGATGGGCCAGTGCAACGCGAGAGGGCCAAAAGGCGAGGTCCTTACCATTGCCGGGCAGTGGAGGGTCGGATACACCGCACGCTGTGGGGACAATCACACGTGCTCCCATGAGCACACACATGCGCTCCTCCAGCCGAGTGAGCTTCTGCAGCTTGGCGCGGCCACCCCTGGCACGGGCCTGGCGATTAAACGCTACTTTAGCCTGCAAGAGAAAGGACGGGCTGTAAGTGCGCAGTGAAGCCCTGATGTAGTGTGCACTGCCTCCCATGGTGGAATAGCTTGGACAGAGTGAAGCCCTGATGTAGTGTGCACTGCCTCCCATGGTGGAATAGCTTGGACAGAGTGAAGCCCTGATGTAGTGTGCACTGCCTCCCATGGTGGAATAGCTTGGACAGAGTGAAGCCCTGATGTAGTGTGCACTGCCTCCCATGGTGGAATAGCTTGGACAGAGTGAAGCCCTGATGTACTGTCCACTGCCTCCCATGGTGGAATAGCTTGGCCAAAGTGTAGAGTGCCGAATGGCCATTTGATGCTCATGACTGTCCCAATGCTGCTGGCTGAGGGCTGGCCAAAAGGACTTTCAGGTCCCTTTGCCCATCATGTCAGGTGTACATGCAAGAATGAGGAGGAGACTGGAAAGGCTACTCACCCTCACAATCCTGGTCAGATCGTTGTATTTATTACGGCATTGTGTGTGGGTCCTGGGGGCCTCGCCGGTGAACGTCACCCTCTGGGCGATCTGCTTCCAGGCTTTGGTGTAGTCGTGGTGGGTTGGATTCCTCCCACTGTCTGGAAACAAGATCTTGCGCCTCACCTCCAGAGCTGTGACCATTATGTCCAGATCACCCTCTGAGAAGCGCAGGGCACGCTGACGGGCCTTCTCTGGCGTTGCCATGACTCCCTGGGGCTGAGCAGTAGTGTTGAGGCCTCTTTGCAAGGCTGCAGTGTGCAGGGCGTGGCAGCAGACCAATTCGTCCCTTCCCCCTTTAAGAGCTGGTCGGCACCACGGGGTCTGCTGTCAGTGCAAAAATGACCGCACCCGTGCTGCGCCCCGCCTGGGCGCTATCCCTCTGGACCGCCGGCTTAGCGCCTAAAGAGAGTAGTGGAACGCCTCTTTTAGCGCTCCACCAACCTCTTAGGGCGAAGCCACTGAATTCCCGGCAACGGGGCGCTACTTTGGGGCGGGCGCTAACTTCGGGCGGGCGCTAAGGTTAGCGCCCCAAAACTGCCTATACTGAAAATCTAGCCCCATATCCCTTAACATACACCACAGAAAATCCAACAGAAGGAGTCTCAAAATGACAGGCCTCTGCAAGGCAACAAATTCACCAGTCTTTTATTTTTGACACCATGGGGGAAAAATTCAGTATCGCTCCATTTGGGGCACGATTATCAGCCATGCGCAAAGTTTAGCACCTGGCGATAATTATCGCCTCCAACTGCAAACTTGGCTTTTATCGCCCCCGGAGTTGATTGGAGCGCTAAATCAGGCAATACACACCTGTCTTATGGCGCAAAGGCAGAGGAGTGAGGTGCTACCTCAGAGCGCTGGCGAAGCTCATGTGATGTCAGTCAGCAATGGAACACAGACACAATGGCGCCGGCCAGTTCAAAAGGGGAGGGTTGATCTTGCTCTCCATCCACATCCTGCTCATTGCAGCCTTAAATCTCGGCCTGGAGAGACCTGTACATCAAATCTGCTGGAATGAACAATGCAGAGGCCCAGGGAAAGAGCTCAGAGTGCAGCCCCCACAATCTCTTCTAAATCGATACAAGGAAGGGCAAATCAAAATGAACCTGCAAAGTGCTGCTGAGTACCCAAAACTCCTTCACACAGCGTTGACTCTCTCCAGAAGTCTCTCTCTCTCTCTCTCTCTCTCAGAAAGCGTGGTGCAAAATGTCACCAACAAAAAAAGGCAGGAAGTGGTCGCCTTTAAATAGCACTCCCCCAGTCCCTTCCTGACTGCAAAACGCCCCCCTCAACCTGTAATTGCTAGTGACAGGCGGTAAGGCAGGGGGCACCACTCAATATACAGTCCAGGGCGCTACTGGGGCATTGCACACTCGACTGACGTCACGATCTGCCAGCGCAGGAGATCGTGGTGGTAGTGTTTAGCGCCGCCACAAAATGTCTAGTTAATTTTGTGAGCGGCGCAAACATCGTCGCGACTGGGCACTAGTTGCTTTGTGCTCCATTAGCGCCCTCTTAAGGCGCTATGGGGTGGCGCAAACCAACTGAATTTTTCCCCCTATATGTATATTCCTGTATTTATTTTTTCAGACAGAGCTGGAGAGAGTATTTTAAACAGAAAGTAATCTGCTTAGGTTTTCCTTTCACTTTAAGAGCTCATGTACAAGGGTTGTTGTCGATAGAGCTACACGGATGTCTGTGTTAGTGATTGCAATTTGACTCTGTCAACTTGCTGAAGTGTACAGGAGTGTTGAGGTTGCTGAAGGTACTCAGGTTACAGCTGATTTCAGAAATTCTTCTGATGTATTTCACAATGGAAGTCAATCGAGGTAAGATGGTATTACAACATTTTGACTTTGTTCATCTCACAGATAAACGTCATTGTACATAAGCTATGGGGGGAGATTTTCCTGTTACATTGTCAATGGCAATAAAAGTGGGGAGTGTTGTAGCACGGGCTGTCGATTCAGTATCACCCATTGTACACCATCGAACAAAGTCAAAATGGCCCCATTGTGATGTTAGCAAATATGTTTGCTTATATATTTCCCTTAAATTTCCATTGACAAGTATCATTGGTTAAGTATCTGGCGTCATCACCTCTCTCCTCAAAAAAACAAACCATGACCCCTCCGTCCTTGCAAACTACCACCCCATCTCCAATCTCCCTTTCCTCTTCAAAGTCTTTGAACGTGTTGTCGCCTTCCAAATCCATGCCCATCTTTCCCGCAATTCCCTGTATGAATCATTCCAATCAGGTTTCCGCCCTTGCCACAGTACCAAAACGGCTCTCATCAAAGTCACAAATGATATCCTTTGTGACTGTAACAAAGGTAAACTATCCCTCCTCGTCCTTCTTCACTTGTCTGCAGCCTTTGACACGGTTGGCCACTCCATCCTTCTCCAACACCTCTCCACCGTCGTCCAGCTGGGTGGGACTGCACACGCCTGGTTCCATTTTTATCTATTTAATTGTAGCCAGAGAATCACCTGCAACGGCTTCTCCTCCCGCTTCTGCATCGTTACCTCTGGTGTCCCACAACGATCTATCCTTGGACCCGTCCTATTTCTCATCTACATATTGCCCCTTGGCGACATCATCCAAAAACCCAGCATCAGTTTCCACATGTACGCTGACGACACCCAGTTTTACCTCACTACCTCTTCTCTCAACCCTTCCACGGTGTCTAAATTGTCAGACTGCTTGTCCGACATACAGTTGTGGATGAGCAAAAATGTTCTCCAATTAAATATTGGGAAGACCGAAGCAATTGTTTTTGGTCCCCGCCACAAACTCCGTTCCCTAGCCACCGACTCCATCCCTCTCCCTAACATCTGTCTGAGGCTGAACTACACAGTTTGCAACCTTGGTGTCATATTTGACCCTGAAACGACCACATATCCGCAGCATAACTAAGACTGCTTACTTCCACCTCCGTAACATCGTCTGTCTCCGCCCTTGCCTCAGCTCATCCGCTGCTGAAATCCTCATCCATGCCTTTGTTACCTCTAGACTTGACTATTCCAATGCACTCCTGGCTGGCCTCCCACATTCCACCCTACGTAAACTTGAGGTCATCCAAAACTCAGCTGCCCATGTCCTAACTCACACCAAGTTCCATTTGCCCATCTTCCCTGTGCTCGCTGACCTACATTGGCTCCAGGTTAAGCAGCGTCCCAATTTCAAAACTCTCATCCTTGTTTTCAAATCCCTTCATGGCCTCGCCCCTTCCTATCTCTGTAATCTCCTTCAGCCCCACAACCGTCCCCACTCCCCACCGAGATATTTGTGTTCCTCTAATTCTGCCCTCTTGAGCATCCCTGATTATAATCGCTCAACCTTTGATGGCCGTGCCTTCTGTTGCCTAGGCCCAAGCTCTGGAATTCCCTGCCTAAACCTGTCCACCTCGCTACCTCTCTTTCCTCCTTTAAGACACTCCTTAAAACCTACCTCTTTGACCAAGCTTTTGGACACCTGCCCTAATTTATCCTTATGTGGCTCGGTGTCAAATGTTTTGTCTTAAAATTCTCCTGTGAAGCGCCTTGGGATGTTTTACTATGTTAAAGGCGCTATATAAATACAAGCTGTTGTTGTTGTTGTTGTTAAGGCTTTTTATGTCACTAATGTGGTTGATATGACAGAGAATGGTTAGCAGCTTATTTGTTTCCCTGAAAAATATTGGATGATCTACCATCTTTCTATCTATAATCTGAGTGTTCTTGCTCCACTATCTTTACTGGACGTGAGCTTGCTTAAGGTGTAAATTTCTCAATGGATAACATTCTTTCTTGTGAAGACACTTTGATCGGAGTTTTCTCCCAGTAGATTTTCTTTTGGTTACCATGGTAATTTTGTTTGCGTATTCTTGTAGCTTGTTGAAGTTTTATTTATTGCGTCTTGCTTCTAGGAAGGAACCCAGAAAACTATTTCCTGGAGTTGTACTCAGCCATTCATTTGTCAATGGTTGTTTTATCTTAATTTGTTTAATGGGTTGTGTCAAGGGTTTCCTTAAGGTTGCCTTTCCATTTTTTTCCTACTTTCCAGTTTATGTAAGGTTTCAATTTTGCCAAATTGTATCTTGTGTCCTGTTAAACAGGCCTGTCTGACACTCAATTTCACACAGTGCCTTGGTAATGAGTTCCTGTCCAAGCTGCTAAGTGGAGTGTCTTTCAGAAGTGGAGCAAGGCACCTCAGGGGTAGGAAAAAATGTAAGTCGGCTGTCTCTATTCCACTTACACCTCTGTCAACTGATCACAAAGTAGCAGCCACAGAGAAATCTGCAGCCTGATGAAAAGAACAGTAAGAAGGCAAGAGGCATTTAGAACGGGAAGTCAGTTCAGGGGTGACCAGTTTCTGAATTAAGTAAATACAATACATGGCAGGTTCACTCCCTGCTGTCTATTATTGCCAGGTCCCTGATGAGAACTGATAGGTTTATGGAATATCCTAATTGTTAAATCTGTGAATCTTGATGTATGGTGTCCTTCAATAAATAGACAGAGACTGCAGAGGAACAATCAACAGGTGTTTACTGTATGAGGGTTACTCTAAAACTAACAGTACAGATCCCTACCCAGGGTTATATACAGGTGTGGTCACTGCCGGTACTACAGTATACAGGAGCTGTAAAAAGTAGTTCTCCCCTTAAAGGTACATACACTACAATTCCTCCCCTTTTAGATGAACAGTACCATAACATTCATTTAACAATTAACACTTTTAACATGCAATATTAACTGAAAATAGTCCATTTATAAATTCAGTCTTTGGGGCGGCTTCCTGATCCTTTCTGGATAGCGCCTTTCCTGAGTGTCTTGCTCTTGGTGAGGAGGCAATTCTGGCCCCCTGTCATCGGTTGGTTCATCAGCTTCCGATGCTACTGTTTCTGGGGTCGATGCTACCTGTATGTCGGGTTCATTACCAGGTACGCGAGACATGGGGTTGACTCGTTCCTGTGACTCTAGGATCTGGTCGACATGGCATCTCACAATGTTTTCCCCAACATCCACTGTGTACATTAGTGGCCCCTGCCGTGTGCATATCGTTCCTGGTTGCCATTTCTCTGTTCGGTAGTTGCGGGCCAAGACTGGTTGCCCTACATTGAAGCTCCTTGTCGGCTTCTCATTGATGTGCTGGAATTGCTTATTCTCAACATCTCTTCGTACATTTGGTCTGAGCAAATCCAGACGAGATCTCAACCTTCGGTTAAAGAACATCATGGCCGGGGTCTGGTTGGTGACTGCATGTGTCACATTTCTGTAGGCTAACAGGAAATTGTCCACCTTATGCTGCAGTGGAATGTTGTCATCGCACATGGCCCTTACTGCCTTTTTAAAGGTTTGTACGAACCTCTCAGCCAATCCATTTGTGGCTGGATGATACGGGGCGGATGTGTAATGCCTTACCCCATTCCTTTTCATAAATTTTGGAAACTCTTCGGACACAAACTGTGGTCCGTTATTAGAGCAAATCTGCTCTGTCAAGCCTTTCCTGGCAAATATGGTCCGTAGGACTGCAATAGTTTTCTCCGTGGTGGTGGAGGACATTTTGATCACCTCAGGCCATTTCGAGTGCGCATCCACGGCTATTAAAAACATTGAGTCCATGAATGGACCAGCAAAATCAATATGCACCCGTTGCCATGGAGAGGAGGGCCACTCCAATGGGTGTAGAGGGGCATGTGGTGGTGCATTTTGGACCTTCTGGCATCCTGAGCAGCTCTTTGTCAGGTCCTCGATTTGCTGATCGATCCCCGGCCACCACACATAAGCCCTAGCAAGGCTTTTCATTTTCACCCCTCCCAGATGGCCTTCGTGAAGCTCATTGAGCACTTTCTCCCTTAATTTGGGTGGAATTACCACGCGGGATCCACACATCAAGGTCCCCTGGCATACTGACAGACGTTCTCTTCTGGTTGAGAATGCTGGCAACAGTGAGTCGCCATGTGTTGGCCATCCGTTCACCGTCAAGTCATATACCCGAGACAGTGTCGGGTCATTTCGGGTCTCCTTCTCTATATCCGCGTTAGTTACTGGCAAGCGTTCAATTATAGTCGAATAAAATATTTCGATAGGGTCCACTGCTGGTACTTCCTCCGCAGTAGGCAGTGGCAGGCGTGATAGCCCATCAGAGTTTCCATGCTGTTTCGTGCCCTTATATTCTATTTCATATTGGTTCGCCCCTAGAAAAAGGGACCATCTTTGTAGCCGTTGCGCAGTCATCACCGGAACGCTCTTCTTTGGATTAAAGATGGAGACAAGTGGTTGGTGGTCGGTCAGCAAGGTGAACTTCTGCCCGTGCAGATAGTGGTTGAACTTTTTCACTCCCCACACTAGGCTGAGGGCCTCCCTGTCAATCTGGGCGTAGTTACGCTCGGCTGAGGTTAGTGACCGAGACGCAAAGGCTACTGGCCTCTCCGAGCCGTCCGGGAATTTGTGCGACAGCACCGCTCCAATACCATAGGGTGACGCATCACACGCCAACCGAATTGGTAGTGCTGGGTTGAAATGAGCCAACACCTCTTTTGATGTGATCAATTCTTTACACTTCTGGAAAGCTCGTTTACATTCATCATTCCACTTCCATGGTACCCCCGTTTGCAGTAGGGTGTTCAGTGGGTGTAGTACTGTAGACAAATTCGGCAAGAACTTGTGGTAGTAGTTCACCAGCCCGAGGAACGACCTTAGTTGTGACACATTTTCCGGTGCTGGAGCCTTGACTACTGCCTCAATCTTTTCAGGGGACTTATGTAACCCCTCTTCATCAATAACGTGGCCACAATACGAAATCTGCTACTGGAAAAACTCGCATTTGTGGCGATTAGCTCGGAGCCCATATTCCTTCAATCTAGTGAACACCTGCTCCAGGTTGGCGAGGTGATCACTGTCATTTTCGCCCGTGACCAGGATGTCTTCCAAATAACACTGGGTCCCTGGAATCCCTTGCAGGACTTGATCCATTGCCCTTTGCCAAATAGCCGGAGCTGGTGCTACCACGAACACCAGCCGGTTGTATTGGTAGAGACCTTTATGAGTGTTGATCGTGAGGTACTGTTTCGAGGCTTCTTCTACCTCCATTTGCAGGTATGCCTGGGCCAGATCAATCTTAGTGAAGCGTTTTCCTCCAGATAGCGAGGCGAAAATATCTTCAATCCGCTGAAGCGGATATTGTACCGTGTGAAGGACTGGGTTCACTTTCATCTTAAAGTCCCCACAGATGCGAACCTTCTTTGGTTCCCCAGGCATATTACTCAACGACCTCTTCATTACATGAATGATGGGTGTAGCCCACTCGCTCTAGTCCACTGTGGACAGTACTCCTGAACGTTCCAAATGTTTCAGCTCTGCTTCGACGGCTGGGCGAATCGCATAAGGTACCGGTCTGGCCTTAAAAAACTTTGGGCTTGCATTTTCCTCTATTTTGATCGTCGCTGTTATGACTTTTATGTTCCGAGTCCCTCCTGGAACACTTCTTGTGCGTCAGTTAGCATTTTTGACAGTCGTCCCGGTGTGACATCGTCATCCTTTTTGGCATCTACAGTCAGTGCTTGTATGGAATGCCGATCTAGCTGTATCTTCCGGATCCATTCACATCCTAGTAGTGGTGGTCCTCCATCTGGCAATAGGTCCATTTTTGGTGTTTCCTTGCCGTTATATATAACGTTCACCCTTATGTTTCCTTTGGGGTAGACTTTTTGCCCCGTGTACGTCCTCAAGACAATCTTTGTATCTCTCAAGGGTATATGTGAGAATAGCCGCTTGTAGTCCCTTCGGTTTATGACTGTTAGGGCTGATCCTGTGTCCAATTCCATTTTCACTTGGGCTCCGTCTATCTTGAGTGTGACCCAGATAGTTTGGTGATCCTCCATTTTGATTACATTATGTAGTTTCAGACAACCCAGCTCCTTGCTTCCGGAGTCTATATCACTTTTCTGTTCGTCTGAACCACTCTCCGTCACCTTATGTACCTTCTTGTACTTCTCCTGTGGAGATTTCTTGCTGCTGGTTTTCTTTCCCAACCTGCAGACTCTTGCTATGTGTCTACTTTTCCACACTATCTGCACACTTGGTCCTTGAACCAACAATCCTTATGGTCGTGTGTTGTTCTGCCGCAGCGATAACACTTCACTGCTCCATATGACATTTCATTTGTGCCATATTCTTGCGGTCTCCGTTGTATCTCTGCAGCGCCCCGTGCGGCTGCTTCATGTGATACTGCCATGCTGAAAGCCTTGTCCAGCTTAAGATCCTTTTCTGATAGAAGCCGTTTCTGGGTTCCTTCACTTTGAAGCCCACACACAAACTTGTCCCTTAAAGTATCTGCTAGTCCCATTCCGAACTGGCAGTGTTTCGATAGCTTGTGCAGTTCCGTTAAATACTCAGCATTACTTTTGTCTTTATGCTGGTTCCTTTTGTGAAAGTTAAATCTTTCTGCTATCAGCAGCGGTGTGGGGTTTAAGTGGTCCTGTAGGATTGCCACTATGCTTTCAAAATCCTTTTCCACTGGCTTTTCTGGGGTAACTAGGTTTCGCAGTAAGCCATATGTTTTTGCACCCATGGAATTCAACAATACCAGTGCTTTCCTGGCATCTGGCACTACATTCGCCTTGCAGTACACTTCTATGCGTTCTACATATGTCACCCAATCTTCGACTTCATTGTCGAACGCTGTGACACTGCCACTCTTCGGCATCCCTGGGTGTGGTTAGACTGGCTAAAAATGGCATCTCCCGCACTCTCCCTTCTTCTCTGCTGGTTCAAAATGGCGTCTCCCACGCTCTCTCTTTCTTCCCCCGCGGACGCTGCTCAGCCCTTGAACACCGGCCGCACTCTGTGCGTTTCCCTGCGCGCTTCTCTCGTTGACGCCGCTCGGTCCTGAACCCCGGCTGCACCCCGTGCGCTCTACCCTCTCTCTTTTTTTTTCCGTCGATGCCGCTCGGTCTTTAACCCCGGCTGCGCCCTGTGCGCTTTACCCTCTCTCTTACCCCGTCGATGCAGCTCGGCCTTCCCCTGTGCCGTCGGTCGGCTCCAGCCACCGCCGTCCGGGAAGGGTCTGCGCCGTACCTGCTGCCAGCCCGTCTTGCTGGAGTCTCCGCCGGATAGTCGACGCCCGTGCCCCTGGAATCGACCTTCTTCTGCAGAGTTGCAGGTAGGTTCGAATCGACTCGTCGCCAATGTTAAATCCGTGAATCTTGATGTATGGTGTCCTTCAATAAATAGACAGAGACTGCAGAGGAACAATCAACAGGTGTTTACTGTATGAGGGTTACTCTAAAACTAACAGTACAGATCCCTACTCAGGTTTATATACAGGTGTGGTCACTGCCAGTACTACAGTATGCAAGAGCTGTAAAAAGTAGTTCTCCCCTTAAAGGTACATACACTACACTAATATCCTGCTGTCCACTTTTCACCAACACCTTGTGAAATAAGGGCAAGTCTCAAGTCACCTCCATTGGCTATAAAGCACTTTGGGACGTCCTGATGTTGTGAAAGGTGCTATATAAATGCAAGTCTTTCTTTCTCCAAACCATAAATTAAACCTACTTTATTGTTCTATTTGGGAAACACCTGTGAAGAAGATGTTACTAGTGGTTAAAATATATCCTGACTTAAAATGGAAAAATACATTGTCAAGGCAGGAGATGCAACACCCCCTCCCACACTAATGTTCAAGGCCCAAGGCATTCCTTCCGTTTGAAACAGCAATACACTTGTACTTCCTCTAATAAGGTGCACTCTATTCACTGCTCATGGCATAGTTTCCTCTACCCTCGGAGAGAAAATGTAGATTAGATGATTGCTTCACTGAATTGCACTCTCCGTTCTGTCCGCATGTATGACCCTGGCTTCCTGTATCTTGCCCTGTTAACTCCCCCTTCCATTCTCACTCTGACCTCTTCATCTTCAGTCTCTGACACTGCTCTCACAAAGCTCAAAGGAAACTTCTAGAACAGTATCACATCTTTCTGCTGGGCACTCTGCAGCCCTCTGGTCTGAACATTAATCTCGTAACTTCAGAACTTAGCTATATCCTCCATTTTCTTTACAGCAGGGATGCTTGTGATTTGGGGTGGGTTGGTCAGTGTATGGGGTGAGGAGAGGCAGGTTGATGTTTGGGGTGGAGGCCCTTCAGCAGAACACAATGCTGGCAGAGGCTCTGAGCTTGTGGTGTTGCACAATTTTGTCTTTTCTCAGGACTGGAGGAACAGTTGGGGGAAATTTTTAACTTCACTGCATGGGCAGTAATCTGGTGGAATAGGTTGCTTGTCCATTATAGAACCCTTCCGATTATCATCCGATTAATTTCAAAATGCATCCCATTGTGTTTTGCGAGTACTTGTTTTAATTTCAGATAAGCTGCATTAATAGGTAGCTTTTTATTTTCTTTCTTCTTTTTTTCCCATTTTCTCATCTTTTTATTGGTGTGGTCCTTACCCATTGTCTGCCAATGTATACTATTTGTCCTTTTCATGTTGCTCCATCACTTGATTGATGATCTTTTATCGCATTTGGCACTCTTCTATTAAGTTTGTAGGTCACTGAACCCATTAACTTCCTCTCTACGATTGGCATAACTGGTGAATCTTTCCATCGCCCCCTTTGTGACTTTTTTTTTCCACCTTGCTAAAATGCCTGCTTTTTTTTCATCTTCATTCCTGATGAGAGTGCACAATCAAGACACCATAACCTGTCTTTTCTCTCGACCGATGCTGACTGACTTGCTGTGTATTTCCAGCATTTTCTGTTTTTAGCCTAATTTGTTTTTATATAGAATTACATAGAATCTACAGCACAGAAACAGGCCATTTGACCCAACTAGTCTGTGCTGGTGTTTTTACTCCACATGAGTCTCTTCCCATTCCATCTGCCTCATCTCAGTCTTTCAGCATATTTTTCTGATCCCTTTTCTCTCATGTACTCGTCTGGTTTCCTTTTGAAAGCATCTAAGCTATTTGCCTCAATCACTTCCAGTGGTAGCGAGTTCCACGTTCTAACCACTCTCTGAGTAAAGACATTTCTCCTTATTACCCTATTGGATTTATTAGTAACTACAGGAAACTTTGTGTTATCCGGAGGCTAAATGTCCGGCAAGCTCGAGCCACCGGCAAAAATCAGGAGCCGTTTTGTTAGTTTTTTTTTCTTCTCGTGGCTTTTTTTTCAACAGTCAGGCTCTGGAAAGTCTCTCTGAAGCTGTTGCTAAGCTACAGAGACGCTTCCAAGGTACGGGCCGCCGACTGTTTAGAAGCTGTTGCTAAACAACAGTGTTTGTTGTCAGATACGGAGATGAAAAGCTCCGTATGCTTCAACATTAACGCTGGTGTGTCCGACAGTTTTGAGGGAACGGCAACAGCTCGGTCCCGTCGGTGCCGGATAGCACAAAGTTTCCTGTATCCTGTATTTATAGCCCCTAGTTTTGGATTCTCCCACAATTGGAAACATTCCACAACTACCCTGTCCAACTCATTCATAATTTTAAAGACTTCTCTCAGGTCACCTCTGAGTCTTCTCTTTTCTAAAGAAAAAAGCCCCGATCTGTTCAATCTTTCCCAATAGCAGTAATTTCTCAGTTCTGGTACCATGCTTGCAAATCTTTTTTGCACTTTCTCCAGTGCTTCTATGTCCTTTTTATAGTATGGAGCCCAGAACTGTGCACAGCACTACCTGACCAGGGTCCTTTACAAGTTTAACATAACATCACTACTTTTGAATTCTGTACCCCTAGAAATAAGTCCCAGTGCTTTGTTAGCATTTGTAATTGCTTTGCTGACCTGCGATGCTGCTTTTAATGATTTGTTCACCTGTATCCCTAGTTCCCATTGCTCTTCTACCCCATTCAGTTTCTTATTTTCTACGGTGTAGGTGATGTTTTTGTTTTTCCTACCAAAGTGAAACACCTCTCATTTATTTATGTTAAAGTTAATTTGCCACTTAACTGCAAGTTTTCTAATGTCTTCTTGTATTCTGTTGCATTCTTCCTGTTTTGTATCATCTGCAAACTTTGAAAGAGTTACTTGTTCCTATGTCCAAATTATTAATGTAAATTATAAATAGCTGTGGTCTCAGCATTGATCCTTGTGGAACACTGCATTCTACTTTCCTCCAATCTGAATACCTACCCTTTACCCCAACTCTCTTACTGCAATTATATTGGGCCCTGGTGAGACCACACCCGGCGTATTGTGTACAGTTTTGGTCTCCTTACCTAAGGAAGGATATACTTGCCATAGAGGGAGTGCAACAAAGGTCCACCAGACTGGTTCCTGGGATAGGGGGATTGTCCTATGAGGAGAGATTGAGTAGACTAGGCCGATATTCTCTGGAGTTTAGAGGAATGAGGTGATCTCATTTAAACATACAAAATTCTTACAGGGCTTGATAGGGTAGATGCAGGGAGGATGTTTCCCCTGGCTGGGGAGTCTAGAACCAGGGGTCACAGTCTCAGAATAAGGGGTCGGCCATTTAGGACTGAGATGAGGAGAAATTTCTTCACTCAGAGGGTGGTGAATCTTTGGAATTCTCTACCCCAGAGGGCTGTGGAGGCTCAGTCGTTGAGTATATCCAAGACAGAGATCGATAGATTTTTGAATATTAAGGGATCAAGGGATATGGGGCTAGTTCAGGAAAGTGGAGATGAGGTAGAAGATCAGCCATGATCTTATTGAATGGTAGAGCAGCGCGAAGGGCCAAATGGCCTACTCCTGTTCCTATTTCTTATGTTCTTTGCTTTCTAATTTTTAGCCAATTTACTATCCAGTCAGCTACTTGCCCCGACTCCAAATGCCTGAACTTTTGTCATGAGCCTACCGTGTGATACCTTATCAAAGGCCTTTTGAAAATCCATGTATATGACATCTACTACATTAGCCTTGTCTACTCTTTCCATTACCTCTTCAAAGAATTCTATCAGGTTAGTTAAGAGAGACTTCGGGCTCGATTTTGCCAGGCCCGAGGAGGCGGGAATGGAGGCGTGTGGGTTGTTAAAATTGCAAAAAGTGGCGGGTGGGCCTGACCCCACCTCCATCCCACCTCCAAGCTATTTTCCTAAATGCGTGGTTTCTGATCCCGTCTCTGTCCTGAGGCGGGATAGGCCCTTAAGGCCCTTAACAACCACTGAATTGCCTCTATAATCCCATTTTGAGAGGCCTATCTGATTTTAACACTTTTCCCATGTGATGCACGTCTCCTCTGAAACATGACAGTGAAACCTGTTGGTAGCACAATTGGATTGCTGACTATCAGCTGCAGCTCCACCATGAAATAGGAGATTTGATCAGTCATCATTTGCAGGTGGCAGGACTGTCTCAGGTCTGGGGGAACTTTGAGCAGGCATAACCATAGCTGTGGAAGTTTGGAGCCTGACACGCATCTCCAGTGTGACCTCCTGGGAAACCCCTCTCGCCACCTTCACTGAGCGCTTCCTCAACTGAGGCATATACCAGAAGAATGGGAACCATTTATTTCCTTTCCTCCTGGACATCAGATTCGGACAAAGACCAGCCGCGGTGGCAGCAGAACCATGAACAACAGCTGCACCAACAGCATCGGCAACAACAGGAGCGCCAAGCTGCTGCTCACCACCTGAAGCTGCACAGGCCAGAAGGCGCGAGCGCAGGGCAGCCCGTCGGCGCAGGAGGTAACCCCCAAACAGGGTCTACAGACAGATGATCAGCTACCTCAACGTGACTGAGCAGCAGTGCCAAAGGCGGTTCCGACTTTCGCGAGAGGTAGTGGGTGACATCTGCACAATGGTGCAGCAAGACCTGGAGCCCAGAGGAGCAGGTGGACACCTCTTACCAGTGGCCATCAAAGTCACCACCACACTCAACTTTTTTGCCCCAGGCTCATTCCAGGGATCAGCAGCAGACATCAGCAGCATCTCCCAGGCGGCAGCACACACTTGCATCACGCAGGTAACTGATGCCCTCTTTGCCATCGTGCACAATCACATCCATTTCTCCAAGGATCAAACAAGTGTCACGGCGCGTCGTTGACTGCACACATGTGGCCCTTAAGGCACCCCATCTCAATCCAGGTATTTTTGTCAACCGCAAGGGCTTCCACTCCCTCAACGTGCAGCTGGTGTGTGACCACAAGAAGGACATTTTGCATGTTTGTGCCAAGTACCCTGGCAGTTGCCATGACTCCTTCATACTGCACCAGTCTAGTGTGCCTCCGCTCTTCAGTCCGCCAGACCAACTTAACGGATGGCTACTTGGAGACAAGGGCTATCCCCTGAAGACATGGCTAATGACGCCGTTGAGAAGCCCACCCAATGAAGCTGAGGAGAGCTACAACTCCAGCCACATTTCCACCAGATCCATAATCAAGCAAACCATTGGCTTGCTGAAGATGCACTTCAGATGCCTGGATAGATCAGGTGGAGCCCTGCAGTACTCAGCAGCCAAGGTCTCCAGAATTGTTGTCGATTGCTGTGCACTTCACAACATGGCACAGCGTCGTGGCTTGCAGATTCCTGAGGACCAAGTGGCTCCGTTCATATCCTCCTCAGATGAGGAGGAGGAGGAGAGCGAAAACAAACATCTTGCAGAGGCCCATCAACCAGCGGCAGCAGTACGCGAGCACATTGCTGCCCGGGATGCAAGGAACGCACTCATCTTGGCCAGATTTGCTTAGCCTAGCCAATCAAGCACATTTGCCTCACAGCTTCTTAGCAGAGCATTGAGAGTGGCCAAGAACCAGCGGATTCCTAGCATTCTGACCACCATACTGACAATTGCAAGTAATCCTAAGCCCTCAAGGTGGAAGTCCCAATAGCGAAATGTCACACGCCACAAATGCAACAGTTGCCATCAGAATTTTTATTTACAATAACCAACTGATGGCTTTTCAAAATTAAAGATCACATTTCACCCAAGTGACTACCCTTGTGACTATTTGTGCAGTATCTTTCTCTTACGCGTGCTCCTACGTAGTCGTTCCCCCTTGGCATCAGCAGATGTGAGGTCTGTTGCTCACTTTCTTGCTGCTCATGTCTCGACACCTTTAGCTGGCACCCTCTGGGGTTGCGAACCTGTGAGGGCTCGGCAACAGTCTGTTGCTCCTGCGGCTGTGGTTGAGATGCCGATCTCAGTTGGGTATGGACTCTGGTGGGGCTCTGACCAAGGAATTGGCAGTGGCATGGAAGTGTGAGAGCTTGGAGAGGAACCCCCACTTCCTTGTTCTCTGCCACCAACATCCCTCTCATGGGTCAGGTCCATCTCAGCACTTGCAAGTGGCTTGAGAGCACCTTGCTGCACATCAGGGGGGCCATGGGGACTCATATCTGCACTGGCAGACCTACTCAGAAGGACGTCCATGAAGGTCTGGTTTCTCTGTTCAAAAGCTGACCATCGCTCCTCCAGAGATGTCAGTCTATTCTGAAAACTCACCGGCCTAGAAATTCGGTATGGCCCCGCCAGGTATTTTGCGCCCGAAATTTTGCGCTCACCAGGATTCCCGTAGCGCCCGCCTAAAATTCAGTTGCGATGGGCCAAGACGGCGGCGGGCGCTATTGCAGGGTTTGACCGCCTCGTTTGGGGTGATGCAAGTCTATTTCAGGCGTCCAGCTGCCGCTGCGCCACCCGATGCGGTGCGGCAGGCTGGGGTACTGCAGGCCTCCTCCTTCTCTTAAGGAGGAGCTGCCTGCAGCCGTGAGATCGCCGCTGGATTCCCCCGGCAAATGAGCCTGGCAGCACGGAGAAGTGCCGGGCTCGCGGGAGTCAGACAGCAATGCCGCGGGGGGGTGGTGCAGGAGTCCGGGGAGGGAGGTGCGGCCATGCGGCCGCCGGGAGAGCGGCCGGCCGCCCCTCCACCTGTATGCGCCGGCCTCTCGGAGCTGCAAGGCCCCGTTTTTCAAACGTTGTTTGCGGCCGCTGCGGGCGAGGCGGCTGCAACTGAATTTGGCCTTCGGCAGGGAATCGCGTTGGAACCGGGGCGCTGCGCACACCGATGACGTCATCGGTGCCGGCGCAGCGCTACCGGCTAACGCCGATGTTAGGGACCAACTTAATTTCGGGCAGTAAAGAACTTCCGGCGCAACCCACTCTTTCGCCCCTAAGTGGGCGCAAACGCAACTGAATTTCTAGGCCACCATGTTTTCTACACTCTGGCGACTTAGCTCCTCCATGGCCGTAGCCATCCTCTCGTCTACTGTAGCCATCCTTTCCATGGAGGTTGCCATCCTTTCTGTGGTGCTGCGTTCATGCGCCAATGACTCCACAAAGGCTCTGCTCATGTTCACGATGAACTCCTTCATTCGCTCCACACTCGCAGCGACCCTGGAGACAAAACCTGCCAGAGACTCCTGCACCTGTTCCTGGAGTTCCAGCACTGCTTGTCTTCTGGATGAACCCAGAGGCAGAGGGTCGACATGCATCTGAGCCGAGCTGGGAGAGTCCTGCGCCCTCCAACTAGGACTCTCCACTGCTGTCCCTGTGTCCTCAATCTGTTGATGCTCACTTGTGAGCTGTGATACACCAGGTAACAACACTACTTTATCTCGCGATGGTCGCACCGAGGTGTGAGTGTCTGCGCTGATGCTGGGGTGGCTGAATTCTGCTGACGCTGCATCCTCAGAGGTTGCAGCTTCCTCTGAGGAGTCTGGAGGTTCAGGCTGTTCCTTCTGGATAGTGGGGACGGGTGCTTGCGATGGTCCTGTGGGGGAGTAAAGGAAAGAGTCAGAGATGTGAGGCCAAGGTTACATGCACGCTGCATACTACAGATGATCATAAGTCCATCTGTTAGAGCTTCAGAATCATTATCAGTAACTCATGCAATGTCCATGAGAGAGATGAAAAACTATTCTGTCACCAGCTTTCTCTGATGCACCCGTCTGTCCGTCCCCTACTTGCGCATCATCCTCGAGTCCCATGATCTCCAGGACCGCCTCCTCCCAAGGGGTGAGGTGGGCTACTGAGGGTGGACCTCCTCCTGTCCTTGCTGTTTCCCTCTGATTGTGAGCTCTCTTTTCCTGCAATGAGGGAGACAAGTGGAGTTTGAGTGAGAATGAAGGAGTGAGTGTAGAGAATCCATAGCATAGATGCTTAGAAGGAGACAAAGATGGAGTGGGGTGGCAAGACCAAGGGCCCTCCCTGTGTTTTGTAAGTTGTTTTCATAGCATCAGAGTGATAGGGAGTGTGAGGGCTGCATAGTCGAATAGTTAGGTGAATGTGACCATAGAGAGAGGGGGAATGGGTAAGGGTGCATGGATGTCAGTGTCAAGTGGGATGTGGAGGAAGAGGTTGCTAAAGCTGAGTGCTGGTGAGGAGAGGCAATGGGGATCAGATTGAGGGTGATGGCAAAGTCATACTCACTTTTCCAGTGCGCAGAAGGTCATGAAACCTCTTCCTGCACTGAAGCCAGGTTCTGCGGATCATCGACAACGAGTTGACCTCCTCGTCCACCTGGATCCACACAGCCTTGGTCTGCTGGGGAGGCTTCTTCCTCCCTGAAGAAGGGAAGAACACCTCCTTACTAGCTCTTGCTCCCTCCACCAAAGCTTGCAGGGCGACATCATCAAATCTGGGAGCAGGCTTAGGTCTCCCGCTGCTCATTTTGCCTCCAGGTCCCTCTCGGAGCAAAGGCCAAAAGGTTGGCAGTCTGCAGAAGAAACAAGGCTTCTTGCAGACCTTAAATGCAGCAGCAATATTGACGTCAGCGGAGGCGAGTTTCAGACTGAAAAACTAATTGGGCCATGGGTTCCCATACGCTGGAACTCAATTGCCCAATTATGTGAAAATCGCATCATTCTCCCACTTCGATTTGGAATCAGGTGGATAACACAAAAAGCGGATGACACGAATCCAGCCCGCCCCAATGACAAAATCGAGCCCCTAATCTTTCAGAATCCATGCTGACTAATTTTTATTATATTTTCTGTCTCTAGATGCTCTCCTATCACTTCTTTTCATAGATTTCAATAGCTTTCCTATCACTAATGTTAAGCTGACTGGTCTATATTTCCCAGGTTTCGTTCAATCTCCCTTTTTGTACATAGGAACAACATTAGCTGTCTGCCAGTCCTCTGGCACAACCCACACTTGTATGGAACTTTTGTCTATATAAACTAGTGCCTCTGCTATCTCCTCCCTAGTATCCTTGAGTATGCATGGCTGCATACCATCTGAACCTTGGGTTTTATCCTTTTAGTTTTGCTAGTTTGTCAATTATTTTCTCCCTTTCTATCCCAACTGTATTAATATTCTTTTTAAGCTCATCCTTTAATAAAGTGTATATTTCATTATCTTCTTTATTAAAAACTGAAGCGAAGTGGTTATTCAATACTTCGAGCATATCTCTGTCATTACCGAGAGATTATCTTGCTCATCCTTTAGTGACCCTATCCCTACTTTAATTCTCCTTTTGTTATTTATGTGTCTATAGGACACTTTATTATTTATATTTATATTCCTTGATAATTTGATTTTGTAATTTCTCTTTGCCTTTCAGATTTTTTTTTAAACTTCTCTCCTAGGTTCCTTGTATTCCCTTTTGTCCACCTCTCCTTTGGTATCTAAGTACTTCTTATATGTCTTTTTATTTAGTTTCAATTTTTCCTCAATTTTAGTTCTTTATTCACAGTGCCCCATAATTAGTTTGCTTGATGTTGGCTTTTATTGGAATACATTTCTCTTGAACTCTATTGATTGTTTAACAATTTCACACTGTTTTTCTGTCTCCTTGTTTTTCAAGATTTTCTCCCAGTTTACCTTCTTTAATTCCACTTACTTTTCCTCATAATTGGTTCTTCTCCAATCTATTACCTCAGTCTTTCTCCTACGTATGTCACTCTCGATTTTAATCTTTTTTTTAATTATTGGTTCATGGGATGTGGGCGCAGCATCTATAGCCCATCCCTAATGGCCCTTGAGAAGGTGGTGGTGAGCCGCCTTCTTGAACCGCTGCTGCTCGTGTGGTGATGGTACTCCCACAGTGCTGTTAGGGAGGAAGTTCCAGGATTTTGATCCAGCGACGATGAAGGAACAGCGATATACTTCCAAGTCAGGATGGTGTGTGACTTGAAGGGGAACTTGGATGTGGTGATGTTCCCATACACCTTCTACCCTTGTCCTTCTAGGTTGCAGAGGCTGCAGGTTTGGGAGGTGCTGCCGAAGAAGCCTTAGCGTGTTGGCAAATCTTGAACCTTACTCTGCTGTGATCACTATGACTAAGATATTCTCCTATTCTTACTTCTCCTCTCTGTTCTGGTTCATTACCCATTACAAAGATCCAGCAGTGATTCCTTTCTTGCTGGATTTCTTACATACTTGCTGGAATTTTAACTTGGAAGTTAAAACCGGAAGTGGGCGGGTTGGAGGTGGGTTGGGGTTGGGATTCAGATTTTTAACACTTCTTAACCTCCCACCCGACCCCAACCCACCCATTTTTGTGGTTTAAAATTCCCCCCACTGAGTGAGAAAGGAGTCCTGTATACACTGTAAAAACTCAATTCTCTTTTCTCTTTTTGCTATTTCTTCCTGTTGGTTTATTTGTGGGTACAGGTAGACTATCCTTTATCCGAACTTCCGAAAGCCGAAAACCTCTAAAAACCGAAAGTTTTTTCGTTCAGCGTAAGTAGTGCGCACGACATGACCAGAGTGGCGCACGACTTACGCTGAGCAGGGCAGAGGGTCACAGAGTTCCCTCCTGGGTAGGAGATTGCAGGCCGAGCCAGGCAGTGTGATGGAGGTACCGGGAGAGTGAACCCAACAATCCGATAGCTGCAGCGGCCCATCCGATATTCTTTTCTCCCCCCGACCCGACCCGAACCAAACCACGGCCCGTCCGATATTCTTTTCTCCCCCCCACCCCACCCAACCCGACCCCCGACCCGTCCGATATTCTTTTCTCTCCCCACCACCTGACCCGACCTGACCCCCGACCCGTCCGATATTCTTTTCTCCCCCCCCACCCGACCCAACCAGACCCCCGACCCGTCCGATATTCTTTTCTCCCCCCCCCACCCGACCCGACCCCCGACCTGTCCGATATTCTTTTCTCCCCCCCCACCCGATCCGACCCGACCCGACCCCCGACCCGTCCGATATTCTTTTCTCCCCCCCCACCCGACCCGACCCAACCCGACCCGATCCCCGACCCGAACCGCGGCCCGTCCGATATTCTTTTCTCCCCCCCCACCCGACCCGGCCCCCCTGACCCGAACCGCGGCCCGTCCGATATTCTTTTCTCCCCCCTGACCCTGACCCCCCCGACCCGTCCGATATTCTTTTCTCCCCCCCCCACCCGACCCCCGACCTGATTTGCGGGCCAGCTTAGTAGGAGTCAGCCGATATCCGGCTTTCCAGAGAAGCAGGAAGGGGAATGAGACACGGAACAGTCGCAAGAGGTAGCCTGAACTTTTAAAATTTACATTAAATACAAATTTCCCAGTCTTATAATAATACCTTCTGAAATCCGAAAAATTCCGAAAACCGAAACTCAGCTGGTCCCAAGGCTTTCGGATAAGGGATAGTGTACCTGTATTTGAAATCTACCATGATTATTATTCTATGCCTGCTACTCACCTCATAGATTTGCCCACATATTTCTTCTTACAATTTCCTTCCACTATTTGGTGATCTATAGTATACCTCTATTAGAGTGATGGACTCCTTCTCATCTTTTAACTCAACCCATATGGATTCTGTATCTATCTTACTACTAGTTACATTCTCTTTTTTCTACTGCCATTATGTTATCTTTAACTAGTGCAGCTACTCGACCTCCCCTTTCCTTCCTAAATGTGTTATATCTTGCAATATTTAGTTGCCAATACTTTTCTCTATGTAGCCATATTTCAGTCATCCCTAGTACACTTGGATCCTCTCTACAAATTATTGCCTCCAGTTCACCCATTTTCTTTTGAATACTACGTACATTGCTGTACCAACAGTTTAAATAGTTTTTATTTATTATTCCTCTCTTTGTTTTTAGTAATTACTTTATCTTTATGCTCCTTGGGCTGGATTTTCTCAATGGAGACGAGTTGGAGGCGGGCCTGCTGCTTGTTGGGTCTATGTCCCGCCTCCATCATTTTCTGGCCAACCAGTGGGATTTTCTCCTGATTGACCTTGTTAAGCCCGCCCTGCGGGCTTAGCAGGCCAATTAGGGGGAAGTCACTGACAGAGCACATCAACGTCTGACGTGCTATCTGTCAAGAATTCTTGAAAGAAGAAATGTCAGCGTTTGACAGCTCTGTGAAGCTGTCAAACACTGACATTCTCTGTAGTTTGATGAGTTCTTGTGTTCGGGACTCATCAAAACTTTCAACTTTGTAGATTTCAGATGACTGTTGGTTCAGAGGATCCAACAGCCAGTCTGTGAAATCAACAAGGAAGATGTTGGGACTCCTGATCCAGATCAGATGAAGGCTGTAGGCAGAAACCAAGGAAAGTGAACATTTTTTAACACTTAACACTCACCTTACATACTTACCACTCCACACTTGCACCCATCACTCACCTCTACATCGCACTTTCAGACTGCTCCAATCCCCGCAGACCTCCTCCATGCCTCCTCCAACCCGGCGGGATTCTCCAAGGTCGGGAAGCCTTCACCTAAAAAGGTAAAATGGGACTAATCCTTTTTTCTGCCTGTTAACAGGCAGTTAAAAGGCTTTAATCCCTTTCCCGCCTCGAGGAGACAGGACCTGAAGGACCTGGCAAAAGGGCATGGAGGCGGGATGAGTGCGGGTTTGCCATCCACCCCCACTTTCTGCTACTTTACCGGCAGTACCGCCTCCATACCCGCCTCCTCAGGGCTGACAAAATCCAGACCTATGACTTTATCCTGTAATGATCAATAACATGTCATTCTATAGTGGGCACTAGGTGGAGCCGTAGAGCTGTGTAGAGCTGTATATAGCTGTATGTATATAAGACTACACTACCCAGCTGTATAGATATTAAGACTACATTACCCATGAGGCACTAGGCTACCCACAAGGCAACAGCCAAGATGGCAGCCTGCACACAGGAGCACACATGCTGCATCTCTACAGATACTGTACCTAGAGAACGTGTACTGAATAAATGACTAGCTAGAAGATAGCTGTGTTCATAATAAGAATGTCTAGCTTTAATGAACATAAGATGGTACCAGGATGGTGAAGATCTGCTGAAAATTGTGAAAAGCGACATGGAGAATTTGAAGCCACCAGAGCGTTTGAAACTCACAGGAAACATCGACTACAATTGGCAGACTCTTAAACAACAATTCAAACTCTATATTGCAGCCATCGGATTCGGTACGAAGCCAGACGCAAGGAAGATAGCGTTGCTGCTTACAGTTGCAGGCCCACAGGCGATAGAGGTATTTAATACATTTGTATTTAATCCAGCGGAGAACAGAGACAAATTAGACGATGTGCTAAAGAAATCTGATGCACATTGTTCTCCCAAAAAGAATGAGACCTATGAAAGATACATGTTCTGTTCAAGGACACAGCAGCAAAATGAGACTTTTGATAGCTTTATAACTGATCTGAAACTGAAAGCACAGACATGTAATTTCTCTGAGCTCAAAGCATCCATGATTCGTGACCAGATTGTGTTTGGTATTCATGATAAAAAAGTCAGGGAACGTCTGTTGAGAGAAACCGAACTAAATTTGGAAAATGCAGTGAAAATATGCCAAGCCAGTGAGCTAGCTCAAAAGCACGAGAAGACTTTCAGTGAAATCAATAATGATGCGATTGTAATGAGTGATAATGCTGCTGTCGGTGCTGTGTCCTACAAGGGGAAGAAACGTGGGCAGAACAGAAATGAAAAGCAATCGGAGGATGACATTTTTAATTGTAAATGCTGTGGTTACAAACACCAGTTAAGACAATGCCCAGCGTTTGGAAAAATGTGCACAAAGTGTAATGGAAAGAATCACTTTGCCAAACAATGCTTTTCAAAAGTAAAAACTAAGAAAGGGCAACGAGTTAATGTAATTGAGGACACTGATTTAAGTGAGACATTTTTTGTAGGAATGGTGTCATGTGACAACATCAAAAAGGATACAGAAAATATGCAGCCCTCAGAAATGGACAATGCTGAACATAAAGTTAATGCAGTAAAAGAGGACAAATGGATGATCCCACTGCAGGTAAATGGAGCATTAGTTACCTTGAAACTAGACACTGGGGCAAAAGCAAACTAAATCAGTATGAGTGACATTAACAAATATGAAAGAAAAGCCCAAAATACAGAAAAAGTCAGTGCTACTGAAGGACTATAATGGACAAAAAATAGATAGCTTTGGTGTATGCAGACTTAAAGTGACAGTCAAAGACAAAGTGCATCATCTCATGTTTTCTGTTGTGGCTGAAAGACTTGATTCACTGCTGGGTGACAAAGCTTGTGAGGACTTAGAACTGGTCAAGAGAGTCTACCGTATAAACTGTGCCATAAGCAGACCAGATGACTCGGTGGATTCTGTAGTGAATAATTTCCAGGATGTGTTCAAAGGATTTGGAGTTCTACCATTCACTTACAAGATACAGCTAAAGGAGAATGCTCAGCCAGTGGTACATGCTCCATGAAGAGTTCCAGCACCCCTGCGTGACCGGCTCAAGAATGAACTGGACAGAATGTCCACACTAGGAGTCATCAGGAAAGTCGAAGAGCCAACAGACTGGGTTAACTCCATGGTATGTGTAAAGAAAAAGAACAATGATCTAAGAATATGCATGGATCCAAAGGACTTAAATGCAAACATAAAACGTGAACACTACCAGATTCCCAAGCGAGAAGAAACCACCAGTGAAATGTCAGGTGCCAGATACTTTACAAAGCTCGATGCCTCACAAGGATTTTAGCAACTAAAACTGGATGAAGAGAGCACCAAATACTGTACCTTCAACACACCATTTGGCGGGTATTGTTCCCTCAGAATGCCTTTCGGGATAATATCTGCATCTGAAATCTTTCATAGAGTGATGGAACACATAATTGAAGGTCTGGAAGGAGTCTATGTCGATGACATCATCATCTGGGGCTCCACACTGAAAGAACACAATGAGGGACTCACTAAAGTGCTACAGAGCATACGCCGGAATGGACTGAAGCTCAACAAAGCCAAGTGTCAGTTTGGCGTCCAGCAAGTCACTTTCCTAGGAGATAATCTATCTGGTAAAGGAATAGAGCCAGATATGGAAAAAGTAAACGCCATACTCAAAATGCCCCGACCCACTGACAAAAAAGGAGTGCTACGCATTGTGGGGATGATAAACATCATTGGAAAGTTCATTCCTAACTTGTCAGCCAAGACAGCCTGTCTGCGAGACCTGCTACATAAAACAAATGAGTTCGCATGGACAGAAAGACATGAACAAGAGTGGATAAAACTCAAAACAGTGCTGACAACCACACCTGTACTCACCTTCTTTGACCCAACAAAAAGAATCAAAGTGTCAACAGATGCATCAAAAGATGGCCCAGGTGCGGTCTTGCTTCAAGCAGAGGGTGAAGATTGGAAGCCTGTTGTCTATGCCTCCAGGTCTATGACTGATACTGAATGTCGATACGCCCAGATTGAAATGGAATGTCTAGGCTTGGTAGTTGGACTAGAAAAGTTTCATGGCTACATATATGGACTTCCCACCTTCACAGTTGAGACAGACCACAGCCCTCTGGTTGCCATCATAAAAAAGAACCTGAATGAGATGTCTCCAAGGATTCAACGACTCATGATGAAGCTGCAAAGATATGACTTCGAACTGATCTACACACCAGGCAAATACATAGTGTTAGCAGATGCACTATCCCGAGCACCCACAATGAGTCATGTGAGCTCTACTGAAGAAGACGTGGATGTTCATGTGGGTATGGTCACTGCTGCGCTGCCCATGTCAGACACAAAATCAAAGCAATTAGCAGAAGAAACAGTAAAAGATACAGTATTACAAACAGTAATAGAGAACATTCACCATGGTTGGCCAAAAGGTTCCTGTCCAAAATATTTTCACATAATGTCAGAATTGAGTGTCGCAAGTGGACTATTACTAAAACAGAACAGAATAGTCATTCCACAGGCTTTATGTCAAGACATGCTCAAAAGGATTCATGAGGGACACCTCGGAATTGAAAAATGCAAAAGGAGGGCAAGAGACACTGTTTATTGGCCTGGCATAAATAAGGACATTGAGAACATGATCGGTAAATGTGAGACATGTCAGAAACACCAAAACAAACAAGCAAAGGAACCAATGATAGTAGCTGACTTACCAACAGCACCATGGCAAAAGGTTGGTATGGACCTTTTTCATTTAAATGGTAAAGACAATCTAATAGTGATTGACTACTATTCTAACTATCCTGAGATGGCGCTGCTCTCAAGCACCACAGCAAGCAGTGTCATAATGCATGTGAAATCCATCTTTGCCAGACATGGAATTCCCAGGATTGCCGTTAGCGACAATGGTCTGTGCTTCAACTGTAAGGAGTGGCAACAGTTTGCAGCACATTATGACTTTCAGCACATCACATCCAGTCCTTTGTATGCTCAGTCAAATGGTAAGGCAGACAAAGGTGTTCAAGTTCTCAAGCAGCTACTGAAGAAAGCGACAGAAAGCAAGTCTGATCCTTATCTCGCCCTGCTGAGCTACCGAGCCTCACCTTTAGACTGTGGTTCTTCACCTGCTGAACTACTAATTGTATCGATTTGTATTTGGGTTCAATGATGACACATTGATGAAAGAGAATGTCTTTTAATCTAAAGTATGTTCAACTCAGTTAACAGCACCACAGGAGACACCATCTTAGAGAGCCATCTAAAATGAAACTAAAACTAAACTGCTTGTCTCACATGCCCTCTGCTGGTAAGGCATAAATAATCAAACAGGCAAATATGCTGGTAAGGCATCATAATCAAACAGGCAAATACCATCACGATTTGCTGATATCATTACATCTCCCTTTCTTAAAACAAAAGTATTTTACTTTTATCTAACAACATGTTTTCTTTGTATTACTCTGCATTTTAACTGTAACACTTAATGAACTTACATTATCATTATCATTATCAAGGTTTTTTAACCTTGCTTTGTGTGTTCACATGGAATATGTAAATACACTAGAACTTGAAGAGAGAATAAGATAACATTACTTCCTTCTATAACAAGAGTCCTTAAATTTGCTCAATGAGTCTCTCAGGAGGCTTCACGCGTCTTGAGGATTTTCTGATTGATTGTCCTTGAATCTGAGTTGTTGCCTCAGATGATGATTTCTCAGCTGTGTGATCAGGTTGTTCAACAGTATCAGTCTTTTGACCTGCTGTGTGATCAAGTTGTTCGACAGTATCAGTCTTTTGACTTGCTGTGGCTGGTCCCATGAGAAGATCTCGACGATTTCTTCGCAGAACAGCACCCTCATCTGTCTGAATGGTGTATGATCTTGGTTGAACTTCACTCAGGACAGTTCCCTTCTGAGTCCATATGTTTGTTTTGTCTTTGAACCTTACTTGGTCACCAGTGTGGAGTTCAGGTAGGTTTTATGTTCCTCTGTCATAGTAGTACTTTTGCTTTTCTTTCTGTTGTTCTTTGAACTTCCTCACTTTCTCCCCCTCTTTTGTTTTCAGGAGTTTCTCCGGGATGGGTAGGTTTGACCTTAGCAGACGTCCCATAAGGAGTTGGGCTGGTGACATACCACACTCGAGCGGCGTTGTGCGGTATACAAGCATGCTCTGGTAGAAGTCAGTTCCACTGTCTTTCGCCTTGTACATCAGTCTTTTCACTGTCTGGACCGATTTTTCCACTAGTCCATTGGACTGTGGAAAGTGAGGACTTGACGTTGTGTGGACAAAGTCCCACTCTTTGGCAAAGTGTCGGAAACTTGCATTGTAAAACTGGGGTCCGTTGTCTGTGAAGACCTCGCTTGCCACGCCATGTCTGGAGAATATGGCTTTCATACATGTTATCACAGCATCTGCAGTGGTGGTGTACAGTCTACAAACCTCTGGATACAGGGAGTAATAGTCTGTGACTACAAGATAGTCCTTCCCTTGACATACGAATAGGTCAGCGCCTACCTTCTGGTAAGGTCTGTCTGGCGCTGGGTGTGGCTTTAGTGGTTCTACCGGATTGCTTGCTCAATATTTCAGGCATATTGTGCAGTTTGACACCTCATTTGTCACATCTTGGTTGATTCGTGGCCAGTACATCACCTCTCGTGCTCTTTTCTTACACTTTTCGATTCCCAGATGTCCTCCATGGATCCTTTTTAGCATCTCTTTTCTCAGACTCTTTGGGATAACTATTTTACTTCCTTTGTAGATGATGTCTTCGACCACTGATAGTTCCGCCCTGCAGTTCCAGTACTCTGCCGTCAGGTGAGCAGTCTTGCTTCATGTTGGGCCATCCATCCAAGATGCTTTTCCTCAGTCGTCTCAGTGTTTCATCTTTGTTTGTCTCAGTCTTTATGAGCTCCATTTTTGCATCTGCTATGGGCAGTGCACTTGTGATCATGTCCACGTAGGCGTTCACTTTTTCATCCATTTTGGTGTTTGCGGGCTCACTTGGGTCAACAGCTCTGGACAACGTGTCTGCTGTATACATCAGCTTACCCGGTGTGTACGCAACATTCAATGCATAGCGTTGCAGCCTGATCATCATTCTTTGTATTCTAAGCGGACAGCTATTTAGTGGCTTTTGGAACAATGCAATCAATGACTTATGGTCAGTCTCTTCACTGATTGCTTGTCCTGACACAAACTGGTGAAATCTTTCACAGGCGTATGTGATGCTGAGCAGCTCCTTTTCTATTTGAGTATATCGCGTCTCCGCGTCTGTCATTGAGCGCGATGCATATGCAATAGGTTGCCAGTAGTCATATTTTTGCAGAAGTACAGCACCGAGCCCACTCTGTGATGCATCTGATGATATCTTGATGGGTCTCGCTGGGTCATAAAACCTCAGAACTGGTTCCTCTGTGAGCAGTTTCTTTAGATCGCTCCATGACTTCTCATGCTCATGATTCCATTCCCATTCTATGTTCTTTTCAGTTAGTCGTCTCAGTGGCGCCATCTTTTCTGAGAGGTTGGATATGAATTTACCCATGTAGTTGATCATTCCATTAAACCTCTGCACGTCCTTTTTGCATTGTGGCTTTGGCATATTCTCAATGGCGGACACCTTTCTGTGATCTGGTCTGATGCCCTCACTGCTAAGGATATCTCCCACGAATGTCAGTTCTGTCACCCCGAGCTGGCATTTCTCTCTATTCAGCTTCAGGTTTGTTTTCCTTGTTGCTTCCAGCACTTTTTTCAGTCTCTCGTCATGCTCAGTTCTCGTGGTTCCCCATACTATGATGTCATCCATTGATGTATCACCTCCCTCCAGGTGCTCATAGACCATATGGATAGTTTTGTGATACACTTCAGGAGCTGAGGCAATGCCAAATGGTAACCTTAGGAATCTGTATCTGCCAAATGGACTGTTGAACGTGCACAGTCTTGAACTTGCCTCGTCCAGTTTCATCTGCCAAAATCCTGATGATGCATCTAACTTGCTGAAATACTTTGCATTTGCAAACTGTGACATGATTTCCTCACGTGTAGGAAGCTTGAAGTGCTCTCCCTTTATTGCTCTGTTTAGATCTCTTGGATCCAGGCAAATTCTGAGCTTTCCATTCTTTTTGTCCACAATGACGAGGGAACTCACCCACTCAGTTGGCTCATCTATCTTCTGAATCACGTTCAGGCTTTCCATCCTGTCCAACTCTGCCTTCAGTTGCTTTTGAAGAGCAAACGGAACTTTTCTGCATGGATGTATGACCGTTGTCATACTTTTATCTACTCTGATCGTGTGTTCTCCTGGAAGGCAGCCTAGACCCTGAAATAGGTCATTGTACTCTTTCATGAGTTCATCATAGACTGTCTCTCCTTCGCTTTCCACAACGAGGACTCTCTTTACCAGGTTCAGTCTCTCACAGGCTTTTAAACCTAGTATGGCTTGCACATCCTTTGGCACCACGATTAATGCTAGCGTGTGCTCTCTGTCCTTGTGTGTCACTTTGACAATGCATCTTCCTTTCACTGGTATATCAGTACCTGAGTATCCTGTCACTTTCACTTTTATTCCATGTATCTTTGGTCTGGGTCTAATTTTCTTAAAATCAGTCTCTGATATCACATTAACTTATGCTCCAGTATCCAATTTAAATGGAATGTGTATGTCATTCACTTTTAGTGTCAACATCCAGTCTCTTTTTTCTTCTTTGTTTTCAGACACAACATCCACATAGAACTCCTCTATCTCGCTTTCATCTACTGTATGGACCTTGCTTTGTTGTGCTTGGTTCTTACAGCAACGGGCATAATGGTTGTTCTTGTTGCAACTATTGCATGTTTTACCATATGCTGGACACTTTTTTGGTGGATGCTGTGTACCGCATCGACTACATGACTTTCGATTGCCCCTTTCATTTTTGTTCGCTGGCCACGCCTCTTTTTTCACATTGGCGCTTTTTGTTAAACGGTTTGTGTCCGTTCTTTCTAACTGCATCCACGTTGCAGCTACTGTCACTGAACAGCTCCTTTGCCTGCGACTTCACAGTCTCTGTAGCCCTACACAGTGCTATGGCTTTTCCCAGGTCTAGATTTTGCTCTCTTAGCAGTCTTTCCCTTAGACCATTATCTGGAATACCACACACCAGTCTGTCTTTTATCAGCGAGTCTGTCAGTCCCCCAAATTCCCTCAGTTCAGTCACATTCTGATCAATAGTCTCTCCCGTTTTCTGTACACATGTGAAAAATCTGTGCCTCTCAAATGTCACGTTACGTTTAGGTATGCAGTAGGCCTCAAACTGTTCCATTATTTTATCCAACTTAATTTTGTCTCCATCAGCAGCGAATGTGAAGTTATTATACTCCTCCAGTGCTTCATCACCCACGACATGTAAGAACACTGACGCTTTCATTTTATCACTTTACTCGTCAGCTCCGATTGCCGCTAAATACAACTCCAAACGTTGTTTGAATCTCCTCCAATTTTCAGCCACATTACCTGTCAACTGAAGCTTCGCCGGTGGGTGCAAACCTTCCATTTTTCACTTCGTTAGCTATTCTCCAAGGTAAGTAACGATTTTTTCTTTTGGCTTGCTAATGTGTGGAGAGCTGATTTAACTTCAGATTTTTCCTCTTCATCTCTTTAAATGACTTCTGACGCCATGTATCGATTTGTATTTGGGTTCAATCATGACACATTGATGAAAGAGAATGGCCTAGAAATTGGGTTTTGGCTTAACCAGGGCTTTAGCGCCGGAAGTTAGTGCCGGCGCTAAGTCCCCTGCGCGTGCCAAAAATTCAGTGGCGCCGTGCCCAAACGGCTGCCGGCGCTACTGAAGGGTCTTTGCGGTGGTACATCGGCGCTAACTGACGTTTCGCGCCGCAATTCCGGCGCTGCGGCACCCGATGCGGTGCGGCAGGCTGGGGACGTGCAGGCCTCCTCCTCCCATTAAGGAGGAGCTGCCTGCACCCGGCCGCGGCCCGCGCAAATCAGCTTAAAAATGAGCCCGGCACCTCGGACAAGTGCCGGGCTTGCATCTGTTCTGGGGGGGGGGGGGGAGAAGTCCGGGGAGGGAGCTGCGGGCAGGCGGCCGGCGGGAAAGTGGCCGGCCGCCGCGGGGCCTTTAATGCGCCGGCGCAAACTGGAGTAAGGCACCTCTGCCAGAACGTTGCTTGCGGCTGCCACGGGCGAGGCGGCCGCAACTCAATTTCGGAGTTCGGGCGGGTTACCACGGCAACCGGGACGCTGCGCACACCAATGACGTCATCGGTGCCGGCGCAGCGCTACCGGTGCAACGCCGATTTAGGGCCCCAGGGAATTTTCAAACTGGCCATAACTCTGGCGCTAGTCCCTCTAGCGCCTCAAAAGCGGCGCTAAGGCAACTGAATTTCTAGGCCAATGTCTTTTAATCTAAAGTATGTTCAACTCAGTTAACAGCATTACAGGAGACACCATCATAGAGATCCATCTAAAATGAAACTAAAACTAAACTGCTTGTCTCACATGCCCTCTGCTGGTAAGGCATAAATAATCAAACAGGCAAATGTGCTGGTAAGGCATCATAATCAAACAGGCAAATACCATCACTATTTGCTGATATAATTACACTAATGGGTCGCAAGTTGCGCACCACGCTACCCTGCTGTGCAAAAGAACAGCAAAGTGAGGAACTGAGACAGAGACTTCAACTGTTAAAGCTGAAACAGAAATCATACTATGACAAGTCATCCAAAACTCTAAAACCATTGACAAGGGATGATGTTGTCAGGATTGAGGATCCAGATGCATGGAACAGGAAAGCTACAGTTCTTGAGGAAGTAGGACCAAGGTCATACACTGTTAGAACTGAGGAAGGACAGATTCTCAGGAGGAACCACCGTTCCCTTCTAAAAACACAAGAGACTATTCAAGAGCAGATTGATGACAATGCCGCAACTGCCTCTTGTCATTCACCGCCAGAACAATCGCATGAAGACACATCAGACTTACCCGTGTTGAGAAGATCCACGCGTGAAGTAAAAAAGCCTGATAGACTTAAACTTTAAGTACAATGTAAAGCTTTGAAAATGTGTTGACTGTTTTGAAAATGTTTATGTTTATAGAGCACTAACAAAAGTGTTACTGATATTATCTTTATTGTTTTCTTGAAAGTTGATTGATATTGATTTTGTTAAACCTCAAAGAAAGGGGGATGTAATGATCAATAACATGTCATTCTATAGTGGACACTAGGTGGAGCCGTAGAATTGTGTAGAGCTGTATATAGCTGTATGTATATAAGACAACACTACCCAGCTGTATAGATATTAAGACTACATTACCCATGAGGCACTAGGCTACCCACAAGGCAACAGTCAAGATGGCAGCCTGCACACAGGAGCACACATGCTGCATCTCTACAGATACTGTACCTAGAGAACGTGTACTGAATAAATGACTAGCTATAAGCTAGCTGTGTTCATAATAAGAATGTCTAGTCCTCCTCAGGGCTGACAAAATCCAGCCCTATGACTTTATCCGATCTCTGGCCATTCGTGTTATGCTTAATTCTTCCTTTAGTTTGTCCTTTACTCTCTTTTCCCGATTCTTTTATTGTTAGGTTTCTGTAATTTCTAGGAGTTCCCTCCCCCCATGTTATTAGTTTAAAATTTTATTTACAGCCCTAGTAATCCTTTCTGCTAGGATCTTGGTCCCATTGCAGTTCAGGTGCAGCCCATCCCAACATTACAGCTCCTTCCAGTCCCAGTACTGGTGCCAGGGCCCCATGAAATGGAACCCCTCCTTCCCACACCACTCCTTTAGCCACGTGTTAACTTTCCTAATGTGTTTGCCCCTATGCCAATTTGCAGGTTGCTCAGGTAATAACCCCGAGATTATTACTATTGAGGCCCTGCTTTTCAATTTAGCTCCTACCTCCTGATACTCCCTTAGCAGAACCTCTTTCCTTATCTTTCCTATGTTGTTGGTTCCAGCATGGAGCACAGCAACTGGATCCTCCCCTTCCATTTCCAGATTCTTTTCTAGCCATTTTATTATCATTTTGATTTATATTTTGACTCATTTCTGTGCTTAGTGGGAAAATTATATGCTGGATATTGGAAACACTGTTCCACTTTTTTCAGTTAGTGTCAAGATCAGTATCAGGTCAGGAATTGCAGTTGCCACCCCACCAATATGTATAAACACCAACTCAGAATCATACCCTAACCTAGATCAACGTGAATTTTTCTACTTAGAATTTACAGGGGGAAAAATTGGGTGAGTAGCGCCACCTGTTAGCACCTAAAGAGGCAGTCAGTGGCTGTAGCGCCACTGGCTGCGCCTCCCACGATATTCAGCAGGGGCGCTAATGGTGGCGTTAGACATTTGTGCTGCGCTGCCACCGATGACGTCATCGGTGTGCGCAGCACTCCATTCGCGCCCCGTTCGCGATATTTGGTAGCGAACGCCGCTGTAGCGGCGTTCGCTACCCACGCCCGGTTCATGGGGCCTTACTGTGCCCGCAGCAGCGCAAGTTAAGGTGGAGGTGCGGGACGGCCGCCTTTTTTGGCGGCCGCCTGCCAGCACCTCCGTCCCCGGCCTACTGACCACCCCCCCTGCGGCATTGCCAGCTGTTTCCCGAGATCCCGGCACTTCTCCTTGGTGCCGGGCTTGTTTGCCGGCACTCGCGAGTGGGGATCGCGCTGTTGCAGGCCCTTCCCCCTTAACAATGGGAGGAAGGCCTGCAGTGCTGCAGCGTGCCGTGCCGCAGCGTGTGGCACTGCGGCACGTTGCGCTGCGATATTCAGTTTCAGCGCCCTAAGAGGGACACGGAGCACCTCGAGCCTCGCCCCGCCTCCCTCTAGGGGCAATGGAACTGAATATCTGACGATCGCTAAAGCCTCGAACGCTGCGCTAAATCCTGCGCTCAGGCAACTTTTGCCCCACTTTGGCGCCCCAACCCAATTTCTAGGCCATAGAATCTTATAGCACAGAAACAGACCACTTGGCCCATTAAATCTGCACTTCTGTTTATCCTATGAGGCACCTAATCTAATCCTACTTTCCAACTTACTCTCTTTAATATCCTTCTTTTTCAAGCAATGATCTGATTATTTTTTAAACTAACTTATGGACTCTGTTTCAACATGATTTTTAATAACCTCCATCAGTGTAATGATTTTTTTCTAATCCCTTTAATTCTTTTCACCATTAAGTGAATCTGTGCCCTCTCATTATACCTCACCAAGTAATGGAACAATCTATCACTTACCTTCTTATCATAATCTTGAAGACCTCTATCAGCTCATCTCTTTGAGAAAGAACTTACATTCATATAACACCTTTCACAACCTCAGGACATCCCAAAATGCTTCACAGCCAATGAAGTACTTTTTGAGGTGTAGTCATTGTTGTAATGTAGGAAAACACAGCAGCCAATTTGAACACAGCAAGGTCCCACCATCAGCAATGAGATAAATGACCAGATAATCTGTTTTAGTGGTGTTGGTTCAGAGATAAATGTTGGCTAGAACATCAGGAAAACTCTTCCTGCTCTTCTTCAAATAGTGCCATGGGATGTGTCGCCTGCGAGGGCAGATGGGGCCTCATTTTAGCCACTCATCTGAAAGACGACATCTCTGACAATGCACCACTCACTTCAGTACTGCACCGAGTGCCAGCCTAAATTATGTTCTCATTTCTGGAGTGGTGTTTGAACCCATGGCCTTCTGACTCAGAGGCAAGCGTGCTACCACTGAGCCAAGGCAGACACCTTCACAGCTCTCATGAAAGAAGTCCCAGCTTCTCAACTCGCTCTTCATACCTGTAACCCATCATCCATAATAACATCCCAGTGAACAATACTGGCACCAGCCATCCTTAAGACTTTTGAATGTTATTGCCAATTTGTGGACAGTTTATTTTTGCTGTAGGTCTTGAATTTGTGTGAGACATAAATGCCTCACAGCCGCTAGAGGAAGAAACATTCACGCCATCTGCTTCAGTTGGGTTTGAATGCAGGTTATAAAGGTGAAAGTGTAGGGGTTCAATGTACTGCACCAGCTAGCCAGTCTCCTCTGAGATACAATTGTACCAATGAAAAAGAAAATCTGGTGCGCCTCATTTTGTGAGATATCATAAAATTGCTTCACTTTGTAAATGATTCAAGTCATCCCGAAATCCAGCAGGCACCTGATGAAAAGATTATTGGTATTGTCCTTCCTCTGCAGGGATAGCTGATTCGAATCAGAGTGATTTTCTCACACCATTAAATAACACCACTGAAGATAAAAATCAACTTTTGATACCAATGTTTCTGTATGAAGGTGTTTCATAAAGTTAGCCCCACTGCTGTCACTGCAGCGCATGACCCACTCAGACTTAGAGATGATGATGCTATTGAATTCAAGGATACACACATTTGAAAACAATCTACTTTTTGGATTTACTTTGTGTTTTAGAGAATTAATTTACTTCCATTTCCTCCCAACTTTCTCTTCTGTCCCTCCTCTATTAACAGGCCAATTTTGTCTCATTTTGCAAGCCAGTTTATATGTTAATCAATGGTTAAATGATAGGTTAAAATTTGGATGGTGTATACAGTTATGTCATAACTATAGTAATAAAAATGTCGAATATAATTTTCATCAATGACTGTCGATTCCTTACTACAATGGTTATTTTTGGAATGAGAAGTTAATTTTGTTAGTCGAGAAGCTTTTAAAAAAGCGTATAATGATTCACTGTGCATCTGTCTTGTTTTTTTAACACTCTTTATTGTACTTTATTGTAATTACAAAAAAAATGTTACATTAAACAATGGAAAGCTCTTGTTTTGCACCTTTGTCACAATGTGTGCTGTAACACATTGTTGCCTTACGTAAGAACATAAGAATTGCCTTTGGAGACAATTTGCATATTAACAGTTACAGTGGGAAAACAAATAACAAAGCTTGGAAGTAATTGTTTGTCTTTACCGCCTGGTAGGTAATCTGGTGAACAGGTCAGCCTCCCATTGCAGAATCTGTCTGGTTTTCATTTTAAACAATGAAGGTGAGAATTAACCCCTGGAGCCATTTTTAGCATTTCTTGTCAATCTATTTCTGATTCTCCAAAATTTTAGTTTATTTCATTCTTTAAAACCAGATACTGCAATGATTCACACGATGGTCCAGTCAAGACGAGAAATTCATCAAGTGGCAAATGGCAGCTGCATTTTGGAGTTTCTAACTGATACTAAAATGTACCAATCTGAAGAATCTTTTATAAATCATAGAATCGTAGAATCATAGAAACCTACAGCACAGAAGGAGGCCATTTGGCCCGTCGTGCCTGTGCCATCTCTTTTAAAGAGAAGCCATGTTTAGCCCCACACCCCTGGTTTTTATCTGTACCCCTGTAAGTTCCTCATCCTCAAGTACCTGTCCAACTCCCTTTAAAATTATTGATGGCATCCACTTCCACCATCTTTTCAGGTAGAGTGTTCCAGATCCCCACAACTCTCTGAAGAAAAAATTCTCCTCATCTCCCCTCCACATCTTTTTCCAATGATTTTGAATCTATGGTCTCTGGTTATTGACCCACTCACTAGAGGGAATAGCTCTTCATTATCAAAACCTCTCATCATTTTGCAAATCTCTGTGAGGTCACCTCTTAATCTTCTCTGTTCCAAAGAGGACAGTCCTAACTTTTTCAACCTCTCATCATAGCTGAACTCCCTCTTCCCTGGTAACATCCTGATAAACCTACTCTGTAATCTTTTTAAGGGCTTTACATCTTTCCTGAAGTGTGGTGCCCAGAATCATCCACAATACTCAGGCTGAGGCCTAACCAGTGATTTATAAAGTTCTAGCATGATCTCTTTGCTTTTATATTCTATGCCTCTATTTATAAACCCAAGTCACCCATATGCTTTTTAAACACCTTATCAACTTGCCCTGCTACCTTCAAGGATTTGTGTATATGGACACCCAGGTCTCTCTCTGCTCATCTACACTTATCAAAATCGTGCCATTTATATTATACTGCCTTTCCACATTAATCCTCCCAAAGTGCATCACTACACACTTCTCCACATTGAACTCCATCTGCCATGTGTCTGCCCATTTCACCTTCCTGTCTATGTCACCCTAAAATCTATAACTATCTTCATCTCTATCTACTGCAGTGACAAGTTTTATATCATCTGCAAACTTTATAATGCTGCTCCCTACACCTGAGTCTCGGTCATTTATAACAACTGAAAAGAGTAATGGATCCAAAACTGAACCTTGGGAGCACCACTGCAAACCACCTCCCAGTCTGAAAAACATCCATCCACCACCACCCGCTGCTTCCTGTCATTAAGCCAATTTTGTATCTATACCACCACCCTCCCCTTAATTACATAAGAACATGAGAAATAGGAGCAGGAGTAGGCCATTCGGCCCCTCAAGCCTGCTCCGCCATTCAATAAGATCATGGCTGATCTGATCTTGGCCTCAACTCCACTTTCCTGTCCGTTCCCCATAACCTTTGACTCCCCTGTAGTTCAAAAATCTGTCTATCTCCACCTTGAATATATTCAATGACTCCACCTCCACAGCTCTCTGGGGTAGAGAATTCCAAAGATTCACGACCCTCTGAAAAAAGAAATTCCTCCTCATCTCCATTTTAAATGGGTGACCCCCACGTGGGGAAACATCCTCTCTGCATCCACCCCATCAAGCTCCCTCAAAATCATATATATTTCAATAAGATCACCTCTCATTCTTCTAAACTCCAATGAGTATAGGACCAACCTGCTCAACCTTTCTTCATATGACAACCCCCTCATCTCAGGAATCAACCTAGTGAACCTTTTCTGAACTGCCTCCAATGCAAGTATATCCCTCCTTAAAGAAGGAGACCAAATCTGCAAGCAGTACTCCAGGTGCGGTCTCATCAATGCCTTGTACAGTTGTAGCAAGACTTCGCTACTTTTATACTCCATCCCCCTTGCAATAAAGATCAAAATTGCATTTGCCTTCCTAATTACTTGCTGTACCTGCATGCTAACATTTTGTGTTTCATGTACAAGGACCCCCAGATCCCTCTGTGCTGCAGCATTTTGTAGTCTCTCTCCATTTAAATAATAATTTGCTTTTTTATTGTTCTGGACTTATGGACATTATGGACATTTTACATGCAGATAGCACCCTCTGGTGGTGGTTATTGTGTTAGCAGTGTTTGTATGTAGCAGAGGTCCTTTGACCTTTCTACCTTTCTTCCTGTTTGACCCAGGAAGTCGAATTCCAGAAAGAACCTTGCAGAGCAATGGAGAATCTGCCATGAGGGATTCTCAATCCAATGTAATCTGATCTCATATATTCGGCCAGGCGCAATATCTGTGAGTATCTTTGTCTGTTAGCATGATAGTAACTTTGTCAGCATAGTATTTTGATAACACTATGTTTATAAAAGGTTAATATTTGATATTTACAGAAGTACAGTCCAAATGTTAGTTAGTTATACAATTAGTCTATTCTGCTGTTGTAAATATGTTTATAGCTTATGTATTATCGAATGTATAGTACTCAGTTTATGTACAAATCATACTTTGTCTTTGTTTAAAGTTTCACAAATTTGTTCAAGTAAAGCTTCAAAACAGCGAAACGGCTTCACGAGGAATTATTTGAATGAGTGTTTAACTTGCTGGATAACTAGATAGGAGCACGTCTAGCAAGGCCAGTACAGTGAAAAGATATCAATATGGCTAGCTGTGAAGAGCAGAGCAGGAGGAACCCAGTGTAAGCCTTAACCTCATAGAGCACACCTACCTCACATCAACATGTCAGAAGATAATAACGAAAATGCTTTGCAGCGAGGAGAAAACCTTAAACAGGCAGACAAAAATGTAGAAGGTGACAATCGGTCTATAATGTCCGGTTATGTCAGATCGCAAGCTGGTTCATGGTCATCAGGTGGTTCTAGAGTAAGCGTGACCATCGCCAGAGCACGGGCTAAGCTAGTAGCAGCTCAAGCCAGAGCTACGCCTGCGAAGAGTGAAATAGAAATAAAAGTAAGACAGGCCCGTCTCCAAGCTGAACCCCAAGCCGAACAGGCCCGACTCCAAGCTGAACAGGCCCGATTCCAAGCTGAACAGGCCGGATTCCAAGCCGAACAGGCTCGTCACCAAGTTGAACGCCAAAGCTGAACAGGCCCGTCTCCAAGCCACATTAGAAGCTCTGCAGCAACAAAAAGAGATAGATGCTGCATTAGCTGAGACACAAGTATTCGAGGCAATTTTGGAGGGAGCTGATCCCGAGACAGCTTACAAACCTTTAATTCCCGATTTTGGAGGGAGCTGATCCCGAGACAGCTTACAAACCTTTAATTCCCGTATCATGGCAGAGTCCACGACAGCGCACCATAGATTACGTGAGCGACCATGCCGACATACAGTTTACAGGAGAAAGGGATGAAGGCCCGCACATCTCTACAGGTGCAAGCACTTCATATAACATGCCACAAGTTACCAACCAAGGTCAAAGTAGACAGTGTGCCTCAAGCCGCAGAGTCTCCCCCAGCAGGATGGAAGACACGGTGCAGAGGAATAGAACGCTGAATAGAGAAAGTCAGCAGCAAACCCCCTTTCGTTTGCTTGAGACCCCCAGAATCAGAGCACCTAGTCAAGGCAACCCTGGCACAGGTCCCAGTACCTACAACCTTGCCAAATACCTTGCACGCACCCAGCTGGTGACTACAGGGTTAACCAAGTTTGATGACAGGCTGGAGAATATCGGGCTTGTAAGTCCTGCTTCCACGATGCCATATTGGGCTTAGACCTGTCGGCAGGAGAAGAGCTCAGCCTCCTTATCAAATGGCTCGGCCCAGAGTCCGCCGGACAAGCATGCAGGATAAAAGCAGCCAATGTGGGACGTCTGCCAGCGGGGTTGAAGATGGCTTGGGCGAGGCTGGAAGAAAGCTACAGCTCGCCCGAAGCCATTGAAAGGGCTCTCTTTGACAGGTTGGAAAACTCTCCGAGGTTGACAAGTAAGGAACCCCAGAAGCTCCGCGACCTTGGAGATCTGCTGTCGGAACTCGAAGCCACAAAGCAGGACGGCTACCTACCCGGTCTATCATACTTAGACACTTCCAGAGGGGTAAGTCCCATCATTGAGAAGCTTCCATCTAACCTGCAGGAGAAGTGGATAACGTTTGGATCAGAGTTCAAGCTAAAGCACAACGTGGCCTTCCCACCATGCTCTGCGTTTGCCAAATTCATCCGTAAAGAAGCCAAAGCCAGGAATGACCGCAGCTTCAACTTCTTCTCCGCCCACCCAGCACTTGCCAGAAGAGACAAGTTCGACAGATATGGAAAGAAACCAATATCTGTCCACAAAATGTAAGTGTCTTCAACTGAAAACACTAAGGGCTAGATTTTCAGTGTAGGCAGTTTTGGGGCGCTAACCTTAGCGCCCGCCCGAAGTTAGCGCCCGCCCCAAAGTAGCGCCCCGTTGCCGGGAATTCAGTGGCTTCGCCCTAAGAGGTTGGTGGAGCGCTAAAAGAGGCGTTCCACTACTATCTTTAGGCGCTAAGCCGGCGGTCCAGAGGGATAGCGCCCAGGCGGGGCGCAGCGCGGGTGCAGTCATTTTTCGACTGACAGCAGACCCCGTGGCGCCGACCAGCTCTTAAAGGGGGAAGGGACGAATTGGTCTGCTGCCACGCCCTGCACACTGCAGCCTTGCAAAGAGGCCTCAACACTGCTGCTCAGCCCCAGGGAGTCATGGCAACGCCAGAGAAGGCCCGTCAGCGTGCCCTGCGCTTCTCAGAGGGTGATCTGGACATAATGGTCACAGCTCTGGAGGTGAGGCGCAAGATCTTGTTCCCAGAGAGTGGGAGGAATCCAACCCACCACGACTACACCAAAGCCTGGAAGCAGATCGCCCAGAGGGTGACGTTCACCGGCGATGCCCCCAGGACCCACAAACAATGTCGTAAAAAATACAACGACCTGACCAGGATTGTCAAGGTGAGTAGCCTTTCCAGTCTCCTCCTCATTCTTGCATGTACACCTGACATGATGGGCAAAGGGAGCTGAAAGTCCTATTGGCCAGCCCTCAGCCAGCAGCATTGGGACAGTCATGAGCATCAAATGGCCATTCGGCACTCTACACTTTGGCCAAGCTATTCCACCATGGGAGGCTGTGCACACTACATCAGGGCTTCACTCTGGCCAAGCTATTCCACCATGGGAGGCTGTGCACACGACATCAGGGCTTCACTCTGGCCAAGCTATTCCACCATGGGAGGCAGTGCACACGACATCAGGGCTTCACTCTGGCCAAGCTATTCCACCATGGGAGGCAGTGCACACTACATCAGGGCTTCACTCTGGCCAAGGTATTCCACCATGGGAGGCAGTGCACACTACATCAGGGCTTCACTCTGGCCAAGCTAGTCCACCATGGGAGGCAGTGCACACTACATCAGGGCTTCACTCTGGCCAAGCTATTCCACCATGGGAGGCAGTGCACACTACATCAGGGCTTCACTCTGGCCAAGCTATTCCACCATGGGAGGCAGTGCACACTACATCAGGGCTTCACTCTGGCCAAGCTATTCCACCATGGGAGGCAGTGCATACTACATCAGGGCTTCACTCTGGCCAAGCTATTCCACCATGGGAGGCAGTGCACACTACATCAGGGCTACACTGCGCACTTACAGCCCGTCCTTTCTCTTGCAGGCTAAAGTAGCCTTTAATCACCAGGCCCGTGCCAGGGGTGGCCGCGCCAAGCTGCAGAAGCTCACTCGGCTGGAGGAGCGCATGTGTGTGCTCATGGGAGCCCGTGTGATCGTCCCCACAGCGTGCGGAGTATCCGACCCTGCACTGTCCGGCAATGGTAAGGACCTCACCTTTTGGCCCTCTCGCGTCGCACTGGCCCATCCGAGCTACCTCCTTTGCCACTGTCCCACCAATGCGCTGAATGCCACCAGTCCTAACTCCCTCGCTGACGCCGTCTCCTCACTCTGAAGCTACTCTTGTGCATTCCTGCTTTCAGCTGGTGACGACCAGGACCCTGAAGCTGCCAGTGACAGCACCTCCGAGCAGGAGGAGGAGAAGGAGCAAGCCGGATCATCGGGGGAACAGTCACGTCCCGCAGGAGAGGAAGAAATGCTTGACACCTCCTCACTGGACGAGTGCCTGGAGGAACTGTCGCAGGGCAATGCAGCTTCTGGGACCAGTGGCGTCCAGCCACACAGGAGCCGTGCGCGTGGCCCGCGGCCTTCCCCCCAAAGGGGGGAAGGATCAGAGGGGAGTGCTGCTGATCGGCACACTCGCCGCCGCCAACGTGGCAAGGGTCCCTTAGTTCGGCCCCCTCCTCCTCAGCGGGAGAGTCGCGACTCCAGTCCGGACACCTTCACCTCGGAGGAGGTGCGGAAGCTGGATAAGATGGCCGAGGATTTGGACCGGCGCCACACGGAGCTCATGAGCGTGGTGGGGCGCATGCCTGAGGCCATCGAGTCGCTGGCGACCAGTGTGCGCGAGTTCGGGGCAGCAACTGCCGCGAGTGGCCGCATGCTGACTGATGCCGTCAAGACCCTGGCGGATGTGATGCGCGCGCACACCAGGACAACAGGGGCACTCACTGCTGCCACACGCGCTGTCTCAGGCAGGCATCGCCAGGGCAGCCGCCGCGCTGGACCATCCCAGCAAGCCGCCCCTCGGCTGATTGTTGCGGATCCTGCAGTGCGGGCCCGGCCGAGTGCCACTGCGCCACAGCACCAGCCAGCGCATCCCAGACGCCAGCTGGCCCACATTGCGCCATCCGTCGCCGCCATTCCCCCACTGGGGCGTCAAGGGCAAGCGGCTGCAGCTGATGGTGGCCAGGCTCAGGTGCGCCACTCAGCAGACGGCCCCTCGAGGCCCAAACGCCGTGTAGGCCGCCCCCCAGCGGCATCTGGCGGAAGGGCATCTGAGCCTCAGGCACCTTCCCCCAGCCTCGCAGCAGCCACTGGGCAGAGCTTGCGAAGGAGCAGCAGGCCGGGCAGGGGAGGCAAAAGGCTGGGCAAGGTCTCGCCCTCGCGGGCCACTCAGTAGAGGGTGTGGCCAGCTTTCCTTTTATATGGCGGTGGCCATCTTTATTTTGCCCATGGTTGTGTTGTTGGAGGGCTTATTTTTTGCGTTAGGCCGACGTTGAGGCGCGGTTTGAAGAAAGGTGGAGTGACTCCTCCCCAGTTTGTGGGAGTGAGTCATTTGTTGGGCTTTTTGTGGGGCCCGTTTATTGTTTTTGGGGATTCATGTGGGAAGGGCTTTTCATTTTTGTGTAACAAAAAATTATCTTTATTCATGCAGTCTCCATGGTTGTTCTTCTTAGTGTTTGTTGGCTTCGCCGGCTGAGGGCTTGCGGAGCGGCTGCATTCATCTTCCCTCATGGCCCCTGGCCATTCCCTGACAGGGGGCTTAGAAGTACCGTGTAATAAGGTGGCGTCGTGCGGCCCTTGGCCCTGGTCGCTCCCTCCTGGGAACGTACTCCTGCTCCTCCTCCTCCTCCTCCTCATGCTCCTCCTGCTCCTCCTCCTGAGGTGCTGGTCCAACGTCAGGTGGCAGTGCCTGAGTCCTGCGGATAGCCAGGTTGTGTAGCATGCAGCAAACCACCACAAATTGGGAGACCCGGTCCGGCGAATACTGGAGAGCTCCTCCGGAGCGATCAAGGCAGCGGAACTGCTGCTTGAGGACCACAATAGTTAGCTCGATGATGTTGCGGGTGGTTTGATGGCTCTCGTTGCAGGCCTCTTCAGCAGCGGTCCTGGGCGCGCGGAGCGGGGTCATGAGCCAGGTGCACAAAGGATAGCCTTTGTCCCCGAGTAGCCATCCTCTTGGGGGAGGCTGTGCCTGGAACATGTCATGCACAGTACTCTGCCGCAGGATAAAGGCATCGTGGCTGCTGCCTGGGAAGCTGGCATTGACTGCCATGATGCGCTGCTTGTGGTCACAGACCAGCTGCACATTCAGAGAATGGTAGCCCTTCCTGTTGCGATACTGCTCGCCATGCTCCAGAGGGGCCCGCAAAGCCACATGCGTACAGTCAATGGCGCCCTGCACCAAGGGGAATTCCCCGAGTCTGGAAAATCCCAATGCGCGCTGATGCTGGCTCTCCAGGGCCATGGGGAAGGAGATGAATTGGCTTCTCCTTCTGAACAGTGCTTCGGTCACCTGGCGGATGCAGCGATGCGCGCCGTACTGGGAGATGTTTGCTATGTCCCCAGCAGCGTATTGGAAGGAGCCGGTGGCATAGAAGTTCAATGCCACCGTCACCTTCACTTCCACCGACAGAGACGTCCTGCACCTGAGCTTTGGCCGCAGATCTCAGCGAAGCAGGTGGCAGATCTCTGCAATCACCTCCTTTCGGAATCGGAGCCTTTTAACACATCGCGCGGCACTCATGTTTAGGTAGGAGCGCTGCTGGCGGTATAGCCTGACTGGGTAAGGCCTACGTGGCCGACGCCTGTAGCCCCCTCTGCCTCTAGCCAGGGCTGCCCCTCTCACAATGCGTCTGCGAGCCCTACGGACATGGAGCTGCAGCTCCGCGTTGGCACCCCATGCAACCCCCATCAAATCCTGGCAAACACTCAAATTTCCAAAAGGCCACTTGCAGCGCTCTGGCCTGAGTCCAAAAATACCTGAGCTCTTGCTGTTTGAAACCAGTTAGCTCTCCTCCTTGTTGTGTCTCCAGAAATGCGTTGCACAAGAGTGTTTTCTGAAAAAAGGCTGGCCTTTATACTGGAGAGCACGTCCCCTTTAATTTGTGCCCCCCGGGGCCCGCGCTGGTTGTGTTACGTTCCTTTTTCCAAACGCTCCGGCCGCCGGCCGCATAATGGGGCGGTCCGACTGAAGTTTGGAATCGGGGCGCACAAAGGGCGTTGCACGAGGATGTGACGTCATTTTCTGCGCGCACATCCGGGCGGGCGCTAAACTTTGCGCCGGCGCTAACGGGCAACTTAATTTGGGGCGGGGCGCAAACTGCGCTGCGCATGGGCGCTACACGCATAGCGCCCGAAAATCACTTCTCTTAAGGCGCTAACTGCTGGCGCTATCAACTGAAAATCTAGCCCAAAGTTTCAGAAGAAACCTGAGGACATGAGCAAACAATGCCCTATCCACAACAAGCCCCATCCATTAAAGAAGTGCAGAAGCTTCAGGGAGATGTCCCTGGAAGATCGGAAAAAATATCTCAAAGAGAACTCTATGGCCTAGAAATTGAGTTTGCGCTGCGCCGGGGCTTAACGCCGGAAATTTAGCGCCGGTGCTAAGTTGCGCTGTGCGCGCCAAAAATTCAGTAGCGCCGCGCCCAAACGGCTGCCGGCGCTACTGAAGGCTGTTTGCGCCTGAAAACTGGCGCTACGCACCGCATCGCGGCGCTATTCCGGCGCTGCGGCGCCCGATGCGGTGTGGCAGGCTCGGGAAGTGCAGGCCTCCTCCTTCAGTTAAGGAGGAGCTGCCTGCACCCGCCCGCTGGCCGGTTAAATCGCCACAAAAATGAGCCCGGCACCTCGGGGAAGTGCCGGGCTCACAGCCGAGAAGCATCTGTTCCGCGGGGGCGGGGTGGGGGAGTCCGGGGAGGGAGGTGCGGGCAGGCGGCCGGCGGGAAAGCGGCCGGCCGCCGCTCCACCTTTATGCGCCGGCGCAAAGTCGTGTAAGACTCTGTTGTCAGAGTCTTAGTTGCGGCTGCCACGGGTGAGGCGGCCGCAACTGAATTTCGGCGCTGGGGCCCGTCACCACGGCAACCGGGACGCTGCGCACACCGATGACGTCATCGGTGCCGGCGCAGCGCTACCGGTGTAACGCCGATGTTGGGCCCTAGTCAATTTCAAAACCGGCTGTAAGTCCAGCGCAATGCCCTCTAGCGCCGCAAAATGGGCGCTAAGCCCACTCAATTTCTAGGCCTATATGTTTCAAGTGCTGCTCTTCCACGAGCCATCTCGCCAAGAACTGCAAGGTCGATGCAAATTGCACTGAATGTGAAAGTGATCGGCACATTTCAGCACTACACCCAGGCCCAGCTCCTTGGAAGTAAGAGTCGCCTCCTCCCGCCTCAGAGCACGGCGGGGAGAGAGAGGGAGCTGCCGGTCCGGAGATTACATCCAAGTGCACCGAGGTGTGTGGAGAAGGAGTGAGCGAAAGAGCATGCTCCAAGATATGCCTTGTTAATGTGTACCCTGTAGGATGTCACCAGGAATCTGAAAAGATGTATGCCATACTAGATGAACAAAGCAATCGTTCTCTAGCAAGATCCGAGTTCTTCAACATCTTCAAGGTCAAAGGAAGTCCGTCGCCTTACACGCTGAAGATGTGTGCTGGACTTTCAGAGACAGCCGGCAGGAGGGCTTGCGGTTATGTTGTTGAGTCAGCCGATGGGAAGATTAGCCTCCCCCTTCCTACACTCATCGAGTGTAATCAAGTCCCCGACAACCGTTCTGAGATTCCCACTCTGAATGCAGCTCATCATCATTGTCATCTGAGACTCATTGCAGACGAGATCCCACCTCTTGATCCAGATGCAGGCATAATTCTGTTGTTGGGAAGGGACATCCTGAGGGTACATAAGATAAGGAAACAGATCAACGGTCCACATGATGCCCCTTTCGCCCAAAGGCTAGACCTCGGCTGGGTCGTTGTTGGAGATGTGTGCCTCAAGGGTGCTCACAAGCCATCTCAGGTGAACACACTCAAGACTTCCATCTTGGAGAATGGTCGTCCAAGCTACCTTGCCCCATGCAGTAGCCATATCTCAGTGACAGAGAAGTTCAGTCATACGGCTTAGCCTCAGAAAACCCCAGCGCTGATCTCCACAGACAGCACACAGATGATGCTCACTGGAGAGAACCCGGGTCAGTCAGTCTTCTGTTGCACCCCCAACGACCACAAACTTGTTCCATCGATTGACGACATGAGGTTCCTCCAGATTATGGACAATGAGGTCTCTCGTGACAGCTCTAACAGCTGGGTTGCACCCTTACCCTTCCGGAACCCCAGACGATGGCTGCCGAACAACGGGGAGTATGCCTATAATCGTCTTAACTCACTCCGTCGCACACTAGAGAAAAAGCCAAAGATGAAAGCACACTTCCAAGAATTTGTCAAGAAAATGCTTGTCAATGATCATGCAGAGATAGCTCCTCCACTCCAGGAAGGCCAAGAGTGTTGGTACCTCCCTTCCTTCGGAGTCTATCACCCCAAAAAGCCGGAACAGATCCGCGTGGTGTTTGACACCAGTGCACCATATCAGGGAGTCTCTCTCAACGACGTACTCCTCACAGGGCCCGATCTTAACAACAGCCTCTTGGGAGTACTCATGAGATTCAGGAAAGAGCCCGTTGCCATCACTGCCGATGTCCAGCACATGTTTCATTGCTTTGTGGTGAGGGAAGACCACAGAGACTTCCTCCGCTTCCTGTGGTATCGGGACAATGACCCCAATAGAGACATTGTGGACTACAGAATGCGTATCCATGTCTTTGGGAATAGCCCGACCCCTGCTGTCGCCATATACGGACTGAGGAGGGCTGCTAAGGAAGACGGCAACTTTGGCAGTGATGTGAGAGGGTTCATCGAATGAGAGTTCTATGTCGATGATGCACTGAATTCATTCCTGACCGAAGCAGAGGCCATCAGTACCCTCGGACGAGCTCAGGAACTGCTCGCACTATCCAACCTCAGGCTGCACAAGATAGCCTCTAACAGACCAGCAGTGATGGAGGCATTCCCCCCTGAAGATCGTGCTAAGGACGTCAAGGATCTAGACCTCTTCACTGATGACCTCCCTATACAGCATAGCCTAGGAGTGTCTTGGAACATAGCAACAGACACGTTCACGTTCCAAGTCTTAGATGACGAGAAACCCTTCACACATAGAGGAGTGCCCTCTACAGTCAATAGCCTATACGACCCTCTCGGCTTCTTAGCCCCTGTCACCATACTAGGCAGGCTGCTCCTCAGGGAACTCTCCACACGCGCTGAAGAGTGGGATTCACCTCTCCCTGAAGAGCTGCAAGCAGAGTGGGACAGATGGAGAGACTCACTCCAAGACTTACAGGAGATCCGAATAACTCGCTGCTATACGTCTTTCTCTCCCTTAAATGCCCAATTCAAAGAGCTTTGTGTCTTTGCAGATGCATCCGCTAAGGCCATTACAAGTGTGGCTTATCTGAAGTTCACCACTCAAGATGGACAAAGCAAAATCGGCTTCGTCTTTGATAGGGGCAAGTTGGCGCCCCAGCCAGACCTCACCATACCCAGATTGGAACAGGTGACGACGGGAGTACCTCAACACATTACAGAGCCGATGCAAGTGGCAGTACAATAGGCCAGATCTTAAAGAAGGAGATGTTATCTTGCTGAGGGACAATCAGGTAAAAAGGAATGAGTGGCCTATGGCTATCATCGCGAAGTCCTATCCCAGCCAGGACGGGAGAGTAAGAAAGGTGGATCTGAGAGTCATCAAAGAAGGAACAGCAAAGGTCTTCTCTTGGCCCGTCTCTGAGGTGGTTCTTCTTTTGTCGCCAGAGGACTCCAGTGACAAGTAGAGTTCGGACTATGTGGAGTCGTTAACGACCCCAGACGGGGAGTGTTCTGGACTTATGGACATTATGAACATTTTACATGCAGATATCACCCTCTGGTGGTGGTTATTGTGTTAGCAGTGTTTGTATGTAGCAGAGGTCCTTTGACCTTTCTACCTTTCTTCCTGTTTGACCCAGGAAGTAGAATTCCAGAAAGAACCTAGCAGAGCAATGGAGAATCTACCATGAGGAATTCTCAATCCAATGTAATCTGATCTCATATGTTAGGCCAGGTGCAATATCTGTGAGTATCTTTGTCTGTTAGCATGATAGTAACTTTGTCAGCATAGTATTTTGATAACACTACGTTTATAAAAGGTTAATATTTGATATTTACAGAAGTACAGTCCAAATGTTAGTTAGTTATACAATTAGCCTATTCTACTGTTGTAAATATGTTTATAGCTTATGTATTATCAAATGTATAGTACTCCGTTTATGTACAAAACATACTTTGCCTTTGTTTACAGTTTCACAAATTTGTTCAAGTGAAGCTTCAAAACAGCGAAACGGCTTCATGAGGAATTATTTGAATGAATGTTTAACTTGCTGGATAACTAGATAGGAGCATGTCTAGCGAAGCCAGTACATTTATTCTTCCTACCAAAGTGGATAACATCACATTTGCCCACATTATACTCCATCTGCCAAATTTTTGCCCACTCACTTAACCTATCTATAGCCATTTGCAGATTCTTTGTGTCCTCCTCACAACTTGCTTTCCCACCTATCTTTGTATCATCAGGAAATTTGGCTACATTACACTCGGTCCCTTCAACAAAGCCATTAATATGGATTGTAAATAGTTGAGGCCCGAGCACTGATCCCTGTGGCACCCCACTTGTTACAGTTTGCCAACCTGAAAATGACCCATTTATCCTGACTCTCTGTTAGTTAGCCAATCCTCTATCCATGCTAATATATTACCCCCAAACCCGTGAGCTCTTATCTTGTGTAGTAACCTTTTATGTGGTACCTTATTGAATGTCTTATGAAATCCAAATACACCACATCTACTGGTTCCCCTTTATCCACCCTGCTCATTACATCCTCAAAGAACTCTAGCAAATTTGTCAAACATGATTTCCCTTTCATAAAACCATGCTGACTCTGCTCACGGGGTATATTAATGGCTTTGTTGAAGGGACCGAGTGTAATGTAGCCAAATTTCCTGATGATACAAAGATAGGTGGGAAAGCAAGTTGTGAGGAGGACACAACTATAGATAGGTTATAGATAGGTTAAGTGAGTGGGCAAAAATTTGGCAGATGGAGTATAATTCCATGGCCTTCCATCTTCTTAATAATCGTCCTGTGTGGCACTTTTGTCGAATGCCTTCCAAAAGTCCATATATACAACCAAAAGTTGGCATAGAGTACAAAAGCAAAAAGGTAATGCTAAAACTATGCAAATCATTGTTTAGGCTGCAGTTAGAAAATTTTGTTCAGCTTCGGGCAGATTTCTTTAGGAAGGGATGTCAAGGCCACGTCAAGGGTGTAAAAGAGATTCACTAAGGTGACACCAGTAAATAAGTGGCTTTAGTTATGAGGAGTCACTGGAGAAACTGGGGTTCTTTTCATTAGAAAGCTAAGGGATCTAATTGAGGTTTTCAAATTTATGAGAGGTTCTGATCAAGTATACTGGGCAAAATTAGTTGGTGAGATGGTAACTCAAGGGCATAAATTTAAGATGATCACAAAAATGCAAAAGGGTGAGGTTAGAGGAGGATTGTTAGGTCATGGAATCCCCTACTAGAAACAATAGTGGAAGCAGAATCTCTCATCCATTTCAAAAAAGAAAGACTTGCATTTATACAGCACCTTTCACAACCTCAGGATGTCCCAAAGCAATTTACAACCAATGAAGTACTTTTGAAATGTAGTCATGTTGTAATGTAGGAAACGTGGTAGCCAATTTGCACACAGCAAGGTCCCACAAATAACAATGAAATAAATGACTAGCTCATCTGTTTTAGGTGTTGGTTGAGAGTTAAATTTTGGACAGGACACTGTGAAAGGGAAATGGATAAATATTTGAAAAAGTAACACGTAAAAAAGGTATGGCAGAAAATGCATGGGAATGGAGCTCAGTGGATACCTGTTTCAGAGAATCAGCACAAGCAAGATGGACCAAATCTCCTCTTATGTACTGTAACATTCCAATATTCTAATCAATTCACAACTTCAGTAGGAAACCTTTGCAAAGTAAATATAAATCAAATTCAATCCTTCTTCCACACTCCATAAACTTGAGCTCATCCAAAACTCTGCTGCTTGTATCCTAACTCGCTCCAAGTCCCATTCACCTGTGCTCGCTGACATACATTGGTTTCTGGTCTGGCAATGCCTCAATTTTAAAAAGATCATCCTTGTTTTTTAATCCCTCCAAGGCTTCACCCCTCCCTATCTCTGTAACATCCTCCAGTGCTACAGCCCTCCGAGATCTCTGCGCTCCTCTAAATCTGGCCTCTTGCGCATCCCCGATTTTTATCCCTCCACCACTGGCGGCCGTGCGTTCAGCTGTCTCAGCCCTAAGCTCTGGAGTTCCCTGCCTAAACCTCCTCTCTACCTCTCTCTCTCCTTCTTTAAGACGCTCCTTAAAACCAAGTCTGTCCTAAAAGCTCGGTGTCAAATTTTGTTTGATAACGCTCCTGTGAAGCGCCTCAGGATGTTATATAAATGCAAGTGTTGTTGTTGTTGATGTAATTGATATGTAACTTCTGAGTATGTATGCAATCATGTTTTTATAATCTGACCACAGTTATGATGGTTAGAATTCAGCCCAAAGCAGCATATGGGCACTTGCACTTTCCAGGATCCAACTACTATTGTGGAGTCTATAGAATTCACATATTCACAAAACCACTGAAAATCAATTCTCAAGGTCAGTTTACAAACAATTCTAGACCTCTTGGGAATACAAGTGCAATCCTATCACAAGGTCACTAGGGAATATGGAAGCATATTCACCTGGGGTCAGATGCTGATATTCTCTTCCCCTCCACCCCGCTCCCTCATGGACTGATCGACCTGACGCATTCTCCAGGCAACACAGGCAGGTCTTCTACTAAATCACCAAGGGTTCAACTTCTCCCGCGGTATACTGACAGAGATATAAATTTTATTTTTATTTGAAAAGAGCCTGTGCGTTTGCTGCTTTGGCTACGGCCATGCACAACAGCTGCCTACCCACCTGCTGCCAAGATGGAGGGTTATGGTAAATGGCAGTGCAATGGGGAAATCACGCAGATGTACTGAAGAGCATTGCATCTGCATACCAGCATCTGGTTTTAAAGGGGCATACAATTCCATGTTTTTTAGTTATTAGTGTGAAAGATGACAGGGCAGCAGGAGTGGCTGTAGCTGCCACGCCCGCATACGCAGTTGTCATTGAAGGGCTGTTCTTTTAATGGCTGCACTCACCCCAAGTCTTAGGCCTGATATTAAAAATTAGCATACAAAGAAAGAAAGACTTGCATTTATATAGGCCTAGAAATTCACTGGCCTTAGCGCCGCTTTTGAGGCGCTAGAGGGCCTAGCGGCGAAGTTATGGCCAGTTTTGAAATTGACAGGGGCCCTAAATCGGCATTAGGCCGGTAGCGCTGCGCCGGCACCGATGACGTCATCGGTGTGCGCAGCGTCCCGGTTGCCATGGTAACCCGCCCGAACTCGGAAATTGAGTTGCGGCCGCCTCGCCCGTGGCAGCCGCAAGCAACGTTCTGGCAGAGGTGCCTTACAGAACGTTGCGCCGGCGCATTAAAGGCCCCGCGGCGGCCGGCCGCTTTCCCGCTGCCCGCCTGGCCGCAGCTCCCTCCCCGGACTTCCCCCCCCCCCCCCGGAACAGAAGCAAGCCCGGCACTTGTCCGAGGTGCCGGGCTCATTTTTAAAAAGATTATCGCGGGCCGCGGCCGGATGCAGGCAGCTCCTCCTTAAGGGAAGGAGGAGGCCTGCACTTCCCGAACCTGCCGCACCGCAGCGGGCGCCGCAGCGCCGGAATAGCGCCGAAATTCAGCGCATAGCGCCAGTTTTCAAGCGCTAACAGCTTTCAGCAGCGCCGGCAGCCGTTTGGGCGCAGAAGTAGTGAATTTTTGGCCCGCCCAGCGCGACTTAGCTCTGGCACTAACTTCCGGCGCTAAAGCCGTCGCTGCGCCAAAACCCAATTTCTAGGCCATAGTGTCTTTCATGACCACAGGATGTCTCAAAGCACTTTACAGCCAATGAAGTACTTTTGAAATGGAGTCACTGTTGCAATGTGGGAAACACGGCAGCCAATTTGCACACAGCAAGCTCCCACAAACAGCAATGTGATAATGACCAGATAATCTGTTTTTGTTATTTTGGTTGAGTGATAAGTATTGCCCAGGACACCGGGGGTAACCCCCCTGCTCTTTTCAAAATAGTGCCATGGGATCTTTTATGTCCACCAAAAAGAGCAGACGGGGCCTCAGTTTAACGTCTCATCTGAAAGACGGCACCTCCAACAGTGCAGGACTCCCTCAGCACTGCACTGGAGTGTCAGCCTAGCTTTATGTGCTCAAGTCCCTGGAGTGGGACTTGAACCCACAACCTTCTGACGCAAAAGCAAGTGCGCTACCAACTGAGCCACAGCTGACACATTACAAGGCCAAATTAGTCCACACGAGCCACAATTGCTTAATTTGTGTCATTTTTAGCTCCTTCCAAAGGTAGTTCTGCTGCACAACCTGCGCCTAAGGGACACCGTAAAATTGCAAGTGTTAAATACGGATTTGAGACTTAAACTATTTGTATTACTGCTGCACTCATCAGAGATCCGAGACAAGTGCTTGCAAAGTATGTCTTTCTATCTATGAAAGCAGCCCATTCTGTTGCCCCGTACTAAACTCCTTTATTGCTTGCACAGGCTCACCTGCTATCAGCAAAACTGAATTCCTATGGCATGGCATACAGTTTTCCCAGCTCATACCGTACACACACTCTGGGAGTCCATATGTAGTGACAGTGCACACAAAATAAAATAAAAAAACAGATAGTGCTGCAAATCCACAGCAAGCAGGTTGGTTAGCATCTGAAAGGAAAGATGGGATAATGTTTTAAGTGGGACCCTTCAACATAATCTGCTCTGTTGGAAGGCTCTATTAGGAACATAAAGCTGTCTTTTCTCAGGCTGATTTTGACTGATGTACTGTGCTGCCAGCATTTCTCATTTTTATTTCAGCTTTCCAACACTTGTGATTGTTTTTCTGTGTCACTAATTATACGATTCATACATGTGTATGAGCTAGACCAGTCATGAGCTCTTGGTCCCATGTGTACAAGTGTTCTCATTTCAAGAATATTTTGACTGAACTGTGATATCTATTCATTGCACGTACTTTTGCAACTAACAGTCCCTTATCTGAAGTGAAATGTGGTTATCTTCTCACAAACATTAAAAAGCAGCATTAAAGCCTATTTTCACTGGGAGTGGAAGCCCAGTTGTGAAGTACTTCCAGCGTTTATTTATTTCCCCTCCTTTTGATTGCCATTAACGACTCTTAACTGTTTCTTAGCACCCTGCGTTCACTTATTTCGACTACCTGGTCTTTAAAAGAGTGGGCAGGAAGTTTGGATAATGAATATGGATTACAGGACTAGGTCTAAAGTTAAAAAAGCAGTTCAGAAACATTCATGGTAACTAAAGGTGAGAAACACTGAACGATGTAATGAAATAAAGACTTACTGAAGCTCATGCCAGCTGTAAATGTTTTTGGAAAATGTGTTTTCCCACTGCATATGGTTTGCCTTAAGTAAAGTTAGTTATAAATCATTTGCTTAAAACAGCTGCTACACAATCTATTTAGAAGTGACAGTAAGCGGCAAGCAAAGATAAATGATATTCTGAGCAATCCAATCTAATTACAGTATACTTCTGAATTTTACTATACAGCTGGGGAGCATTTCATTTCAACATTCCAATAATCAAATTTAAGATTTGGTGATCTTAACCTCCTATGGCTACATCTTTTTTACTAAGTTATCAACCCATCTTGTTTTCATTTCTATGTCTTCATAACACATGCCATTACTCTGACTCATAGGTCTTTTCTTTTTCCCCTTGCAGGAGAAGAGAGCACAGAATACCAGGGAGAGGGAGAGAACCAGGGGTGGCCCTCCAGCCATGTTGCAACTAACAGCTGCAGAGGATGAGGCGCTGGAGATCAGTGGAGTCTCAGTCGGGCGATGGGGGCCTCTCAGCTACCTGGTGATAGAATTAAATATCAGACACCCACGTGTCATTCAACACTCAGTCATGTTGACTAGATGTCAACAGAGAGTGAAAAAAGAGCATATTCATAATGATAACTTCAAACATTCTTACCTTGACAGTACTCACGCATCCCTCCTTCATGTGTCCAGCAGGAGTTGGTCATGGTTGCCGCTGACTCCTCAGAGGAGCTCAACCCTTTGAAGTTGCACTGTCACAGGACTTGTGCACGCCATGTACTAGCTCATATACTCGCACTTCGGTGGGACCAGTTAGAGAGATAGTTGGATTTTCACCTGGTGACTCACACATCACATGAGCAAGAGCAGATAGTGGAGTCAGGGACAGCAGTGGATAGTCCGCGTTGGAGGCGCAGCCCTCTCCAAGCTCTGCTCAGCTGGACACAGATGCTGTACCCCGGGGACCATCACTGAAGAGGAGAATCATTGAGTAGCAGCAGAGATTGTGCGATGTACTGACAGCCGTTCCAAGCATTGCAGGGAGGTTGGAGGAGTCCGCCTCAAGCATGAGTGGGATACCCGAGCAGCCCATTTCGATGATGTCTTCTTCCATGGCTAGAGTGACCATGGAAGAAGACATGGAGCATCAAGCGCAGCAATCAGACAAGTGCACGTAGGCCTTCAGCAAGGGATTGCTCACTCTGGATATCATCTTAAATAGGATGAACGATACTCTAGCCTTGGCCTTTCAGTGCCCCACTGATCTGCAGCAAAGTGCTCTCCAGCACATTGCTAGCAGGGAAGTGGGGCTGGACCACGAGAGGGATGATGGTGAAAGAACATGGAATTGGGGACTTTACTCAAAGCGCTTCCACTTCTCACCCATTGTACCCCCCTCGCCCCGTCAGTACCCCACACACTGTCTTGTGCCCCGATGGCTGAGTCTCCCCCTGCACCGGTGCAGGTGGTGCAGTCTTTGATGGGGCCCTCGCGGGCGCCAAAACCCAGAGGACATCGGCCAAGAGCAACTCAACAAACAGAGCAGAGATGTGAGAAACCTGCCTCTACCTCCGCTGAAACAATAGGAAAATGGTATGTGCATGGGTGTCTTACGCATTTTGTACTGTTAAGTGTCCGTTTCGTAATTTGAGCCACATAAATATTATTGTTTTGCACCACTTCCCCATGTTGCCCACTCTTGGTCGCTGGCTGGAAAGTGGCCTTTTCAGTTGATTGATGATGAACAGGCAGACTTGAATTGATGGCAACCAATGAGGGGATGTGAAAGGGATGCTTGGTTATTTGCAGGACTGCTTTGCGTTAGTGGCATTGGGGGTGGGGCGGGGGGTGAAAACGTGTCCTTTGTATGTGGTTGTGAGATCGGTGCACTGTTGGAACCTAAGTGAACCTTGCAATAATCAGGGTATCCTGGGCAGCAATGTGCGCCACTGGTGGTGCATTGCCCTCATCACCTACCATAACCTCATCCTCATCCTCCTCCTCCGAATCCTCTGAAGAGGTTCTGAGCTCTTCGCCTTGGTCCTCCTGCAGGTCCAATTCTCGCTGCTGCGCAATGTTGTGCAGAGCGCAGCAGACCACGACCATTCTGGAGACCCTGGCTGGCGCATACTGAAGGGCGCCTCCAGATCTTTCGAGGCACCTGAAGCACATCTTCAGCATGCTGCTGGCTTGTTCAATGTCACATCTGGTGATGGTACGGCATTCATTATTTTGATCCTGGGCCTCATTCCTCGGGTTTCTGAGAGGAGGCATCAGCCATGTTTTAAGTGGGTATCTCTTGTCTCCGAACAGCCAGCCGGTAATTCTGCTTCCAAGTGCAAAGACATTTAGGAGGGTGGACTGCCGCAGGATGAAAGCATCATGGGAGCTCCCCAGGAATCTTGCGCACACCTGCATAAAAATCTTTTTGTGGTTGCACACCAGCTGCACGTTGATGGAGTGGAAGTCCTTGCAGTTGACGAACACGCCTGGGTGAGCTATAGGTGTCTTAATTGTCGCATGTGAACATTCGATGATGCCCTGTACCGGTGGGAAGCCAGCCAGAGCTGCAAATCCAACCGTCCACTCGTTCTGATTGGCATCATCTCAGTTCACATAATTGCCTGCCCTGGTAAACAATCCATCAGTCAGCTGTCTTATGCTTTTTTGTGCCGCCGACGGTGAGATCCTGCAAATGGAAAGATCCAGAAGCAAAGAAATTGAGAGCGGTGGTGACTTTTGACATCCACTGATAAAGCATGGCCGCCAGATTCAGTTGGCAGCAGGTCTTACTCCAGCAGCCTGCAAATGTCTGCCACCAGCTGACGGAACACCCCGATCTTCCTGAGACACAGGTGTTCAAACATGTTGAGGAAGCTTATCCTCTGCCTGTAGACCCTGTGTACTGGTTATGGCCTTCTGCGAGCTGCACCTCTCTGCTGCTCTCCCCTGTGAGCAACAGGCTGCTGCTGCTGCTGTACCTGGTGCAGTTGCTGGTCACCTTGGTTCTTATCTGACATCCAATCTAAGAGCAGCATAAGGGGCACCCGAGCTGATCCGAGCTCCAACGTGCAGATCTGAACTCCAAACCATAGGTGAAACATCCAAAGTGATGAAGAAACCTCCAAATTGTGTGAAGTAACCTCTCAGCACACGTACTGTGAACAAAACCTTTCCCACAAGCAGGTAAGAAAGCAGCTGTGAGTACTGAGTATTTATTTCTTGGAGATTGCTTCTGCCCCCTAAATTGCCGCTACGTACTCGCCTTGCTTTCACTGGTGAGTTCCAGGAAGCCTGGGATATCCGTGGACCCAAAGTAAAACTTAAAAATCCATGTCACTATCACTCTAATTGGGCGATTAACATGTGGTAATTTGCAACTCCTCTCCAAAGGGCTTGCTCGCATGCAGCCTAATGCGCTGGAGTGAAACCCGGAAGTCGGCGGGTTGGAGTCGGCTTCACGATGCGCTGTCAATTTCCCCGGTTTTAACCCCCCACCCACTCTCAAACCCATGCACTCTTCAACATTAAAGTCCAGCCCTGTGTCACTTCAGCATCACACGCTTGGCCTGGGAGTACTTGGGGGAGTAAACCAGATCCTTGTCTGATTGCATCAACTGTCACCGACTCCATGGAACTGAATATAAAAATACAGATATTTGCCAGCACCTCCACGACAAAGAAAATGCTGCATGTTTGTGACAAAGGCTGAACAACCTTCCATACATAGCCAGTATGTTTCAGATTTCCAGTGTTCCCCAATGAATCTTCATTAGCGAGCACGGATAACGTGCAATACAATGCCATAAACACACTGGCCTAGAAATTGAGTTTGCGCTGCGCCAGGGCTTTAGTGCCGGAAGTTAGTGCCGGAGCTAAGTCGCGCTGGGCGGGCCAAAAATTCACTAGTTCTGCGCCCAAACGGCTGCCGGCGCTGCTGAAAGCTGTTTGCGCCTGAAAACTGGCGCTACGCGCTGAATTGCGGCACTATTCCGGCGCTGCGGCGCCCGCTGCGGTGCGGCAGGTTCGGGAAGTGCAGGCCTCCTCCTTCCCTTAAGGAGGAGCTGCCTGCACCCGGCCGCGGCCCGCGAAAATCATTGTAAAAATGAGCCCGGCACCTCGGACAAGTGCCGGGCTTGCATCTGTCCCGGGGGGGGGGGGGGAGAAGTCCGGGGAGGGAGCTGCGGCCAGGCGGCCGGCGGGAAAGCGGCCGGCCGCCGCGGGGCCTTTAATGCGCCGGCGCATAGTCCAGTAAGGCACCTCTGCCAGAACGTTGCTTGCGGCTGCCACGGGCGAGGCGGCCGCAAGTCAATTTCGGAGTTCGGGCGGGTTACCATGGCAACCGGGACGCTGCGCACACCGATGACGTCATCGGTGCCGGCGCAGCGCTAACGGCCTAACGCCGATTTAGGGACCCACTCAATTTCCAAACTGGCCATAACTCCGGCGCTAGGCCCTCTAGCGCCTCAAAAGCGGCCCTAAGCCTACCGAATTTCTAGGCCAGAGGGTGTACAAAACGGTTTCTCTTTAGGCAAGGAAACTATACACCTTCCATATCATATTAAGGATTATATTAGCAGATTGCACTATGATGAAACACCACTAGTAATTAATTGTAGTAGAAATTTAAAAGCAGCAACACCGAATACAAGTGCAGACAGCGATATACATTTTATTGTAAGCATTTTCTGGGAATTCTGAACTTGGGTAAAAATTGGATAGCTCTACCTTCGCCCGGGAGCTAATTTTAGCGCCCCGAAAAAGTTAGTGCCCCCGCAGCCGATTTTCCAGGTAACGCCCCGAGAGGGAGGAGGGGTGTTACTGGAAGCGCCCCGCATCCCTCTTGGGGCACTGCAAGCCAATATTGCGGTGCTACATGCCGCAGCGCCACTGCAGGCTTTTCTCCCCTTATTAGCGCCCAGGCGCTAGTTGATTTGCACCCCATTAGGGCGCGAACGGGAGGCGCAAATCAACCAAATTTAGCCCCCAAATTTTACAATGGTGAAGTATTTCACTGTACTTCTAAGCAGTTCCCTCCAATATAGGTTTACAAAATTAAAAATGTTATTTTAATTACAATACAGCAAGAGCATTTAAAGGGGTTGGCAATATCATAAAATTGTAGAATGGTACAGCACAGAAGGAGGCCATTCAGCCCATGGGGTGTGTGTCGGCTCTTATGAAGTGCAATCCAGTTAGTCCCACTGCCCCGCTCTTTCTCCATATCCCTGCAAATTTTTCTCCTTCAAGTATTTATCCAAGGCTACTATTGAATCTATATCCACCACCCTATCAGGCAGTGCATTCCAAATCCTAACCACTCGTCGCGTAAAAAAGTTTTTCCTCATGTCGCCTCTGGTTCTTTTGTCAATCACCCTAAATCTGTGCCCTCTGGTTATCGACCCTTCAGCCATTGGAAACAGTTTCTCTTTATTTACTCTGTCTAAACCCTTCATGATTTTGAAAACCTCTATCAAATCTCCTCTTAGCCTTCTCTGCTCTAAGGAGAGCAACCTCAGCTTTTCCAGTCTATCCACATTACTGTAATTCCTCATCCCAGCCATACCTCCTGGCTTTGATTTTGCTACTGATTATTGCTGTGGTACAAATTAAGATTTTGTTTACCTTAGAATGGCCTAGAATTTCCTCAGAACTGTTCCCATTCCACTGCCATAACTTGACCCGGAGGTGCGGCAGAAACCCTTTTGTTTACACGCACAAATGGAATTACTGCTGCCTCCCTAGGAAAGTTATGGATGGCAGATCTGGAGCAGCGCCGGAGAAATTCCAGGCAAATATTTTATACGCTGCGAGCAAAATTACCCAAGATTGGATGTAGAAGAAGCAGTGGATTTTAAATGAATAGGAATGATGTAATTATTTTCTTCTTGTACTAGTTGATACTTTTGGACTGCCGAGTGCATGTTGAGGAGATGATGATGTCACAATTACCTGCCATCTTTTGGAGATTAATATTCCCAGGCCCCTCATGCTACAAGTACCCGTGTCAAAACCTGAGAACGTGCATAAATGTTGTTAAAAATGTTGGCAATTCTTCCTACTTACATTAATCACTGAGCATTCTTACTCCAAGGCTCCTCACATTAGGAGGAGAAATCAAGAATACTGCACAGGCTCCCATGTGACACAATACATAGAGAAAAAGTTACTCATGTGTTGTGTCTGGTGAGCTCGAACAGTTGTTCAAATGCACTAATCATACCAGAACCTGCCTAGCATTCTAACTTTTAAGCCACATGCAGGTTTAGCCATCCACGTGCTGTGGAGCTCCCGGGGTTTGCCAAAATTGAAATGAGAACAAAATATGCTGGAAATACACAGTAGATCAGTCAGTATCTGTGAGGAGAAAAGACAGGGAAACAGTTTGGGTATCGTATCCTTTCACAGAACTGAAAAATTTAAAGATAATCAAGGCCCTTTGTAGGGTGGAAGTAAAAACAAATGGAGGAAGGGGAAGAAAGACAACATATATTCCAAATCACAGTATATTTGCTGCCATTTCTCTCTCATTTGATGATTTAAAATATCTGATTGCATAGAATGATACAGCACAGAAGGAGGCCATTCAACACATCGTGCCTGTGCCAGCTCTTTGAAAGAGCTATCCAATTAGTCCCACTCCCCTGCTGTTTCCCTGTAGCCCTGCAAATTTTTCCTGTATTTTCCTCTATTTCCTGCAATTCATCCACGATACAACCATATCAATCTATCTTTTGATTGCCTGAAAAAAATGGACTTCAAAGCCAGTTAGCAACAAACGACAGCTCAGTTTTCCTAAACTTGATTGGAGAAAACAGCTAAGCAAAAAGCTTTAAAATTCAACGTTTTGTCAAAAATGCTTAAGGGAGATAGGATAGGTTTGACTAGATAGTAACAAAGGAGCTGTCAGCCATCTAATGATTTAAAAATCGTTGTCAAAAAATGGAGATAAATGGAGTAGATGAGGACCTACATTATAGTCATGCACACTGTTATGGAGAAATACTATAGCTGCATACAGTGATTTGATTGGTGCTCTGATCGTTGAGGTTGAGCGCTGACAGTCTGCGGTCATTTCAAAGCCTTTAGTTTTTGTTACTTCTGAGGTCTCTTCAGCGAACTATTCCATGTGCTTAAATCTTTCTGTGTTGTAATATTTTCCTTTGGTTATTTAAAAAAAAGTGAGAATCATAGGTGAAGTGCCAAGGCACAGAACAAGATAGATCAAGAAGTAGTAATTAGCTGATGCCAATTTTGAGTTTCAGCACCTGTAGATATGGGGGGGGGGGGCGTTCCATATTTTAGGGGCCCTGGTTTTGTTCTGTAGTTTATTTGACATTTTGAACTGGAATTTGATATTAAAGCAAAGTGGCAGTAAAACCTGGTCAGGTGGGGCAAAAGGGTGGAGATACACGAAAATGAAACATCTGGCGGTCACAGCTGTTACAGAAAAATCCTTCTTACATATGGACATAAAATCATTTAAATGCACTTGATAAAGGCAGCAGACGAATACTGTTCTAAGATCCATGCAAGAACCAACAATATCCAACAGGGAAAAAAATGTATTTTATTTTGCTTGATTCACCTGCAGGGAAGGCCTGAAATGGATAATGCAAAGTTAATCAACTCCATTATAAAGAAGAAGCAAAAAGATCATCATAACCAGCACCTGTTCATACAAAGAATACTCAAATACTAGGGAAGTGCAACAAAAACAAAATCACATGCCATGCAAGAAAGGCAAGAATAAAAGAACAGCAAGCAGAGAGGAAGGCGAGGGTAAAACTCATTTCAGGTGACTTAATTGTCAGATATTATTAAGGAGAACTACCAGTGCTCCACAGGTCTGTCAAAACCCTGTTACAGCACTCGGGTCACTGAGAGTGCAGCAATTTATTCAAAGCAAAGCAAAAAGGCACAGCCATCGTCCAAAAAAAATGCAATAAAGGTATATATTATCAGAAATATTTTTCAAGACTAAGATTCAGGCCAAAAAAGCATTACATTTGTCAGCAGAAGTGCAGATATGGCTATATCAATAATCCATGGCACTGTGTATTCCCTGCAGAAGCCATTATAAAGGTTTAGATGACAGGCTGCTTCAACTCCATCATCTGATCCACTGGGAACTGAAGCTCATAAATGGCTTTCAACATAAATCTCTCATATAAAGTGTAATAACCACAGGCAACCAGTGCAGAAAGATTATCAGAAAGTGCAGTGGAAACCTGGGACAATTGAGGAAAAAGCAGACTGACTAAATGATTGGCACTGACAACCATATAAAACCTTGCTAAACAGCCTCACAGCCCACCTTCAATGATTTGTGAGTCTAACTAAACACCTAAGGATTGGCTCCTGGCAGTTTTATATCTATTTCTCTTCACACAGTTACTGTTTTGCTGTGAAACGGAAAGAAAAATGTGTTACAGGAATAATCTTTTCTTAAATGGCTGGTACGTGCAAATCAACATGGCCATGACTTGGTCTTCCCCCCAACCCCACTAACCCGCCCCCCCAAAAAATAACTTGTACAAACAGGATTAATTTAATGTTCACCTACCTAAAGAGCAATTAACAGTCAATCAGATCTGAGCATTTTTAAAATGCTTGGAGTGATAGGGATACGACAAAGGGCCAAATTATCATCAGGCTAGAGAGAGGAAAATAAGTCAGCCAGTATTATTACTACTCATCACTATCTAGTGACTGTACCGGAAAGAGCACGTGCAAGGGCATTGGGCACAAAAAAAATGGGACTGGGCTGTGACACTCTTGCTGACGCTCACTGACTTGGCTGACACATGACAAATGGCTTTTTGGACAAGGCATCAGAGGGCAGTTGGTGCCCAGCATGCAGCACTATCTATTAGTGTTTAGATAATGTTTTCATTGTGGTGAACACACAGAATGTGATATTACAAATGCTAAATTTCAGTTGAGATGCAGGTCTGGCCCTGATTTTAACTCCCCACCTGGCAGAAACCTGAGGGGGGTGGGGGCAGTTAAAATGAAAGCAGTCACTTAACCCCTCTGATCCCACCGTGGCCCGAGTTTAGCCTGCTTCTTTGAGCAGGTGAGCGAGATACCCGCAGGAAGGAAACGGGGTCCTTTTTAAATATGCAGATTGGGTCCCAATGATGTCATCAGGGCCCGACTGCAATATCAGAAGGCCTGAGCAGGGAGGAGCTATGATGGCTTCCCTGTCAGGCCAAAGATGATGGGAGGTGGATCGTGGGCCAGAAGAGACCAGGGCAGGTAAGTAATAAAATTTAATATTAGGTTTCCTTGTTGGCCTGGAGGAGCCCAACAGGGCATCTGGGACCTTGGTGAACGACGGGACCAAGGGGCTTATCTCCTTAACCAATGAGATTTAAGAATAGATAAAGAAACAGAGGAACAACAGAGAAGGAAATAGAGTGAATTAGAGTCAAATTAGGTACGGAAAGAGAATTAAGGGAGGGAAAGAAAGATTGGATTAGAAGAGAAAGAAAAAAAGAGACAGAAAAGAAAAGTAAGAAAGACTTTAAAAAATTGAAATTTTAAAAACCTATAGGAACAATTTACTTCCTGCAAGAGTGAGACTCTACAGTTTGAATTGTTCCCTTTCTAGGCCGGAGAGGTTGAATGGCATTGCAGGAATATAAATCTCCTCATTAAAAAGGTCCTTATTCTGTTAAGTCGTAGCCCTACCTTTCTGTGTCGAGTTTAATTCATCTTTACTGCGTGAATGCAGCAATTTCATGAAACTCACGGGGAGGTTAAGGACGAGTTGCCATTTCTGCAAGAACAGGGGAATGGTGCGAATCAGCCAGCAACTTGTGGAAATTTACGGCTCATGGGGCATCTCTTTCTTGCTACAAATTGCTGGACGATTTATACGCTAATAACAGCAAGTGCCATTAAACTCAGGATTATTTTCCCAGCAAATTCCCGGACATTGTTTTTCCAGGGAGCTTGTAAGTATAAAGTTTAAATAGTGCAATAAAATGTTGGAATAGGCAGATAGAGGTTTTTGCAAAATGGTGGCACCAGGGCTGGCAGCTCTCTCCTGAGCTCCTATCCTTTGCAACTCCATCTGTTGACCAGCCATTGCCATCCATAGACCTTTTCTCTTCAGTCACCTCTCCTCCATTGTTTGAGACATTTTGATCCTAACTCTAAGTACATGTTAGCTCAACTGGCAAGTTAAAGCTACTGTACAGATGAGATGGCACATCTCCCAACCCTGCTTGTTCTGTATTTTTAATCTGTGCTCTATTCAATGGCTGCGACTCTGCTCACATTTGAAGTGCTGCACTCCTCTGCCATCAGGATTGTGTTGCTCTGCTGAACTACAGAGTATATCTCAGTTGCAGTGACTCTCAACCTCTTCAAGTTTAAGGCAACATGTTCCAACCTATAGTGCCGAATTCCCCACCTGCTGATGTTAACTGCTGGGCTTCATGATTGTACTCCAATGCACTGCTGGCTTCTCGGCTTTACTCTGTGGCCATGTCGGGTCCTGGCCAGAAATCTGCTGTGTCCTGGGTTGAGCATTCCTGGTGAAGCCCTCTGACTCATTTCTGGTGCCACAATTGTGCGCAGCATTGTTGAAACAAAATGATGTTCAAAGCAAGGTATGCAACCTCACTTTAAGAGGTGCATTCCTGCTTTAATAGGCCTTTGGAGGCCCACCTGAAATTGCACACATAAAGTGGGCGGGCTGCCCAATTCCCAACGTGATCGGTGTCACGGTGCACTAGAGGCCTCCGCCTAGGAAGAGTTTTCCAGGTTAATTTTAGTCCCGGTGATGGACTAGGCCATGGCCGGTTGCTCAAATGCAATGCTGTGACCATTAAGCAAACACGTTGGCAGCAATTTTCCCTACCTTGGTGGCGGGTCCCGGTCCCGCTCATGTCTCCATCCCGGCCTCCGACTTGACTTTACGCTGATTGGGCTTGTTAAGCCTGGCCAATTGAAGGAAGCGGGTCTGATGACATCATTTGATGATGCGTCATCAGCCAGTTTCCTTAAAGGGACCATGCACAAATTTATTTTGAAATTTGTGCTGTCAGTGTTTTACAGCATTGAGGTGCTGCACACACTGACAAGCACTGCACAGAGGTGCATGGCTGCACCCAGGCTCTCCCATGATTCCCTCCATATATGGAGGGAGTCATAGGACACAGGGAGGTTCTCTTCCCTTCTCATGGGCAGAAGAAACCTCCCCATGAGACCAACGCAGCCTGGTTGCACATTGCACAGGAGGACACAAGCAGGGATATCATCAGGAGGACCAGGCTACAGTGGTGCAAACCTTTCAATTATCTCAGTAGATCATGAAACGTTACTGCAAAGCCACACTCAACCTCACCCTGCTGTGCCACTCATCACATCCCTATCACTCTGCCATCCTACCCTACTCCTGCATATCCTTATTCACACCAACTTACCTTGCACCTCCACCCCATCCCTCTCTATCCACATTATCACTTCCCCTTCTCACTAGCCACCCTTCATGCTCACCCTCATCCTAGTGCAATCATACAAACTAACAACACACAAGGGTAGGCACTTGGATGTTTTATGTAATGTTCATGTAAAGTTTCTGTTAATGTGCTGTCAAACATTGAAATCTTTATTTTCAACACTTTGCACTCTTGGACAGAACCTTTGGAAGTGGCTTAGTGAGTTGCAGTGAATGGTGAGCCATAATGGTACCCCCCACAATACTGATGAGTGTGAAAGGAATGGCTTGGGCATTGTAGGGATGCTTTATGGTGTTGGTGTGTGGTGGTGCCAACCTGGCGCATCATGTGGCAGCCAGGGTGTACAGCATCAAGTGAAGTAAATGTGGCCATGGCATCCTGGGCAGCAATGTAGTCGGGTGCTGATGTCCTCTGTATCATCAGTTGATTGCGGAGAAGGTTGGTGCTGTTGTTGGTGCTGCTAGTGTGCCTGGTCTTGCTGGTGTTGAGGCTGATCGTGGTGGGATTCTGAGGACCAAGGTGAGACAGTATAAAGTACAACCATGCTGATGGAATAGATGGCAGGTGAAGTTGGGATGGCAGAAGCGATCTGTCAATGGTGACAGGGTTAATGAGGTCAGATTGGATGAAGACTTGTGTAAAGATTTGCAGCATTCTGAATCAGTAGTGGAAATGCAGTTTAGAGAAGCTTGTGGTTAAGAGAACATTTCTCAATCAGCTGGGAGCTTTGACTTGACATTTGAAGCTGTCAACTCATCAGCTGATTCAATGGCAAGTGGCCTCCCACCTCAGCTTCGCAGATGAGGTCTAGGCACAGCAGGAAACTGGTAGGCGACCTGTCAAAATCAAAAAGCTGGGGATAAAAGCATTAAGTGGCTGTAAACAAGCCACTAATGATTTGAATTGAGTCCCCCGTCGCTGCCTGTCAGGTCTGCTCAGTGCTGGCAGACCCAACATCGGGAATTGCAGGTGTGCATGTTTTGACAGCAGGTTCCCAATCCGCTGTCAATCATTTTAAATTTCACAGTTGACCCGCCACCCACCCGACCACTGAGCGCTGGCAAAATCGTGGCCTATGCAGCCCAGTTATCTAGGACAACATCATGGGGACATCCTACTCTCACCCCCAGCCGGACCAATTTGCATAAGAGAAAATATTCATGTGAGTTAATTCAGGGAATGCTTAATTGTAAATGAGTTTAGCCCAATACAGGGGTAGAATTGTATGCATGTTTGTTTTATGGTATGAGGAGCAATTGGAAAGAGTTAGATTTCGCTGGAAAACTATATTCTGTTCATTCATTTTTTATGTAAAATAAACCAGTTTGTTGGTTCACATTTGGCCTTGTCTACTTGAGTGCTTTTCAAACTGCCTTCTGAAAAGATAGCAGAAAGCACGGGGTGGCACGAGTGAAATCATATCATTCTGTACATGCAGCAACAACAACAACTTGTATATATATAGCGCCTTTAACATAGTAAAACGTCCCAAGGCGCTTCACAAAAGTATTTTAAGACAAAAAATTTGCCACCGAGCCACATAAGGATAAATTAGGGCAGGTGACCAAAAGCTTGGTCAAAGAGGTAGGTTTTAAGGAGCATCTTAAAGGAGGATAGAGAGGTAGTGAGGTGGAGAGGTTTAGGCAGGGAATTCCAAAGCTTGGGCCTAGGCAACAGAAGGCACGGCCACCAAAGTTTGAGCGATTATAATCAGGGATGCTCAAGAGGGCAGAATTAAAGCAGCGCAGATATCTCAGGGGATTGTGGGGCTGAAGGAGATTACAGAGATAGGAAGGGGCGAGGCCATGGAGGGATTTGAAATCAAGGATGAGAATTTTGAAATCGGGACGCTGCTTAACCGGGAGCCAATGTAGGTCAGCGAGCACAGGGGTGATGGGCGAACGGGACTTGGTGCGAGTTAGGACATGGGCAGCCGAGTTTTGGATGACCTCAAATTTACGTAGGGTGGAATGTGGGAGGCCAGCCAGGAGTGCACTGGAATAGTCAAGTCTAGAGATAACAAAGGCATGGATGAGGGTTTCAGCAGCGGATGAGCTGAGGCAAGGGCGGAGATGGACGATGTTACGGAGGTGGAAGTAGCTGGTCTTTGTTATTCTGCTAGTCTTATGAGCCCTGTGTCATGCTGTAGCTTCACTTAATATTGTGAGCAAAGGTGCATTCCAGGTTGTCAAGGCCACGAGGACCACTTACAGGAATGACTGATGACAGGAAGCCCAAAGGAATATCTACTGTAGACCTGTGAAATTTGTAACAGAGACATACACCAAGCTGGAATTATTTTTGGAAAAGATTGAAATATTTCGGAGAGACCTACAACTGAGGAGAATTTTAGCGCCATGGACTGGATGAGAGAGGAGTGGGAAATCTTCGATGACATGCAAGAACAGTACAAAAAGAACAGCAAGCAGAGAGGAAGGCGAGGGTAAAACTCAGTTCGGGTAAGTTAATTGTCAGATATTATTAAGGAGAACTACCAGTGCTCCGCAGGCCTGTCAAAACCCTGTTACAGCACTCGGGTCACTGAGAGTGCAGCAATTGATCCAAAGCGAAGCAGAAAGGCTCAGCCATCATCCAAGAAAAGTGTAATACAGGCATAAATTATCAGAAATAGTGTTTAAGACTAAGATTCAGGCCTGTTCTATCAAGGATACATGTTTTTTTCATTGTTGGCTTGGGGTAGGTAAGAATTTTTCACAATTCAATTTAGAAGCATATTAATCTGCAAATAGTAATGTACCATCATAAAGCTTACTGATGGACTTCTCCTATACTCTGTATCATGAGAATGACAGAACTCTTTAGACTTTGATAGTGGTCCATCTCTGGCAGGGCAGAATGTCCACCCACTATTGACATTCCCCTCTGACCCCACCTGACTTCCCACTGGAGGCTGGCTCCCCAACCTCCAGTGGGAAGTCAAGCCAAACTGGGACTGGGAACATCGGGACCTGTCACAGTGGGAGAAAGAAACATAGAAACATAGAAGATAGGAGCAGGAGTAGGCCATTCGGCCCCTCGAGCCTGCTCCGCCATTCAATGAGATCATGGCTGATCATCCAAATTCAGTACCCTGTCCCTGCCTTCTCCCCATATCCCTTGATCCCTTTAGCCTTAAGAAATATATCCAACTCTTTTTTGAATATATTTAATGAACTGGCCTCCACCGCCCTCTGTGGCAGAGAATTCCACAGGTTCACCACTCTCTGGGTGAAGAAATTCCTCCTCATTTCAGTCCTAAATGGCTTACCCCTTATCCTTAGACTATGGGATACTTGCCTTCATTAGCCGAGGCATTGAATATAAGAGCAAGGAGGTTATGATGGAGCTGTATAAAACACTGGTTAGGCCACAGCTGGAATACTGTGTGCAGTTCTGGTCGCCACACTACAGGAAGGATGTGATCGCGTTAGAGAGGGTGCAGAGGAGGTTCACCAGGATGTTACCAGGGCTGGAGCGCTTCGGCTATGAAGAGAGACTGGGCAGATTGGGTTTGTTTTCCTTGGAGCAGAGGAGGCTGAGGGGGGACATGATTGATGTGTACAAAATTATGAGGGGCATAGATAGGATGGATGCTGAGGAGCTTTTTCCCTTAGTAGAGGGGTCAATAACTAGGGGGCATAGATTCAAGGTAAAGGGCGGGAGGTTTAGAGGGGATTTGAGAAAGAACTTTTTCACCCAGAGGGTGGTTGGAGTCTGGAACTCACTGCCTGAAAGGGCTGTGGAGGCAGAAACCCTCACAACATTTAAGAAGCATTTGGATGTGCACTTGAAATGCCATAGCATACAAGGCTACGGACCAAATGCTGGAATATGGGATTAGATTAGGCAGGGCTTGATGGCCGGCGCGGACACGATGGGCCGAAGGGCCTCTATCCGTGCTGTATTACTCTATGACTCTATGACTCTATGACCCCTAGTTCTGGACTCCCCGGCCATCATAAACATCCTTCCTGCATCTAGTCTGTCCAGGCCTGACAGAATTTTATAAGTTTCGATGAGATCCCCTCTCAATCCTCTAAACTCCAGTGAGTATAAGCCCAATCGACACAATCTCTCCTCATACGTCACTCCTGCCATCCCAGGTATCAGCCTGGTGAATCTTCGCTGCACTCCTTCCATGGCAAGAACGTCCTTCCTCAGGTAAGGCGACCAAAACTGCACACAATACTCAAGGTGCGGTCTCACCAAGGCCCTGTACAACTGTAGCAAGACATCCTTGTTCCTGTACTCGAACCCTCTTGCTATGAAGGCCAACATACCATTTGCCTTCTTAACCGCCTGCTGCACCTGCATACTTACCTTCAGCGACTGGTGCACAAGAACACCCAGGTCTCTTTGCACTTCCCCTTCTCCCAATCTATTGCCATTCAAATAATAATCTGCCTTCCTGTTTTTGCCACCAAAGTGGACAACCTCACATTTATCCACATTATAGTGCATTTGCTATGTTTCTGCCCAATCACCCAATCTGTCCAAATCGTACTGGAGTTTCACGACATCCTCCTCACAGCTTACCCTCCCACCCAGCTTTGTGTCATCTGCAAATTTGGAGATATTACATCCAATTCCCTCGTCCGGATCATTAATATATACTGTGAACAGCTGGGGTCCTAGGACCGATCCTTGCGGTACCCCACTAGTCACTACCTGCCAGTCGGAAAACGACCCGTTTATTCCAACTCTTTGCTTTCTGTCCGCCAACCAGTTCTCTATCCAAGAAAGCAGCCTTCACAATGCCTGAAAATCAGGACATTATTTTGTGAACATGTTTTAATTGTGCCCAAAAGCCTGTACGTGCCATGCTCAGAGATTCATTGCAAAGACCCCTCAGAGGCAAAGAATCAGAAGCCCCCTCCAGCAGCCTTTGAACATTGGATGGCAGGGCTTAACAGGCAGCCCTGGTGAGGGTTCAAAAGGGAGAATAGCAGGAAAATAGCAGTGATCGTGTTTTCCTCATTATAATCTGACTTGCGTCAGCCTTGGCTCAGTGGGTAGCACTCTCTAGGTGGGAGGGGCTAGGAGTGAGCCAGGTGTTACTGGTTGCCTGATTGCAGCTGGGAGTTTGAGGGGGTTTTGTAAAAAGTTGGTGGTGGGTTTTGGGATTTTGTTTTCAGGTTTTAGTGCCTTTTTGGCCCACAAAAACAGCCAGATGGCTGCTGAGGGGTTCGGAGTGCCAGGGCCCTCAGAGGACAATGTTCCCGAGAGGATTTTAATTAGGGAAGAAACTGTGGTGGGAAAGGGAAAAAAAAGGCCCAAAGATTTGGGCCGGGACCCCAGGAGCTTTGGTAAAGAAAACACGGTGGTGGTGCAGTGTGAAGATAAGAAGATTCGAGATTGGGATATTATCCAGGTGGTTCATGAGGACTGTGGCGAGGGAAGCTGCTTTGCCTGCCGACCAAAGCCAAATGTGGGATTCGAGCTGATGGTCAGTGGTCGTGAGGAGGTGGAAAGACTGTTACTCAGCCTGAAAGTTGGTGAGAAATTCTTGGAGGTGACTCTGCTATATTCAGAGGAGGTGGTGGTTTCATTTTTAAACTTGCCAGTTTACATAGAGGACGAAGTGCTAAGCAAGAAGTTGGAGTCGTGGGACATTAAAATCTGATCTACAATAAAGAGGAGGTACTATCCGGGAACACGGGTAGCAGACGGAATCCAGTATGTAAAGGTGCGGTTCCCAGAGGGGGTGAGTGTAAAGTCCGTGCCTCAATAACACAAGGACTTCGGGAGAACAGTTTAACAGGTACTTTACTGAACAGGAGGCAACGTCAGACTGAAATACAGAAGCCTGCTGGGGCCTTTTATACAGGGGTGGTCACTGCCGGTACTGCAGTCTAAAACCAGTTATTCCCTTAAAGGTACATACACAACAATTCCTCCCCTTTTAGATAAACAGTACATAACATTCATTTAACAACTAAATAATAACTAATTACAATTACAATTTTCTCGGTACTGTATACATCAACTGGATAGCGCCTTTCTCGAGTATCCTGTTGTTGCGGTGGAGTTGATTCAGGCTCATTGTCATTGGTTGGTTCATCAGCTTCCAATACCACTGCTTCTGAGGTGGACGAAATCTGTACGTCGGGCTCATTACCAGGTGCACATGCTTGTGGTATAGGTTTGGCTTGTTCCTGTGACTCTAGAATCTGGTCAGCATGGCGTCTCACGATGCTCTCTCCAACGTCCACTGTGTACATTAGTGGTCCCCGGCACACTGACAGCTGTTCTCTCCTTGGCGAGAATGCTGGCAACAGCGAGTCGCCATATGCTGGCCATCCCTTCACCGTCAAATCATAGACCCGAGAGAGTGTCGGGTCATTTCGGGTTTCCTTCTCAATACTTGCGTTTGTAACAGGCAAACATTCAACTATGGTCGCATGGAATATCTCCACAGGGTCCACTGCAGGTTCTTCTTCCGCCGTAGGCAACAGTAGGCGTGACAGGCCATCAGCGTTCCCATGCTGTTTCGTACCCTTGTACTCTATGTCGTACTGATGTGCCCCTAGGAAAAGTGACCATCTTTGCAGCCGTTGCGCTGTCATCACCGGAACGCCCTTCTTTGGTTAAAAATGGAGTCCAGGGGCTGATGATCAGTCAGTAGGGTGAATTTCTGCCCGTGCAGATAGTGGTTGAACTTCTTCACCCCCCACACCAGGCTGAGGGCCTCCCTGTCAATCTGGACGTAGTTACGCTCGGCTGAGGTTAGCGAGCGCGATGCAAAGGCTATTGGCCTCTCTGAACCGTCACGGAATTTGCGTGACAGCACCGCTCCAATGCCGTAAGGTGACGCATCACATGCCAACCGAATCGGTAGTGTTGGGTTGTAGTGGGCCAATACTTCTTTTGAAGTGATTAGGCATTTACATTCCTGAAAGGCACGCTTACACTCATCACTCCATTTCCATGTTATTCCAGTTTGAAGCAGGGCGTTCAGTGGGTGCAGAATTGTAGATAAATTCGGCAAGAACTTATGGTAGTAGTTCACCAACCCGAGGAACGACCTCAGTTGCGACACATTTTCCGGTGCTGGAGCCTTGACTACAGCCTTAATCTTGTCCGGCGATTTATGCAACCCTTCCTCATCAATCATGTGGCCACAGTGCGAGATTTGTCTCCTGAAGAACTCGCATTTTGGGCGGTTGGCTCGTAGCCCATATTCCTGCAATCTCGTGAGCACCTGCTCCAGGTTGGCAAGGTTTTCATTGTCATCTTCGCCCGTAACCAGGATGTCGTCCAAATAACACTGGGTCCCCGGGATCCCTTGCAGGACTTGTTCCATTGCCCTCCGCCGAATAGCCAGGGCCGATGCTACCCCGAATACCAGTCGATTTTACTGGTAAAGGCCTTTGTGAGTGTTTATCATGAGGTATTTCCTAGATGCTTCTTCCACCTCCATCTGTAGATACGCTTGAGCCAGATCAATCTTTGCAAAACGTTTCCCTCCAGATAGTGAGGCGAAAATATCTTCTATCCGTGGAAGTGGATACTGCACTGTGTGCAGGACTGGGTTCACAGTCACCTTGAAGTCCCCACAGATGCGAACCTTCCTTGGCTCCCCAGGCGTGCTGCTCAATGCTTTCTTCATTACAGGAACGATGGGTGTGGCCCACTCATTCCAGTCCACCTTGGACAGCACACCCGAACGCTCCAGACTCTCCAGTTCAGCTTCAACGGCTGGGCGGATCGCGTATGGCACCGGTCTGGCCTTGAAAAATTTTGGGTTTGCGTTATCCTCAATCTTTATGGTTGCCTTTACTCCTTTTAGAGTCCCAAGTCCTTGTTGGAACACCTCTTCCGCGTCAGATAGAATTTCTGACAGACGTCCAGGTGCGACGTCATCATCCTTTTTGTCAGTCACAGTTAGCGCCAGAATGGAATGCCAATCCAATTGTATTTTTCGGATCCATTCACGTCCCAATAATGGTGGTCCTCCATCTCGTAGTATATACATATATAGGGGCAGTAATTCCTCCCCAAACGTGTGAGTACGGAAGGGGTACTCACGCGTCTGGCCGGAGGAAATGCCGGTTTTCAGCATGCACAGCGCATGCGCTGAAAACTGGCATTTCCTCTCCTCTAACCCAAGAGGTGAAGAGGCTAGCGCATGCGCTGTAGGGGGCAGCACGTGATCCTTGGATTTCCTCTGTTTTGGGGGATTTGCGCATGTGTAAAGGCCTCCGGTCTTTACGCTTGTAAAAAGCACACGTTACAGCTAAGTGGTGTTTTAGTGCAATTTAGAATTTTTTTTCCACAGGTTTATTATTTTAAAGAATCTACAATAAGGTAAGTTTAGTTTTAGACCCTTTTTATTAAAAATTTATTTTTTTCAAAAAAAAAAATTATTGTTTAAATTATTTTTTTAAACTTATTTATACTTAATTTAATGATTGGGATGTTTTTTTAAATTTTATTTAAAGTTTAAGTAGTGTTTTGGGGTGCAGTACTTCTCATGAGTTTGACAGTTCTTACTCTCAAACTTATGAATGAAGTTTCCCCTCCCCTGATTGGCTGAACAGTGCTCACCTTATCCCAGCCGGCACATCGCACTAACTACGCCGCTGGGTCAGGTTAGCATAGCGCGTCGACATCAGAACCGATCCACTGACAGGAAATCCACTGCGGGCCAGGTTTCAGATGTCGGCGCGCCGGGTAAGTGCACATCGGGGGCTTGCACGCGTGGCAAGCCCCCGACACCAAGTTCTGGGCCATAGTTTCTGTGTTTTCTTGCCGTTATATTTAACTGGCACCCTTATTTTTCCTCTGGGGTAGACCTTTTGCCCTGTATATGTCTTCAATACAATGGATGTGTCCTTTAAGGGTATGTGTGAGAATAGCTGCTCATACTCTCGTCGATTCATAACAGTTAGGGCTGATCCTGTGTCCAATTCCATCTTTACTGGGGACCCTGCTATCATGAGGGTGACCCAAATGGTTCGGTGATCTTCCTTTGCGATCATGTTGTGTAACTTTAAACAACTTAGTCTCCTGCTCCCGGAGTCCTTATCACTCTCCTGATCTTCCGAACTACTGTCTGTCAGTTTCTTTACTTTCCTGTACTGTTCCTTAGTAGTTCTTGTCGTGTTGGTTCTCTTTCCCGACCTGCAGACTCTTGCTATATGTCCCATTTTTCTGCACTGCCTGCATACTTTGTCTTTAAACCAGCAGTCCTTCTGCTCATGGGTTGTTCTGCCGCAGCGATAGCACTTTTCTGCTCCATACGCCATTTCGTTAGCGCTGTATTCTTGTGGTTTCTGTTGTATTTCCGCAGCTCCCCGTGCTGCTGCTTCGTAGGATACTGCCACGCTGAAAGCCTGTTCTAGCGTCAGGTCCTTTTTTGAAAGTAGTCATTTCTGGGTTCCTTCATTCTGGAGCCCGCAGACAAACTTATCCCGTAAGGTGTCTGCCAGTCCTGCTCCGAACTGGCAGTGCTTTGATAACTTGCGTAGTTCCGTAAGATAGTCAGCATTGCTTTCATCTTTGTGCTGGTTTCTTTTATAGAACTTGAATCTTTCTGCTATCAGCAGTGGTGTAGGGCTTAGGTGTTACTGTAAGATATGAACAATCTCCTCAAAACGTTTCTCCATTGGTTTAGCTGGGGTAATTAAATTCCGCAATAGGCTGTACGTACTCGCACCCATCAGATTTAATAATACCGACACCCTCTTTCCATCGGCCACCTCATTTGCCTTGCAGTACACTTCAATTCTTTCCACATACGTGGTCCAGTCTTCTACCTCATTGTCGAAAGCAGTGATACTGCCACTTTTCGGCATCTTGGGTGATTTAAAATGGCGCCTCCCATGCTTTTGCTTCTTCCCCAATGGAATAAAATGGTGTCTCCCGCGCTTTTGCTTCTTCCCCAACGGGATAAAATGGCGCCTCCCATGCTTTTGCTTCTTCCCCTTGCTGCCACGCTGCTCCTAGCATTCTACAGGGTAATGGCGGTGACCCACAGCTTCGGCGCGTATCGCTTTCCTTCCCCCCGTTTATTTTCTCTCCGCTGCCCTGTTCTTGAGCACCGACGGCGCCCTGTGCGCTCCACCCTCTCTCTCTCTTGTTTTCTTTTCCCGGCGACGCTGCGCGGCCCGTTTTGTAGAGCCGCTCGATCGAGCTTGAGCCCGCCGCAGTACCGAAGGGTCAGCGCACTACCTGCTACCAGCACGATTTGCTGGAACACCTTAACTGGGGAGCCAAGCACAGCTCTCCACAGTCTCTCCCGCAATTCTCCGAACACCGATGAATTCTTTGGGCGGTTGCCCTCGGTCGACGCCCGTTGCTCAGACTACGACCTCCAAGAACCCTCCTCTCAGGGCGAGATCCCCGTGAGATGGTGCCACACTGCAGGTGAGTTCGAACTTACTCGTCGCCACTGTAAAGTCCACGCCTCAATAATACACGGACTTCGGGAGAACAGTTTAACAGGTACTTTACTGAACAGGAGGCAATGTCAGACTGAAATACAGAAGCCTGCTAGTGCCTTTTATACAGGGGTGGTCACTGCCGGTACTGCAGTCTAAAACCAGTTATTCCCTTAAAGGTACAAACACAACAGTGAGTTCATTGCCTAAGAGAAGAAGAACAATATGAAGTTCGAGACACTGGAAGGAGTGCAGTACTTTTGTGTGCTGCATGATAACCAAGTAAAGGTGTGCTATTATTGTCTTGGACATGACCATCTCGTAAGAAACTGTCCAGACCCGTATTGTTACGATTGCGGTGCGTCGGGACATATCGCTCGGAGCTGCAAGGCGGAGAGCTGTGGGGTGTGTCACAAAGGCCCCACCCGCTGTGAGTGTGTGGCAGAAGGGAGCGATATGAGTGATGAGGAGATGGGAGAAGGAGCAGGAGAAGAGAGTGGAATGGCCGGAGGAGCGATGCAGTTGGAGGACACAGCCGGTAAAATGAAGGAGAAAGGAGCACAGGAAGAGGCAGAGGATGACAGAGCGGAGAACGGGATGGAGATGGCAGAAAACACGTCGAGTGCTGTGGAGGGGAACAAAGACAACAGCGGGCAGCGAGGGTCGAGTGCAGACTCGAGCCTTAGTGCGGTTCGGCTCCCCCTGGGGAGTCTGGTGTCTGCAGGGGGAGAGGTGGCAGGAGCGGGGTGTGTGGTGGATGTGGGTGCTCCGGGGAGAGGCGGGAGTCGGATATCTTGGTGAGCGGGAGGGGGCAGGACGGGGAGAGGGTGCAAGAGGCAGGAGCCTTAAAGGGACAGCAGGATGGGATCGGCGAGATAGAGACGTCAGAAGGGAACAATTTAGGTGCGCCATTGCCCCATGGAGTGAGGGAACAGGGTGCAAGGGTCAAAGGTGGAGATGTGGTTGAAGGGAGCGGCACAGTTGGAGAAACTGTGATAGCAGGAAGACTCTCTATGGGAGATGAAGTATCTGACGGGGAGCAGGATTATGTATCTGACGGGGAGCAGGCACAGGGGGTTGCAGAAGAGCTTGAGTGTGAGGAATTAGAGGGGGACAGAGACATGGAAGTCATGGGTGGGGTGGCATCATGTGGAAAGGGAACGATTAGTGAGGGGCAGAAGGAAGGAGAAAGGGCAGCTCCTGGGCCCAAACTTAATGCAAGGAAGAGGCTGAAACAGCAGGGAGGGGTCAAACAGGAGGTGAAAAAGAGGCGGAGGCTGCAGGAAAAAGCAAGAGCTGCCCGAAAAGTTGAGAAGGAGCATGAGAGGAGGGAAGAGCCAGAGATTAAATGATGGGGAGATTATCAGGCATACTTCCCTTCTTTGGAGCCATGATTACATTGGTCTCGATTAATGTGAACGGACTGAGGGGTGAGAAGAAATTGCAGCAGTTGTTGCAGGGTTTTAAAGGTTCGGACTTGTGTCTGCAAGAAAACTTTTGGGATGAGGATATTGTAGAAAGAGTTCAGAAGGTTTGGAAGGGAGAGGTGTTTGCAAGTTGTGCTAACAATAGCCGTAGAGGGGTGGCTGTTTTGGTGAGTCCGCCCATAAAAGAGAACGTTGCCTTGGTGGACAAGGACACTGAGGGGAGATTTTACGGCTAAGGATAAAAATGGAGTGATTTAATTGCGATCTCTTTAATATCTATGTACCGAACGACCATTGCAAGCGTCGCGAGTTTTTTCGGGGGTTATTCACTGAAGTGGCAGAGGTGGAAAATCCTTGTATAGTGGGGGATTTTAATGTATTTTTATCTCGGATGGACATTTCAGACCAGATGACCTTTAAGGATGATAACTCCAGAGGGATGATTGTAAAAATGATGGCAAATTTAAATTTGAGAGACTTATGGAGGGACCGGAACCCCATAAAAAGGGAGTTCTCCAGAGCAGGTTGGGTGGGTGATGTTTTAAAATAGAGCCAAATAGATTTTGTGTTAATGTGGGAAGGGTTAAGTTCGGAGGTGATGGAGATTTATTGTAAAAAAGTATTTTTTAGTGATCACTCAGCTTTGGTTCTTAGAATTAGTAACAGCAGAGTTAAGATCGGTTCAGGGGTGTGGATTTTAAACAATCAATACCTGAAAGAAATTGCTTATAAAGAAGGGATTATAAATATAATAAAGAATGCTTGGAAGGAACCTTTGTTCTTGAAAGAAAGAAGAGTTTGGTGGGACAATTTCAAAATGAGGTAAAAGATTTTTCGGTACGTTATGGGAAAAAGAGGGCGGCAGCTAACCGGCATCGAGAAGAGAATATAAACAAAAGGTTTATGGATGTCTGTAAAGCAGTTGACGGAGGGGATAAGGGAGCTGAGACTAAGTTCCGGGTGCTAAAGGAAGAGTGGGAATTATTGCAAGCTGAAAAATGCAAGGGGGCCATTCTCCGTGCAAAGGCTAGAGATGCATTGGAGGGCGAAAGATGCACGAGATATTTTCTAGAGCAAGAGAAGCTGCGACAGAGATTATCGTTAATTGAAGAGTTGAAGGTTGGGGAGAGATCATTCATGAAAGTGGGGAGATTTTAGAGGTGGCTAGCAGCTTTTATAAAGAGTTATATACAAAAGAAGACATTTCCAAATTGGCGATGGAAAAGGTTACTGCTTTTATTGAAGAGGGTTTAAAGGAGGATGAGAGAAGCATGTGTGACAAAGAAGTAGGTTTAGCGGAAATATAAGTAGCAATAAGTGGAATGAAGGGGGGGAAAAGCCCAGGGCCCGATGGACTAAGTGCAGAATTTTATAAAGAATTTTTTGAGATTTTAAGTCCATTGCTCTTAGAAGTTTTTAAGGAAATTAAAATTGAGGGAAGCCTGGCCCCATCTATGAGGAGAGGTATCATAAGCTTAGCTTATATAAAAATAAAGGGGATAGATGGGATCTGAAGAATTGGAGGCCCATCACATTATTAAATGTGGATTATAAGATCTTGGCGAGGGTTATGGCAAATCGTTTGAAGAAGGTGTTACCGGAGATAGTTTGGCCCTCTCAGTCCTATGGAGTCATAGGCCGGGACATCGCAGACTCTGTGGTCTCAATCCAAGATGTGATAGAGCTCATGGAAGAGAGTGGGAGGGAGGTTTATGTATTAAAGATAGATCAAGAGAAAGCCTTTGATAGGGTCTCTCATGAGTTTTTATTGAAGGTTTTGGAAGCATTTGGTTTCAAGGAAAATTTCATTCAGTGGATAAGGATTTTTTATTCAAACATATTTAGCTGCGTTAAATGTAATGGTTTTTTATCCAAGTATTTTCCGATACAGAGATCAGTGAGACAGGGTTGTCCCCTGTCCCCAATGTTGTACACATTGGTAGCTGAACCATTAGGTTATATGATGCGAAAGAAACAAGGTGTAGTTGGGATTGTGGTCCCCAGTTCTGGGCTGGTGTCAGTGATACACCAATATGCAGATGACACAATCTTAACATTGAGAAATGGGGAGTCAATGAGGAAAGCTATGGATGTAGTGAAGGAATATTGTAGAGCTTCAGGAGCCAGAGTGAATTATAGTAAGTCCCAATGCCTGGTTGCAGGGAGGGGTAGGGGGAATGGTTGGGGGAATGTCCCTTTAAGGTGGTGGAGGTTTTGGAAGTTCTGGGGGTGCATATGGGGTGCAAGAAAGACAGGGATGAAGTGGATCGATTAAATTGGGAACCGAAGGTTATGAAAATTAAAAAGATTTTGGGAAGATGGGAAAGAAGGTGGTTGAAAGTGCAAGGAAGTGCGACAGTGGTGTCTGCCCTCCTGCTATCTGAGCTATGGCACTTATTGACGGTGGAGGATATTCCCGAGTGGGCGGAAAAGTCCATCCGAGAGGCTTGTGTGAGGTATTTATGGGAAGGGAAACCAGCCTTGGTGGCATACAATACCATCATTGGATGGAGAAATCAGGGAGGGCACAATTTTCCAGATATTGATTTGAAGAAGAAATCCTTTAGAATCAAATGGGTGAAGAGATTACTTCAGAAGTCAAATACAAATTTTTGGAAGAGTTGTTTTGAGCATTTTTTTAAATGAAGTGGGATAGGAGGGCAGGGGATATTGTATATGGAATACAATAATATATTTTTGAAATCGATTAAACTTCCCCCTAGGTTTTATAAGGGGGTTGTAGAGACTTGGGCCCAATTTTTAAAAAGTATGCAGTTTATGCCCAAGGGGGCTAAGGAATTTTTAGAACAGCCCTTATTTTTGAACAGGTGGGTCAACATCGAAGGAGAGGTTTTATTTAATCAAGCTTTTATAAAAGCTGGGATTATATCGGTGAAAGATGTATTATACGAGGTAATTCCAGGTTGGTTGCCGGAAGCGATAGTGAGGGACATGGTGTGGGAGGAGGATCAGGAGGTAGAAGGAAAAGCAATAGGAATTATGTATGAGAAGATTGTGAGGGCAATGCCATAGGATTGGGTGGAAGAAATAAATGCGGAAATCTCCAAAGGAAGTAAAATGCATCCTGCTTTTCCAAGCTTTGTACTGGAGAAAGGGGGAGAGTTGGTTCAATTTGACAACTGTAATACTCGAGATTTCTATGAGGTAGTCAGAGAATGGAGATTCAAGACACCTGCTGGTCAGGAGTTTTGGCAGAGTATATACCCACAGCTGGACTTCAACAGGATTTGGAAGGGAGTGTGGGTGAATTTTAAATGCCCAGAATGGATTGAACTGGATTTCAAATTGGCTCATAACCGGATTTTTACCATGATGGTCTTGTGCAAGTTTGGACGAGTGGAGGCGGCAACTTGCCCAATGTGTGGGACACGGGATGAGACTTTGTCCCATTTACTGGTGTAATGTCCGCAGTTAAATGACTTTAAGTACTATGTTCGACAGTTGTGTGAAGCTTTTTTGCTGGGTGGGGACCGAAGGGCGAGAATGGGAATACCATGGGACTCAATTTTGAGATGTGGATTGCAGGAGAGTCTGCCCGAGTCTAGCGGAGCGGCAATTAATTTAATGTTCAGTTTGGCTAGATTCGTGATTGTGCAAAGAAGGAATGCTCTGTTTTTTAAGGGGAGGAGAATCAATCCAAAAGATTATTTTAAATATAAGCTAAAAGATCATTATAAGGCTCTGTGGATGTTTTATTCAGAAAGGAATTTAAGGACAGTATTTTACAACCAATTTTTAAAGTACAATCGATTAATATATGTTACAGGTGACAAATTAAACTTCAGGTTTTGATGTTAAAATGTGGTGGCGGAATGGCTGTGCAGAGCGGTGGAATTGATTTGTATCATACAATGTAATGATCACAATGTTGTAAATGTTCTTAATGTTCAATAAAGTATAATATATAAAAAAAGTGGGTAGCACTCTCACCTCTGAATCAGAAGGTTGTGGGTTCAAGTCCCACTCCAGAGACTTGAGCATAAAAATCTAGGTTGACACTGCAGTGCAGTACTAAGGGAGCGCTGCACTGTGTGTGGTGCCATCTTTTAGATGAGACATTAAACCGAGGCCCCGCCTGCTCTCTCAGGTGGACGTAAAAGTTCCCGTAGCACTCTTTCGAAGAAGAGCAGGGGAGTTATCCCTGGTGTCCTGGGCCAATATTTATTCCTCAACCAACATAACAAAAATAAATTATCTGGGTCATTATCACATTGCTGTTAGTGGGAGCTTGCTGTGCACAAATTGGCTGCCGCATTTCCTACATTACAACAATGACAACACTTCAAAAGTACCTTTTTGACTGTAAACACTTTGGGACGTCCAGAGGTCGTGAAAGGTGATATATAAATGGAAGTCTTTCTTTTCTTGTATGTGCCTGTTCATATAGGAACCAATGCATTTGATTCCACTGGGCACAACTTTTGAAAAAGGGGGAAGATCTTGGGGCAATGTTGATCATGTCTCCGAGCACATGTGGTTCAGATCCATCAGCAAGATGGTGGTAGGAAGGGCTGGAAAGCCTAGGCCCATGTGTTTTATGTGGGGGCCTGGAGGAGAGAGAGGAACTCGAAGATTGACTGACCTCTGTGGAAAATATGATTCTGTTGTGTTCCACATGCATTTGCATTACCCTTCATTTGCTCAGACATGGCTACCTTTTTTATGTGTTGAGTAAGATGGAGGAGGTGATTTACTTCTCATATATGTCACTACAAATGGAAAAATACATTAAAAGAAACCTTTAAAACTCTTCTCATAAACTGCATCACAAGGGTACAAGGGTAAATATTCAAAGCCTCTGCTCCCTGGTCTCACTTGACAGGACTGTGGGTAGGAGAATTGGATGGAGAGGCCAGTGCCCCTGCCTTTGCCACAGTCCTGATTTTCATTTCAATGGCTGGAAAATCGTCAATGCCGCGAATCAGGTGCACTGACCTTCTCTTCTAAATCTCCGCGCTGCCCTCCTTTCAAGCAATATTGCTCCGCGGGTGTACATCTTAGAAATGTTCTTATGCTGAAAGTCACAACAGGCAACATGGTGCAGCAGCTTCAAAGAATATCCCTGGCCCTTTGCTAATAACAGATCGGGGCCTGGGTTTTCTGAATATTTTTGCACCTTTTTTGTGGCACTTTCAGGAAAGGAGGGTGTGGGAGATGGGGAGAATGGGGAAGCTGTTCTGTGGACTCCCCAGCCTTTCCTGCCACTCCTGGAATTTCCCATTGGAAGCCATGGAAGACACTGAATGCATCTAGGCTGATTCAAATTAAAAATCCTTGGGAAAGCATCATCGAGCATATTTTCAATCACTAATGTCTTAGCAAATCCAGGTATGAGAAATGCCATTGCACTCCTGATGTCAGGTGTTCTTAAGGAAGTGGAGGGGAGATTTCAAATGTAAAGGCCTCAGAGCCTGGTGCAATCGATCACAGAGCAATTGATTGTACATGTAGATGGGCAATTTTTTAAAAATTGTTAAAACTCAACATTTTCTCATTAACCAGCACCGTCGGACCTGCTACGAAGTGGTAAATGCCCCAGTGATTTTCTCCTCCCCACCCCCCCCCCCGCCTCCATACCCCCCTCCCCGATCTAGATAATTTCCCTGGACCAGACATGCTGCAAGGAATATGTCACATTTATCATAACTAGCCTGGTCCCAGAAAATCTGCCAGGGTTAGGGAGGAATGAGATAGGTGAGGGCAAAGCCCACCTCGCCACCAATCCATTGGAATTCCTGATGGATTTGTTAAATCTAGACCAATACTTTATTAACAAAATGAATCTTATTCATTCATGGGATGTGGATGTCGCTGGCTATGACACTTCAGAGTCACATATAGGCCAGACCGGGTAAGGGCGACAGATTTCCTTCACTAAAGGAAACCAGTTGAATTTTTACGACAATCCAACAGTCACTTTTACTGATACCAGCTTTTTATTTAAGTTCTTTTTTAAACTAAATTCAGATTTTCAAACTGCCATGGTGGGATTTGAACTCGAACATCTCTGGATTATTCATAACATTTATTAGACCAGTATTGTACCCATTTCTGAAAAACATTATTTCCAAAGAAAAGATGGCATGACATAAATCACATTGAAATACCTAAGTGCATCGCCTGTGTTTGATTTTGTGTTGAAAATGGCATCCTGGAAGCATGTCACAATAACGAGCGAGATATTTATTCAGCATCACTGATAATGGTTTCCTGTGACTGAATGAAATAAATTAATTTGGTGCCGAAGCATTGATCACCATTGAGCAGTGATATTGGTGCCAAGGCTATACTGAACAGTTACATTTAGTATTGAATGGGAACACATAGTAATACTTCACCTTGAAGTCAATGCTTCATTTAGCATGTACATGCTTGCTCTGCAGTTCCCATCAGTGAATGGCAGAATTGTAAGGAACAGACAGTTTGTCATTATCTTGCAGTGACATTCTTAGGGAGCGGTAGCGAGCGGAAGCACAAGCATGAGCACATGAGCAAGAAACAGAGGTAGTTTTGCCTTTGGGTGATGGTGTAAAATGGGCGATATCCATTCAGCTGCACATTATACATCTCTTCTGATTTTAATTTCCTATTCAATGGAAATTAAAATCGGGAGAGAAGCATAACAGGAGGATAAATCGATATCGCCCGTTTTACACTATCACCCAAAGTAAAAAGATCCCCCCCGAGAAAGAGCAAGAAAAAGAACAGACAAACCCGACAAAAAGCACTGTGCCTTTGTATAAAAAAATGGCTAAATGGCTCACTGCCTCAAACTGAAATCACTCCCTACTCAATCCTGCCTTTATTAATATTACAACGTGCTCTTAGAAAATGATTGCCGTGATGCTTTTAACATCAATTATCACTGTGAACAAAAAATACGTTTGAAAAAATTCTTAAACAGTTTTTATAAGCTGCATTACAATAGATCGTGATTCTACTTCAAAGTGCAATTCTTCAACAGCGAACATGGCGTAAAAAATGCCTCTTTAATAAAATGAGGTTTTTTTGAAACTGTTTTCCGTAAAGAAGTTATAGCATGATGCAAATCACATTGAAAACAAGCATTCTAGTTTCAAAATGATTTGTAAAAGAATGATAATGGTTTTATTTTGGCTTTATATACTAATCATCCATAAATTTACCATCACCCTAGAATAAGCCATGATGCATTGAAGCTACTGCCTCATAATGGACGACGTTCAGGCTTGGGCTGATAAGTGGCAGGTAACATTCATGCCACCAAGTGCCAGGCAATGACTATCTCCTACAAGTGAGCATCTAACCACCGCCCCTTGACATTCAACAGCATTACCATCGCCGAATCCCCCACCATCAACATCCTGGGGATCATCATTGACCAGAAACTTAACTGGACCAGCCACATAAATACTGTGGCAACAAGAGCAGGTCAGAGGGTAGGTATTCTGTGGCGACTCCCCAAAGCCTTTTCACCATCTATAAGGCACAAGTAAGGAGTGTGACGGAATACCCTCCACTTGCCTGGATGAGTGCAGCTCCAACAACATTCAAGAAGGACAAAGCAGCCCGCTTGATTGGCACCCTATCCACCACTTTAAACATTCACTCTCTCCACCACCGGTGTACCGTGGCTGCAGTGTGTACCATTTACAAGATGCACTGCAGCAACTCGCCAAGGCTTCTTCGGCAGCACCTCCCAAACCTGCGACCTCTTCCACCTAGAAGGACAAGGGCAGCAGGCGCATGGGAACACCACCACCTCCAAGTTCCGCTACAAGTCATACACCATCCTGACTTTGAAGTATATCACCGACCCTTCATTGTCGCTGGGTCAAAATCCTGGAACATCCTCCCTAACAGCACTGTGGGAATACCTTCACCATACAGACTGAAGCGGTTCAAGAAGGTGACTCAACACCACCTTCTCAAGGGCAATTAGATATGGGCAATAAATACTGGTCTTGCCACTGATGCCCACATCCCATAAATATATATTTTTTTAAATAAGCAAGAGAGGTCAAATTGATTCACATTCTAGTTTTCTCCCTCTTTGTGATGAAGTATCCTCCTAGAAGGATAAGGGCAGCAGGCGCATGGGAACTCCACCACCTCCAAGTTCCCTTCCAAGTCACACATCATCCCAACTTGGACATATATTGCCGTTAGATAGTTTTCTAGATCAGTATGTTGAGGAACTAACTAGGGAACAGGCTATTTTAGATCTAGTATTGTGCAACATGAAAGGGTTAATTAATAATCTTGTAGTAAAGGGGCATTTAGGGAAGAGTGACCATAATATGATAGAATGTTATATTGAGTTTGAAAATGACTTAGTTAAATCTGAAACTAGGGTCTTAAATCTAAACAAAGCAAACTACGTAGGTATAAGGGGTGAGTTGACTAAGGTAGCTTGGGAAACTACATTGAAAGGTATGGCAGTGGACGAGCAATGGCTAGCATTTAAAGAATTAATACATAATTTACAACAAATATACATTCCTTTAAGTCACAAAAAAAACCAGGAAAAGTTGTCCAACCATGGCTAACAAGAGAAGTGAAAGATAGTATTAGATCAAAGGAAGAGGCTTATAATGCTGCCAAAAAGAATAGTAAGCCTGAGGATTGGGAGGATTTCAGAATTCAGCAAAGGAGGACCAAGAAATTGATATAGAAAGGGAAAATAGAATATGAGAGTAACTGAGAGACATAAAAACAAACTGTAACAGCTTCTATAGGTATGTAAAAAGGAAAAGATTAGCAAAAGTAAATGTGGGTCCCTTACAGGCTGAGACAGGAGAAATTATAATGGGGAATAAGGAAATGGCAGGGAAATTAAACAAATACTTGTCTGTCTTCACAGAAGAAGATGCAAAAAACTTCCTGGAAATAGTGGAGAACCAAGGGTCTGGCGACAATGAGGAAATGAAAAAAATTAGTATTAGTAAAAAAGTAGTACTGGAGAAATTAATGAGACTGAAAGCCAATCAATCCCCTGGACCTGATAGCTTACATCCTAGGGTTTTGAAAGGGTTGGCTATAGAGACAGTGGATGCATTGCTTGTCATTTTCCAAAATCCCATAGATTCTACAATGGTTCCTGTGGATTGGAAGGTCATAAATGTAACCCCACTATTTAAGAAAGGAGGGAAAGAGAAAATGGGTAACTACAGACCAGTTAGCCTGACATCAGTAGTAGGGAAAATGCTAAAATCTATTATTAAGAATGTAGTGAAGGGATAATTACTAGTCCTAGCCCCTTTAGGGCTACCCCGGATCAGGTGTATTACCCAGACTTTCACTTTCAACTAATGTTAGAGGTAGCCAAATCCTAAAGATGCTTAATTGGGTCTAAAGGTCCAGATTGTCTCTCCCTAAAGGAAAGGAACAACCTGAAGACCGTCCTTCAAATAGCACTTTTAATAAGTTTAGCTAGAATGTAACCTTCCGGATATTATGAGGGTCCAGAAAACTCCCCCAGAATTCTGCAACTCCTCACCAAAGAGTGTACAGAGATTGAGTTTGCAAGTTTGATACAGAAGTACTATGTGAGACAATTCTAAAAATATATAGATTTATTAAAGAACTGACATGTAATTACAGTAGGTGTTTCAATCGCAACATTAACAGTTCCAAATACAGAAAGCTTTTACAATCTTATTATCAGAGATCCTTATTCTCAAATCTTAACTTTGTTACATTTTTACATTTCTTAGTCTTATTCCAGGATATCCACCAAAATCAAATAAAATACCTTTTTGATCCCCGAGACTCAGAGTTGTAGACTTACAGAGCTTGCCTCTGAAGCCGAGAAGCGCTTTGCCCCTTCAAGTGAATCTGTCTTCCCATTTGAAAGTTCAATTTTTATACCCTTTCTCAGTGGTATTTCCTTTGAAGTTTTCTGCTGATGTAAGCTAATTATCTCTAGTCATTTTTCTGTTGACCTCTGCTACTTTTACAGTCAGTTCAGCTGCCAGCAATGCAGACTCGTGTCTCTACCCTAGGTGTTCGAAGCTCATCACAAAAACAATGTGATGGCTGGTGCATCTGTTTGTTGTTATTCTTACCAAAGTCTTCCTTTGTATCTTTTTACAATGTGTAAATTAAAAACACCTCAACTGGATGCACCATTGTCTTCTTAGTTATATCAACTGTTTGTAACACTGGTTCATGTCTCCGTGTTCCATTTGATGTTATTTTTACGAAGGCATATGTTTCTTTAATTTATGTGTTTTTTTCTTTCTGAAGTGTTGGTTTAAGACACTTTAACAGGGTATACCATTGTGTTCTTTCCAAGGCTTCAGACTTTCTGGAACCTCTAAACTTCTGCTTCAATAAGGCTGTTGATTCAGTGTCAACAACTTATCTTATCTCAATATCCTGTATGCTGTTTACAGCTTTAGTTTGTTAAGGCTTTTAGATTTTTCAAGCCCAGTTTGTCATGTTTTAATAAAGTCAAAATTCTTTCATAGGATGGTGTATTTTTCTGAATAGGTATATTGCTTATTCCTTCACAGTAGTAACAGGGCACTCAGAAAATAATAATGGATTGGGCAGGATTAATGAAAGGGAAATCATGTTTGACAAATTTGAGGTTGTAACTAACAGAATAGATATGGAGGAACCAGTGGATGTGGTGTATTTGGATGTTCAGAAAGCTTTCAATAAGGTGCCACACAAGAGGTTATTAAATAAAATTATGGCTCACGGGATTGGGGGTAATATACTAGCAGGGATTGAGGATTGGTTAACAGACAGAAAACAGAGAGAAGGAATAAACAGGTCAGTTTTGGGTTGGCAGGCTGTAACTAGTGGAATACCGCAAGAATCAGTGCTTGGGCCTCAGCTATTCACAATCTACATCAATGATTTGGATGAGGGGACCAAATGTAATATATCTAAGTTTGCTGATTATACAAAGCTGGGTGGGAATATAAGTTGTGAGGAGGATGCAAGGAGGCTTCAAGCGGATATAGACAGGTTAAGTGAGTGAGCAAGAACATGGCAAATGGAATATAACGTGGAGAAATGTGAAGTTATCCACTTTGGTAGGAAAAACAGAAAAGCAGAGTGGTTTTTAAATGGTGAGAGAATGGGAAATGTTTCTGTTCAGAGGGACCTGGGTATCCTTGTACATGAATCACTGTAAGTTAACATGCAGGTATAGTAATCAATTAGGAAAGCAAATGGTATGTTGGCCTTTATTATAAGAGGATTTGAGTATAAAAGTAAAGGGCCTAGAAATTCAGTATAGCCAGTTTTGGGGCGGTAAAGTCGTGCGGGCGCTAAAGTTTGCGCCCGGCGCAAAGTCGAGGGCACTTTGCCGATATTCAGTAGCTTCGCCCTAAGAGGTTGCTTGAGCGCTAAAACTGGCGATGCACGCCTATCTTTAGGCGCTAAGCCGGCGGTGCTGAGGGATAGCGCTGAGGCCGGGCGCAGCGCAGGTGCGGTCATTTCTTGATTGACAGCAGACACCGTGGCACCGGCCAGCTCTTAAAGGGGAAGGGTCGACTTGGTCTGCTGCAACGGCCTGCACACTGCAGCCTTCCAGCTAGGCCTGAACACTGCTGGTGATCAGAAGGAGCCATGGCAACGGTACAGAAGGCCCGTGAGCGTGCCCTGCGCTTCTCAGCCCATGACTTGAAGGTGATGGTGACGGCCTTGGAGAAGAGACAGCACATCTTGTTCCCGGACACTGGCAGGAAGCCTCCCACCAGCGTCAATAGGAAAGCCTGGAGGGAGGTCGCCCGCTGGGTGTCGGCCACCGGCGATTCCCCCAGGGACACTGTCCAATGCCGGAAGAAGTTTAATGACCTGACCAGGATTGTCAGGGTGAGTACCCTTTCCAGTCTCCTCCTCATCCTTGCATGTACACCTGACATGATGGGCAAAGGGACCTGAAAGCCCTAATGGCCAGCCCTCAGCCAGCAGCTATGGGACAGTCATGAACATCAATTGCACATTCTGCACTTTACACCATGGGAGGCAGCGCACACCACATCAGGGCTACACACTGGCCAAGCTATTCCACCATGGGAGGCAGTGCACACCACATCAGGGCTACACACTGGCCAAGCTATTCCACCATGGGAGGCAGTGCACACCACATCAGGGCTACACACTGGCCAAGCTATTCCACCATGGGAGGCAGCGCACACCACATCACGGCTACACACTGGCCAAGCTATTCCACCATGGGAGGCAGCACACACCACATCAGGGCTACACACTGGCCAAGCTATTCCCCCATGGGAGGCAGTGCACACCACATCAGGGCTACACACCGTACCTACAGGCCGTCCTTTCTCTTGCAGGCAAAACTTGCCAACAACCGAAGGCACCAGGAGGAGACCGGGGGAGGCCGCCCCCAGATCCAGGAGCTCACTCCCCTGGAGGAGCGCGTGAGTCACCTCATGGGAGCCCGGGTGATTGGGCCCGTCATCTGTGGAGATGCCGACCCTCTTCTGGGCCACAATGGTATGGACATCACCTTTTGGACCTCTCTCGTCGCACTTGCGCATCCGATCTACCTTCTTTGGCTCTGTCCGACCAATGCGCTGAATGCCACCAGTCATGCCTCCCTCGCTGACGCCCTCTCCTCACTCTAAAGCTACTCTTGTGCCTTCCTGCTTTCAGCTGGTGACGAGGAGCTCCCTGAAGCTGCCAGTGACAGCCCCTCCAAGGAGGAGGAGGAGGAGGAGGAGGAACAGGAAGGCGGACCATCAGGGCAGCACTCAGGTCCGGCTGCAGATGCCGAAGTAGTGGACACGTCTTCCCTGGAGGAAGTGTCGGAGGGGAGTGGAGCTGCTGGGACCAGTGGCGTCCAGCAACCCAGGAGGGCTGCGGTTGGTCCGCGGCCTTCCCCCGAGAGGGGGGAAGGATCGGAGGGGAGTGCAGTTGCTGGGCCCAGTCACCGCCGGCAACGTGGCAAGGGTCGGGCAGCTCTGCCCCCTGCTCCCCAGCGGGCGAGTCCAGACTCCAGTCCGGCCACGTTCAACTCAGAGGAGGCGCGCCACCTCGATCAAATGGCCCAGGATTTGGATCGCCGGCACACCGAGCTGATGGGGGTAGTGGCACGGATGCCTGAGGCGATCAAGTCCCTGGCTAGTAGTGTGCGCGAGTTCGGGGCCTCACATGCCGCGAGTGGCCGGCTGATCAGTGATGCCATCCAGACAATGGCTGCTCTGTTGCGGTCGCAGACCAGGGCAACAGGGGCACTCACTGCTGCCACACGCGCTGCGTCAGCCAGGCATCGCCTGGACACCCGCCGCGCTGCAGCAGCACAGCGGGCTGCCCTTCGGCAGATTGGTGCGCATGCTGCAGTGCGGGCCCGGGCGAGTGCCAGAGTGCCACATCACCAGCCAGCACCTACCATCCGCCAGATTGCACACATTCCTCCAGCAGTCACCGCCACTCCCCCAGTGGCGCCTCAACGGCAAGCGGCTGCGAATGATGTTGGCCAGGCACAGCTGCGCCAATCACCAGCCGGCCCCTCAAGGGCCAAACCCCATCTAGGCCGCCCCCCAAGGGCATCTGCCGGAAGGACGTCTGACCCTCAGGAGCCTTCCCCCAGCCTCACAGCAGCCACTGGGCAGAGCTTGCGGAGGAGCAGCAGGCCGGGCAGGGGCCCCAAAAGGCTCGACAAGGTCTCGCCCTCGCGGCCCAATAAGTAGACGGTGTGGCCAAGTGTTATTTTATATGGCGATGCCTATGTTTCTTTTGGGGATGGTTGTTTTGTTTCTGGGGATGTTTTTTGGGTTAAGGCCGAGGATGAAGGCCATTTTTGTCCAAATGTTCAGTTATTCCTCCCCAGGTTGTGGGAGTGAGTCATTTGATGTACTGTTTTTTGGGGCCGTTGAATGTTTCTGGGTTTCATGTGGGAAGGGGTTTCATTGGTCTAAAATAAAGATTTCTCTTTATTCAGAGAGTGTCCATGTTTGTTGCTGTAAGTGTTTGTTGCCTTCGCCGGCTGAGGGCTTGCGGAGCGGCTGCGTTCATGTTCCTTCATGGCCACAAGGCATTCCCTGACAGGGGGCTTAGAAGTGACGTTCAATAAGCCGCCGACGGACGGCCCTTGGACCTCCTCGCTCCCTCCTGGGATGGTACTCCTCCTCCTCCTGCTCCTCCTCCTCATGTTCCTCCTGCTCCTCCTCCTGAGGTGGTGGTCCAACGTGAGATGGCAGTGCCTGAGTCCTGCGGAGAGCCAGGTTGTGCAGCATGCAGCAAACAACGACGAATTGGGACACTCGGTCCGGGGAATACTGCAGAGATCCGCCGGAACGATCCAGGCAGCGGAACCGCTGCTTGAGGACGCCAATTGTTTGCTCGATTATGTTCCTGCTCGCTTGATGACTCTCGTTGTATGCCTCTTCAGCAGGGGTCCTGGGCGCGCGGAGCGGGGTCCTGAGCCAGGTACACAAAGGATAGCCTTTGTCCCCGAGAAGCCATCCTCTTGGGGGAGGCTGTGCCTCGAACATGTCACGCACAGTTGTCTGCCGCAGGATAAAGGCATCGTGGCTGCTGCCTGGAAAGCGGGCATTGACAGCTAGGATGCGCTACTTGTGGTCACACACCAGCTGCACATTGAGGGAATGGTAGCCCTTCCGGTTGCGGTAATCCTCGGCATGCTCCACAGGTGCCTGCAAAGCCACATGCATACAGTCAATGGCGCCCTGGACCAAGGGGAAGGCCGCGAATCTTGCAAATCCCAGTGCACGCTGATGCTGCCTCTCCAGGGCCATGGGGAAGGAGATGAATTGGCGTCTCCTTCTGAAAAGGGCATCGGTCACCTGGCGGATGCAGCAATGCACGGCGAACTGGGATATGTTAGCAATGTCCCCAGCAGCGGATTGGAAGGAGCCGGTGGCATAGAAGTTCAAGGCCACCGTCACCTTCGCTTCCACCGACAGAGACGTCCTGCTCCTGAGCTTTGGACGCAGATCTCTGCGAAGCAGATGGCAGATCTCTCCAACCACCTCCTTTCGGAATCTCAGCCTTTTTACACATCGCGCGCCACTCATGTTGAGGTAGGAGCGCTGCTGGTGGTATGCCCTGACTGGGTAAGGCCTATGTTGCCGACGCCTGTTGCCCCCTCTGCGTCTAGCCAGGGCTGCCCCTCTCACACCGCGTCTGCGAGCCCTACGGACATGGCGCTGAAACTCAGCGTTGACACCCCATGCAGCCCCCATAATATGCTGCCAAACAGTCAAATATCCAAGAGGCCACTTGCAACGCTCTGGCCTGAAGCCAAAAATACCTGAGCTAGTGTTGGCCCAAACCAGAAAGCTGTCTTCCTTGGTCTCTCTCCAGAAATCCGTTGCACAAGAGTGTTTGCTGCAAAATGGCTGCCCTTTATAGTGCAGGGTACGTGCCCTTTAATTTACGCTCCCCGGGGCCCGCGTCGGCTCTGTTGCGTTCCACTAAACAAGCGTTCGGGCCGCCGGCCGCACAATGGGGCGGTCCCACTGAAGTTCTGAATCGGGGCGCGCAAAGGGCGTTGCACGAGGATATGACGTCATTTTCTGCGCGCGCAGGTGAGCGCGTGCTAAGACTTTGCGCCGGCGCTAAATGTCTACTTAATTTGGGGCGAGGCGCAGATCGCGCTGCGCCCGGACGCTACACGCATAGCGCCTGAAATTCACTTCTCTTAAGGCGCTAACGGCTGGCGCAACCAACTGAATTTCTAGGCCAAGATGTCTTACTGCAAATATATCGGGCCCTGGTGAGACCACACCTGGAGTATTGTGTAGAGTTTTGGTCTCCTTACCTAAGGAAGGATATACTTTCCATAGAGGGAGTACAATGAAGGTTCACCAGACTAGTTCCTGGGATGGGGTGGTTCCTGGGATGGGGGGATTGTCCTATGAGGAGAGATTGAGTAGACTAGGCCTAATATTCTCTAGACTTTAGAAGAATGAGAGGTGATCTCATTGAAACATACAACATTTTTACAGGGCTTGACAGGGTAGATGCAGGGAGGATGTTTCTCCTGGCTGGGGAGTCTAGAACCAGGGGTCACAGTCTCAGAATAAGGGGTCGGCCATTTAGGACTGAGATGAGGAGAAATTTGTTCACTCAGAGGGTGATGAATCTTTGGAATTCTCTACCCCAGAGGGCTGTGGAGCCTCAGTCGTTGAGTATATTTAAGATAGAGATCAATAGATTTATAGATATTAAGGGAATCAAGGGATATGGCGATAGTGCAGGAAAGTGGAGATGAGGTAGAAGATCAGCCATGATCTTATTGAATGGCGGAGCAGGCTCGAAGGGCCAAATGGTCGACTCCTGTTCCTATTTCTTTTGTTCATACTTCTCTGACAATGGAAGTAACACCTCCAAAGTTTTGACTGTCCTGTATATGGAAAAAAATGCAACAAGAGCTGCTAACCAGAAAAAGAAAATGAAGTGTTGCTCATGACTGATCTAACAGAATCACATCCAGAAGGTCAATAACTTCAGCCATTAATTGTCCCCAGGAACTGCAAGCTTAGGGTTGGAATTATATTTGTGAGAAAGTAGCAATGTTTATAAGCTGAAGGAGCTACAGGCTGCAACCCCGTGGGCATCTAATTCTGATCAAGAACAACAAATGCAACCAAATGACAGTATAATTTGGCCATTTAGAAAGTCAGCCCTTCCTGACCTGACTAGACACCATTTATACTTTTAAAGGGGTAATTAAGCTCCTGATTTAAAGAAATAACTTATAATTGTATAGCAGCTGTCAAATCCTCAGGGTGTCCCAAAGTGCTTCACAGGCAGTGAAGTACTTGTGAAGCATAGTCTCTGTTGTTTTGTGGGAAAACCAGCCAGGCAATTTCTGCATAGCAAAGTACCATAAATGAGATGAATAACCAGTTAAAGGGTTAAAGCAAGCAAAATGAAAATCAGCAGAAACATACAGGAAAATCATTATTCAGAAAAAGAAAACTGAAGTAGACTGAACTTTTAGCACCTGGGATCGAATTCTGTGCCTTCCTTCTTGGCTGCCACTTATGCAGCGAACAAACATAAGGAAGGGAAATCTACAGTCCATAAGTCATAATGAGCCTCTTGGATAGTGCAAAAGCTATGATAAGTACGTGATGTAGTAATCAATCAATCACTTCTCCTATTAATCCCTTCTTTTGCAGATAATTGCTTTTTGAAATTCTGTTTCTACCCTAAAGATGAACTGAGTGTAAAAAGAAGATATTGTATCGAGAGACTTGCTTGAAACAGTGTGTGGGGATGCGAAGGAAAATTAATGAAATGTCAATCAAAATCATAAACTGTACAGCACAATGCAACACAGTGGAGGAAAGTTGTACAAAAATGATTGATTGGATGAAGTAGTAAGGTGAGAAGGTTTCCTTTCTGCGCTATGTGTCACAAAATTGTAAAACTATTTTTAAAGTCAGGTTTAAGATTTTGTAACACCTTGCACACAGAGGATATCTTCCCCCATCGTGAATAATTATTAGAGAACAAGCAGTTTAGCAAATAACACCAGGACCTTTGTGCTTTGACTCCGAGGGAGCCTTTTTAGACCCACTTACCTGTCGGCTTAACCATGTCAGTTTGCAAGTGAGTCTACGGCCGGAATTTTGCCAGCACTTAGGGGGCGGGATTGGAGGCGGGTCAGAGGTTAAACTCGCAATGATTGACGGCGAGTCCAAACTCGCCGTGATGCCACCGCCACGCATTTTTCCCGAATGTCGGGTCTCCAATTTGCAAATGGACCCGGCACCAATCGGCGGGAAAGGGATTAAAGGCACTTAACTGCCTATTAAGTGGTACTTTAGAGCTATTTTCACAGGGTTTTTGGATTTTCCAGCTTCTGACTCAGGTTTCACAACGTTCCAACAACATACCAGGTAAGTGTGGCGTGAACACCAGCGAGCTGGAGATTTCACAGCTGCAACTGCAGTGTAAAAGCTGCACACTCAAATCTGGTCATTTAGAAATCTGTGAGGTTGGTGATTGAATAATTTGGGAGCCATATTCCGTGTTTAGGCTGCAAGTATGTGTTGTGCACTATAGATCCACTGTAACCTGCACTGCTGGATTTTAAAGGCACACTTACCCTAAACTGTGTTCCCTCAAATTGTCTGCACACAGCTGGCAACGATGCCAAACCTTCGTTCTACATCAATTTATTACAATACTAGCTGGGGGGAGCCCGGCTTTGTCAGAGCTGTTTTGGGCCGGGCGGTTTAAATCGAGTGCCAGGCTTTGGGGCCCTGTCTGTGTCCCTTTGTGAATCTGCTGCCGGGCAACATTTCTACCTTTTAATACCTTGAAAGATGAAAGTGAAAGTACTTATAAAACGTTTTTGGTAAATCTTATGTTATTTTTAAAAGAGATACTAACTTTTTCAAAGCTGGATAAGGAGAGTAGTTTGAGCTGCAAGCAGTGAAACAATGGCTGTCAGATCCCTGAGATGAAAACAATTAGTCCCGCCCACACACACACTTAATACCTTGAAAGATGAAAGTGAAAGTACTTATAAAACGTTTTTGGCAAATCTTATGTTATTTTTAAAAGAGATACTAACTTTCAAAGTAGTTTGAGCTGGAAGCTGAAGTCATGGCACTGAAACAATGGCTGCCTGATCCCCGAGATGAAAATGATTAGTCCCGCCCACACACACACACACCGATTGGCCAACCATCAGGGGACCGTACTGTAGGATTGGTCAATCGTGACGGCACAGGATTGGTCGAACCTTGACGTCAGTCAATCAATGCTAGCAGATAATGAGTTTAATTTTGAAGGTTTTTTGCATAAGGCGCGAACAATTTTCGTCCGACCGAAAAGCAAATACGCTTACCAGCGTCCCGGAAGCGTAAGCTTTCTTCGGAGATAACGCACGCGTAGGTACGCCGTATAACTTTCGAGCGCATAGCCGGACAGACGCACACCCGAGGACAGACAGACAGAAGGACAGACAGACAGATCGATTCCTTTATTATATATATAGATTGGCAAAGAACAGAAACTTTACAAATAAATCTATCATAACATCCAAGTGAGAACCCTTGTGATTATTAACGTGACATTTCCCTCTTGTGTGTACTTCTACATTGTGAGACCCCTGTGGCTTCAGCGTATGTGGAGGCAACCTGCTCACTTCCCTGCTGCTCCTGCTTAGACGCCTTTGGCAGCTGTCCTCTGGTTTTGGGAGCCTTGGAGGGCCCCGTCAAAGTCTGCTCCTCCTGCGGCTGTACAGGGGCAGACTCGGCCATTTCTGTTGGCTCAGCCAGATGGGGCCCTGACAGCGGGCTCAGTAGTGGCAAGTGGGTGTGAGTGCTTGGAGAGGAGCCCCCACTTCTTTGTGCTTGAACACCACCGTCACTCTCATGGTTCACCCACACTTCACTGCTAGCAAGTTGCTGGAGAGCACCTTGCTGCATATTGGTGGGGCCATGTGGACCCATCTCTGGACTGACAGTCCTTATAACCAGGACATCCATGTTGCTCTGGTTCCTCGCCACGATAGGTGACCTTCTATATGCCATAGCTGCCCATCTAGCTAGAAGAGCCACCATCTTGGCTTGTGTCTGGCGAGTTAGGTCCTCCATGGAGGTTGCCATCTTTTCCATGGCAGCAGCGAGATTGCCCATAGCGTTCACCACGGCATTGCTAATGTTTAAGATGGATTCCTCCATTCTCTGCACACTCGCAGTTACTGTGGAAAGCAAACCCACTCAAAGCCTCCTGCACTTGTTCCTGAATTTCCAGCACCGCTCTCTTTCTGGATGGCCCCAGAGGTTCAGCGTCTACATACAGCTGAACAGAGCTGGGAGAGCCCTGCATCCTCTGACAAGGTGTGGAGATGCCGGTGTTGGACTGGGGTGGACAAATGTAAGAAGTCACACAACACCAGGTTATAGTCCAACAGCTTTATTTGAAATCACAAGCTTTCGGAGTACTGCTCCTTTGCCAGGTGAAGTGAAGAGTTGCATATAAGCACAGCATATATAGTCAGAGAGTACTGCCAGATGATTACAGGTAATCTTTCTAACTGCCCTTTATCACACCTCGGCAGAGAGATAATCACAGCAATCAAAGGTGTGAATGGTGTCCAAACAGGTCAGTCAGGAAAACATTACATCAAAGAAAAATGGGGTGGGGTCACAAGGGGTCAAATGTTGCAGATGCTGGAGTCTGTATGAACAACAAAAAACAAACAAAAAACTATTTTTTTGCTGGAAATCACAGCAGGACCGGCCGCATCTGTGTAGAGAGAACAAGCCAATGATGACTCAAGTCTGGATGACTCTACGTCAGGTGGGGTTACATGTAGTGTGACATGAACCCAAGATCCCGGTTGAGGCCGTCCTCATGAGTGCGGAACTTGGCTATCAGTTTCTGTTCGACGATTTTGCGTTGTCGTGTGTCTCGAAGGCCGCCTTGGAGAATGCTTACCCGAAGATCGGAGGCTGAATGTCCTTGACTGCTGAAGTGTTCCCTGACTGGGAGGGAACACTCCTGCCTGGTGATTGTTGTGCGGTGTCCATTCATCCGTTGTTGCAGTGTCTGCATGGTTTCGCCGATGTACCATGCTCCGGGGCATCCTTTCCCGCAATGTATGAGGTAGACAACGTTGACCGAGTCACATTAGTATGTACCATGTACCTGGTGGGTGGTGTCCTCACGTGTGATGATGGTATCTGTGTTGATGATCTGGCATGTCTTGCAGAGGTTGCCGTGGCAGGGTTGTGTGGTGTCATGGTCACTTTTCTCTTGAAAGCTGGGTAATTTGCTGCGAACGATGGTCTGTTTGAGGTTAAGCGGCTGTTTGAAGGTGAGTAGTGGAAGTGTGGGGATGGCCTTAGCGAGGTGTTCGTTGTCATCGATGACATGTTGAAGGCTGCGAAGAACATGGCGTAGTTTCTCTGCTCCGGGGAAGTACTGGACGACAAAGGGTACTCTGTTGGTTGTGTCCCATGTTTGTCTTCTGAGGAGTTCTGTGCGATTTTTCGCTGTGGCCCGTTGGAACTGTCGATCGACGAGCCGTGCGTCATATCCCATTCTTACGAGGGCGTCTTTCAGCGTCTGTAGGTGTCCATCGTGTTCCTCCTCGTCTGAGCAGATCCTGTGTATTCGCAGGGCTTGTCCATAGGAGATGGCTTCTTTAACGTGGTTAGGATGGAAGCTGGAGAAGTGGAGCATCATGAGGTTGTCCGTGGGCTTGCGGTAGAGTGAAGTGCTGAGGTGTCCGTCTTTGATGGAGATTCGTGTGTCGATCGACAGTTCCGATGGGCCACAGCGAAAAATTGCATAGACCTCCTCAGAAGACAAACACGGGACACAACCAACAGATTACCCTTTGTCGTCCAGTACATCCCCGGAGTGGAGAAACTACGCCATGTTCTTCACAGCCTTCAACATGTCATCGATGATGATGAACACCTCGCTAAGGCCATCCCCACACCTCCACTACTCGCCTTCAAACAGCCGCTTAACCTCAAACAGACCATCGTTCGCAGAAAATTACCCAGCTTTCAGGAGAACAGCGACCATGACACCACACAACCCTGCCACGGCAACCTCTGCAAGACATGCCAGATCATCAACACAGATTCCATCATCACACGTGAGGACACCACCCACCAGGTACATGGTACATACTAATGTGACTCGGCCAACGTTGTCTACCTCATACGTTGCAGGAAAGGATGCCCCGGAGCATGGTACATCGGCGAAACCATGCAGACACTGCGACAATGGATGAATGGACATCGCACAACAATCGCCAGGCAGGAGTGTTCCCTCCCAGTCGGGGAACACTTCAGCAGTCAAGGACATTCAGCCTCCGATCTTCGGGTAAGCATTCTCCAAGGCGGCCTTCAAGACACACGACAACACAAAATCGTCGAACAGAAACTGATAGCCAAGTTCCGCACTCATGAGGACGGCCTCAACCGGGATCTTGGGTTCATGTCACGCTACATGTAACCCCACCTGACGTAGAGTCATCAAGACTCCAGTCGTCATTGGCTTGTTCTCTCTACACAGATGCGGCCGGACCTGCTGTGATTTCCAGCAAAAAAATAGTTTTTTGTTTGTTTTTTGTTTTTCATACAGACCCCAGCATCTGCAACATTTGACCCCTTGTGACCCCACCTCATTGTTCTTTGTGTAGGGGGGCATCTTTAAACTGGTTTAAGGTAATTCACCTGGTCTGCAGCCTTTGCCTGCAATCTGACCAATTTCCAATAAACCAATTTTAAAACAGTAGTTTAGAATCGCTACCCCACCTTCCAGTTCTGACTGCAGGATTTATAATTAATGATATTAAAATGGTCACGTGGTTTGGATGAGAGAAAAACTAGTTTTATTAACTAAAATAAACTATAATCAAATATTCAACGATACCACATGAACACAGTAATGACAGTAAAATTGCTTAAATGGGGGAATGCAGATGGTAAAAACAAGGGGTAAGTGGCTACAATGTTGATTAAACAATCTTAGCAATATCCCCTTAATTACCATCCCCCAACTCCTTACTAGGTTGCTTTGCTGAGGAGTCAGAAACTCTGCTCACATGTGGTCCAGCGAAATGAGAGAGGGAGAGAGAGAGAGAGAGGCTCACCTGTGGTCCCAGGAAGTAAAGAGAGAGCGATAGCTTCTCAGGAGCTATCATATATACCTTGTGAGCCCCTTCCCCCTCTGCTGTTTGCCTGTCTGGAAAACTTGCGCCCAAAAAGTTCCAATTCACAAGAGAAAAGCTGTGATTGGCTAACTCAAAGTGGTTGGACTGGGTTAGTGTCTGCACTGTGGGGCCGAAATGATCCCGCCCACATCCGGAGTTCACCTGGGCTAAAACAAAAGAGAATGCAACAGCCCTATTGTCCAGAATGCTAGGTGATTTAAACCCATTCAATTCTTAAAACGGTTGCAAATCGAAATCCATTCCATGATTTCAGTCTATCATTTTCTGTTTACATAGCCTTGAATGGCTATGTAAACAGAAGCAGTTTCAAATCCATAGTCCTGCGGTTTTCTCAAGTGGGCTAATCTCTTATGTAAATAAACAACTTCAAGTGCTTCTGAAGGGAACCCCCTTTGATTGGCAGGTCTGACTCACAGCCCCTGTATCCACCCACTTTTTCACACAGACAACTTTGCTGCGAACTGCTTGTCCTTTTGGCCAAGCTTTCTGTGGCCATTTTAAAACCTTTTGTGATTGCCCGAACTCCAGGGAACGATTTTATTAATAAAGTACTGTCTTCGGATGTGTGAATATTTTCCACAGAGCTCCACGACTCCCGTGTTGTCCACATTCTTTCCATCTCAGAACAGTCTTTTGCGGTTCTAGGCACATTTTAAAACATTGTAGACAAGTCACATCACCCAATTCTTCGTCCACGAATTGGACCAATATTTTCAAATCTTCAGGGAAATAGGGGAAATTTTGCATCCCCTACATTTGATGTAATGTTTTCCTGACTGACCTGTTTGGACACCATTCACACCTGTGATTGCTGTGATTATCTCTCTGCCGAGGTGTGATAAAGGGCAGTTAGAATGATTACTTGTAATCATCTGGCAGGACTCTCTGACTATATATGCTGTGCTTATATGCAACTCTTCACTTCATCTGACGAAGGAGCAGCGCTCCGAAAGCTTGTGATTTCAAATAAAGCTGTTGGACTATAACCTGGTGTTGTGTGACTTCTTACATTTATCCTCTGACAAGGACTCTCCACTGCTGTACCTGTCTCCAACATCTGCTCCTACTCACTTGTGAGTTGTGATACACCAGGTGACAACACTACTTTATCTCGCAAAAAAAACACCGAGGTGTGCGTCTCCGCGCTAGTGCTGGGTGCGCTGAATGCTGGTGACGCTGCTCCCTCAGAGGCTGGTGGTTCCTCTAAGGAGTGCTCCTGCTCTTCCTCCTGGACAGTGGAGAGTGGGGCTCTCGATGGTCCTGTGGGGGAGTAAAGACATGAGTTAGACAAGTGAAATGTGTGTTGCAGACACATCCCATTGTGCAGATGCTTAGCACTCAATCTCTATGAACATCAACTCCCATATTAGTCACTCATGAACGCTAAATCAGAGGGTTGGAAATCAATTATTTCACCAGCTTGCTCTTCTACGCCCATCGCTCCATCCCCCACTTCCAGCTCCTCTGCACCTCCGACGATCTCCAGGGCTGCCTCCTCAGCACTCGTTATGTGTGCCAGGGATTGTGGTCCTCCTCCTGTCGCCCCCCATCTCTCTTTTATTTTAGGCTCTCTTCTACTGTAATGAGGGACACAAGTGGAGTTTGAGAGAGATTGATGGAGTGAGTGTAAAGAATGGATTTCATAGATGTTTAGAGGAAGACTATGAAGGAGTGAGGTGCACAAACTAAGTTCCCTCCCTGTGCATTGTTAGTTGTTGGCATTGCATAAGAATGTGAGTGGTGCATAATAAGATGGTGACGTGATTCCGTACAGAGAAAGAGAGGAATGGGTGACGTGCAAGGGCTGTTAGTGAGTTGGGATGTGCAGGGGAAGGTTGCCAATGCAGAGTGATGGGGATGAGAAGAGACGGGAGGCAGATGGAAGGTAAGTGTGATGTTATACTCACTTTTGCTGATTGCAACAGATCATTAAACCTCTTACGACACTGCACCCAGGCGCATATGTAGACCGACCTCGAACAGACCTCCTCAGCAATTTGCAGCCAAGCTGCCTTGGTTTGCTGAGAAGGTCTCCTCCTTCTGTCTCCAGGGAAGAGGACCCCCTTACGTCCTCTTACTCCCTCCATAAGTGCATGGAGGGAGTCCTCATCGAAGCGGGGAGCAGCCTTAGGTTTTTGCGCTGCCATACCTGCAGCAGCCAGCACTTCAGGGAACAAAATGGAAAGAATCTGCAGAGGGGACATGGCCCCTTTAAATAATCAGTCCAACATTGTGTCATCAGACGTGAGCAACTGACCCGCACCCAGCAATTGCCTTGGAGAACACGCACGTCGGCCTTAATGAGGCCATTCAATGGAAAATTTCAACTGCAGGGCGGCGGGAACCGAGAGCGGGTCCAGAACCTGCCCAACAGCGGACCCACCATCAATCCGCCTCCAGGCGCAAAATCGCGGCCTGCGATTGAATAGTAAGAGTGGACCCTAGGGAGGGCAGTGCCACTGTGTTCTGGGAACGGAGGAGAGGCGTTGTAGGAAGGTGGTGTGGTCAGCTGTGTCAAAGGCCTCAGAGAGGTTGAGGAGGGATAATGCATCACAGTCAATGTCACATTCATAGAGGATGTCATTTATGACTTTGGTTAGTGCTGATTCTGTACTGTGGCAAGGGCAGAAACCTGACTGGAGAGTTTCCAGTATGGAGTTATAAGTCCTGGGTCACTCAAGTTCTGAGTCTGCTCCTCGAGTTGCTGGTGTGTGAACAACTAATTGGCAATTTTTCACCTTCAGGCCTTGCAGACAGCCCTCTTCAGTATGTACACTGGCATTCTTTGTTTTGTGTCATCTGTGTGACCTGGATTATGACAGGCATTTCTTAAACCCTTGCCGAACTAAAGACCTTAACGTATTCCCTCTTCCATTGTTACATTTTCGGGCTTTCACCAGACATGTTTCATGATTAGCGTCATGAACCCCTCCTGCTGCTGAGCTGTCATTTCTTACAAACTGAAATATGAGCTTACACGTCTAGTAGCTGTTACTACAGAAAGCCTTGTTACTGCATTTAGCTTACTGCATGTGACATGAGCCTTTTTATAATCTCCTAGACTTTGGCTAGTCAAAGAATAAGCACTCTATCAGACCATGTTTTAGGTTATAAACTATGGAACAAGTTTACTAAACTAATAGACAAGAATAACTAGAGACAATACTGCAGTTTGTACCAATTTTTACAGGATTTTCTTCATCCTTGGCACAAAAATACTTCAAGATGCAATGATCCACGATGCAACGATTCACTAACTCTACTGATGATATAAACTATCTAGGCTATAACTCTTATACGCAAAGATTTATGATGGCCCAAAGGGCTCTATCAGACCACCTCCACATGAGTTGTAGTACAGTAATGCAACAAAACTGGCAAGCCGGAACTCCCTCTGTGACTAGAAATCTGTCTGCACCGCCCACCACCACCCCCCCCTCGCTTTGATCTCAGGAGACCAGAGGGGAATTGACAGATAACTACCATACACATTTGAACACAGCTCTTGAGAAGGGAAGGTTTCCTAAAGCAACTATCCATAGACGGACAGCCAAGCAGAAGATTATCAGGAAATGCATTGATCAATACTTTGGAATTAAAACATGTTTCCCTTTAGGGAAAAATTTCTGCAGGTACGTCGAACTCGATTCTATCCCCTCTGATGGGCGGGAGAGGGTTGGAGGAGTGGGTAAAATATCAGGATTGAGCAACCAGACCCCAACCCGACCCCATTCCCGCCCATTTAAAATTTAACAAAGACAAATCGGGCCAGCGACGAGGCTCCCACAAAAGGCAGGCGGGGTCCGAATTCGTTTTCAAAAGTTGCGGCCCGATAACGTCATCGCGCCGTAACCTAAATTTAACAGTGAGTGAAGGGTTGACTCTTGCTGTGGGATTCCCGACAGCAGATCTGAGGCAGGAGTTGCCGACAGGCTAAGGTAAGTTCTGAAGATCAGCTCCTTTTTAGCACTCCTTGTGGGCCAGGAGAAGCAGGAGTGCTTCCCCTAGGCCCCACAGGGAAGCCTTCTGCCTCACCCAGCCCTGGTCGTGGCCCCGATGATTCTCTCTCTCCCTTCCATTTTGCAATATATAGGTATAGAGTATTCATCAAAAAAATTCTTCATTCCTGCTTGCAGATTCTTGAAATTAAAGATTACACCCCAATTTGGTTTTGTTCTCAAATTTTGAAATTGTACTTTCGATACCCGAGTCCAAATTGTTTATGTAAATGGAGAACAACAGTGATCCCAGCACCGATCCTGTTGGACTCTGTAGGATTCGCAAAATTGAACTTTATATTATAAAGGGTCGAATGGCAGAAGAGGCCATGATTTTAAAGACTGTTTTAAAAGAAGCCTAGGAAAAAGGGGCATTCAAAATGGTCACCAGACCCCGTGACCAACTTATTGGGACACTTTAAAATGGTTCCTGCAGTCCTCAGACAGCTTTGTGGATTCAGCCCACAGTAAGTTCTGGAAGCCGTTTCTGAGAGAACGAAACCAGACATCCACATATACATATAGATTGGGTGCAGATCCAGTCAAGATCAGCCTGTAGATAAAGGCCATCTAAATGTTTAACCAGACAAAAGGGAACAGTTTCATATTCATGAGAAGAGCATCAAGGACCCGTTAAGGACATCACCAGGACATTAAAAACAATGAAGGTCATTCCAGACCAGAGATGGCCCATTACCGGCCATCCAAGAACAGTTTAAAATATAATAACTACCCCGTTGTGCTCCCAGCCCGCCAAAATTAAAACAAAAGACTAACCTGATTTGGCGCGAGATAAGGGCTTCTGATGAGAAGTATATCTGGGAACCCAGAGGTAGAAAGAATGCATCATGGAAAACGGGAGGAAGCCATAGACGGAGTGGTCACCGTGGTGCTACCATCGTATCGGTAGCATCATCACTAGAAGAAGACGGTTCGAGCCGGCGTCCCGCCCTGGGGTAAAACATCGGGAGATCATCGACCAACCCCGGGCCATTGATGAAACGAGAGGCCATCGACCCGCTCCAGCTCAGGAGACGAGACAATTAAAACCGACAGAAGAAACAATGGGGGCCAGCCCAAGGCTCCTCTGACCGGGGTCGAGCAAATGACCCCCGACCCCGCCGACATCCAGACCAGCCGGTGTCCAGCCGTCCCCGACCCCCACCTCAGGAGAGAGGTGTGGCGCAGTTCACTGGGGCTCCAACAACCACGTGGAGACGGGACGCCTGAAAGGATCAAACGCAGACCTGTTTCAAAACCTTATACTTCCTAGTTGGATTGGTGAGTATGTTTCTGGCCCTTCATAATCAGATCTAGATAGGTTTAAGGGGGTGGACATTTAAGGGTATAATTAACATGAGTTGTTGTCCCTCGATGTTCCGTGTGTTTTCCCCATTTCATGATGATCTTTGTAGAGTATAATATGCCTGTATTTGCCTTAGTTAGTATAGTGGCCAAGGATCAATAATACTCAGACTGCAGGAGAACAATAAAACAGGTACTTACTGAACAGAGAGTAATTCAAGACTGAAATACAGAAGCCTGCTATGGCTTCATATACAGGAGTGGTCACTGCCGGTACTGCAGTATAGAATCAGTTCTTCTCTTAAAGGTACATACACAACAATTCCTCCCCTTTTAGATAAACAGTTTAACAACTAAATAATAACTAATTACAATTACAATTTTATCTGTACTATATACATCAACTGAAATAATCATTTATAAGTTCAGTCTTTGAGGAGGCTTCCTGATCCTGACTGGATAGTGCCTTCCTCGAGTATCCTGTTCTTGCGGCGGAGTTGATTCTGATTCATTGTCATTGGTTGGTTCATCAGCTTCCAATACCACTGCTTCTGAGGTAGATGCAATCTGTACTTCGGGTTGATTACCAGGTGCACATGCTCATGGTATGTTCCTGTAACTCTAGAACCTGGTCAGCATGGCATCTCACAATGCCCTCTCCAACGTCCACTGTGTACATTAGTGGTCCCTGCTGTGTGCATATCGTTCCTGGCTGCCATTTTTCTGTTCGGTAGTCGCGGGCCAAGACTGGTTGCCCTATCTTGAAGCTCCTGGTTGGCTTCTCATTTATGTGCTGGAATTGCTTATCCTGAACATCTCGTCTTATGTTTGGTTTGAGCAAATCCAGGCGACATCTTAGCCTTCGGTTGAAGAACATTATGGCTGGAGCTTGGTTGGTGACTGCATGTGTCGCATTCCGGTAAGCAAACAAGAAATTATCCACCTTGTGTTGTAGTGGTATGTCGTCATTATTCATTGCCTTTATTGCCTTTTTAAAGGTCTGAACAAACCTCTCAGCCAATCCATTTCTGGCTGGATGATATGGGGCAGATGTGTAATGTTTCACCCCATTATTCCTCAGAAACCTCCGGAAATCCTCGGACACAAACTGTGGCCCATTGTCGGAGCAAATCTGTTCTGGCAAGCCATTCCCGGTGAAGATGGTCTGTAGGACTGCAATAGTTTTCTCCGTGGTGGTGGAGGACATTTTGATGACCTCTGGCCATTTCGAATGGGCGTCCACAGCGATTAGGAACATTGAGTCCATAAATGAACCAGCAAAAGCAATGTGTACCCGTTGCCATGGAGATGAGGGCCACTTCCATGGATGTAGTGGGGCCTGTGGTGGAGCGTTTTGGACCTTCTGGCATCCTGTGCATCTCTTGGTCATATCCTCGATTTCTTGATCGATTCCCGGCCACCACACACATGCCCTGGCTAGGCTCTTCATTTTTACCCCTCCAAGATGACCCTCATGAAGCTCATTGAGCACTCTATCTCTCAACTTGGGTGGAATTACCACTCGGGATCCACACATCAAGGTCCCCCGGCACACTGACAGCTGTTCTCTCCTTGGCGAGAATGCTGGCAACAGTGAGTCGCCATGTGCTGGCCATCCCTTCACCATCAAATCATAGACCTGAGAGAGTGTCGGGTCATTTCGGGTTTCCTTCTCTATACTTGAGTTTGTAACAGGTAGACATTCGACTATGGTCGCATGGAATATCTCAACAGGGTCAACTGCAGGTGCCTCCTCTACCATAGGCAACGGTAGGCGCGACAGCCCATCAGCATTTCCATGCGGTTTCGTACCCTTGTACTCTATGTCGTACTGATGTGCCCCTAGAAAAAGTAACCATCTTTGCAGCCGTTGCACCGTCATCACCGGAACGCCCTTCTTTGGGTTAAAAATGGAGACCAGGGGCTGATGGTCAGTCAGTAGGGTGAATTTCTGCCCGTGCAGATAGTGATTGAACTTCTTCACCCCCCACACCAGGCTGAGGGCCTCCCTGTCAATCTGGGCGTAGTTACGCTTGGCTGAGGTTAACGAGCGCGACGCAAAGGCTATTGGCCTCTCAGAACTGTCAGGGAATTTGTGTGACAGCACCGCTCCGATGCCGTAGGGAGACGCATCACATGCTAACCGAATCGGTAGTGTTGGATTGTAGTGGGCCAATACTTCTTTTGAAGTGATTAGGCATTTACATTTCTGAAAGGCACGCTTACACTCATCACTCCATTTCCATGTTACTCCAGTTTGCAGTAGGGCGTTCAGTGGGTGCAGAATTGTAGATAAATTTGGCAAGAACTTATGGTAGTAGTTCACCAACCCGAGGAACGACCTCAGTTGCGACACATTTTCCGGTGTTGGAGCCTTGACTACAGCCTCAATCTTGTCCGGCGACTTATGCAACCCTTCCTCATCAATCATGTGGCCACAATATGAGATTTGTCTCCTGAAGAACTCGCATTTGGGGCGGTTGGCTCGTAGCCCATATTCCTGTAATCTCGTGAGCACCTGCTCCAGGTTGGCAAGGTGTTCACTCTCATTTTCGCCCGTAACCAGGATGTCATCCAAATAACACTGGGTCCCCGTGATCCCTTGCAGGACTTGTTCCATCGCCCTCTGCCAAATAGCCGGGGCTGATGCTACCCCGAATACCAGTCGACTGTATTGGTAAAGGCCTTTGTGAGTGTTTATCGTGAGGTATTTCCTAGACGCTTCTTCCACCTCCATTTGTAGATACGCTTGGGCCAGATCAATCTTTGTAAAGCGTTTCCCTCCAGATAGTGAGGCAAAAATATCTTCTCTCCGTGGAAGTGGATATTGTACTGTGTGCAGGACTGGGCTCACAGTTACCTTGAAGTCCCCACAGATGCAAACCTTCTTCGGTTCCCCAGGCGTGCTGCTCAATTATTTCTTCATTACAGGAATGATGGGTGTGTCCCACTTGCTCCAGTCCACCTTGGACAGCACACCCGAACGCAGCAGACTCTCCAGCTCTGCTTCAACGGCTGGGCGTATTGCGTAAGGTACCGGTCCGGCATTAAAAAATTTTGGGTTTGCGTTATCTTCGATTTTTATCATTGCCGTTACTCCTTTTAGAGTCCCAAGTCCTTGTTGGAACACCTCTTTCGCGTCAGTTAGAATTTTTGACAGTCGTCCAGGTGTGACGTCATCCTCCTTTTTATTAGTCACAGTTAGCGCCTGAATGGAATGCCAATCCAATTGTATTTTTCAGATCCATTCACGTCCCAATAATGGTGGTCCTCCATCTGGTAGTATATATAGATACAGTTTCTGTGTTTCCTTGCCGTTGTATTCAACTGGCACCCTTATTTTTCCTCTGGGTTAGACTTTTTGCCCCGTGTATGTCTTCAATACAATGGACGTGTCCTTCAAGGGTATGTGTGAGAATAGTCACTCATAGTCTCATTGATTCATGACAGTTAGGGCTGATCCTGTGTCCAATTCCATCTTTACTGGGGACCCTGCCATCATGAGGGTGACCCAAATGGTTCGGTGATCCTCCTTTGCGATCACGTTGTGTAACTTTAGACAAATTAGTCTCCTGCTCCCGGAGTCCTTATCACTCTCCTGATCTTCCAAACTACTGTCTGTCAATTTCTTTATTTTCTTGTACTTTTCCTTAGTAGTTCTTGTAGTGTTGGCTTTCTTTCCCGACCTGCAGACTCTTGCTATGTGTCCCATTTTCCCACAGTGCCTGCATACTTTGTCCTTAAACCAGCAGTCCTTCTGATCATGGGTTGTTCTGCCACAGCGATAGCACTTTTCTGCTCCATACGCCATTTCGTTAGTGCTGTATTCCTGCGGTTTCTGTTGTATTTCCGCAGCTCCCCATGCTGCTGCTTCATAGGATACTGCCACGCTGAAAGCCTGTTCTCGCGTCAGGTCCTTTTCCGAAAGTAGTCGTTTCTGGGTTCCTTCACTCTGGAGCCCGCAGACAAACTTATCCCGCCAGGTGTCTGCCAGTCCTGCTCCGAACTGGCAGTGCTTCGATAACTTGCGTAGTTCCGTAAGATAGTTAGCATTGCTCTCATCTTTGTGCTGGTTTCTTTTATGGAACTTGAATCGTTCTGCTATCAGCAGCGGTGTAGGGTTTAGGTGTTCCTGTAAGATATTAACAATCTCCTCAAAACCTTTCTCCATTGGTTTAGCTGGGGTAATTAAATTCCGCAATAGGCCGTACGTTCTCGCGCCTATCAAATTTAATAATACCGACGCCTTCTTTCCATCGGCCACCTCATTTGCCTCGGAGTACACTTCAATTCTTTCCACATACGTGGTCCAGTCTTCTACCTCGTTGCCGAAAGCAGTGATACTGCCACTTTTCGGCATCTTGGGTGATTTAAAATGGCGCCTCCCGTGCTTTTTCTTCTTCCCCAATGTAATAAAATGGCGCCTCCCGTGCTTTTCCTTCTTCTCCAATGGAATAAAATGGCGCCTCCTGCGCTTTTCCTTCTTCCCCTTGCTGCCACGCTGCTCCTAGCGTTCTATAGGGTAATGGCGGCGACCCGCGGCTTCGGCGCATCTCACTTTTCCTTCCCCGCATTCTATCCTCTCCACGCTGCCCTGTTCTTGAGCACCGACCGCGCCCTGTGTGCTCCACCCTCTCTCTCTCTTCCTCCCGACGACGCTGCACGGCCCCTTTGCGGAGCCGCTCGATCGAGCCCGAGCCGGCCGCAGTCCGGAAGGGTCAGCGCACTACCTGCTACCAGCACGACTTGCTGGAACACTTCGACTGGGGAGCCAGGCCCAGCTCTCCACAGCCTCCCCTGCAGCTCTCCGATGGATCCCTGGGCGGTTGCCCGCGGTCGACGCCCGCCGTTCTGACTTCGACCTCCAAGAAGCTTCTCTTCAGGGAAAAGGTCCCCGTGAGGTGATGCAGTACTGCAGGTGAGTACAAACCTGCCTGTCGCCAGTGTAGTGTCCGAGGATCAATAATACTCAGACTGCAGGAGAACATTAAAACAGGTATTTACTGAACAGACTGAAATACAGAGGCCTGCTATGGTTTTATATACAGGGGTGGTCACTGCCGGTACTGCAGTATAGAATCAGTTCTTCTCTTAAAGGTACATACACAACAGTTAGCACTGTGTCGTTATGATTTGTTTGTGCTTTCCCCTCCCATGTATCCTCTTATTTGCTTGCATTTGATTTATTTTACATCATGCAATAAAATTCCAGTTCGTTTCATCAAACTTGGTCTATAAGAGTTTTCTCTACATTGTAGTTCCTGCCCCAAAGTCCAGAGTACAGAATCTAAGGGGCGAGTGGGTCGAACCACTCAAGGCTTTACTGTGCAAGAGAGAGAGGCCTCTAGAGAGAGAAACCTCTCCGATCTAAAACCCCTTACACTCCACTCCTCACCTTTTGCCAGTCTGAGTAGCTGCCCTTAACCCCGGCTGGAATTTTGTTCCGGGAGGTGGGTTGGGGGCAGGGTGGGGTGTGGTCGGAGGCGGGCGAGAAACCCAGGAGGCCGGGTTTCCCACAGGCCCTGCCGATTTTAGCGGCAGGGCAAAATTTGAAAGCGAAGCCTCGGTTTCCCGCCCGCAGCCAGCCAGCTTGAGAGGCTGGCTTTGCTACGGGCGGATAGGCCTCAGATGCGAGGGGTCAGTCCAGGAGAGGGATTGCGGGAGGGGCTTTGGAATCGGGAGTGGGGTCAGCAATCGGGAGGTGGGGGGGTTCGGCAATTGGAAGGGGGGGAGAGAGGATCAACGGGGGTTGGCAACCGAGAGGTGGGAGAGCATTCGGGAGGGGGAGAGAGGATCGAAAGAGGGTTTCAGGATCGGCGGGCGATCAGCAGGTGATTGGCGGGTGGTCGGGTATCAGGGAGGTCGGGGATCGGCAAGCAAGCGGTGATCACTGTGGGGGGGAATCGGGGGGGGGATGGGGGAGGATGGCCAGGGATTGGGGGGGCCCGAAGGATCGTGGCCAGCCTCATCATTATCGTTGGGGGGAGCGAGGTCTGGGGGTGGGTAGGGGGGAGGCCTGGGAAGGCGATCGGAGGCCTCATGAGGGGGTCTCCGATTGCGTGGGATTTGTTTAGACAGGGACCCTGGATCCAGGAGGTGGGTACAAAGGCACTTACTTCCTGGATGCAGCAGTCCCCACCTCGGTTTAACTGCCGGGTTTCACGAATTTTGTGAAACTCATCCACCGGCAGTTCAATTCAAAATGGAGGGGAAAATAGAGGCTTCCAGCCTCATTACAATATTTAAATTGAGGTAACACCCCCTGGCAAAGGCTTGGTTGCCCAGCCCCCGTCCCGCCTCTGGCAAAACCGGAAGTGGGCGGGTTGGAGGCAGGGTCGGGTCGAGATTCACATTTTTAACAATTTAACTGCCCCAAGCCCCAAACCCACCCGTTTTTTTTAATGGGAAAATTCTGGCCCCGAATCTGTGGGGGCGATTTTCCCACTGGAGGCGGGTTTCGGTTTGGGTGGTTTTGAAACCCGCCTCCACTGATAGTTTTGAAAAAATTGCGATTTTTCCCCTGATTGGCCACTTGATTTCAGAGGTGTGGTTTGCCCTTGGTCAAATCGTGTTTTGGGACTGAAACTCGCTTCTGCTGACATCACTTTTCCAGCTTCATTTAAGGGCTGCTTGCGGCCTTGGATCATTCCACTGGATTTCTGCCGATGCTGCACCACCTGCAACATATTCTGATAAACCACTATGTCCAATTCCAAGGCAAGGTCCTCCCCGAGGTTCTCGGATGAGGCACTGCAAATATTAGTTCAGGGGGTGAGAGCTAGCAGGGAGGTGCTCTTCCACTCATCTGGGAGGAAGAGGCCTCCCAAAGAAGCCAAGGCTGTGTGGGTCCAGCTGGCAAGGGATATAACCTCCAGATCTGTGTGCAGATTGGGTGAATGTTCATGTGTATTGATGAAATGCCATCCCTGTTGGAAAGCATTAAAATGATTTGATGCTAAAACGTTGGCGTTATGGCATCTGTTCTTTCGTCTTAGGCAGCTCCACATTGCGGGCTCTGCGACACTTGCATTGTCAGGTTCGTGGCCAGAGTGAAAGGAGGCCAGAGAGTCATGTGCATTGTCAATGGTGCCTTAGGATGGAGCCAAGGACATGTGCCAACTTGGGCAACCTATACAAATCTGGCCAGGATAAGTTCATCCCTTGCATCACGGGCAGCCATGTGCTTGTGTACTGCCTCTGCTGCTGGTCGATGCACCGGCGCTCTGACCTCCTCCTGCTCCTCCTCCTCCTCCTCCTCCTCCAGATCCTCCTACTCCTCCTCAGCCCTCTCATCCTTGTCTGAGGAGGGCTGGAACTGAGCTACTTGCTCATCAGGAAGCTGCAAGCCACAACGCTGTACGATGTTGTGCAGTGCACAACAGACCACGACCATTCTGGCGACCCTGTATGGTGTATACTACAGGGCTCCCCCTGATCAGTCAAGGTGTCAGAAGCGCATCTTCAACAACCCAATGGTTTGCTCGAAGATGGACCTGGTCAAAGTGTGGCTGGCGTTGTAGCGCTTTTCTGCCTCGTTAGCTGGTCTCCTGATCGGCGTCATTAGCCACTTCTTCAGGGGGTAGCCTTTGTCACCAAGGAGCCATCCGTTAAGTTGGTTTGGCGTATTGACAAGTGGAGGAAGACTAGAGTGCTGCAGCATGAAAGAGTCATGGCAACTACCACAGAACTTGGCGCAAACATGCAAGAACTCCTTCTTGTGGTTACACACCAGCTGTACGTTGAGGGAGTGGAAGCCCTTTCGGTTGACAAAGATAGCTGGGTTGTGATGAGGTGCCCTAAGGGCCACATGTGTGCAGTCTATGACGCCCTGCACCATTGGCATGCCTGCCATATTTGCAAAGCCAACCACACGTGTGGTTATACTTGTTTGATCCCTTGAGAACTGGATGTAATTGTGGGCCTTAGCGAAAATGGCATTGGTAACCTGTGTAATGCAACTGTGGGTGGCCGACTGGGAGATGCCACTGATGTCTGCTGATGATCCCTGGAAGGAGCCTGAAGCAAGGAAGTTGTGCGGTGATGACATTGACAGCCACTAGTAAGGGGTGTCCACCCATTCCTCTGTGCACCAGGTGTTGCTGCAGCAGTCCGCAGATCTCTCGGGCAACCTCTCATGAAAGTCTCAGCCTCCTTTGGCACTGCTGCTCACTCATGTTGAGGTAGCTCATCCTCTGTCTGTAAACCCTCTGTCGGGGCTATCTCCTGCGGCGAGGTGCCTCGATGCGCTGGTGCCTTCTACCTGTGCAGCATCAGGTGGGTGAGCAGGTGGTTGGGGCTCCTGCTGCTGTTGCTGCTGAACTGCCTGGTTCTGCTGCTGCCATGGATGCTCCTCATCTGAATCTGAGGTGCATAGTGAAAGAAAATGAATGGTTCCCATGCTGCTTGCAGATGCCTCCGTTGGGGAAGTGCTCATTGCAAGCGGGAAGAGGGTCTCCCAAGGAGGTCCCACAGTTGATAGATTCAAGCTGCAGCACCTCTGACTTCGGAAGGCCTTCTAAAAGTTCTCAAAGACGTTTTAAAGCAAAGTTCTGCCACCTGCAACTAATCCCTGATGAAAACTCAGATTTAATGTTTGACCTGCAGCTGTGAGGAGACCACCCACTTGTCAACCCGCTAGGTTTAGCTGGCGTGGTTTAGGAGGGTCATGGAACACGCCAAAATGGTCGAAAAATAATGAGGGCCTCTCAAAATAGGCTTAGAGAGGCCCTTAATGAGCACTTAAGCCTCTTAACAAGCTCTCTGGCCAGCTGGTGGCGGGACCCTTTCCCGCCTTGCAAAACCGGCACCGGCAAAATCCCGCAGAGGCGGGTTCCGAACTGGCAGTCATTTTTTCTGATTATCCCACCTCCAAACCTGCCTCCTCAGGTCTCAGAAAATCGCCCCCTCTGTTTTCTGTTTTGTCGCCAGCTTGCTGTCCATTCTGTTACTTGTCCCCTGACTCTGCATTCTCTGACCTTAGTCATGAGTCTACTATACTGTACCATATTGAAAATCCAAATACATTTTATCTAATCGATTGCTCACATTGTTCTATCTAAACTACCACCAGAAATTATAAGTGGAACTTCAACCCCAGAGATCCTCCTGATTTGTTTCCTTAATTCCTTTGAAGCTAGGGCTATCAACCACTGCCAAAGCAAGAAATTCTTGTAACATTGGAGGTAATTTTCATTTTCACCATCTGGGTAGTAATCTGGTGGAGTAGATAGTCCGGTCATTTTAGAAGCAGTTCAATTTTCATTCCATTGAAATTAATGGGATTAAGATCAGGCACCTTCTACAAAGCGTTGGTTATCTGATCGTCAGATTACCGCCCAGGACGTGAAGGTGAAAGTTACTCCTATTAAATCACAATATCATGGAATGCGAACTAGAAGGTAAACACATATGGCCGCTAAATTCGGCTCCTTAGTGCCCGTTGTTTTGGCGCTACATGTACCAGTTTGGTTCCAAAATGGCTTCTGCTACTGGGCTGCGCCGGATGCCATCTTGCATTGGTGCAGGGTGCCATTGTCTGCACGCACCTCACTTTGCGGGTGCCTCATGTAAACTCTGAGATGTACTGCAACTAAAAGGGATTCCACTCCCTCAATGTCCAGCTGGTGTGCGACCATACTCAGCAAATGTGCAGCATGGTGGCATAGTGGTTAGCACTGCTGCCTCACAGCGCCAGGGACCCGGGTTCGAATCCGGCCTCGGGTGACTGTGTGGAGTTTGCACATTCTCCCCGTGTTTGCGTGGGTTTTCTCCGGGTGCTCCGGTTTCCTCCCACAGTCCAAAGATGTGCGGGTTAGGTTGATTGGCTATGATAAATTGACCCTTAGTGTTAGGGGGATTAAATACGTGGGGTTAAGGGGATAGGGTGGGATATGTGTTGGTGTAGGGGTTACGGGGATCGGGTGGGATATGTGTCGGTGCAGGCTCGATGAGCCGAAATGGCCTCTATCTGCATTGTGGGGGAAAAAAAATCATGCAGGTTAATACACGATATCCTGGCAGCAGTCACAATGCCTTCATTCTGCGGCAGTCCGCTGTCCCATTTGCATTTGAGCCACCATGACAAACCAGAGGATGGCTACTGGGCAACAAGGTCTATTCATTAACAACATGGCTCATGACTCCGATTCGCAACCCACACTCACGTGGGCGCCATGCCTACAACAAAAGCAATGCTGCCACATGGAATATCATCCAGCAGACCATTGACATGCTGAAGCAATGCTTTCACTGCCTGGATTGCTCTGGAGGAGTCCTGCAGTACTCGGCAGGGCGGGTGTCAAGATTCAAGGTAGTCCGCTGCATGCTGCATAACCCCGCCATCATGAGGACGCAGCCCTTGCAACCAGCCTTATGGTGACCAGCTGAGGAGCAGGAGGAGGAAGAGGAGGAGGAGAAGGAAGAGGAGGAGGTGGAAGAGGAAGTGAGGAAGTAACCCAGACAGCCCCGTTTTGGCTGGGCTCTCCGTGACCGACTCAACTGGCTGCGATACCAGTAAACGCAACCCCAATTCCCCATTCACCAACAGTCTCACACTCCTTACCTTCCCGCTGTCACTGACCATTGCAGAGTCCACTTGGCACAATCGAAAAATAAAAACCAACACAAAATAATGCGCTAATGGAGTTGGCCATCACTTCCATGCTGGAAAGGATGGGCTCCAAGCTCTGCGCAAAGGCCTGTGCCAAGTTGGTGCTGGACTCCTCCATGCTCCTTATCATTGACTGCAGGCTTTCTGGCAGGCTTCCCACTGCACAAGCATTTAATTGTGTGTACTTATCTGCTGCCTTCTCTAACCTGCCCCATCAAAGTCCTCATCTGAGTCCTCTGCAGCAGAACTCATGTGCGACCTCGCCCTCAGGTGAGCTGGCACCTGCACAACCCTTGCCTCATGCCTTTGCTGCAGGCCACTCATGCCCGGTGTCTCACCACGTGCAAATCCTGCATCTAAGCTATCATCTAAAGTATGTGCCGTGTCAATATCTGAGCTGTTGGCTGCGAGTGTGAAATGAAGTGACGGTGTGTGTCTTTAGCATCACTGCCTTCTTCCTCTTCCAGTTCTTGCTCCTCCACCACTGCCTGGCCAGGTTGTAGTTCTTGGGTATCTGAAAGGAGAAAGACGCAAGGGTAGGGTTGTGGTGAAGGGAGAGGGGAAAGCAAGAGGTGTGTGCTTACACTATCTGCAGATTGTAAATTGTACAAGATTGTGGCATGAGGAGGAAGTGGGATGTGAGAATGAGGATTAGGTATGAGGATACCGTCATCTTCAATTGTTTCTGCCACTGGCCACGGGCTCAGTGATGGCTGCTCCAATTATGTCTAGCAATGTATCCTCTATGGGAGTCAAGGACATGCAGCTGTGCCTGTCCCCCTATAGGTAGGCTCTGCTGCCTCCAGTTATGCACCACCTTGTCCTGCAAGGGAGAGGTAAATTTGTCAGAGTGTGGTGCAATATGTTAGTGTGATGTGCCTGACATGGTTGAACAGCTGGCAGTGTGTGCAGGCTGTGAGATGTGGGTGTGAGGCAAAGCTATGAATGTGAGGTATGAGTCCTGAGTGATAGAGATTGTTGGTAGGTGAGTGATGGGGCTGTGGTGCATTGAGCAGTGGTGAGGCTAGTGGTGCAGTTTGTGGGATAAGGCATTTGAAGATGAATTCACTGCCCATGACCACTCATGTGAGGTCATGGAACTTTGTGTGGCACTGCATCCAGGTCCTCGGGGCTTGACTTCTGACATTGACCACCATGGCTACCTGCTCCCACTGCCTTCGCTGAGTTTGTCTGGAGAGCCTCCTTGCCCCCTGTGGATAGAGGACCTCTCAACTCCAGCAAGGCCTCCAGTGCAATGTCTGAAAACCTGGGAACATGCTCTCTCCCCTGTTTATCCATTAGTCAGTGTTCTTGTAGCTCAGTCTCTCTTCTCCAGCCACTTCCAGCACCTGCTCCAGCCAGAATACACCTCCCCTTTAAGAGGTGTAGGCTGGCTTTAAGTAGTGTAGACTAGCTTTAATTGGTGCTAGCCTCATATGAACTTGGGCCCTCTGGTGAGGCGCTCAGCCACTCAACAGCAAGTTTAGCGCTTCCTCAATGCTGCAATCATTTAAATTATCAGGCAGCATGAACTTTATGTGCTGCATGCATCAAAAGCAACGGATGCGGGTTAATCACACATGGCGATCCCCGTGCCTGTTTTTGGGGGCTATTGAATTGAGGCCCCAGCTGCAGTTACAGTGGTTTGATTGGGAACCTATCACCTGACCACCTTCTTACATCTCAGCCTGTCATTACTGACACAAAACAAGAAAATGTTTATCATCAGTCGATTAACAAATTTCTTATCAGCAAAACTCTGGACATGCATAATTTTTTCCTTCAAAGGGAGTTAACTAATTGGCCTAGCAATTCCTGACCACCACAAAAGCTGCCGGTGCCACCGCCAGTCGGTGTTAATGGCCGTCGAAAATGGTGGCACTGGCAGAACAAAAAATTGTTGGTGGCAAATAATTAACATTAACCCAGCACTTAACTCAAAGTGCAACGCTGTCCTGGTGGCATTGGTCCCGGCAGGAGGCCCCAATGTAGCGTGGCCAAAGTGTCATTGCAGCTAGAACAGCCCCTCTGAAAGCAAGGCTGTCATTTCCAAAAGCATTGTCGGTTTCTTAAAGGGGCAATGCCTTCTGAAATGGAAAAAAATTAAAATTATGTAAAAATATGCAGGTTTTAGCCTTTACAGCTCAACTGCCTTCTGAAAAAAAATTAACGTTAAAAAGAATTCCCAAATGGGAGACTTCAGCTCTTAAAGCGGAATTCCCTTCCGCACCTAAAAAAAAAGGGAAAAGTGCTTCAGCACCAAATTTCTCGGCCAATCAAGCCAGGGAAGGGGCACCCAGGGTCTCACACGCTGCACTCCAGTTTTGTGTGGGGGGTCAACACTGCAAGAGAGGTCCACTACCCACAGGGGCCAGGAGGCCCTCCAAAAAGAACAATGTGGTACCACATCAACGAGGCAGTCACTGCCAGCAGTGTCACCCCCATGACCTGGCTCCAGTGTCCAAAGAAGTTTCATGACTTCAGACCAGTGGCCAAGGTCACTGAACGTATCTACAGAATCTACCAACTGCATCACTAGCCTCACACACTACTCAATACATAACTCCCCCCGACCTCGCAATCACTCAGCTACCAACAATCTGTACCAAACATGAGGCACACCTACCATTCCTAGTTTCATCTCACCCCCTTGGAGGAGACGGTGCTGGCCATTCTTGGCAGGGGTATGGCTGAGTCCTTAGCCAATGGCAGGGCTGAAATGATACAAGATGCTGGTATCCTCATAAATTATCCTCCTTCTCGCATGCACCTCTTGCTTTTCCACCCTCCCCTCACCACCAGGGTGAGGCAGTTGAGGCCCTTTGAAGTGCAGTCCCAGAATAAAGCACTTAATCTAATTAACCGTCTACTGGCCATAGTTGTTTCTTTACATTAAAATAAACTATCATAAATGTCATAATTCATGAGAGAGACTTTCCTTACTTTCTAGTGCTGCACATGATACTTAGATATTCCATGGTTGAAGATTCTGTCACCTGCAAATATTGAGAATGACCCATGTATATGGGTCTTTCTTGACTTGAGGTGGAGGATACTGCATGATGTAGTTTCATGGACAGCCCTGGACATTTAAATTATTTGAAGGATCTGCTTTTAAAATTTTGGTTAACATCTCAACTTGCGTTGTTTGTCTTTGGGCACCTAGTATGCATGGGTACCTAGTATGCATGGGCCTCCTGAGGAGCTTGCTCATGGTCTTGTTTGCAATTATCATCCATAAGTCCAAAAATGCTTATAATTGCTGGTTAGAGTCTATCCAACTCTCTTCCAGTCTTTAGTTTACACAATGATCTTGAGGTATTAGTATACTAGTGCACTATAAAACTTCCAGTGGGCATTTCGTAGTATTGATGGTTTCATCATACTGAGGTCAATTACAATTTCAATTTATAGGAACATAGGGACAGGAGGCAGCTATCCAGTCCCTCGAGCCTGCTCCACCATTCAATTAGATCATGGCTGATCTGTACCTATATTCCATTTACCCACCTTAGCTCCATATCCCTTGATACACTTACCTAACATAAATCTATCGAGCTCAGTCTTGAAAGCCCCAATTGTGCTCGCACCCGCAGCCTTTTGAGGCAGATAATTCCAGATTATTACTATCCTTTGTGTGAAAAAGTGCTTCCTGATTTCCCTCCTAAATTGCCTAGTTACAATTTAAGATTATGTCCCCTCATTCTTTATTCCCCACCAGAGGAAATAGCTTATCTGTGTCCTATTGAGTCCTTTTAACATTTTAAACACCTCGATCAGATCATCCCACAACAGTCTATACTCAAGGAATATAAGCCAAGTTTATGCAACCTGTCCTCATAATTCAATCCTCGAATCAATTATTACTGTTTTGAGTAATTCCCAGTAGGTTCAGTTTTGATAGACAACCACAGAACATGAATTATGAGGCCCTCTTGCAAGGGTGGGGCGGGGTTCTTATTGATCATGCTGTTTTAATCATGCCCCCATTCACCCATGCCAAATTAGACACTACTTGGGCATAGTTTGATCATATGTGCAATTGGTTATATAGGAAAAAATATCTGCAAAAGAAAATGGAAAAATTATGATCTCCTCTGTTTCCCAATACAATTGTATATCAAAGCATAGGGTTATTCTTTGCACACCGAATGACCTCCATGATTTCAAAGTCATTCCTGTCTTCATTGCTGAAGGTTGATTTGTAATGGGTCTGTACCATGGTCACAAGCTCTGACATAAAAATAAACCATCAACAGCTTCATCACCGCCTCACCCACCTGCCAGAAGAGACAAAAATTCACACTGAGTCACAGGAATAAAGCCGTGAGACACCTTTTTATCTTGGTAATTGGATATCACAGAGCTACAACTTTTTCTGTGTAATCTGGTTTCAACGTGTCAGGAAAGATGTTTGTGAGCTGGTTGGGAATAAACAAGAACTACCTTGCTGCAGTTTCTGAAGTTTTTGGTGAAACCAGTTACATTGAAACTGCAGTCTAGTATCTAGAGACAGGGTTCTCTGCTCTCGTAGAGGATGTAATTTGTGGGTGTGAAAGTGGCAGAAGAATCAGAGGGAAGAGGAGGAGATTTTTTTTAATGCAACAATTATTACCAGGAATGCACTGCCTGAAAGGGGGTGGAAGCAGATTCAATAGTAACTTTCAAAAGGGAATTGGATATAGGCTTAAAAAGGGAAAAAAAATGTAGTGCTATGGGGAGAGTGGGACTAATTGGATAGCGCTTTCACTGGTATGATGGGCCAAATGGCAGTTTTAGTCTCCTTATCTGAGGAAGGATATACTTGCTTCAGAGGCAGTGCAACGAAGGTTCGCTATATTGATTCCTGGGATGAGAGAGTTGTTCTATGAGGAGAGATTTGAGTAGATTGGGCCTATACTCTCTGGAGTTTAGAAGAATGAGAGGTGATCTCATTGAAACATATAAGATTCTGAGGGGGATTGGCAGGGTACAAAGTGAGAGGTTGTTTCCCCTGGCTGGAGAGACTAGAACTAGAGGCCATAGTCTCAGGACAAGGGGTTGGCCATTTAAGTCTGAAATGAGGAGGAATTTCTTCATTCAGAGGGTCATGAATCTTTGGAATTCTCTACCCCAAAAGGCTGTGGATGCTAAATCGTTGAGTATATTTAGGGCTGAGATAGATAGATTTTTAGATTCTAGGGGAATCAAGGGATATGGAGATCGGGCAGCAAAGTGGAGTTGAGATCTCATTGAATGGTGGAGCAGGCTCGAGGGGCCGTATGGCCTACCCCTGCTCCTAATTCTTATGTTCCCATGGCCTCCTTCTGGACTGTAATATTCTATGACGTTAATTTCTTTAGGGCTTCTCCTGCTCCACCCCTGTAACGACAGCAGAAGTATGGTAGGAACCTCTTTTACGCTGGTAAACTGAAATTCTTCCAAAATAATGATGGTGAAGCGGGGGAATCTCCGAGGAAATGTATCCCTTATGTTGAAGGTTGATGAATCGATCCGATTATGTAATTCCCATCCATATCACAGCATAACAAAATTACTTCTGCTTCTCATAACTTTTTGAAATTCATAATATTCTTAGCAATCAGAATAAATTGTAATGCTGGTTTGGAATATTATAATGCACTGCATCACTGCGGTGCTGACAGCTTGCAAATGACTGCTCATTGGGAGTGAGAAACCCTTAAGGATTTTCAAATCATAGAGGTTGCAAGTTACAGTCGCTGGTTCAGGCGGATTTGGGTTTGAAATCCAATCCCAGTGGAAGATTTTCTCATCAGCTGAGCTCTTTGAATAGTAATCCAGACAATTATTAAAAATAATGGATTGGGCAATGTTTTGAAGCGATAAATCCCCACCAACACCTGGCAGAAAAGAAGACTCCTGAAATGAAGGGGCTGATTTTCCTCTGTTAAATAGTTTTTGCGAAAAGATAAGCTTGGTCAGGAAGGGGTGGAATGCTATCTGGCCAGCTATTTCCTCAGCCCCACTCAGGCCCATATGACACCAAAAATCAATGTTGAAATTTACGCCAATCTTGGCATTGGCAACTTACGCCGAAATTCCCAATGGATCTCATTTGCACGTAATGCAAAAACAGCCTAAACTAAGCCCAAATGCAGACTGATTAAAGAATGAATCAGAAACTAAAATATTTATGCAGGTACATTTTAACTATATCATAACATTTTATTTTATTCATGGTGTAAATGGTTACAAAAATGAGGGCGAGGCCAAGGCAATTGCCACAAAATTGATCATTCGGCAATGAGCGAGCTGCCTCTGGCGGTGCGACAGGTGCTGGTAACTCACTCAAATTATTTAAATGAGGCCCATGGTCCAATTTTGGGTGAGCCTCGGGCCTCCCAGTTGGGATGCGCGGTTTGCACTCCATTAGATACACGCCCAAAAACAGGCCGTAACCAATTTCTAGCATGTGCCCTTTTAACAAGTAAAGTTATGTAAGCAAATCATGCCATAACTGTACATCCATACATTTATCTACGTGCCCCAGACCTCCCTATGTTTCAAACACAGCTTTGTGGCTCAAACAGAGAGATCCACTTCACCTATGAAAATTCAGATTGGTGAATCAAGTACCGACCCACTCCAATAATGAAGCATCAGTGATGAGGATTATTTCACGTAATAATACTCAGAAAGTCACCATTACCCTCTCTTCATTTGATTTTAAAGTACAGTATTTACCAGCTTAAAGCTGAGGATTTTGGCTATAACTTGTTGCTATTTTTGTTTTGTATTTATACTCGCTATTAGCCGAATGTGTGTAGGACTACTTACAGATTATACTATATTAGAACAGCAGATGCTAGAGACTGCAAAAATGGATTGTTGAGGGCATAGGGGGCTTAACAACATGCCTACCAGCAACCTTTTTGACAATGTTCCACACAAAAGGCTATTCAATTCAAAATTGTGGTGAGTCCGAGAAAACCATGGGAACGGATAAAAAAGAAAGAACTTGTATTTATATAGTGACTTTCATGACCACAGTGTGCCTCAGAGGCAATGAATTACTTCTTGAAGTGTTGTCACTGTTATAATGTAGGAAAACACAGCAACCAATGTTTTCACAGAAAGGTGCAACAAACAAAAATAAGATGATTTTTTTTTAGTGATGCTGCTTGATGTTGGCCAGGATACTGGGACAACTTCCCTGCTCTTTTTCGAATAGTGCCATGGGATTTTTTTGATGTCTGCCTTAAATAATAGATGTGGCCTTGGTTTGATGTCTCATCCAAAAGACAGCACCTCCAACATTGCAGCACACCCTCAGTACTGCCTAAAATGTAATTCTAGATTATCTGCAGGTTTCTGGAGAGGGGCTTGAACCTACAACCTTTTGACTCAGGGGCAAGAGTGCTACCATTGTCCCAAGGTTGACTTTTTGGATAAGAAATTGGTTGAAGCTTTGGAAACGAGTAGTTGTTATAGGGATTTTGTGTAGGGGGTGGGAGTACTGAGTGGGCTACCTCTGGGATCAGTGCTGGGATCACAACCATTTCTAATTGACACAGATGACTGGGATTCAGAAACTCAATGCAAAGTGGTCAAATAACTGCAATATTTAGTGCTTCTCTCTATGCCATCAGTACACAGGCTGGTGCTTAGTCTAAAGGGCGATACTGGGTGCTCTGACGCTGCTTGGCTAAGGGTGACCCCAATATTCTATGTGCCATCTGTAAGGAGGACATAGCACTTCTGAATATTGTATGGTGGAATTCAAGAGAGCGATGCACCCTTCAGGATTTATGGTCATTGTGCTAGTTGCTTAGAAAATCAGCATTTCCGGAACATCAGGATAGGAGCAGAACGCTCCAGTAACAGGGTTGGATAGTGAAAGGTACATGCCAGCTGTTACATAGAAACATAGAAGAGAGGAGCAGGAGTAGGCCATTTGGCCCCTCGAGCCTGTTCTGCCATTTAATGAGATCATGGCTGATCATCCAAATTCAGTACCCTATCCCTGCTTTCTCCCTATATCACAGAATCACAGAAACCCCACAGTGCAGATAGAGGCCATTTCAGCCCATCGAGCCTGCACCGACACATATCCCACCCGATCCCCGTAACCCCTACACCAACACATATCCCACCCTATCCCCGTAACCCCACATATTTAATCCCCCTAACACTAAGGGTCAATTTTATCATAGCCAATCAACCTAACCTGCACATCTTTGGACTGTGGGAGGAAACCAGAGCACCCGGAGGAAACCCACGCAAACACGGGGAGAATGTGCAAACTCCACACAGACAGTCACCCAAGGCCGGATTCAAACCCGGGTCCCTGGCGCTGTGAGGCAACAGTGCTAACCACTATGCCACCGTGCTGCCCTTGGTCCCTTTAGCCTTAAGAAATATATCTAACTCCTTCTTGAATATATTGAATAAGTTGGCCTCAACTGCCTTCTGTGGTAGAGAATTCCACAGGTTCCACTCTCTAGGTGAAGAAATTCCTCCTCATCTCAATCCTAAATGGCTTACCCCTTATCCTTAGACTGTGACCCCTGGTTCTGGACATCCCCACCATCAGGAACATCCTTCCTGCATCTAGTCTGTCTAGTCCTGTTAGAATTTTATAAGTTTCAATGAGATCCGCTCTCATTCTTCTAAACTCTAGCGAATATAAACCTAATCAACCCAATCTCTCTTCATACGTCATCCTGCCATCCCAGGTATCAGTCTGGTGAATCTTCGCTGCACTCCCTCCATGGCAAGAACATCCTTCCTCAGATAAGGTGACCAAAACTGCACACAATACTCAAGATGTGGTCTCACCAAGGCCCTGTACAACTGCAGCAAGACATCCTTGCTCCTGTGCTCGAATCCTCTCGCTATGAAGGCCAACATACCATTTGCCTTCTTAACCGCCTGCTGCGCCTGCATGCTTACCTTCAGCGACTGGTGCACAAGGACACCCAGGTCTCATTGCACTTCCCCTTTTCCCAATCTATTGCCGTTCAGATAATAATCTGTCTTCCTGTTTTTGCCACCAAAGTGGATAACCTCGCATTTATCCACATTATACTGCATCTGCCATGCATCTGCCCAATCACCCAACCTGTTGAGTTCACAGAAGTCCCTAAGTAAGGAGTAGCAGATAGTGGGTGGGAGAGTTTAAAGCAAAGATTCCTGTTCACTACAATATTTCCTCAGCATCATCGGTTAATTAGAGCAACCAGAGAGCGGGAAATTCTATTCACAAACAGGTTTTCCTAGATGAGTAATGGACAGAAGATTTAAGGGAATCTGTTTTAAGCAACTTACACTAAGCCATTTACATTGGCAAATATAAAACTTCAACAGGGTTTAGGCATTTGTGAAAACTGTTGAGCACTCAGTAATTTCACACAATAGAATGTATCAGTGAAGCCGTGAGATGATTTGTAGTAACTAGAAATTAAAATCAACACCTCAATTTAAACAATTATGAGTAGAATTATTCTGTTTACAATAATGTTAATACCTCTTGTACAGATATGGTTGACGTAATTACTGCAAACTTGTATTTGTACAGTTGGTTAATCACAGGCCAAATGTATTAGCATACATGTAGTAAATCATTACTTAGAATAATTGTAAGGGGCAAATCTGACTAAAATACCTTCCCTCAGTAGGAGAAACAATTTATTGTGAATCTGCCGCAATGCAATTTATGTAATTTTTGGAAAGGTTTTCATTACATCATAGTCTATCAATAGAGTATTAGGAATTTTAAACAATGTAGATCTAAAATTCAGATGGATTTGCTCCGCTGGTGCATGTGCAGTGGAGTGGACCTCATGGGCTAGCTAAATCGATGGCCTCTGACCCTGTCCCAAATCCTAGATATGGGACCATTTACATGGCTGGGTTGGGATGGACCCTTGGGAGTCTACAAGCGCGCTTCAGAGACACCTCCCGTTCTGTTATAAGGTGAAGCTACCCAGAGGCACGTCCCTAGAGGTTCCCCGAGGTCCTTCCAAAGCTGAAGATGAAAGTACTGAAAAGAATCTTCAGCTCTTATGGGAACCTGCGACTGTGATTTTTAATGTTATTGATTCCTCACAGGATCGATTACTTTTGCCTGTGCACTGTCTGGGGCCTCCATGGAGACCTGGTAAGAGTTCTAATGAGGCCGACTGAAGGTGCATTGAGTGGAATTCCTGGGGTAGCCTGGGAATTTCCCCACATGTGCTTTGATGTGAGGTGAGAGGTTGAAAGTCATGCTTACCCAACCCTGCACTGACATTTTAGACAGGACTTGGAATGGGACTTAATTAATTGATGACTTAAAAAGATCAGACAGCTCTTCACACAAAAAATAGTTCAACATGTGAAATGGATTTGTGGGTATAGTAATGGAGTCCTGAAATTATTTTTAAAAATGTATACTGTAATTAAGGGATTGTTGTTTGTTTGGGGGGATGGATGAGCTAGGATAGGCTTATTAGAATTTTTGGGCTGCGCCAGGTATTTTTCGCATCCTAAGCACAAATGGCCACTTTCATGAGGAAGCCCTCACTCTCTAAATGTTTATTGACATCAAATTGTACAGCAAGTCAGGTAAAAGGAATGGCGCAAAAAATATTTCAAATGATTTCTGAGCAGTTCTTGCTGACAAGTCAAAAGAGAAATTTAGCTTTGTCTTAAATTTATGGCTTTATAATTTCAGACATTTTCCTTGTGCTCATCATGACTGACCACTCTGGTAAGTGAACCCTTGCGCTCTATGAACTGAAGTGTGCCTTAACTTGCCCAATATTCAGGTAATTGTAATGAATCCAAGGATCAAACATATATTACAGAATTGAACACTCACAGCGCTCATTGTTTTGCCCATTAAAATTAAAATTAAAATCAATGGCCAAAAAAATCATGGCCTGGGAGTATGTAATTTAAAGAAATGGGGGCAAGTAAAGGGAAGAGGCAACATTGGCTGACAAGATTCTGAAAGCCTTTAGAAAGGCTCAAAAGGCTTCTCAAACCATTAGCAGCCTTTGTGAAGTCTGAAGTGTAGTGTATGTAACCGTTCTACCTTTAAGAAAACTATTGTATGTAATCGTCCACCTTTAAGAGAACTATTTTAGGTGTTGCACTACTTTATCTTGGCTGCGGTATACTGTAATACCGGTGGTGACCACACCGGTATATAAGTGCTGTGTAATGAGTGATTGGGCAGATTCGCCCTGACCTTCGAATAGTAAAGTCCTGTTAAAGTTTACTCTTGTAGTCTGTGTAATAATTTGCAATATAACACACAGATTTTACAGTGGCGACGAGTTCGATCTTACCCTGCGGCAGCGATACATCCGAAGCAGTTAACGAGCGTCGAGAAGAGGCATCCGCCCTCGTCATTCTGCTGAGAGAAGACTCGAGTCTGCAGAGCAAGGAAGAAGGAAGAATTCAGACACGAAGCCTTCCATCAGCAACAGGCAGTGATCGTCCCTTCTGTCATGGTGGTGAGTGAGCCGATCAGCCACGAGAAGCAAGTCGGCCACGTTGACTTTGAGTACGGGGGAAATAAAAAGAAACGGAGGATAAGGGCGGTGAACTCGACCACGGTCGGGGGAAAGGAGCCGGACAGAAGTCGGGGCCAGAGATGCTGAGACTGGGGCAGCGTAGGGCACGGAAGCCGCGGTACAAGCGGGAACGCAGCCGGTGTGAGAGACCGGGCTACAAGCGGGAACGCAGCCGGTGTGAGAGACCGGGCTACAAGCGGGCTGGGAGACGCAACAGCGTCGTGAGACAGCTCAACCGCGACCGGCAAAAAAGGCCGGGCAGCTACCAAGGACGCGAGGCACTGCGTCCGGGATCGTAAGGCGCGGGAAGAAATAAAAAAATAAAAATAAATAAAACCGTGGAGAACTCAGCCGCAGCCGGGGGAGGAAAGGACCGGACTGCGAGAGGGCTGGGAGGTGCGATTGGAAGCCGCTGAGGGAGAGACAGAGCCCGAGCGAGCGGGAGAGACAGAGCTCGAGCGAGGGGGAACGGGACCGAGCGAGGGAGACCGAGCGAGATTCCGCCCAACGGCTGGAACTGTTCGCCGCCAACGGGTTGTCCCCAGCGCCGGTTGCCCTGCCGAGAAAAGGGAACAAGGAACGCACTGAAGCCGGCGCGCAGGCTGCGAACCCCGAAAGCCAGCGGTCGTCGCCCGAGAGCAAAGCTTACCCCTCCCGCCAGGGGAAGAAACGCGGGAAGCCGCCAGTAGGCGGGGAAGAAGACAGGAGCGGGAAACCGCCATTTTGAAAGTGGGCGGGGAAGAAGACAAGCGCGGGAAACCGCCATTTTTGGAAAAAAAAAAGTAACGAACAAATTCGTTGTTGTTTCTCAGAAAGATAGTGAAGATGCCTAAGCATGGTAACATCAACGACTTCGATTCCGAGGTGGAAGATTGGGCCACGTATGTAGAACGCATCGAGATATATTGTGAGGCCAATAAAATAGCAGATGATGATAAAGCTCTAACCTTACTAAACTCAATGGGGGCGAAGACATACGGGCTATTGAAGCATCTTCTATCACCAGCTAAACCGGCGGATCAGACTTTCGCTAATATTGTTGCTGTCCTGAAGGATCATTTGAACCCCACACCGCTGATGTTGGCGGAACCATTCAAATTTTATGCGAGAACGCAACGGAAAGAGGAAAGCAACGCAGAATACTTGGTTGAACTGCGTAGATTAGCGAAATACTGTCAGTTTGGGGAAAATCTGACAGAGGCATTGAGAGACAAGTTCGTGTGCGGGTTGTCGAAGGAAGGAACACAAAAGCGACTGCTAGAAGAGAACGATCTTACACTTGATAAGGCTGTCCTTATTGCAGCATCGCATGAAGCCGCAGCGAGAGGCACTGCAGAAATGCAGCTGAAGGCAGCGGTACTCAGCGTGGATCAAATGAGTTCGGGTACAACGAAATTTTATCGTTGTGGGAAGACAACACACGACCAGAACCAATGCTGGTTTAAAAACCAGGAATGTAGAAAATGTGGCAAGCTTGGTCACATAGCTAAAGTATGCCGGTCAGGAAAGAAGACCAGCAACAAAAAAAAGTCACCGCAGGAAAAGTACAGCAAGGTACACAAGGTGGCTGAGAAGAGTTCAGATGAACAGAATTCGGATTCAGACCCAAACGGCCAGGAACTGGGTCGTCTGAGAATTCACAATGGGAGTAAGGAAGCTGACCTACAAACTATCTGGGTCATGCTAAAAATAGCCGGAGTCCAAGTAAAAATGGAATTGGACACAGGATCAGCCCTATCAGTCATAAATCGAAGGGATTACAACCGGCTATTCTCACATATACCCTTGAGAGATACCAAGATCGTATTGCAGACATACACGGGGCATAAAGTATACCCCATCGGAAGGATAAAAGTCAAGGTGAGAGACAAGGGCAAAGAACACCAAGGAATGGACTTATATGTACTACCTGAGGGAGGTCCACCACTTCTGGGACGGGAGTGGATCAGGGTAATAAACATGGAATGGCACTACCTAAAAGCAATAACGAGTGAGAACTCGGTGAAGACAATCAGCTCAGACTCTGAAACTGATGACGATAAGACCAGCCCAGGTGCGAAAGACAAGTCTAAAATGGACTTGCTGACTAAGGTTGGAAAAACGAAGGAGTGCATAAATGCTTATGCTTCAGAGGAGAACAAAGTTTCAGAACAGAATTCCACTGAACAACAACAACATAGTTTGACAGAGAATTCTGAGTCTGTCCAGTTTACAGACATGCACAATTCTGAGGAACACCGGGCTCGAACTCAACTCCATTTCAAATTACAACAGCAATTAGAACAATTGCGTTGCCATCTTGAGCAAGAGATGAAAGCAATGAAAAAGTTCTTTGACACAGAGTGGGAGAATCTGGAAAGACAACAGAAGCAGCTGATGGAGAAAAGGGAGCAGGAGCACACAAACCGTCTGCGCGAGGAGGCCATACGAATCAAAGCTGATTCGGTTTCTGAAGGTGCGTGCTCTAATCTGGTGGAGCAAGATGTTCAGCAACTGAAGGCGCTTGTTAGCAGGTTGCAGGCAGAAAAGGCTGATTTGGTCGCCATGAATTCCGAGCTCCTACTGAAGTTGGGTGCAGCATCACCGGACGATTCATTTGTGGAAATTCGAATGGTGGAGGCTGCGGATGATGGTGAAGTAGAAACAGCAAAGGAGCCCCAGGGCAAGGTTATAAACATCCCTGCAGCTACTGGGAAATGGATGATGTCAGAAGAGTTAACGGTCAGCCAACTCCTTCATATGCTGAGGGACAAGACTCTGCAATTTGAACATGAGCTTAAATCTTCAAAGGAGAGGGGTTTGGAGCTCTCAAAAGTTATGGAAATAGCTGAGGTTGCAACACAGACTGAGAAGATGGCAGCAGAGCAACCCTTGGATGCCAAAAGTACGCTGACTCACGTCAATGTTGAACAACAGAATGCTGCAACAACTGCTCCAGTAGAGGGATTGAATAATACGATCAATCAAACTCCGAATGAACTTGAAGTATTGAAATCACGAATGAGGTCATTAGTAAAAGACTTGCAGGAAGCCCAGAAAAAGCTGGAGGAAGCTGAACACATGAAGAAGTCTCTTCAGGAGAGATGTCTGGAATTGGAAAAAAAGCTGACTAACGTCCAGCTGGGCATGGAGGAAATAAAAGACCCTCTCGCTGGCCTAGCTCAGGACGACACCGATTATTACCACGTCCTGTTGAACGACACCGAATATAACGATGACCTGTTCTGCCCAGCTTGTGGGGAAATCTTCCGAAGTGCAAAAACCCTGAAGAATCACGAAAAGTCTAAGAAACACCGGGAGATGGTGGCGCTGCTAAGGCAACAGGAGAAAGAGGAGGAGGAACTGTGCATGCGGCTGGCAGCGGAGCACAGAGAGTCTCCAAGAAGCAGGAAAGGAAAAGACGAAACAGAAGAAGATGACCCATCTGAACCATTATCACCCCTACCAGATCACGTACGTGGTCCCTCCAAATGGAACCAAATCAGTTTGGAAGTAGAAAAACTTCCCAAGGTACTCAAGCTTTTAGAAGTCAGCAATGCTGGTTCAGAAGTGACGGAAGTTCAAGCTGTTAAGTCCAGTGAAGGACTATTGGAGGAGTCACCCCAGCAAAGTGAACCGACTACACCACAGGGAACTGCTACACCACCAAGGCGTTGTCCAGACTGAGTCAAGAAGCACAGGAGGCGCCTCCACAGAGACTGAATCTGTGAACTGTTTTCCACAGAGACTGAATCTGTGAACTGTTTTCCACAGAGACTGAATCTGTGAACTGTTTTCCGCAGAGACTACAGCCTAGAAATTAGGTTTGCCTCCGCCAGGGCTTTTGCGCCCGAAATTTTGCGCCCGCGATAATTGCCGCTGCGCCCGCCAAAAATTCAGCTGCCCCACGCCCAGACGGCTGCGGGCGCTAATGGAGGGTTTCAGCGCCTCGCTATGGGCGCTGAATGCAGGTTTGCGGCGCTAATCCCCTGCTGCGGCACCCAATGCGGTGCGGCAGGCTGGGGTACTGCAAGCCTCCTCCTTCTGTTAAGGAGGAGCTGCCTGCAGCCGACCGCTGACCGGTCAATTCGCCCGACAAATGAGCCCGGCACCTCGGAGAAGTGCCGGGCTCACGGGCCACACACATCAGTGCCGCGGGGGGGTGGTGGAGGAGTCCGGGGAGGGAGGTGCGGGCAGGCGGCCGCCGGGAAAGCGGCCGGCCGCCGCTCCACCTTAATGCGCCGGTGCTACGTGCTGCAACATCCCATTGAACAATCGTTGGTTGCGGCTGCCACGGGCGAGGCGGCCGCAACTGAATTTGGGCGTCCGGCCGCGTTACCACGGCAACCGGGACGCTGCGCACACCGATGATGTCATCGGTGCCGGCGCAGCGCTACCGGCTAACGCCAATGGTAGGGCCCAACGCAATTTCGATCGCGGCTATAATTCCGGCGCAAGGCCCTCTAACGCCTCTAATTGGGCGCTAACCCCACCGAATTTCTAGGCCTACATCTGTGAACTGTTTTTACATGAAGTTGGATATCCGGTATATAAGTGCTGTGTAATGAGTGATTGGGCAGATTCGCCCTGACTTTCGAATAGTAAAGTCCTGTTAAAGTTTACTCTTGTAGTCTGTGTAATAATTTGCAATATAACGCACAGATTTTACATGAAGGGGCAGGGGATTAAGAAGTGACAGGCAGAAATGAAAGGAACGGAAACTCTAAGTGCAAGTACTAGTCTGTAGGCAAGTGACACAGCAACCCAGCACCTCACCCCTAGTTTAAAGGCTGCTGAAATGGAGACAGTGCTGCATGATTCAGTTGCAAAGAGGGCTGCCTTCTGTGCCATTTAAGTAAGTCCACATTATAGCATGCCTGAATAAGCTAGAAACAGGCATAAGACCAGAGCTGACTAATACTGCCAATGGCTGCGCCAGCCCTACGGTGCATGTTAGCAGCATATCTCCTGACAGCAAATGTTGCAGCACTCTGCTAACCTGAACTCTGTGAAGATAGTTCCCTACAGTCATTGCCAGATAAATGTGTCCACAAATATGGTTGGTAGCCTGTTGGTGGTGTGGCCAATCGGGCTTTGCTGGGTGATGATCAGCCTGGAATGCCTTCATTCATACAGGACCATGTAAATATGTTGTGATTAGGGAGCTTCTAAAGAACCATCCAGCATGGCGATTAGTCAGGCCTTCACATGAATCTGTGCCATCGGGTCTGCGGTCATAACCTATCTTCAAGTTGGTGTCTCTGCATGCATGAATCAATGGACAGAATGAGATCTGGTCAACTCTGCCTGCAGATGTGGGTGTGCAATTCGTGCCAGGTAACGCAGAGCACCTTGTGTCTAGCTTGACTGACCTGGCACTCTTTCAGTGGTCCTCCTCTTATTCCAAGCATCTCAGATAGGACAATGCCCACCAGGAAATCTTTACTACCCGTTGTACTATTAGGGACGGAAAAAAAATTGACTCATAGGAACCTGCCAGCAGAAAAGAGAACAAAATGAATTAAAATAAAAGTGGTTGGAAATGAGCTGGACAACTGCTGAATTAATCTTACTTATGGGTGGGCGCATGGAAATTATGTGAAAATATAGGAAACATAGGCCCGGATTTTTCATGGCTGATGATAGCGTACACAGACTGTACGCTGCCGTAAGCCTGGTAAAAGGCCCCGCAAGTTCTGGGTTTGCGAATGCCCTGCGCCTGCGAGAAAACCTGGAACTTGCGATCTGTCAAGGTTTGCCTCACCAACCTTATTCACCACATTTTGTGCGTTTGCATACATGCATTCTGAACCCATTTTTGAATTTTTTGCAGTCTTTCTTAGTCTGCTCCTATCTAATATGGTAATACTTGCACCTCTAGTACTAATTTATTCTGTATTACAATCCAACACACTCTCTCTTTTATGCACCTTTTTCCTCTTTTCTACTCCTATATGCTGGTGTCCATCCCCCTGCCAAGCTAGTTTAAACCCTCCCCAACAGCAATAGCAAACCTCCCCGTGAGAATATTGGTCCCGGCCCTGTTGAGGTACAACCCATCTGGCTTGTACAGGTCCAACCTTCCCCAGAATGTAAACAAGGTTGTCGAATCATTTGGTGACTGACTTCAAATCCATTGTTCTTTTCCTGATATCCCATGGTTTATTCTCCGGTGCTGACCATCTGCACTTTTCATGCTAGCGCCTTGGCTGCGAACACACCAATATAGAATTACATAGGATTATATTGTAGGAACGGAGGTTCCTATCTGAATAAGGTATTCGACTCGATGAATCAAATCAACAGGTTTTAATGAACAACGAAGTTAACAGGGAAACTACAGGAGAAATGGTACACAGGTCTAATCAGCTTGCTGGGCACTCGACAACTACTGGAAGATTCTGGAAGCTGACGTCATGACGTCATCGCGTTCTTCGCGCCACTGGCGGTCACGTGATCAGCATCATGACATCATCACGTGGAGTGCAGGAAAACACAATACAGTACAGTTAACAGGCAGTTTAAAGGTGCAGTCCGCGGCTGCACTACACTGTAGTTAAAGGGATTATTACTAATTGTTCTGAGGCCCTTGGTGGCTCCGCCACAGGCGCCCCCCCAGAATCCACTTTAACGGACATTGTCAACCGAGCAGGAGGTTTACTGATCCTGGCCGAATGGCGACGAAACTCAGGCAGCGGAAACGGGGCATTAGTAGACGAACCAGTGCCAGATTGCGGCAGAAGCGGCGTCTCGGGCGAGGCAGAAACGGTAGACAGAGGTGCAGGCGCGTCTGAGGCCGAATCGGGCTGATCGACGGTGGGTTGGTGCACGGCTGGTCTGGCGGCTAACGGCAGTCGGCCGTGGCGAGGCGGTTGGGCAGCCTCGACAGGCTCACTCCGATCTAGGTGGGCTGGTTTGAGCCGGTCGATAGGGATGGTATCGGACTTTCCACCGACTTCGACTGTGAAAAACTTTTCCCCTGATGCGATGACACGAAAAGGTCCGGTATACGGCGGCTTGAGCGGGTCTCTGTGACCGTCCTGTCTAATAGAGACATTGTCCGAACGTGAGGCCTCTGCAGGTCATGCTGTGAGGTTTGGATGGGCAGGAAATTCCTAGCCGCCTCCTGGTGTAGTAGGAGCTGTTGAGCTGCAGACCATGGTTCGGTGTGTGGAGGGAGAAAGCCACCTGGCACTCTGACTGTCTGGCCATAAACCAGCTCAGCCGATGAAGACGGAAGATCCTCCTTTGGGGCTGTCCGGAGGCCCAGCATCACCCAGGGGAGCCTGACCACCCAGTTGGGTCCCCTCAAGCTGGCACGGAGGGACGCTTTGAGAGACCGATGGAACCTTTCGCACAGACCATTTGCCTGCGGATGGTACGCGGTGGTACGGTGCAGCTTGGTACCCAGGCCTTGTGCCACTGCGTTCCACAGCTCTGATGTAAATTGCGGACCGCGGTCCGAGGAGATGTCCGATGGCACCCCGAACCGAGCCACCCACGACGAAAGAAATGCCCTGGCGACGTCTGCTGCGGTGGTAGCGGCCAAGGGAATCGCTTCTGGCCACCTGGTGGTCCGGTCTACCACCGTCAGGAGGTGTGTGAATCCACGTGACCCGGGAAGGGGACCTACTAAATCCACGTGAACGTGGTCAAAACGACGCTCAGGCACCGGGAAGTTGGCCACCGGAGCCTTGACATGACGGTGGACTTTGGATTTTTGACATTCGACGCAATTGTTTGTCCAGTCCTGGATGTCCAGATGCATGCCTTTCCAAACAAATTTGCGGGACATTAGCTGTTGAGAAGCCCGCATCCCCGGGTGAGATAACCCGTGGATTGCCTGGAATACTTTCTTGCGCCATTCGACTGGAACAATGGTCCGGGGCACTCCATGGATGTGTCGCAGAAGAGTGTGGTTCCCGCCGCTTGAAACGGCACGTCTGCAACCTGCCAACTGGAAGGCATGGTCCTAAACGCTTGTACCTCTGGGTCTGCCAGTTGATCCTCTGCCAGTCTGACGAAATCGATGCCCAGGTGTACTGCTTGGACTGGAACCCGGGAAAGGCAATCCGCCACGAGATTATCCTTGCCTGGCACATGCCGCAAATCTGTTGTGAATTCGGATATAAACGTGAGGTGGCGCTGCTGCCGAGCTGACCAAGGTTCCGCCGTTTTGGCCATGGCGAAGGTGAGCGGCTTTTGGTCCACGAATGCAGTGAACGGACGGCCTCCTAGAAGGAAACGGAAATGCCGGATGGCCAAAAACAGGGCTAGCAACTCTCTGTCAAAAGTGCTATAGTTTTGCTCGTTCTTGCACAGTTGGCGGCTGAAAAAGGCTAACGGCTGCCAACCCCCGTCGCCCGACTGCTCTTGAACTGCTCCGATGGCGTAGTTGGAGGCATCCGTAGTGAGGGCAACAGTTGCGCCCGGGAGTGGGTGTGCTAGCATAGTTGCATCCGCCAACGCCACCTTGGTATCGCGGAACGCCTGGTCCATTTGCGGTGTCCAAGTGAGAACATCCTTGCCCGACTTTCCTTTTAGTGCTTCGTACAGAGGTTGCATTAACTGGGCCGCCTTGGGGACGAAACGATGATAAAAATTTACCATCCCCAAGAACTCTTGCAGGGGTTTGACTGTGTGAGGCCGCAGGAATGCGGTAACTGCCTCTACCTTGGTGGCTAGCGGGACGGCGCCTTCTGGGGTAATCCTGTGTCCCAGGAAATCAATACTGGATACTCCAAATGTGCATTTGGCCGGATTGACAATAAGGCCATGTTGGCTGAGCCGGGCGAAAAGTGTATGTAAATGGGCCATGTGGGCTGTCGTATCCTTGCTGGCTATTAGGATGTCGTCCAAATATACAAAAATGAAGGGCAGATCTCGTAAGACAGAGTCCATCAACCGTTGGAATGCTTGAGCTGCGTTTTTCAGACCAAATGGCATGCGGAGGAACTCAAAAAGGCCGAACGGAGTGATGACTGCCGTTTTGGGGACGTCTGGAGGGTGCACCGGAACTTGGTGATATCTACGAACGAGATCCACTTTAGAAAATATAGAGTTGCCAGCCAGATGTGCCGAAAAATCTTGGATGTGGGGAATAGGATACCTGTCCGGTGTCATGGCATCGTTTAAGCATCTGTAATCCCCGCAAGGTCGCCATCCGCCGCCTGGTTTGGGCACTATATGCAATGGGGAGGACCAAGGGCTGTCCAAACGCCGGATGATCCCGAGGCGCTCCATGGTCTGGAACTCAGCCTTTGCGGCTGCCAGCTTGCCGGCTTCTAATCGCCTCGCCCGAGCGTAAACGGGTGCTCCGGTCGTGGAGATATGGTGCTCCACCCCGTGCCGTGTGACTGCAGCCGAAAAAGTAGGCCTGGTGAGCTCCGGGAATTCGCCGAGCAGGCGCGTAAACCCGTCCTGCGACGGAAACGCACAGGCCACCGACCAGGACACGGCGGTGCTGCGGTGGCAGGGCACTGCGTGGAAAGTGGACGCATTAATGAGTCGGCAGTGTTGGACGTCGACCAGCAGACCTTTGGCACAGAAAAAATCAGCTCCCAGGATGGCCTGTGAGACCTTAGCTGTAATAAAATCGTAGACAATACGCTGACCGGCGAAGGTTAAGTTTACCGTCCGTTTGCCGAACGTACGCATGGCGGCGCCATTTATTGCCACGAGGGAAGGCCCATGGCCGCCGGATAGTAGGTCCAGTTTTGAAGCTGGCAGGATGCTGCACTGTGAACCAGTGTCGCACAGGAATCGTCGGCCTGTAACGGAATCCGTAACGTAAATGAGTTTGCCTGCTGAGCCCACCGCCATAGCTAACTTGCCGTGCTTTTCAGACCTTGTCGTCCGTCCGGGAGGACGCGGGCTTGTTGGAGTTTTTTTTTCTTGAGGGAAACTGCAAGGAGGCCGGCAGCATCGAGCTTTGGCGCCAAAACGGGCGTGGTACGCGCACCATCCCGCTGGGGGAGGGCTGGGCTTCGCTCGCGTGGGGGAAAAGCACCTCGTGGCTGCACAACATTGCTGAGTAACAGTAAATATCTTGTCTGCCTCTGCAGCGAGTTCAGCACTGTCTGTGATGGCAGTGTTGGCCAAGGCCGCCTGAACCGGGTCGGGTAGCTGGCAGAGGAAAAGCTCACGGAATAAAAAACCTTGGGGTTCCGCCCCCAACAGCGTGAGCATTTGACTCATCAGTTCTGACGGTTTTGAGCCCCCGAGGCCGGGCATGGAAATAAGCTTGCGTGCCCGCTCCGACTTATTAAGATCAAATACCTGTAGCAAACGGGCTTTAAGCGCTTCGTACTTGCCCTCCTCCGGTGGACTGCCAAGGATGCTGACGACCCGCGAGGCAGTGGCACTGTCGAGAGCGGAAAACACATAATCATAAAGTGTCGAATCCGCTGTGACCTCCCGGAGAGCGAGCTGTGCTTCTGCCTGGAAAAACCATGCTGCTGGCTGCTGTTCCCAGAACTGCGGCAGTTTAAGGGCGACGGCGTTCGTGTTCATCCTCGACGGAAGTTGTCCGATGAGATCGGGGTCAGCAATGTAGGAACGGAGGTTCCTATCTGAATAAGGTATTCGACTCGATGAATCAAATCAACAGGTTTTAATGAACAACGAAGTTAACAGGGAAACTACAGGAGAAACGGTACACAGGTCTAATCAGCTTGCTGGGCACTCGACGACTACTGGAAGATTCTGGAAGCTGACGTCATGACGTCATCACGTTCTTCGCGCCACTGGCGGTCACGTGATCGACGTCATGACGTCATCACGTGGAGTGCAGGAAAACACAATACAGTACAGTTAACAGGCAGTTTAAAGGTGCAGTCCGCGGCTGCACTACACTGTAGTTAAAGGGATTATTACTAATTGTTCTGAGACCCTTGGTGGCTCTGCCACAATATGGCATTTATGCTATACACGAGCCTCCTCCCATTCTTCCTCATCTAACTCTTTCAGCATAACCGTCTATTATCTTATCCCTTGCTTATCTAGCTTCCCCTTAAATGCATCTATACTATTCACCTCAACTACTCCCTGTGGTAGTGAGTTCCACATTCTCACCACTTTCTGGGTGAAGAAGTTTCTTCTGAATTCCCTTTTTGATTTCTTGGTGACTATCTTATATCGATGGCCTCTAGTTTTGCTCTACCCCATAAGGGGAAACACTCTCTCTGGGGGAGAAATTCAGTAACTTAGCACCTCCAGTTAGCACCTGGCAGGGGGCTCTAACGGGGTACTGAGGCAGTAGTGCCACGGCGAGGTGAATCTGCGTGCCAAATTTGGCCACCCCGTAGTGCCGCCGCTACGAGTTAGTGCCGAGGGCTTCAGCGCCAGGCAGATCATGACGTCAGCGAGCGTACAACACTCAACGGACGCCCGATCTGCCAAATTGAGTATTGCCCCCTGCCTTAGCACCTGGTCCTGACAGCGACAGGTAGAGGAGGCATCAAGCAAGTGGATGCCGGCTCTAGGGATGATATTTAAAGGGATTATTTTTAATTAGTCGCATTTGCCAGGTTAGTGCTGTTTCACTGCTTCCTTGTCAGTTTGAGAGTTCAAGAGTTGAATTCGGTCATTCAAAGGTTGTTTAGTCTCTGGAGTGTTGCTACTTCTATAAGTTAGCTACATTTATTCTCACAAAATATCAAAGTGCTGCACTTCTGTACATTAACGGGGGCTGTACTGGCAGTCGACCTCGCCCTCCAGGGTCTACTGTGGAAGGAGCGCAGGCAGCGAGAAAGATTGGAACATGTGGCCAGAGGGAGGAGGAGGGCCATCAGGGCTCTCAACAGGAGGGTGTCTTCTGAGTGTCTTCTGACAGCAATTCTCCTACCTTCAATTAAGCCAGGAGCAGTGTATTAGAAGGCACTGCTTTAGCAAGGAGGTGGTAACAGAACTCTGCCACCTCCTGCAACCAGACCTCAAGCCTCAGATCAGGACGACCACGGCACTCTCAGCGGCAGTCAAGGTCACCGTTGCCCTCAATTTTTTCGCTAGCAGATCCTTCCAGTCTGCAACAGGAGATATATGTAAGATCTCGCAGTTTGCCGTCCATCGCTGCATCCGGGAGGTCACAGTGGCTCTCTACAGCAGGAGAAGGGACTACATTTCCTTCCCCATCAGCAGAGAGGAGCTGGACGAACGTGCATGTAGCTTTGCCAGGATAGCAGGATACCCCATGATGCAAGGCAGCATTGAATGCAGCCATGAGACTTTATGGGCACCGTATAACAATCCTGAGATCTTCCATAACTGCAAGGGCTTCCACTCACTTAATGTGCAGTTGGTGTGTGACCACGCACAGCGAATCCTCAATGTGAATGCCTGCTATACTGGTGGCAGCAGCCACGATGCCTTCATAAGACCATAAGAAATAGGAGCAGGAATAGGCCACTTGGCCCCTCAAGCCTGCTCCGTCATTCAATAAGATCATGGCTGATCTTGGGCTCAAAGATACTTCCCTGCCCGCTCCCCATAACCCTTCACTATCTTATCTTCCAAAAATTTGTCTATCTCCACCTTAAATGTATTTAATGATCCAGCTTCCACGGATCTCTGGGGCCGAGAATTCCACAGATTTACGACCCTCTGAGAGAAGAAATCCCTCCTCATCTCAGTTCTAAACAGGCGACCCTTTATTCTGAAACTATGCCCCCGAGTTCTAGATTTCCTCACGGGGGGAAACATCCTCTCTGCATCTACCTTGTCGAGCCCCCTCAGTATCATATGTTTCAATAAGATCACCACTCCTTCTTCTGAATTCCAATGAGTATAGGCCCAACCTGCTCAACCTTTCCTCATAAGTCAACCCCGTCATCTCAGGAATCAACCTAGTGAATCGTCTCTGAACTGCCTCCAATGCAAACATATCCTTCCTTAAATAAAGAGACCAAAACTGTACACAGTGCTCAAGGTGTGGTCTCACCAATACCCTGTACAGTTGTAGCAGGACTTCCCTGCTTTTATACTCCAACCCCCTTGCAAAAAAGGCTAACATTCCATTTGCCTTGTTGATTACTTGCACAAGGACCCCCAAGTCCCTCTGAACTGTAGCATTTTGTAACCTTTCTCCATTTAAATAATAATTTGCTGCTTTATTTTTCCTGCCAAAGTGGATAACCTCGCACTTTCCCACATTATACTCCATCTGCCAAATGTTTGCCCACTCACTTAGCCTGTCTATATCCCTTTGCAGATTCTTTGAGTTCTCTGCACAACTTGCTTGTGACGGAATAAGCCATATTTCAAGAGATACACCATAATACGAACAGATTTCTGACATTATTAATACATGAGAAACTGGGTTTAAAAATCTAAAAAACCTCAGAGACACAAGCTGTAAACAGAAATACAGGCTTCTGAGATAAAGATCAGTTGTTAACAAAGTTGTAAACACCACAAGTTTTTGAAATGGGAATTGTTTAAATATACTAAAACAATGACCCTATTGAAATAGCAGTTTGGCGCTTCCAAAAGGACTGGAGTTTGGGAGAATCACAATGGAATGACCCAAGTAAAGTGTTAAGAACTAACACGTGAAACAGAAACATAGAATAATAAAAAACCATGTGCCTTTGTAAAAGTAACATCAAATAAGACAGGAAACACGATTAAATATGCAACCAATTGAGATAGCTAGAAAACAAGTAACCACCCTAGTTGAAGTGTCTTTAATTTACATGTAGTAAATATGAGACCTGCGGAACACTTTGAAGATATGGCTTCAATAGATGACATCAAGCAATCACATGGTTTTTGTATTGAACTTGGAAAACCACGGAGTCACAATGTCTGTGGTTATAACCAATTAAGCCAATATTAAGAATTGAATGAAAGATCTTCAATAAGAATGACATCAAATAAATACTACTGTCATATTGTTTTTATGATAACTATTGAACACCTAAAGGTAGAGACAGAAGTCTGAGAGTTGGCAGCTGAAATGGCAGTAAGAATTGTAAGGGGTTTTCAGATCACAGAGGTTTCTCTCTCTAGAGGCCTCTCTCTCTTGCACAGTAAAACCTTGAGTGGGTCGACCCACTCGCCCCTTAGGTTCTAGACACTGGACTTGGATGCAGGAACTACAATGTAGAGAATACTCAATAGGCCAGGTTTAATGGAAACAAAATGAAATTTTATTGCATAGAGAAAAACAAGTCAAATGCAAGCAAATAAGAGGGTACATGGGAGGGAAAACAAATCAAAATACTGTACTAACTAAAATAGATACAGGCATATTATACTTTACAAACATCATCATGAAATGGGGAAACACACGGAACATCGAGGGACAACAACTCATGTTAATTATACCCAAAATGCCCACCACCTTAAACCTATCTAGATCCGATTATGAAGGGCCAGAAACATGCTCACCAATCCAGTTGGAAAAATATATAGTTTTGAAACACGTCTGCGTTTTGAACCCCTCAGGCGTCCTGTTTCCGCGTGGTCAGTGGAGCCACAGCGAGCTGCGCCACACTTCTCTCTCTCTCTCTCTCTCAAGGTGAAGGTCACGGGCAGGCTGGACACCGGCAGGCCTGGACGTCGGCGGGGACGGAGACCATCTGTTTGACCACGGTTGGAGAGGTCTCTAGCTGGTTACCATTTTCATATGTTTCTTCTGTAGGGCTGTTGCCCTTTTGTCTCGTCAGCGGCCCGGGGTTTGTCGACGATTTCCCGATGGTTATCCCGGGACAGGACGCAGACTTGAATCACCTTCTTGACGGCTGCCTCATTCTTCTCCTTCTTCAATCCTTCTGAGCTGGGGATCTGTGAAGGAGGATGATGAGCCTCCTGATCGCTTCCTGATGGCCCTGATAGCTTCCGATGGCTACCCCGGGACTCCAGTAATACTTCTCAAAGAAGCCTTTATCTCCTGCCAAATCAAGGTTAGTCTTTGTTTAACTTTTGGCGGGCTTGTATCACAATGGGGTAGTTATTATATTTAAACTGCTTTCGGGATGGCCGGTGATGGCCATCTCTGGTCTAGAATGACCCTGCATTGTTTTGAATGTCTTCTTGATGTCTTTAATGGGTCTTTGATGCTCCCCTTATGAATATAAAACTGTTTCCTTTTGTCTGGGTAAACACTTAGGTGGCCTTTATCTACAGGCCGATCTGACTGGATCTGCATCCAATCCATATGTATGTGTTCGTGTCTGGTTTCGTTTACTCAGAAATGGCTTCCAGAACTTACTGTGGGTTGAATCCACAAAGGCTGTCTGGGGACTGCAGGAAACATTTTAAAGTGTCCAGAAAGCGAGTCACGGGGTCTGGCGGCCATTTTATATGTCCCTTTTCTGGGCTTCTTTTAAAACAGTCTTTAAAAGTAAAGGCCTCTTCTGCCAAAGGACCCTTATCTGACAATATTAATTTTCCGAATCTTACAGAATAGAAAGAATTCAACAGAGAGAATGAATAAGATAATTAGCTTACATCAGCAGAAAACTTCAAAAAAGGGTAGAAAAATAAGAGCTTTTCAAACAGAAAGTCAGAAGTCGCTGGAGATGGGCAAGTGATTCTTGGCTTCAGAGCCACTCTGTAAGCCTACAATTCTGGGTCTCGGGTAATCAAGGTATTTGATTTTGGTGAGTATTCTGGATTAGAATTAAGAATAAGAAATGTAAAAATGTATGAAGTTAAGAGTTGAGAATAAGGATCTCTGATAAGAAATGTAAGCTAATTGTTTTTGAACTGTTATTGTTGCAACTGACTCAATAGCTGTTAACTGTATGTCGGCTTTTAAATAAATCTATATTTTTAGAATTGTCTCAAAGAGTATTTCTGTATAAACTCGCGAACCCAATTTCTGTACACTCTGTTGTAAGGAGTTGCAGAATTCTGGGGGGTACTCCGGACCCTCATAATATCCGAAAGGTTACCGTCTAGTTAAACTTATTAAAAGTGCTATCCAGAGGACGGTAACATCTTTACGACGTTCCTTTCCTTTAGGGAGAGATAGTCTGGAACTTTAGACCCATTTAAACGTCTTATAGAATTTGGCTATCTTTAACTTCAGTTGAAGGTGAACATCTGGGGAATACGCCTGATCTAGGGTAGCTCGAAAAGGTCTAGGACTTGTAATTATCCCTTCATACTTTCCCTCCCATCTTTGTACCATCCGCAAACTTGGCTACATTACACTCAGTCCCTTCATCCAAGTCATTAAGGTAGATTGTAAATAGTTGAGGCCCCAGCACCGATCCCTGTGGCACCCCACTAGTTATTGTTGGCCAACCGGAAAATGACCATTTATCCTGACTCTCTGCTTTCTGTTAGTTAGCCAATTCTCTATCCATGCTAATATATTAACCCCAACCCTGTGAGCTCTTATCTTATGCAGTAACCATTTATGTGGAAACTTATCGAATGCCTTCTGGAAATCCAAATACACCACATCCACTGGCTAACCATTATCCACCCTGCTCGTTACATCCTCAAAGAACTCCAACAAATTTGTTAAACATGATTTCCCTTTCATAAAACAATACTGACTCTGCTTGACTGCATTATGATTTTCCAAATGCCCTGCTATTGCTTCCTTAATGAAGGACTCCAGCATTTTCCCAATGACAGATGTTAGGCTAACTGGTCTATAGTTTCCTGCTTTCTGTCTCCCTCCTTTCTTAAATAGGGGTGTTACATTTGCAGTATTCCAATCTGCTGGGACCTCTCCAGAGTCCAGGGAATTTTGGTATATTGCATCCAATACATCCACTATCTCTGCAGCCACTTCTTTTAAGACCCTGGGATGCAAACCATCTGATCCAGGGGACTTGTCGTCTTTTAGTCCCATTATTTTACCAGGTACTTTTTCCTTAGTGACAGTGATTGACTTTAGTTTCCCCCTCCCTGTGGCCCCTTGATTATCCATTTTTGGGATATTGTTAGTGTCTTCTACCGTGAAGACAGATACAAAATATTTGCTCAGAGTCTCTGCCATTTCCCTGTTCCCCATTATTAATTCCCCATTCTCATCTTCTAAGGGACCAACATTTACTTTAGCTACTCTCTTCTTTTTTATATACCTGTAGAAGCTCTTACTTTCTGTTTTAATATTTCTTGCCAGTTTACTCTCATAATTCATCTTCTCTCCCTTTATTATTTTTTTAGTCATCCTTTGCTGGTTTTTAAAAATTTCCCAATTCTCTGGCCTCCCACCAATTTTGGCAATATCGTATGGCTTTGTTTTCAATTTGATACCATTCTTTACTTCTTTAGTTAGCCACGGATAGTGCTCCCTTCTCTTAAAATCTTTCTTTCTCGCTGGAATATATTTTTGTTGAGAGTTACAGGGTGAAAAATTCAGTATAGCCCCATTTGGGGTGGCTTTAACGGCCATGCGTAATGTTTAGTGCCTGGCGCTAATTATTGCCTTCGACTGCAAACTTGGCTTTCATCGCCCGTGGAGTTGATTGGAGTGCTAAATCAGGCGCTACACACCTGTCTTAAGGCAAAAAGGCTGAGGAGCGAGGTGCTAACTCAGATCGCGGGGGCAGCACAGGTGCTGTCAGTTAGCGATGGAACACAGACACACTGGCACCAGGCAGTTCTTAAAGGGAAGGGTCGATCTTGCTATCCAGCCACACCCTGCTCATTGGAGCCTTGAATCTCAGCTGGAGAGACCTGTGCCTAAATCTTGCAGCCAAGGACTATGTAGAGGGTGAGAAAATGAGCACAGCACTTCAGTGAGCAGACCTGGAGGCTCTGGTTGGCGCAGAGGAGTGCATAAGATCAATACTGTACCCAGAGGGTGGCAGGAGGCCTTAGCCAGGCGAGTACAGAAGAGTGTGGAGGGAGGTGGCTCAAAGCGTCTCCTCTAGGAGCATGTTGCCCAGGACCCATATACAATGGGCCAGTAATTCCGGTCCCAACGCGTGAGTACGGACGGGATACTCACGCGTGGGCCCATTGGAAGTGCCGGATTTCAGCATGCACAGCGCATGCGCAGGAAACCGGCATTTCCTCCAAGGGTTTCAGAGGTCCAACGCGTGCACGCAGGACTCTGCGCGCACGCGTTGAACTTCCTTCTTTTTGACAGGTTTGCCCGTGTGCAAGGGCCTGAACTTTTTACACATATAAAAAGGAGGCGTAAGGACTGGATTCTTGAAGGAAAGTGGTCTATTATTTAAAATTATTCCATTTTTTCCACAGCTTCTTTGTTTTTAAGGACTTTACAGTAAGGTAAGTTTATTTTTGGACCCGATTTCTTAAAAAATTACTTTTTTCATAAATTTTATTAATTGTTTAAAATAGTTTTTAAAAGTTATTTACAGTTTATTTAACTATTGGGATGTTTTTTTAAATTTTATTTAAAGTTAAACTAGTCTTTTGGGCGCCCGTACTTTTCATGAGTTTGACAGCCCTTACTATCAAACTCATGAATGAAGTTTCCCCTCCCCTGATTGGTTGCACAGTGCTCACCTGATCCCAGCTGGCACATCGCACTAACTACGCCGCTGGATCAGGCAAGCACATCGCGCCGACATCTGAACCGGGCCAGTGACAGGAATTCCAAGCAGGCCCAGGCTTCAGATGTCGGCGTGCTGGGTGAGTGCACATCGAGGGCTTGCACACGCGGCAAGCACCCAATCCTAATTTCTGGCCCAATGTCACAAAAAGTTCAACGACCTTACTCGGGTCATCAGGGTGATTGGCTTTTTTTCAATACCTCTCCATCCCTCCATCTCAACCTCACTGTATGGCCAGAGGGTCTTAAAACCCCAATGCCCAACACTCATCCAACACCTATGGTCCTCCCATGAAACACACATGCACATTCCACACTTTGCATTCATTAAGGGCTATTCACCTATGGGAGGCACATCAGGCAAGACCATGGCTGCATAAAGTAAGGGCTATTCACCTATGGGAGGCACATCAGGCAAGGCCATGGCTGCATAGAGTAAGGGCTATTCACCCATGGGAGGCACATCAGGAAAGACCATGGCTGCATAGAGTAAGGGCTATTCACCTATGGGAGGCACATCAGGCTAGACCATGGCTGTATATTTACTCAGACACCATCCTTATTCTTGCAGGCCAAGCTAACTCATAATAGGAGATAGCAGCAATGGACAGGTGGAGGATGGCCTCAGCTGCAAACCCTCAGCGATCTTGAGGCGCGCGTCCACAGGATTGTGGCAAGCCGGGTGATCGGTTCTGTCACCCCTGGAGAGGCCGACCCCGTTCTGGACAGCAATGGTAAGGTCATCACCTTTTTGTCCTCTCTCCTTCCACTTGTCCCTCACAACAGCAGCCTTTGACACTTTCAATCCAACTTACTAAATCGCTGCACTCATTCATCCCTTACTGCCACCCTGTCCTCACGCTAAAGCCACTCTTGTACCTCCCTGCTTTCAGATGGTGATTCACCAGCTGAGAAGACGGGCCCTCAAGCTGCCAGTGGGAGTGAAGCTGCAGGCGAGGAGGAAGATGAAGCCGGAGCATCAGCGCCACCCTCTCCCGAGGAAGCTCATGCCCACACTGGGAACACGCCTTCCCTGGTGGGGAGCAGGTGGGAAGGGTCTGATGAGGGTGAAGCTCCAGGACCCAGCGGGCTGCAGCAATGCGATGGGGGTAGGGAAACTTGGGGACCTTCTCCCCGGAGGGAGAGTATGCCAGCGAGTCCTGCTGCACTGGACGCAGGGGAGGAGCGGCTCATTGTTGAAATGAACACCCAGGCGGTGAACATGCACACTGAGCTCATAGGTGCAGTGGGAAGAGTGTCGGAATGCATTGAATCACTGGCAAGGAGTGTGGAGCACTTCACTGTAGCACAGGCAGATGCCACGCTAATGCTTTGTGCTGCAATTCAGTCACTGGCTGCCATGACCCCATCTCTGACTGCTCTCATGCAGACTCAGATTGCGGCAACGCAAGCACTGACTGCAGCCATCCTCGCTGGATCAGATACATTTCCCTGGGGCTCTCACCGCGCCGCAGCAGGCCAGCAATCTGTGCTCCAGCAGATTGCTCTGAATGCTGAAGTGCTGCCCCGTGGGAGTGCCAGTGTGTCGGTCGAGCAGAGAGTTGCTGTCCTCTCTCAAGATGACAGCATTCCTGCTGCCACCACTGTCACCTCTCCGTTGCACTTGCCATGGCCTGTAGGACAGACTGCTGCCACCCATGCAGAGTTTGTGCAGTCTGCAGCCGAGCCCTCCAGGCCCAGAGCTGGTCGAGGCCGACCTTCAAGGGCATCTGCAGTCTCAGATTCTGACAATCAGCAGCCTTCCCCCAGCCTTGCTGCAGCCACTGGGGTCCCATTAAGGAGGAGCAGTAACGTGGGAAGTGGAGAAGTTAGCAAGGGAAGGAGATCACCCTCGAAGGGCAAAAAGTAGGAGGTGTGACAAAATGTTGGTCAATTTTTTATTAAAGGCCGAGGTTCGTGGTCAAACTTTTGTGTAGTGTTTTGGACATTATCTCCAGGTTGTGAGAACCAGTTATGTTAATGACTGTTTCTTTGTGTTTCATTCTATTAGTTTGTCATGAGGAAATGACACACACAGAGTTTGTAAAATAAATAAGTTTTTGTATTCAAAATGTACATGTTTAGTCTTTGCAATCATTGCTGCATTGGCCGGCTTAGAGGTTACGGGTTGGTTTCATTCATGTTCTCAATGGCAGAAGCCATTTCATCAGCAGGGGCCTAGAAGCAGCTTGCTATCAGATGTTGACGGACGGCCCTTCCAGTTTCAACATTGTGGGCCTCCCTCCCGCCTTGGTGCTGCTGATGAACATCCTCCTCCTGTTCCTCCTCCGCCTCTGGTGGTGCTCCAAGGCTTGGTGGCATTGGCAGGATCCTGAGGATAGCCAGGTTATGCAGCATGCAGCACACAACTATGAAGAGGGAGACTCGCTCAGGTGAGTACTGCAGGGCACCTCCTGAGTGGTCCAGACAGCGGAACCATTGCTTGAGCATGCCGATTGTGTGCTCAACGATGTTCCTGGTAGCGAGATGGCTCTCATTGTACCGCAGCTCAGCAGGGGTGTTGGGGGTACGGAGCGGTGTCATCAGCCAGGTGCACAATGGATATCCCTTGTCCCCGAGAAGCCAACCACTTGGCTGATGCGGTGCCTGGAAAAGTTCTGCCACAGTAGTCTGGCACAGGATGAATGCATCATGTCTGCTGCCAGGATAGCGGGCATTGACAGCGAGTATCAGCTGTCTGTGGTCACAGACCAACTGGGCGTTTAAGGAGTGGAACCCCTTTCGGTTGTGGAAATCCTCTGCATTCTCATGTGGCGCACGCAATGTCACATGCGTGCAGTCAATGGCGCCCTGCACCATAGGGAAGCCCGCTATCCTTGCAAAGCCCAATGCACATTCATGCTGTTTGGCCCGGGTCATGGGGAAAGAGATGTACTGTTGTCTCCTTTTATAGAGGGTATTTGTGACCTGATGGATGCAGTAATGGACTGCGAACTGGGAGATACTGGCGATGTCCCCAGTAGCTGCTTGAAAGGAGCCGGTGGCATAAAAATTCAGAGCCACTGTGATCTTCACTACCACCGACAGAGACGTCCTGGTCCTCAGTAAAGGCTGCAGATCTGGCTGCAGCAGGTAGCAGAGCTTAGTGACCACCTCCTTGCTGAAGCGCAGCCTTCGCAAACACTGCTCCTCAGACATATTAATGTAGGAGAATTGTTGGCAAAATACCCTGGGAGGGTAAGGTCTCCTGTACAGAGGCCTGTTGACCCTCCTCCGTCTGACCATGATTGCCACTCTCTCTCTGCGTCTCTGTGGTCACGATTCTGCTGGTGCAGGACGACGCCCCCCAATCAGTGCAGCCCCCATAGTCTCTTGGAAATCAAAGTTATGAAGGTCAAAAACCAAAGTACCTGCAAAGTGATGCTCAATAGCCAAAACTACTTCACACAGCGTTGACTCTAGGCGGAAGTCTCTCCTTCTTTCTCTCAGAATCTCTCTCTCTGTCCGAATGAGTGGTGCAAAAATGTCTACCACAGAAAAAGCCAGGAAGAGGCTACCTTTAAATAGCGCCACCACCACCCCCCACTCCCCCCAACCCCACAGCGACTGGGAAGCGTCGTGGAGAAAGGAGGGAGGTGCCACTCAATATCCATTCCGGAGTGCCACAACGGCGTTGCACGCTCTAATGACGTCAAGATCTGCATGCGCAAGAGATCGGGGTGATATTGCTTAGCGCCATCGCAAAATATCTGGTCAATTTTGCGAGAGGTGCAGATATCGCCGCGCCCGGGTGCTAGTTGCTGCGCCCCATAAAATATCTCCTTAAATGTCCGCCACTGCATTTCAACTATCTTACCTTTTAATTTATTTTTCCAGTCCACTTTAGCCAGTTTTGCCCTCATGCCATTGTAATTTCCTTTGTTTAAGATCAGGACACTGATTTGAGATACAACTTTCTCACCCTCCAACTGAATTTGAAATTCAACCATGTTATGATCAATCTTTCCTCGAGGAACCTTTACTATGAGATCATTTATTAATTCTGTCTCATTACACAGTACCAGATCCAAGATAGCCTGCTCTCTGGTTGGTTCCATTACATACTGTTCTCGGAAACCATCCCAAATACATACTATGAACTCCTCCTCAAGGCTACCATGGACAATTTGATTTGTCCAATCAATATAAAGATTAAAATCGCCCATGATTATTACCATACCTTTTTTACAGGCCTCCATTATTTGTAAATTTATACTCTGTCCAACAGTATTGCTACTGTTCGGGGGCCTGTAGATTACGCCCACCAGAGACTTTTTCCTCTTATCATTTTTTATCTCCACCCAAACCGATTCTACATCTTGATCTTCTGAGCCAATATCGCTTCTAACCACTGCACTGATCCCATCCTTTATCAACAAAGGCACCCAACCTCCCTTTCCTTTCTGTCTATCCTTCTGAATTGTCAAATACCCTGGAATACTCTGTTCCCAGCCCTGGTCACCTTGCAACCACGTCTCTGTAATGGCGATCAGATCATACCCATTTGTATCTATTTGTGCCGTCAACTCATCTATCTTGTTACGAATGCTGCATGCATTCAGATATAAAGCTTTTAACTTTGTCTTTTTACCACTTCTCTTTGTTTTGGCCCCATTTTCTGCTGCACTCTTATTTTTAAACATTATGGCCTAGAATTTCAGTATAGCCAGTTTTGGGGCGCTAACCTTAGCGCCCGCCCGAAGTTAGCGCCCGCCCGTAAGTTGCGCCCCGTTGCCGGAAATTCAGTGGCTTCGCCCTAAGAGGTTGTTGGAGCGCTAAAAGAGGTGTTCCACTACTATCTTTAGGCGCTAAGCCGGCGGTCCAGAGGGATAGCGCCCAGGCGGGGCGCAGCGCAGGTGCGGTCATTTTTTGATTGACAGCAGACCCCGTGGCGCCGACCAGCTCTTAAAGGGGGAAGGGACGAATTGGTCTGCTGCCACGCCCTGCACACTGCAGCCTTGCAAAGAGGCCTCAACACTGCTGCTCAGCCCCAGGGAGTCATGGCAACGCCAGAGAAGGCCCGTGAGCGTACCCTGCGCTTCTCAGAGGGTGATCTGGAAATAATGGTCACAGCTCTGGAGCAGAGGCGCAGGATCTTGTTCCCAGAGAGTGGGAGGAATCCGAACCACCACAATTACACCAGAGCCTGGAAGCAGATCGCCCACAGGGTGACGTTCACCGGCGATGCCCCCAGGACCCACAAACAATGTTGTAAAAAATACAACGACCTGACCAGGATTGTCAGGGTGAGTACCCTTTCCAGTCTCCTCCTCATTCTTGCATGTACACCTGACATGATGGGCAAAGGGAGCTCAAAGTCCTAATGGCCAGCCCTCAGCCAGCAGCATTGGGACAGGCATGAGCATCAATTGGCCATTCTGCACTCTACACTCTGGCCAAGCTATTCCACCATGGGAGGCAGTGCACACTACATCAGGGCTACACTCTGGCCAAGCTATTCCACCATGGGAGGCAGTGCACACTACATCAGGGCTACACTCTGGCCAAGCTATTCCACCATGGGAGGCAGTGCACACTACATCAGGGCTACACTCTGGCCAAGCTATTCCACCATGGGAGGCAGTGCACACTACATCAGGGCTACGCTCTGGCCAAGCTATTCCACCATGGGAGGCAGTGCACACTACATCAGGGCTACACTGCGCACTTACAGCCCGTCCTTTGTCTTGCAGGCTAAAGTTGCCTATAATCGCCAGGCCCGTGCCAGGGCCAGGGGAGGACGCGCCAAGCTGCAGAAGCTCACTCGGCTGGAGGAGCGCATGTGTGTGCTCATGGGAGGCCGGCTGATCGTCCCCACAGCGTGCAGAGTAGCCGAGCCTCCACTGCCCGGCAATGGTAAGGACCTCACCTTTTGGCCCTCTCGCGTCGCACTTGCGCATCCGAGCTACCTCCTTTGCCACTGTCCCACCAATGCGCTGAATGCCACCAGTCCTAACTCCCTCGCTGACGCCGTCTCCTCCCTCTGAAGCTACTCTTGTGCATTCCTGCTTTCAGCTGGTGACGACCAGGACCCTGAAGCTGCCAGTGACAGCCCCTCCGAGCAGGAGGAGGAGGAGGAGGAGGAGGAGGAGCAACAGCAAGCTGGACCATCGGGGGAACACTCAGGTCCCGCAGGAGAGGACGAAATGCTTGACACGTCCTCACTGGACGAGTGCCTGGACGAGCTGTCGCAGGGGAATGCAGCTTCTGGGACCAGTGGCGTCCAGCCACCCAGGAGCCGTGCGCGTGGCCTGCGGCCTTCCCCCCAAAGGGGGGAAGGATCAGAGGGGAGTGCTGTTGATTGGCACACTCGCCGCCACCAACGTGGCAAGGTTCCCCTACTTCGGTCCCCTCCTCCCCAGCGGGAGAGTCGCGAATCCAGTCCGGACACCTTCACCTCGGAGGAGGCGCGGAAGCTGGATAAGATGGCCGAGGATTCGGACCGGCGCCACACGGAGCTCATGAGCGTGGTGGGGCGCATGCCTGAGGCCATCGAGCCGCTGGCGACCAGTGTGCGCGAGTTCTGGGCATCAACTTCCGCGAGTGGCCGCATGCTGGCTGATGCCGTCAAGACCCTGGCAGGTGTGATGCGGGCGCACACCAGGACAACAGGGGCACTCACTGCTGCCACACGCGCTGTCTCAGGCAGGCATCGCCAGGGCAGCCGCCGCGCTGGAGCATCCCAGCGAGCCGCCCCTCGGCTGATTGTTGCGGATCCTGCAGTGCGGGCCCGGCCGAGTGCCAGCGCGCCACAGCACCAGCCAGCGCATCCCAGATGCCAGCTGGCCCACATTGCGCCATCCGTCGCCGCCATTCCCCCACTGGGGCGTCAAGGGCAAGCGGCTGGAGCTGATGTTGGCCAGGCTCAGGTGCGCCACTCAGCAGACGGCCCCTCGAGGCCCAAAGGCCGTGTAGGCCGCCCCCCAGCGGCATGTGGCGGAAGGACATCTGAGCCTCCGGCGCCTTCCCCCAGCCTCGCAGCAGCCACTGGGCAGAGCTTGCGAAGGAGCAGCAGGCCGGGCAGGGGAGGCAAAAGGCTGGGCAAGGTCTCGCCCTCGCGGGCCACTCAGTAGAGGGTGTGGCCAGCTTTCATTTTATATGGCGGTGGCCATCTTTCTTTTGCCCATGGTTGTTTGGTTCGTGGGCTTATTTTTTGCGTTAGGCCGAGGTTGAGGCCCGGGTTGTTCAAATGTGGAGTGACTCCTCCCCAGTTTGTGGGAGTGAGTCGTTTGTTGGGCTTTTTGTGGGGCCCGATGATTGTTTTTGGGGATTCATGTGGGAAGGGGTTTTCATTTTTGTGTAATAAATAGTTATCTTTATTCATGCGGTCTCCATGGTTGTTCTTCTTAGTGTTTGTTGGCTTCGCCGGCTGAGGGCTTGCGGAGCGGCTGCATTCATCTTCCCTCATGGCCCCAAGGCATTCCCTGACAGGGGGCTTAGAAGTACCGTGTAATAAGGTGGCGTCGCGCGGCCCTTGGCCGTGGTCGCTCCCTCCTGGGAACGTACTCCTACTCCTCCTCCTCCTCCTCATGCTCCTCCTGCTCCTCCTCCTGAGGTGCTGCTCCAACGTCAGGTGGCAGTGCCTGAGTCCTGCGGATAGCCAGGTTGTGTAGCATGCAGCAAACTACCACAAATTGGGAGACCCGGTCCGGCGAATACTGGAGAGCTCCTCCAGAGCGATCAAGGCAGCGGAACCCCTGCTTGAGGACCCCAATAGTTTGCTCGATGATGTTGCGGGTGGTTTGATGGCTCTCGTTGTAAGCCTCTTCAGCAGCGGTCCTGGGCGCGCGGAGCGGGGTCATGAGCCAGGTACACAAAGGATAGCCTTTGTCCCCGAGTAGCCATCCTCTTGGGGGAGGCTGTGCCTCGAACATGTCATGCACAGTACTCTGCCGCAGGATAAAGGCATCGTGGCTGCTGCCTGGGAAGCTGGCATTGACAGCCATGATGTGCTGCTTGTGGTCACAGACCAGCTGCACATTCAGAGAATGGTAGCCGTTCCTGTTGTGATACTGCTCGCCATGCTCCAGAGGGGCCCGCAAAGCCACATGCGTACAGTCAATGGCGCCCTGCACCAAGGGGAAGTCCCCGAGTCTGGCAAATCCCAATGCGCGCTGATGCTGGCTCTCCAGGGCCATGGGGAAGGAGATGAATTGGCTTCTCCTTCTGAACAGTGCTTCGGTCACCTGGCGGATGCAGCGATGCGCGCCGTACTGGGAGATGTTTGCTATGTCCCCAGCAGCGGATTGGAAGGAGCCGGTGGCATAGAAGTTCAATGCCACCGTCACCTTCACTTCCACCGACAGAGACGTCCTGCACCTGAGCTTTGGCCGCAGATCTCTGCGAAGCAGGTGGCAGATCTCTGCAATCACCTCCTTTCGGAATCGGAGCCTTCTAACATGTCGCAAGGCACTCATGTTTAGGTAGGAGCGCTGCTGGCGGTATAGCCTGACTGGGTAAGGCCTACGTGGCCGACGCCTGTAGCCCCCTCTGCCTCTAGCCAGGGCTGCCTCTCTCACAATGCGTCTGCGAGCCCTACGGACATGGCGCTGCAGCTCCGCGTTGGCACCCCATGCAACCCCCATCAAATCCTGGCAAACACTCAAATTTCCAAAAGGCCACTTGCAGCGCTCTGGCCTGAGTCCAAAAATACCTGAGCTGTTGCTGCTTGAAACCAGTTAGCTATCCTCCTTGTTGTGTGTCCAGAAATGCGTTGCATAAGAGTGTTTGCTGAAAAATGGCTGGCCTTTATACTGGAGGGCACGTCCCCTTTAATTTGCGCCCCCCGGGGCCCGCGCTGGTTGTGTTGCGTTCCTTTTTTCAAACGCTCCGGCCGCCAGCCGCACAATGGGGCAGTCCGACTGAAGTTTGGAATCGGGGTGGCCAAAGGGCGTTGCACGAGGATGTGACGTCATTTTCTGCGCGCGCATCCGGGCGGGCGCTAAACTTTGCGCCGGCGCTAACGGCCAACTTAATTTGGGGCGAGGCGCAAACTGCACTGCGCCCGGGCGCTACACGCATAGCGCCCGGAATTCACTTCTCTTAAGGCGCTAACTGCTGGCGCAAGCAACTGAAAATCTAGCCCTCTGTCCCTTCCTGTCACACTCTGGTTATTATTTCCCCCATCTCTATCCTGCTCTATTGTTTTCTCATTTCTCAATGACTTTTTAATTTCCCGCTCACCTGGACCCTCCCCCCCACCCCACTATTTAGTTTAAAGCCCTCTCTGCAGCCTTAGTTATTCAATTTGCCAGGACTCTAGCCCCAGCATGGTTCAAGTGAAGCCCGTCCAAATGGAACAGCTCCCTCTTATCCCAATACTGGTGCCAGTGCCCCACAAATTGAAAGCCATTTCTCCCACACCAGTCCTTGAGCCACTCGTTCATTTCTCTGATCTTATTTACCCTATGCAAATTTGCTCATGGCTCAGGTAGTAATCCAAAGATTATTACCTTTGTGGTTCTGCTTTTTAATTTAGCCCCTAGCTGCTCAACCTCCTTCTTTGTCCTACCTATGTCATTGGTATCTACATGGACCATGACAACTGGATCTGCCCCCTCCCACTCCAAGTTCCTCTCCAGCCCAGAGAAGATTCCATTAACCCTGGCACCGGGCAGGCAAGGACTGGGCCCTCATGAAGGCCAGAATGTGGAGCAAGCAGCACACCAGACTGGTGTTCCAACACTCTTCCAGCCACCACATCAGGCTCGCGGCTGGCTGGCCGGAGACAAGGGCTGTCCACTCTCCAGCTGAATCATGACTCCCCTCCGCAACTCCAAGACTCCTGCACCACACTCATATAATGAGAGCCATGCCACCACCAGGAATGTCATTGAGCAGACCATCGGGGTGCTGATGCAACGGTTCCGCTGCCTTAACCGTTGGGGAGGAGCCCTCCAGTACTCACTGCAGCGGGAGTCCCATCTCGTCGTGGTGTGCTGCAGGCTCCACAGTCTGGTCATCACTTGGGCCCAGCCCTTGCCAGCAGGGATTGCAGGAGCACCTCAGGAGGAGGAAGAGGGAGAGGAGGAGGGCGAGGAAGATGAGGAAGAGGAGGAGGAGGAGGAAGAACAGGAGCGAGGGAGGAGGCAGCCATTCAATCGGCCTTCCGGAATGGCGGTCCGTTACCGCCTCATCAGACTGCGGTTCCAATAAATACAACCCCAGATCCCCGTTGCTCACCACATTCCCTACCATTCCATGCCTGTCGCAGGCCTTCTCACAGCGCACAGCTGAAATGAGAGACAGTACAAAATTAGCCGAAGTGAAATAATACATTTATCAATAATCAGTGAACACATCTTTACAACAGCAATATTTACTATTCACCCTTGTGTAATTCTTAGTGCCTCACTTTACTGTGCCTTTGCCTACTCTGGTGTTCCTAATAAGTGTTGACCCAGTGGCTGCAGCACGGCTGGTGGAACGCTGCTGAGTGTCCATGCAGGAGACTTTAGATGACCTTGCAGGATGCCCTGGAAGGCCCGGCTGTAGACTGCACCAGCTCAGCATGGGCAGCAGCAGTCTGGGCTGGCTGGATGATGGGCAGCGACAAGGACAATGGCGGAGTGGCAGCGGTGGGAGCAGGATTGCTATCATCGTGAGAGAGGACAGCAGATTCCTGCTCCACTGGCCCATTGGCATTCCACTTGGCAGCACCCTAGCCATCTGTTGCAGCACTTAAACCTAACTGGACCAGCCACATAAATACTGTGGCAACAAGAGCAGGTCAGAGGCTAGGTATTCTGCGACAAGTGTCTCACCTCGTGACACCTCAAAGCCTTTTCACCATCTACCAGTCACAAGTCAGGAGTGTGATGGAATACTCTCCACTTGCCTGTATGAGTGCAGCTCCAACAACACTCAAGAAGCTCGACACCATCCAGGACAAAGCAGCCCGCTTGATTGGCACCCCATCCATCACCTTAAACATTCACTCCCTCCACCATCGGCGTACCGTGGCTGCAGTGTGTACCATCTACAAGATGCACTGCAGCAACTCACCAAGGCTTCTTTAGCAGCACCTCCCAAACCCACGACCTTTACCACCTAGAAGGACAAGGGCAGCAGCTGCATGAGAACACCACCACCTCCAAGTTCCCTTCCAAGTCACACACCATTCTGACTTGGAAATATATCACCGTTCCTTCATTGTCACTGGGTCAAAATCCTGGAACTCCCTCCCTAACAGCACTGTGGGAGTACCTTCACCACATGGACTGCAGCGGTTCAAGAAGGGGCAATAAATGCTGGTCTTGCCAGCGATGCTCAGATCCCATGAAGTAATTTTTAAAAATTGCTGGCCTGTTGCGACACCGTGAAAGCCCTGGTCGACGGTGGTAGCTCCGCCACAATGGCAGCAGTTAGAGCTTGAGTGGCATCAAACTGAGACTGCATGAGAGCAGTCTGAGAATCGATGGCATCAACCATACAGCACTAAGACGTTGCATCGCTTCCATCTGTGCTGCAATGAAAGCTGCCAGATCGCCCATCACACGCGGCATCAGGTCTGGGTCGCCACAGTCTCTCTGGGAGTCTACCATCCCTTCCAGACTGGAAATGATGGGCTCTATGCTCCTTACCATTGCCGAGAGGCTGTCGGGCACCTTTGCCATTGCACCTATCATCTCTGTGTGCATGCCCATCACCCTTCTTCTAAAGGCCTCCCCATCGAGGTCCTCATCTGAGTCCTGTGCAGCAGAACTCGTGCGTGAACTTGCCCTCTGGGGAGTTGGCCCCCAAGCTACCCTTTCCCCCTGGCATTGCTGCAGCCCACTCATCCCTGGTGTCTCAACTTATGTGGATTCCGCTACTATAATAGGCTCTAAAGAACACATGTGGTGCCAGTATCTGAGCTGGTGCCTACGGGTGAGACATGCAGTGACGCGGTGTATTCTTCCTCTTCCTCTTCTCCCACCTTGCTCTCTACGGTGCCCTCAGGGACAGGCTGCTTCGGTGCTTGCTCATTATCTGAAAGCATAAAGGCACAAGAGTCGGGTTAAGGTAGGGGGGAGGGGGCAGGAAGGGAGAAATGCATGCATACAGTTTGATTAGCTGGAAAATGCGAAAGACTTGTGTGGTGAGAGGGAAGTGGGATGTGAAAAGAATGAGTAAGGAGTCAATGTGGCCGGTGGCCACAGCACCCACCACCTGGTGCCCAATAATCTGTAGCACTCTATTTTCCAGTGCAGCCAGTGGTTGGGTGTCGGCTTATCCCTCGCCTGTGCACTACTGCTCCCTCCTGTTGTGAGCCACCTTGGCCTGCAAGAGAAAGGAAAGTGTGTGAGTGAGTGTGGAACAATGTGGTTGGGTGATGTGCCTGCCATAGTTGAATAGCTGTCATTGTGTGCAAGGTATGACATGTGGGTGTGAGTAGTGGTAGGTAGAGATTGTTGGTTGGTGAGTGCTGGGGGTGTGATGCTTTGACCAGTGTGTGCAGACTATGTTTCAGATGGTGGAATGTAGCATTTGTTGAGGCATTGACTCACCCTGAACACCCGAGTGAGGTCGTTAAATTTCTTCCTGCACTGTGTGTGGGTCCTGGGGACCATAGTGCTGCCCGAGGCCTGATGGGCAACCTCCCTCCACTAGGCACAGAAGACTTGCGGTGAGGGCCTCCTGCCACTTGCCAGGTAGAGCACCGCCCTCCGCTTCTCCACAGCGGACACCAACTCCTCCAGCGCTTGGTCTGAAAATCTGCGGGCTCTCTCCCTGGGGCATGGATCTGCCATGAGTACAGCTGGTTGAGTTGTCCGGCTCCTTGGACTTGGCCTGCTCCTGCTTACTGACACAGGCAGCAATGCTGAGAATGAGGTTCTGCAGCATCATGAACTTCCCCTTTAAGAACTGGAAAGAGCTGTGGTAATGATGGCTTGTGATTAGACTGCGCCTGATATTGGTTAGTGCTTTGAGTGTAACGCCACTAAGCTAGGCCGTTAGTGTTTTACTTAGCGTTCCCAACCTTTCTTTGAGTGATGACACTGAATATTGCGTGCAGCGAGATTCAGTAGCTTCTGGCGCTAAATCTCAAACTTTTTCAATGTTAGTGACCATTCCTGGGCTATAATGAATTTCTCCCCCTCTGTGTCTACTCTATCAAAACCTTTCATAATTTGAAAGACTTCTATTAGATCACCCCTCGGCCTTCTCTTTTCAAGAGAAATGAGACACAGCCTGTTCATCTTTTCCTGATAGCTATAACCTCACATTTCTGGTATCATCCTTGTAAATAGTTTTCGCACCCTGTACAGTGCCTCTATATCCTTTTTATAATATGCTATCCAGAATTGTACACAATACTCCAAGTGTGGTCTAACCAAAGTTTGATACAAGTTTAGCATAAATTCTTTACATTAAAATTCTATCCCTTTAGAAATAAACCCTAGTGCTTGGTTTACTTTTATATGGCCTTGTTAGCCTGGATCGCTACTTTGTCATTTGTGTATTTGTACTCCTCTATCCCTTTGCTCCTCTATCCTATTTGGATTCTTATTTTCCAAGTAATATGTGGCCTCCTTATTTTTCCTACCAAAATGTAATACCTCACAATTACCTGTGTTTGCCGGTTTTCTGCATGCACTGCGCATGCGCGGGAAACCAGCACTTCCGTTCATCTGAACGAAGGGGTTCAGAGGTCGAACGCGCGCGCAGGAGAGGCTGTGCGTGCACTTTGAACTTAGGTTTTTTTTGCAGGTTTTCCCGGGATCGTAAGCCTGCAGTATTTAGAAATGTAAATAGCAGGCGTAAGGCCTGATTTTTACAAGGTAAGTGGTCAATTAATTAAAATTAAAACATTTTTCCCACAGATTTATTATTTTTAAATACTTTAAAGCAAGGTAAGTTTATTTTCAGCCCCGTTAGAATATTTAAAAAAAATTTTTAAAAATTTAAATTATTGTTTAAAATAGTTATTTAATGTAATTTATAGTTTATTTAAAAAGTGTGATTTAAAATTTTTTTTATTTGAAGGTTTACTGCTATTTTGGGGCCGTAGTATTCATAAGGTTTGACAGGTCTTCCTGTCAATCTTATGAATGGGCTTTTCCCTCCTCCGATTGGCTGCCCATGGCTCACGTGATCCCAGGTGATGCATCGCACTAACTGCGTTCCTGGGACACGCAAGCACAGTGCACCAGCAGCTGGGCCAGGCCCCGGATCGGAATTCCACGGGGCCCTACAGCTTAACTGCTGGCGTGCAAGGTAAGTGCAGGTCGGGGGCTTACAACCACAGGAAGCCCCCGACCCGAATTTCTGGGCCAATAATTTAAATTTTTGAAAAAATTAATTACATTTTCTAACGGGGCTAAAAATAAACTTACCTTTCTTTAAAGTATTTAAAAATAATAAACCTGTGGAAAAAATGTTTTAATTTTAATTAATTCACCACTTACCTTGTAAAAAGCAAGCCTTACGACTGCTTTTTACATGTATAAGTTCTGGAGACTTACCCTCCCGGAAAAACCTGCAAAAAAAAACGTAAGTTCGCCGCGCACACGTTGCCTCTCCTGCGCACGCGTTCGACCACTGAACCCCTTCTTTCAGGGGAACGGAAGTGCCGGTTTCCCGCGCATGCGCAGTGCATGCACGAAACTGGCACATCCATTGGGCTTATGGGTGAGTGTCCCATGCGTACTCACCCGTGGAGACCCGAATTTCTGGGCCATAATTCAAACTCCATCTCAATTCATCATGCTCTCTCTCCTCTGAGTTCACTAGCCTCCTATCCTCACTTAATCTCTCTCTCCATGTGAACTTCCCAACCCAAATTCAAAGCCACCCCCTTGACCTTGCCATCTCTCGTGGCCTCGCTACTCCCACCATGTCAATCGAAGATAAAGCCATCTCTGACTACTTCCTTATATCACTCTCCACCCACTTCCCCCTTCCCCCACCCAACCATACTTCCTTCTGTGTCTGCCCCTGGAAAAAACTCTCTCCCAACTCCCTCACAACTGCACTTACGAAATCCCATCGGTCCAGCCTTTGGCCGTCCATTCACCACGACATTTCTGTAGCTACTGATCTGCTCAACCACATCCTCACCACCACCTTTGATGCCCTAGTCCCTATTAAAACCATTACTCTCTCTCACCCTGGCCATTCCACTTGGTATGGCCCTCACCTTTGTTCCCCCAAATCCAAGGGACGCAGACTTGAATGGATATGATGGACAACTGGTTTAGCCATTCGCCGCCAGATCAGGCTAGACCACATAAAGCATTATCGGGTCCTACTCTGCCAAAACTGCTCACTATTCCAGGATCATTCTGGAATACAAAGATAACCCCTGACTTCTATTCTCTACTGCTAACCATCTTCTTAAACCACTCTCCCCTGTCTGCTCCACCCTCACCTCCAACAACAAGTGTGAGGAGCTCATGGACTTCTTTGTCTCTAAGATTGAGATCATCGGATCAGCTGCCTCTGCCACTTCCCTTCCTTCCCCTAGCCCACCGGGCCAAACCTCCTCTAAGTTTCCCCCCCACCCTAGCTCTGAGCTCGCATCTTCCTCCAGTTTTTCTCCAATCTCTTCTCTTGACCTCTCCACGCTCATCTTGCCCATGAGACCCACTTCCTACTCCCTCAACCCTATTCCCACTAAACTGCTGACTAACCAATTTCCTTTTCTGGCTCCCATGTTAGCTGACATTGATCGTAAAAGGGGAAACACATTACGATTACCCTTAACCCCCTCCCCTAGACCTAAACTAAGTTTCGACTTGAGGAACTCGGGATCATGCTCACCACTTTCAGATTCGCGAAAAGGGGGTTCGCAGCCTTTTTGGCACAGTTTTCCGTCATCACGTGGATTTGGAAACTTCTGGCGCAGCTTGTTTTCTTCTTGGTTCTCCTGCGATGAGGCGGCCGATACAGCCTTGGTGAGCGCTCGCCACGGATGAATCCGTTACCGACGTGACTTTAAGAACTGGATGCACATGGGTGAATCCATTACCAATGTGATGTTGAGGCACTGGAGTGCTGGGCCCGGAGTGTCTTCTTCTCCGGCCTGGGTCGTCGATCTCCCGATGGTCTTCCTCGGGGCGGGACGCTGGTCCCAAAAAGCTTTCTTTATACCGTCATAATTATCCTTCTGAGGGTGTCTTCTTCTTCGGCCTGGGTCGTCGATGATCTCCCGACAAAAGTACCCGGGCCACCCTCGTCGTCTTCCCGTCGTGGCCGAGCCTTGCCTGGCCGAACACCGACCACGTTCCGAAACCGAAGTGCTGCCTTAGCCGAAGAGTCGTAGAAGTTCCGAAGCGAAGCGTGAAGCGAAGCTACGAAGCCTACTCCCAAGCGTTGAAGAAATGAAAAACCGAAATGAAGCTTGAAGCGAAGCGTAGCCCTGATGGACCTTTCAATCCACAGTTATACCTTTTTGGGACAGTCTTATCTCCCACCAAATCATAGTCCAGTCTTTGTAATATTTTTGGCGGGCAGAAATCTCTGCAGGGGCGCTTTGTCTTTGTAACGGGAGCCGGTGATGGCTTAACTGGCCTTCCTGGGCCGATAATGTCTTTTACTTTGTCACCGTAACTCGGTTCGTATATTGATCGGTCTGGAGATTGCCCTCGAAGGCTGTTAAACGGTTTTCCTTTGTACAGTAAATGGCTTTAAGTGTTCATTCAATTGTCCACCCATTTCTTGATGGGCCTCATCCTGTTACCCAAAACTGTCCTGTACTTAGAATCTAATTAGTATGTATGCTCAGTTCCATGAGTTTCGGTTTCCCGATACTGGCTTTCACGGGCTTACTGTCCTCAATCCACAAGCCTGTCTGGCTTGCAGTAACAGAAATCAAGTGGTCCCAGAAACTGATCACGAGGTCCGGCGGCCATTTTGTATGCCCTTTTATCAAAGGTTTTCTGTACAAGCTTCTTTTGGTCAATAAACCGTCTTATTAACCCTATTTTCTTGCGTGATTAATTACTGAAAATTTCGAATCTTACAACACATCCGTCCTTGCAAACTACCACCCCATCTCCAACCTCCCTTTCTTCTCCAAAGTCCTTGAACGTGTTGTCACCTCCCAAATTGGTGCTCATCTTTCCCTGACCTCCATGTTTGACTCTTTCCAATCCAGTTTCCGCCCCTGCCACAGTACCGAAACAGCTCCCAAAGTCACAAATGACATCCTTTGTGACTGTGACAAAAGTAAACTATCTCTCCTCATCCTTCTCGATCTGTTTGCAGCCTTTGACATGGTTGACCACTCCATCCTCCTCCAACGCCTCTCCACCATCATTCAGCTGGGTGGGACTGCACTCGCCTGGTTCCATTCTTATCTATCTAATCGTAGCCAGAAAATCACCTGCAATGGCTTCTCTTCCTGCTCCAGCATTGTTAGCTCTGGGGTCCCCCAAGGATCTATCCTTGGCCCTTCCTATTTCTCATGCACATGCTTCCTCTTGGCGACATCATCCAAAAACACGGTGTCAGTTTCCACATGTACACTGATGACACCCAGCTCTATCTCACTACCTCTTCTCTCGACCACTCCCTGGTCTCTAAACTTTCAGACTGCTTGTCCGACATCCAGTACTGGATGAGCAGAAATTTTCTCCAATTAAGTATTGGGAAGACCAAAGCCATTGTCTTCGGTCCCCGCCACAAACTCTGTTCCCTAGCCACCGACTCCATCCCTCTCCCTAACATCTGTCTGAGGCTGAACCACACTGTTCGCAACCTTGGTGCCATATTTGACCCTGAAATGAACTTCTGACCACATAGCCACATAACTAAGACCACCTATTTCCACCTCTGTAACATCGCCCGTCTCCGCCCTTGCCTCAGCTGAAACCCTCATCCATGCCTTTGTTACCTCTGGACTTGACTATTCCAATGCACTCCTGGCTGGCCTTCCACATTCCAACCTACGTAAACTTGAGGTCATCCAAAACTCGGCTGCCCGTGTCCTAACTCGCACTAAGTCCCGTTCACCCATCATCCCTCTGCTCACTGACCTACATTGGCTCCTGGTTAAGCAACACCTCGATTTCAAAATTCTCATCCTTGTATTCAAATCCCTCCATGGCCTCGCCCCTCCCTATCTCTGTAATCTCCTTCAGCCCCACAACCCTCCGAGATATCTGCGCTCCTCTAATTCTGCCCTCTTGAGCATCCCTAATTATAATTGCTCAACCATTGGTGGCCGTGCCTTCAGCTGCCTAGGCCCTAAGCTCTGGAACTCCCGCCCAAACCTCTCCGCCTCGCTACTTTCCTTTCCTCCTTTAAGACACTCCTTAAAACCTACCTCTTTGACCAAGCTTTTGGTCACCTGCCCTAATTTCTCCTTATGTGGCTCAGTGCCAAATTTTTGTCTTATAATACTCCTGTGAAGCACCTTGGGACGTTTTACTATGTTAAAGGTGCTATATAAATATAAGTTGTTGTTGTTATCCAGAAATTTAGAAATTGCGTTTTTGATTCCTAATCAAAGTCTAAATTGTTAACATAAATTGTGAACAACAGTGGACCGAGCATTGATCCTTGTGGAACACCATTTTCCACCTTCTGGCACTCTGAATAACTACCCTTTAGCCCTACTCTCTGCTTTCTGTCTTGCAGCCAGCTATTTATCCATTCTGCTACTTGTTCTCGGACTCCTCATGCTCTGACCGTATTCATTAGTCTATTATGTGGCACCTTATTGAAGGCCTTTTAGAAATCTAGATAAATTACCCCTGCAATATATATCCATATAAGCTCCTGCCATCATGGTTTACTGCAGTCTTTCTCCAATGTCTTCCAGCCCTAATCACAGAGCTGGTTGGAGAGCTGATCCCACATCAGACATGGTCACTGCCACAGCCACATTATTTTGAATTGCTGTCTGAATTGCTATTATGCCATGTCTAAATCGCTGAGTCACTGATGATTCAATGACTGTCACTATATCGTGTGCCAGTTCCTTCATGGTGAGCTGGAGTGCTGCCATTCAATGAGCACGCAATGACATGTAACTTGTCAGGGAAAATATGTTTCTCAGAGACTGAAGCTGCTGAGATGGAGATTTCCATATATCCTAAACTCTCATCCAAAATGCAATGCACCCAACTATATGCACAACTAGCTGTTGCTCTAATATGCACAATTTCAAGAAATGCCCAGTGAGCGCCATACCCACCTGCTCCTCTGCTGGTATCTCTGTTTTATTTTTGCAAATTTACATTCTAGCACTGGTCTAATCTGCTTTTAGTCGGTGAAGTGTTACATCCTCTGTGCCAGGTGGGTACTGATATGCTGGTGGCACAGATTTGTATGTTGGCACAGATGGAACACTGTCTTTGGAGAGCAATGCTTTGTGTGTTGTGGTGCAGTGTGCTTTGCAATATTGATGGAGATTAGAATGGTGTGTATTATTTTTATATCACTGCAGTTACATAATAATATCAACAGCATTTTGACAGTTATTGTATTATATAATAGATGACATAAACATTGATGCTGTTACGTTCTATTAAAAGATGCCAACATTGTGAATCAAAATTGAGGGCAAAACAAACAATGGAGAATATTGTTATCAGTGTTAGGAATAAAACATCTCCTCAACACTTGACACAACAGTCAGGACACATCCTTTTCAGATTAGCAATATGGCTGCCATGTTCGCATATAATTCCAAAGGTCTTTTATTGTGTGTGAAGGACTTTGAGATTGTTTCTGAGTGGTGTAATAATGTGCTAATTTCTTTTTGCCTCTTTCTTCTCTGCACCTGTCAGTTCCTTCACCCTCTGTGGATCACTTTCAGTTCGTCTGTTGGTTCGAAGGTTGAATACAACCTTTGACTTGATGGTTTTCTTCACATCCTCGAGCCATTTTATGACCTCCTGCTAGGTTTTTCTGCTTATTGGGAATTCATCTGAACATCTAGAAAATACCTTGGAAACTAATGAGTATTCGGTGTGCTACAGTTAGAAAATGTAACACTCGGGTTTTCAGTGTATATGCAATGACATCTTTCCTGCCCGCTCAGAGTAAAAAAACAAACTTAACAGAGGAGGCTAGAAGGAATATTTTCCTTATAAAGTGTTATTGGGATGTGGAATATTTTATCACAAGTGGCTACTGAAGCTGAACGAATCAGATCATTTAAGAAAGGATTAGAAGAAGGAAAAAGAGTAAATAGCTACAGTGAGGAAGTTAACACTGGCAAGAGCACAATGGCTGAATGGACTCTTTCTGTACTAAAATGTCTATGAGGTAAAGAAAATTCGAGCATGTGGGGTGGAGGTAGTGGGCGCAGGGTACATTCCCTGCATCTGAATAGTGAGGCCTGAGTCGCCCCCCGATATTGGAACTCAGCCGTCAAAGAAGAAACAAGATTGGGCCACTGCTAGTGTCGCAGCAACCTTCAGGTAAGTGAGGGATATGGGAGGGGAAAAGAGGATTGGAGGACGTGGGTGGGATCGGAAGCCAGGGGTTGGAGATCAGAGGCTGTGGGTGGGAGGATTGGAAGCCAGGGGTCGGGTGATCAGAGTCCAGGTAGGGGATCGGAGGTTAGGTCGGGGGAAGCGGCGGTGAGCAGGGAGGGGCGAGGGGGGTGGGGAGGGGTGGGGAGGGGAGCGTGGCCACCATTCCTTAAATGTGGGGTCACCCCTGCTCCTCCTGGCTCTACATTCAGGTAAGTAAATTTCAAACACTTACCTTATTAGTTGTGCTGGTGCTGGCTGCCTCAGGGCAAACAAATCTTGCAGTGGGTGCCTCAAATAGACATGGGCCCTGGACACAGATTTTTTACCCTTCTCCAATATGGTGGACAACTCAATTCTGGCTGGAAATGTGCCTGCCATATTGGGGGATTAGTAAGCTGAATTTATAGGCCCAAGTGACTGACTTTGAATGATTTAACAGTAGTTATTTCCAATCATTGCAGATGAATTCTGAAGGAAGAGGAACAGGTTGAATGAAAAAGGGGAAAAGAAAAATAAGAGACAAGGAGAGAGGTAATGAAATAGAAGTAGAAAGAATGAATGCGAGAAAGAGTGGGAATGAGAGAGAAGAGGAAGTGTGAATGAAAAAGATAAGAGATAAAGAGCGGGAACAAAAAGTAGAGGGGATGAGAGAAATAGGAGGGTGAGAGGATGAGAAATAAATTTGAGAAACAGGGTGAAATACAGGGAACGAGAGAGGAAGAGGATGAAAGAGGACAGAGACAAGATATGAGAAAGACTTGCAGAGAGAGAATGTGAGAGAGACATGGCAAATGGAATGCGAAAGTCAGAGAGAAAGAAATGACAGTGGTAATCAGAGATAGGGATTGTGAGAAAAAGGGAATGAAGTCAAGACTGAGAATGAGAAGGGAAAAACAGAGAGGAGAATGAAGAAAATAATACAGGACAATCAAGGAAACAGTTGAAAGAAAGCTACCGGGAATTTTCTCAGAAGTTCTCTTGATTGGCCAACAAAACTTTGACAGGAGATTGGTAGAAACCCCATTAATGCATCTATCCAGGGTTTCTGCTGATCTTCCACTGAAGTTACATGGTAACGTAGGCACCAGGGAGTCAAGAACAAGTGTAGTCTGTAGGTAAAGCAGGAGAAGAGGCCAATGGATAATTAGACCAGGGCAACTAGATCTAAATCTGTGTTTCATTTTTGACCTTATTTTTATATTTCCAGTATAAGTTTCTGTGTCCAAAATTTTAATGGAACTGCCTATGCAAACATTACATTGGATTACATAGGATATACGGCACAGAAACAGGCCATTTGGCCCAACCAGTCCAAGCCGGAGTTTATGCTCCACTTGAGCCTCCTCCTGTCTTTCCTCATCTAAATCTATCAGCATAACCCTCTATTACCTTCTCCCCCGGGGGCGCTAATGAGAGGCACAAATCAACCCAATTTTACCCCCAGCCTGTTCATCCTTTCCTAATATGTATACCCTCGCATTTCTGGTATCATCCTTGTAAAGTCCACGCCTCAATAATACACGGGCTTCGGGAGAACAGTTTAACAGGTACTTTACGGAGCAAGAGGCAGCTTGAAACTGAAACTACAGAAGCCTGCTAGGGCCTTTTATACAGGGGTGGTCACTGCCGGTACTGCAGTCTAAGACCAGTTATTCCCTTAAAGGTACATACACAACAATTCCTCCCCTTTTAGATAAACAGTACATAACATTCATTTAACAACTAAATAATAACTAATTACAATTACAATTTTCTCAGTAATATATACATCAACTGAAATAGTCATTTATAAGTTCAGTCTCTGAGGAGGCTTCCTGATCCGGACTGGATAGCGCCTTTCTCGAGTATCCTGTTCTGGCGGTGGAGCCAATTCTGGCTCATTGTCATTGGTTGGTTCGTCAGCTTCCAATACCCCTGCTTCTGAGGTAGACGCAATCTGTACTTCGGGCTCATTACCAGGTGCACATGCTTGTGGTACAGGTTTGGCTTGTTCCTGTGACTCTAGAACCTGGTCAGCATGGCATCTCACGATGCTCTCTCCAACATCCACTGTGTACATTAGTGGTCCCTGCTGTGTGCATATCGTGCCTGGCTGCCATTTTTCTGTTCGGTAGTCGCGGGCCAAGACTGGTTGCCCTATCTTGAAGCTCTTGGTTGGCTTCTCATTTATGTGCTGGAACTGCTTATCCTCAATATCTCGTCTTATGTTTGGTTTGAGCAAATCCAAGCGACATCTTAGTCTCCGGTTGAAAAACAGTACGGCTGGAGTTTGATTGGTTACTGCATGTGTCGCATTCCGGTAAGCAAACAGGAAGTTATCCACCTTGTGTTGCAGTGGTATATTGTCATTATACATTGCCTTTATGGCCTTTTTAAAGGTCTGAACAAATCTCTCAGCCAATCCATTTGTGGCTGGATGATATGGGGCAGATGTGTAATGTTTCACCCCATTATTCTTCAGGAACCTCCGGAAATCCTCAGACACAAACTGTGGGCCATTGTCGGAACAGATCTGGTCTGGCAACCCATTCCTGGCGAAGATGGTCCTTAGGACTGCAATAGTTTTCTCCGTGGTGGTGGAGGACATTTTAATGATCTCTGGCCATTTCGAATGGGCGTCCACAGCGATTAGAATAATTGAGACCATAAATGGACCAGCGAAATCAATGTGTACCCATTGCCATGGAGATGGATGTAGCGGGGCCTGTGGTGGAGTGTTTTGGACCTTCTGGCATCCTGTGCATCTCTTGGTCATATCCTCGATTTCTGTATCGATTCCCGACCACCACACAAACGCCCTGGCTAGGCTCTTCATTTTCACCCCTCCCAGATGACCCTCGTGAAGATCATTGAGTACTCTATCTCTCAACTTGGGTGGAATTACCACTCGGGATCCACGCATCAAGGTTCCCCAGCACACTGACAGCTGTTCCCTCCTTGGCGAGAATGCTGGCAACAGTGAGTCGCCATATGCTGGCCATCCCTTCGCCGTCAAATCATAGACCCGAGAGAGTGTCGGGTCATTTCGGGTTTCCTTCTCAATACTTGCGTTTGTAACAGGCAAACATTCGACTATGGTCGCATGGAATATCTCCACAGGGTCCACTGCAGGTGCTTCTTCCACCGTAGGCAACGGTAGGTGCGACAGCCCATCAGCGTTTCCATGTTGTTTCATACCTTTGTACTCTATGTCATACTGATGTGCCCCTAGAAAAAGTGACCATCTTTGCAGCCGTTGCACCGTCATCACCGGAACGCCCTTCTTTGGGTTAAAAATTGAGACCAGGGGTTGATGATCAGTCAGTAGGGTGAATTTCTGCCTGTTCAGATAGTGATTGAACTTCTTCACCCCCCACACCAGGCTGAGGGCCTCCCTGTCAATCTGGGCGTAGTTACGCTCGGCTGAGGTTAGCGAGCGCGATGCAAAGGCTATTGGCCTCTCTGAACCGTCACGGAATTTGTGTGACAGCACCGCTCCAATGCCGTAAGGTGACGCATCACATGCTAACTGAATCAGTAGTGTTGGGTTGTAATGGGCCAATACTTCTTTTGAAGTGATTTGGCATTTACATTCCTGAAAGGCACGCTTACACTCATCACTCCATTTCCATGTTACACCAGTTTGAAGGAGGGCGTTCAGTGGGTGCAGAATTGTAGATAAATTCGGCAAGAGCTTATGGTAGTAGTTCACCAACCCGAGGAACGACCTCAGTTGCAACACATTTTCTGGTGCTTGAGCCTTGACTACAGCCTTAATCTTGTCCGGCGACTCATCAATCATGTGGCCACAATACGAGATTTGTCTCCTGAAGAACTCGCATTTGGGACGGTTAGCTCGTAGCCCATATTCCTGCAATCTCGTGAGCACCTGTTCCAGGTTGGCAAGGTGTTCATTGTCATTTTCGCCCGTAACCAGGATGTCGTCCAAATAACACTGGGTCCCCGGGATCCCTTGCAGGACTTGTTCCATTGCCCTCTGCCACATAGCCGGGGCAGATGCTACCTGTTGAGTCTGTGTTTTCCCAAATGTAGTTATGCTGAATAACTGGACACAGACAACAGAATACTTAAACAGGTCTTTAGTAGTTGAGGGTCAGGGCTGAACTGAAATACAAACTGCTCCACAGTGTTTATATACCGTTGTGGTCACCACCGGTACTACAATATACAGGAGCCATCAGAAAGTAGTTCATCACCTTAAGGTAGTCTCTTAAGGTGGTACAGGTTACATACACTACAATTCCTCCCCTTTTAGCTTAACAGTGTACACCCCAATTTAAACATAACATGGATAACATATATACAACTATCATAGAAAACTGTTCAAAGATTCAGTCTCTGAGGAGGCCTCCTGATCCGGGCCAGATAACGCCTTTCAGGGGTCTCTGGTTCTCGTTGCTGGGGTGACTCATCCATTTGATCTCTTATGGATTGAACATCATCATGTACGTTCGAGTCTGAGGTAGATGCTACAGGCTCAATAACTTCTTCAACTGGTGTCTCTGCCGTAGACATGGGGTCGACCCTTGTTCTCGATTCCACAAGTTGGTCAGCATGACGTCGTATTACGTTCTCACCAACATCTACCGTGTACATCAAGGGTCCCTGTCGGGCACGAATTGTTCCGGATTGCCATTTATCATTCCTATAGTCCCTGGCCAACACTGGTTGTCCTATTTCGAAACTCCGAGTGGCCTTGTTATTTACGTGCTGGAATTGTTTGTTTTCGACTTCCCTACGCACATTGGGTTTTAACAAATCCAACCGGGACCGCAACCTCCTGTTAAAGAACATTATGGCAAGGCTTTGATTTGTCACTGCATGCGTGGCGTTTTGATATGCCATCAGGAAATTTTCCACCTTGTGTTGTAGTGGAATATGGTCTTCGCTCATGGCCTTTATCGCCTTTTTGAAGGTTTGTACAAATCTCTCAGCCAACCCATTGGTAGCCGGATGATATGGGGCAGATGTAGAGTGTTTCACCCCATTCATCTTCATGAATTTCTGGAATTCTTCTGACACGAACTGTGGTCCGTTGTCTGAACATATTTGTTCCGGCAACCCATTCCTTGCAAATATGGTTCTTAGGACTGCGATCGTCTTTTCCGAGGTAGTGGTCGACATCTTAATCACTTCTGGCCATTTAGAATGTGCGTCTACCGCTATCAAAAACATGGAATCCATGAATGGACCTGCAAAGTCGATATGCACACGTTGCCATGGGGTTGAAGGCCATTTCCACGGATGCAGCGGTGCAATTGGAGGTACATTTTGAACTTTTTGGCACCCTGAGCAGCTTTTAGTCAGATCCTCTATTTGTTTGTCGATACCTGGCCACCACACATAAGCCCTAGCAAGGCCTTTCATCTTGACTCCCCCCAGATGACCTTCATGCAGTTCCTTCAGAACTCTCTCCCTTAATTTAGGAGGAATAATCACTCTTGTTCCATACATCAATGTCCCTTGACAGACGGACAGCTGCTCTCGTCTGGCTGAGAATGCAGGTAACAATGGTTCGCCATGTGTTGGCCATCCCTTCACTGTCAAATCGTAGATCCGAGACAGTGTCGGGTCGTTTCTGGTCTCTCTCTCAATACTCGCATTGGTGACTGGTAAGCATTCGATGATGGTTGAGTGAAATATCTCGACAGGGTCAACTGCCGGTGCCTCTTCCGCTGTAGGTAGTGGCAGGCGCGACAGCCCATCAGCATTACCATGTTGCTTTGTACCTTTGAATTCGATCTCATATTGATGTGCCCCTAGGAAAAGGGACCATCTCTGAAGCCTCTGCGCCGTCATAACCGGAACACCCTTCTTAGGGTTAAAAATGGAAACCAACGGCTGGTGATCTGTCAGCAGCGTAAACCTTTGGCCTTGCAGGTAATGGTTAAATTTCTTAACTCCCCACACGAGGCTGAGAGCCTCCCTATCTATCTGAGCATAGTTGCGCTCAGCGGAGGTCAATGATCTGGATGCGAACGCGACTGGCCTTTCCAAGCCATTTGGCAACTTATCACAGAAATCACAGAAACCCCACAGTGCAGATAGAGGCCATTTCGGCCAATCGAGCCTGCACCGACACATATCCCACCCGATCCCCGTAACCCCTAAACCAACACATATCCCACCCTATCCCCGTAACCCCACATATTTAATCCCCCTAACACTAAGGGTCAATTTATCATAGCCAATCAACCTAACCCGCACATCTTTGGACTGTGGGAGGAAACCGGAGCACCCGGAGGAAACCCACGCAAACACGGGGAGAATGTGCAAACTCCACACAGACAGTCGCCCGAGGCCGGATTCGAACCCAGTTCCCTGGTGCTGTGAGGCAACAGTGCTAACCACTATGCCACCATGTCTGCATGTGAGAGCACTGCCCCGATACCATATGGAGAAGCATCACAAGCTAAACGAATAGGCAGCATTGGGTTAAAGATAGCCAACACTTCCTTAGAGGTGATCAGTGCCTTGCTTTTTTGAAAAGCCCGCTTACAGTCCTCGCTCCACTTCCATGGTACTCCCATTTGCAAAAGAGTGTTCAGCGGGTGTAACACCGTGGATAAATTGGGAAGAAACTTGTGGTAATAGTTAATCAACCCAAGGAACGACCTCAACTAGGATACATTTTCCGGAGCGGGAGCTTTCACAACAGCTTCGATCTTGTCAGGTGACTTATGAAGCCTCTCCTGGTCAATGACTTGACCGCAGTATGAGATTCGCTTCTGAAAGAACTCACATTTCTGGCGATTAACTCTGAGTCCATATTCTTTCAATCTGGTGAGCACCCGCTCCAAATTCGCGAGGTGTTCCTTATCATCATCTCCTGTAATCAGAATATCGTCCAGGTAGCATTGTGTGCCTGGAATTCCCTGTAATACCTGCTCCATGGCCCTTTGTCAAATCGCTGGAGCCGATGCCACTCCAAAAACCAGTCTATTATACCGATATAAGCCCTTATGTGTGTTGATCGTGAGATACTGGCGTGACGCTTCATCAACTTCCATCTGTAAGTACGCCTGCGCCAGGTCTATCTTGGTGAAGTGTTTCCCGCCAGACAGCGAAGCGAAGATATCCTCAATCCGCGGAAGCGGATATTGCACCGTGTGAAGAACCGGATTAACAGTGATCTTGAAATCGCCACAGATGCGAACCTTCCCAGGTTCCCCGGCTTGTTGCTCAACGAACGCTTCATGACGGGAACAATGGGCGTGGCCCATTCGCTCCAGTCCACCTTTGACAGTACTCCTGAACGTTCTAGCCCTTCCAGCTCTGCTTCCACAGCAGGTCGTATCGCATAAGGTACCGGTCTGGCTTTAAAAAAATTTGGGTTTGCATGTTCTTCAACCTTGATGTTTGCCGTAATTCCTTTCAGTGTTCCCAGTCCCTGTTGGAACACTTCCTTAGCATCGTCCAATATTTTGGACAGTCATTTAGGTTTGACGTCGTCCTCTTTACAGGAATCTACAGTTAGTGCTTGTAAGGAATGCCAGTCCATATTTATTCTCCGGATCCATTCCCGTCCCAGTAGTGGTGGACCTCCCTCAGGTAACACATACAAGTCCATTCCCTGACTTTCTTTACCATTGTAGACCACCTTTACCTTTATCTTTCCGATGGGGTATACTCTTTGCCCCGTGTATGTTTTCAATACAATCTCCGTATCCCTCAGGGGAATGTGTGAGAATAACCTTTTGTAATCTTGCTTATTCATGACCGTCAATGCCGATCCAGTGTCCAATTCCATCTTCACTTGGACTCCTGCTATCCGAAGCATGACCCAGATAGTTTGGTGGTCTGCTGTGTTAGCCACATTATGTATTTTTAGATAACCCAGTTCCTTACTGCTGGATTCTGAATCCGTCTTCTGTTCATCCGAACTGTTCCCTGTCACCTTGTGTACTTTTTTGTACTTCTCCTGCGGCGACTTTTTGTTGCTGGTCTTCTTTCCTGACCGGCATACTTTCGCTATGTGACCAAGTCTGCCACATTTCCTGCATTCTTTATCTTTGAACCAGCACTGGCTCTGATCATGCGTTGTCCTTCTGCAACGATAGCACTTTACTGCACCCAATGCCATTTAATTGGTGCTGAATTCCGATGGCCTTTGCTGCATTTCTGCAGTGCCTCGTGCTGCTGCCTCATGCGATGCTGCAATGCTGAAAGCTTTGTCCAGCGTAAGATCCTTTTCCTGTAGCAGTCGCTTCTGGGTTCCTTCCTTTAGTAGCCCACACACGAACTTATCTCTCAGAGCGTCTGCTAGTCCTGTACCGAACTGACAGTACTTTGATAACTTGCGCAGTTCGATTAAGAATTCAGCGTTGCTTTCCTCTTTAAGCTGAATTCTTTTGTAAAATTTAAATTGTTCCGCTATCAGCAACGGCGTGGGGTTTAAATGCTCTTGCAGGATAGTAACAATCTCCGCGAAACTCTTTCCTACCGGTTTATCTGGTGTTACAAGGTGCCTTAATAACCCGTACGTCTTCGCACCCATCGAGTTTAATATGGTTAGTGCTTTCTTATCTGCCGGTACCTCATTCGCTGTACAGTAAACTTCAATGCGTTCCACATAAGTGGCCCAATCTTCTACATCGCTATCAAAAGCAGTGATGTTACCCGTTTTTGGCATCTTGTTGAGTTTCCTTTATTTTATTTATTTTCCAAAATGGCGGCTTCCCGCGCTTGGCGGCTTTTCCCGCGCTTGTCTTCTTCCCCCGCTTACTAAAATGGTGATTACCACGCTGTTGCCGTTCTCGCCTCCCAGTGGTCCTTTATTTCCCCCGACGCTGCTGCTCTTGTTCCCCGCCGCTCCCGCGGTCCTCGTGGACATCACCGCTGTTCTGGCTGCTGCGCGTCTCTGCCCCAATTGCAGTCCGGCCCCTTACATCGGCTGCGGTCGTGTTCTCCGCCCTTTTCTTCGGTTTCCCTCCCCTTCTCCCACTGACAACTCGGCCGACTTTCTCTCTGTGTCGCTAGATCGGGCTTACCCGCCGCTGTCGTAGAAGGGATGATCACTGCCTGTTGCTGATGGTGGACTTCGTGGCCAGAAAATCCAAACCGGGTTCTCGATGCCTCCCGTGCGATGCAGTGCTCAGCAGGATGATGAGGGCGGATGCCCCTTTTCGACGCCCGTTCTGAGGACGAAGCTTCCTTGGATGCAAAACTGCCGCTAGGTACGATCAGACTCGTCGCCACTGTTGAGTCTGTGTTTTCCCAAATGTAGTTATGCTGAATAACTGGACACAGACAACAGAATACTTAAACAGGTCTTTAGTAGTTGAGGGTCAGGGCTGAACTGAAATACAAACTGCTCCACAGTGTTTATATACCGGTGTGGTCACCACCGGTACTACAGTATACAGGAGCCATCAGAAAGTAGTTAATCACCTTAAGGTAGTCTCTTAAGGTGGTACAGGTTACATACACTACACTACCCCAAATACCAGTCGATTGTACTGGTAAAGGCCTTTGTGAGTGTTTATCGTGAGGTATTTCCTAGATGCTTCTTCCACCTCCATTTGTAGATACGCTTGAGCCAGGTCAATCTTTGTAAAATGTTTCCCTCCAGATAGTAAGGCGAAAATATCTTCTACCCGCGGAAGCGGATACTGTACTGTGTGCAAGACTGGGTTCACAGTCACCTTGAAGTCCCCACAGATGCGAACCTTCCTTGGCTCTCCAGGCGTACTGCTCAATGCTTTCTTCATTACAGGAACGATGGGTGTGGCCCACTCACTCCAGTCCACCTTAGACAGCACCCCCAAATGTTCCAGACTGTCCAATTCAGCTTCCACAGCTGGGTGTATCGCGTATGGCACCGGTCTGGCCTTGAAAAATTTTGAGGTTGCGTTATCCTCAATCTTTATGGTTGCCTTTACTCCTTTTAGAGTCCCAAGTCCTTGTTGGAACACCACTTCCGCGTCAGTAAGAATTTGTGACAGACGTCCAGGTGCGACGTCATCATCTTTTTTGTCAGTCACAGTTAGTGCCAGAATGGAATGCCAATCCAATTGTAGTCTTCGGATCCATTCACGTCCCAATAATGGTGGTCCTCCATCTTGTAGTATATACATGTATAGTTTCTGTGTTTCCTTTCTGTTATATTCAACTGGCAACCTTATTTTTCCTCTGGGGTAGAATTTTTGCCCCGTGTATGTCTTCAATACAATGGACGTGTCCTTTAAGGGTATGTGTGAGACTAGCCGCTCATAGTCTCATCGATTCATGACAGTTAGGGCTGATCCTGTGTCCAATTCCATCTTCACTGGGGACCCTGCTATCATGAGGGTGACCCAAATGGTTCGGTGATCTTCTTTTGCGATCACGTTGTGTAACTTTAAACAACTTAGTTGCCTGCTCCCGGAGTCCTTATCACTCTCCTGATCTTCTGAACTACTATCTGTCAGTTTCTTTACTTTCCTGTACTGTTCCTTAGTAGTTCTTGTCGTGTTGGTCTTCTTTCCCGACCTGCAGACTCTTGCTATATGTCCCATTTTCCCGCATTGCCTGCATATTTTGTCTTTAAACCAGCAGTCCTTCTGCTCATGGGTTGTTCTGCTGCAGCGATAGCACTTTTCAGCTCCACACGCCATTTTGTTAGCGCTGTATTCTTGTGGTTTCTGTTGTATTTCCGCAGCTCCCCGTGCTGCTGCTTCGGAGGATACTGCCACGCTGAAAGACTGTTCTAGCGTCAGGTCCTTTTTTGAAAGTAGTCGTTTCTGGTTTCCTTCACTCTGGAGCCCGCAGACAAACTTATCCCGTAAGGTGTCTGCCAGTCCTGCTCCGAACTGGCAGTGCTTCGATAACTTGCATAGTTCCGTAAGGCAGTCAGCATTGCTCTCATCTTTGTGCTGGTTTCTTTTATGGAACTTGAATCTTTCTGCTATCAGCAGTGGTGTAGGGCTTAGGTGTTCCTGTAAGATATGAACAATCTCCTCAAAACTTTTCTCCATTGTTTTAGCTGGGGTAATTAAATTCCGCAATAGGCCGTACGTACTCGTACCCATCAGATTTAATAATACCGATGCCCTCTTTCCATCAGCCACCTCATTTGCCTTGCAGTACACTTCAATTCTTTCCACATATGTGGTCCAGTCTTCTACCTCGTTGTCGAAAGCAGTGATACTGCCACTTTTCGGCATCTTGGGCGATTTAAAATGGCGCCTCCCGCGCTTTTGCTTCTTCCCCAATGGAATAAAATGGCGCCTCCCGCGCTTTTGCTTCTTCCCCAACGGGATAAACTGGCACCTCCCGCGCTTTTGCTTCTTCCCCTTACTGCCACGCTGCTCCTAGCGTTCTACGGGGTAATGGCGGCGACCCGCAGCTTCGGCGCACCTCGCTTTCCTTCCCCCCGTTTAGTTTCTCTCCGCTGTCCTGTTCTCGAGCACCGACCCGCCCTGTGCGCTCCACCCTCTCTCTCTTGTTTTCTTTTCCCGGCGATGCTGCACGGCCCGATTTGTAGAGCCGCTCGATCGAGCTTGAGCCTGCCGCAGTCCGGAAGGGTCAGCGCGCTACCTGCTGCCAGCACGATTCGCTGGAACCACAGTCTCTCCCGCAATTCTCCAAACACCGATGGATTTTTTGGGCGGTTGCCCTTGGTCGACGCCCGTTGCTCAGACTACGACCTTCCAGGACCTTCCTTTCAGGTAAGATCCCCGTGAGATGATGCCACACTGCAGGTGAGTTCGAACTTACTCGTCGCCACTGTAAAGTCTGTGCCTCAATAATACACGGACTTCGGGAGAACAGTTTAACAGGTACTTTACTGAACAAGAGGCAGCTTGAAACTGAAACTACAGAAGCCTGCTAGGGCCTTTTATACAGGTGTGGTCACTGCTGGTACTGCAGTCTAAGACCAGTTATTCCCTTAAAGGTACATACACAACAATCCTTATAAATCTTCTCTGCACCCTCTCCAGTGCCTCTATATCCTTTTTATAATATGGTGACCAGAACTGTACGAGGTGCTCTAAGTGTAATCTAACCAAGGTTCAATACAGGTTTAGCATAACTTCCCTACTTTTCAATTCTATCCCTCTAGAAATAAACCCTCTGCTTGGTTTGCCTTTTTTTAAGGCCTTGCTAACCTCGCAACTTTTAGTGATTTGTGTATTTGTACTCTGAGATCCCTTTGTTCCTCTACCCACCTAGACTCGCACCCTCCAAGTGATAAGTGACCTCCTTATTCAGCCTACCAAATTGTAATACCTCACATTTGTCTGTGTTAAACTTCATTTGCCAATTATATGCCAATTCTGCAAGTTTATTAATGTCCTCCTGTAATTTGTTGCAATCCTCCTCAGTATTGACTATGTCCCCCAATTTGACGTCATCTGCAAATTTAGAAATTGTGCTTTTGATTCCAAAGTCTAAATCATTAATGTAAATTGTGAACAGCAGTGGCCCCAGCACTGACCCTTGTGGAACACCACTACCCACCTTCTGACACTGTGAATAGCTACCCTTTACTCATACTGTCTGCTTTCTGTCCTGAAGCCAGCCAGCAATCCATTCTGCTACTTGCCCCCTGACTCCGCATTATCTGGCCTTGTTCATCAGTCTGTTATGGAATACCTTATCGAAGGCCTTTTGAAAATCCAGAAAAATTACATCTACTGCATTACCATTGTCTACTCTCTCTGTTACCTCTTCAAAAAATACAATGAGGCTGGTCAAGCAAGACGTTCCCTTTTGGAATCCATGCTGACTATTCATTATTATATTTTTAGTTTCTAGATGTTCTTCTATTTTCTTCTTTAGTAGGGATTCCATTATTTTTCCTACCACCAATGTTAAGCTGACTGGTCTATAATTCCCTGGATATGTTCTATCCCCCTTTTTGAATACAGATATTTGTTACATGTTACACTATAATTATGCATACCACTAAGAGGAAGGAGGAGACAGAGGAGATGGGAGGGGGGAGAGTGGTACTAGATGAGGAAGACAAAGGAGAGGCCCGGGGTAGGGAGAGAGGAGCAGAGATGAGGGGGGAGTGAAGAGGGGAATGAGGAGGGGGTGAGGAGCAGGTGGAATGAGGAGGGAATGGAAGAGAAGAGAGGGAGATTGGAGGAGGGCGAGAAGGAAGAGGAGGAATTGATTTGTTGAGGCATTGGTCAATGGGGCTATGATGGACATAGTGGTCAGTGAGAGATGTAATGGTCAGTGAGTGAGGACAGCTGTAAATGCTAGGTGGGGGCTGCCAGGAAATAATTCTCAGGAGGGAGGGACAGTGCTGGGCATTATGGTCAGTGAGGAAGGGAATGGACATGTTGCTGAATGGGGGTGGTGGAGGGCAGGTAATGCACATTATGTTCCGTGGGGAGGAGTTTGAGTAGGAAGCTAACATTGTGCTCAATAGGGGTGTGGGGTTTGTGGAAGGTGGACACTTTGCTCAGTAGGCAGGGTCCGAGAGATTGACATTGTGGTCAAGGGCTGTTGACATGATTGATATAACAAAGTTGTCCTGGCTTTTAGAATTTTAATACATCTATGATAGATGTTTCAAATTTGCCAACTGTTGCATTCCAGTTCCATTAAGTCAATGGTTGTGGTTCTTCCCTAGTTGTGATCAAACAGCTGTTGTCAGAGGGGAGCGTTTGATGTCAGCACGATCTGTGCATGAGTGGCCATTGTTGTGGGCAGACCCATGCTTCGAGCCATGAGATTAGGTGGTTGAAAACTCACAGCACTCAGAAAAATCATTTCAAGCAGGTTTCTTATTCATTTTCACTGGCAGATATTCTGGCTATTCACTAATGACTAAAAAGGATAAGAATACACAATTTATAGCTAGGCGGCATCACAACAAGATGAAAGGAAAAAGAAAATTTAAGTTTAAAATTCAATGGGGAGATTTCGATGAAAGCTGAATAACATCTTGGTATGAATAAAATAACTGAAATTGCAATGGCCACGATTTTAAGTTTGCGATGCACTGGGAGCAGGGGGTACGATAGTGCACGGAAACCCGGAAGCAAGTACAATGCCTCTGTCTGTGGCATTTTAACTCAGCCACCTCATTGTCATTTTACTTCCAGGTTTCCTGTTAATCAGCGGCAGTGGGCGCAGTCTGAACTCCAGTATTAAAAGGGACAATCCAAAGATGCAAGTTGAAGGAGTTTGGAATTGGTAAGAAGAGAGAAGCAAGTGTCAGAATGGAGTCCAGATGGGCAAAAGCTGTGCCCCATTTCATTGATGCCTCCCTGGATGTGCTACTGTGGGCTGCGAGGAGTTGGAGAGAGATGGGAGGAAGAAGCCTGTAGCTGAGTCTAAGAAGACGTGGTTGGAGATTGCAGAGGAGGTCAGCAGCAGGAGCGTGGTGCCATGCTCCTGGATTCAGTGCAGAAAGTGGTTTAATGACCGTAGCAGGTCAGGAAAGGTGAATACAGTGGCACATTCACCTACATCCTGCTGTACGGATCACCCCAACCCGCTCACTCTGCCTTCTCAAGCCAACTCCATCACATCACTCCTCGCACCCTTTTACCTTGCAGGTGCACCCATCCTTCTCTTTGTATCCACTTCCTCACATCTCCATCTATCCATCCACCATGCCCACTCACCTGCATCCTTATGGAATGTCATGCCTCCCCCTCATAGTCAACCTCACAAAATGCACTTCGTCCATTGGATGAACACATGCAATTACTCTCACTTATAGGTCTCTTCTTTCCTTCCATGCAGGAGTAGAGAGCCCAGAACACCAGGGAGAGAGAGAGAACTGGACGGGGCCCTCCGCAGATCATGCAGCTTACAACGGCAGAGGAGCAGGTGCTGGAAATAAGTGGCGTTTCGGTGTCCCTGGATGTCGGAGATGGGGAGATGGGGAGCTCCCAGTTACTTTGTGAAACAATTAAATAAAAGCCAGCCACATGTCAAATGGCACTCAGTCATGTTGACTTGGTTTCAACAGCAAGTGAAATATGATCATCTCATAGAGTCATAGAGTCATAGAGTTTTACAGCACAGAAAGAGGCCCTTCGGCCCATCGTGTCTGCGCCGCCCATCCATCCCTGTCCAGTCTAATCCCATTTTCCAGCATTTGGTCCATAGCCTTGTATGCAATGGCATTTCAAGTGCTCATCCAAATGCTTCTTGAATGTTGTGAGGGTTCCTGCCTCTACCACCCTTTTAGGCATTGAGTTCCACATTCCAACCACCCTCTGGGTGAAAAAGTTCCTCCTCAAATCCCCTCTAAATCTCCTGCCCCTTACCCTGAATCTATGCCCCCTTGTTATTGACCCCCCTACTAAGGGGAAAAGTTCCTCTTTGTCTACCCTATCTATGCCCCTCATCATTTTGTACACCTCAATCAGGTCCCCCCTCAGCCTTCTTTGCTCCAAGGAAAACAACCCCAGCCTGTTTAGTCTTTCTTCATAGCTGAGGTGCTCCATCCCAGGTAACATCCTGGTGAATCTTCTCTGCACCCTCTCCAAAGCAATCACATCCTTCCTATAGTGAGGCGACCAGAACTGCACACAGTACTCCAGCTGTGGCCTCACCAGCGTTTTGTACAGCTCCATCATAACCTCCCTGCTCTTATATTCTATGCCTCGGCTAATGAAGGCAAGTATCCCATATGCCTTTTTAACCACCTTATCTACCTGCTCCGCTGCCTTCAGGGATCTATGTACATGTACACCAAGGTCCCTCTGACCCTCTGTACTTCCTAGGGTCCTACCACTCATTGTGTATTCCCTTGCCTTATTTGTCCGTCCAAAATGCATCACCTCGCACTTTTCCGGGTTAAATTCCATTTGCCACTTTTCCGCCCATCTGACCAACCCGTTTATATTGTCCTGTAGCCTGAGGCTTTCCTCCTCGCAATTTACCACCCCACCAATTTTCGTGTCATCTGCGAACTTCCTGATCATACCTTTTACATTCTCATCCAAATCATTTATGTAGATCACAAACAACAAGGGACCCAGCACCGATCCCTGAGGTACCCCACTGGACACAGGCTTCCAGTCACAAAAGCAACCTTCGACCATCACCCTCTGCCTCCTGCCACTCAGCCAGTTTAGGATCCAACGCGCCAAGGCACCATGGATCCCATGGGCTCTTACCTTCTTGACCAGTCTCCTATGCGGGACTTTGTCAAAAGCTTTACTGAAGTCCATGTAAACCACATCCACAGCATTTCCCTCATCCACCCCCCTAGTCACCCCCTCGAAAAATTCAATCAGATTTGTCAGACATGATTTACCCTTGACAAAGACATGCTGACTATCCCCGATTAATCCTTGCCCCTCCAAGTGGAGACTAATTTTGTCCCTCAGAATTTTTTCCAATAGCTTCCCTACCACAGATGTTAGGCTCACTGGCCTGTAATTCCCTGGTTTATCCCTGCTACCCTTCTTGTATAATGGTACTACATTAGCTGTTCTCCAGTCCTCTGGTACATCCCCTGTGGCCAGAGAGGTTCTGAAAATTTGTGTCAGAGCCCCTGCAATCTCCTCCTTTGCCTCCCACAGCAGCCTGGGATACATCTCGTCCAGGCCTGGGGGTTTATCCACTTTTTGGCCTGCTAAAACCGCTAGCACCTCCTCCCTCTCGATGCTAATATGTTCAAGTAGGTCACAGTCCCCTTGCCCGATTTCTATGTCTGCATCGTCTTTCTCCATAGTGAACACAGATGCAAAAAATTCATTTAAAACCCCGCCTACATCATCTGGCTCTACACACAGATTGCCACTTTGGTCCCTAATGGGCCCTACCCTTTCCCTGGTTATCCTCTTGCCTTTAATATACTTATAAAACATCTTAGGATTTTCCTTTATTTTGCTCGCCAGTGTTATTTCATGGCCCCTCCTCGCCCTCCTAATTTCTTTTTTAAGTATGCCCCTGAACTTTTTATACTCCTCTAGGGCTTCTTCCGTCTTTAGTCTTTTGTAACTGCCAAAAGCCCCCCTTTTATTTCTAATGCATTTTTGTATATCCCTTGTCATCCAAGGTTCCCTTTGCTTGTTGGTCCCACCCTTGACCTTTACAGGAACATGTTGGCATTGTACTCTCTCTATTTCCCTTCTGAAAGTCTCCCACTGTTTTGATGTGGATTTTCCTATAAGTAGCTGCTCCCAGTCCACTTTGGCCAGATCCTGCCTTATCATATTAAAATCGGCCTTCCCCCAATTTAGAACCCTTATTTCCGGGCTGTCTTTGTCTTTTTCCATGACCACCTTAAATCTCACCGAATTATGGTCACTGTCGCCAAAATGCTCTCCTACTGATACTTCCACCACTTGCCCGGCTACATTCCCCAGAATTAGGTCCAGTACCGCCCCCTCTCTTGTAGGACTTTCTACATGTTGGCTCAAAAAGCTCTCCTGGATGCACTTTAAGAATTCTGCACCCTGTAAGCCTTTCACACTCTGACTATCCCAATTTATATTGGGGAAGTTGAAATCCCCCACTATTATTACCCTATTATTTTCGGACTTCTCTGAGATTTGCCTACATATCTGTTCCTCTATCTCCCCCTGACTGTTTGGGGGCCTATAGTACACTCCCAGCAAAGTGCTTGCCCCCTTTTTGTTTTTAAGTTCTACCCATATGGCCTCATTAGAGGAACCCGCTAATATATCATCCCTCCTTACAGCAGTAATTGACTCCTTAATCAATATTGCAACACCCCCTCCCCTTTTACACCCCCCTCTGTCTCGCCTGAATATTGAGCTGCCAGTCCTGACCCTCCCTCAACCATGTCTCCGTGATAGCAACAATATCGTACTCCCATGTGTTCAACAACAACTTCAGTTCATCCACCTTATTTGCAAGACTCCTTGCATTAAAATAAATGCCTTCCAGCCCTGCCATATTCCCTTTTGCCTTCACATATTTGCTCTGCCTTCCCAGCTGACTTGTTTTTTCCTCTGTATTTGGCTGTAAATCACCCCCTACTATAGCTCCACTCTGTAACCCATCCCCCTGCCAAGTTAGTTTAAACCCCCCCCAGCAGTGCTAGCAAACCTCCCCGCAAGGATATTGGTTCCCCTCTGGTTCAGGTGTAAACCGTCCGACTTGTACAAGTCCCACCTTTCCCAGAAGCAGACCCAGTGATCCAGGAAACTAAAGCCCTCCCCCCTGCACCATCCCTTTAGCCACGCATTCATCTGTTCTATCTTCCTATTCCTATACCCACTAGCACGTGGCACCGGGAGTAATCCAGAGATTACAACCTTTGAGGTCCTGCTCTTTAATCCTTCACCTAGCTCCCTAAATTCTTGCTGCAGGACCTCATCCCTCTTTTTACCTATGTCGTTGGTACCAATGTGGACCACGACCTCTGGCTGTTCACCCTCCCCCTCCAGAATGCCCTGCAGCCGCTCAGTGATATCCTTGACCCTGGCACCAGGGAGGCAACAAACCATCCTGGATTCACGTCTACGGCCACAGAAACGCCTATCTGTTCCCCTTACTATAGAATCCCCTACCACTATTGCTCTCCCACTCTTTTTCCCCCCTTCCTGGGCAGCAGGAGCACCCCCAGTGCCAGGGAGTTGGCTGCTGCTGCCTTCCCCTGGTGAGTCATCCCCCTCAACAGTATCCAAAGCGGTATACTTGTTTGAGAGGGGAATGGTCACAGGGGCCTCCTGCACTATCTGCCTGCTTCTATTGCTCCGCCTGGTGGTCACCCATTTCCTGTCTTCCTGTGCAGCCCTTCCCTGCGGTGTGACCAACTCACTAAACATGCTATCCACAACCCTCTCAGCATCGTGAATGCTCAACAACCCATCCACCCGCAGCTCCAGCGCCTCAATGCGGTCTGCTAGTAGCTGCAGATGGATGCATCTCTGGCACACGTGGTCATCAGGGGCACCGGGGTCCCTGAATTCCCACATAGAGCAAGAGGAGCATATCACGGGGCTGGGCTCACCTGGCATGACCTTCCCTTTACTTAATTTAAATTAATTTACTATCACCAATTAAAAATATCTCTAAGGCGCTTGTATAGTCTACCAACAGTCCCTGCTACACCAGAAAAGACCCTAGTAACTATAAACTACAGAGTTAAAGTTTAAAAAAGAGAAATACTCACCAACCAATCACTTACCTGCTCCCTGGTGACGTCACACTCTGATTACTTTTTACCTCTCTCCTCTGCTGTTGATTTGGTATGCCTCGCTGCTCCCTGTGGTCGGGCCTCGTTGGTGGAGCCAGTTTTTAAGCCGTGCTCCGCCTCACCTCGCCTCGCTTCATAATGATAACTTGCAACATTCTAACCTTGCTAATTCATGACTAATTCATGACTGATGAGTCCTCAGAGGAGCTGAGTTCTTCTGAGGGTGCACTGTCACAGGACTCATGCTTACCTTGCACCATCTCAGATACTCACACTTGTCTGGGACCAGTAAGACAGCAAATTGGGTTTTCACTTGGTGACTCACACTTCACAAGTCAGCAAGAGCAGATGGTGAAACAGGGACAGCTGTGGAGAATCTGTTTCAGAGGGTGCAGGACTCTCCAAACTCTACTCAGCTGGAAATGGATGCTGCACCTCGGGGGCCGTCAATGAACAAGAGAATCATTGAGCAGCAGCAGATAATGTGCGATGCACTGACAGACCTTCAAATTAGACTCACCATGACTGCAGAGAGATTGGAGGAGTCCACCTCAAACATGAGGGGGGTGATGTCACAGGCCATTGAGATTATGTCTTCTTCCATGTATACAGTGGCCAGCGCCGGGGGACCATCATACGCTCCAATCAAATGAGTCCATGCCGCCTTCAACACCACCATGCAGACTCTGGATGTCAACATGTCTGCCACCTTAAATAGGTTGACAGATACCTTAGCCTTGGCCTTACAGGACCGCACTGGCCTGCAGCAAAGTGTTCTCCAGCACCATGATAGCAGTGAAGTGTGGCTGGGCCATGAAAGGGTTGATGGCGAAAAGGGTCATGGAAGTGGGGACTCCACTCAAAGCGCTTCCACTTCTCACCCATAGCTCACCTCTCAGTCAATAGTCCACATGGTGCCTTGTCTCCCGATGGTCGAGTATGCCCCTGCACAGGTGCAGGTGGGGCAGTCTTTGTTGGGGCCCTCACGTGCTCCAAAACCCAGAGGACGTCGGCCAAGAGCATCTCAGCAGTCAGGGCAGGGAACTGAGCAGCCTGCCTCTACCTCTGCTGAAGCCACAGGGGTTGTACCATGTAGGAGTAGCAGAAAAAGGAAGAGTAAAGTTCTGTAGTTGCACAAGCGTCTGCACATGGGTGTCCGAGAAAATATTGTGTTGATAAGGTTTTGTCCTTTACATAGCTTACATAAATGTTATTTTTCACCAGTTTCCCATCTTGTCCATTCTTGGGTGTTCGGTGGTAAATGGACTTCCAGCATGTTTGATGATGAATGTGAAGATGTGAATTGATGGGGACCAATGGGGGGATGTTCAAGGTGTGGTTGGCTGGTTGCAGGACTGCTTTGTGTCAGTGGCATTGAAGGGGGTCGAGTCATAGAGTCACAGGGGGGAAAATTTGGTTGGTTTGCGCTTCCCATTAGTGCCTTAAGAGGGCACTAATGGGGCGCAAAGCAACTAGTGCCCGTGCCCGGCGATGTTTGCGCCACTCACGAAATTAGACATTTTGCTGCGCTGCTAAACAGTACCGCCATGATCTCCTGCGCCAGCAGATCGTGACGTCAGTCGAGAGTGCAAATCCCCGGTAGCTCCCCAGACCGGATATTGAATGGCAACCCCTGTCTTGCCGCCTGCCGCTAGCAATGACAGGTTAAGGCAGCGTTTTGCAGTCGGGAAGGGACTGGGGGAACGCTATTTAAAGGTGACCACTTCCTGACTTTTTTTGTCAACGAAATTTTTGCACCACGCATTCTGAGTGAAAGAGACTGCAGGAGATATTCAAAGCAGTGTTGAGGAGTTTTGAGTACTGAGCAGCACTTTGCAGGTTCTTTCTGATTTGATCTTCCTTGCATCGATTTAAAAGAGAATATGGGGGCTGCACTCTGAGCTCTTTCCCTCGGCCTCTCCTTTGTTCTTTCCAACAGACTTCATGTACAGGTCTCTCCAGGCCGAGATTCAAGGCTGCAATGAGCAGGATGTGGATGGAGAGCAAGATCGACCCTCCCCTTTACGAATTGGCCGGCGCAAGTGTGTCTGTGTTCCATTGCTGACTGACATCACATGAGCCTCGCCAGCGCTCTGAAGCAACGCCTCGCACCTTGGCCTTTGCACCTTAAGACAGGTGTGTAGCGCCTTATTTAGCGCTCCAATCACCTCCAGGGACGATAAAAGCCAAGTTTGCAGTCGGAGGCAATAATTAGCGCCAGGCGCTAATCTTTGCACCTGGCCGATAATTGCGTCCCAAACGGGGCAATACTGAATTTCTCCCCCATAGAGTCATATGGGGACGATTTTAGTTCAGGTTCGGGGAATTGGCGGTTTCCCCAAATTTAGTGATTCAGACACGATTGTAAATGGGTCTGTGAGATTGATGCAAACTTAACACAATTGGCCAATTGATTTCCAGCGTGTGGGAAGCCTTGGCAATTGAGTATTTCCAGTCAGAAAGTCGCAGAATATGACGTCACCATTGCTGCTGCTTTTAAGGTCCACAGCAAGCCTTGCTTCCTCTGCAGGCTTCCAACCTTCAACATTAAGATGGCACAGGAGCCTGCAGGAGGAATGGCCAGCGGGAGGGCCAGATCTGCACCCAAATTTGATGAGGGTTCACATAAGGCATTATTGGATGGTGCTAGGGCCCACAGGGAGGTCATCTTCCCTTCTTCAGGGAGGAAGAGGCCTCCCAGCCAGACCAAGGCTGTGTGGCTAGAGATGGCAGGTCAAGTCAACTCCTTGGGGCTAACACGAAGAACGTAGTTGCAGTGCAGGAAAAGATTCCATGACCTTCTTCGCACTGGAAAAGTAAGTACTGTATGATGTTTCCATCACCCTCAAGCTGACCCCCATTGCCTTTCCTCACCAGCACTCAGCTTTAGCAATCTCTTCCTGCACATCCCACTAGACACTTACATCCATGCACCCTTTCTCATTCCCTCTCTCTTTATGCTCACGTTCACAGAATGATGCCACCATGCAGCCCTCACACTCCCTCTCTGATGCTTTGAACACAACTGACAACACACAGTGAGGGCCCTTGGTATTGCAACCTCACTCCATCTTTGTCTCCTTCTAAGTATCTATGCTATGCAATCTCTGCACTCACTCCTTCATTCTCACTCAACCTCCACTTGTCTCCCTCATTGCAGGGAAATAGAGCTCACAACAGGAGAGAGCGAGCCAGGACAGGAGGAGGGTCGCCCTCATTAGCCCAGCTCACTCCCTGGGAGGAAGGCGTGCTGGAGATTGCCGGGGCTGACCGACATGTGGACGTTGGGCAGCACGGTAGCATAGTGGTTAGCACTGTTGCCTCACAGCGCCAGGGACCCAGGTTCAAATCCGGCCTCGGGTGACTGTCTGTGTGGAGTTTGCACATTCTCCCCGTGTTTGCGTGGGTTTCCTCCGGGTGCTCCGGTTTCCTCCCACAGTCCAAAGATGTGCGGGTTAGGTTGATTGGCCATGATAAAAAAAATTGGCCCTTAGTGTTAGGGGGGATTAAATATGTGGGGTTACGGGGATAGGGCTTGGGTGGGATGGCTGTCGGTGTAGGGACCGGGTGCTAGGGTTTGGATGATCAGCCATGATCTCGTAGAATGATGGAGCAGGCTCGAAGGGCCGAATGGCCTACTCCTGCTCCTATCTTCTATGTTTCTATGTTGGGGAAGGACAGGCAGGAGCAACCCCACAAGCTGGTGACAGAATAGTTTTCCATCTCTCTCATTGGCATTGCATGAGTCGCTGATAATGATTCTGAAGCTACATCATATGGACTTATGATCATCTGCAAAATGCAATGTCCATGTAACCTTGACATCACATCTCTAACTTTTTCCTTGACTCCCCCACAGGACCATCGAGAGCCCCCGTCCCCACGGTGCAGGAGGAAGATCCTGAGCAACCGGACTCCTCAGAGTAATCTGCAAATGCTGAGGGCGCAGCGTCATCAGAAATAAGCGCACCCAGCACCAGCGCAGACACTCGCACCTCGGTGGGACCTTCGGGACATAGAGTAGAGTTGTCACCTGGTGTATCACAGCTCACAAGTGAACATCAGCAGATTGTGGAGACAGGGACAGCAGTGGAGAGTCCTCATCAGAGTGCGGAGGAGGACTCTGCCCACTCAGCTCAGCTGCATGTCGACCCTTTGCCTCTGGGTCCATCCGTAAGATCAGAGGTGATGGAACTCCAGGCACAGATGCAGGAGTCTCTGGCAGGTTTTGTCTCTAGGGTCACTGCGAGTGTGGAGCGAATGGAGGAGTCCATTGCGAACATGAGCAGAGCCTTTGTGGAGTCATTGGCGCATGAACGCATTAACATGGAAAGGATGGCTACCTACGTGGAAATGATTGCTGCCTCTGTGGTAAGGCTGGCTACGGTAGAGGAGAGGAGGGCTACGGCCATGGAGGAGGTTAGTTGCCAGGGTATGGAAAACATGGTGTGTGTTCAGAATAGAATGATATCTCTTGAGGAGCGATGGGCATCTATTGAACAGAGAAACCAGACCTTCATGGAAGTCCTTCTGAGTAGGACTGCCATTGCAGATACGGGTCCCATGGCCCCCCTGATGTGCAGCAAAGTGCTCTCAAGCCACTTGAAGGCACTAAGGGGGACCTGACCCATGAGAGGGAGGTTGGTGGCAGCCCTCAAGGGAGTGGGGGCTGGTCTCCATGCGCTCACACTTCGATGCCACTGCAGAGCCCTCGGTCAGAGCCCCGCCGGAGTACACACCCAATGGAGATAGAGGTCTCAATCCCTGCACAGCCGCAGGAGCAGCAGACTGCTGGTGAGCCCTCACAGGCTCACCATCCCAGAGGACGCCCGCCAAAGGTGTCGAGACAGGAGCAGCAGGAAAGTGAGCAAGGGGCCTCCACATCTGCTGAAGCCACAGGAGAACCACTACGTAGGAGCACGCGTAAGAGGAAAATAAAGCACTAATAGTCACAAGGGTAGTCACTTGGGTGAAATGTTGTGTTTATTTTTAAAATGCCATCAGTTGGTTACTGTAAATAAAATTTCTGATGGCAACTTCTGCAGTTGTGGCGTGTGTCATTTCGCGAATGGGGCTGGATGTCCTCTAATGCCAAAAGGGTAGGAAAAAAGGTCTTCCATGCTTCTGGTAGGTGCCTCAGTTGAGGAAGCGCTGAGTGAGGGTGGTGAGAGGGGTCTCGCAGGAGGTCACACTGGAGATGGGTGTCAGGCTCCAAACTTCCACAGCTGTGGTTATGCCTTCTACAAGTTCTCCCAGACCTGAGACAACAAAGTCCAGCCACCTGCAAATGATGACCGATCAAATATCCTCTTTAATGTTGGACATGCAGCTACTGGTCAGCAAGCGAATAGTGTTCACGCCAGGTTTCACAGGCGTCATCCCCACCAGGCGCGTTTTGCGTGGGAAAAGGGTTAAACAGGCAAGGACCTGTTAAAATGGATTATAAAGGCCAATCAGTGCTGTTTAAGGGCCTAAAGACCAGTCCGGCCTGTTGCAGGCGGGACTGAATCGGGTCAATCAGACGCACCTAGGTTAAAATGGCGTGGAGGCGGGAACCAGGCGGGGGGGTCGTGACCCCTAGGTTTTGCGATTTTAACCCCCCGCACGCCTAAAAGCCCACCTCACGTCCCAATGAAAATCGAGACCATAGGTTTCGAATTTCCAAGCCCTGTGGAGGCGGAAGTGGGGGGAAAATGGCAGAATTGGGGGGCACGAACCCTTCCCGCCCCCAACCCACCTCCATGCCCGTTTTCCAGGAGGCGGGTACCCGACCTGTGCTGGGAGCTGCCTCCCCAAGGCGGGAAGGGGATTAGTGCCAATTAACTGCCTGTTAACAGGTAGTTAACAGGCAGTTTTTGGTCTAATCCCTATTTTTAGTCCTGAAGTATGTGCCCGATGGCTCCAATCCACGCCAAGTTAGCGAGGCGGACCGTCGGGCTGAAGGGCTTGGAGGTTTCGAGATGTCCGGTGCTCAGGTGAGTGATGGGTGCATGAATGCAGAGGTAAGTGTGTTTGGTGTGTGCAAAGTGTTTAAATAAGTTTTATTTACCTTTACTTACTAATGCAGGCTTCCTTCCTTCAGGTCTCAGGAGTCCCTCATCTCATCGGCACAGAAAACAGAATGGCTGCGAGCTGTCAAAAGCTGCAGCCTTTTGCTTTCTGTTCTGGAGAGATTTCTAACTGAGCCTGTGGAGAAGGACTTAAGTTAGAAGTCAGATTGTCAGTGTTTGACAGCTTCACAGAGCTGTCAAACGCTGATATTTCATCTGTCAAAAGCTCTTGACAGATGAAATATCAATCCCTGACGTCACCTATAACCGGGTGTCCCTTAATTGGCCTGCTGAGCCCGCTGGGCAGGCTCAACAAGGTCAATCAAGGGAAAATTGCGTGGGTTGGCCACAAATCGATGGAGGCGGGACTACAATCGAAAAAGTGGGAGTCCCGCCTCCATCACGTCCCCATTGACAAAATCCAGCCCATAGAGTTTTACAGCACAGAAAGAGGCCCTTTGGCCCATCATGTCCGTGCCGGCCATCAAGCCCTGACTATTCTAATCCCATTTTCCAGCACTTGGTCCGTAGCCTTGTATGCTATGGCGTTTCAAGTGCTCGTCTAAATGCTTCTTGAATGTTGTGAGGGTTCCTGCCTCTACCACCCTTTCAGGCAGTGAGTTCCAGACTCCAACCACCCTCTGGGTGAAAAAGTTTTTCCTCAAATCCCCTCTAAACCTCCTGCCCCTTACCTTGAAACTCTGCCCCCTGGTTATTGACCCCTCTACTAAGGGGAAAAGTTCCTTTCTATCTACCCTATCTATGCCCCTCATAATTTTTTACACCTCAATCAGGTCCCACCTCAGCCTTCTCTGCTCTAAGGAAAACAACCCCAGCCTGTCCAGTCTCTCTTCATAGCTGAAGCGCTCCAGCCCAGGTAACATCCAGGTGAATCTCCTCTGCACCCTCTCCAATGCCATCACATCCTTCCTATAGTGTGGCGACCAGAACTGCACACAGCATTCCAGCTGTGGCCTAACTAGCGCTTTGTACAGCTGCATCATAACCTCCCTGCTCTTATATTCTATGCCTCGGTTAATGAAGACAAGTATCCCATATGCCTTTTAACCACCTTATCTACCTGTCCTGCTGCCTTCAGGGATCTATGTACATGCACACCATGATCCTCTGTCCTTCCTAGGTTCCTACCATTCATTGTGTATTCCCTTGCCTTGTTAGTCCTCCCAAATTGCATCACCTCACACCTTTCAGGGTTAAATTCCATTTGTCACTGTTCTGCCCATCTGACCAACCCATCTATATCGTCCTGTAGCCTAAGGCTTCCCTCCTCGCTATTTACCACTCCACCAATTTTTGTTTCATCTGCGAACTTACTGATCATACCTCCAACATTCATATCTAAATCATTAATGTACACTACAAACAGCAAGGACCTAGCACTGATCCCTGCAGTACACCACTGGACACAGGCTTCCAGTCACAAAAACAACCTTCGACCATTACCCTCTGCCTCCTGCCACTAAGCCAATTTTGGATCCAATGTGCCAAATTGCCCTGGATCCCATGGGCTCTTACCTTCTTGACCAGTCTCCCATGCGGGACTTTGTCAAAAGCCTTACTGAAGTCCATGTAGACTACATCAACTGCACTATCCTCATCTATACACCTGGTCACCCCCTCGAAAAACTCAATCAAATTGGTTAGTCATGATCTCCCCCTAACAAAGCCATGCTGACTATCCTTGATTAATCCTTGCTTCTCCAAGTGGAGACTAATTCTGTCCCTCAGAACTTATTCCAATAATTTCCCTACCACTAATCTTAGGCTCACTGGCCTGTAATTCCCTGGTTTATCCCTACTACCCTTCTTGAATAATGGTACTATTTTGGCTGTCCTCCAGAGTGTTTCGAGTCATTCCAGTCATCAGACAACTGAGATGAATCGGCTGCAGGCTAAAAGAAAAAGGCAGTTGGGCCCCAAGGCCTCAGCAACTGGCCAAGGTAACGGTGCATTGAAGTCGTGCTATTGGTGCCTAGGACAACACATCGCACAAAGCTGTCCATATGTGAAGACAGAGTTTTTCTACTGCAAGAAAACTGGGCATCTTGCGAAGGCATGCCGACAGAAGAGTAAACCGACTGGCAGTGTTAGAAGTAGAAATTGCCAGACTCTACATGCCATTGAAGAGAAGCAGCAGGACAAGGAGTTTCTGGAGATTCACGTCATCAGGAGCATGAAAATATCTAACAGCGATTCGCAAGGTATCATCATCCAAGTAGGTGTCGCAGGAACCTGGATACCCATGGAAATCGACACTGGTGCATCCGTGAGCGTAGCACTGGAATCATTATATTGCAACAAGTTGCGTGATTATCAACTAGAGAAATTGAAGGTAGAGCTGCGAGACTACTCAGGAGAGAAAACCCCTGAAGTAGGAAATGTCACCATACCAGTGAAATACAAGGATCAGTGTCAGAGCTTGCATCTCATAGTAATGGCAGGAGACAAGCCTGTCTTGATAGGTAGACATTGGTTGGGATCACTGAAACTGGATTGGAATGAGATTTTTTGTATGGAAGCGAAATTTGCATCGAAAGATGATGTCATCAAGCAGTATCTGAAGGTATTCAGCGAAATGGGCAGTCCGATCCAAGACTTCAAGGCGAGTGTCAGAGTGCAGAAGGACGCAAGGCCAGTTTACTGCAAGCCACGTCTCATACCATACGCACTCAAGAAAGTTGAGCAAGAGCTGAAAGACTAGAAACTGAGAACAGATAGATCTGAGTAATTGGGCTACACCCATTGTTGTAGTACCTAAGTCAGATGGTAAGGTGAGGTTATGTGGTGATTATAAGGTGTAATCTACCCAATACATTGCCAACTGTGGAAGATTTGTTCACAATGCTGACAGACGGCCAGACCTTTTCAAAGTTAGATCTAACAAACGTCTACCTACAACTTGAGTTAGATGAAAAGTCCAAGCCATGCTTGACTATAAGTACTCACTGAAGCCTATATCAGTTCAATAGGCTACCATTTGGAGTGTCTTCTGCCCCCGACATATTCCAGCGGGTGATGAACCAATTTTACAAGGGATTGAAGGGGTAGTGTGTTATTTGGATGACATACTCATTCCAGCACTAAACAGGCAAATCCATGATGAGGTGTTGAATGAAATGCTCAAACAGCTAGAGAAGCACAGAGTACGAGTGACAGCTCACAAGTGTGAGTTGTTTCAAAACTCAGTGGAGTACTAAGGGCACAGAGTAGACAAAGATGGTTTACATCCAACCAAGGGAAAGCCGAATGCAATCAGAAATGCACCCACTCCCAAGGATGTCTCTGAACTTCGATCATTTTTGGGTCTTTTGAATTACTACGGAAAGTTCCTCCCAAACTTGGCTACATTGCTACAGCCACTGAATGAGCTTTTGAGAAAACAGGTCCCTTGGAAGTGGTCAAAAGAATGCGACACAGCATTCAAAGAGTGTAAAAGCCAGTTAGTAGAGAGTACCATGTTAGTTCACTATGATGTATCTAAGGAGATCAAGCTAGCGTGTGATGCCTCTCCGTACAGAGTTGGGGCAGTGATCTCTCATGTACTAGATAATGGGGAGGAGAGACCAATTGCTTTTGCTTCATGCACTCTCACTGCCAGTGAGCAGAATTATGCGCAGATCGAAAGGGAAGATTTGTCATTGATTTTTGGGGTCAGGAACTTTCACAAATACTTGTTTGGTCATAAGTTTACCATAATTACTGACCATAAGCCCCTGACAGCAATCCTCCATCCAAAGTCCCCAGCTCTAACCTTAGCTGCAGCCCGAATGCAGAGATGGGCTTTGATTTTGTCAGCTTATACATAAGACATTGAGTACAAACGATCAGCTGATCACAGTAATGCTGGTGCTATGTCCAAGTTGCCATCCCCATCACAAGTTACACACAATAAGGAAGAAGTGTTCTATTTCTCATACGCTGATGAGCTGCCAGTCATAGCTGAAGAGATTGGTAGAGCAACCAAACATGACCCAATTATGTCAAAGGTGTATGATTACATAGCAAATGGATGGATAAACCAGGTATCAGAGAAAGATATCTATCCATACTTCATTCATAGGAATGAATTGTCAGTGGATAAAGATTGTATCACGTGGGGAGCAAGCGTGGTTATCCCAAATAGGTTCAGGTCAAAGTTGTTAGGAGATCTTCATGACCAGCACTTGGGAATATGCTTGATCAAGAGCTTTGGTGGCCAGGTTTAGATAAAGAGATAGAGTACATAGTCAGTAAGTGTACAACATGTCAATCGGTGAACAAGAAACCACCATCAGTACCATTACAGCCATGGAAATGGCCTCCCAGAGTGTGGCAAAGGTTACATGTAGATTTTGCTGAGCTAGGGCAGCAATTGTTCATAGTAATAAATATTCACTCGAAGTGGGTAGCGGTGTTTCCTATGCGGAGAATAACAACAAGCAAAACATTAGACAATTTGCGAAGATTGTTTTCTTCATATGGCCTCCCAGAAGAACTTGTGTCTGATAATGGGCCGCAATTTTGTTCAGAAGAGTTCACACAGTTCATGAGCAGAAACGGTGTGAAACATACCAAAGTTCCACCTTACCACCCTGTTTCAAATGGTGCAGCAGAGTGCACAGTACAAATTGTCAAATATGCCCTCATCAAGCAAATGTTGGATCCAAATCCAAACAAATGTCAGTTGTCGTTGGACCACAAACTGGCAAATTTTCTGATTACCTATCGGAATACTTATACCACTACTGGTAGAAAACCAACAGAGTTGTTTCTCAAACAACAGCCATGAGCCAGGTTTTCATTGTTAAAGCCAAATTTGACACAGTCCATAGAAGAGAAACAATCAAGGCAGAAAGAGAGCCATGATAAAGGTAGAGTTAGAGAGAGAAGTATGAAGTTGAACCAGAAGGTTAGAGTAAAGAACCATCACCATAAATGGTTAAAGTGGTTACCAGGAAGAGTAGTGAAGATATGTGGCCCTCGCACATATTTGGTCAAGATGTTTGATCATGGAAAGGTTAGGTTTGTTCACGTTGATCATATCTTACCTACAGATGTGGAAGGGGTTGAAAGCTGGGATGATTCAATTTATTTTGATGAGTCAGATAGTCTTGTAACAAGTAGAATACCAAATCCTACATCAGACATACCAGAAACAAGTCCAAGACAAAGTCAGAACTTAAGTCTGAGCCTGAGTCAAGCAGACAAACAATCTGAAAGTGTAGAGATTCCAAATGTAGATCAAGGTCAGCCCTTGGAGAAAAATTCTCTGCAGGCTTAGCCTAGAATGAGTCAAAGTCTGACAACAAGATCTGAAAGTTCTGTTCAAGAAAGAAGATATCCTCTTTGAAACAGAAAACCAGTGGTTAAATTTAACCTGTAAATATGGAAAATAAGTTCATACCTTTTGTTTGTGTTAGAGAATTCTACAGTAGAATTTGGAAATATAAAATGGGTTCCATTTGAGAAACGTATACCAAGAGTTGTGTATACCATGCAAGTCATGTACAATGATTATTTGCTATGGTTAACTTCTTCAATAAGTAGGGAGAAGTGCAATAGATCCACTTGGTGGACTACTGATGTATATAATAATAAAGCCATGTACAGTACAGTTCTTACTGGAAGCCATGTTGTGCTGTTGTGTATGTATATGCTGTGTCTCAAGATATGACACTCATCAAAGGTGATCCCTAGGATGTTGATGCTGTTGAATGTCAAAGAGAGGTGGTTATGCTCTCTCTTGTTGGAGATAGTCATTGCCTGCTACTTGTGTGGCATGAACATTACTTGCCACTTTTCAGTCCAAACTTGACTGTCCAGCTTTGGCACATGTGGACGTAGCAGTCTACGTCCACATGTACCAAGAGCTGGACAGCCAAGTTTGGACTGAAAAGTGGCAAGTAACTGTTAAGTCTGTGTGTCCCAGTTAAGCTTATTATAAATCACTGGACACAGACCACAAGAATAACTTTAACAGGTCTTTACTATTCGGAGGTCAGGGCTGAACTGCCCAGCAAATCCCTACACAACACTTATATACCGGTGTGGTCACCACCGGTATTACAGTATACAGCAGCCAAGAGAAAGTAGTACATCTCTTAAGGTAGTTCTCTTAAGGTGGAACAGGTTACATACACCACAATCCTCCCTTTTTAGCTTAACAGTTATATCCCCATTTAACATAACATAATAACATATATATATACAACTTCATGCAAAACAGTTCAAAGATTCAGTCTCTGAGGAGGCCTCCTGATTCGAGTTGGATAACGCCTTTCAGGGGTCTCTGATTCTCGTTGCTGGGCTGACTCATCTAGTTGGTCTCTTATGGATTGGACATCATCATCAGGCACATTCACTTCTGAGGTAGATGCTTCAGGTTCACTAACTTCTTCCACGGTTGTCTCTGCCGTAACCATAGGTTCGACCCTTGTTCTCGATTCTACCAGTTGGTCAGCATGACGCCGTATTACATTTTCACCAATATCTACCGTGTACACCAGTGGTCCTTGTCTGGCCCGAATTGTTCCAGACTGCCATTTCTCGTTTTTATAGTCCCGGGCTAACACTGGTTGTCCTATTTTGAAACTCCGAGTGGTCTTGTTATTTATATGCTGGAACTGTTTGTTTTCAACTTCCCTCCGCACATTTGGTTTCAACAAGTCCAACCTGGACCGCAACCTCCTGTTATAGAACATCATGGCAGGACTTTGGTTTGTCACTGCATGAGTGGCGTTCCGATATGCCAGTAGGAATTTGTCCACCTTGTGTTGTAGTGGGATCTGATCTTCGCTCATGGCCTTTATTGCTTTTTTGAACGTTTGTACAAATCTCTCGGCCAACCCGTTTGTAGCCGGATGATATGGGGCAGAGGTATGATGTTTCACCCCATTCTTCTTCATGAATTTCTGGAATTCTTCTGACACGAGCTGCGGTCCGTTGTCTGAACATATTTGTTCTGGCAATCCATTTCTTGCAAATATCGTTCTTAGCACCGCGATCGTCTTTTCCGAGGTAGTGGTAGTCATCTTAATCACTTCTGGCCATTTAGAATGTGCGTCCACCGCAATTAAAAACATGGAGTCCATGAATGGACCAGCAAAGTCAATATGTACACGTTGCCATGGGGTTGAAGGCCATTCCCATGGATGCAGCGGTGCAATCGGAGGTGCATTTTGCACTATTTGGCACCCTGAGCAGCTTTTCGTCAGATCCTCTATCTGTTGGTCGATACCCGGCCACCACACATAAGCCCTAGCAAGGCTTTTCATCTTGACTCCCCCCAGATGACCTTCATGCAGTTCCTTTAGAACTCTCTCTCTTAACTTAGGAGGAATAATCACCCTTGTTCCATACATCAATGTTCCTTGACAGACGGACAGCTGGTCTCGTCTTGCTTAGAATGCCGGTAACAGTGGATCCCCATGTGCTGGCCATCCCTTCACTGTCACTTCGTAGACCCGGGACAGTGTCGGGTCGTTCCTGGTTTCTCTTTCAATACTTGCATTGGTGACTGGTAAACATTCGATGATGTTCGAGTGAAATAACTCAACAGGGTCAACCGTCGGTGCCTCCTCCTCTGTAGGTAGTGGCAGGCGCGACAGCCCATCAGCATTACCATGCTGCTTTGTACCTTTGAATTCAATCTGATATTGATGTGCCCCTAGGAAAAGGGACCATCTCTGGAGTCTCTGTGCTGTCATCACCGAAACACCCTTCTTAGGGTTAAAAATGGATACCAACGGCTGGTGGTCTGTCAGAAGCGTACACTTTTGGCCCTGCAGGTAATGATTAAACTTCTTTACTCCCCACACAAGGCTGAGAGCCTCCCTATCTATCTGAGCATAGTTGCGCTCAGCGGAGGTCAATGACCTGGATGCGAACGCGACTGGCCTCTCCAGGCCATTTGGCAACTTGTGTGAGAGTACTGCCCCAATACCATATGGAGAAGCATCACAAGCCAAACGAATAGGCAGCGTTGGGTTGAAGTGAGCCAACACTTCCTCTGAGGTGATCAATGCCTTGCTTTTGCGAAAGGCCCTCTTACAGTCCGCGCTCCACTTCCATGGTACTCCCTTCTGCAAAAGAGCGTTCAGCGGGTGCAGCACCGTGGATAAATTTGGCAGAAACTTATGGTAATAGTTAATCAACCCTAGGAACGACCTCAACTGGGATACATTATCCGGAGCGGGAGCCTTCACAACAACTTCGATCTTGTCAGGAGACTTATGAAGCCCCTCCTGGTCAATGACATGACCACAGTATGAGAGCCGCTTCTGAAAGAACTCACATTTCTGGTGATTAACTCGAAGTCCATATTCTTTCAATCTGGTGAGCACCAGTTCCAAATTTGCAAGGTGTTCCTCGTCATCATCTCCTGTAATCAGAATATCGTCCAGGTAACATTGTGTGCCTGGAATTCCCTGTAATACCTGCTCCATGGCCCTCTGCCAAATTGCTGGAGCCAATGCCACTCCAAAAACCAGTCTATTATACCGGTACAAGCCTCTATGCGTGTTGATCGTGAGATACTGGCGTGACTCTTCCTCAACTTCCATCTGTAAGTACGCCTGCGCCAGGTCTATCTTGGTGAAGTGTTTCCCGCCAGACAACGAAGCGAAGATATCCTCAATCCGCGGAAGCGGATACTGCACCGTGTGAAGCAACGGATTAACAGTGATCTTGAAATCTCCACAGATGCGAACCTTCCCCGGTTCCCCCGGCTTGTTGCTCGATGAACGCTTCATGACGGGAACAATGGGCGTGGCCCACTCACTCCAGTCTACCTTAGACAGTATTCCTGAACGTTCTAGCCCTTCCAGCTCAGCTTCCACAGCAGGTCGTATCGCATGTTCTTCAACCTTGATGTTTGCCGTAATTCCTCTCAGTGTTCCCAGTCCCTGTTGGAACACCTCTTTAGCATCGTCCAATATTCTGGACAATCGTTTAGGTTTGACATCTTTTTTACCGGAATCTACCGTTAGTGCTTTTAAGGAATGCCAGTCCATATTTATTTTCCTAATCCACTCCCGTCCCAGTAGTGGTGGACCTCCCTCAGGTAGCACATATAAGTCCATTCCTCGGCTTTCTTTGCCCTTGTGGACCACCTTTACCTCTATCTTCCCGATGGGGTATACTCTTTGCCCCGTGTATGTTTTCAATACAATCTCCGTATCCCGTAGGGGAATATGTGGGAATAACCTTTTGTAATCTTGCTTATTCATGACCGTCAATGCCGATCCAGTGTCCAATTCCATCTTCACTTGGACTCCTGCTATCTGAAGTGTGACCCAAATTGTTTGGAGGTCTGCTTCCTTACCAACATTGTGTACTCTTAGACTACCCAGTTCATTACTGCTGGAGTCTGAATCTGACTTCTGTTCATTCGAACTGTTCTCTGTCACCTTGTGTACCTTTCTGTACTTTTCCTGCGGTGACTTTTTGTTGCTGGTCTTCTTTCCTGACCAGCATACTTTAGCTATGTGACCAAGCCTGCCACATTTTCTGCATTCCTGATTTTTGAACAAGCACTGGTTCTGATCGTGCGTTGTCTTTCCACAACAATAACATTTTACTGTACCCAAGACCATTTGATTGGTGCTGAGTTCCGGTGACCGTAGCTGCATTTCCGCCGTGCCTCTCGTGCGATGCTGCAATAGTGACAGCTTTATCAAGCATAAGATTATTCTCCTCAAGCAGTCGCTTTTGTGTTCCTTCTTTTAACAATCCACACACAAATTTATCTCTCAGCGCATCTGCTAGTCCTGTTCCAAACTGACAGTGCTTTGCTAGCTTACGCAGTTCAATTAAAAATTCAGCGTTGCTTTCGTCTTTCAGCTGCGTTCTTCTGTAAAATTTAAATCGGTCCGCTATCATCAGCGGCGTGGGGTTTAAATGATTTTTCAGGACAGTAACAATATTCGCGAAAGTCTGATCCGCCGGTTTATTTGGTGATAGAAGGTACTTCAATAGCCCGTATGTCTTCGCACCCATTGAGCTTAATAAGGTTAGTGCTTTCTCATCATCTGGTACCTTATTTGCTTTACAATAAACTTCCATGCGTTCTACATATGTGGTCCAATCTTCAATATCGCTATCAAAGGTATTAATGTTCCCATGTTTAGGCATCCTTGCAAGTTTTTAAATTTTTCTTTTTCTCAAAATGGCGGCTTCCCCCGCTTGTATTCTTCCCCCACCTACTAAAATGGCGGCTTCCCACGCTTGGCGGTCTTTCCCGCGCTCGTCTTCTTCCCCCGCCGACTACAATGGCGGATTCCCGCGTTTGCCTTCTTCCCCTGCTGGCTGCAATGGCGATTGCCGTGCTGCTGCCGTTCTCGCCTCCCCAGCGGTTCTCAATTCCCCGACGCTGCTTTGCCTCGCAGCCCCGCTTGCAGCCTGGTCCTTTACACCGGCTGCGTTTGAGTTCTCCGCGGCTCTCATGCCTTAAGCTGCCCCAGTCGCTGCGCCTCTCGGCCTCGATTGCAGCCCGGCCCTTTTTACCGGCCGTGGTCGAGTTCTCCGCCCTTTTTCCTCCGCTTTCCCTCCCCCACTCCACAGTCAACGCGGCCGACTTTCTGCTCGTGTCGCTGATCGGCTTACCCACCACCGTGGTAGAAGGGATGATCACTGCCTGTCACTGATGGAGGGCTTCATGGTCAGAATTTTTCTTTTTAACCCGGGTTCTCGATGCCTCCCGTGCGATGGTGCTCAGCAGGATGATGAGGGTGGATGCCTCTTCTCGACGCCCATTCTGAGGACGAAGCTGCCTTGGATGTAGAACTGCCGCAGGGTAAGATCGGACTCGTCGCCACTGTTAAGTCTGTGTGTCCCAGTTAAGCTTATTATAAATCACTGGACACAGACCACAAGAATAACTTTAACAGGTCTTTACTATTCGGAGGTCAGGGCTGAACTGCCCAGCAAATCCCTACACAACACTTATATACCGGTGTGGTCACCACCGGTATTACAGTATACAGCAGCCAAGAGAAAGTAGTACATCTCTTAAGGTAGTTCTCTTAAGGTGGAACAGGTTACATACACCACAGTAATGTTCGTGCTACACAAGTAGCAGGCTTCATTATCTAAGGAATTGCAAATGGAGCTGTACACAGATCTATCATCAATGAACAGCCCCACATCTGATGTTATGATGGAGGGAAGGAATTACACCTGCAAACACATACTCCAGCAGGTTGCACAAGTATAAGAGCCAGAAAATTGGACAGCTATAGGGAATCACATTTGCTTGAATTTATATTTCGCCTTTTCTTGGACTTTATACACACAATGCACCAAGTGTAAGGTTCATGCGTGGCACGGTTATGAACCCTCGTTGATATTCCTCTTGGCCTCCATGTGACAGTGTGAAGCAGTTGAGATTGGATTTTGGTAGTGGGGGATATAGAGAGACATATCCTTCACTTTGCAGTGCTACAGATTGGTGCTCCAACAGGCTTAGCAACAAGCTGCCATTTAATTGAGATTCTTTGTCAAAGGTGAAAATCTATAGGAGTAGATATTGATGCTCACTGCCTGGGTGGTAATCTGATGGAGCAGACTGCCTATCTTTTATACAGCATGCCCGATTTTCAGTCCATCAATGGCTTTGCAGGGGGATGGGCACCATCATATAGGAGTAGAAAAGAGGAATAAGGTGTATAAAAGAGTGAGTGTGTTGGATAGTACTAGAGACGAAAGTAGTACTAGCGGCAGAAGTAGTACCATATTAGATAGGAGCAGACTAAGAAAGAATATGAAAAATTCAAACATGGGTTTAGAATACATGTATGTAAATGCAAAAATTGTGGTGAATAAGATTGGTGAGCTACAAGCACAATTAGCCTTGTGGCAATATGATGTTGTGGCAATAACGGAAATGTGGCTTAAAAACAGTGAGGACTGGGCAATTATTATTCAAGGGTACAAGTTGGTAAGAAAAGATAGGGAAGGAAAAAAGGGAGGTGGGGTGGCAGTGCTGATTAAGGAAGACATTGTAGTGTTGGAAAGGGAGGATGTTCTTGAGGGGACAAGGACAGAATCCATTTGGTTAGAGCTGAGGAGCAAAAAGGGCATGATCACGCTATTCAGGGTATTCTATAGGCCTCCAAATAGTGAGAGGGAGGTAGAGGAGCAAATCTGCAAGGAAATCGCAGAGATATACAAGAGCTATAGCGTGGTTATATTGGGGGACGTTAATTACCCAATTATCGATTGGGATAATGCTAGGGTAAAGGGAAAGGAGGGGGAGGAATTTCTGAAATGTGTTCAGGAGAATTTCCTTGACCAGTATATTCTTGACCCAACAAGGAAGGAGGCATAACAACAGTAAATGCTGGAAACACTCAGCAGGCCAGGCAGCATCCGTGGAGAGAGAAACAGAGTTAACGTTTCAGGTCTGGGACCCTTCATCAGAACTGGAAAAAGCTGGAGATGTAACAGATATTAAACAGGTGCAGAGATGGAGGGGGGGAAGGTGGGAGGGGAGCAAGTAATTGAAGGAAGATACTGTGCTTATGTAAGATGCAGGAAAGATAAAATGTTGTAAATGGGAATGGCAAAATCATACTGCATGCATGCAGTATGATTTTGCCATTCCCATTTGCAACATTTTATCTTTCCTGCCTCTTAAATAAGCACAGTATCTTCCTTCAAATCCTTCCTCCCCTCCCACCACCCCCGCCCCAGTCTCTGCACCTGCTTAATATCTGTTACATCTCCAGCTTTTTCCAGTTCTGATGAAGAGTCCCAGACCTGAAACGTTAACTCTGTTTCTCGCTCCACGGATGCTGCCTGGCCTGCTGAGTGTTTCCAGTGTTTTCTGTTGTTATTTCAGATTTCCAACATCCACAGTATTTTGCTATTGTGTAGGAAGGAGGCATTGCTGGATCTGGTGCTGGGGAATGAAGTGGGCCAGGTCGACCAAGTGCCTGTGGGAGAACACTTTGTTACAAGTGATCATCGTATCATAAGATTTAGATTAGCAATGGAGAGGAGCAAGGAACAATCTAGAGTGGAACTTCTAAACTGGAATAGAGCTAACTTCAATGAGATGTGAAAGGGTCTAGCCAGGGTAAAATGGAACCAAAGACTGACAGGAAAAACTGTAACGGAACAATGGGTGATCTTTAAGGAGATGTTCCAAGTACAGGCTAGGTACATTCCAATAAGAGGGAAGGGTAAGGGAACCAATGCAAGGGCTCCTTGGATGACGAGAGAGATGGAGTAGATGATGAAACAAAAAAAGAGGGTGCATGATGCATGTCAGGTGGATAAGTTGCCTGGTCCAGATAGCTTGCATCCCAGATTGCTAAGGGAATTGGGGGAGGAGATAGCGGAAGGGCTTGCCATAATTTTCCAGTCTTCCCTAAATGCGGGGGAGGTGCCTGAGGATTGGACAGTGGCAAATGTGACACCATTGTTCAAGAAAGGGTGTAAGGACAATCCTCGTAACTACAGGCTGGTCAGTTTCACATCAGTGGTGGATACATTTTTAGAAACAATAATCAAGGTAAAAATTAATGGGCACTTGGAGAGGTTTAAGATAATTAAGGAGAGCCAACACGGATTTGTAAAAGGCAGATCATGATTGACTAATCTAACTGAATTTTTTGATGAAGTAACAGGGAGGATTGATGAAGGGAATGCAATGGATGTTGTCTACATGGATTTTCAGAAGGCGTTTGACAAAGTACCACATAGAAGGCTGGTTAACAAAATTGAGGCTCATGGAATAGGTGGGTCAGTGGCATCTTGGATAAGGAATTGGCTTAAGGACAGAAACAGCGAGTTGTGGTAAATGGCTGTTTTTCAGACTGGAGGATGGTAGACAGTGGTGTTCCCCACGGGTCAGTGCTGGGGCCACTGCTTTTTTTGATATATATAAATGACCTGGATACTGGAATACAGTGTTGTATTTCTAAATGTGCCGATGACACCAAACTTGGGGATGTGGCAAACAGTGAGGATGATACCAATTGACTGCAACAGGACATATAAAGGCTAGCAGAATGGGCAGACAAGTGGCAGATGGAATTTAATATAGAGAAGTGTGAGGTGATGCATTTTGGCAGAAGGAACAGGGAGAGCCAAAAAACACTTGATGACATAGTTTTATAGAGTGTGCAGGGACAGCAGGACCTGGGAGTTAATGTGCATAGGTCCCTGAAGGTGGTGGGACATATTGAAAGAGTAGTTAGCAAAGCATATGTGATCTTAGGCTTCATAATAGAGGTATTGAGTACAAATGTAGAGAACTTATGCTGAACCTTTATAATGCGCTGGTTAGGCCACAACTGGAGTATTGTGTCCAGTTCTGGACACCACACTTTAGGAAGGATGTGAAGGCATTTGAGAGGGTGCAGAGGAGATTTACCAGAATGGTCCTGGGGATGGGGGATCTTAGCTACAAGGACAGGTTGGAGAAGCTGGATTTGTTTTCATTAGAGCAAATGAGGTTGAGGGGTGATTTGATAGAGGTGTAACCTCAACCAGCATAACAGAAACAGATTATCTGGTCATTATTACATTGCTGTATGTGAGACCTTGCTGTTTGCTAATTGGCTGCCACGTTTCCCACATTACGACCATGACTCCACTTCAAAAGTACTTCATTGACTGTAAAGCGCTTTGAGATGTCCAGTGGTCATGAAAGGCGTTATATAAATGGAAGTCTTTTTTCTTTACAAGATTATGATGGGTTTGGATAGGCTAGATGGGGAAAGGCTGTTCCCACTAGTTGATGGTACAAGGACTAGGGGACACAGATTTAAGGTTTGGGGCAGGAGATGCAGGGGGTATGTGAGGAAAAACTTTTATACAGCGAGTGGTGAGGACCTGGAACTCGCTGCCGACGGAAGTGGTGGAAGCGGAGATACTCAGGGCTGGATTTTTTCAGCCCCGAGGAGGCGGTTATTGTGGCGGGACTGCAGGCAAAGTTGCAGAAATTGGGGGTAAACCCGCCCCCGACCCACCTCCATGCCCTCTTGCCAGGTGGCGGGAAGCTGTCCTGCCCCAGTTCCCATCTCCTCGAGGCGGGAAAGGGACTAAAGCCTATTAACTGCCCGTTAACAGGTAGTTAACAGGCAGAAAATAGGATTATCCTCATGTTTCTTTCCGAAGTGCAGGCTTCCCGACTTCGGGGAACCCAGCCAGGGTGTAGGAGACAAGTAGGAGGTCTGCGGGGGTCAGAGGGGTCTGAAAGTGCGATGTAGAGCTGAGTGATGGGTGCAAGTGTGGAGTGGTAAGTATGTAAGGTGAGCGTAAAGTGTTAGAAAATGTTAACTTACCTTTGTTTTTGCCTACAGCCTTCAGCCGCTGTGGAGCCAGAGTCCCGACATTTCCATTGTAGATATCACAGACTGGCTGATGGATCCTTCAAATCAACAGCCGGGGTATGTCTGCAAAGTTGAAAGGTTTGATGAGTCCTGAACACAAGGACTCATCAAACTACACAGAATGTCAGTGTTTGACAGCTTCACAGAGCTGTCAAACGATGAAATGTCTTCTTTCAAAAATTCTTGACAGATGGCACATCATACGTTGACTTGCTCTGTCACTGACTTCCCCCTAATTGGCCTGCTGAGCCCGCTGGGCAGGCTTAACAAAGTCAATCAAGGGACAATCCCACTGGTTGGCCAGGAGCTGATGGAGGCAGGATTGAAAGCCGACAAGCAGCAGTCCTGCCTGTAAAAGCTTCCCATTGAGACAATCCAGCCCTCAATGTTTTCAAGGGGAGACTGGATAGGCACTTGAGGGAAATAAACTTGCAGGGCTACGGGGTAGAGTGGGGGAATGGGACTGACTGGATTGCTCTACAGAGAGCCTGCACAGACTCGATGGGCCGAATGGCTTCCTTCTTTGCCGTTGTGACTCTATGGGGGCGATTTTGTGAATGGGGGCACATTGGAGGCGGGACTGCTGCTTGTCGGGTCGATGTCCCACCTCCATCAATTTGTGGCCAACCCAGGCTATTTTCCCTTGATTGACCTTGTTATGCTCGCCCAGTGGGGTTAGCAGGCCAATCAAGGGGAAGCTGGTTGCAGAGCATGTTAACGTATGACGTTTCATCTGTCATTTTTGGCAGATGAATTGTCATCATTTGACAGCTCTGTGAAGCTGTCCAACAGTGACATTCTCTGCAGTTTGATGAGGCCTTGCATACAAGGCCTCATCAACCTTCTTTCTTTTACAGAAATGAGATAGTTGTTGCATATGAGAATGCAAAGGCCATCTCTCATCTGCCACACAGAGGTCCAAGAGTCTTCGCATACAAACCAACTGAAGCCTGCAGGAAGAAACAAAGGTAAGTACACTTTTAAAAACATTTTGCATTTACCTCAGATACTCACCTCTACACTCTTGCACCCATCACTTACCTTCATACCACGCTTTGCACCCCCTGACCCCCGCAGACCCATTACTCGCCTCGCTGACCTGGCGGGTTTTGGAGCCTTCGGGAAGCCCGCACTTGTGAGGGCAAAAAGGGGATAATCCTATTTTCTGCCTGTTAACTACCTGTTAACAGGCAGTTAAAAGGCTTTAATCCCTTCCCGCCTCCAAGGAGATGGGACCCGGCATGGGACAGCTGCCAGCCTCCTGGGAAGATGGCATGGAAGTGGCATAGGGGTGGGTTGGGCACCCGCCCCCAAATTCTGCCATTTTCCCGGCAGTCCCGCCTCCATACCTGCCTCCCCAGGGCTGGCAAAATCACCCCCTATGACTCTGTGAATGAAAATCAGCCAGGTTCTATAATGGCTGAGCGATCCATTACGTCAGATCACTGCACAAGTTGAGAATAGAAAATAATCTAGCCCATAGTGAGCTATTCATCTCTATATCAATTCTTGCAAAAAAAGGCCCCATTGCCATTATTAGAAGTTGAAAACTACAACACGTGCTAACTAAATTATTGATAAGAAACAACTTTAGAAATTACTTCAAGAAAGGTATAAATTTGCAACATGGCCTTGATTTAAGTGCGTCTTTTGTCTTAGATTATAGCTTCACAAATTATTCTAGATGATTACCTATAGAGATACTGAGCAGTTGTGCAATAGATATAAATATATGCACTCCTTAATATATTCATGCTCCTTAAAGTTAACACCCATATCCTCTAAGAAAATATGCTACTTATATTTACATAGTTTAATAATTAATATTAAACTGTGTAAATGTAAAATCAGTATCAAGAAAACATAATGAAGGTTGGTAATTTACTTAAAGAGATAAAATCAACCATCTGGAAATAATTATTGAATAATACAGGGAACAAGAAATTAAACTGCTAATTGTTGTGAACATAAAGAATTATTCAAAACAAAATCCATTGGATTTACTTCAATAACATTCTACAATTTATTTTATCCATTTATGGGATGTGGGCATTGCTGCTAAGGCCAGCATTGCCCTTGAGAAGGTGATGGGGAGTCGCCTTCTTGAGCCGCTGCAGTCTGTGTGGCGAAGGTACTCCCACAGTGCCAGCAACAATGAAGGAACAGCGATATATTTCCAAGTCAGGATGGTGTGTGACTTGGATGTGATGGTGTTCCCATGCGCCTGCTACCCTTGTCCTTCTAGGTGGCAGAGGCTGCAGGTTTGGGAGGTGCTCTTGAAGAAGCCTTGGTGAGTTTCTGCAGTACATCTGATGTATGGTACACACTGCAGCCACGGTGCACTGGTGGTAGAAGGAGTGAATGTTTAAGATGGTGGATGTGGTGCCAATCAAGCGGGCAACTTTATGCCTTGTAGATGGTGGAAAGGCTTTGGGGAGTCAAGAGGTGAGACACTCACCGCAGAATATCCAGCCGCTGACCTGCTCTTGTAGCCACAGTATTTATGTAGCTGGGCCAGTTAGGTTTCTGGTCAATGATGAGGTGTTGATGGTGGGGGATTCGGCAATGTTAATGCCATTGAATGTCAAGGGTGGTGATTTGACTCTCTCTGGTTGGAGATAGTCATTGCCTGGCACTTATGTTGCACGAATGTTACTTGACACTTATCAGCCTATGCTGAATGTCATCCAGAAGAACATAAGAACATAAGAAATAGGAGCAGGAGTCGGCCAATCGGCCCCTCGAGCCTGCTCCGCCATTCAATAAGATCATGGCCGATCTGATCCTAACCGCCAATCTACTATCACAGAACCATCTCCTGAATCTAACAGAATTAGACACACGAAATAGGAGCAGGATCAGGCTACACAGCCCCTGGGCCCACTCCACTACCCACAGGGCCGTGACCGATCCGAACCTAGACTCATGTCCAAATTCCTGCCCGCTCCCCGTAACCCTTAATTCCCTTTACTTCTAGGAAACTGTCTATTTCTGTTTTAAATTTATGTAATGATGTAGCTTCTACAGCTTTTTGGGGCAGCATATTCCATGGACCTACCACCCTCTGAGTGAAGTAGTTCCTCCTCATCTCAGTTTTGAAAGAGCAGCCCCTTATTCTAAGATTATGCCCCCTAGTTCTAGTTTCACCCATCATCGGGAACATCCTCCCCGCATCCACCCGATCCAAACCTTTCACAATCTTATATGTTTCAATAAGATCACCTCTCATTCTTCTGAACTCCAATGAGTAGAGTCCCAATCTACTCAACCTCTCCTCATATGTCCATCCCCTCATCCCTGGGATTAACCGAGTGAACCTTCTTTGTACTGACTCGAGAGCAAGTATGTCTTTTCTTAAGTATGGACACCAAAACTGTATGCAGTATTCCAGGTGCGGTCTCACCAATACCTTGTACAACCGAAGCAATACCTCCCTATTTTTATATTCTATCCCCCTAGCAATGAAAGCCAACATTCCATTGGCCTTCTTAATCACTTGCTGCACCTGCATACTAACCTTTTGAGTTTCGTGCACCAGGACCCCCAGATCCCTTTGTACTTCAGTACTTTGGACTTCCCCCTAATTGGCCTGCTGAGCCCGCTGGGCAGGCTTAACAAAGTCAATCAAGGGACAATCCCACTGGTTGGCCAGGAGCTGATGGAGGCAGGATTGAAAGCCGACAAGCAGCAGTCCTGCCTGTAAAAGCTTCCCATTGAGACAATCCAGCCCTCAATGTTTTCAAGGGGAGACTGGATAGGCACTTGAGGGAAATAAACTTGCAGGGCTACGGGGTAGAGTGGGGGAATGGGACTGACTGGATTGCTCTACAGAGAGCCTGCACAGACTCGATGGGCCGAATGGCTTCCTTCTTTGCCGTTGTGACTCTATGGGGGCGATTTTGTGAATGGGGGCACATTGGAGGCGGGACTGCTGCTTGTCGGGTCGATGTCCCACCTCCATCAATTTGTGGCCAACCCAGGCTATTTTCCCTTGATTGACCTTGTTATGCTCGCCCAGTGGGGTTAGCAGGCCAATCAAGGGGAAGCTGGTTGCAGAGCATGTTAACGTATGACGTTTCATCTGTCATTTTTGGCAGATGAATTGTCATCATTTGACAGCTCTGTGAAGCTGTCCAACAGTGACATTCTCTGCAGTTTGATGAGGCCTTGCATACAAGGCCTCATCAACCTTCTTTCTTTTACAGAAATGAGATAGTTGTTGCATATGAGAATGCAAAGGCCATCTCTCATCTGCCACACAGAGGTCCAAGAGTCTTCGCATACAAACCAACTGAAGCCTGCAGGAAGAAACAAAGGTAAGTACACTTTTAAAAACATTTTGCATTTACCTCAGATACTCACCTCTACACTCTTGCACCCATCACTTACCTTCATACCACGCTTTGCACCCCCTGACCCCCGCAGACCCATTACTCGCCTCGCTGACCTGGCGGGTTTTGGAGCCTTCGGGAAGCCCGCACTTGTGAGGGCAAAAAGGGGATAATCCTATTTTCTGCCTGTTAACTACCTGTTAACAGGCAGTTAAAAGGCTTTAATCCCTTCCCGCCTCCAAGGAGATGGGACCCGGCATGGGACAGCTGCCAGCCTCCTGGGAAGATGGCATGGAAGTGGCATAGGGGTGGGTTGGGCACCCGCCCCCAAATTCTGCCATTTTCCCGGCAGTCCCGCCTCCATACCTGCCTCCCCAGGGCTGGCAAAATCACCCCCTATGACTCTGTGAATGAAAATCAGCCAGGTTCTATAATGGCTGAGCGATCCATTACGTCAGATCACTGCACAAGTTGAGAATAGAAAATAATCTAGCCCATAGTGAGCTATTCATCTCTATATCAATTCTTGCAAAAAAAGGCCCCATTGCCATTATTAGAAGTTGAAAACTACAACACGTGCTAACTAAATTATTGATAAGAAACAACTTTAGAAATTACTTCAAGAAAGGTATAAATTTGCAACATGGCCTTGATTTAAGTGCGTCTTTTGTCTTAGATTATAGCTTCACAAATTATTCTAGATGATTACCTATAGAGATACTGAGCAGTTGTGCAATAGATATAAATATATGCACTCCTTAATATATTCATGCTCCTTAAAGTTAACACCCATATCCTCTAAGAAAATATGCTACTTATATTTACATAGTTTAATAATTAATATTAAACTGTGTAAATGTAAAATCAGTATCAAGAAAACATAATGAAGGTTGGTAATTTACTTAAAGAGATAAAATCAACCATCTGGAAATAATTATTGAATAATACAGGGAACAAGAAATTAAACTGCTAATTGTTGTGAACATAAAGAATTATTCAAAACAAAATCCATTGGATTTACTTCAATAACATTCTACAATTTATTTTATCCATTTATGGGATGTGGGCATTGCTGCTAAGGCCAGCATTGCCCTTGAGAAGGTGATGGGGAGTCGCCTTCTTGAGCCGCTGCAGTCTGTGTGGCGAAGGTACTCCCACAGTGCCAGCAACAATGAAGGAACAGCGATATATTTCCAAGTCAGGATGGTGTGTGACTTGGATGTGATGGTGTTCCCATGCGCCTGCTACCCTTGTCCTTCTAGGTGGCAGAGGCTGCAGGTTTGGGAGGTGCTCTTGAAGAAGCCTTGGTGAGTTTCTGCAGTACATCTGATGTATGGTACACACTGCAGCCACGGTGCACTGGTGGTAGAAGGAGTGAATGTTTAAGATGGTGGATGTGGTGCCAATCAAGCGGGCAACTTTATGCCTTGTAGATGGTGGAAAGGCTTTGGGGAGTCAAGAGGTGAGACACTCACCGCAGAATATCCAGCCGCTGACCTGCTCTTGTAGCCACAGTATTTATGTAGCTGGGCCAGTTAGGTTTCTGGTCAATGATGAGGTGTTGATGGTGGGGGATTCGGCAATGTTAATGCCATTGAATGTCAAGGGTGGTGATTTGACTCTCTCTGGTTGGAGATAGTCATTGCCTGGCACTTATGTTGCACGAATGTTACTTGACACTTATCAGCCTATGCTGAATGTCATCCAGAAGAACATAAGAACATAAGAAATAGGAGCAGGAGTCGGCCAATCGGCCCCTCGAGCCTGCTCCGCCATTCAATAAGATCATGGCCGATCTGATCCTAACCGCCAATCTACTATCACAGAACCATCTCCTGAATCTAACAGAATTAGACACACGAAATAGGAGCAGGATCAGGCTACACAGCCCCTGGGCCCACTCCACTACCCACAGGGCCGTGACCGATCCGAACCTAGACTCATGTCCAAATTCCTGCCCGCTCCCCGTAACCCTTAATTCCCTTTACTTCTAGGAAACTGTCTATTTCTGTTTTAAATTTATGTAATGATGTAGCTTCTACAGCTTTTTGGGGCAGCATATTCCATGGACCTACCACCCTCTGAGTGAAGTAGTTCCTCCTCATCTCAGTTTTGAAAGAGCAGCCCCTTATTCTAAGATTATGCCCCCTAGTTCTAGTTTCACCCATCATCGGGAACATCCTCCCCGCATCCACCCGATCCAAACCTTTCACAATCTTATATGTTTCAATAAGATCACCTCTCATTCTTCTGAACTCCAATGAGTAGAGTCCCAATCTACTCAACCTCTCCTCATATGTCCATCCCCTCATCCCTGGGATTAACCGAGTGAACCTTCTTTGTACTGACTCGAGAGCAAGTATGTCTTTTCTTAAGTATGGACACCAAAACTGTATGCAGTATTCCAGGTGCGGTCTCACCAATACCTTGTACAACCGAAGCAATACCTCCCTATTTTTATATTCTATCCCCCTAGCAATGAAAGCCAACATTCCATTGGCCTTCTTAATCACTTGCTGCACCTGCATACTAACCTTTTGAGTTTCGTGCACCAGGACCCCCAGATCCCTTTGTACTTCAGTACTTTCCAGTTTCTTGCCATTAAGATAATAACTTGCTCTATGATTTTTCCTGCCAAAGTGCATAACCTCACACTTTCCAGTATTGTATTCCATCTGCCAAATCTCTGCCCACTTGCTTAGCCTGTCTATGTCCCCTTGCAGGTTTTTTGTGTCCTCCTCACTCACTACTTTCCCTCCCATCTTAGTATCATCTGCAAACTTTGATATGTTACACTCGGTCCCCTCCTCCAAATCGTTAATATAGATTGTAAAGAGTTGGGGACACAGCACTGACCCCTGCGGAACACCACTAGTTACTGATTGCCAGTCTGAGAATGAACCATTTATCCCAACTCTCTGCCTTCTGTTAGATAGCCAATCCTCTATCCATGCCAGAATATTACCTCCAATTTTTTATCTTAAGCATTAATCTTTTGTGTGGCACCTTGTCAAATGCCTTTTGGAAGTCTAAATACATTACGTCCACTGGTTCCCCTTTATCCACGCTATATGTTACTTCCTCAAAGAACTCCAGCAAATTTGTCAAACATGACTTCCCCTTCATAAAACCATGCTGATTTGGCCTATTAAATTATGTTTATCCAAATGTCCTGTTACTGTCCTTAATAATGGACTCCAACATTTTACCTACCACAGATGTTAGGCTAACCGGTCTATAGTTTCCAGCCTTCTGTCTACTGCCCTTTTTAAATAAGGGTGTTACATTAGCAGTTTTCCAGTCTGCCGGGACCTTTGCTGAGTCCAGGGAGTTTTGGAAAATTATTACCAATGCATCCACAATCCCTACCGTCACTTCCCTCAAGACCCTAGGATGTAAGCCATCAGGTCCAAGTGATTTATCCGCCTTGAGTCCCATTATTTTACCGAGTACCACTTCCTTAGTGATTTTGATCGTGTTTAGCTCCTTTCCCCCTATAGCCCCCTGTTTGTCCAGTGTTGGGATATTCTTAGTGTCCTCTACTGTAAAGACTGATACAAAATATTCATTCAGTGTTTTTGCCATCTCCATATTTCCCACCATTAATTTCCCGGTCTCATCCTCTAAGGGACCAACATTTACTTTCGCCACACTTTTTTTTTATATAACTATAAAAACTCTTACTATCTGTTTTTATATTTTTTGCTAATTTACTTTCATAATCTATCTTCCCTTTCTTAATCAATCTTTTTGTTATTTTTTGCTGTCTTTTAAAGTTTTCCCAATCCTCTATCCTCCCACTAGATTTGGCTACCTTATATGCCCTTGTTTTTAGTCGAATACTATCCTTAATTTCTTTACTTAGCCACGGATGGCTGTCTTTTCTTTTACACCCTTTTCTTCTCAGTGGAATATATATTTTTTGGAAGTTGTAAAATAACTCCTTAAATGTACACCACTGATCATGTATCGTCTTACCCTTTAATCTATTTTCCCAATCCACTCTACTCAATTCCGCTCTCATACCTTCATATTCTCCTTTATTCAAGCTTAGCACGCTTCTTTGAGATCCAACCTTCTCAACCTTTAATTGAATATGGAATTCAACCATGTTATGGTCACTCATTCCAAGGGGATCCTTTACTAGACATTTTTAATTAATCCTGTCTTGTTACACAGGACCAGATCTAAGGTTGCTTGCCCCCTGGTCGGTTCAGTTACATACTGCTCAAGAAACCCATCCCTAATACACTCAATGAACTCATCCTGAAGGCAGCCCTGCCCAATTTGATTTGTCCAATTAATGTGATAGTTAAAATCCCCCATAATTATAGATGTTCCCTTATTACAAGCCTCAACTATTTCCTGATTGATACTCCATCCGACAGAGTTGCAACTGTTCGGAGGCCTATAGACTACGCCCACTAGTGTTTTTTTCCCCTTATTATTCCTTATCTCCAGCCAAACTGTTTCATTATCCTGATCTTTTGACCCAATATTATTTCTCTGTATTACAGTGATTCCTTCCTTTATTAACATAGCCACCCCACCTCCCCTTCCTTCCTGCCTGTCCTTCCTGATCGTTAAATAACCTGGTATGTTTAATTCCCAGACATTGTCACCCTGCAGCCATGTTTCTGTAATGGCCACAAGATCATACCCATATGTAGTTATTTGTGCCATTAACTCGTCTATTTTGTTACGAATGCTACGTGCATTCAGATAGAGAACTTTCAAATATGTTTCGTGACACTTAGTTCCTGCTTTTGCTCTTTTTATTACTTTACCTTTTACTCCATACCTTCTGCCCCTTCCTGACATGCTCTGGTTTTTAATTTCCCCACTGCTACCTAAGTCTATGACCTTCTCTGTTGTCATTTTTATTATTTGCTCTCTAGGAACCTCCCCCCCACTAGTTAGTTTAAAGCCCTCTATATAGCCCTAGATATATGATTCACCAGGACTCTAGTCCCAGCACTGGCCAAGTGAAGCCCGTCCCAACGGAACAGCTCCCTCCTGCCCCAGTACTGGTGCCAGTGTCCCAGGAAGCAAAACCCATTTCTCCCACACCAGTCTTTGAGCCACGCATTTAACTCTCTAATTTTATTTGTCCTAGCCAAATTCGCTCATGGCTCAGGTAATAATCCAGAGATTATTACCCTTGAGGTTTTGTTTTTTAATTTGACCCCTAGCTGCTCACACTCCTTTAACAGAACTGGCTTCCTAGTCCTATCTATGTCATTTGTACCAACATGGACCACGACAACTGGATCCTCTCCCTCCCACTGCAAGTTTCTCTCCAGCCCAGAGAGATGTCCTTAACCCTGGCACCGGGCAGGCAACACAGCCTTCGGGACTCTCGCTCTCAGCTGCAGAGAACTCTATCTATTCCCCTAATAATACTATCCCCTACCTCTACAACATTTCTATTTACTCCCCCCTCTTGAATGGCCCCCCGTTCCACGGTGCTGTGGCCAGGTTGCTCATCCTCCCTGCAGTCCCTGCTCCTGTCCCCACAGGGAGTAAGAACCTCGAACCTGTTGGACAAGAGCAAGGGCTGCGGCTCCTCCAACACTACCTCCTGCATCCCCGTACCTGCCTCACTTGAAGTCACACCGTCCTGTCCCTGACCATGGGCTACATCTGAATTAATTAACTTCATAGGTGTGACCATCTCCTGAAACACAGAGTCCAGGTACTTCTCCCCCTCCCTGATGTGTCGCAGTGTCTGAAGCTCAGACTCCAGCTCATCAACACGGAGCTGGAGTTCCTGCAGCAGCAGACACTTGTCGCAGATGTAATCACCGTGAGCCTCAATGGGGTCCACCGGCTCCCACATCTCGCAACAGTAACACATCACCTGCTCCATTCTATGTAATTAATTAAATGTTTTCTTGTTAGTTATTGACACCCTCTGCCTGATTATAGATGCTAGTATCCCCTTTAATTAATTGGATTTAAATTAAATCAATCCCTCTAATTACACCAGTTAAATGGTTTACCAACAGTCACTCTGCACCAGAAAGGCCTTATTTACTGCAACCCACAGAGTTAAAGTTTGAAAAGAGCACCTAACACCCCACTTACCCTAACTCACACTTACCCAAACTCACAGCACTCTCTGCTGACTCGCACTCAGTGCTTGCTCGCACTAGCACTGGTCTTTTTATACTGTTTGTTTGCTTACAGCCAAATGAGTCACCCCTGCTGGTTGCTTACAGAACTGGTTTCCACTGCCTGCTGTGCCAATTTACTCCTACTGCAATGTTACCTTGTTTTACTCTTCTTAAACCAACAGAATCCCAAATATTTATCTTTTCCCCTTTACTTAAACTGCTTAAGTAATCTTAACAAGAATGATTTAAAGAGAAATAACAATTAAAGAACTCTCACACTTACCCAAACTCACAGCACTCTCTGCTGACTCGCACTCAGGTCTTGCTGCGTGCGGGCACAGACTGCTTCATTATCTGAGGAGCTGCAAATGGAACAGTACACAATGCATTTCATCAGCAAATATTTCCTCTTCTGATCCTATGAAGGAGGGAAGATCATTGAGGAAGCACCTGAAGATGGTTGGGCCGAGGACACTGGCCGAGGAACTCCTGCAGCGATGTCCTGGGGCTGAGGAGATCTTGGGCAGGAATTTAACTCAGGAGTCTGGTTGGAGGTGTAGGGGGTGGTGTGTGAGTCGATTGTTAAGATGTTAATGTCTGATAGGGGCTGAGTGAGGTTACACAGTTCCCCAGACAATTTGATTTGCTCCAATACCCAAACTGTCTTTACAGAGGTTGATCCTATTCCCTGTTGCAGCCTTTTCTCCCTTTACAGGCCCAACATGCCTTTTAAAATGCCAAATCTTGGTTTCTGACCTTGAATCTCCCTGTTAGGCCCAATGCGTATTTTATCATCCTGAAGCTTGTTAGAAAGAGTCCAAAGTCATGTTCTTTAGGGTTTTCTTCTAGCTTTGGGGGGATCTGTGAATTTTGAGAATCTTACAGTGGCAGGACTACATCTTTCGCGGTTGTAGTCCCGCCTCCATCGAGATGCAGCCAATCCACATGGTTTTAACTTGATTGACCTTGTTGAATACGCCCAGCGAGCTCAGCAGGCCAATTAAGGGCCACCCGGCAACAGGTGATGTCACAGACTGAAATTTCATCTGTCAAGAGCTTTTGACAGATGAAATATCAGCGTTTCACAGCTGTTTGAAGCTGTCAAACACTGACAGTCTTACTTCTAACCTGAGTCCTTCTCCACAGACTCAGTTAGAAATCTCTCCTGCACAGTAAGCTGAAGGCTGTCACTTTTGACAGTTCGTAGCTATTCTGCTTGCTGTGCCAGTGAGATGAGGGACTCCCCAAACCTAAAGGAAGGAAGGCTGAAAAGGTAAGAAAAGGTATGTAAAACTTATTTAATCACTTTAGACACACCAAACACACTTACCTCTGCACTCATGCACACATCACTCACCTGAACACTGACATCTCGACCACTCCAAGTCCTTCAACCCGACGGCCCACCTCCTCTAACTTGGCGTGGTTTGGAGCCATCGGGAATCCCACACTTCAACATCAAAAATAGGGATTAGGCTAAAAACTGCCTGTTAACTACCTGTTATCAGGCAGTTAATAAGCACTAATCCCTTCCCGCCTCGGGTAGGCGGGTCGCAGTGCGGGGCGAGTACCCGCCTCCTTTGAAACTGGCATGGAGGCGGGTTTGGGTGCGGGATGGGGTCGGGACCCCGGATTTCAGGATTTTAATCGCCCCCCCCCACGCCTCCAATCCCGACTCCACGGCCCAATAAAAATCCTGTCCCTTATCTCTCCTTGTACTTTAAAATTTAATGAAAAATCTTTCAAGAACATTGCCTGAAGTGGGAGCTTGGATGTAAATTTTTGCACCCTCATTGTAAACAATCCTTGTGCATTGAGTAGTGCTGGAGTTTTGCTAAGTGGGAGAAAAATCATTTAAGTGTATTTTGTGAATTTTAGTGTGTTAAGAAGTCAATTATTTGAAGTAAGTTAAATTTTTTAAGGGTTTTTTTAACTCTTGGGCAGTTTAAACCGGAAGTAGAATCCGGGTATCAAAGGGGAGGGGCTAGTGCAGTGCACGGAGTGCCTTGAGCATTGAGTGGTGCTGGAGTTTTGCTAAGTGGGAGAGTTCGGATAAATGGGAGGTGAGGGTGTGTTTTTTGCTCTGTTTTGTTCCCCACTCCCAGGCTTGGACAACACTGCGGAGGCGGAGCAGCGAGACGAGTCAACCAAACAGGCCCCACAGACAGTATTCAAGGAGGAGGTTGGTGATCAGCTGGTTGGTTGGTTTTCTTCCTTCTCTTCTCTTTTATACCTTTAAGTTGGTAAGTCCTTTGAATAGTGGTGTGACATTATCATCTATATCCGGGCAGGGTCTTCATAACTAATAATAAGAAATTTAATTAATTATATAGAATGCAGCAGGTGATGTGTTACTGTTGCGAGATGTGGGAGCCGATGGTCCCCATTGAGGCTCACAGTGATTACATCTGCGACAAGTGTTTGCTGCTAGAGGAACTCAAGTTCCATGTTATGGAGCTTGAGACCGAGCTTCAGACGCTGTGACACATCAGGGAGGGGGAGAAGTTCCTGGACTCTATGTTTCTGGAGATGGTCACACCTATGAAGTTAATTACTGCAGATGTAGTCCGTGGTCAGGGACAGGACGATGTGACTACGAGTGAGGAAGGTACAGGGATCCAGGATGTAGTGTTGAAGGAGACGCAGCCCTTGTTCTTGTCCAGCAGGATCGAGGTTCTTACTCCCTGTGAGGGCGGGAGCGGGGACTGCAGGGAGGATGAGCAACCTGGCCACAGCACCGTGGTACAGGGGGCCATTCAAGTGGAGGGAGTAAAAAGAAATTTTGTAGTGGTAGGGGATAGTATCATTAGGGGGATAGATAGGGCTCTCTGTAGTCAAGAGCGGGAGTCCCGAAGGCTGTGTTGCCTGCCCGATGCGAGGGTTAAGGACATCTCTTCTGGGCTGGAAAGAAACTTGCAGTGGGAGGGGGAGGATCCAGTTGTCGTGGTCCATGTTGGTACAAACAACGTAGATAGGACAAGGAAGATGGTTCTGTTAAAGGAGTATGAGCAGCTAGGGGTCAAATTAAAAAACAGAACCTCAAGGGTAATAATCTCTGGGTTATTACCTGAGCCACGAGTGAATATGGCTAGGATAAATAAAATTAAAGATTTAAATGTGTGGCTCAAAGACTGGTGTGGGAGAAATGGGTTTTGCTTCTTGGGACACTGGCACCAATACTGGGACAGGAGGGAGCTGTTCCGTTGGGATGGACTCCACTTGGCCAGTGCTGGGACTAGAGTCCTGGCGAATCATATAACTAGGGCTGTAGAGAGGGCTTTAAACTAATTAGTGGGGGGGAGGTTTCTAGAGAGCAAATAATAGAAATGACAACAGAGAAGGTCATAGACTTAGGTAGCAGTGGGGGAATTAAAAAACAGAATGTGTCAGGAAGGGATAGAAGGTATGGAGCAAAAAGTAAAGTACTAAAAAGGGAAAAAACAGGAACTAAGTGTTACAAAACATATTTGAAAGTTCTTTATCTGAATGCACGTAGCATTCGTAACAAAATGAATGAGTTAACGGCACAAATAACGACATATGGGTATGATCTTGTGGCCATTACAGAAACATGGCTGCAGGGTGACCATGACTGGGAATTAAACATACCAGGTTATTTAACAATCAGGAAGGACAGGCAGGAAGGGAGAGGAGGTGGGGTGGCTATGTTAATAAAGGAAGGAATCACTATAATACAGAGAAATGATATTGGGTCAAAGGAGCAGGATAGTGAAACAGTTTGGGTGGAGATAAGGAATAATAAGGGGAAAAAAACACTAGTGGGTGTAGTCTATAGGCCTCTGAACAATTGCAACTCTGTTGGACGGAGTATTAATCAGGAAATAGTTGAGGCTTGTAATAAGGGAACAGCTATAATTACGGGGGATTTTAATTATCATATTAACTGGACAAATCAAATTGGGCAGAGCAGCCTTGAGGATGAGTTCATTGAGTGTATTAGGGATGGGTTTCTTGAGCAGTATGTAACTGAACCGACCAGGGGGCAAGCAACCTTAGATTTGGTCCTGTGTAATGAGACAGGATTAATTAAAAATGTCCTAGTAAAGGATCCCCTTGGAATGAGTGACCATAACATGGTTGAGTTCCATATTCAATTAGAGGGTGAGAAGGTTGGATCTCAAACAAGCGTGCTGAGCTTGAATAAAGGAGACTATGAAGGTATGAGAGCGGAATTGATTAGAGTGGACTGGGAAAATAGATTAAAGGGTAAGACAGCACATGATCAGTGGTGTACATTTAAGGAGTTATTTTACAACTTCCAAAAAATTTATATTCCACTGAGGCTAAGTAAAGTAATTAAGGATAGTATCTGACTAAAAACAAGGGCATATAAGGTAGCCAAATCCAGTGGGAGGATGGAAGATTGGGAAGTCTTTAAAAGACAGCAAAAAATAACTAAAGATTGATTAAGAAAGGGAAGATAGATTATGAAAGTAAATTAGCAAAAAATATAAAAACAGACAGTAAAAGTTTCTATAGTTATATAAAAAGAAAAAAGGTGGCTAAAGTAAATGTTGGTCCCTTAGAGGATGAGACCGGGAAATTAATGGTGGGAAACATGGAGATGGCAAAAACACTGAACAATTATTTTGTATCAGTCTTTACATTAGAGGACACTAAGAATATCCCAACACTGGACAAACAGGGGTCTCTGGGGGGGAGGAACTAAACACAAATAAAATCACTAAGGAAGTGGTACTTGGTAATATAATGGGACTCAAGGTGGATAAATCCCCTGGACCTGATGGCTTGCATCCTAGGGTCTTGAGGGAAGTAGCGGTAGGGATTGTGGATGCATTGGTAATAATTTTCCAAAACTCACTGGACTCAGCAAAGGTCCCGGCAGATTGGAAAACTGCTAATGTAACACCCTTATTTAAAAAGGGTAGTAGGCAGAAGGCTGGAAACTATAGACCTGTTAGCCTAACATCTGTGGTTGGTAAAATGTTAGAGTCCATTATTAAGGAGACAGTAACGGGACATTTGGATAAACATAATTTAATAGGACAAACTCAGCATGGTTTCATGAAGGGGAAGTCATGTTTGACAAATTTGCTGGAGTTTTTTGAGGAAGTAACATACAGGGTGGATAAAGGGGAACCAGTGGACGTAGTGTATTTAGACTTCCAAAAGGCATTTGACAAGGTGCCACACAAAAGATTATTGCTCAAGATAAAAAATCACGGGATTGGGGGTAATATTCTGGCGTGGGTGGAGGATTGGCTCTCTAACAGAAGGCAGAGAGTTGGGATAAATGGTTCATTCTCAGATTGGCAACCAGTAACTAGTGGTGTTCCGCAGGGGTCAGTGCTGGGTCCCCAACTCTTTACAATCTATATTAACGATTTGGAGGAGGGGACCGAGTGTAACATATCAAAGTTTGCAGATGATACAAAGATGGGATGGGAAGTAGTGAGTGAGGAGGACATTAAAAACCTGCAAAGGGACATAGACAGGCTAAGTAAGTGGGCAGAGATTTGGCAGATGGAATACAATACTGGAAAGTGTGAGGTTATGCACTTTGGCAGGAAAAATCATAGAGCAAGTTATTATCTTAATGGCAAGAAACTGGAAAGTACTGTAGTACAAAGGGATCTGGGGGTCCTGGTGCACGAAACTCAAAAAGTTAGTATGCAGGTGCAGCAAGTGATCAAGAAGGCCAATGGAATGTTGGCTTTTATTGCTAGGGGGATGGAATATAAAAACAGGGAGGTATTGCTGCAGTTGTACAAGGTATTGGTGAGACCGCACCTGGAATACTGCATACAGTTTTGGTGTCCATACTTAAGATAAGACATACTTGCTCTCGAGTCAGTACAAAGAAGGTTCACTCGGTTAATCCCGGGGAAGAGGGGGTGGTCATATGAGGAGAGGTTGAGTAGATTGGGACTCTACTCATTGGAGTTCAGAAGAATGAGAGGCGATCTTATTGAAACATATAAGATTGTGAAGGGGCTTGATCGGGTGGATGCGGTGAGGATGTTCCCAATGATGGGTGAAACTAGAACTAGGGGGCATAATCTTAAAATAAGGGGCTGCTCTTTCAAAACTGAGATGAGGAGAAACTTCTTCACTCAGAGGGTGGTAGGTTTGTGGAATTTGCTGCCCCAGAAAGCTGTGGAAGCTACATCATTAAATAAATTTAAAACAGAAATAGATAGTTTCCTAGAAGTAAAGGGAATTAAGGGTTACGGGGAGCGGGCAGGAAATTGGACATGAGTCTCGGTTCGGAATGGTCATGGCCCTGTGGGTAGTGGAGTGGGCCCAGGGGCCGTGTAGCCTGGTTCTGCTCCTACTGTGTTCTAATTCTGTGTTAGATTTCAGGAGATGGTTTTATTCCTGTTCCTGGCTGGGGTGGAGATTGTCTTTACAGAAGGTAAGTACTGTAGAAAATATAGGGACAGAGTGATATCCTGGAAGAATTTCGATCGCCTAGATGGGTCGGCGAGGAATTTCCCAGATTTTTTTCTCCCAAATTGGCCATTGGGTCCTTATCTGGTTTTTTGCCTCTCCCGGGAGATCACATGGGTTCGGGTGGATGCACAGTGATAGAAGATTTGAGGTTAGGATCAGATCAGCCATGATCTTATTGAATGGTGGCGCAGGCTCGAGGGGCCGATTGGCCTACTCCTGCTCCTATTTCTTATGTTTTGTTCACTATCATGATTTGATTACAATCCTTGGAGAATATTTTGGTACAATAGACTCTTGATCAGTCTTTTTATTCTGGCAAGTTCTAAGAATGTTTTATTTTCTGTAGAAATAAGATTTCAGCTAGACTAATAACCTCAAGTTATCAGCACTGAGTGCTTTTGTGGTTAATTTGCAAATATCCAAATTTTGCCTGATGTGATACATTTTGTGCATTCCTATTTAAAACCGCTGATACTTACCTGACGAGTAATACAATCGCTCCTCAGAATATGTGCACTGTGGTCTCCTGTATCTGATTGTAAGTGATGGGGTGCAAGGACTTGGCTACTTTTTGCTAGAAATACAGCTACAGAGGCATGTCAGGACTTTCATGTAGAAAGCATTTTTTTTTGTTTTGTTGATTATTCCAAATGGACAGACAGATATCTAAACTTCATCACTGGAAAGGAGCAGATCTCCTGTTCCTGCACCTGGGGATATTGGATTGCCTGGGTGTGGTGAATAGAGGAACATTTGGCTGGGAGGAATTATAAGACCTCACTCCTGAGACCTACAGGTTACTGATTCATACTTGAGATTTATGAAAAATTACACAAGACACACGAGTTCCGACTTTAAGATGTTATTGTCCTGAAGACATAGAAACATAGAAACATAGAAGATAGGAGTAGGAGTAGGCCATTCGGCCCTTTGAGCCTGCTCCACCATTCAATGAGACCATGGCTGATCATCCAAATTCAGTACCCTGTCCCTGCCTTCTCCCATTATCCCTTGATCCCTTTAGCCTTAAGAAATATATCCAACTATTTCTTGAATATACTTAATGAACTGGCCTCCACCGCCCTCTGTGGCAGAGAATTCCACAGGTTCACCACTCTCTCTGGGTGAAGAAATTCCTCCTCATTTCAGTCCTAAATGGCTTACCCCTTATCCTTAGACTATGACCCCTGGTTCTGGATTCCCCGGCCATCAGAAACATCCTTCCTGCATCTAGTCTGTCCAGGCCTGACAGAATTTTATAGGTTTCGATGAGATCCCCTCTCAACCTTCTAAACTCCAGTGAGTATAAGCCCAATCGACACAATCTCTCCTCATACGTCATTCCTGCCATCCCAGGTATCATAGCAAAATACTGCAGATGTTGGAAATCCGAAATAACAACAGAAAATGCTGGAAAAACTCAGCAGGTCAGGCAACATCTGTGGAGAGAAATTTGAGTTGACGTTTCGGGTTTGACCCTTCTTCAAAACTGGAGAGAAAAGGAACTGGATCGAAGGCAGGGCTGCGATCGGACAAAAGAATAAAAGAACCAAAAGAAGTAAAAGAGATTAGAAGCTAGACGAGATGGTAATAGGCTGGGATTAGGTGTAAAGTGTGCTGGCAGGGCGAAAGATAGCTGCCAGGTGTGAGAGAGAAACAAAAGGAAAGGGGGGGGGGGAAGGAAAGGAGTGGAAAAATATAAGTAAAAATGAAATGGGGGCCGAGGTTATGATCTGAAATTGTTGAACTCGATATTGAGACCGGAAGGCTGCAGAGTGCCTAATCGGAAGATGAGGTGCTGTTCCTTGAGTTTACGTTGAGCTTCCGTGGAACAGTACAAGAGGCCAAGGACGGTGAGGTCCGAGTGGGAATGGAGCGGTGAATTGAAATGACAGGCGACCGGAAGCTCGGGGTCACCCTTACGGACTGAACGGAGGTGTTCCGCAAAGCGGTCACCCAATCTGCGTTTGGTCTCCCCAATGTAGAGGAGACCGCATCGTGAGCAGCGAATACAGTATACTAGATTGCGAGAAGTACAAGTAAATCGCTGTTTCACCTGGAAGGGGTGTTTGGGGCCCTGGACAGTGGGGAGGGGGGAGGTATAGGGGCAGGTGTTACATCTCCTCCGCTTGCACGGGAAGGTGCCAGGCGAAGGGGAAGGGCTGTTGGGGGTGATAGAGGAGTGGACTAGGGTGTCTCGGAGAGAGCGGTCCCTGCGGAATGCTGAAAGGGGAGGGGAGGGGAAGATACGTTCGGTGGTGGGATCACTTTGGAGGTAGCGGAAATGCCGGAGGATGATCCGTTGAATGTGGATGCTGGTGGGGTGAAAGGTGAGGACAAGGGGAACCCTATCGTGGTTCCGGGAGGGAGGGGCAGGGGTGAGGGCAGAGGTGCGGGAGATAGAACTGACACGGTCGAGGGCAGTGTCCACCACGGTAGAGGGGAATCCTCGGTTGCGGAAAAAGGAAGACATGTCTGAAGCACTGGTGTGGAAGGTGGCATCGTCGGAGCAGATACGGCGGAGGCGGAGAAACTGGGAGAATGGAATAGAGTCCTTACAGGAAGCGGGGTGGGAGGAAGTGTAGTCCAGGTAGCTGTGGGAGTCAGTGGGCTTGTAGTAAATGTTGGTCGATAACCTATCCCCAGAGATGGAGACGGAGAAGTCGAGGAAGGGAAGGGAAGAGTCAGAGATGGACCATGTGAAGGTGAGGGAAGGGTGGAAATTGGAGGCAAAGTGAATGAAATTGTCAAGTTCGGGGCGAGAGCAGGAAACGGCACCGATACAGTCATCAATGTATCGGAAAAAGAGGTGAGGGAGGGGACCCGAGTAGGACTGGAACAAAGATTGTTCCACATAGCCCACGAAAAGGCAGGCATAGCTAGGACCCATGCGGGTACCCATGGCAACACCTTTGATTTGGAGGAAATGAGTGGAGTTAAAGGAGAAGTTGTTCAATGTGAGAACAAGTTCAGCCAGGCGGAGGAGGGTCGTGGTGGATGGGGACTGGTCGGGCCTCTGTTCAAGGAAGAAGCGGAGTGCCCTCAGGCCATCCGGGTGGGGGATGGAGGTGTAGAGGGATTGTACGTCCATGGTGAAAAGGAAGCGGTTGGGGCCAGGAAACTGGAAACTGTTAAAGTGGCGGAGGGCGTCCGAAGAGTCGCGGATGTAGGTGGGAAGAGACTGGACAAGGGGAGAAAAGATAGAGTCAAGATAGGAAGAGATAAGTTCCGTAGGGCAAGAACAGGCTGAAACGATGGGTCTACCAGGGCAGTCCTGTTTGTGGATCTTGGGAAGGAGGTAGAAGCGGGCTGTGCGGGGTTGGGGAACTATGAGGTTGGTGGCAGCGGGGGGAAGATCTCCAGAGGAGATGAGGTCAGTGACAGTCTTGGAAACGGTGGTTTGATGTTCGGTAGTGGGGTCATGGTCCAGGTGCAGGTAGGAGGAGATGTCGGAGAGTTGGCGTTCAGCTTCCGCTAGGTAGAGGTCAGTACGCCAAACAACAACAGCACCACCCTTGTCAGCGGGTTTAATGACAATGTCAGCCTGGAGAATCTTTGCTGCACTCCTTCCATGGCAAGAACGTCCTTCCTCAGGTAAGGCGACCAAAACTGCACACAATACTCAAGGTGTAGTCTCACCAAGGCCCTATACAACTGCAGCAAGACATCCTTGTTCTTGTACTCGAACCCTCTTGCTACGAAGGCCAACACACCATTTGCCTTCTTAACTGCCTGCTGCATGCTTACCTTCAGTGGCTGGTGCACAAGAACACCCAGGTCTCTTTGCACTTCCCCTTCTCCCAATCTATTGCCATTCAAATAATAATCTGCCTTCCTGTTTTTGCCACCAAAGTGGATAACCTCACATTTATCCACATTATAGTGCATTTGCCACGTTTCTGCCCAATCACCCAACCTGTCCAAATCGTACTGGAGTTTCACGGCATCCTCCTCACAGCATACCCTCCCACCCAGCTTTGTGTCGTCTGCAAATTTGGAGATATTACATCCAATTCCCTCGTCCAGATCATTAAAAAATATTGTGAACAGCTGGGGTCCTAGGACCGATCCTTGCGGTACCCCACTAGTCACTGCCTGCCACTCGGAAAACGACCCGTTTATTCCAACTCTTTGCTTTCTGTCCACCAACCAGTTCTCTATCCAAGTCAATACCTTGCCCCCAATCCCATGTGCCTTAATTTTGCACGCTAATCTCTTATGCGGGACCTTATCGATAGCCTTCTGAAAGTCCAAATACACCACATCCACTGGTTCTCCCTTATCTATTTTACCAGTTACATCCTCAAAAAATTCCAGTAGATTTGTCAAGCATGATTTACCTTTTGTAAATCCATGTTGATTTTGTTCGATCCAGTCACTGCTTTCCAAGTGCTCTGCTATTACATCTTTTATAATGGGCTCTAGCATTTTCCCCACTACCGATGTCAAGCTTACCGGTCTATAATTCCCCGCCTTTTCTCTACCACCTTTTTTGAATAGTGGGGTAACATTAGCTACCTGCCAATCCATGGGTACCGTTCCAGAGTCTATTGAGTTCTGGAAGATGACCAGCAATGCATCTACTATTTCTAGGGCCACTTCCTTAAATACTCTGGGATGTAGATTATCAGGCCCTGGGGATTTATCGGCCTTCAGTCCCATCAATTTTCCTAACACCATTTCCCTACAAATACTGATTTCTTTCAGTTCCACCCTTTCATCAGACCCTATGTTCCCCGGCATCTCTGGGAGGTTATTTGTGTCTTCCTTTGTGAAGACAGAACCAAAATATGTATTTAGTTGGTCAGCCATTTCTTTGTTCCCCATTATAAATTCCCCCGATTCTGACTGTAAGGGACCTACGCTTGACTTCACCAATCTTTTTCTCTTCACATATCTATAAAAGTGTTTACAGTCAGTTTTTATGTTCCCTGCTGGCTTGCTCTCATATTCTATTTTCCCTTTCTTAATTAATCCCTTTGTCCTCCTTTGTTGAATCCTAAACTGCTCCCAATCCTCAGGATTATTGCTTTTTCTGACCAATTTATATGCCCTCTCCTTCGACCTTATGCTATCCCTAATTTCCCTTGTTAGCCACAGTTGGGTCACCTTTTTTGTTTTATTTTTATGCCAAACTGGGATGAACAAATTCTGTAGTTCATCCATTCGGTCTTTGAATGTTTGCCATTGCCTATCCACCGTCAACCCTTTGAGTACCATTCCCCAATCAATCCTACCCAACTCGCTCCTCAGACCATCGTAGTTTCCTTTATTTAAATTGAGGACCCTTGTCTCTGAGTCAACTGCTTCATTCTCCAACTTAATGAAGAATTCGATCATATTATGATCGCTCCGACCCAAGGGGCCTCGTACAACAAGATTGCTAATTAATCCTTTCTCGTTACATAATCCCCAGTCTAAGATGGCCTGATCTCTGGTTGGTTCCTCGACATATTGGTCCAGGAAACCATCCCGTAAACACTCCAGGAATTCCTCCTCCACAGTATTGTTACTAATTTGGTTGGCCCAATCTATATGCAGATTAAAGTCACCCATGATGACTGCTGTGCCCTTATTGCACGCTTCTTTAATTTCCCTTTTAATGCCATCCCCAACCTCCGCCTTACTGTTTGGAGGTCTATAAACCACTCCCACTAACATTTTTTACCCTTAGTATTCCTCAATTCTACCCATACAGATTCCACCTCATCAGAGCTAATACCCTTCATTACAATTGTGTTAATCCCTTCTTTAACCAGTAATGCTACCCCACCTCCCTTTCCTTTTTGCCTATCTTTCCTGAATATCAAATACCCCTGGATGTTGAGTTCCCAGTCCTGGCCTTCCTTGAGCCACGTTTCCGTAATCCCAACCAAATCGTATTTGTTTACTTCTATTTGTGCAGCCAATTCATCCACCTTATTACAAATGCTCCTCGCATTAAGACACAAAGCCTTCAGGCTTGTTTTTTTAATGCTCTTAGACCTATTAGAATTATTATTTACTGTGGCCATGTTTGATTTAAACCGTTGATTTCTCTGACTGCCACTTTTGTTTTTCTCTTTCCTATCTTTTGCTTTTATCCTTGTTTCCCTTTCCTCTGTCTCCCTGCTCAGGTTGCCAACCCCCTGCCATTTTAGTTTAAACCCTCCCCCACAGCAGTAGCAAACACTCCCCCTAGGACATTGGTTCCAGCCCTGCCCAGGTGCAAACCGTCCGGTTTGAACTGGTCCCACCTCCCGCAGAACCGGTTCCAATGTCCCAGGAACTTGAATCCCTCCCCCTGGCACCATACCTCTAGCCACGTATTCATCTGAAGTATCCTTCTATTTCTACTCTGTCTAGCATGTGGCACTGGCAGCAATCCTGAGATTACTACCTTTGAGGTCCTATTTTTTAATTTATCTCCTAACTCCCTATATTCTGCTTTTAGGACCTCATCCCGCTTTTTACCTATATCGTTGGTGCCTATATGCACCACGACAACTGGCTGTTCACCCTCCCCTTCCAAGTTGTTCTGCAGCTGCTCGGAGACATCCTTGACCCTTGCACCAGGGAGGCAACACACCATCCTGGAGTCTCGCTTGCGGCCGCAGAAATGCCTATCTATTCCCCTTACAATTGAATCCCCTATTACTATAGCTCTACCCCTCTTTTTCCTCCCATTCTGTGCAGCAGAGCCACCCCTGGTGCCAGGAAGTTGGCTGCTGCTGCCTTCCTCTGATAAGCCATCCCCCCCAACAGTACTCAAAGTGGTGTATCTGTTGGAGAGGGGGATGGCCACAGGGGACCCCTGCACTACCTGCCTGCGCCTAGTACTCTGCCTGTTGGTCACCCATTCCCTTTCTTCCTGTCCAACAGATTCAAAACCCCTATCACTATTGCTATGAGTTCGAGCAGTACACCAATAATGTTGCAAGAGATCACACGTCCAGCCACCCGCAGATGATCAGTCCAGCATTGATTGTAGGTCCTCGTAGGCGAGGTGACTGGCCAAACCACCTCCTTCTGACTGCAGCCTGATCCTGGTAGGCGAGGTGACTGGCCAAACCACCTCCTTCTGACTGCAGCCTGATCCTGGTAGGCGAGGTGACTGGCCAAACCACCTCCTTCTGACTGCAGCCTGATCCTGGTAGGCGAGGTGACTGGACAAACCACCTCCTTCTGACTGCAGCCTGACCCTGGTAGGAGAGGTGACTGGCCAAACCACCTCCTTCTGACTGCAGCCTGATCCTGGTAGGCGAGGGGACTGGCCAAACCACCTCCTTCTGACTGCAGCCTGATCCTGGTAGGCGAGGTGACTGGCCAAACCATCTCCTTCTGACTGCAGCCTGATCCTGGTAGGCGAGGTGACTGGCCAAACCACCTCCATCTGACTGCAGCCTGATCCTGGTAGGCGAGGGGACTGGCCAAACCACCTCCTTCTGACTGCAGCCTGATCCTGGTAGGCGAGGTGACTGGCCAAACCACCTCCTTCTGACTGCAGCCTGATCCTGGTAGGCGAGGTGACTGGCCAAACAACCTCCTTCGGACTGCAGCCTGATCCTTCTGGCGAGGTGACTGGCCAAACCATCTCCTTCTGACTGCAGCCTGATCCTGGTAGGCGAGGTGACTGGACAAACCACTTCCTTCCCACTGCAGCCTGATCCTGGTAGGCGCAGTGACTGGCCAAACCACCTCCTTCTGACTGCAGCTTGATCCTGGTAGAAGAGGTGACTGGCCAAACCACCTTCCCACTGCAGCCTGATCCTCGTAGGCGAGGTGACTGGCCAGGCCACCTCCTCCTGACTGCAGCCTGATCCTGGTAGGCGAGGTGACTGGCCAAACAACCTCCTTCTGACTGCAGCCTGATCCTGGTAGGCGAGGTGACTGGACAAACCACTTCTTTCCCACTGCAGCCTGATCCTGGTAGGCGAGGTGACTGGCCAAACCACCTCCTTCTGACTGCAGCCTGATCCTGGTAGGCGAGGTGACTGGCCAAACCACCTTCCCACTGCAGCCTGATCCTGGTAGGCGAGGTGACTGGCCAGGCCACCTCCTTCTGACTGCAGCCTGATCCTGGTAGATGAGGTGACTGGCCAAACCACCTCCTTCTGACTGCAGCCTGATCCTCGTAGACGAGGTGACTGACCAGGCCACCTCCTTCTGACTGCAGCCTGATCCTCGTAGGCGAGGTGACTGGCCAAACCACCTCCTTCTGACTGCAGTGCTGATATCTTTTAGTCACTGTCTTTTATACAGTTCTTGTTCTTCTCTGTAGATTTCCATCATGCAGGCTGTGAGGGGCGTTCCTCCAATGTTTGGCTTAAGTTGTCTGAGCTGTCAATCTCTCAAACATACACATCTTGTGTCAGCCGACCATTTGGTCACAATACACATTGTGCAAAACTCGTTAACTCATGTCCTGTTTTGCAGAACTCCCAAGGTCTGTCTCCTCCCTTCAGCTACAGATGTCTTGTTTCATGACCCTGGGCCTCAAGGCCGTTCACCCCAATTGTCTGAAGAGGTACCTGTCTTTGTAATGCCCAACCGTTTGTTCCTGCTCAGGATCTGTCACTTCCTTAACTGATCAACAGCTTGCAGCCGTCACAGCTCAGTCACAGCAGTTTATTCAGCACGCTTATTTTCTTACAGAATGCAGGCCCTATCGGAACCCGCATAGTCTTCCATCCATTAATTTTACTGCATGCAAAATCAGGTGGGCTTCCTCATGGGCATATATTCCACCCCACCTGATTTTCTTGTATGTACTGCGCCCATCTGGTCCAACCACCCCCCCCCCCCCGCCCCCCCAGAACCGGGAACAGCAAAATCTGCCCTGTAGTTTTGAACATGATTCCATTCTTCCAGCTGACACAGGAAGAGGTGGAATGTTATTCTTTGACAATCTAAAAAATTGTAAATGGGAGCAGCAACAGCCTATCAGATTCAGCTCCCCTGACACCAAAATATTGGGCCTCCCAAACTGAATTCAAAACCAAGTTCAAAGCTGAACAATGTTCTGACACTCATTACAAGTGCTCCAGTGTTTCAGCTGTACAGTTTTTCAAGACAATTTGTAAAGCTTCTGGTTAAAGGTCAAGGACAATTATGGTGTTGTACTGGAGTCAACTGTCTTACTCAGTTCAAGATATTATTATTGTTGATCTTTCAACTTCAGAGACCGATGTTGCTTGCTGTCATAGTATGCTGTCATGGTATAATCAATACAATATGCGACTGTCTAGCACAGCACTGCTAACTAAACAATCAATGTTGATTACTGCTATCTGGGCATTATTTACCTATCAAGGGAATATTTCAGAGTGAAGCATTGATTTTGAGTGGGCGTTAAAAATAGCTAGGCTTAATACTGATGAAAAAATTGGGTCTAAAATTGAGTTGCTCACCCCCATAGCTGCCATCTTTGATCTTGTCATAATTTATGGGATAAAAACAGAAAATGCTGGAAATACTCAGCAGGTCAGACAGCATTTGTGGAGAGAGAAACAGAGTTAACGTTTCAGGTCAATGACCCTTCATCAGAAATTTATGGAGCTGGATTTTCATGGGGAAGGCGGGTTGAGGGCAGTGGGGCTCCATTGCGGGCAGGAAACCCAGGAGAACGGGTTTCCCGCAGGCCTGGCCGACTTTAATGACAGGGCCTGATTTGCAACTGAAGCCTCTGTTTCCAGCCCGCAGCCAGCCAGATGGCGAGGCTGGCTGGCTCCGGGCAGGTAGCCCTGCGGCACTAGGACGCACAGAGGAAGGAGGGAGGGATCAGGTGGGGGCCGGTGCCGGCTGCCGGAAGACCAGGGGAGGAGGCAACAGAGGAACACGGCCTCCAGAAGACCGGGGGGGGGGGCGGGGGGGGGTTGGCGGGGGGAGGAGGCACATGAAGATCGAGGCTGTTGAGGGACCAGGGTGGGGGAGGGAAGGCAGGCAAGTAATTGGGGCTGTTGAGGTACCGGGGGTAGACAACAGGCGATCACAGCCATCGAGGGACTGGGGCTGGGTGCGGTAGGAAAGTGATCCGGGCCATCGATGGACCGGGGAGGAGGCAGGCAAGTGACCTGGACTGTTGAGAGACCGGGGTGGGGGTGGTGAAGGCAGGCAAGTGAGCGGGGCTGTCGAGGGACAGCGGGGGGGGTAGGGGGGATGCAGCGGAGGCAAGAGATTGGCGCCGGCCACCGGAAGATCGTGGCCAGAAGATAGTAATAGACTTCAAGAGGTCATAGGCAGGCTGGTGGAATGGGCAGTCACATGGCAGATGGAAGTCAACGTAGAAAAGTGTGAGGTGATACATTTTGGTAGGAAGATTGAGGAGAGACAATACACACTACATGGTAGAATTTTTAAGTGGGTGCAAGAACAGAGGCCTGGGGGTGTTTGTGCACAAATTTTTGAAGGTGGCAGGACAGATTAACAAAACAGTTAATGAGCATAGGGATCCTGGGCTTTATAGACAGTGGCTTAGGGGGTGAAATTGGGTGCCTTTGCATCTCCCATGGGGACGCTAATGGGATGCAAATGGCTTTGCCACTGGGCGCGGGGCTGACATCAACTGCTGCCATATTCGGCGGGAGTTTTGCTGCGGCGCTACGGTTTTGTGCCCTGATCTCCTTTGCCCGGAGATTGTGACCTCATCACCATGCGCATTGCCCCGGCAGCGCCCCGGACCCGAAATTGACTTCCGCCCCCCGCAGCAGCGCCGGTCGAAAACGCCGACAGCTGCAGGATGCGTGCATCGGGCGGCCGGTCGCTTCAGGGGCGATGATTAAAGGTGAGGCGGCTGAGATATGTAAAACAAAAACTTACCTTTCTTCTAGTTTTTTTCGCAGGTTCCTGCTTGAGTGCCGGGCTGATCACGCAGGATCGCGGCTGCATTGGGGGTCCAGGTAGGTACTTTTTAAATTGCAGAGCCTGCAGTGCTGGCCCTTCCCTTTAAGGGAGGGAAGGAGCATTTGAACGCGGCAGCGCTGCACAGCCCAGTGTGCAGCGCTGCTGAAGTCCCCGCCCGTGGCGCGCTCCGACAGTAGTGCCCTAAGAAGGCAGAGGAGCGCTTGATTTAGCGCTCCACCTCCCTTTGGGATGCTAAAACTTAATTTTGCTGGCACCGCCGCTAATTAGCGTCGGGTTAAAATGCTAGCGCCCAGGCGATGTTAGCGCCACAAAATGGTCAATACCGAATTTTTCCCCCATAGAGTACAAAAGCCAGGAAGTTATGTTAAACCTTTATAAATAAAATAGTTCGGCCCCAGCTGAAGCATTGGGTTGGATTTTGCTGGGCCCGAGGAGGCGGGTTTGAAGGCGAGTCAGGTGGGAAAGTTGGCAAAAATGGCGTTGGGCTCTGATCCCGCCTCCAACCCACCTCTGAGCAACTTTCCCGATGGTGGCCTTTCAGACCCTGTTTCGATCCCACCTCCAAGAGGCGGGATAGGCACTTAAGGCACTTATCAACCACTTAAGTACCTCTATAATGCCATTTTGAGAGGCCTTTCTCAGTTTAACACATTTCCCGCATGCTGCACGTCTCCCCTTGAACCGCCAGCTAATCCTGGCGGGCTCATAAGTGGATGGCTTACTAACAGCTGCAGCTCCACCATGAAAAAGGCATTTTCCACAATGATCATTTGCAGGTGGCAGAACATTCTTTTCTGGGAGAACTTTTTGCAGGCCTACTCTTTTTGGAAGTTTTGAAGCTGAGATCCATCTCCACTGTGACCTCCTGGGAAACCCTAACTTGACTGAGCGCTTCCTCAACTGAGATATATACCTGCAGCATGGGAATCATTTATTTGCTTTCCTCCTGGCCCGCAGATTCGGATGAAGACCAGCCACGGCAGCATCAGAACCCGGAACAACAGCAGCACCAACAGCAGCAGCAGCAACAGGAGCTCCAAGCTGCTGCTTACGCACCTGAAGCTGCACAGGCCATAAGGCGCCTGCGCAGGGAATGATGTCGCACAGGAGATACCCCCAAAACAGGGTCTACAGACAAAGGATGAGCTACCTCAACATGACTGAGCAGCAGTGCCAAAGGAGGCTCAGACTTTAGTGAGAGGTAGTGGGTGACATCTGCGCACTGCTGCAGCAAGGCCTGGAGCCCAGAGGAGCGGGTGGACACCCCTTACCAGTGGCTGTCAAAGTCACAACCGCACTCAACATTTTTGCTTCAGGCTCATTCCAGGGATCAACAGCGAACATCAGCGGCATCTCCCAGGCGGCCGCACACACTTGCATCACGCAGGTAACCGATGCCCTCTTTGCCAACGTGCACAATTACATCAACTTCTCCAAGGATCAAGCAAGTGTAACCGCACATGCGGTTGGCTTTGCTAATCTGGCAGGGTTTTCAAGGGTGCAGGGCATCGTAGACTGCACACATGTGGCCCTTAAGGCACCCCATCACAATCCAGGTATTTTTGTCAACCACAAGGGCTTCCATTCCCTCAACGTGCAGCTGGTGTGTAACCACAATAAGGAAATTTTGCATGTTTGCGCCAAGTATCCTGGCAGTTGCCATGACTCCTTCATCCTGCAGCAGTCTAGTGTGCCTCCACTCTTCAGTCTGCCAGACCAACTTTGCGGATGGCTACTTGGAGACAAGGGCTATCCCCTGAAGACGTGGCTAATGATGCCATTGAGGAGGCCATCCAACAAAACTGAGGAGCGCGACAACTCCAGCTACATTTCCACCAGATCCATCATCGAACAAACCATTAGCTTGCTGAAGATGCGATTCAGATGCCTTGATAGATCAGGTGGAGCCTTGCAGTATTCAGCAGCCAGGGTCTCCAGAATTGTCGTGGTCTGCTGTGCACTTCACAACATGGCACAGCATCATGGCTTGCAGCTACCTGCGGTACAAGTGGCTCATCGCATAGCCTCCTCAGATGAGGAGGAGGAGGAGGAGGAGGAGGAGGAGAGTGACAACGAACAGCTTGCGGAGGCGCATCAACCAGCGGTAGCAGCACGAGAGAACATTGCTGCTCGGGATGCAAGGGATGCATTGATCTTGGCCAGCTTTGCTTAGGCTGCCCAATCAAACACATTTGCCTCGCACCATCGACAATGGAGAAGAACCTGCGGCTTTCTATCACTTCGACCACCATATTGACAATTCCAATTCGCTCTAAGCCCTCAATGTGGAAGTCCCATTTGCAAAATGACACAGCCCACAACTTCAGCAGTTTGCCATCAAGTCATTTTAGAACATTAATTCACAGATGGCATTTCAGAATTAAACACAACAGAACACCTGAGTGACAACTCTTATGACTACTTGTGCTTTATCTTCCTCTTACATGTGCTCCTACGTGGTTCTTCCCCTGTGGCTTCAGCAGATGCGGAGGCCCCTTGCTCACTTTCACACTGCACCTGCCTCGACACCTTTGGCGAGCGTCCTCTGGGGTTGCGAGCCTGTGAGGGCTCGGCAACAGTCTGCTGCTCCTATGGCTGTGCAGGGACTGAATCGCCGATCTCAGTTAGGTGAGGACCCTGGTAGGGCTTTGACCGAGGGCTCTGCAGTGGCATGGTCATGTGAGTGCTTGGAGAGGAGCCACCACTTCCTTGTTCTCTGCCACCAACATCCCTCTCGTGGGTCAGCCCCACTTCAGAGCTAGCAAGTGGCTTGACAGCACCTTGCTGCACTTCAGGTGAGCCATGAGGGTCCGTTTCTGCACTTGAACTCCTACTCCAGAGGACTTCCATGAAGGTCTGGTTTCTCTGCTCAATAGCTGACCATTGCACCACTAGAGGTGTCAGTCTATTCTGAACAATGACCATGTTTACAAGACCCTGGCAACTTAGCTCCTCCATGGCCGTAGCCATCCTCTCCTCCACCGTAGCCATCCTCTCTATGGTAGCCAGCGTTACCACGGAGGTAGCCATCCTTTCCACGGAGGTTGCCACCCTTTCCATGGTGATGCGTTCATGCGCCAATGCTTCCACAAAGGCTCTGCTCATGTTAGCGATGGACTCCTCCATCCGCTCCACACTCGCAGTGACCCTGGAGACAAAACCTGCCAGAAACTCCTGCACCTGTTCCTAGAGTTCCAGCACCGCTCTCCTTCTGGATGGACCTGGAGGCAGAGGGTCGACATGCAGCTGAGCCGAGCTGGGAGAGTCCTGCGCCCTCCGACAAGGACTCTTCACTGCTGTCCCTGTCTCCACCATCTGCTGATGCTCACTTGAGAGCTGTGATACACCAGGTGTCAACACTACTCTACCTCCCGAAGGTCCCACCGAGGTGTGAGTGTCTGCGCTGGTGCTGGGTGTGCTGAATTCTGCTGACGCTGCACCCTCAGAGGTTGCAGCTTCCTCTGAGGAGTCTGGTGACTCAGGCTGTTCCTCCTGGACAGTGGGGAGGGGGGCTGTCGATGGTCCTGTGGGGGAGTAAAGAAAAAAGTTAGACATGTGAGATAAATTTTGCATGCACATTGAATTGTGCAGATGATCATAAGTCAATCTGTTAGAGCATTAGAATCAACATCAGTCACTCATGCAATGTCAATGAGGGAGATGCCAAACTATTCTGTCACCAGCTTGCTCTGATGCGCCCGTCTGTCTGTCCCCCACTTGCGCATCCTCCGCAACTCCCACAATCTCCAGGGCCGCCTCTGTTAAGTCTGTGTGTCCCAGTTATGCTTATTATAAATCACTGGACACAGACCACAAGAATAACTTTAACAGGTCTTTACTATTCGGAAGTCAGGGCTGAACTGCCCAGCAAATCCCTACACAACACTTATATACCGGTATGGTCACCACCGGTATTACAGTATACAGCAGCCAAGAGAAAGTAGTACATCTCTTAAGGTAGTTCTCTTAAGGTGGAACAGGTTACATACACCACAATCCTCCCTTTTTAGCTTAACAGTTATATCCCCATTTAACATAACATAATAACATATATATATATACAACTTCATGCAAAACAGTTCAAAGATTCAGTCTCTGAGGAGGCCTCCTGATTCGAGTTGGATAACGCCTTTCAGGGGTCTCTGATTCTCGTTGCTGGGGTGACTCATCTAGTTGGTCTCTTATGGATTGGACATCATCATCAGGTACATTCACTTCTGAGGTAGATGTTTCAGGTTCACGAACTTCTTCCACGGTTGTCTCTGCCGTAACCATAGGTTCGACCCTTGTTCTCGATTCTACCAGTTGGTCAGCATGACTCCGTATTACATTTTCACCAATATCTACCGTGTACATCAGGGGTCCTTGTCTGGCCCGAATTGTTCCAGATGCCATTTCTCGTTTTTATAGTCCCGGGCTAACACTGGTTGTCCTATTTCGAAACTCCGAGTGGGCTTGTCATTTATATGCTAGAACTGTTTGTTTTCAACTTCCCTCCGCACATTTGGTTTTAACTAGTCCAACCTGGACCGCAACCTCCTATTATAGAACATCATGGCAGGACTTTGGTTTGTCACTGCATGAGTGGCGTTTCGATATGCCAGTAGGAATTTGTCCACCTTGTGTTGTAGTGGAATCTGATCTTCGCTCATGGCCTTTATTGCTTTTTTGAACGTTTGTACAAATCTCTCGGCCAACCCGTTTGTAGCCGGATGATATGGGGCAGAGGTATAATGTTTCATCCCATTCTTCTTCATGAATTTCTGGAATTCTTCTGACATGAACTGCGGTCCGTTGTCTGAACATATTTGTTCTGGCAATCCATTTCTTGCAAATATCATTCTTAGCACCACGATCGTCTTTTCCGAGGTAGTAGTAGTCATCTTAATCACTCCTGGCCATTTAGAATGTGCGTCCACTGCAATTAAAAACATGGAGTCCATGAATGGACCAGCAAAGTCAATATGTACACGTTGCCATGGGGTTGAAGGCCATTCCCATGGATGCAGCGGTGCAATCGGAGGTGCATTTTGCACTTTTTGGCACCCTGAGCAGCTTTTCGTCAGATCCTCTATCTGTTGGTCGATACCCGGCCACCACACATAAGCCCTAGCAAGGCTTTTCATCCTGACTCCCCCCAGATGACCTTCATGCAGTTCCTTTAGAACTCTCTCTCTTAACTTAGGAGGAATAATCACCCTTGTTCCATACATCAATGTTCCTTGACAGACGGACAGCTGTTCTCGTCTTGCTGAGAATGCCAGTAACAGTGGATCACCATGTGCTGGCCACCCCTTCACTGTCACTTCGTAGACCCGGGACAGTGTCGGGTCGTTCCTGGTTTCTCTTTCAATACTTGCATTGGTGACTGGTAAACATTCGATGATGGTCGAGTGAAATAATTCAACAGGGTCAACCATCGGTGCCTCCTCCTCTGTAGGTAGTGGCAGGCGCGACAGCCCATCAGCATTACCATGCTGCTTTTACCTTTGAATTCAATCTGATATTGATGTGCCCCTAGGAAAAGGGACCATCTCTGGAGTCTCTGTGCTGTCATCACCGAAACACCCTTCTTAGGGTTGAAAATGGATACCAACGGCTGGTGGTCTGTCAGAAGCGTAAACTTTTGGCCCTGCAGGTAATGATTAAACTTCTTTACTCCCCACACAAGGCTGAGAGCCTCCCTATCTATCTGAGCATAGTTGCGCTCAGCGGAGGTCAATGATCTGGATGCGAACGCAACTGGCCTCTCCAGGCCATTTGGCAACTTGTGTGAGAGTACTGCCCCAATACCATATGGAGAAGCATCACAAGCCAAATGAATAGGCAGCGTTGGGTTGAAGTGAGCCAACACTTCCTCTGAGGTGATCAATGCCTTGCTTTTGCGAAAGGCCCTCTTACAGTCCGCGCTCCACTTCCATGGTACTCCCTTCTGCAAAAGAGCGTTCAGCGGGTGCAGCACCGTGGATAAATTTGGCAGAAACTTATGGTAATAGCTAATCAACCCTAGGAACGACCTCAACTGGGATACATTATCCGGTGCGGGAGCCTTCACAACAGCTTCGATCTTGTCAGGAGACTTATGAAGCCCCTCCTGGTCAATGACATGACCACAGTACGAGATCCGCTTCTGAAAGAACTCACATTTCTAGCGATTAACTCGAAGTCCATATTCTTTCAATCTGGTGAGCACCAGTTCCAAATTTGTAAGGTGTTCCTCGTCATCATCTCCTGTAATCAGAATATCGTCCAGGTAACATTGTGTGCCTGGAATTCCCTGTAATACCTGCTCCATGGCCCTCTGCCAAATTGCTGGAGCCGATGCCACTCCAAAAACCAGTCTATTATACCGGTACAAGCCTCTATGCATGTTGATCGTGAGATACTGGCGTGACTCTTCCTCAACTTCCATCTGTAAGTACGCCTGCACCAGGTCTATCTTGGTGAAGTGTTTCCCGCCAGACAACGAAGCGAAGATATCCTCAATCTGCGGAAGCGGATACTGCACCGTGTGAAGCACCGGATTAACAGTGATCTTGAAATCTCCACAGATGCGAACCTTCCCCGGTTCCCCCGGCTTGTTGCTCGATGAACGCTTCATGACGGGGACAATGGGCGTGGCCCACTCACTCCAGTCTACCTTAGACAGTACTCCTGAACGTTCTAGCCCTTCCAGCTCAGCTTCCACAGCAGGTCGTATCGCATAAGGTACCGGTCTGGCTTTGAAAAATTTCGGGTTTGCATGTTCTTCAACCTTGATGTTTGCCGTAATTCCTCTCAGTATTCCCAGTCCCTGTTGGAACACCTCTTTTGCATCGTCCAATATTCTGGACAATCGTTTAGGTTTGACATCTTTTTTACCGGAATCTACCGTTAGTGCTTTTAAGGAATGCCAGTCCATATTTATTTTCCTAATCCACTCCCGTCCCAGTAGTGGTGGACCTCCCTCAGGTAGCACATATAAGTCCATTCCTCGGCTTTCTTTGCCCTTGTGGACCACCTTTACCTCTATCTTCCCGATGGGGTATACTCTTTGCCCCGTGTATGTTTTCAATACAATCTCCGTATCCCGTAGGGGAATATGTGGGAATAACCTTTTGTAATCTTGCTTATTCATGACCGTCAATGCCGATCCAGTGTCCAATTCCATCTTCACTTGGACTTCTGCTATCTGAAGTGTGACCCAGATTGTTTGGAGGTCTGCTTCCTTACCAACATTGTGTACTCTTAGACTACCCAGTTCATTACTGCTGGAGTCTGAATTTGACTTCTGTTCGTTCGAACTGTTCTCTGTCACCTTGTGTACCTTTCTGTACTTTTCCTGCGGTGACTTTTTGTTGCTAGTCTTCTTTCCTGACCGGCATACTTTAGCTATGTGACCAAGCCTGCCACATTTTCTGCATTCCTGATTTTTGAACCAGCACTGGTTCTGATCATGCGTTGTCTTTCCACAACAATAACATTTTACTGTACCCAAGACCATTTGATTGGTGCTGAGTTCCGGTGACCGCAGCTGCATTTCCACAGTGCCTCTCGCTGCGGCTTCGTGCGATGCTGCAATAGTGACAGCTTTATCAAGCGTAAGATCATTCTCCTCAAGCAGTCGCTTTTGTGTTCCTTCTTTTAACAATCCACACACAAATTTATCTCTCAGCGCATCTGCTAGTCCTGTTCCAAACTGACAGTACTTTGATAGCTTACGCAGTTCAATTAAAAATTCAGCGTTGCTTTCGTCTTTCAGCTGCGTTCTTCTGTAAAATTTAAATCGTTCCGCTATCATCAGCGGCGTGGGGTTTAAATGATTTTTCAGGACAGTAACAATATTCGCGAAAGTCTGATCCGCCGGTTTATCTGGTGACAGAAGGTGCTTCAATAGCCCGTATGTCTTCGCACCCATTGAGCTTAATAAGGTTAGTGCTTTCTCATCATCTGGTACCTTATTTGCTTTACAATAAACTTCCATGCGTTCTACATACGTGGTCCAATCTTCGATATCACTATCAAAGGTATTAATGTTCCCATGTTTAGACATCCTTGCAAGTTTTTAAATGTTTCTTTTTCTCAATATGGCGGCTTCCCGCGCTTGTCTTCTTCCCCCGCCTACTAAAATGGCGGCTTCCCGCGCTTGGCGGTCTTTTCCGCGCTCGTCTTCTTCCCCCGCCGACTACAATGGCGGATTCCCGCGTTTGCCTTCTTCCCCCGCTTGCTGCAATGGCGATTGCCGTGCTGCTGCCATTCTCACCTCCCCAGCGGTTCTCATGCAGCCCGGTCCTTTACACCGGCTGCGTTTGAGTTCTCCGTGGCTCTCGTGCCTTAAGCTGCCCCAGTCGCTGCACCTCTCGGCCTCGGTTGCAGCCCGGCCCTTTTCACCGGCCGTGGTCGAGTTCTCCACCCTTTTTCCTCCGTTTTCCCTCCCCCACTCCACAGTCAATGCGGCCGACTTTCTGCTCATGTCGCTGATCGGCATACCCACCACCGTGGTAGAAGGGATGATGATTGCCTGTCACTGATGGAGGGCTTCGTGGTCAGAATTTTTCTTTTTAACCCGGGTTCTCGATGTCTCCCGTGCGATGGTGCTCAGCAGGATGATGAGGGCGGATGCCTCTTCTCGACGCCCGTTCTGAGGACAAAGCTGCCTTGGATGTAAAACTGCCGCAGGGTAAGATCGGACTCGTCGCCAATGTTAAGTCTGTGTGTCCCAGTTATGCTTATTATAAATCACTGGACACAGACCACAAGAATAACTTTAACAGGTCTTTACTATTCGGAAGTCAGGGCTGAACTGCCCAGCAAATCCCTACACAACACTTATATACCGGTGTGGTCATCACCGGTATTGCAGTATACAGCAGCCAAGAGAAAGTAGTACATCTCTTAAGGTAGTTCTCTTAAGGTGGAACAGGTTACATACACCACAGCCTCCTCTGCACTGGTGAGCTGGGCTGTTGAGGGTGGCCCTTTCCGGTCTTCGCCCTTTCTCTCTTATTGTGGGCTCTCTTTTCCTGCAATGAGGGACACAAGTGGCGTTTGAGTGCGAATGAAGGAGTGAGTGTAGAGAATCCATAGCATAGATGCTTAGAAGGAGACAAAGATGGAGTGAGGTCCCAAGACCAAGGGCCCTCCCTGTGTGTTGTAAGTTCTTGTCATAGCATCACAGTGATAGGGAGTGTGAGGGCTGCATAGTCGAATAGTTAAGTTAATGCGTACATAGAGGGAGAGGGAATGGTTAAGGGAGCAGGGATGTAAGGGTCAAGTGGGATGTGGAGGAGGAGGTTGGTAATGAAGAGTGCTGGTGATCCGTGGCGATGGGGAGCAGATTGAGGGTCATGGTGATGTAATACTCACTTTTTCTGTGCGGAGAAGGTCATGAAACCTCTTTCTGCACTGCAGCCAGGTTCTGCTGCACATTGAAATCGCATTCACCTCCTGTGCCACTTGCAGCCACACAGCTTTGTTCTGTTGGGGAGGCATTTTCCTCCCCGAAGAAGGAAACAGCACTTCCTTCTGAGCTCTTGCTCCCTCCACCAGAGCTTGGAGGGAGTCTTCATCAAAGCGGGGTGCACACTGGGGCCTTGAGCTTGCCATGTTTGCACCACTAACCCCTCAGAAGTCTCAGCAAAAAGTTGTCAGGCAGAAAATGGACCAAGGCTGCTTGCAGGCCTTAAATGTAGCTGCATAGATGACGTCATCAGAGGCGAGTTTCAGGACCAAAAGATTCATTGGGCCAGGGGTTCCCACACGCTGTAAATCAAGTGCCTAATTAGGGCAAAATTGGCCCGCCTCACATCGGAGGCATGGGTGGGACCCGCTGACCACCTGACCAGACCCCAACCCGCCCCCAATGACAAAATCCAGCCCATTGCGTCCAAATCTGGGCACCACACATTAGGAAGTCATTTAAATGAGGTCCTACCATTAAAATCAGCAGGACCTCTGGGTTAACTGCATTTCCGGATTTCCCGGCCACTATGACCCTCCCACCCCGACTCCCTCCCCGCCTCGCCATAAATATCGGGGCCAGATGATGAAACTGTAATTTTATTGTCGTTGTTGCTGTGTATCTTCGCACTCATTCCTTGGAAAATTGTGTGAAGTAGTGGAAGGATTCCAAGACTGGTTAACAGTCTTGACAGGCTGTGACATGAACACTTTTTTAAAATATTAATTCTCGGAATGTGTGCATCGCTAGCGAAGCCAGCATTTATTGCCCATCCCTAATTGCCCTTGAGAAGTGGGTGGTGAGCCGCCTTCTTGAACCGCTGCAGTCCGTGTGGCAAAGGTACTCCCACAGTGCTGTTAGGGAATGAGTTCCAGGATTTTGACCCAGTGACGATGAAGGAATGGCGATATATTTCCAAGTCAGGATGGTGTGTGACTTGGATGGAAACTCAGAGGCGACATTGTGCCCATGCGCCTGCTGCCCTTGTCCTTCTAGGTGGTAGAAGTCGCGGGTTTGGGAGGTGCTGCCGAAGGAGCCTTGGCAAGTTGCTGCAGTGCATCCTGTAGATGGTACACACTGCAGTCATGGTGTGCCGGTGGTGGAGGGAGTGAATGTTGAAGGTGGTGGATGGGGTGCCAATCAAGCGGACTGCTTTGTCCTGGATGGTGTCGCGCTTTTTGAGTGTTGTTGATGGTTGTGGCCATAACCATTTTTCATACCAGCCAAAGGGTGATTAGTCCTATACAGTGGGAGGGATTTCCAGGCTCCCACAACCCATATGATGAGGGACCCATCCCACGAATATCCTGCTGGATGTCAACCGAGAACATAGAGCCAGAGCTCCAGACTTCACTCGCCAGGACTGTCTGGAGCAAGGTTTGAATTCTGCACCTTCTGACTCAGAAGCAGGCAATATACTACTAAACCAAAGGCTCACTCATTGGTATTACTGTGAAGTAGTCATATTGTTAGCGAGGCATGTAAAGGTTCAATTAGATAAATATGCAGCCCTATATGTGCACATGTATTTGTGTATGTAAGAGCTAAATTGACATACCTACATCAAGGAGATAGAAAATAATGTTTGTATCCAATCTCATACATCAGCAATCCTACATTGTTTATCAAAATAGAACCTATCTGAAGAACATAAGAAGATAATAAGTAGGAGCAGGAGTAGGCCATTTGGCCCTTCAGGCCTGCTCTGCCATTCAATAAGATCATGGCTGATCTTCTACCTCATCTCTACTTTCCTGCACTTTCCCCATATCCCTTGATTCCCTTAATAGTCAAAAATCTATCGATCTATGCCGTGAATATACTCAACGACTGAGCCTCCACAGCCCTCTGGGGCAGAGAATTCCAAAGGTTCACCACCCTCTGAGTGAAGAAATTTCTCCTCATCTCAGTCCTAAATGGCTGACCCCTTATTCTGAGACTGTGACCCCTGGTTCTAGACTCCCCAGCCAGGAGAAACACCCTCCCTGCATCTACCCTGTCGAGCCCTGTAAGAATTTTGTATGTTTCAATGAGATCACCTCTCATTCTTCTAAACTCTAGAGAATATAGGCTTAGTCTACTCAATCTCTCCTCATAGGACAATCCCCCAATCCCAGGAACCAATCATTCACTTTGAATACAATTTCTACCCTTCCCTCACCTTCACATGGTCCATCTCTGACTCTTCCCTTCCTTTCCTCGACTTCTCTGTCTCCATTTCTGGGGATCGGCTATTGACAACATCCACTATAAGCCCACCGACTCCCACAGCTACCTGTGTAGGGGGTGGTGTTTTGAGTCAGCTTTGCCTCTGACTGTTTTGAGCAGTTCGAATCGCCCCCACACCCTTTGGTTCTAGACTCTGGACTTGGGTACAGGCTGCAATACAAAATTGGAGTAGACAACCGGTTTGGTACAAGAAAACTGTGTTTTATTAGAGTCACAATAAAATTACACACTTAGATTACTGGAGTAGTTACAGACATTCAAGAGTACACTTAATTAAGAATGGGGAACACATGGCACAACGAGGGAAAATCACATTAATAATCCCCCTACCCTTGTCCCACCCCCAATATCTAACTAACTAAATTATATTAAAAAGAGCCAGGGATCATGCTCACCAATAGAGGTTTCTTGACAGTTCGAATCCTGTCAGTTAAGCCGGTTGCGTTTTTGGGTTTCGCTCTTTGTGTCCTTTGGGGCCTGCCGTCTCCACGTGGTACTAGTCTTAGAATCTGTGAAGGTTCTTCAGTTGGGTGGAGTCCGCTGATGCCTCACGCAACATCATGGCGAGGGGGCACGGTGGGGCAGGCTCGACCGAAGACAACAAGGCCGCAACCGCAGCCCGACACGAGGACCGACCACGAGCACTGTGGTAACAAAAGGGCCGGGTAAACCATACCTTCAGATCATTACCACTACACAGGTAATGATCTAGGCCACTGCGACCGAGCCGACACCGAAGACCGCCAACCAAACCCCAACCGCAACAAAACCCGACGACCAGACCACCACCGGAAGAACAAAACCCAAAGTTTTCCACTCGACAAGTTAAGGTACCCAACAAAGTCTTTACTCTCCCTATTTCTAACTAAGAAAAGTGGGTACTTACCAGACAAATCCAGAACCGCGCCTATACCGCATCAGCGGACTCCACCCAACTGAAGAACCTTTGCAGATTCTAAGACTAGTACCACGTGGAGATGGCAGGCCCCAAAGGACACAAAGAGCGAACCCCAAAAACACAACCGGCTTAACTGACAGGATTCGAACTGTCAAGAAACCCCTATTGGTGAGCATGATCCCTGGCCCCTTTTAGCACAATTTAGTTAGATACTAGGGGTGGGACAAGGGTAGGGGGATTATTAATGTGATTTTCCCTCATTGTGCCGTGTTTCCCATTCTTAATTAAGTGTAATCTTGAATGTCTGTAACTACTCCAGTAACCTAAGTGTATAATTTTATTGTGACTCTAATAAACAGTTTTCTTGCACCAAACCAGTTGTCTACTCCAATTTTGTATCACAGCCAGTACCTAAGTCCAGAGCCTAGAACCAAAGGGTGTGGGAGCGATTCGAACCGCTCAAAACAGTCAGAGGCAAAGCTGACTCAAAACACCACCCCCTACACCTGGACTACACTTCCTCCCACCCCGCTTCCTGTAAGGACTTTGTTCCATTCTCCCAGTTTCTCCATCTCTGCTGCATCTGTTCTGACGGTGCCACCTTCCATACTAATGCTTCCGGTATGTCTTCCTTTCTCCTCAAGCAAGGATTCCCCTCTACTGTGGTTGACATGGTGCTTGACTGTGTCAGTTCCATTTCCCACACTTCTGTTCTCACCCCTTCCCCTCCTTCCCAGAAGCACAATATGATTCCCCTTGTCCTCATCTTCCACCCCACCAGCCTCCACATTCAATGAATCATCCTGCGCCATTCCCATCACCTCCAGCGTGATCCCACCACCAAACACATCTCCCCCCTCCCCCCACTTTCAGCATTCTGAAGAGATCGCTCCCTCCAGGATACCCTGGTCCACTCCTCTATCGCCTACAACACCCCTTCCCCTTTGCCCGGCACCTTTCCGTGCAAGTGTGGGAGATGCAACATCTGTCCTTTTGCCTCCTCCCTTCCCAATGTCCAGGGCCCCAAACTGTCCTTCCAGGTGAAACAGCGATTTAATTGTACTTCTTACATTTTGGTATACTGTATTCGCTGCTCACGATGCAGTCTTCTCTACATTGGGGAGTTCAAACGCAGATTGGGTGACTGCTTTGGGGAACACCTCTGTTCAGTCCGCAAGTGTGACCCCGAGCTTCCGGTCGCCTGTCACTTTAATTCTCCGCTCCACTCCCACTCTGATCTCTCCATCCTCAGCCTCTTACACTGTTGCAATGAATCTCAACGTAAGCTCGAGGGACAGCACCTCATCTTCCTATTAGGCTCTTTACAGCCTTCTGGACTTAACATCGAGTTCAACAATTCAACTGATTCAGACTATAACCTATATTTCTTTATATTTTCTTATTTTTTTCTCTTGTTTTCTCACATAGTAGCTGTTAATGATGCTGCCATCATCAATCACACCTCATCTACAGTCATTTTTTGTTTCTTAACTTGTCCCATTACCTCTCCTTTTGCCTTGTGTCAGTCAATCTCTCCTGCCTTCCATCCTTTATTCTTTCCTCCCCTCCTCCCTGCCCCTGCTTAAGAATCTCTCTTCTCTAACCTTTTCCAGTTCTGACGATGGGTCCCCAACTCAAAACATTGACTCTTTTTCCTCTCTCGTTGATGCTGCCTGACCTGCTGAGTGTTTTCAGCATTTTCTGTTGTTATTTCTGGGGAATCTTCGTTGCACTCCCTTAATGGCAAGTATCCTTCCTTAGGTAAGGAGACCAAAATACACCAGGTGTGGTCTCAACAGGGCCCGATATAATTGCAGTGAGACATCTTTACTCATATACTCAAATCCTCTTGTAATAAAGGCCAACATACTATTTGTTTTCCTAATTGCTTGCTGTACCTGCATGTTAACTTGCAGTGATTCATGTACAAGGACACCCAGGTTCCTCTGAACACCAACATATCCCAATCTTTCACCATTTAAAAAATACTCTGCTTTTCTATTTTCCTACCAAAGTGGATAACATCACATTTCTCCGCATTATATTCCATTTGCTATGTTCATGCCCACTCACTTAGCCTGTCTATATCCCCTTGAAGCATCCTCCTCACAACTTACATTCCCACCCAGCTTCATATCATCAGCAAACTTGGATATATTACTTTTGGTCCCCTCATCCAAGTCATTGATAAAGATTGTGAATAGTTGAGGCTCAAGCACTGATCCTTGCGGTACCCCATTAGTTACAGTCTGCCAACCCGAAAATAACCCGTCGTTTATTCCTACTCTGTTTTCTGTCCGTTAAGCAATCCTCAATCCATGCTAGTATATTACCTCCATCCCTTGAGCCCTAATTTTGTTTAGTAACCTCTTATGTGGCACCTTATTGAATGCCTTCTGAAAATCTAAATACACCACATCCACTGGTTCCCCCTTATCTATTCTGCTAGTTACAATCTCAAAAAATTCTAACAGATTTGGCAAACACGATTTCCCTTTCATAAATCCATGTTGACGCTGCCCAATCCTATTATTATTTTCTAAGTGCCCTGTTACCATGTCCTTAATAATAGATTCTAGCATTTTCCCTATTACTGATGTCAGACTAACTGGTCTGTAGTGTCCCATTTTCTCTTTCCCTCCTTTCTTAAATAGTGGGGTTACATTTGCTACCTTCCAATCCACAGGAACCATTATAGAATCTAAGGAATTTTGGAAAATGACAACCAATGCATTCACTATCTCTATAGCCACCTCTTTCTAGGATATAGGCCAACCAGGGGATTTATCAGCTTTCAGTCACATTAATTTCTCCAGTACTATTTTTTTTACTAATACTAATTTATTTCAGTTCCTTATTCTCGCTTGACCCTTGTTCCTCCATTATTTCCGGGAAGTTTTTTGCATTTTCTTCCATGAAGACAGACACATGATTTTGCCAGCGCTCAGGGGTTGGCTTTGGAGGCGGTACTGCTGGAAAAATCAAAAAGTTTGGCAGCAGGTCCTGAACTCGCTTCCAACCCATCTCCAATCTATTTTTCTGGGAGTCGGGTCCCCGATTTGCACAGGGACCCAACTCCTAACGGCAGGAAGAGGATTATAGGTGCTTAACTGCTTGTTACCAGGCAGTTAAGAGGCTTTTCCCAATTTTGACACTTCTACTGAGGGCTACCCAATGGTGGGAAATCCTGCCAGGTTATGTGTGGCATGCTGTGGGTCTACTGTAATGTTTGTGTAGCGATGACAGCTGCAGAAGTGGTGTGAAGGATTCAATGGTACACTGGTGAGTTGTAGAGGTAAGAAAATGTTGGGAGAGTCATTTTTAATGTGTTTAGAATTTTCTGTACGTGACAAGTTTTGAAGTGTTTGTGTAGTCCCACCTCATTGGGAGAATCTCTCTCACCAGAGGCAGATCACTTCTGTAACCTCACCTGCAGCTGCCATCTGTTTTACCCTAAGGAGAGATTCACTGGAGAGCCAGGGTGCAAGGGCTCACCTTTGTACAGTGATTGTCAGTGTTTACAGCACTGCAATGCTGTCAAACACTGAAAAAAATCATCTGTCAAAAAAAATGGTGGTGGCCCCTTTAAGAAAACCGGCAGATGACGTGCCATCAACTGACGTCATCTGACACTGGCTTTCTCTTAATTGGCCAGCAAGCCCACAGGGCGGGCTTCACAAGGCCAATTGATGCAAAATAGCATCTGTGCTTTGGACGTCGCTGGGGGCGGGACTAGAACCCAAAATGTAGCAGTCCCGCCCCCAACGCGCCTCTTCAGGTAAGATCCCGGCCAAAGTATTTGTTTAATTTCTCTGCCATTTCCTTATTCTCCATTATAATTTCTCCTGTCTCAGCCTGTAAGGGACCCACATTTACTTTCACTAATCTTTCCCTTTTTACATACCTATAGAAGCTTTTACCATCTGTTTTTATGTCTCTCGCTAGTTTACTCTCATATTCTATATTCCCTTTCTTTATCAATTTCTTGGTCCTCATTTGCTGAATTCTAAAATCCTCCCAATCCTCAGGCTTACAACTCTTTTTGTTAACATTATAAGCCTCTTCTTTTGATTTAATCCTATCTTTAACTTCTCTTGTTAGCTACGGTTGGACCACTTTTCCTGTAGGGTTTTTGTGCCTTAAAGGAATGAATTTTACATACTGTTTTTTTTGAAGCAATATGTGATGTTGGTAAACATTTTTCTAGGACTCATTTGGGTCAGTGATATCATTTTTGGACTTTTTATATTTTATCCATCCTCTCCTGGATGCATTTGACTTGTGCTAACATTTGGTTGTATGGATGCTGGCTATCTTCTGCCACCTCACCCAAAGAATGAGATGGATAAGATGTGTTGCCAAGTTATTGGACTACAGGAGGCATCATAGATGAACCTGATGTCCTCACCTAACTTCCACACATGCCCATTTTCTAGTAGACATAACAACCAGGAATGGGAATCCTGACTTATTCCTTTTCTCCTTAGCTCAGGGATGCTGAGCCCAATTGCAGCACTCCCTACACCATTGCCTTATCTTGGATGAGCTAACTCAGGTCATGTTTTGAACCAGGAATTTTTCTGGTCTATAAAGCTTAGTTCCAAATTAGGCCCTGTATTTACCAATTGATTTTTTAGGAAGTCTAATTATGAGCTCATTCAAATAATCTATGCAAGGTATTTACTCACTCCAATTATCAGGTCCACATATGAACCTCTCAGGAGGCTAGTTCTGACCCTACCATGACTCCTGGATCATCCTCATTGTAATAATTGGTGCAAGCTCCTGGTGTGAACAATGGTTGGTAGACAGGAAATCTGTTTGCGTTACAGGTTTTAAAGTCCTAAGGCATCAATTTAAAGGAGAGGCATTTTTTTGGCCGCAGTACTACAGAAAGATGACTATTGATTTTAATTAGAAAACAAAATGTCATCTTTGAAAGGAGCTGGACCAAGATGCCCTAGACTTTCCAATGCATCAGTGGAAATGCTGATTAAGCAAGTGCCCCAGAGAAGGGCGTCACTGTTTTGTATACAAAAGCATTAGCCACACAGATGAGCAATACAGAGTGAACGGGAGGAGGTAACTTTGTACGTCCATACCGAATAACACTCAGAGCACCTGGAAGCTTCACTGGATGAATCAAAGCACCAGAACACTATATTAATTAGTTGTCCAAAAGTATGCATTGCACCTATATTTGCTCTCCCTTGGATGCACTATCCTGTAGTACTTTGAAGGAATAGTATGCATGACCATTATGCAACAGGTACACTTGGCATTGCAACTTATACCTTCAAGTGTTCCTTCAGTTATGTCCTGAAAGGGATGCTCTTGAAACCAATCCTTCTGTTTTAATGCAATCGCATGATGCTTGCACATGACATCATTATGGGCTGCAACAGAACACTTGGGTGTAGTTGTATATGCTCCCAGCAATTTCACCTTTTCAGCTTAGTTTCTCTGTTCTCCCCTCATGACCGCAACTTGGGAAGCAGGTATTGACCTATATGATCCTGTGCTGATCATCACAGACATGTTAAATGTTGATGGATTAGTAGTTTTTGTGGTTCATGAAGGATTTACCATTGTGTGCAGAAGCCCATAAAACAAAATGGGTACCATCAATAACACCTGCCACCTGTCATTTGGAAAAAGCTGTTGCCATGGGGAAAGTGATGCAATTGCTTACTTTGGCAAATAACGTGCCAGCCATTCATGTTCAAAGCTCTGATTGACACAGCTTTTTGGAGCCAAAGGTCAGATCACAATAAAATCCTAAGCTTCAACTATCTGACGACAAGAGTTCAAACATTCATACCTGCACCCTCTTAAAGAACAAATTCATATAAAGGCAATAATTGTCCATATATTAAGAAAGAGCTTGCATTTATATAGCACCTTTCATAACCTCAGGACATTCCAAAGCGCTTTGCAGCTAATGAAGTTTTTGTGAAGTGTAGTCACTGCTATAATGTGGGTAAACACGATAAACAATTTGCACACTGCAAGGTCCCACAAACAAAAATGAGATAATGACCAGATAATCTGTTTTTCTTCAGCCATGATCGTTGAGGGATAAATATTGGCCAGGACACTGGGGAGAAGTTTTCTGCTCTTCTTTGAGTAGTGCCATCAGTCTTTTTAAGTCCACCAGAGATTGAAAACAGTGCCTCAGTTTAACGTCGCATCCGAGAGATGGTACATCCGACAGTGCAGCACACCCTCAGTACTGCACTGACATATCAGCCGAGATGATGTGCTCAAGTCTCTGGAGTAGGACTTGAGCCCACAACCTTCTGATTCAGATGCAGGAGTGCTACCACAGAGCCAAGGCTGACACCTAATTTTGTACGGAACTCTCTTTTCCTCGGACTCTGGATTCTTATGTATCCCCTTCCCTTCGTTCCCACATTGCACACCATCAACCATTTTGGCCCTAAACTCTGGAATTTCCTTATTAAAGCTCTCTGCCTCTCCACCTCCCTCTCCCCTTTTAAGAGCCTAATTAAAGCCTACCTCTTTGACCAAGCTTTTAAACACTCCTCTGATAGACTGATGAAGAAGGTCAGAGAATGCAGAGTCAGGGGACAAGTAGCAGAATGGATTGCTGGCTGCCTTCAGGACAGAAAGCAGAGAGTAGGAGTAAAGGGTAGCTATTCACAGTGGCAGAAGGTGGGTAGTGGTGTTCCCTAAGAATCAAATCAAATCAAAATCAAATCAACTTTTATTGTCATTGTTAGTGCACAAGTGCAGTACAACGAAATGTAGGCTTGCGGCTCCCGAGAGTGTACATTTAGATTAAGACATTTAAACATTCAACATACATTTGGCTTGTAGTATATTAACATAAACATAACCATAATAAAGTGCATTGGCAGATGTGCAGGCTTTAGAGTTTATTTGTGGAGTTCAGTAGGATGACAGCCCTGGGAAAGAAGCTGTTCCTAAATCTGGTCGTTCGGGTGCGAATGCATCTGTAGCGTCTCCCAGATGGCAGGAGGGTGAACAGATTGTGGCTGGGGTGGGTGGGGTCTTTGATGATGGACCGTGACCTCCGTAGACAGTGTTTCTGGTATATGTGCTCTATGGTCGGTAGCCGGGTGCCGGTAATGCGTTGGGCAGTTTTGACTACCCGCTGCAGGGCTTTCCGGTCATAGTAGCTACAGCTGCCATACCATACTGTGATACAGTTTGTCAGGATGCTCTCTATTGTGCAGCGGTAAAAGTTAGAGAGGATCAGGGGTGACAGGTTACATCCCTTCAGCCTCCTTAGGAAATATAAGCGCTGCTGGGCCTTCTTCACCAGAAAGGAGGTATTGAGGGACCAGGAGAGGTCTTCCGTGATGTGGACTCCGAGGAACTTAAAGCTGTCCACCCTTTCCACCACAGCCCCATTGATGTGGATGGGGGTGTGACTTCCGCCTTTAGACTTCCTGAAGTCCACAATGATTTCTTTGGTTTTCTTGATGTTAAGGGCCAGGTTGTTATCGGTGCACCACTTCACGAGATGCTGGACCTCCTCCCTGTAGGCTGACTCATCATTGTTGGTGATCTGGCCTACTACCGTGGTCTCATCCGCAAACTTGATGATGGTGTTGGAACCATGAACAGCCACACAGTCATGGGTGAAGAGGGAGTAGAGGAGGGGGCTCAGCACACATCCTTGTGGGGCCCCCCGTGTTCAGGGTCAGTGAGGGGGAAGGTGTGGTTACCTAATTTGACAGACTGGGGTCTGTTTGTTAGGAAGTCCAGGGTCCAGTTGCAGAGGGAGGTGTTCAGGCCAAGAGTGTGGAGTTTGGTGGCCAGCTTGTTGGGGACGACAGTGTTGAATGCTGAGCTGTAGTCTATGAACAACATTCTGATGTAGGTCTCCTTACCATCTAAGTGACTCAGTGCCGAGTGTAGAGCAGTTGTGATTGCATCCTCCGTTGATCTGTTTGCACGATAGGCAAACTGGTGTTGGTAAAGAGTGGCTTTGATGTGAGCTAAGACCAGTCTCTCAAAACACTTCATTATGATGGGTGTGAGTGCGACAGGTCGATAGTCGTACAGGCACGTCACAGCCGTTTGTTTTGGCACAGGAATAATGGTAGCGGTCTTGAAGCATGTAGGGACTACTGCCTGGGCCAATGACAGATTGAAGATGGCGGTGAAGACATCAGCCAGCTGATCAGCACATTCCTTGAGTACCCGTCCAGGGATGCCATCCGGTCCAGCAGCCTTTCGTGTGTTCACTCCACGTAGAACACCCCTTACATCGGAGGTCGACAGAGTGAGCACCTGGCCTTCCGGGGGTGGCAAGGCTTTGGTAGCCGGCTCCCTGTTGTCCCTGTCGAAGTGAGCGTAGAAGTTGTTAAGCTCCTCCGGAAGGGAGGCATCGTTAACCGGGGGGCTGGTATTTTTGCCCTTGTAGTCAGTGATGGACTGGATGCCTTGCCACATGCGCCGGGGGTCCGAGTTGTTGTGGAAGTGATCCTCTATCCGCAGTGTCTGTTTCCTTTTGGCAGTCCTGATACCCTTTTTTAGGTTGGTCCTAGCTGCACTGTAAGCCGCCGCGTCGCCAGATTTAAATGCTGCGTCGCGTGCTTTCAACAGTGAGCGGACCTCTCCGTTCATCCAGGGTTTCTGGTTGGGGTATGTCCTGATATTTTTATGGGTCGTGACGACCTCGACGCAGCTGTTAATGTAGAATAGCACTGTGGATGCGTATTCCTCGATGTCACTATGGGCAAACATGCCCCAATCAGTGCATTCGAAGCAATCCTGAAGCTCCGAGACTGCCCCCTCTGGCCATACTTTCACTGCTCTAACTGATGTTCTCCCTCTTTTGATGAGCAGTTTCTATGCCGGGGCTAGAAACAGGGAGAGGTGGTCAGACCTCCCAAGGTGGGGGCAGGGAATGGCCTTATAAGCGTCTACAATGCTCGTGTAGACTTGATACAGTGGCCTATAAATTCGGTGACGCCCCGCCAGCACTTTTGCGCCGGAAATTTAGCGCCCGCCGCTGAGCCAGTTGTGCCCGCCCCAAATTCACTTTCAGCGCCCCAAAGCAGAAGCGGGCGCTGGTACAGGGTGTGCCCGCCCCGCTTGGGGCGCTGAAAGTGAATTTCAGCGCTGCCAGTCCCGCTGCGCCACCCGATGCGGAGCGGCAGGCTGCTGCACTGCAGGCCTCCCCCTTCTCTTAAGGGGGAGGTGCCTGCAACGGCCGGAGCCCCGTTGAAAGTGCCGGCAGAAGAGCCCGGCACAACGGCGAAGTGCCGGGCTCCACGGAAACCAGCCGGCAATGCCGCGGGGGGGGTGGTGGAGGAGGCCGGGGAAGGAGGTGCGGGCAGGCGGCCGCCAAAAAAGCGTCCGGCCGCTCCTCCGCTTTAAATAGCGCCTCTAAGGCTGCAGCACGGCCAGGTTTTCAAAACGTTGTTAGCGGCCGCCAGGGAAGAGGCGGCCGCTACTGAAGATGGGGATCGGCGTGGTTTCGGGCGGTACCGGGGCGCTGCGCACACCGATGACGTCAACGGTGCCGGCGCAGCGCTACCGGCTTACGCCGATTTAAAGGCCCACCTAATTTCAGCGGCGACGCAACTTCCGGCGCAACCCACTCTTGCGCCCCTAAATGGGCGCAAACCCAAGGGAATTTCTAGGCCAATGTGTTCCCCCCTCTTGTGGAGGGACCACTGTTTTTCAGAATTTACATTAATGATTTAGACTTTGGAATCAAAAACACAAGGGTATACATATCAGGAAAGGATGAACAGGCTGGTTCTTTTTTCTTTTGAAAAAGGAAGGCTGAAGGGTGACCAAATAGAGATCTTTAAAATTATGACAAATGTTGATAGATGGATACAGAGAGAATGTTTCCACTTGTGGGGAAGAGCATAAGGCAATCAATATAAGATAGTCACCAAGAAATCCAATAGGGAATTCAGAAGAAACTTCTTTACCCAAAGAGTGGTGAGAATGTAGAACTCGCTACCCCAGGGAGTGGTTGAAGCGAATAGTATGGATGCATTTAAGGGAAGGCTAGACAAGCCTATGAGGGAAAAGGGAATAGAGGGTTATGCTGATAGATTTAGATGAGGAAAGACGGGAAGAGGCTTGTGTGTAGCGTAAACACCAGCATGGACTGGTTGGGCCGAATGGCCAGTTTCTGTGCCGTATATCCTATGTATGTAATCCTCCTAATATCTCCTTCTTTGCTTTGGCATCTATTTTTATCTTAACATGCATCTGTGAATAGTCTTGATACGTTTTCCTCTGTTAAGGCGCTATATGCATGCAAGTTATTGTTGCTGTTGTTGTTGAAGGCCTTAATAACAGGAATGGTTTGCTCACCATCCAATGGGAGACTTCTACTGTATGACTTACAGTGGGAGTGTCATACTATGAACATTATTACCACTCCATGCTGAGCAAGACAGCCTGTTCAGTCAATCTTTATTATGCAAACTGTGTAGAACATTTGGAGATTAAATTGATGTAAAATGTGCTTACTTGACAAGTTGAAAAGAAATACCGCTCATGAATGTGACTGGCTTCATCCAGAATTTAAGAAATGTGGAGATACTTGTCCTCTATTATTTACCGTTTCTGTTTGAGGTAGCAAGAGTTGCCAGTTTTTAATAGGACTATCATTAAAAAACCACATGGTTCAATAAAAAAACCCTCTGTATTGTGCATCTCAGAGAAACGGAGATTAATGAGTTTTCAATGACAGAACATTCTACACTGCTGTGGATTTAATAACAGCACTTTTAGAAGCAAGAAATTGATAATTGTTTTGTGGCCTACAGTTATATGATGTCAGTCGCTAAATTGGAGACTTCCTGCTGCACTTATTCATTTCTCACAGAAAGTGAAATGCAATTGCTTCCATGATATCCTGGGTGCCTGTTCAGCTGCAATCAAGGAGCAGAATTAGTGACAGATTCAGGTCTCATGCAGTTGAAAGTTAGCTCACATAGAAATGAAGTAATAGTATAGGTTAAACAATGTTCAAAGGGTAAATTCACTGCATGTAAGTGTATGGCTACCAGTGTATATGTATGTTTGTCTAAATTTGTGCATGTGTTTGTGTATGTGTATGATATCTATATATATAAAGCGGTTCTTCTGTCTGTCATGCCGTCTGTCTGTATCGAATAAACTCGAAAATTATAGAGCGTACCTACACGTGTGTTACGTCGAAAGAAAGCTGACGATTCCAGAACTGTCCGAAGTGTATTAACGTTTCGGCCAGACAAAAATTGCGCCCGCGGTATCCAAAAAACGTTCAACATGCCGCTCATTATCCGCTCATTAGCATCGAGTGACGTCGAGGTCGACCAATCGTATGGCGGCTTCCTGGCGCGTGCGGCTGGGCCCTCCTACGGTCGAGTGACGGGACGATTGACCAATCCTACGCTTTGGTGACCTGACGGTCGACCAATCGGTGCGTGTGTGGGCGGGCCTTATCGTTCTGAACCGAGGTGAGTCACCGCCATCTTGATTCTAAACTTTTCATTTCTTTTTCCCGCTTTCTGCGTGTTTCTTTTCAAATCTACATTTCCAGCAAAAAAAAAGTTGCTTTTAAAACACAAATTGTTTTTAAAAAAAGTTAATTAATTTGTAAATCTTTTCTCTAACCTCTATAATTCTCCTACCTTTCACCGTTTTTCCAGGCCCGGGGCCTAGGCTTCTCCAACTGCCAGCAGTGCAACTCTAGACCCAGGCTCCCGGCCTAGGCAGAGACAAACACTGGCAGAGGAGAGAGGGTGTGCTGCCTCAGCTCCATTCCCAGGGTCAGTAGGTGGGGAGGCTTCATAAGCAACTGGGGTAGGCCGCAAGCCCCGAATAATAATTTAAGATCCTGTGTTTGCAGCTGAGGAAATTTCTTCTGCAGACAGCCCCAGGTTAACGGCAGCCATCTTTGTCAAGGAGGGCGAAAAGTTTCAGTGCGACGCCATTTTGATTCAGTGTGTAACAGAGTGCCTGCGCGGCCATCTTAGTACAGGAACAGAGAGTGGGTGGGGCTTCTGTGCTCCAAATCGGGTCCTGGTGACCGAAACAGACAATCGGCTGTGTGGGCGGGGCCTAATCTTTCCAACTGAAAAGCAAGCGGCGGCCATTGTTTGTGGTACAACACTGAGAGGTGAGGACCCCTTTTTTAATAAAAAGATTGGTGAGGTTGTAAAGTGTATGTTATAGAAAGATTTACCAAAAATGTTTTATAAGTACAGGAAACTTTGTGCTATCCAGAGGTGAGCTATCCGGCAATCTGGAGCCACCACAAAAATCAGCAGCTGTTTTTTATTCTTTGTTTATTTTCCTTTGTTTCAACAGTCAAGCTGTGCAAGGTCTGTAGCTATAGCAACAGCTTTAGCTGCAGAGGTTTAGGGCCACACCCGAGTGTTTAGAATCTCTGTATCTCTCAACATTAACTCTGGAGAGGGTGGGTGCCGGATAGCACAAAGTTTCCTGTACTTTACGTTTATCTCCCCCCGCTCCCTTTCCACACCCCACATCCCCCCTCCCCCCTCCACCCCCCCCACACCCCCACACCCCCTCCCCCCCACACTCCCTTCCCCCCACCCCCCACCCCCCCTTCCCCCCTCCCCACAACACCCCTTCCCCCCTCCCCACAACACCCCTTCCCCCCCTCCCCACCCCCCCTTCCCCCCCTCCCCACCACCCCTCCCCCCTCCGCAACCCCTTCCCCCTCCCCTCCACCCCCCTCCCCACCCCCTTCCCCCCCTCCCCTGCCCCCTTCCCCCCCTTCCCCCCTACCCCTCCCCTCCCCCCTTCCCCTCCCCTGCCCCCCTCCCCATTCCCCCCCTCCCCTTCCCTCCCTCCCTCCCCTCCCCTTCCCCCTCCCCTCCCCACATTCCCTCTCCACTTCCCCCTCCCCTCCCCTCCCCCTCCCCACATCCCCCTCCCCTTCCCCCCTCCCCCTCCCCTTCCCCCTCCTTCCCTCCTCCCTCCCCTTCCCCATACCTCCTCCTCCTCCCTCCCCCTTCCCCCCCTTCCCCTTCCCCCACTCCCCCCTCCCCCTCCTCCCACTCCCCCCTCCCCCTCCTCCCCCTCCTCCCTCCCCCTCCTCCCCCCTCCCCCTCTTCACCCCTTCCCCTTCCCCCACTCCTACCCTTCCCGTTCCCCCACTCCCCCTTCCCCTTCCCCGACTCCCCCCTCCCCCTCCCCCCTCTCCTCCCCCTTCCCGCACTACTCCCCCCCTTCCCCCCTTCCCCCACTCCTCCCCCCTTTCCCCTTCCCCCACTCCCTCTCCCCCCTCCCCTCCCCCTCCCCCTCCCCCCTCCACTCCCCCCTCAGCCCCCTCCACTCCCCCCCTCCACTCCTCCCCTCCACTCCCCCGTCGCTCTCTCTCTTCCCCCCAGTCGCTCTCTCTCTCTCTTCCCCCCAGTCGCTCTCTCTCTCTTCCCCCCAGTCGCTCTCTCTCTCTCTTCCCCCCAGTCGCTCTCTCTCTCTCTTCCCCCCAGTCGCTCTCTCTCTCTTCCCCCCCAGTCGCTCTCTCTCTCTTCCCCCCCAGTCGCTCTCTCTCTCTCTTCCCCCTCAGTCGCTCTCTCTCTCCCCCCAGTCGCTCTCTCTCTCTCTTCCCCCCAGTCGCTCTCTCTCTCACTTCCCCCCCAGTCGCTCTCTCTCTCTCTCTTCCCCCCAGTCGCTCACTCTCTCTCTTCCCCCCCAGTCGCTCTCTCTCTCTCTTCCCCCCCAGTCACTCTCTCTCTCTCTTCCCCCCCAGTCGCTCTCTCTCTCTCTTCCCCCCCAGTCGATTTCTCTCTCTCTTCCCCCCAGTCGCTCTCTCTCTCTCTTCCCCCCAGTCGCTCTCTCTCTCTCTTCCCCCCCAGTCACTCTCTCTCTCTCTTCCCCCCCAGTCGCTCTCTCTCTCTCTTCCCCCCCAGTCGCTTTCTCTCTCTCTTCCCCCCAGTCGCTCTCTCTCTCTCTTCCCCCCAGTCGCTCTCTCTCTCTCTTCCCCCCCAGTCGCTCTCTCTCTCTCTTCCCCCCCAGTCGCTCTCTCTCTCTCTTCCCCCCCAGTCGCTCTCTCTCTCTCTTCCCCCCCAGTCGCTCTCTCTCTCTCTTCCCCCCAGTCGCTCTCTCTCTCTCTTCCCCCCCAGTCGCTCTCTCTCTCTCTTCCCCCCAGTCGCTCTCTCTTCCCCCCCAGTCGCTCTCTCTTCCCCCCGAGTCGCTTTCTTTCCCCCCAGTCGCTCTCTCTCTTCCCCCCAGTCGCGCTCTCTCTTCCCCCCCAGTCGCTCTCTCTCTTCCCCCCCAGTCGCTCCCTCTCTTCCCCCCAGTTGCTCTCTCTCTTCCCCCCCAGTCGCTCTCTCTCTTCCCCCCCAGTCGCTCTCTCTCTTCCCCCCAAGTCGCTCTCTCTCTTCCCCCCCAGTCGCTCTCTCTCTTCCCCCCCAGTTGCTCTCTCTCTTCCCCCCCAGTCGCTCTCTCTCTTCCCCCCAGTCGCTCTCTCTCTTCCCCCCAGTCGCTCTCTCTCTTCCCCCCAGTCGCTCTCTCTCTTCCCCCCCAGTCGCTCTCTCTCTTCCCCCCGTCGCTCTCTCTCTTCCCCCCAGTTGCGCTCTCTCTTCCCCTCCAGTCGCGCTCTCTCTTACCCCCCCAGTCACGCTCTCTCTTCCCCCCCAGTCGCGCTCTCTCTTCCCCCCAGTCGCGCTCTCTTCCCCCCAGTCGATCTCTCTCTTCCACCGCAGTCACTCTCTTCTCTCTCTTCCCCCCCAGTCGCTCTCTCTCTCTTTCCCCCAGTCGCTCTCTCGCTCTCTTCCCCCCCCAGTCGCTCTCTCTCTCTCTTCCCCACCAGTCGCTCTCTCTCTTCCCCCCCCAAGTCGCTCTCTCTCTTCCCCCCCGCCGCTCTCTCTCTTCCCCCCAGTCGCTCTCTCTCTCCCCCCCCCGTCGCTCTCTCTCTTCCCCCCCCCAGTCGCTCTCTCTCTTCCCCCCCCCCAGTCGCTCTCTCTCTCTCTTCCAACAACAACATGCCCTCAAAAGACCCTCGGTGTAGTGTATGTAATGTTCCACCTTTAAGAGAACTATTTTGAGGGTTGCACTACTTTATCTTGGCTACTGTATACTGTAATACCGGTGGTGACCACACCAGTATATAAGTGCTGTGTAAGGATTTATTGGGCAGATTCGCCCTGACCTTCGAATAGTAAAGTCCTGTTAAAGTTACTCTTGTAGTCTGTGTATTAATTCGCCATATAACACACAGACTTTACAGTGGCGACGAGTTCGATCTTACCCTGCGGCAGCGATACATCCGAAGCAGTTAACGAGCGTCGAGAAGAGGCATCCGCCCTCGTCGTTCTGCTGAGAGAAGACTCGAGTCTGCAGAGCAAGGAAGAAGGAAGAATTCAGACACGAAGCCTTCCATCAGCAACAGGCAGTGATCGTCCCTTCTGTCACGGTGGTGAGTGAGCCGATCAGCCACGAGAAGCAAGTCGGCCACGTTGACTGTGAGTAGGGGGGAAATAAAAAGAAACGGAGGATAAGGGCGGTGAACTCGACCACGGTCGGGGGAAAGGAGCCGGACAGAAGTCGGGGCCAGAGACGCTGAGACTGGGGCAGCGTAGGGCACGGAAGCCGCGGTACAAGCGGGAACGCAGCCGGTGTGAGAGACCGGGCTACAAGCGGGAACACAGCCGGTGTGAGAGACCGGGCTACAAGCGGGCTGGGAGACGCAACAGCGTCGGGAGACAGCTCGACCGCGACCGGCGAAAAAGGCCGGGCAGCTACCGAGGCCGCGAGGCGCTGCGACCGGGATCGTAAGGCGCGGGAAGAAATAAATAAATAAAACCGCGGAGAACTCAGCCGCAGCCGGGGGAGGAAAGGACCGGACTGCGAGAGGACTGGGGAGGCACGATTGAAAGCCGCTGAGGGAGAGACAGAGCCTGAGCGAGCGGGAGAGCTTCAGAATAAACTGAAGCCGGCGCGCAGGCTGCGAAACCCAAAAGCCAGCGGTCGTCGCCCGAGGGCAAAGCTTACCCCCCCCACCAGAGGAAGACAAGCATGGGAAACCGCCATCCTCGGAGGCGGGGAAGAAGATAAGCGCGGGAAACCGCCATTTTTGAAAAAAAAGTTAAAAAGTAAAGAAAAATTTCGTTGTTGTTCTCAGAAAGATTGTGAAGATGCCTAAGCGTGGTAACATCAACGTTTTCAATTCCGATGTGGAAGATTGGGCCACGTATGTAGAACGCATTGAGATATATTGTAAGGTCAATAAGATAGCAAATTATGATAAAGCTCTAGCCTTACTAAACTCAATGGGTGCGAAGACATACGGGCTATTGAAGCATCTTCTATCACCAGCTAAACCGGCGGATCAGTCTTTCGCTAATATTGTTGCTGTCCTGAAGGATCATTTGAACCCCACACCACTGATGTTAGCGGAACGATCTAAATTTTATGTGAGAACGCAACTAAAAGAGGAAAGCAACGCGGAGTACTTGGTTGAACTGCGTAGGCTAGCAAAATACTGTCAGTTTGGGGAAAATCTGACAGAGGCACTGAGAGACAAGTTCGTGTGTGGGATGTCGAAGGAAGAAACACAAAAGCGACTGCTCGAAGAGAACGATCTTACACTTGATAAGGCTGTCCTTATTGCAGCATCGCACGAAGCCGCAGCGAGAGGCACGGCGGAGATGCAGCTGAAGACAGCGGTACTCAGCGTGGATCAAATGACTTCGGGTACAACGAAATGTTATCGTTGTGGGAAGACAACACACGACCAGAACCAATGCTTGTTTAAAAACCAGGAATGTAGAAAATGTGGCAAGCTTGGTCACATAGCTAAAGTATGCCGGTCAGGAAAGAAGACCAGCAACAATAAGTCACCGCAGAAGAAGTACAGAAAGGTACATAAGGTGACTGGGAAGAGTTCAGATGAACAGAATTCGGATTCAGACTCCAACAGCAAGGAGCTGGGTAGTCTGAGGATTCACAATGTGAGTAAGGAAACTGACCGACAAACTATCTGGGTCACACTACAGATTGCAAAAGTCCAAGTGAAGATGGAAGTGGAAGATCAGCATTGACGGTCATGAATAAGCAAGATTACAAAAAGTTATTCAAACATATTCCCCTACGGGATATGGAGATAGTATTGCAGACATACACGGGGCATAAAGTATACCCCATCGGAAAGATAAAAGTCAATGTGAGACACAAGGGCAAAGAACACCAAGGAATGGACATATATGTACTACCCGAGGGAGGTCCACCACTTCTGGGGCGGGAGTGGATCAGGAAAATAAAGATAGACTGGCACTCCCTAAACACAATGATGGTAGATTCCGGAAAGAAAGATGTCAAACCTGAACGATTGTCCAGAATATTGGACAAGGCTAAAGAGGTATTCCAGCAGGGACTGGGAATACTGAGAGGAATTAAGGCAAAAATCAAGATTGCAGAAGATGCAAGCCCAAAATTTTTCAAAGCCAGATCGGTACCTTACGCGATACGACCTGCTGTGGAGGCAGAACTGGAAGAGCTTGAATGTTCAGGGGTACTGTCTAAGGTGGACTGGAGTGAGTGGGCCACGCCCATTGTTCCCGTCATGACGCCTTCGTCGAGTAACAAGCCAGGGGGACCGGGAAAGGTCCGCACCTGCGGAGACTTCAAGATCACAGTTAATCCGGTGCTTCACACGGTACAATACCCGCTTCCGTGGATTGAGGATATCTTTGCTTCATTGTCTGGCGGGAAACACTTCACCAAGATAGACCTGGCGCAAGCATACTTACAGATGGAAGTCGAGGAAGAGTCGCGCCAGTATCTCACAATCAACACGCACAGAGGCTTGTATCGATATAATAGACTGGTTTTTGGAGTGGCTTCGGCTCCAGCAATTTGGCAGAGGGCCATGAAGCAGGTCTTACAGGGTATTCCAAGCACTCAGTGTTACTTGGACGATATCCTGATTACGGGAGAGGACGAGGAGGAACACCTCACAAATTTGAAACTGGTGCTCACCAGGTTGAAGGAATATGGCCTTCGAGCTAACCGCCAGAAATGTGAGTTCTTCCAGAAACGGATCTCATACTGTGGTCATGTCATTGACCAAGAGGGCCTGCACAAGTCACCTGAAAAGATCGAAGCTGTCGTGAAGGCCCCCACTCCGGAAAATGTATCTCAGTTGAGGTCGTTTCTGGGGTTGATTAACTATTACCATAAGTTTCTGCCAAATCTATCCACGGTGCTGCACCCGCTGAATGCTCTGTTGCGGAAAGAAGTACCATGGAAGTGGAGCGAGGACTGTAAGAAGGCCTTTCGCAAAAGCAAGGCATTGATCACCTCTGAGGAAGTGTTGGCTCACTTCAATCCAACGCTACCTCTTCGTCTAGCTTGTGATGCTTCCCCTTATGGTATTGGAGCAGTACTCTCACACAAGTTGCCAAATGGCTCGGAAAGGCCAGTCGCATTTGCATCCCGATCATTGACCTCCGCTGAGCGCAATTATGCTCAGATAGATAGGGAGGCTCTCAGCCTTCTGTGGGGAGTAAAGAAATTCAATCATTACCTGCAGGGCAAGAAGTTTACATTGCTGACAGACCACCAGCCGTTGGTATCCATATTCAACCCTAACAAGGCCGTTTCCACTATGACAGCGCAAAGGCTACAGAGGTGGTCCGTGTTACTAGGGGCACACCAATATGACATCGAATACAAAAGGTCCAAACAGCATGGAAATGCTGATGGGTTATCGCGCCTACCGTTGCCAGTGGTAGAAGAGGCGACTACAGTGGACCCAGTGGAGATGTTCCACTCAACCATAGTGGAATGTCTACCAGTAACAAATTCTATGATCGAAAAGGAAACAAGAAATGACCCGACTCTCTCACGAGTCTACGATTTAACGGTGGAGGGATGGCCAGCACATGGCGAACCAATGTTGCCAGCATTTTCGCAAAGAAGAGAACAGCTGTCAGTGTGCCGAGGAACCTTGATGTGTGGATCTAGAGTGGTGATTCCACCCAAACTCCAGCATAAAGTGCTAAAGGAGCTTCACGAGGGGCATCTGGGTGGAGTGAAAATGAAGAACCTAGCCAGAGCGTTTGTGTGGTGGCCAGGTATTGATGGAGACATCGAAGAAATAACCAAGAGCTGTCTAGGATGCCAGAAGGTCCAAAACGCCCCACCACAAGCTCCTCTGCATCCATGGGAGTGGCCCTCATCTCCATGGCAAAGGGTACATATCGACTTTGCTGGTCCATTTATGGACTCAATGTTTTTAATCGCGGTGGATGCACACTCCAAGTGGTCGGAGGTAATAAAGATGTCCTCCACCACCACGGAAAAAACCATCACAGTATTAAGGACCATATTTGCCAGGAATGGGCTGCCGGAACAGATCTGTTCTGATAATGGACCGCAATTTGTGTCCGAAGAATTCAGGAAGTTCTTAAAAAGCAATGGGGTTAAGCACTACACGTCCGCCCCATACCATCCCGCCACCAATGGATTAGCTGAAAGGTTTGTCCAGACCTTCAAGAAGGCCATAAAGGCCATGGGTAATGAAGACATAAATCTACAACATAAGGTAGATAACTTCTTGTTGGCGTACAGGAATGCAACACATGCGGTCACAAACCAAACTCCCGCCATGATGTTTTTCAATAGAAGACTAAGATGCCGGCTGGATTTGATTAAGCCAAACGTCAGAAGGGGTGTAGAGAACCGGCAATTTCAAGGCATGAATGAAAGGCCAACTAGAACCTTCCATATAGGTCAACAAGTTTTGGCCCGGGACTACCGTACCGAGAAATGGCAGCCTGGAACTATTGGAAAAAGGCTAGGACCGCTGATGTATACCGTGGACATTGGTGAAAGCATAATAAGGTGCCATGTTGACCAGATCATAGAGTCATCCACAAAGGGCCAACCTACTCCACAACTCTATACGCCTAATGTTGAAGCAGAGATACCCAGAGCATCTACCTCCGATCCGGTACTACTGGAATCAGATGAACCTGACACTGTCCTTCAAGCAGAATCGACCTTGCCAGAAGAACCTACTACACCACCGAAAACTACTACACCACCGAGGCGTTATCCAGACAGAGTCAGGAAGCCTCCAGAGAGACTGAATCTGTGAACTGTTTTACATAAAGTTGTATATATGTTATGATGTTATATTAATGGGAATATATATATACTGTTAACCTAAAAAGGGAGGATTGTAGTGTATGTAACGTTCCACCTTTAAGAGAACTATTTTGAGGGTTGCACTACTTTATCTTGGCTACTGTATACTGTAATACCGGTGGTGACCACACCGGTATATAAGTGCTGTGTAAGGATTTATTGGGCAGATTCGCCCTGACCTTCGAATAGTAAAGTCCTGTTAAAGTTACTCTTGTAGTCTGTGTATTAATTCGCCATATAACACACAGACTTTACACTCGGCACCGCCGGGCACTTCAGCAAGTATATATATATATGTGTGTGTTTGTATAAAAGTGTATTTATCAAGGTAATGGATACCAATGCTGAATGATGAAAATTACTGGGACATTTAGGCTTGGATATTAACAGGGGACAGTTACATAGGTGGGGGCGGATTTCGGACAGGAGACCCGGAAGTCCGGGATACTCCTCGTGCTGTAGAAACTCCACAGCCTGCGTCTTTTGACCCTGACAGGTTCCCTGCCCGGAGGTCAGCCTGATTGACAGGCTTGGCTTCCAGTCAGGCAGGGAGCACTCCAGAGGAGGCCGCAGGATGAGGTAGATCGATGCACATCCCCGGGGGGGTGGGGGGAGGGGGTCAGGTTAAAACAGAGGCTCCCAGCCTCATTAATATATTTAAAATGCCAAACCACCTCCTGGGAGCGGGGTTGACTGCCCGCCCCTTGTCCTCCTCCGTAAAACCCATTAATCGGCGGGTTGGAGCCGGCTTCCCGATGTGCTCAGAATTTTTCCTAATTTAACCCCCTACCAGCACCCAATCTCACAGGCTCATCTATATTAAAATTCTCCCCTTAGTCTCTATGGTGATTAATCTGTTAAGGTTTTTAGGGGGAAAAATTTGGTACCTTAGTGCCTTCCATTAGCACCAGCATATGGCACTAACGGGGCACTGATGCAGTAGTGCTGGGGCGAGGCGAATCCAGCGCTGCATGGCAAATCCGCCCCCCACCCCCCGTATGCCGCCGGAGACTTCAACGCCAGGCAGATCATGACATCAGCGAGCATGCAACACTCATTGGCCGCCCGATCTGCAAAATTGATTGTCGCCACCAACCCTTGCACCTCGATCAAACAGCAACAGGGAGAGCTGGCGTGAAGCAGACAGAAAACGGCTCCAGGGACGTTATTTAAAGGGGTCATGAGTAATGAGTCACAGCTGTAGGTTAGTGGAGTTTCAGTGCTTTATTGTCAGTTTCACATTGTGCAACAGTTTAATTCAGTAAATTAAAGATTATTTTGTATCAGGTGTTTTGTGGGAACTAAATAGTAGCTACATTTATTCTTTAAAAAATCAAACCGCTACACTTGGTTTACTTAAAGGGGTATGAATTAGTAGTCAACCTGACCCTCCAGGATCTACGGCAGAGGGAGCGGAGGCAGTGAGAAAGGGTGGAACATGTGGCCAGAGGGAGGAGGAGGGCCATCAGGGCTCTCAACAGGAGGCCTTACCCTCCGAGGGTATTCTGAGAGCACTTCTCCTACCTCCAATTAAGTGAGAAACAGTGTATTAGAAGGCTTGCTTCACCAAGGAGTTGGTCACAGAACTCTGCCACCTCCTGCAACCAGACCTCCAGCCTCAGATCAAGGCAACCACAGCTCTCCCAGTGGCAGTCAAGGTTACTGTCGCCCTCAATTACTTCGCCAGCAGATCATTCCAGTCGACAACAGGAGACATAGCTAAAATTTCGCAGTTCGCCGTCAATCACAGTATTCGGGTGGTTACAGAGGCCCTCTACAGTAGGAGAAGAGATTACATTTCCTTCCCCATCACCAGAGAGAAGCAGGATGAGCGTGCATGCGGCTTTGCCAGGAAAGCAGGATTCCCCATGGTGCAGGGCGCCATTGACTGCACTCATGTGGCTTTATGGGCACCGCATAACAATCCTGACATTTTACGGAACCGCAAAGACTACCATTCATTTAATGTGCTGTTGGTGTGTGTAGAGGGGCATCTTTTCTGTGGTTTATGGTAATTTACCTGGTCAGCAGCCTTTGCCTGCACTGTGACCAATTCCAATCTTTTACCTGGTTTATGGTAATTTACCTGGTCAGACAGCTTTTGCTGCTGCACTCTAAACCAATTTCCAAACAGCGGTTTTGAATCGCTAAACCCGCCCTTCCAGTTCTGACTGAAGGACTTATAATTAATGATATATTAAACGGACAACTGGTCTGGATGTGAGAAAATCAACTTTTATTACACTAAAGAAACTATAATCAAATTTTAAACTATACCACACGAACACAGTAATTACAGTAAATTGCTTAACAGGGGAAGGCAGACAGCAAAAACAAGGGATAAATGTCTACAATGTTAATTAAACAATTTTAGCAATTTCCCCTAAATTACCACCCCCTAACTAGATTGCCTTGCTGTGGAGTCAGAAACCTGCTCACCTGTGATCCAAGGAAAGTAAGAGAGAGATAGCTTCTCAGGAGCTATCTTTATAACCTGCCAGCCCCTGCTGTTTGGCGCTGAAAAGGTCTGTGTGCAAAATTCGCACCCAAAAGTCCGAATATACAAGAGAAAGGCTGTGATTGGCTGATTCAAAGTGGTTGGAGTGGTTTGGATGTGTCTACCTTCTGGGGCCGAAGTGTACCCACCCACGTCCGGAGTTCACCTGGGCTAAAACAAAAGGGAATCCAACTGCCCTGTTGTTCAGTAATGGGTGATTCAAAAACCCATTCAATCCAAACTGTTCTCTTTCAAAATTCCTTTTCCGGAGTTTCAATGTGCCTCATTGTGTGTAAGAGGTTTGAATGGGGCTGACTTTCTGTGTAAACAGCAACCGATTGTTCTGCGGTTACTGCTCAAGTGGATAATCCCTTAAGTCAATAAACAAACATCGATTGCTTCTGAGGAGGGAAACTCCCTTTGATTGGCAGGTCTGACTACCACTGCTTTATCCTCCCACTTACACAGATATCCATGAGCTGCGAGCTGCTTTTGTCTTTTGGCCATGCTTTCTGACGACCATTTTTTAAACCCCTTTACAATTACCAAGTTCCAGGGAACAATTTTATTAATAAAGTGTACTGTCTTAAAGTGTGCAAATTTTTCCACGAAGTTCCTCGATTCCGGTGTTGTCCATGTGCTGTCCATCTCAACGCAGCCTTTTTTTCAGTTCTGGGTATGCTTTTTAAAACATTTTCCAACCCAGAGGCAATTCACATCACACAATTCTTCATCCACGATTTGGACCAATATTTTCCGATCTTCAGGGATTATGGGGATTTTTGTGAACCCCTACAGTGTGCGACCATGCACAGCGAATCCTCAATGTGACTGCTCGCTCTCCTGGCAACAGCCATGATAACTACATCCTGCGCCAGCACTCTTCCAGTCACCACATGAAGCTCGCGGCTGGTTGCTCAGAGACAAGGGCTATTCGCTCTCCACCTGGCTCATTACTCCCCTCCACAACCCCAACACTCCTGCCCAGCACTCATATAATGACAACCATGCTGCCACCAGGAGCATAATCAAGCAGGCTATTGGCCGGCTGAAGTAATGGTTCTTTATTTTAAATCACTTATGGGATCTGGGCGTCGCTGGGAATGGCAGCATTTATTGCCCATCCCTAGTTGCCGTTGAGGAGGTGGTAGTGAGCTGCCTTCTTGAACCACTGCAGTCCATGTGGGGAAGGTACTTCCATGGTGCTGTTAGGTAGTGAGTTCCATGATTTTGACCCAGGGACGATGAAGGATCAGTGATATACTTCTAAGTCAGGATGGTGGTGTTCCCATGCACCTGCTGCCCTTGTCCTTCTAGGTAGAAGAGGTCGCGGGTTTGGAAGGTGCTGCTGAAGATGGTACACACTGCAGCCATGGTACGCCGATGGTGAAGGGAGTGCATGTTTAAGCTGGTGGATGGGGTGCCAATCAAAAGGGCTGCTTTGTCCTGGATGGTGCTAAGCTTCTTGAGTGTTGTTGGAGCTGCACTCATCTAGGCTTGATGGAGAGTATTCCATCACACTCCTTATTTGTGCCTTGTAGATGGTGGAAAGGCTTTGCGGAGTCAGGAGGTGAGACACTCGCCGCAGAATACCTAGCCTCTGACCTGCTCTTTTTGCCACAGTATTTATGTTGCTGGTCCAGTTAAGTTTCTGGTCAATGGTGACCCACAAGATGTTGATGGTGGGGGATTTGGCGATGGTAATGCTGTTGAATGTTGAGGGAAGGTGGTTAGACTCTCGCTTGTTGGAGATAGTCATTGCCTGGCACTTCTTTGGCGCGAATGTTACCTGCCACTTATCAGCCCAAGCCTGAACGTCATCCAGGTCTTGTTGCATGTGGGCATGGACAGCTTCATTATCTGAGGAGTTGTGAATGGCACTGAACACTGTGCAGTCATCAGCGAACATCACCATTTCTGACCTTATGTTGGAGGGAAGGTCATTGATGAAGCAGCTGAAGATGGTTGGGCCTAGGACACTGCCCTGAGGAACTCCTGCAGCAATGTCCTGGGGCTGTGATGATTGACCTTCAATCACCACAACCATCTTCCTTTGTGCTAGGTATGACTCCAGCCAGTGGAATGTTTTCCTCCTGATTCCCATTGACTTCAGTTTTACTAGGGCTCCTTGATGCCACACTCGGTCAAATGCTGCCTTGATGTCAAGGGCAGTCACTCTCACCTCACCTCTGGAATTCAGCTCCTTTGTCCATGTTTGGACCAAGGCTGTAGTGAGCTCAGGAGCTGAGTGGTCTTGGTGGAACCCAAACTGGGCATCAGTGAGCAGGTTATTGGTGAGTAAGTGCCGCTTGGTAGCACTGTCGATGACACCTTCCATTACTTTGCTGATGATTGAGAGTAGACTGATGGGGCGGTAATTGGCCGGGTTGGATTTGTAAAGTATGCGAATATACTTAATATACAATAAGGAAGAGACAGCTTAGAAGGTTCGACGTAAGTCTTTACTTCATACCAACAGGCGGGAACTGAGGGGAGATCAGTACCCACAGTACTATTTATACCCCTATGGCCAGGAGTGGTACTACTGTATCACTGCGCCCTACAAAGTAGTGCTGCCCTGGCCATAGGTTTAAAGTAACATACATATTCCATACACAACATTCCTCCCCTTTTAATTAAAACGTACCCGTGCAATTAAGTCAATAGATGCCCCATAACTAGGGCTAATAACATTTGGTAACACAACATACATAACATATTTACATCAGAGTTGTCTACCTATACATATATAAAAAGAAACATGTTATAGATTCAGTCTCTGAGGAGGCCTCCTGTCTCGACTAGGATAACGTCTTTCTCTAGTCGGTCTCGGTGTAGGCGGCGGTACTTCCATCACCACTTCACCGCTGGAGTCGTCGGTGTCTGATGGCACATCCTGTGCCGTGGAGCTCACTGGAGTGATGAACTCCTCGCAATCCTGAGACTTCTGTAGCGACGAGCTGGGCCGTGATTCCGCTGGAACAATGTGCTGAGACGTTTGAGGTAGTGACTCAGTTGGGCTTCTGGACTCCACAAGTTGATCAGCATGTCGTCTGATTATGCCGTCCCCAGTATCCACTGTGTACATCAAAGGTCCCTGGCGGGCCTTTATCGTACCAGACCACCACTTTTCATTTCTATAATCACGGGCCAACACTTGCTGCCCACCTCAAAGTTCCGTGTCTGTCTGTCAGGAGCCCTGCGAAATACTCGGTTTTCCACATCTCCCTGGATGTTTGGTCTGAGCAATTGGAGGCGAGACCTTAACCTTCTATTAAAGAACATGACGGCGGGGGCCTGGTTGGTCACCGTATGTGCAGCATTACGGTACGCGAATAGGAAATTGTCCACCTTGTGTTGTAGTGGCAACCTTTCCTCCCCCATCGCCTTGATGGCCTTTTTAAAAGTCTGTACAAATCGCTCTGCCAGCCCATTTGTAGCCGGATGATATGGCGCGGACGTATAATGTCGCACTCCATTCCTTTTTAGGAATGCTTGAAATTCTTCTGCCACAAATTGTGGCCCATTGTCCGAACAGACTTGCTCGGGCACTCCGTTTCGGGCAAAAATGGTCCTTAAGGCTGCGACCGTCTTTTCGGCTGTCGTTGATGACATCTTTATGACTTCTGGCCATTTTGAGTGGGCGTCCACTACAATAAGGAACATCGCATCCATGAAGGGCCCAGCGAAGTCCATGTGGATCCTTTGCCACGGCATTGAGGGCCACTCCCACGGATGTAGTGGGGCTTGGGGTGGCACGTTCTGTACCATCTGGCACCCTTGGCATGCTTTTGCTACTTCCTCGATGTCCCTGTCAATGCCGGGCCACCAGACGTAGGCTCTGGCGAGGCTTTTCATTTTGACACCCCCCAGATGACCTTCGTGTAAGTCCCGCAACAATTTATGTTGTAATCTTTGAGGGACCACCACCCTGGCTCCGCACATCAATGTTCCCCGGCATACGGACAACTGGTCCTTCCTTGCCGAAAACGCTGGCAATGATGCGTCACCCTGCGCCGGCCAACCTTTCACGGTCAATTCGTAAACCCTTGCCAGTGTCGGGTCGTTCTGTGTTTCCCGCTTGATACATTGGCTGGTGATGGGCAAGTGTTCCATAACCGCCGTATGATATATTTCCACGGGGTCCTGTACTATCTCTTCGATCTCGGTAGGCAAGAGTAGCCGCGACAGGCCATCCGCATTGCCATGCTGTTTGGTGCCCTTATATTCGATAAGGTACTGGTGTGCTCCTAAGAACAGTGACCATCTCTGTAGCCTTTGGGCCGACATCAGGGGCACCCCTTTTGTTGGATTAAATATGGACACCAACGGTTGATGATCCGTCAGTAGTGTGAAACGTTACCCATGTAGATAGTGGTGGAATTTTTTTACACCCCACACCAGACTGAGGGCCTCCCTGTCGATTTGCACATAGTTTCTTTCGGCTGTAGTTAACGACCTTGAGGCAAATGCTATTGGCCTCTCCGTCCCATTGGGAAATTTGTGTGACAACACTGCCCCTATACCATACGGGGAGGCGTCACATGCCAACCTCATTGGCATTTTTGGGTCAAAGTGTGCGAGCACTTCCTTTGATGTAATGAGTTGTTTACCCTTTTTAAAAGCAGCCTCACACGCTTCGTCCCAATTCCAGGAGACTCCCTTTTGCAGCAATGAATTTAGTGGATGCAAAATGGACGATAAGTTCGGGAGGAACTTATGGTAGTACTTTATAAGGCCTAAGAATGATCGTAACTGAGATACATTCTCAGGGGGCGGGGCCTTCACTACTGCCTCGATCTTTTCCGGGGACTTATGCAGGCCTTCCTTATCTATAATGTGACCACAGTATGAGATACGTTCCTGGAAAAACTCACATTTCTGCTTGTTCGCCCTGAGTCCGTATTGTTGCAACTGCAGAAGTACTCGCTCCAGGTTAGCGAGGTGGTCGTTATCCGTTTGTCCTGTCACCAGGATGTCATCCAGGTAGCGCTGCATTCCTGGAATGCCCTGTAGGACCTGTTCCATGGTCCTCTGCCATATGGCTGGGGCGGACACCACACCAAATACCAGGCGATTGTACTGGTACAATCCCTTGTGTGTGTTAATCATTAGGAGCTTTTTCAAGTCTTGCTCCACCTCCATCTGTAAGTAAGCTTGACAAAGGTCAATCTTCGTAAAGTGTCTACCCCCAGCTAACGATGCGAATATGTCCTCTATCCGCGGCAGCGGATACTGTACCGTGTGCAGGACTGGGTTAATAGTTATCTTAAATTCCCCGCAAATGCGAACCTTCTTTGGTTCCCCCGGCGTGTTATTTGCAGATTTCTTTATAACTGGGATGATGGGCGTGGCCCACTCACTCCACTCAATCTTTGTAAGGACACCTGCACTCTCTAAGGCATCCAGTTCTGCTTCCACAGCTGGCCGAATGGTGTAAGGCACCGGTCTGGCCTTACAAAACTTGGGGTTTGCGTCTTGAGCAATAGTTATTTTTGCTCTAATGTCCTTTAAGGTCCCCAGCCCTTGTTGGAACACCTCTGGCGTTTTTGCCAATATTCTCGACAGCCTGTTTGTAATGGTTGTATCATCCTTGGTGGTCTCTACTTTTATCTCGTGTATCGACTTCCAGTTGAAATGGATTTTTCTTATCCATTCCCTACCCAAAAGTGGTGGTCCACCATTTGGTAGGACGTATAAATAAAGTCCTGGTACTTTTCTGTCATTGTATTTGACTGTTACTTGCATTTTTCCCTTCGGGTAAACTTTTTGTCCTGTATATGTTTTTAATTTGATTTCGGTATCCTTTAAGGGAATGCGTTTGAACAGCCTGTTATAATCTTGTTCATTAATTACTGATAGGGCTGAACCTGTGCCCAGCTCCATATTAACTTCGACGCCTGCTACCTTCATTTTAACCCACTGTGCTGTGGTCCTCCGTTTTGTCTACACCATATAACTTGAGACATCCCAGACCTTTAGGCTCTGCTTTTGTGCCTTCCTGTGACTCGTCTGAGCTACTGTCAGATATCTTATGTATTTTTGTCCTTGCCTTGGTACTGCTCGGATTGTCCCCACTATTGGGTTTCGTACCCGACCGACAAACTTTCGCTATATGCCCCTTTTTCCCACACTGCCAGCATATTTTATCACAAAACCAACAATTACTTTGGTCGTGGGTGGTTTTGCCACAACGGTAGCATTTACCTTTGTGAAATGTCACCTCATGGGTGTCATAGCCGGTTGTATTTTGTCGTATTTGAGCAGCACCCTGTGCTGCTGCTTTATGTGCCGATGCTATTTCCATCGCCTGATCTATCACAGAAATCACAGAAACCACACAGTGCAGATAGAGGCCATTTCGGCCCATCGAGCCTGCACCGACACATATCCCACCCGATCCCCGTAACCCCTACACCAACACATATCCCACCCTATCCCCGTAACCCCACGTATTTAATCCCCCTAACACTAAGGGTCAATTTATCATAGCCAATCAACCTAACCCACACATCTTTGGACTGTGGGAGGAAACCGGAGCACCCGGAGTAAACCCACGCAAACACGGGGAGAATGTGCAAACTCCACACAGACAGTTGCCCGAGGCTGAATTCGAACCCGGGTCCCTGGCGCTGTGAGGCAACAGTGCTAACCACTATGCCACCGTGCTGCCCATCTAGGCTGAGCTGTTTCTTGGCTAGCAACCATTTTTGTGTACTCTCATTTAACATGCCACAGACAAATCTGTCTCTGATCGCTTCCGCCAAAAAGGCTCCAAACTGGCAATGTTTGGACAACCGTCTGAGCTCAGCCAAATAGGCTGCCTGCAACTCATCATTCCTTTGGTCGCGTCTGTAAAAGCGGTACCTTTCCGCTATAAATGGTGGCTTAGGGTTTAAATGTTCCTTTAACGTATCAACAATTTGGGCATACGTTTTGTCTGCTGGCTTTTCTGGAGTAAGAAGATTCCTCAGCAGACCGTATGTTTTTGCCCCCATAGAATTTAATAAGGTTGCTGCCTTTTCGTCATCTTTCACCTTGTTTACTATGCAATAAAGTTCATGCCTTTCTACATATGCATCCCATTCTTCTATGTCGGCAACAAATTCTGACAACCAAGATTCTTTAGCCATTTTTAAAACTGCTGAAGAGGTTTTCCCGCCTTTTTCCACTAGATGGCGCTGTTGTTTTTATTTTAAACTGCTGAAGAGAAAAACATTTCCCCTTTGTCCACTAGATGGCGCTTTTCCCGCCTTTTCTCCCTCTGCTGTCAACGACGTCTCTCCAGGTTCGTTATTTTTGGCCCTTGCAGCTCCCGTTATTGCCACCGCCGCTATTACAACGACCTTCCCCTCTCGTGGCCCGCTAGTCCTTGTGGCTCCGTTTGTTCCCCAGATCACCTGCCCGTTCTGGCCTTTGCAGCTCGCGTTCCCCGGGAAGGATTGCAGTTTACCTGGCCCTGGGTGGACTTTTGCCCCGTGTCTGGAACGCCCGTTCAGCCTCTTCTCTCAGCTGCCGCAGCCTCCGCTGGAAACCTCTCTCTCTCGCTCCGTTGCAGCCGCTCCTCCTGAACTGGGCGGCCTCCTTCGGTCGACGCTGGACTCTGCAGGCTGGTAAGAAGCTTCTCTCCCCGTACTGCTACCGATCCTTTGTTGCACCTTGTACTGGTGAGTTCGAACGTTACTCGTCGCCAGTGTAAAGTATGCGAATATACTTAATATACAATAAGGAAGAGACAGCTTAGAAGGTTCGACGTAAGTCTTTACTTCATACCAACAGGCGGGAACTGAGGGGAGATCAGTACCCACAGTACTATTTATACCCCTATGGCCAGGAGTGGCACTACTGTATCACTGCGCCCTACAAAGTAGTGCTGCCCTGGCCATAGGTTTAAAGTAACATACATATTACATACACAACAGGATTTGTCCTGCTTTTTGTGGACAGGACATATCTGGGCAGTTTTCCACATTGTCGGATAGATGCCAGTGTTGTAGCTGTACTGGAACAGCTTGGCTAGAGGCACGGCTAGTTTTGGAGCACAAGTCATCAACAGGATAGCCGGGATGTTGTCGGGGCCCATAGCCTTTGCTGTATCCAGTGCACTCAGCCATTTCTTGATATCCCATGGAGTGAATCGAATTGGCTGAAGACTGCTTTCTGTGATGGCGGGGACCTCATGAGTAGGCCGATATATATCATCCACTCTGCACTTCTGGCTGATTGTAGAATTCGCAAAATTAACATTCTACTATAAGGGTCCTCTGGCAGATGAGGCCTTGATTTTAAAAGACTGTTTTAAAAGAAGCCCAGAAAAGGGACACATACAATGGCCACCAGACCCCGTGACCGACTTACTGGGACACTTTAAAATGGTTCCTGCAGTCCCCAGACAGCCTTTGTGGATTCAACTCACAGTAAGTTCTGGAAGCCGTACATAATAATGATTGGATGCCGATCCAGTCAGATCGGCCTGTAGATAAAGGCCATCTAAATGTTTACCCAGACAAAGGGGAACAGTTCCATATTCATAAAGAACGCATCAAGGACCCATTAAAGACATCAAGAAAACATTAAAACATTACCAGGTCATTCCAGACCAGAGATGACCATCACCGGCCATCCCGAAAGCAGTTTAAATATAATAACTACCCCGCTGTGCTATAAGCCCACCAAAAGTTAAACAAAGACTAACCTTGATTTGGCGGGAGATGGAGGCTTCTTCTGAGAAGTATAATTGGAGACACCCGGAGTAGCGAGGGGGCTCTTCTTCCTTTTCTTCATCTTCATAGGACCTTCGATAGTAGCCGTTACCTTCGATAGCAGCTGGAGTTCGGAGAAAAAGACGGTCCGAGTCGGCGTCCCACCCCGGGGTAAACATCGGGAGATCATCGACCAATCCCAGGCCATTGACGAAACAAGAGGGTAGAAAAACTACCGAAGAAACCTATATGAAAGCCGGCTAGAGGCTTCCAATCGTGGTCAAGCAGATGGTTTCTGTCCCGCCGACATCCAGGCCCGCTGAGATCCAGCCTGTTCGTGACCTCCACCTCGAGGAAGAGAAGGCGTGTCGCAGCTCGCAGCCCACAGCGCTGACCACAAGGAGACAGGACGCCTGAAAGGATCAAAATGCAGACCTGTTTCAAAACCTTGCAATTCCTAGTTGGATTGGTGATCATGTTTCTGGCCCTTCATAATCGGATCTAGATAGGTTAAAGGGGGTGGTCATTTTGGGTATAATTCACATGAGTTGTTGTCCCTCGATGTTCCGTGTGTTTCCCCATTTCATGATGACTGTTGTAAGGTATAATATGCCTGTATCTATTTTAGCTAGTACTGTATTGTTATGATTTGTTTTTCCCTCCCATGTACCCTCTTATTTGCTTGCATTTGATTTGTTTTCCCTTATGCAATAAAATTTCATTTTGTTTCATTAAACTTGGTCTATAAGAGTATTCTCTGCATTGTAGTTCCTGCACCTAAGCCAGTGTCTAGAACCTAAGGGGCGAGTGGGTCGAACCACTCAAGGTTTTACTGTGCAAAAGAGAGAGAGAGAGGCCTCTGGCGAGAGAAACCTCTGCGATCTCGGAGAGAAAACCCCTTACAGATGATGGTTGCAAATGCTTCAGCCTTGTCTTTTGCATGCATGTGCTAGGCTCCACCATCTTTGAGGATGGGGATATTCATGGAGCCGCCTCCTCCTCCCGTTAGTTGTTTAATGGTCCACCACCATTCACGACTGGATGTGGCAGGACGGCAGAGCTTTGATCTGATCCGTTGTTTGTGGGATTGCTTAGCCCTGTCTATAGGGTGCTGCTTCCACTTTTTAGCATTGTATGGGGTGGCGTGTGCCCAGTCAGCTCTGCCCCTGACTGTCTCTGAGCGGTTCGAATCGCTCCCACACCCCTGGGTTCTAGACACCGGACTTAGGTACAGGCGGCGATACAGAAAAAGAGCCGACAACTGGTTTGGTACAAGAAAACCGTAATTTTTATTAAAGGCGCAATAAATTCACAACACTGAGAATTACTAGGATGGGAATGGGGAACACACGGCACATCAAGGGAACAAACACATTAAGAATCCCCCTACCCTTGTCCCACCCCCAATACCTAACTAGATTAAGCTATGAGGGGCCAGGGACTTATGCTCACCAATGGGGTTTCCTTGACAATTCAAAACCTGTTGATCGAGATGGTTGTGGTCTTGGGGTTCGCTCTTGTTGTCCTTTGGGGCCTGCCATCATCACGTGGTCACAGGGCGCAGCGATGGAGTCGTCTGTGCAAAATACCCTTCTTTTCCTCCATTAGAGAATAGGGAGTAAAGTTTTTCATTGGGTACTTCACCATGCAGGAATGGTTGCTCTTCTGGTGGTGGTTTGGTCGCCGATGGTTTTGTTGCGGTTGGGGCTCCATTGGCGGTTTATATTGTCACTTTGATCTTTCTACCCATGCTTCAAACGCCAGCTTATAACTAGGCCGGGGTGTGTACCCGCTCATCCCCAATGCTTCTTTTTCGCTGCCCCCCTCTGCCTTATCGGTTTTACTGTTCATCTCATCTCGTCTGCCCGTTTGTGGCCCCGTGTGTCCTGTGTGCATTCGATTCGGGTCCCGTTCTCCTCCCGCGTTTGGCCCCCGGTGTAGTAATGGGCGTCCTCGGTGTTGAGCAGCGCGGGGAGGGAGACAAGAGCCTGCGACGAGGCACGAGGCAAGAGCGAGAGGCAAGAGAGCGAGCTTGGCTACCAGTGGGCCTACAGTTATACCCGGTTCTTCACCCCTTATCTGCGCGCCAAATCAGGTCAGTTCTTTGAATTTTGGCGGGCTCGTCTAAAGTGATTACAGTCATCCACTTTAACAGCTTTTGGGGCGGTTGTCTCCTGGTTTAATGGCTTCAATATCCTGGCTGTTTGTTATTTATGAAATTTAATCGTCTTTTCCTGGCTTGTTGGCCGCGTTGAGCTGTTATCGATTATTTATGCAAAAAGTTAATGGCCTCAAGATTAGGTCCATCATGACTTGATCTGTTCCAAGATGAAGAATGCATATTCTGTGATTACCTAGCTGTCTGGCTTCACAAAGTCTTTCACATGCTTGTTAGGTTTCATTTTAGGTTTTGAAAGGGTGTGCCTTTTGCAGGGTCTTGCTTTTAAAATCCTGTAGGTTTTGGTCACGAGGTTTCAGAAGCCAGTTTGGGTACCCTTTTAATAACTTGTCCATACAGGGTCCCTTTATCAATAACTTTTGGGGAATGTGGGAATTTTGAGAACACTACACTCCCCCCTGTTGATACTAAACTCGCTTTAAGTATCATCCTGACAATGTGAGCAAAATTCCCGACCATCCATAGTCAATCTTGCCCTGTAATTACCTATCTATGATCCCACGACACATGCACTTCCCATTCTGTAAAAATGTAATGTACATAAGCATACATAGACAGAATACAGGTGTTTACACACATCCAAGCATGGAGGGGGCCCAAAACCCCTGCACCACTTGGTACACATACATCTTTATTAAAAATAACAAATTGAAAAGTCTTTATTAAAAATAACAAAAGCAAAAGAAAAAAACAATCTTTGTTCAGAAACACACAAAAAAAATTCAAACAGGTGTATCTCCCTCCAATTTAACATAATGTTCCTTCCAGGTCCTTTGGTTTCGTAATTCTAGTATTTGGCCTTTTCCCTTGCACTGAGTGCACATTAGGTACAATACTATTCCCAGCTAGCAAACCACGAGGATGTGGGAAGCCAGTTTAATCCACGAAGGGACCCCTATGTTTTCAAAAATGTCGCACCAGGGTGGAACTACAATGCCCAGTATCTTGGCCCCTAGTCTACTGTCTTCTGCTCCAGAGTGTAGAAATGTTTCTGTGAGACTATTACTGCTTTGAGTATTTTGGTAAGATTTTCTGGGAGAGGGATGATTTTGTAACCGAAATGTGCCACACACTTTTGTAGGTTGGTAAAATTCTCTTTTACAGTGAGGTGAACAGTGGAGGGTTCAGGAATGGGGACAATCTGTTCCTGGGCCACTTGAACTTCTGCCTCGGGTTTAAAGCAGAAACTGCTGTCACTTACTGGACACCAGCTATGCTGTCCATGCTTGTAGTGGGGCGCACCTGTGGTGACACAATATGTCCCACATCCTATATATGCTACCTGTGGGGGAACATGGTCTTGTGCCATTACCTCCATGGTACAGTTTATAGGTTTGGCGCCAGCAACTTTAAACACACACTGTGGTTTAGAATAGGTGTTCAAGTGCTGGGGACACAGTATTATGTGTGCTCCCCGGCTCCGGCACCCCGAGAGTTCAGTACCTGTCATAGCGTGCTACCACTTTACGACATAAGGTGGGACCGCTGTGAAACGGATGTGTGCAGCCCCTTGAATGACTCCAATGTTCTCTACCCTGTATACCGGTGCGGGTCGGGCTGTCCCACCCATGACCGGCATCCTCACTACTATACCCATGATAGTATGGTTTGAACGTCCACAATCTACTGGGACTGGGTAGGCCTCAAAAGCTAGCCAGAGTTGACATGGGCTTAATGCATTCTCAAATGGATGGAGGGCTGCGAGGTGCTTGTTGCTGATCCAGGAGGGGACTAAGCCCTGTTTTTAAACCCTCCAGATTACTGCGGCCCTCGCCCAGCAACCATGCCCCGTACAGTACGCACACCTCATTCTCTGCATCCTGATCTGTCCTCTCTTATAAGGGCATTTACAGTCTTTGCGTGCTTCTCCAGCTAAGCTATTATTTCTTTTAAATGGACCGTCATGGCCTGGTCCTTGTGTAACTCTGAGCCTACTACCTTGTTTTCATCCATCAAGATTTTCCTCAATTGAGTTTTTAAACCATTTAACTGTGTCTGCAATTCTATGTCATCCAAGCTGTTGATGACAGAGGACCCTGTGCTAAACGCAATAAAACCTCATTCCAGGATCCCCTTCTTTGTCTCCCCGCGTTACCAAAATACTCTGTGTGTGTGGTGTACAGTTCTGTTTTGTCTACATTGGCAAAATCGAACTCGTAGAATTTCCTAAACATCTCTTTTAACAGGGCCTGGTATAGCTGTTCTGTCTCTTTGGGGCACCACTCCGGTAAGTGTACCTCGGTGAGGTTTAAAATCACGGAGGCTACCGCGTAGTGTACCCCCTGATATAGCAGCTGTTCCGTAGGCACTAGTACCAGCCCATTCCCTGGTCCCTTGTTGATGGCAGGGCACCCCTCTTTGTGTTTCCTTGCTGCCTGAGTCATGGGCAGGGGCTTTCGGGGGCGGGTCACAAGTTCAGTGGCATTCACTGGGATCGGAGAGTATGGGACCGCGCACGCCTTCAGGCTGGAATCCCACTTCACCCCCTCCCTGACATCTTGCCATTGCCGGTGGAAAATGATGGATATGCCTGTGCGGTAGGCCTTCTCTGACCCCCACATACAGACATAAATCCCCTGATCCGGTTCCCACCACTTCTCCCAGCACTCACTCAATCCCCCGTGAGTCCCTGTAATCGTCCAATGAGTATTGTTCCCCAATCGTTCCCACTCGACTGCGGGGTTTCCCATATTTTTGCTCAGTTTTCTGAGCCACCACCAGCTATCCAAAGGAATCTGTCTCTTGCATGTTAAATATACACGTTTCCCCACGGTGACGCTGACCCTTGTGGCGATGACCTGTACCCTGGGGCACAGGAGGGAGGCCTCCCCATACGTGAACCCGGTCTGGCTGGAGTACTGAGTCGAATTGGACCCCAGCCACCCTGGCCACCTTCCCTCGTGGAAGTAAATGGCGAGCTCCTCCATACCCCGTTCTCCACCTCCATCGGTAACGATCGGTGCTCTCTCTCCTGAGCACCCATAGATGTGGGATTCCTCCACGTCACCTCGCTTTCCAATGCTCATTCCTATCAGGGCGAGTAGGAGTACGCCCCCCTTCATCTTGAAATCCTCTCTGCAAAGAGATACAAGAATATATAGCCAGGTCCCGAGGAGATTCTCTGGCTTGGGTGAAGCATAGTCGAGTCTTGCGACCTCGACTCAGTATAAACACTCTTAAAAACTACTACTATTTAAACTACCCATCACCTCGTTTAAACTTAAACCAAACACCCAAACTTAATAATACCAAACTTAAAATTACATAAACTATGTACATCCGTCGCCCGTCTCCGGGTGGGCAGCCGAATTACTGTTCGGGTTGCGGCACACCGCTCCCTTCGGTGTGGCCGCACCGTCCAGTACTTTCGGTCCCTCACAGCCTGTGGCTGCTGGCTGGGGACCTCTGCTCTCAGACTGATCCCTCACTCGAGAGGCTGCCCTTTTAAAATGGGGAGCTGATGACCACAGTTTCCTTGGTTGGGGCGTTCGTGGGGACCTTCTGGGGACTTTGGCGGGTGGGGTTTTCCTGGCTGGTGGTTCTTTAACCCGAGCCACTGCCTGCTCCAGTGCGGTCTGTGGACTTACCACTACCACTGGCTGGGGATCTTCATCCTCAGGCTTTACCTCTCCTGAACCTGGGCTAGGGGCAGGTAACTCTTCGCAGCCTGGTGCTGCAGGCTGAGGGTCCTCGCCCTCAGGTCCCAAATCTGGGTCAGGGGCGGGGTCTTCGCCCACAGGTCCCTCCTCCTCTGAATCCCAGAAGAGTGGGGGAGTGTCCCAAGCGGTGGGCGGGATGGCCCCTCCCCTTAAACAAGCCACAGCACCTGCCTGTGCAGTCTGTGAACTTGTTCCTGCTGCAGGCTGAGGATTTCTATCCTCAGGCCTTCTCTTTTTCTCGGGCTTAAACAATTTACACTGATTAATAAAACTAGCAGCTTGTTTTAAAGTCTCGTCCGCTGCCTTGAATGGGCCTTCTATGGACTCCCCATCCTTTCTCCTTACCGGGATGGCCTTAAGGATGGGATCTTGGGCTTGGACCTGCTTTAGGTCCGGGGCCAAAGCTACCCCCTGTCTACCTCCCTTGTCCTGGATTGTGGCCACCGAACCTGTCCAATAGGGGTCCCAAGACTCTCCTTCCCTAGCCCTCTTCCTGGCCACCCCGTTGGTCCTTTGGTTACCCTCCCACGTGGTATGGAGGGATCCTAAATCTATGGCCAAAGGTTTGGCCATTTCCCCAGCCTGCTCGTTCCCTGTAAATCCCATTAGGCTAAAAGGGACCTTGTCAGACCTGGGTGGATTGGTCGGGTCTTCCGAATGGACCACCGTGCTGGAAGCTCCAGTGACCACCGAATATCTCCCCTGCACCGTCTCCACCCGTATCTTAACACAGGGCCTGCTTCCCTCATCCTTTTCAAGGGGACACAGGTCGACAGGCTGCACTGGTTCTAGTCAGGGCTGTGGGTTGGATGGGGCGGATGGGGTCAGAGCACCGGTAGTGGCTGCTACTCTCCCTTGGCCAGTCAATATGGATCTCATGGCATCCAAAAATGACTCGACCACGGGGGAGGGATTCCCGTCCCTGTCTTTTGGGCTGGAGCTGTGGAATTATTTCCCTTGTTATCCTTCCAAGGGTTTTTGCACTCCTTCCTCCAGTGCTCATCCTTCCCACGCCCATAACAATTGGGCTTTGTGCTAGAAGGGTTATTCCCTTCCTGATGCCACTCCTTGCTACACTGTCCAGGTTTTACCTCATGCACCTTCCCCTTAGGTGGGTGTGCATCGGTTCTGTTAGATCCGTGATTCTGAGAGTATGATGTTTTTCAATAACCACACGGATGCTGTAACTTAACAATCAACAGGTATTTACTGGAGTAGGGTAGGCTCAAGACTTATATACAGGTGTGGTCACTGCTGGTACTACAGTATACAGGAGCTGTAAAAGTAGTTCTATCATAAAGGTACATACACTACAATTCCTCTCCTTTTAGATTAGTAGTACCCATAATATTCAAATAACAATTAACACTTTAACATGTACATTAAACAACAATAGTCCATTTATAGATTCAGTCTTTGGGGCGGCTTCCTGATCCTTTCGGGATAGCGCCTTTCCTGAGGTTCTTGTTCTTGGTGCGGTGGCGATTCTGGCCCCTTTTTATCGGTTAGTTCATCGGGTTCCACGGCTACTGGTTAGGAGGTAGATGCTACCGGTATGTCGGGTTCATCCCCAGGTACGCAAGACATGGGGTTGACTCGTTCCTGTGACGCTAAGATCTGATCAACGTGGGATCTCACAATGTTCTCCCCGACATCCACTGTGTACATTAATGGCCCCTGCCGTGTACATATCGTTCCGGGTTGCCATTTCTCTGTTCGGTAGTCACGGGCCAAGACTGGTTGTCCTACATTGAAGCTCCTTGTCGGCTTCTCATTGATGTGCTGGAATTGTTTATCCTCAACATTTCTTCGCACATTTGGTCTAAGCAAGTCCAGGCGAGATCGCAACCTTCGGTTAAAGAACATGATGGCCGGGGTCTGGTTGATAACTGCATGTGTCGCGTTTCGGTAGGCTAATAAGAAATTGTCCACATTATGTTGTAGTGGAATTTCATCGTTGCACATGGCCTTTATCGCCTTCTTAAAGGTTTGTACGAACCTCTCAGCCAATCCATTTGTGGCTGGATGATACGGGGCAGATGTGTAATGCCTTACCCCATTCCTTCTCATAAATTTTCAAAACTCTTCGGACACAAACTGTGGTCCATTATCAGAGCAAATCTGCTCTGGCAAGCCGTTTCTGGCAAATATGGTCCGTAGGACTGCAATCGTTTTCTCTGTAGTGGTTGAGGACATTTTTATCACCTCAGGCCACTTCGAATGAGCATCCACTGCTATTAAGAACATTGAGTCCATGAATGGACCAGCAAAATCAATATGCACCCGTTGCCATGGAGAGGAGGGGCACTCCCATGGGTGTAGAGGGGCATGTGGTGGTGCATTTTGGACCTTCTGGCATCCTGAGCAGCTCTTGGTTAGGTCTTTGATTTGTTGATCGATTCCCGGCCACCACACATAAGCCCTAGCAAGGCTTTTCATTTTCACTCCCCCCAGATGACCTTCATGCAGCTCATTTAGCACTCTCTCCCTTAACTTGGGTGGAATCACCACTCGGGATCCACACATCACTGTCCCCTGGCATACTGACAGCTGTTCTCTTCTGGATGAGAATGCTGGCAACAATGAGTCGCCATGTGTTCCATCCCCTCACCGTCAAATCATATACCCAAGACAGCGTCGGATCATTGCGGGTCTCCTTCTCTATATCCGCGTTCGTTACTGGCAATTGTTCAATTATTGACGAATAAAATATCTCGATAGGGTCCACTGCAGGTGCTTCCTCCACAGTAGGCAATGGCAGGCGCGATAGCCCATCAGCGTTTCCATGCTGTTTCGTGCCTTTATATTCGATTTCATATTGATTCGCCCCTAGAAACAAGGACCATCTTTGTAACCGTTGTGCCGTCATTACTAGAACGCCCTTCTTAGGATTAAAGATGGAGACAATTGGTTGGTGGTCAGTCAGCAAGGTGAACCTCTGCCCATGCAGATAGTGGTTGAATTTTTTTACTCCCCATACTAGGCTGAGGGCCTCCCTGTCAATCTGGGCGTAGTTGCGCTCGGCTGAGGTTAGTGATCGAGACGCAAAGGCTACTGGCTTCTCCAACCCGTCTGGGAATTTGTGCGACAGCACTGCTCCAATACCATAGGGTGATGCATCACATGCCAAACAAATTGGTAGTGCTGGGTTGAAATGGGCCGACACCTCTTTTGATGTGATCAAATCTTTACACTTCTGGAAAGCTCGTCTACGTTCGTCATTCCACTTCCATGGTACCCCTGTTTGCAGTAGGGTGTTCAGCGGGTGTAATACCGTGAACAAATTTGGTAAGAACTTATGGTAGTAGTTTACCAGCCTTGACTACTGCCTCAATCTTTTCAGGGGACTTATGTAACCCCTCTTCCTCGATGACGTGCCCACAATACGAGATCAGCTTCTGGAAAAACTCGCACTTGTGGCGATTAGCTCGTAGCCCATATTCCTTTAATCTGGTGAGCACCTTCTCCAAATTGGCGAGGTGTTCACTGTCATTTTCGCCCGTGACCAGGATGTCATCCAAATAACACTGGGTCCCTGGAATCCCTTGCAGGACTTGATCCATCGCCCTTTGCCAAATAGCCGGAGCCGATGCTACCCCGAACAACAGCCGGTTGCATTGATAAAGACCTTTATGAGTGTTAATCGTAAGGTATTGTTTCGAGGCTTCTTCTACCTCCATTTGGAAGTACGCCTGGGCTAGATCAATTTTGGTGAAGCGTTTACCTCCAGATAGCAAGGCGAAAATATCTTCAATTCGTGGAAGCGGATATTGTACCGTGTGAAGGACTGGGTTCACTGTCACCTTAAAATCCCCACAGATGTGGACCTTCTTTGGTTCCCCAGGCGTATTACTCAACGAACTCTTCATTACAGGAACGATGGGTGTAGCCCACTCGCTCCAGTCTACTTTGGACAGTACTCCTGAACGTTCCAACCCTTCCAGCTCTGCTTCGACAGCTGGTCTGATCGCATAAGGCACTGGTCTGGCCTTAAGAAACTTTGGGCTTGCATTTTCCTCCATTATAATAATAATAATAATAATCAACTTTATTGTCATTGTTAGTGCACAAGTGCAGTACAACGAAATGTAGGCTTGCGGCTCCCGAGAGTGTACATTTAGATTAAGACATTTAAACATTCAACATACATTTGGATTGTAATACATTAACATAAACATAACCATAATAAAGTGCATTGGCAGATGTGCAGGCTTTAGAGTTTATTTGTGGAGTTCAATAGGATGACAGCCCTGGGAATGAAGCTGTTCCTAAATCTGGTCGTACGGGTGCGAATGCATCTGTAGCATCTCCCAGATGGCAGGAGGGTGAACAGACTGTGGCTGGGGTGGGTAGGGTCTTTGATGATGGACCGTGACCTCCGTAAACAGCGTTTCTGGTATATGTGCTCTATGGTCGGTAGCCGGGTGCCGGTAATGCGTTGGGCAGTTTTGACTACCCGCTGCAGGGCTTTCCGGTCATAGTAGCTACAGCTGCCATACCATACTGTGATACAGTTCATCAGGATGCTCTCTATTGTGCAGCGGTAAATGTTAGAGAGGATCAGGGGTGACAGGTTACATCTCTTCAGCCTCCTTAGGAAATATAGGCGCTGCTGGGCCTTCTTCACCAGAGGGGAGGTATTGAGGGACCAGGAGAGGTCTTCCGTGATGTGGACTCCGAGGAACTAAAAGCTGTCCACCCTTTCCACCACAGCCCCATTGATGTGGATGGGGGTGTGACTTCCGCCTTTAGACTTCCTGAAGTCCACAATGATTTCTTTGGTTTTCTTGATGTTAAGGGCCAGGTTGTTATCGGCGCACCACTTCACGAGATGCTGGACCTCCTCCCTGTAGGCTGACGCATCGTTGTTGGTGATCTGGCCTACTACCGTGGTATCATCCGCAAACTTGATGATGGTGTTGGAACCATGAACAGCCACACAGTCGTGGGTGAAGAGGGAGTAGAGGAGGGGGCTCAGCACACCTCCTTGTGGGGCCCCCGTGTTCAGGGTCAGGGGGGCGGAGGTGTGGTTACCTAATTTGACAGACTGGGGTCTGTTTGTTAGGAAGTCCAGGGTCCAGTTGCAGAGGGAAGTGTTCAGGCCAAGAGTGTGGAGTTTGGTGGCCAGCTTGTTGGGGACGATAGTGTTGAATGCTGAGCTGTAGTCTATGAACAGCATTCTGATATACGTCTCTTTATCATCTAAGTGATTCAGTGCAGAGTGTAGAGCAGTTGTGATTGCATCCTCCATTGATCTGTTTGCACAATAGGCAAACTGGTGTTGGTCAAGAGAGGCGGGAACACTGGCTTTGATGTGAGCCAGGACCAGTCTCTCGAAACACTTCATTATGATGGGTGTGAGTGCGACAGGTCGATAGTCATTCAGGCACGTCACAGCCGTTTGTTTTGGCACAGGAATCATGGTAGCGGTCTTGAAGCATGTAGGGACTACTGCCTGGGCCAATGACAGATTGAAGATGACGGTGAAGACATCAGCCAGCTGATCAGCACATTCCTTGAGTACCCATCCAGGGATGCTATCCGGTCCAGCAGCCTTTCGTGTGTTCGCTCCGCGTAGAACACCCCTTACGTCGGAGGTCGACAGAGTGAGCACTTGGTCTTCCGGGGGTGGCAAGGCTTTGGTAGCCGGCTCCTTGTTGTCCCTGTCGAAGCGAGCGTAGAAGTTGTTAAGCTCCTCCGGAAGGGAGGCATCGCTAACCGGGGGGCTGGTGTTTTTGCTCTTGTAGTCAGTGATGGACTGGATGCCTTGCCACATGCGCCGGGGGTCCGAGTTGTTGTGGAAATAATCCTCTATCCGCAGTGTCTGTTTCCTTTTGGCAGTCCTGATACCCTTTTTTAGGTTGGTCATGGCTGCACTGTAAGCCGCCGCGTCGCCAGTTTTAAATGCTGCGTCGCGTGCTTTCAACAGCGAGCGGAACTCTCCTTTCATCCAGGGTTTCTGGGTGGGGTATGTCCTGATATTTTTATGGGTCATGACGACCTCGACGCAACTGTTAATGTAGAATAGCACTGTGGATGCATATTCCTCGATGTCATTATGGGCAAACATGCCCCAATCAGTGCGTTCGAAGCAATCCTGAAGCTCCGAGACTGCCCCCTCTGGCTATACTTTCACTGATCTAACTGATGTTCTCACTCTTTTGATGAGCGGTTTGTATGCCGGGGCTAGAAACAGGGAGAGGTGGTCAGACTTCCCAAGGTGGGGGCAGGGAATGTCCTTATAAGCGTCTACAATGCTCGTGTAGACTTGATCCAGTGTGTTCTCCCCTCTTGTGGGGCAGGAAACATTCTGCTGGAATTTCGGTGGTACAGTTTTTAGGTTTATGTGATTGAAGTCCCCCGCGACGATAAAAGCTCTGTCTGGGTGCGCAGTTTGTTGTTCTCTGATGGCCCTGTAGATGTCCTTCAGTGCTAGTTTGGCATTAGCGTGTGGTGGGATGTAGACCGCAGTGATGATAACAGCCGTGAATTCCCGAGGCAGGTAGAAGGGTCTGTACCTTACCATGAGGAATTCCAGATCAGCCGAGCAGGATCTATCGATTATGTCCATGTTAGTGCACCAGGCATTGTTAGTGTAAATGCACAAACCGCCTCCCTTGCTCTTACCGGAGTCTGCAGTTCTGTCGGCGCGGAAGACCGTGCATCCTTCTAGCTGGATAGTGGTGTCAGGGATGCCATTGTTCAACCAGGTCTCTGTGAAGATCATGGCGCAGCATTCCTTTGTCCTTTTCTGTGAGGAGAGATCAAGTTTGATCTCATCCATTTTATTTTCTAGTGACCTGACGTTGGCCAGGAAAATACTTGGGAGGGAGGGTTTGTGTGGGGCCCTCTTCAGCCTATTTTGGATTCCGGCCCTCTTACCCCGCTTCTGCTTGCGTTCCCTGCGCGGTCTGTGCCGACTTCCGGCTGGGGCAGGACGCCACGCTGGTCCCGGGGGTCGGGCGATGTCGGGAGGCAGATCGATGGCGCCGAGTGTGAGCCGCACGCAGTCGGCCCCGATGTCGAGGAGCGTCTGCCGGCTGTACAGTAGGTCTGCCCTCAATTCCCGTATCAGCAGAGTCCAGAAGAGACTCAGAAAGAGGGTGAAAACGCTCATTCTCGGGAGAGACAAAGCCGCTGCGTCTGTGCGTGCCGCAATTTTTTTAAATTTTTTTTTCCGTTGCTGTTATGCCTTTTAGTGTTCCGAGTCCCTCCTGGAACACTTCCTTTGCGTCAGTTAGCATTTTGGACAGTCGTCCAGGTGTGACGTCGTCATCCTTTTTGGCCTCAACCTTCACTGCCTGTATGGAATGCCAATCTAATTGTATCTTCTGGATCCATTCACGTCCTAGCAGTGGTGGTCCTCCATCTGGAAATACATACATATCCATTTTAGGTATTTCCTGGCCTTTATATATCACTTTCACCCTTATTTTTCCTTTGGGGTAGGCTTTTTGCCCCGTGTACGTCTTCAAGACAATCTCTGTAACTTTCAAGGGTATATGTGAAAATAGCCGCTTGTAGTCCCTTTGGTTTATGACTGTTAGGGCTGAGCCTGTGTCCAATTCCACTTTCACTTGGACTCCGTCTATCTTGAGTGTAACCCAGATAGTCTGGTGATCCTCCATTTTGGTTACCTTATGTAGTTTCAGACAACCCAGCTCCTTGCTTCCGGAGTCTGTGTCACTTTTCTGTTTGTCTGAACAACTGTCCATCACCTGGTGTACCTTTTTGTACTTCTCCTGTGGAGATTTCTTACTGTTGGTTTTCTCCCAGACCTGCAGACTCTTGCTATGTGTCCTGCTTTTCCACACTGTCTGCACACTTGGACCTTGAACCAACAATCCTTCTGGTCATGTGTTGTTCTGCCACAGCGATAGCACTTCCCTGTTCCATAGGACATTTCATTGGTGCCATAATCTTGCGGTCTCCGTTGTATCTCTACAGCGCCCCTTGCGGCTGCTTCATGTGATATTGCCATACTGAAAGCCTTGTCCAGCATAAGATCCTTTTCTGAAAGAAGCCATTTCTGGGTTCCTTCTCTTTGCAGCCCACACACAAACTTGTCCCTTAACGTATCTGCTAGTCCCGCTCCAAACTGGCAGTGTTTTGATAGCTTGCGCAGTTCCGTTAGGTACTCAGCATTGCTTTCGTCTTTGTGTTAGTTCCTTTTATGGAACTTAAATCGTTATGCTATCAGCAGCGGTGTGGGTTTAAGTGGTCCTGTAGGATTTCTACTATGCTTTCGAAATTCTTGTTCACAGGCTTCTCTGGTGTTATTAGGTTTCGCAGTAACCCATAAGTTTTTGCTCCCATGGAATTTAACAAAACCAGTGCTTTCCTAGCATCTGGCACTTCATTCGCCCTGCAGTATACCTCAATACGTTCCACATATGTCGCCCAATCTTCGACTTCATTGTCGAACGTAGAGATACTGCCACTCTTCTGCATCCCTGGGTGTGATTTAACTGTCAAAAATGGTGTCTCCCGCGCTTCCCCTTCTTCTCCGCTGGCACAAAATGGCGTCTCCCACGCTTTCCTTCCTTCCTGCGCTTGCCCTTCTTCTCCGCTGCGGCTTCTAAAAATGGCTTCTCCCGCGCTCTCCCTTCTTCTCCCCATGGACACTGTTCAGCTCTTGAGCCCTGGCTGTGCTCTGCGCGTTCTTTTTTTTTGTGCGCCTTTCCCGTTTCCGCCGCTCGGTCCTGAACCCGGCTGTTGCTTTACCCTCTCTCTCTCCGTTTTGTTTTTCCTCGACACCGCTCGGTTTTCAACCCCCAGCTGCGCCCTGTGCGCTTCACCCTCTGTCTTACCCCGTCGACGCTGCTCGGCTTTCTCTCCGCTGTTGGTCGGCTCCAGCCGCCGCTGTCCGGGAAGGGTCTGCGCTGTACCTGTCGTCAGTCTATTGCTGATCGTCGTGGCTGGGGAACCAAGCCCGGCTCTCCACAGCCTCCCCTGCGATGTTCTCTCTCTGCCGGACGACTGGGCGGTTGCTCGTGGTCGACGCCCATGTTTCTGACCTCGACTTTCTTCCACCGCCCTCCCGGAGCGAATCCTCGAAGGGAAATGCAGAGTTGCAGGTAGATTCGAATCGACACTCGTCGCCACTGTTAGATCCGTGATTCTGAGAGTATGATGTTTTTCAATAACCACACGGATGCTGTAACTTAACAATCAACAGGTATTTAATGGAGTAGGGTAGGCTCAAGACTTATATACAGGTGTGGTCACTGTTGGTACTACAGTATACAGGAGCTGTAAAAGTAGTTCTCTTTTAAAGGTACATACACTACAGGTTCCCCTACTGTTCTTATAGGCTAGAGTCAACTGTCTGATCACCGTAAGTTCGGTGGTCAGGGGACTCTTAGGGTCAAACCAGACTTCCGCCTTGGCCCTGACCTGTGGCAAGCTGTTTGCCACCAGGCAACGGAGCCAGTGGGCCAGCTGATCCCGGTTCAGGAATGCCCGGTTAGGTGCCCCAGGACAGGCACTCATATATACCGGCCATAACCTGTCCGCGAAAGCCTGCGGGGTTTCCCCTGCGAGCTGTACTGTCTTCTCCACACAGGAGAAAGGACTTCCCTCATTCATCCCCATGGCCTCCAGAACTTCATCCCTGAGCTCCTCATACCCAGTCTGCCCCCTCTTACACTCGTCAGAGAGGGACTGGAGGAGCCTACTCTCCAAAGAGAACAGCAGCATTTTGGCCTGCTCAGCATCATCGCATTCGTTGATGCTGGCTGCCTGTTCTACTTCCCTGAAGTCGACCGAGGGGTCCCCTTTTTCGGTGAGCTTTGGGATATGGCTCTCCATAGCCCAAGCTGTTGGGTGCTATAGGGTAATACGAACTGGTTTTGGAGGGATCCCTCGTCCTCGCCATTAACGGGTGGGCCGAACCTTCGATGCCGGGCTGGGCACATTGGCCCTGGTTCCAGCCTCCCTTGCGGGGGTTGTTCCACCTCCGCTTCTACCCCTGACTTCACCCCCCCCTTGCTGCCAGACCTCGCTAAAACCTGGCGCTACGGGTCGTGGTCATGGGACCTCCTGTTCCTCAACCGGGTCGCAACTTGGCACTACCTGTGGTGTCTGAACCGTTCTCCCCTCGTTCCCTGTAAAATCCGCCTGGCCTGCCTTCGGGCTTATGAGGCACACCATGCCTTTTGCCTTCCTTAGGGCCAGGCTCAGATTCTCTATCTGTTCCTTGCACGGGCCATGATCTGCATCTTCAAACCTCTGTTCACTTGCCGACTTATAGTTGCCTTTACTTCTTTTAATTTCTCCTCCTGCTCTCTTACTTGTCTCGCTAGGCGGGCGTTCTTTTCCCGCAACCTCATCTCATTACCCTTGGCTTCGGTGACTTGGCACTGTAGGTATTCCAACCTGGCCTTATGTTCTCCCATTATTTGTACCCTTTTCTGATTCAGGGCCTGCAATGCTACCAGTAACTTCTCCCCTGCTAGAGCCTTGTCCTGGACCTCCAGGGCTGACTCCCTTTTCTCGGCTGCCTGTGCTGCTACAAGCCTGTCCAAAAGCTGGACCTGCCTTTTGAAGCACAACAGCCAGACTGCCTTCTCTAGAGATTTCTTGTGGGTCCTTCCCTTCTGTCCACTTAGCTGCGGCATCTACCGGACGCCCAGCCTTTAACAGATTGGTGATCCACTTCTTCGTGATATTCACCTTACTAAACACATAATCAGAAGTCCTTTCCTCCATCATGGTTTGCTCTTCCGAACCATTGTCTACTGTATCGCACCCCTGTTGCCGGAGCCCTGCCGCGGTTGCCATTTCTGTAGGGGGTGGCGTGTGCCCAGTCAGCTCTGCCCCTGACTGTCTCTGAGTGGTTCGAATCGCTCCCACACCCCTGTGTTCTAGACACCGGACTTACGTACAGGCGACGATACAGAAAAAGTGTAGACAATTGGTTTGGTACAAGAAAACCGTAATTTTTATTAAAGGCACAATAAAATCACAACACTGAGAATTAGTGGATAATTACAGGCATATAAATTTGCAGTTATTTGGGAATGGGGAACACACGGCACATCGAGGGAGCAAACACATTAAAAATCCCCCTACCGTTGTCCCACCCCCAATACCTAACTAGATTAAGCTATGAGGGGCCAGGGACTTATGCTCACCAATGGGGTTTCCTTGACATTTCAAAACCTGTTGATTGAACCGGTTGTGGTCTTGGGGTTCACTCTTGTTGTCCTTTGGGGCCTGCCGTCATCACGTGGTCACAGGGCGCGGCGATGGAGTCGTCTGTGCAAAATACCCTCCTTTTCCTCCATTAGAGAATAGGGAGTAAATTTTTTTGTTGGGTACTTCACCTTGCAGGAATGGTTGTTCTTCTGGTGGTGGTTTGGTCGCCGACAGTTTTTTTGCGGTTGGGGCTCGGTTGGCGGTTTATATTGTCACTTTGATCTTTCTACCCATGCTTCAAACGCCAGCTTATAACTAGGCCGGGGTGTGTACCCGCTCGTCCCCAATGCTTCTTTTTTGCTGCCCTTCTCTGCCTTATCGGTTTTACCGTTCGTCTCATCTCATCTGCCCGTTTGTGGCCCCATGTGTCCTGTGTGCATTCGATTCGGGTCCCGTTCTCCTCCCGCGTTTGGCCCCCGGTGTAGTAATGGGCATCCTCAGTGTTGAGCAGCGCGGCGAGGGAGAAGAGAGCCCGAGACGAGGCACGAGGCAAGAGCGAGAGGCCAGAGAGCGAGCTTGGCTACCGGTGGGCCTACAATTATACCCGGTTCTTCACCCCTTATCTGCGGGCCAAATCAGGTCAGTTCTTTGTCTAAATTTTGGCGGGCTCGTCTAAAGTGATACGGTCATCCACTTTAACAGCTTTTGGGGTAGTTGTCTCCTGGTTTAATGGCTTCAATATCCTGGCTGTTTGTTATTTATGAAATTTAATCATCTTTTCCTGGCTTGGTGGCCACATTGAGCTGTTACCAATTGTTTATGCAAAAAGTTAATGGCCTCAAGATTAGGTCCATCCTGACTTGATCTGTTCCAAAATGAAGAATGCATATTCTGTGTTTACCTAGCTGGCTGGCTTCACAAAGTCTTTCACAGATCCATGCATGTTAGGTTTCGTTTCAGGTTTTGAAAGGGCCTGCCTTTTGCAGGGCCTTGCTTTTAAAATCCTGTAGGTTTTGGTCACGAGGTTTCAGAAGCCATTTTGGGTACTCTGTTTAATAACTTGTCCATACAGGGTCCCTTTATCCATAACTTTTGGGGAATGTGGGAATTTTGAGAACCCTACAGCATGCATGTAGTCCTGTGTTGCAATTTCCCCAGGTTGGCACCTCATTTTTAGGTACGCCTGGTGCTGCTCCCGGCATGATCTTTTACACTGCTTATTGAACCAGGGTTGGTGCCCTGGCATGGTGTTAATGGTAGAGTGAGGGATATGCCAGGCCATGAGGTTACAGATTGTGGTGGAATACAATTCTGCTGCTGCTGATGGCCCACAGCGCCTCATGGATGCCCAGTTTTGAGCTGCTAGATCTGTTCTAAATCTATCCCATTTAGCACAGTGGTAGTATCACACAACACGATGGAGGGTGTCCTCAGTGTGAAGTCGAGACTTCGTCTCCACAATGACTGTCCAGTCGTCACTGCTACCAATACTTTCATGGACAGATGCATCTGCGACAGCTAGATTGGTGAGGATGAGGTCAAGTAGGTTTTTCCCTCATGTTGGTTCTCTCACCACCTGTTGCAGGCCCAGACTGGCATTTATGTCCTTCAGGACTCGGCCAGCGCAGTCAGTAGTGGTGCTCCCAAGCCACTCTTGGATGATGGACATTGAAGTCCCCCACCCAGAGTACATTCTGTGCCCTTGCTACTCTCAGTGCTTCTCAACATGGAGGAGTACTGATTCATCAGCTGAGGGAGGGCAATAGGTGGTAATCAGCAGGAGGTTTCCTTGCCCATGCTTGACCTGAAGCCATGAGACCCAGAGTCAATGTTGAGGACTCCCAGGACCACTCCTTCCTGATTGTATTCCACCCCTGGTGGGTGTGTCCGGATCATACCCAGGGATGGTGATGGAGGAATTTGGGACATTGGCTGAAAGGAATGATTCTCTGAGCATGACTATGTCAGGCTGTTGCTTGACTAGTCTGCGTGACAGCTCTCCCAATTTTGGCACACGTCCCCAGTTGTTCGTGAGGAAGACTTTGCAGGGTTGACTGGGCTGGGTGTGCCATTGCCGTGTCCGGTGCCAAGGTCGATGCCGGGTGGTCTGTCCGGTTTCATTCTTATTGTGTTTTGTAATGGTTAGTTACAACTGAGTGACTTATTAGGCCATTTCAGAGGGCATTTAAGAGTCAACCACATTGCTGTGGGTCTGGAGTCACATATAGGCCAGACCAGGTAAGAATGGCATCCCTAAAGGACATTAGTGAACCAGATGGGTTTTTACGACAATCCAATAGTTTCATGATTACCACTACTGATACTAGTTTTTTATTCCAGATTTATTTAATTAACTGAATTTAAATTCCCCAGCTGCCATGGTGGGATTTGAACTCACATCTCTGAATCGTTAATCCAGGCCTCTGGATTACTAGCCCAGTGACATTACCACTATGCTACTGTTCTGCTGCATGACCGCTCGGGTCAGCGGGTGCCCCAATTCATGGTGGTCTGCTGCAACTTGGCCACCATGAGGGCCCAGCCCTTGCCACCAGGGATTGTGGGACCACCTCAGGAGGAGGAAGAGGGAGAGGAGGAGGAGGAGGAAGAGGAAGATGAGGAGGAGGAGGAGGAGGAGGAACAGGAGCGAGGGAGGAAGCCACTCTACCGGCCTTCCGGAAGGGCAGTCCGTGATCGCCTCATCAGACTGCAGCTCCAATAAATTAAACACCAGATCTCCATTGCTCACCACATCCCCATCATTGCATCCCATTTATGAAGGGATAATTAGTAGCCCTAGCCCCTTTAGGGCTACCCCGGATCAGGCGTATTCCTCAGACGTTCATTTTCAACTAAAGTTTGAGGTAGCCGAATCGTAAAGACGCTTAATTGGGTCTAAAGTTCCGGACTATCTCTCCCTGAAGGAAAGGAACAACCTGAAAATGTTACTGTCCTCCAGATAGCACTTTTAATAAGTTTAGCTAGACTGTAATTTTCCAGATATTATGAGGGTCCAGAATACTCCCCCAGAATTCTGCAACTCCTCATCAAAGAATGTATAGAGATTGAGTTTGCGAGCTTGATATAGAAGTATTATGTGAGATAATTCTAAAAATATATAGATTTATTAAAGAACCGACATATAATTTATAGCTGGTGAGTCAATCACAACATTAACAGTTCCAAAAAGAGAAAGCTTACAATTCTATTATCAGAGAACCTACTCTCAAATCTTAACTTCACTAGAGTTTTACAGTTCTTAGTTTTCTACAGGATATCTGCCAAAATCAAATACCTTTGATCCTCGAGGTACAAAGAGTTGGAGACTTACAGAGCCACCTCTGAAGCTGAGAATCGCTTTGCCCCTTTAAAGCGAGTCTACTATCCCATTTGAGAGTTCAATATTTATACCCTTTTCCAGTGGTATTTCTTTTAAGGTTTTCTGCTGATGTAAGCTAATTATCTCTAGTCATTTTTCTGCTGACCCCTGCATTCTTACAGTCACCTCAGCTGGTAGCACTACAGAATTATGGGGAAAAATTCAGTATTGCCCCGTTTGGGGCACGATTATCGGCCGTGCACAAAGTTTAGCGCCTGGCGCTAATTATCGCCTCCAACTGCAAACTTGGCTTTTATCACCCCCGGAGTTGATTGGAGCTCTAAATCCAGCACTACACACCTCTCTTAAGGCACAAAGGCCGAGGAGCGAGGCAGTACCTCAGAGCACTCGCGAAGCTCATGTGATGTCAGTCAGCAATGGAACACAGACACAATGGCGCCGGCCAGTTCTTAAAGGGAAGGGTTGATCTTGCTCTCCATCTATCTACATCCTGCTCATTGCAACCTTGAATCTTGGCCTGAAGAGACCTGTGCATCAAATCTACTGGAAAGAATAATGAAGAGGCCCAGGGAAAGAGCTCAGAGTGCAGCCCCCACAGTCTCTTCTAAATTAATACAAAGAAGGGGAAATCAAAATGAACCTGCAAAGTGCTGCTCAGTACCCAAAACTCCTTCACACAGCGTTGAATCTCTCCAGAATCTCTCTCTCTCTCTCAGAATGTGTGGTGCAAAAATGTCACCAACAAAAAAAGGCAGGAAGTGGTCGCCTTTAAATAGCGCTCCCCCAGTCCCTTCCTGACTGCAAAACACTCCGCTCAACCTGTCATTGCTAGCGGCAAGTGGTAAGGCAGGGGACGTCACTCAATATCCGGTCTGGGGCGCTACCGGTGCGTTGCACACTCGACTGACGTCACGAACTGCCAGCGCAGGAGATTGTGGTGGTAGTGTTTAGCGCCACTGCAAAATGTCTAGTTAATTTTGTGTGCGGCGCAAACATCGCCGCGGACAGGCGCTAGTTGCTTTGCGCCCCATTAGCGCCCTCTTAAGGCACTAACAGGAGGTACAAAACAACTGAATTTTTCCTCCCTATGTCTCACCTCTAGTTGTTCTAAGTTTATCATAAAAATCGATGTAACAGCAGGTTCGTTTTACTTGATGTCATTTTTACAAAGGCACATGTTTGTGCTTCTTTACAAAGTGTAAATTAGAACACCTTGTACAGGGTGAACTATTGTCTTGTTCCCAAAGTTTCAGACTGACAGGAGCCTTTAAACTTCTGTTTCAATAAGGTTATTGATTCAGTGTCAACAACTATCTTATCTCAATAGCCAGAATGCTTTCACAGCTTTTTCATTGTTAGGTTTCTAGATTTCCAGACCCAGTTTGTCATGTTTTAATAAGGCCAGAATTCTTTCATAGAATGGTGTATTTTTCTGAATAGGTTATATGGCTTATTCCTTCACAGCCCAGGTCATATCACAGCACAAAGCTGAAATGAGACACACCACAAAAGAATCCAAACTGAATTAATAAATTTATCAATAATGAGTTAACACATGTTTACACCAAAAATATTAGCTATTTACCCTTGTGCAATCCCTTAATGCCTCTCGTTACAGCGCCTTTGCTTACTCTAGTGCTCCTACAAAGTGTTGGCCCAGTGGCTGCAGTAGGGCTGGTAGAAGGCTGCTGAGTGTCCATGTGGGAGACTTCAGATGGCCTTGCAGGACGCCCTCAACCAGCTCTGGGCCTGGAAGGCCCAGCTGTAGACTAGGCCACCTCAACATGGTCAGCAGCAGTCTGGACTGCTGGATGAAAGGCAGCAACAAGGGCAATGGCGGAGTGGCAGTGGTGGGAGCAGGAATGCTGTCATCCTCAGAGAGGACAGCAGGTTCCTGCTTCACTGACCTACTGCCACTCCCCCGGAGCAGCACCTCAGTATCCCTAGCAATCTGTTGCAGCACAGATTGCTGGCCTGCTGCGGCACCGTGAAAGCCCTGGTCGACGGTGCTAGGGCCAGCCACGATGGCAGCAGAGAGAGCTTACATGACATCAAGCTCAAACTGCATGAGAGCAGTCTGCGGTTGGATGCCACCAAGCAAAAACTGCATTACAGCACTAAGACGTTGCGTCTCTTCTGCCTGTGTTGCAATGGAAGCTGCCAGATTGCCCATCACATGCGGAATCAGGTGTGGGTCACCACGGTTTCTCTGGGAGTCTGCCATCCTTTGCAGTCTGCAAATGATGTGCTACCTGGTGTGTACAGAGTCTTGTGCAATGTGGAGGCGGACTCCTCCACGCTCCTTATCATTGCCGAGAGACTCTTGGGCACCCTTGCTATGGCACCTATCATCTCCGTGTACATGCCCATCATCTTTCTTCTAAAGGCCTCCCCACCAATGTCCTCATCTGAGTCCTGTGCAGCAGAACTCGTGCGCAAACTCACCCTCCAGGGAGCTGGCTCCCGAGCTACCCTTTCCCCCTTGCCTTGCTGCAGCCCACTCATCCCTGGTGCCTCACCCTGTGCAGGTCCCGCTACTATACTAGCCTCTAAAGAATGCGTAGTGCCAGTACCTGAGCTGGTGTCTACAGGTGAGACATGCAGTGACGCGGTGGGTTCTTCCTCCTCCTCTCCTCCCACCTCGCTCTCTATGGTGCCCTCAGGGATAGGCTGCTCAGGTGCTTGCTCAATTTCTGAAAGAATAAAGGCACAAGAGTCGGGTTAAGGTACGGGGAGGGGGACAGGAAGGGAGAAATGCATACATACAGCATGATTAGCTGGAAAGTGCAAAACATTTGCGGATGAGGGGGAAGTGGGATGTGAGAAGGAGTAGGGATGAACATACCGTTATTGTCCCCAAGAGGGTCAATGTCGCTGGCGGACATGGCGCCCACCACCTGGCGCCCAATAATCTGCAGCACTCTATTCTCCAGTACGAACAGTGGTTAGTGATGTGCCTCAATAATTCCGAGACTCGATGTTAGCGAAACAAAACAAGGCTTTTATTAACTTAGAAGGTAACACGTAGTGGAGAGAGGTATCTTCCATCCGGAGGGCTGCAGTACTGGATATGAGGCCAGACTGAGCTTGCTTACATAGGGGCCAGGTATGGGCGGAGCCCTACACACAACACATTCCAATATACAATACAATGGTGAGGAAACGGAACTGGGGGAAGGGAAATGAAACTGAAACCGACCACAGTCACAGGCAGTGATGAATGGAATATTTCATCACATTCACCCCTTCTATAGATTTAGTCTGTTCGGGGGTTTGATAGTCCTCTGCGACCGACGTGGCTGTTGCGGTGCCGCGGGTGTCGGCTGGGTGTCCCCGGTAGCCTCCTGGGTCTCTGTCGGGGGTGCCGCCAGGGTTGTTGAAGGGGTAGTTGGTGGGGGTGCCATTGGTCGATGTTCTTCCGGGGGTGATGAAAGAGTAGTGGGTGGGTAAGAGTTGCTGCGATCGTTGTCACTGCTATCGCCGTGGTTGTTGTCGTTACCGGCTGGGGCAACGTCTTTTATGGACACGGTGTCCTCCCTTCCGTCGGCGTGCTGGACATATGTGTATTGGGGGTTGGCGTGGAGTAGGTACACTGGCTCCACGAGAGGGTCCGTCTTGTGGCCCCTCACATGCCTTCGCACGAATACCGGACCTGGGGTGGAGAGCCATGACGGCATGGATATGCCTGAGGTAGATTTCCGGGGAAAGACAAACATTCGTTCATGAGGCATGGCATTAGTGGCAGTACACAATAGCGACCGTATCGAATGGAGCACATCCGAGAGAACTTCCTGCCAGCGGGAGATAGGGAGGCCCTTGGTCCTTAGAGCTAGAGTGACTGCTTTCCATACTGTCCCGTTCTCTCGCTCCACTTGGCCGTTACCCCGGGGGTTGTAGCTGGTGGTACGGCTCGTGGCGATCCCCTTGGACAGCATGTACTGGCGTAGCTCTTCACTCATGAAGGACGCCCCCCTATCCGTATGGATGTAGCTCGGCATACCGAACAGGCAGAACAGGCTGTTGAGGCATTTAATGACCGTGGCGCTGGTCATGTCTGGGCAGGGGAAGGCGAATGGGAACCGGGAGTATTCATCCACAATGATCAGGAAGTAAACATTGCGGTCGACGGACGGGAGGGGGCCCTTGAAATCTAAGCTGAGCCGCTCAAAGGGCCGTGTAGCTTTGATTAAGTGGGCTCTATCTGGGCGGTAGAACCGAGGCTTGCACTCAGCGCAAGTGCGGCAGTTCCTGGTCAGAGACCGAACTTCCTCAATCGAGTAGGGTAAGTTACGGGACTTTATGAAGTGGAACAGCCGCGTGACCCCTGGGTGGCAGAGGTCGTTGTGGAGGGTCTGTAGCCGATCCCCGGTGGCGCTGGCACACATCCCTCGTGGGAGGGCGTCAGGGGATTCGTTAAGGGCCCCTGGCCGGTAAATGATGTCATACTCGAAGGTGGAGAGCTCGATCCGCCACCTAAGAATCTTATCATTTTTAATCTTCCCCCTCTGTTTATTATTGAACATAAACGCTACCGACCGCTGGTCGGTAAGTAGGGTGAAGCGTTTGCCAGCTAGGTAGTGGCGCCAGTGGTGCACTGCCTCCACGATGGCTTGGGCCTCCTTTTCCACGGAGGAGTGTCTGATCTCGGGCCCTTGGAGGGTCCTCGAGAAGAAAGCTACGGGCCGCCCCGCCTGGTTGAGGGTGGCCGCCAAGGCGAAGTCAGACGCATCACTTTCCACTTGAAATGGAGTGTTCTCGTCCACTGCCTGTAGCGTGGCCCGCTCAATATCCTGCTTAATGCTTTTGAAGGCGGCGTGGGCCTCAGCAGAGAGCGGAAAAGAGGATGCTTTCAAGAGGGGGCGGGCTTTGTCGGAGTAGTTGGGGACCCATTGGGAATAATAAGAAAATAACCCCAGGCACCTTTTCAGGGCTTTGGGAGTGTTGGGCAGGGGCAGCTCCCGTAGGGGGCGCAATCGGTCGGGTCTGGTCCGATTTCCCCATTCTCCACCACGCTGCCTAGTATGCAGAGGCGCGTGGTGTTGAAAATGCACTTGTCCTCGTTGTAGGTGAGGTTGAGTTTTTGTGCGGTTTCCAGGAACCTCTCGAGGTTCGAGTCGTGATCCTGCTGGTTGTGACCACAGATGGTGACGTTGTCAAGGTAGGGGAAGGTTGCCTGCAAGTGGTGGTCATCGACCATGCGGTCCATCTCCCTCTGGAAGACCGAGACCCGATTCGTCACCCCAAAGGGGACTCTGAGGAATTGGTAGAGGCGTCCGTTTGCCTCGAAGGCGGTGTACGGGCGGTCCTCTGGTCTGGTAGGGAGCTGGTGGTACGCTGACTTAAGGTCGATGGTGGAGAACACCCGGTATTGGGCGATTTGGTTCACCATTTCTGATATGCGGGGTAGCGGGTAGGCGTCTAGTTGGGTGTACCTGTTGATCGTTTGGCTATAGTCGATCACCATCCGTTTCTTCTCGCTACCCCTTACCACTACCACTTGGGCGCGCCACGGGCTGTTGCTGCGTTCAATAATGCGCTCTTTCAGGAGCCTGTCTACCTCGGTCGCGATAAACCGCCTGTCCTCCCAGCTGTACCTCCTGCTTTTGGTCGCTATTGGCCGGCAGTTAGAGGTTAGGTTCGCGAATAGCGAAGGCGGCTTTACCTTCAGGGTAGCCAGACCGCACACTGTGAGGGGCGGCTGGGACCCACCGTACTTGAGCGTGATGCTTTGGTGGTTGCACTGGAAATCCAGGCCCAAGATCACGCTCGCACATAGATTCTTCATGATTAATACTTTAAAATTATCATATACAGTTCCGTTAACGGACAATTGTATCGTGCAGTAACCCAGAATGGTCGATGTCTGGGTTTTATCAGCCATAGAGATGGTACCCTGAGTAGGGACCACCTTTAGGGAGAGTTGTTGTGCCAGTTCAGGGTGGATAAAACTCTCCGTGCTTCCACTTTCAATTAAACATTTAACCCTGCACCCGTTTACCTCGATGTCCACCATTGATTTGGATAGCGGGTGCGGCCTGGTCTGGTCCACTGTGACCGATGCCACTGTAGGGCCCTGATCGAGACAAGATGGCGTCCACGCTGTCTGCTCATAAGATGGCAGACCCCACGAGGTCGGGCAAGATGGCGTCCAAGATGGCCGCTCCCACGGCGCGCACGCGGCGGTGGCGGGTTTTCCGGCGTTTGGTTTTCCGGCGGGGTTCCCTCTGCACACCTTCCCGAAGTGCCCCTTCTTACCGCACTTAAAGCAGGTGGTACCTTTCGCCGGGCACATGTTTCTGGTGTGCTTTGGCTGCCCGCAGAAGTAGCAGTTGGGTCCCCGGCGCATCGCGGCTGTCGTAGGGCTTCTGGTGGGAGAGCGGGGCCCTGACGGTGTCGGGCTGCCGGGCGGGGAAGATGCCTTCCAAGATGGCGGCGCCCTTGGTGCACACGTGGCGGCGTGGACGGCGCGGGCTGAAGAGTAGGCGTCCGAGTTTCTCTGGGCCACATCCAGGGATCGCGCGGTGTCCGCAGCCTGTTTCAGGTCCAATCCTGTTTTTTCCAGCAGTCTTTGCCGGATGTAAGTGGAGCTGAGGCCTGTGATAAAGGCATCACGAACAAGCTCGTCAGTGTACACTGCGGCTTTTACATCTCGGCACTTGCAGTCTTTGCCAAGCATTTTCAGGGTGCCTAGGAACTCCTCCACCGATTCCCCAGGTCGCTGTGCGCGAGTAGCGAGCAGATGCCTAGCATACACCTCATTCGTAGGCTGCTGGTAATGCGCCTTTAAGATGTCGCAGGCGGCCAGGTACGTGTCGGCGTCTTGGATGAGGGGGTAAACCCGGTGGCTTACCCAATTCCGCAGAATTCCGAGTTTCATACTCGCAGCGTCCGTAGCGTCTTTGACGGCTGCGGAATTGTCCAGGAAGAATTCCATACACATAAACCAGTGTCTGAAGCATGCTGATGCGTCCGGAGCATGCTGATCCAAATCCAAACGTTCGGGTTTCAGGAGTTGATCCATTGTGTTGAAAAATAAGTTAATAAAATTGATGTGCCTCAATAATTCCGAGACTCGATGTTAGCGAAACAAAACAAGGCTTTTATTAACTTAGAAGGTAACACGTAGTGGAGAGAGGTATCTTCCATCCGGAGGGCTGCAGTACTGGATATGAGGCCAGACTGAGCTTGCTTACATAGGGGCCAGGTATGGGCGGAGCCCTACACACAACACATTCCAATATACAATACAATGGTGAGGAAACGGAACTGGGGGAAGGGAAATGAAACTGAAACCGACCACAGTCACAGGCAGTGATGAATGGAATATTTCATCACAGTTAGGTGTCGGCTTGTCCCCTGCCTGTGCACTCCTGCTCCCTCCTGTTGTGAGCAAGCTTGGCCTGCAAGAGAGAGGAAAGTGTGTGAGTGAGTGTGAAGCAATGTATTTGGGTGATGTACCTGCCATAGTTGAATAGCTGTCATTGTGTGCAAGGCATGAGATGTGGGTTGAGTGTTGGTAGTGTGAGCTATGGGGGCAGTTTGTGGTGGATGGACGGTATGTGGCCACCAGATGGAGACAAAGTCCCCCTCTCACTCTAATTCAGGTGAAGGCCACACCCACCTCCAACACACCTGAGGCAAATCTACCCATTAGCTCAGGAGTTCAAAAGGCAAACTAGTGCATCTCTTCAGGGCCAGTGCCTGAGGAGAGGGCCAGGGCCGGGGCCCGGGGCCCGGGGCCCGGGGCCCGGGGGCCGGGGGCCGGGGGCCGGGGCCAGGGCCAGGGGACAGGGGACAGGGGAGAGGGGAGAGGGCCAGGACAGGGCCAGTACCTGAGAAGAAAGCCAAGACAAGGCCAAGACTGCTGTTGAAAACCAGCTTGCAGCTGCCACAGAGAAAACTAGCTTGCAGCTGCCACAGAGAGGTCTACTAATGAACCCGGGTGGAATATTGCTTAGTTCTGAGAGCCTGATATGATCCCTGGACCGGCTGAGAAAGATCCAGTGGTAAAGTAACCCTGGCTTATTGTTTTTTGGAGGAAATTGATGTAAAGACTGCCTTCCTAACCACCCGGGCAGGTGATGGTTTTGTTCTTCATTTTTCTTATTGAACGCCATGGCCTAGAAATTCATTATAGCCACTTTTGGGGTGGTAAAGTTGGGCGGCCGCTAAAGTTTGCGCCCGGCGCAAATTCGAGGCCACTTCTCCGATATTCATTAGCTTCGCCCTAAGAGTTTGCTCGAGCGCTAAAACTGGCGATGCACGCCTCTCTTTAGGCGCTAAGCCGGAGGTGCTGAGCGAGAGCGCCGAGGCTGGGCGCAGCGCAGGTGCGGCCATTTCTTGATTGACAGCAGACACCCTGGCGCCGGCCAGCTATTAAGGGGGAAGGGTCGACTTGGTCTGCTGCCACGCCCTGGATAGTGGAGCCCTGCAGCTAGGCCTGAACACTGCTGCTGGACCCAAATAGCGCCTGAAACCATGGAGAAGGCCCGTGAACGAGCGCAGCGCTTCTCAGAGCTAGATCTGAGGGTGCTGGCTGGTGCTGTGGAGAAGAGACGCCATAATTTGTTTCCGGACAATGGCAGGACGCCGCCGGCCCGCGTCTACCGGACAGCCTGGAGGCATGTCGCCACCAAGGTGTCATCCAACAGCGAGGTCCCCAGGAGCGGTGTCTGTAGGGGGTTTCTCTTGCTCGTTCTGGTCTCCTGCCAGGCTTCGTGCAATAATTACCCTTGAGTGGTTCGACCCACTCCCCCTACGGTTCTAGACCTTGGACTTAGATGCAGAGAACAGTAGTGCAGAGAAAGAACTCAGTAGACCAGGTTGAATAGCACGAAATGGATGCTTTAATTTTTAAACAGTTTGAAGCATTACAAAATACATGTCATAGGCACAGATTAAAGTTACTATAATCATACACAAATTTATGAACTTAACTCTATGGAAATGGGGAACACACGGCACATCGTAAAAGGGGAAACGCATTACGATTACCCTTAACTCCCTCCCCTATACCTAAACTAAGTTTCGACCTGGGGAACTTGGGATCATGCTCACCACTCTTGTAATCGCGAAAAAGGGGGTTCGCAGCCTTTTGGCACCGCTTTCCGTCGTCACGTGGATTTGGAAGCTTCTGGCGCAGTCGATATTCTCTCTCCCTCGAGGCGGTGGGGTAGACACAGCCTCGATGAGCGCTCGTCAAGGTTGAGATCCACTATCGTGGATTTGGGTTCATGGAGCAGACTTCAGATGCAGGCTGTTGAAGAAGTGCATGTACATGGAAGAATCTTTCCGGCCTGGATCGCCGGTTCTCCAGAGGGTTTCTTCTCCGTTGGCCTGGGTCGTCGATGATCTCCCGACCCCAGTACCCAGGCCACCTTCGTCGTCTTCTCGTCGTGGCCGAGCCTTGTTCGGCTGAACACCGACCACGTTGTCTTTTCACCGAAGTCGTCCGTCTTTAAAAAGACGAAAACGTCTTCATCGATTCCGCATCTGCCGAAGTGGAAGAGGCGCCTAGCCTGGCACCGTCCGTCCTTCGTTCGTTCCTTGTAGAAGAAGTCCTTGAAGAAGTAGAAGTCTGAAGTCGCCCAGCGTAGCAGAAGTCGAGGAAGAAGTCCGAAGTTGTTCCAGTAACTTAGATGGACTTTCAATCCATAGTTATACCCTTTTGGGACAGTCTTATCTCCCGCCAAATCATAGTCCTGTCTTTGTATTAATTTTGGCGGGCAGAAATCTCTGCAGGGGCGCTTTGTCTTGTAACGGAGCCGGTGATAACTTAAACTGGCCTTCCTGGCCGATAATGTCTTTTAATGTCTTTTTCATTGTCACCGTGACTCGGTTCGCATATTGATCGGTCCGGAGATTTTCCTTGATGGCTGCTAAATGGTTTCTCCTTTGTACAATAAATGGGTATAAGTGTTTTTGCATTGTCCGCCCATATCTTGATGGGCCCCATCCTGTACTTAGAATTCATTGAATATGTATGCTGTTTCTCTGAGTTTCAGTTCCCAGATATTGGCTTTCGCGGGCTTACTGTCTTCAATCCACAAGCCTGTCTGGCTTGCAGTAACAGAAATAAAATGGTTCAGAAACTGATCACGGGGCCCGGCGGCCATTTTGTATGCCCTTTAATCAAAGGTTTTTCTGTGCAAGCTTACTTCGGTCAATAAAAAGTCTTATTTCATCCGGTTTTCTTGCGTGATTTTTGCTGAAAATTTCGAATCTTACAGGCCCCCCTGTGATACTGATAGCTTGCTTAAAGTATCAATAATCCTTGGTGAGCAAATTTTCCCTGATTCCCCACATCCGGACATTCCTGGCTCTTAACTATCTATGACCCTCACGACACATGCAGTTCCCATTTCCGAAGAAAACGAAAATGAACCTTTGTACATTTGGATAATCATAGACAGCATATCTTAAACTATAACACATTCATCTGTCAGATGTGCGGGGGTTGATACCCCCTTGCGCCATCTGTATACACCTTTTATTAATCCAAAAACTTAAGAACGACTAATAACATAATAATACTTATTTCCTTATAACCCAAAACAAACACACAAAAAAAAACGCGAATGGTCAAAAATTTTTAAAAATGGAGGGACGCTTAATCTTATACTAGCAGCTTAAAGTGGGGTGTCTTCTTCCCCCATTCGCACATAGCGTTCTCTCCATTCTCCTGCGTTCTCGTGCCTCTGGAGGCGTTTGACTCTCTTGCAATGCACGAAGAGCAAAAATATCACAATCAAAACCTGACACACTACTAGGATGTGGGATGCTATTCTAATCCAGGCTGGGACCTCTATGTTAGTGAACAAGTCCCACCATGGTGGGATGGTTATGTCCAATATGTCTTTTCCTATCTCTAAAGTCTTCTGCTCCAGTGTGTAGAAATGATTCTGTGAAACTATAACGGCTTTTAAAATCTTTGTGAGGTGTTCGGGAAGAGGGGGAATGACATAACCAAAATGCGCGACAAATTGTTGCAAGTCTGTGAAATTCTCTTTGATAGTGATGTGAACGGCGGAGGGCGCAGGAATGGGAACAATTCGTTGTTGTGCCACTTGAACCTCGGCCCTGGGTTTGAAACAGAAACTGCTATCACCGATCGAACACCACTCGTGTTGTCCGTATCGGTACTGAGGCGCTGCAGTGGTGACGCAGTAGGTCCCACCCCCGATATATGCTACCTGCGGGGGCACATGGTCCTCTGCCATTGCCTCCATGGTGCAATTTACCGGCTTCGCGCTAGCAGTTCTGAACCCGCACTGTGGCTTCAAAAAGGCATTCAAGTGCTGGGGACACAGGATGATGTGTGCTCCCCGGCTCCGACACCCCGAGAGGTCAGTGCCTGTCATCGTACGCTCCCATCTGATGACGTAAGGCGGGACCGCTGCGTAACGAATGTGTGCGCCCCCCTGAATGACTCCAATGTTCTCTACCCTGTATACCGGGGCGGGCTTTGCTGCGGGACCCAACACCGGCATTCTTACCACTATTCCCATGATAGTATGATTCGAATGTCCGCAGTCCACTGGGACTGGGTATGCTTCTGCAGCTAGTCTGAGCTGGCACGGGCTTAATGCATTCTCAAAAGGGTGGAGCACTTGCAAGTGCTTGTTGCTGATCCAGGACGGGACCAAACCCTGTTTTAAATCCTCAAGATTACTGCGGCCCTCGCCCAGTAACCACGCCCCGTACAGCACACAGGCCTAATTTTGCGCAGCTTGATCGGACGCATTCCGATCCTCCTTAATGAGCGCATTTACCGTTCTCGCGTGTTTCTCCAGCTCAGCGATTATATCCTTAAAGTGTAGTGTCATGGCCTGGTCCCCATGTAACTCAGAACCCACTACCTTATTTTCGTCTGTCAATATGTTCCTTAACTGGGCTTTTAAACCGTTGATCTGTGTCTGCAGCTCCACGTTGTCTAGAGCATTGACGACAGATGTCCCGGTATTAAAAGCAGTGAATATGTCATTTACAGTACCCCTTCGTTGTCTCCCGACTCGATCCAAAACTTCTGGCGATGTGGTGTATAATTTGTCTTTGTCGATGTCGGCAAAATCAAATTCGTAAAATTGTTTAAACATTTGGGTTAACAGGACCTGGTATAATTGTTCTGTTTCTTTGGGACACCACTCCGGCAATCGTACCTCAGTGAGATTTAAAATCACTGAGGCCACCGCGTAGTGTACCCCTTGGTACAGCACCTGACCGGTGGGTACCAATACTAAACCGTTCCCGGGTGTGGTAAACCACTTTTATCGTTCACTATCGTTACACTATGGTTATCACTGTTATATCGTTACACTATGGTTATCACTGTTTACACTGTTGTATCACTACACGAGGTCACCTCTTGTCACGCTGTTATACCTGGGCTGACCACTGCTGACTCCGCCCATGGCTCCACCTACCTGCCCAGGTATAAAGGTGGTCGACTGGCTGGTATTCCTCCTTGTTGGATCCGATCACCCACGAGGGTGGGCTCTGTTATTTAGCCAATAAAATCCTATAGTTACTTTCTTAACTCGTCGCTTTTCATTGGATGAATTGATAGGTATATCAATTTTATTGGCTAAATTTTAAAATGTCGTTACCTGAGCAGCCAAACGACCAGTCAACGGAGCAGCCAAACGACCAGTCAGACGCCCAGCTACAACAGCCACAGCAGCCGGCCTGGCTGCGAGCCCTCCGACCACCGTACCTGGATCTAAACCCACAGGCAGCAAACTCAGCCCTCGACTTCGAACACTGGCTGAGCTGTTTTGAATCCTACCTGGGAGAATCCGGCGTGCCTCAGAGATCCAAGCTAAGAGTTCTGACCGCCCAAGTGAGCCCTAAAGTATTCGCACTCATCCGGGACCTTACTACATACGAGGCCGCCATCAACCTGCTGAAACAACAGTACCGGAGCCCGGTAAATTCCATGTATGCCAGACATCTCCTAAGATCCCGCCCGCAACAGCCAGGAGAGTCTGTAGATGAATTTTTACGGGCGCTACAAACACTCGGCAGGGACTGTGACTTTAAAGCGGTAACGGCGGCAGAAAATACTGAAGATAATATCCGCGATGCCTTCGTGAAAGGCCTGCGGTCCGACTACTCACGGCAAAGACTGCTTGAAGCAAAGGGCCTCGACCTGAACACAGCTGCAGCCCTCGCTCGCTCCCTCGAAGTGGCCCATCGGGACCTCGAGGCGTACTCCAGGTACTGTAATTCGCGACCCTGGGGCTCTTCGCCTACTATGCCCAATGGGTGCCCAATTATGTGGACAAAGCCAGACCCCTCATGAAGTCCACCTCCTTCCCCCTGATGGCAGAAGCGTGCGCAGCCTTCTCCCTCATTAAGGGAGACATTGCTAAGGCCACAATGCACGCGGTGGATGAGTCTATCCCTTTCCAAGTGGAGAGCGATGCATCCGACTTCGCCCTGGCCGCAACCCTTAACCAGGAGGGGAGACCAGTGGCCTTCTTCTCAAGGGCCCTCCAGGGCCCCGAGATCCGACACTCTTCGGTCGAGAAGGAGGCCCAGGCGATTGTGGAGGCTGTACGACGCTGGAGGCATTACCTGGCAGGCAAACGATTTACCCTCCTCACCGACCAACGTTCGGTCGCCTTTATGTTTAATAACAAGCTGAGGGGCAAAATCAAGAACGACAAGATCTTGAGGTGGAGAATCGAGCTCTCCACCTATGATTATGATATCTTGTACCGGCCTGGTAAACTGAACGAACCCCCAGATGCTCTATCACGAAGTACACGCGCCAGCGTGCAAAGTGATAGACTGCAGACCCTCCACAACGACCTCTGCCACCCCGGGGTCACCAGACTTTACCTCTTCATTAAGGCCCGCAACCTGCCCTACTCCATCGAGGAGGTCAGGACCATGACCAGGAACTGCCAAACCTGTGCCGAATGCAAACCGCATTTCTTTAGGCCGGACAGAGCAAGCCTGATCAAGGCCACCCGCCCCTTCGAGCGCTTGAGCATCGATTTTAAGGGGCCCCTCCCGTCCTCTGACCGTAATGTGTACTTCCTCAACATTATTGATGAGTACTCCCGTTTCCCCTTCGCCTTCCCCTGCCCAGACATGACCAGTACCACAGTCATCAGATGACTGAACGACCTCTTCGCCTTGTTCGGGTTCCTGAACTATATACATAGCGACCGGGGCTCCTCCTTCATGAGCGAGGAACTTCGCCAGTTCCTACTAGCGAGAGGTATTGCTGCAAGCAGGACCACCAGCTACAACCCCCGGGGGAACGGCCAGGTGGAAAGAGAGAACGCGACTGTCTGGAAGGCCGTCCTCTTAGCCTTAAAGTCTAAGGGCCTCCCAACCTCTCGCTGGCAGGAAGTCCTCCCGGCAGCGCTGCACTCCATCCGGTCACTGCTTTGCACTGCCATTAACGCCACCCCCCATGAACGAATGTTTGTTTTCCCCAGGAAGTCGACTACGGGAACCACGCTACCAACTTGGCTGACCTCTCCGGGGCCCGTCTTGCTCCGAAAGCACGTGAGGGCCCATAAAACGGACCCCCTGGTCGAGAGGGTGGACCTCCTGCACGCCAACCCCCAGTACGCCTATGTGGCATACCCAGACGGGCGGGAGGACACAGTCTCCTTACGAGACCTTGCACCCTCGGGCACCCCTGAGACACCACCATTTCCCCACACCACTCCCTCAGATCCAGCCCAGGTAGACGGCATGCCGGAACCCCATGAGCCTTCGCCGACCACGCAGACACCAGCATTAACGTCGGATACTGCATCACCGCCGCCGCTGCTGCGACGATCAGAAAGGCTTACGAGGCCTCCGGACAGACTGACATACCCGAACTGGTAGTACACTTCACCCCGCCGGACTCAAATCTAAACAAGGGGTGAATGTGGTAAACCACTTTTATCGTTCACTATCGTTACACTATGGTTATCACTGTTATATCGTTACACTATGGTTATCACTGTTTACACTGTTGTATCACTACACGAGGTCGCCTCTTGTCACGCTGTTATACCTGGGCTGACCACTGCTGACTCTGCCCATGGCTCCACCTACCTGCCCAGGTATAAAGGTGGTCGACTGGCTGGTATTCCTCCTTGTTGGATCCGATCACCCACGAGGGTGGGCTCTGTTATTTAGCCAATAAAAACCTATAGTTACTTTCTTAACTCGTCGCTTTTCATTGGATGAATTGATAGGTATATCACCGGGTCCCTTGGTGGTGGTTGGGCACCCTCCTTTCTGGGCAAGTGCTACCGGAAGCGTGGGCAGGGGCTTGCGTGGGCGGGTGATGAGTTCAGTGGCGTTTACCGGAATAGGGGAGTATGGGGCTCCGCACGCTCGAGTGCTGACATCCCATCTCATCCCCTTTCCTTCATCCTGCCACTGCCTCTGGAAGAAGATGGATACGCCCTTGGGGCAGACGTGTCTCGAACCCCACATACAGACATATATTCCTTCATCTGGTTCCCACCATTTGTCCCAACACACACGTAATTGTCCGTGAGTCCCTGTAATAGTCCGATGGGTATTATTACCCAGTCGCTCCCACTCGACCGTAGAGTTTCTCATGTCCTTTCCCAGCTTTCGTAGCCACCACCATCGCCTTAGTGGTACGTTCCCGTTGCACACCAGACAAATCCTCTTTCCCACGGTAACGCTGACTCTGGGTGCAAGGATCCTCACCCGAGGGCACGTTAACGAAGTCTCTTGGTAGGCAAAACCGAAATTGCTGGAATATTCCGTAGAATTCGTTCCCAGCCAACCTGGCCATCTCCCTTGGTGGAAGTAGGTGGCGGTTTCCTCAACCTCTCGCTCCCCTGTCCCATCCGTTGCGATGGGGGCCGTGTCCCCGGAGCACCCAAAGATGATGACGTCCTTGGTGCGGCCTCGGTAGGCCCACCTGCACCCGATCGCCATGAACGCGATGAGAATCTTTTCCATCATATCCCAGGTTTCTGTAACCAATAAAATGATGTAGCCGGGCTCCCAGTAGGTGCTGGCCTAATTAAATGGACGCGCGGGTTCCTGGACCCCGCTCCCAAACAAACACACATACCGGGCAGATTCCAAAATTGTACTCTTAACACATCTTAACGCTATATACATTTCCTTAAATTATCGCCATAATTACCTAACTTAACTTATGTACAGCGCCGCCCTCCACGGGGCGGCTTGCCTAATCCCTGTGAGGTCTGTCGTGCGTCACACCCTGCGGTGGGGCTGTACTGATCTTTGGCTTTGATCCCCCGCAGCCTGTCGCTGTTGAACGGGGACCATGCCTTCCTGGGGCTGTTCTAAGCCGTGGTTGGGAAAGATGGGGAGAATCTGGCCAAAACTTTCTGGGCTGGGGCGCTCGAGCTGACCTACGAGGGGCTGCTTTGGGTTGGGCTCCCGGGGCTGATGGACCGGGGGTTGGGACTGTTACCGTCACAGCCTGTGGTTCCTCCACAGCTGCCGGCTCCAGCTCCCCTCCCTCAGGCTCCGCCCCCCCGGGGTCGGGATCTGTGGCTTCCGACTCCACCTCACCTGTCCCTACAGGTAGTGAGTCTCCGCCCCCATTCCCTACCTCCCCCAAGCTTGAGTCGAGGGCGGGATCGTCGTCCTCTGACTCTTCCTCCTCCGTGATTGGGTCTAAGGCGAGGTCAAGCTGTTCGTGCTCTCTCCTGCCTAAATCCCATTCAAAAGGTGAGACCTCCCACTCCAATGGGATGGCCTCTCCCTTCACGCAGGCTACTGTTCCAGCCTGTGTGGTCTGTGACTCTGTTGCAGGCTGAGGATCTTTGTTCTCAGACCTGTTCCCCTTTGATGGCCCTTGTGCACCCGGCTTAAACAGTTTACACTGGTTGATGTGAAACCATTTGGTACGTCGGGGCATCTTCACTGCATAAACCATGGGGCTGGCCTTGTCCACAATGCTGTAAGGCCCCATGTACAGTGGTTCAAAACTCCCTACCCTGGCGTAGTTTCGGACCATGACCTGGTCTCCGACTACCCACTCTTGTTGTTTATGAGGTTCCAATAGCAGTTTATTTCCCTGGTGCTGTCTTCCCATGTTCCCAGCCATCTGCCCATAAATCTGTTTCAGGCGCTCAAAAAGGTTTTGGACGAATTTGTCTCGTTTCACCTCTCGGATCTGGCCCTCAGTGAGAACCGGGGCTAGTACATGGGTGGGTGTTCGCATGATCCTTCCCGTCATCAATTCGTGCGGGGAATACCCCGTACTTTTGGACTGGCTGGCTCGGATCCCCATGAGGACTAAAGGCAGGACCTCTGCCCATTTCTGGGGCGAGCCCATTGTCTCTTTCCTCAGCTTTTCCTTGAGGGTCCGATTCATGCGTTCAACAATCCCGGATGACTGGGGATTGTATGCTACGTGCCACTTCCCCTCAATGCCCAAGAGCATGAGGGCGTTCTGCATTACCTGACCGGTGAACTGACTCCCTTGGTCGGACTCTACAAAACGGGGGAGTCCCCACCGTGAGAACACTTCCCGAACCAAGATCTTAGCAGTACCCAGTGCCGTAGCTGTTCTGCATGGGAAAGCTTCTACCCATTTGGTGAACACATCTACCAGGACAAGGCAGTACTTATAGCCTCCCTGGGCGGCGGGCAGGGGCCCTATGCAGTCGACCTGAATCGACTGCCGTGGTCCCTCTAACTTCCTGATGTGCCCCATGGGCACCTTCCTTTTGTGGGGGTCTGGGTTGTTAGCAGCGCACACAAGACAGCTTGTGCAGAACTCGCGGACATCGTCCCGAAGTCCCGGCCACCATCCCGCCTGCTCTACCCGTTGCCAGGTGACCTCAGGCCCGGGGTGTCCCGCTCCTGGACCCTCGTGGGCCAGTTGCAGGAATTCCCTCCGGTGCTGCTGCGGCACAACCCACTGCTCCTCTCGGAACAGCACACCTTCTTTGACTGTGAGGGCTGCCGCACTGTACGGACCCTCTACCTGCTTGCCTTCTGTGATGGCTTTTAGGACTGCTTTTAGGGCGGGATCCAGGGTTTGGACGGTCTTTAGGTCTGGGGGCGGTGTCACCCCTGTGTTCCCTGGAATTCCCTCCCTGCCTTGGATCGCCGCCACGGGTCCGGGTCCATAGGGGTCCCAGAGAATGCCGTTGCGGGCACCCTCCCTGGCTAGCGCATCCGCCTGCTGGTTGCCCTGGCCGCGGGGTTCTGTGGTGGAGTGAGCCTTTACCTTATGGATGAACACCTCCCCTTTCTCACCCACAGCTGCTAGGATCTTTTCCAGCAAGGGCTTAACCGTTAAAGGCCGCCCGTCCGCGGAGGTATATCCGTGTCGGGACCAGATGGCGAGGTACTCTGTACACGAATTGCAGGTGAACATGCTGTCTGAGCAAATCGTGTATGGGGTTGGGAAAATCTCGGGGTGGGTGACCACGTACGCCACCGCGGACAGTTCAGCCTGCTGTGCGCTCATAGTGCTGGGGAGCTTAATTGCCAGGGCAATGTTTGCCGCAGGGTCATAAACTCCACACCCTGTGAGTCGTTCGCCATCAGATACAGTGCTAGAACCGTCTACGTAGATTTCGCGGCCTGTGGGATGTATCCTGGCCCGTAAACCTATGTCGATTTCCCATACCCCTTCTACGGAACATCGATGGGCTGTCCCGGGATATGCCATATTGGCTGCGAGCCTTGGCGTGCAGAGGCCTTTAACTTTGAGATCCATCTGGGAAAGGAGGAGGGTCCAGCGCGCAATCCGAGCGCTGCTTACGGTCCCATCCTTAATCCTTCCATCCAGAAGCATCTTTGTGGGGGTGTGATGGGTGAGGAGCGTGATGGGAGAGGTTCCTGTGAAGATCACTGATCTGTTCACAGCCCAATGCGTGGCCAGGAGATGCCGTTCGCAATTGGAGAAACTCCTCTCTACATCCATGAGCACCCTGGAGGAATAAACTACCGGTCTCAGCTTGCCGTGCCGCTCCTGGAGGAACACTGCGCTCAGGCTGTCCCAACTAGCAGCTACCTCCAGGAATAACTCCTCTCCCCCACCTATGGCCCCTAGGGCTGGCGCGGTCTGCAGATCTCTTTTCAACTTCTCGAATGCTGCCTGGCACCCCTCATCCCAAGACCACTCGACTCCCTTGTGTAAGAGTCGGAGTAGCGGGGCTGCTGTGGCAGCATAGTCCTCGATGAAATCTCTGCAGTACCCAGTCAATCCCAAAAAGGACCTTACACCCGTTACTGTGTTGGGAATCGGCAGATCTTGTATTGATTCCCTTCTGGCCTTATCTATGGCTCTTTCCCCAGCGCGGATGGCCAGACCTAGGAATTTGACTTCCTGCTGGCCGATCTGGGCTTTCTTTGGGTTTACTTTGAAACCCTTCCTTTCTAACAGTTCCAACAATTCGGCTAATAGTGGGCCGTGCTCCTCCCTTGTGTCCGTGAACAGGAGTAAGTCGTCCACATACTGTACTATCTGGTTGGGCTGGCTGAACTCTTTTAAACTCCACGCCATGCACTGATGGAAAATGCTGGGGCTGTTGTGAAAACCCTGTGGTAAGCAGTTCCAAGTGTACTGTTGCCCTTTGAAAGTAAAGGCAAACTTGTACTGATCCTCCCTCCGCAGCGGGATGGACCAGAAACCGTTCGAGATGACCAGCACCGTGAACGTGGTCGTCGATGCTGGAATACTCCCTATTAGGTCTGCAACTGCTGCTACCGTGGGCGCGCAGGCTGGGATGTTACTATTGAGGACTCTGTAGTCCACCGTGGCTCTCCATGAATTGTCCGGCTTCATTACCGGCCATAACGGGGAGTTCACGTGAGTGGCTATGGTTCTCAATATGCCCTGCTGCACCAATGAAGATATTGCGGTCTCCATGTCGGGTTCTGCCTCCTTGGGGAAATTATACTGCTTTTGGGGTCGGATCATGGGGTCCCCGTCTACGCTGACCTCAAACCCAGTGACTCTCCCACAGTCGTGCTTGTGGGTGGCAAACGCGGTCAGATTTTCCGACACACACGCCTGCAAGTCCGTTGGGATGTTCGTTACCATGAGCCCGAGATCGTAACCTCCTGACGGCTTCATGGTGCATAGGGCCCCCTTTTCTTCCTTCCCTGGGATTACGACTACCTTACCTAAACCGCTCTCGGCTCCCCAGAGACAGTGATTTCTCAGGTCCACGAGGATCCCGTGTTCCACCAAGAAATCAGCCCCGAGGATGCCTTTTCCACCCCCCTCATTCCACTTCAATAGGATGCACGTCCATGTGGTGTGGAGTGCTCCCAACTGAATGGAGAGCGGGATGGAGTACGCGCCAGCCTGTTCTCTGCCTGTGAAACCCGCTACTGAGTATGGAGCCTGGGCGGACAGGGGTGAGGCAAAAGGTTTATCTGTGTGGATCACGGTACACGAAGCTCCCGTATCCAACAGGTAACTACCCTTTTGTCTTTCCACCTCCATCTCCACCACAGGTCTTCTCCAGGCGTCATAGCGGAGCGGACACAAGTAGACGGGCTGCGCGGGCGTCAGTCCTTTAGGTGCTTCGGTTGGGGTCTCGGGAGCGATAGGGCTGTTGGCGACCGCTACCTTCCCCTGCCAGGTCATCAGAGACCGCATAGCCTCAAAGACTGACTCGATCGCAGCGGGATCCACAATCGCACCACCCCCTGTGGTTGGGGCGGGGGCTACGGTTGGGTTCTGGACTGGTGTTGGGGCAGCGGTCTGCAGTTGTGCTTGTGCTGGTGCCGGGTAAACGATCTGACCGTGGGCGACTTGGGCTTGGGCTCGGTCTTGGGCTGCGGCGAACGCTCTCTCTCTCTTATCCTTCCATGGATTCCTACAGTCCTTGCGCCAATGACCCTCCTTCCCACACCCATAACAACTGCTGGTTGCTTGGGGAGGGCGATTTCCCTCCTGACGCCATTCCCTTTTAGCAGAGGCTGCGGGCCTCACCTCATGCACCTTTCCTTTTACAACAGGCGTTTTCTTGCCCTTGTTGTTCCTATAACTGATCGTGAGCTGATCTAGTACTAGATCCTCCGTGGAGCGGGCGTTAGTGGGGTCAAACCATGCTTTGGCCTGCTCCCTCACTACTGTCAGGCAACCTGCTACCAGGCACCGAAGCCAATGAGCTCTCTGTTCATTATTCAACCCGGCCCGGGCCGGCCCGCCCGGGCAGCTGCGCCGATACACTGGCCACAACCTTTCGGCGAAAACCCGTGGGGGTTCTCCCTCTAGCTGCACTGTCTTTTCTAAACGGAGGAACGGAGTTCCGTCCCCCTCTCCCATGATCTCCAGAATCTCATCCCGTAGTAACTCATAGTCCCTGTGCCCTCTCTTGCTCTCGTCAGGGAGACACTGGAGGAGCGAACTGTCCAGGGAGAACAGCAGCATTTTCGACTGTTCCACCCCATCGCAGTCATTGACTGCTGCGGTCTGCTCCACGTCCCTGAAATGCACGGAGGGATCTCCTGACTCGGAGAGTTTTGGGATGTGGCTTATCATTTCTCTTAGCTGTCGTGCGCTATGGAGCATTACGATCTGACTCTCAAGGGGTCCGTCATCGCCATTTGCTTCATTTGGACCGAGCCGCCGGTGTCTGGTTGGACACATCGGCGCCGGCCCTGACTCTACTATCTGGGGTTGCTCTACCTCAGAACTCTCTTCCTCTACCGTCTCCGTCTCCTTTCCCGGAGTCCAAGACTCATCATAAGCAGGAGGCGCAGAGGGTTCGGGAGTTGGTACCCCAACTGCCTCTTGTGGAATCGGTCTTTTGGATTCCTTGGCTAGCAGTAGCTGGCTCGCTGGTGGGTTTATGAGACACACCAAGCCGTTTGCCTTCGCTAGGGCCGTTCTCAGGTCCTCTAGCTCCCGGCGGCAAGCGCTGTGTTCGGTGCTCTCAGACCTATCCTCCATGGCCATCTTATATGCTGCCCTGGCTCCCAGAAGTTTTTCCTCTTGGGTCTCTATCTGCTTGGCTAGACGGAAACACCTGTCTCTCATTCTACCTTCACTGGCCTTGGCTTCAATGACCTGACATTTTATATATTCTACCCGGGTTTCGTGGCAGCGAATTATGGAGTGGCGTTCCTGATTCAGCGCGTTAAGTGCTTCAATCAGTTGTTGACCTCCCGCAACCTTCTCCTCTACGTCTTTAAGCAAACCGTTGATCTGGGCTGTCTGTGCTGCAAATACCTGGTCCAAAAGCTGGACTTGCTTCTTGTAGCACATCAGCCAGACCGCCTTCTCTACAGATTTCTTATGCTCTTTACCCGCTGTCCACTTGATGGCTGCGTCTAGCGGGCGCCTATCTCTCAACAGGTCAGATATCCATTGCTTTGTGAGGTTGATTTTTCCAAAAACATAATCGGCTATTCTTTCATCCACCACATCTCGTTTATTCAGACCTTGATCTAACACACTACTTTCTTGCTGCCAAGGTCCTGCCGCGGTTGCCATTTCTGTAGGGGGTTTCTCTTGCTCGTTCTGGTCTCCTGCCAGGCTTCGTGCAATAATTACCCTTGAGTGGTTCGACCCACTCCCCCTACGGTTCTAGACCTTGGACTTAGATGCAGAGAACAGTAGTGCAGAGAAAGAACTCAGTAGACCAGGTTGAATAGCACGAAATGGATGCTTTTATTTTTAAACAGTTTGAAGCATTACAAAATACATGTCATAGGCACAGATTAAAGTTACTATAATCATACACAAATTTATGAACTTAACTCTATGGAAATGGGGAACACACGGCACATCGTAAAAGGGGAAACGCATTACGATTACCCTTAACTCCCTCCCCTATACCTAAACTAAGTTTTGACCTGGGGAACTTGGGATCATGCTCACCACTCTTGTAATCGCGAAAAAGGGGGTTCGCAGCCTTTTGGCACCGCTTTCCGTCATCACGTGGATTTGGAAGCTTCTGGCACAGTCGATATTCTCTCTCCCTCGAGGCGGTGGGGTAGACACAGCCTCGATGAGCGCTCGTCAAGGTTGAGATCCACTATCGTGGATTTGGGTTCATGGAGCAGACTTCAGATGCAGGCTGTTGAAGAAGTGCATGTACATGGAAGAATCTTTCCGGCCTGGATCGCCGGTTCTCCAGAGGGTTTCTTCTCCGTCGGCCTGGGTCGTCGATGATCTCCCGACCCCAGTACCCGGGCCACCCTCGTCGTCTTCTCGTCGTGGCCGAGCCTTGTTCGGCTGAACACCGACCACGTTGTCTTTTCACCGAAGTCGTCCGTCTTTAAAAAGACGAAAACGTCTTCATCGATTCCGCATCTGCCGAAGTGGAAGAGGCACCTAGCCTGGCACCGTCCGTCCTTCGTTCGTTCCTTGTAGAAGAAGTCCTTGAAGAAGTAAAAGTCTGAAGTCGCCCAGCGTAGCAGAAGTCGAGGAAGAAGTCCGAAGTTGTTCCAATAACTTAGATGGACTTTCAATCCATAGTTATACCCTTTTGGGACAGTCTTATCTCCCGCCAAATCATAGTCCTGTCTTTGTATTAATTTTGGCGGGCAGAAATCTCTGCAGGGGCGCTTTGTCTTGTAACGGAGCCGGTGATAACTTAAACTGGCCTTCCTGGCCGATAATGTCTTTTAATGTCTTTTTCATTGTCACCGTGACTCGGTTCGCACATTGATCGGTCCGGAGATTTTCCTTGATGGCTGCTATACGGTTTCTCCTTTGTACAATAAATGGGTATAAGTGTTTTTGCATTGTCCGCCCATATCTTGATGGGCCCCATCCTGTACTTAGAATTCATTGAATACGTATGCTGTTTCTCTGAGTTTCAGTTCCCAGATACTGGCTTTCGCGGGCTTACTGTCTTCAATCCACAAGCCTGTCTGGCTTGCAGTAACAGAAATAAAATGGTTCAGAAACTGATCACGGGGCCCGGCGGCCATTTTGTATGCCCTTTTATCAAAGGTTTTTCTGTGCAAGCTTACTTTGGTCAATAAACAGTCTTATTTTATCCGGTTTTCTTGCGTGATTTTTGCTGAAAATTTCGAATCTTACAGGTCCAATGCCGCAAAAAGCTGAATGACCTCGCCAGGATTGTCAGGGTGAGTACTCTTTCCAGTGTCCTCCTCATCCTTGCATGTGCACCTCACATTATGGGCAAAGGGACCTGAAAGCCCTAATGGCCAGCCCTCATGCAGCAGCTATGGGACACTCATGAACGTCAATTGCACATTGTGCACTTAACACACTGGCCAGGCTATTCGACCATGGGAGGCAGTGCACACAAGATCAGGGCTACACACTGGCCAGGCTATTCGACCATGGGAGGCAGTGCACACAAGATCAGGGCTACACACTGTACTTAGAGGCCGTCCTTTCTCTTGCAGGCCAAGCTGGCCAATAATAAGAGGAGCCGGAATGTGACCGGGGGAGGCGGACCGCAGATCCAGCCGCTCACCGAGCTGCAACATCGCATGGAGCGCATCATGGGTGCCCGGGTGATTGGCCCTGTTGCATCTGGAGATGCCGACCCTGTTCTGGGCACCAATGGTAAGGACATCACCTCTTGGACCTCTCTCGTCCCCCTTGCGCATCAGATCTACATCCTTTGCCACTGTCCGACCAATGCGCTGAATGCCACCACTCATGCATCCCTCGCTGACGCCCTCTCCTCAATCTAAAGCTACTCTTGTGCCTTCCTGCTTTCAGATGGTGAGGAGGAGGTCCCTGAAGTTGCCAGTGACAGCCCCTCAGAAGAGGAGGAGGAGGAGGAGCAAGAGGAAGGCGGCCCATCAGGGGAACCCTCAGCCGCGGCAACCCATGCCAATGTAGGGGACACGTCTTCCCTGGAGGGGAGCGTGGGGGAAGTGTCGGAGGGGAGGGTAGCTCCTGGGACCAGCGGCCTGCAGAAACGCGGGAGGGGGGTGGAAGCTCAGCGGCCTTCTCCCCAGAGGGGGGAAGGGTCGGAGGGGAGTCCAATTGCTGGGTCCAGCGGCGCCCAGCAACGCAGGAAGGGTCGGCCAGCTCGGCGGCCTTCTCCCCAGAGGGAGAGTCCGGCCTCCAGTCCGGAGATGGCCAACGCCGAGGAGATGCGCCGCCTCGAGGACTTGTCCGTGGACTCGGAGCGCCGGCACACGGAGCTCATGTGGGTAGTGGCACGGTTGCCTGAGGCCATCGAGTCCCTGTCTCGGAGTGTGACCGAGTTCGGGGCCTCACAGGCCACCAGTCGGGCGGAATTCGGGGCAGCTCAGGCAGTGAGTGGCCAGGTGATCAGCGGTGCCGTGCAGTCACTGGGTGCTCTGATGCGGTCACTGAACAGGTCAACACGGGCAGTCACTGCTGCCACACTCGCTGTGTCAGCCAGGCATCGTCAGGGCACCCGGCGCGCTGCAGCAGCACAGCGGTCTGTCCCTCGGCAGATTGGTGCGCATGCTGCAGTGCTGGCCCGGCCGAGTGCCAGTGTCTCAGGCGACCAGCGAGCGCCTGCCATCCGCCAGCTTGTCCCATTACTCCAGCCGCCACTGCCACTCCCCCAGTGGAGCTGCCAGGAGCTGCTGCAGCGACTGATGCTGGCCAGCTGCAGCATTCACCAGCCGGCCCCTCGCCGGCCAGACCTCGTCTAGGTTGACCCCCAAGGGCATCTGCCGTCACGACATGTGCCCCTCAGGAGCCTTCCCCCAGCCTTGCAGCAGCCACTGGCCTTACTTTGAGGCGGAGCAGCAGGGCGTGCAGGGGCCGCCAAAGTTGGCAGAAGGCATCGCCCTCGCGGGCCACTAAGTAGAGGGTGTGTCCAAATGTTGTGTTTTCTGGAATGTGTGTTTTGTGAAGGCCGAGGATGAAGGCCGTTTTTGTTTACATCTTTTGTTAATGCTCCCCAGGTTGTGGGAGTGAGTCATGTGTGTGAGTGTTTTTTGGGGGTTTCGTCTGTTTTTGGTTTTAATGTGGGAAGGGCCCTGACTTTGTACAATAAAGCATTTTATTTATTCACATTGTCCATGTTTGATCTTTGAAGTGTTTGTTGCCTTAACCGGTTGACGGCTTGCGGAGCGGCTGCAATCATGTTGTTTCATTGGCACAAGCCATTCCCTGACAGGGGGCCTAGAAGTGACGGTCAATAAGCTTCCGACGGGCGGCCCTTGGACCTTCTGCCTCCCTCCTGGGCTGGTACTCCTCGTCTTCCTCCTCCTCATGCTCCTCCTCCTGAGGTGGTGGTCCAACGTGAGGTGGCAGTGCCTGAGTCCTGCGGATAGCCAGGTTGTGCAGCATGCAGCAAACGATGACGAATTGGGAGACTCGCTCCTGCGAATACTGGAGGGCTCCCCCGGAGTGATCCAGACAGCGGAACCGTTGCTTGAGGATGCCGATTGCTTGTTCTATGATGTTCCTAGTCGCTTGATGGCTCTCGTTGTATGCCTCTTCAGCAGGGGTCGTGGGCGCGCGGAGCGGTGTCATGAGCCAGGTACACAAAGGATAGCCTTTGTCCCCGATAAGCCATCCTCTTGGGTGAGGCTGTGCCTGGAACATGTCAGCCACAGTTGTCTGTCGCAGGATAAAGGCATCGTGGCTGCTGCCTGGAAAGCGGGCATTGACAGCTAGGATGCGCTGCCTGTGGTCACACACCAGCTGTACGTTGAGAGAATGGTAGCCCTTCCAGTTGCGGTAATCCTTGGCATGCTCCAGAGGTGCCCGCAAAGCCACATGCGTGCAGTCAATGGTGCCCTGCACCACGGGGAAGCCCGCTATTCTTGCAAATCCCACTGCATGCTGCTGCTGCTTGTCCAGGGTCATGGGGAAGGAGATGAATTGACGTCTCCTTCTGAAAAGGGCATTGGTCACCTGGTGGATGCAGCAATGCACGGCGAACTGGGAGATGTTAGCGATGTCCCCAGCAGCGGATTGGAAGGAGCCGGTGGCATAGAAGTTGAGAGCCACCGTCACCTTCACTGCCACCGACAGAGACGTCCTGCGCATCAGCTGTGGACGCAGATCTCTGTGCAGCAGCTGGCAGATGTCTGCAACCACCTCCCTTCTGAATCGCAGCCTCCTAACACACTGCGTGGCAGACATGGTCAGATAGGAGGACTGCTGGCGGTATACCCTGGGTGGGTAAGGCCTCACTTGGCGATGCCTGTTGCCCCCTCTGCATCTAGCCAGGGCTGCCACTCTCTCACGGCGTCTGTAAGCCCTTCCGGCATAAGGCTGAAACTCAGCGTTGGCACCCAATGCAGCCCCCATTATATGCTGGCAAACACTGAGATCTCAATGAAGGCAAAGATAATTGCTAAGCTCTGGCCTGAGCCAAAAATACCTGTCCTAGTGTTGGGCCAAAGCAGTAAGCTCTTCTCCTTGGTCTCTCTCCAAAAAACCGTTGCACAAGAGTGAATGCTGCAAAATGGCTGTCCTTTATAGTGCAGGGTAAGTGCCCTTTAATTTGCGCTCCCCGCGGCCCGCCTCGGCTGTGTACCGTTCCACTTCACAGTCGTTAGGGCCGCCTGGCGCACAATGGGGCGGCGCGAGTGAAGTTCCGGTTCCAGGCGCACAAAGGGCGTTGCACGACGAAATGACGTCATCTTCTGCGCGCGCAGCAGGGCGCGCGCTAAGACTTTGCGCCGGCGCTAAATGTCTACTGAAGTTGGGGCGAGGCGCAGATCGCGCTGCGCCCGGGTGCTAAGTGCCTAGTGCTCGAGATCTACTCCTCCTAAGGCGCTAATGGCTGGCGCGCCCAACTGAATTTCTAGGCCCATATGTTTTTGGATTTTGACAGATGTGAAACTTTTTCCCCGTTTTCTAATAATAAAACACAGCTACCTGCTCTATTTCATTTACCAATCTTGTGACTGTGCTTGTGTCCTCCATCCCGCATCAACACACCCTTCGGTCTAGGTGGTGGTTGATTACAGTAGTTAGAGATTGTTGGTGGGTGAGTGCTGGGGGTGTGGTGCTTTGGGCAGTGTGTGAAGTCTGTGGTTCAGATGGTGGTATGTATTTTTGTTGAAGCATTTACTCACCCCGACGACCCGTGTGAGTTTGTTAAATTTCTTCCTGCACTGCGTGTGAGTCCTGGGGACGACAGTGCTGCCCGAGACGTGCTGCGCTACCTCCCTCCACTTGGCACGGAAGACATGTGGCAAGGGTCTCCTGCCACTTGCCGGGTACAGCACTGCCCTCCATCTTATCACAGTGAACACCATAGGATGAAGGCATCGTGGCTGCTGCCAGGATAACGGGCATTCACGTTGAAGATTCACATGCCTGTGGTCGCACACCAAATGTACATTAAGTGAGTGGTAGCCTTTGCGGTTCCAGAAGATATCAGGATTGTTATGAGGTGCCTGCAAAGCCATGTGGGTGCAGTCAATGACGCCCTGCACCATGGGGAATCCTGCTCTCCTGGCAAAGCCACATGCACACTCGTCCTGCTTCTCTCTGGTGATGGGGAAGGAAATGTAGTCCCTTCTCCTACTGTAGAGAGCCTCTTTGACCTCCCGGTTGCAGTGATGGATGGCGAACTGCGAGATGTTAACTACGTCTCCTGTTGCAGATTGGAAGGATCCACTGGCAAAGAAATTGAGGCTAATGGTGACCTTGACTGCCACTGAGAGAGCCATGGTCACCCTGATCTGAGGCTGGAGGCCTGATTGCAGGAGATAGCAGACTTCTGTGACCACCTCCTTTGTGAATCAGAACCTTCTAATACACATTTTCTCACTTAATTTGAGGTAGGAGAAGTGCTCTCGGAATACCCTTGGAGGGTAAGGCCTCCTGTTGAGAGCCCTGATGGCCCTACTCCTCCCTCTGGCCTCATGTTCCAATGATTCTCACTGCCTCCACTCCCACTGCCATAGATCCTGCAGGATGAGGTTGACTGCCAGTACATCGCCGAATAATGTTACCAAGTGTAGCGGTTTGAATTTTTTAAGAATAAATGTAGCTACTTTTTAGTTGCCACAACACTTCTGGTACTAGATAACATTGAAATGGTGGACTGACACTGTTGAGCTATGAGAAACTGACAAGAAAGCACTGAAACTCCACTAACCTACAGCTGCGACTCATTACTGATTATCCCTTTAAATATCCCTGGAGCCGGCTTCCTGTTGCTTCATGCCAGCTCTCCCTGTCACTGTTTCCTCCAGGTGCTAAGGTAGGTGGCAACAATCAATTTCGCAGATCGGGCCACCAGTGAATGTTGCACACTCACTGACATCACGATCCATCTGCTGGCGTTAATGGGAGATGCTAAGGTACTGATTTTTTCCTCAAGGTGTTGGTGGACAATGTTTTCCCTAATTTTTTTTGGTGTGCAATCTCTTTAACGTGCTGCACGGCCCATTCAAATTCTGTGCATGTGCAGAGTCTCCCATTCAAAAGCCGATAGGTGGCCTGTGTGACATAGCAGGAACATTGTTTATAGACCAATGTAGGTGAATGAGCACAGGGGTGATGGGTGAATGGGACTTGCTGCATGTTAGGATATGGGCAGCAGCGTTTTGGATGAGCTCAAGTTCATTGAGGGTGGAAGATGAGAGGCTGGCCAGGATAACATTGGAATAGTCGAGTCCAGCAAATAACACATAGACGTAATGTTATGCATGTTAGCAGGACCAACTCAGAATATGCTCTCATTTTTTCAAAACTCAATAATTTATTGCCCATCCCTAGTTGCTCTTGAGGGGGTGGTTGTGAGCTGTCCATTTGAACCACTGCAGCCTGTTGTGGGGGGTTGTGTGTGGGAGGAGAGGGAGAACGTGGTGCAGGTATAAAGAGGGTGGGGGTGGAAGAATCTAATCCAGGTCTTACAAAGGGCAGGAGAACATGATCCATCTTCCCATCTGGATCAAGTTCTTGCTTTCATCACACCACCACCCCCACCCTCCCCCACACCAGCCCCACCCCCTTTAGACCTGGATTATGTTCTTCCCCCCTCCTGCAAACAAATTAGGGAATTGAGTAAAAAACATAGAATAATAATCATGGGGATTTCAACTACCCCAATATTAATTGGATAGAAGAGGTAGGCAAAGGGGATAAGGGAATGAAGTTCCTACAATGTGTACAGGACTCCTTTCTAACCCAATATGTAAAATGCTGAATAAGGGAGGATTCACTATTGGATCTAGTAATAGGGAATGAACCAGAGCAGATAAGAGAATTAAAAGTAGGGGAACATCTCGGCAATAGTGACCATAAAATAATACGCTTTAAAATAATAATTGAGAAGGACATGAGCGTGACGAAGACCAGGGTAATAGATTGGAGAAAGGCTGATTTTGAGGGGCTGAACATAGAACTGGAGAAAATAAAATGGACAACAGTATTGGCAAACAATGATGTAGAACAGCAATGGGAAACATTTAAAATGGTGCTCAACAGAATCCAGGAAAAATATATTCCACTAAAAAATAAGAACAAGCTAAACACTAGTGAGACACCATGGATGAATAAAGCCATAAGTGAAAAATTGAGGGTAAGGAAGGAGCCATACATTAAGTACATGGTCAGCAGGGGACAGCATGATAAGGGAAAAAACAAAGAAATTAGGAGAGAAGTCAAAAAAGCAAAGAGGAACTATGAAATTAAATTATCAAGGAAAATAAAAGAAAGTAGTAAAATATTTTACAGGCACATCAATAAAAAAGGAAGGTCAGAATGGGAATAGGGCCATTAAGGGATGGATAAGATAATACCACAGGCAGTGACAGAGAGATGGCAGAAATATTAAATTATTATATACTTCAGTCTTTACCAGGGAGATAGAACAGGTGGACATGACATTGGATGATGAGATTAGTAATGAAATAACTGCATTTAAAATAAAAAGAGAAGATATATTAAATAAAATAATCAAATTCAAAGAGGATAAAAGCCCTGGTCCGGATGGATTACATCTGTGCATTTTAAAAGAATCTAAGGAAGAGATAGTAGAGATATTATTACACATATTAATAATTCATTAGAAAAAGGTGTAGTGCCAGAGGACTGGTGGATAGCTAACATAAAACCTATATTTAGGAAGGGAGATAGAACATGTCCAGGGAACAATAGACCAGTCAGCTTAACATCGGTGGTAGGAAAAATAATGGAATCCCTACTAAAGGAGAAAATTGAAGAACATCTAGAAGCCAAAAATATAATAATGAATAATCAGCATGGATTTCAAAAGGGAAAGTCTTGCTTGACCAATGTCATTGAATTTTTGAAGAGCTAACAGAGAGATTGATAAGGGTAATGTAGTAGATGTAATTTATCTAGATTTTCAAAAGGCCTTTGATAAGTTACCACATAATAGACTACTGAATAAGGCCAGATAATGAAGAGTCAGGGGACAAGTAACAGAATGGATAGCTAGCTGGCTTCAAGACAGAAAGCAGAGAGTAGGGGTAAAGGGTAACTTTTCACAGTGGCAGAAGGTGGGTGGTGGTGTTCCACAAGGATCAGTGCTGGGACCACTGTTGTTCACAATATATATTAACAATTTAGACTTTGGAATCAAAAACACAATTTCAAAATTTGCAATGTGACCAAATTGGGGTGATAGTCAATACCGAGGAGAACTGTAACAAATTACAGGAAGACATTGATAAATTTGCAGAATGGGCATATAATTGGCAAATGAAATTCAACACAGATAAATGTGAGGTATTACATTTTGGCAGGAAGAATAGGGAGGTCACTTATTGAAGGTTGCGAGTCTAGGTGGGGTAAAGGAGCAAAGGTATCTCACAGTACAGACACACAAATCATTAAAAGTAGTGACACAGGTTAACAAGGCCATTCAAAAAAGCAAACCAGGCACTAGGATTTATTTCTAGAAGGATCGAATTGAAAAGTAATGAAGTTATGCCAAAATTGTATCGAACCTTGGTTCAACCACACTTGGAGTACTACGTACAATTCTGGTCGCCATATTATAAAAAGGATATAGAGGCACTGGAGAGGGTGCAGAGAAGATTTACAAGGATGATACCAGAAATGCAAGGGTATACATATCAGGAAAGGATGAACAGGCTGGGTCTCTTTTCTCTTGAAAAAAGAAGGCTGAGGGGTGACCTAAAAGAAGCCTTTAAAATTATGAAAGGTTTTCATAGATTGGACACAGAGAGAATGTTTCCACTTGTGGGAAAAAGCATAACTAAAGGCCATCAATATAAGATAGTCACCAAGAAATCAAATAGGGAATTCAGAAAAAATGTCTTTACCCAGAGAGTGGTGAGAATGTGGAACTCGCTACCACAGGGAATGCTTGAGGTAAATAGTGTAGATGCATTTAAGGGGAGGCTAGATAAGCATATGAGGGAGAAGGGAATAGAGGGTTATGCTAATAGGGTTAGATGAGGAAAGACAGGAGGAGACTTGAATGGAGCATAAATGCTTGCATGGACCGGTTGAGCCAAATGTCCTGTTTCTGTGCCGTATATCCTATGTAATCCTATGTAATCGTACTGTTCTCACTGTGCTCCCCCCACCAACAAGTTCCTGACATTCTCCCCCCGAGTTCCTGACCTTCCCCCCCCGAGCTCCTCACATTCTCCCCTGCCCTGAGTTCCTGACTTTCTCCCCCCTCGCAGAGCACCTCTCCTCACTCTCCGAGCTCCTCCCTCTCCGAGCTCCTCCCTCTCCAAGATCTTCACTCTATGAGTTCCTCTCTCTGAGCTCCCCTCTCTCCGAGTACCACCCTCTCCAAGCTCCTTTCTCTCTGAACTCCTCTCTCCTCTCCCTGAGCTCCTCTGTCTCTAAGATCCGCACTCTCTATGCTCCTCTCTCTCCGAGCTCCCCTCCCTCTGAGCTCCCCACCCCACCCCCCACCACCCCTCCCCTCCCGCCCCCTTCGATCCCCTCTCTGGAGTTTAGAAAAATGAGACGTGATCTCATTGAAAGATATAAGATTCTGTGGGGGATTGACAGGGTAGATGCTAAAAGGTTGTTTTCCCTGGCTGGAGAGTCTAGAACGAAGGGGCATAATCTCAGGATAAGGGGTCGGCCATTTGCAACTGAGAAGAGGAGGAATTTCTTCAATCAGAGGGTTGTGAATCTTTGGATTTCTCTACCCCAAAGGGCTGTGGATGGTGAATCGTTGAGTATATTTAAGGCTGGGATAGGTAGATTTTTAAGTATAGGGGAATCAACGTATATGGGATCGAGCGGGAAATTGGAGTTCAGTTCAAAGATCAGCCATGATCTTATTGAATGGTGGAGCAGGCTCGAGGGGCCATATGGCCTGCTCTTGCTCCTGATCCTGACTCTTATGTTCTCTCCCCTCTTCGATCCCCTCTCTCTCTTCCCTCTCTCCTCCCTCTCCCTTCTTCGATCCCCTCTCCTCTGCCTCCTTCAATCCCCTCTTCTCTCCTCTCCCCCCTTCGATCCCCTCTCTCTCGTCTCCCTCTCCCTTCTTTGATCCCCTCTCCTCTCCCTCCTTCGAACCCCTCTCCTCTCCCCCCCATCCGATCCCCTGACCTTCTCCGCACGAAGTCAAGGAACGCGTGCCGGTGCAGGCCGCAGCCGCCTCACTATTTGATACTGCGCATGCACAACCGGATCGAGTGTACGTGCGCAGTACCAAACTGGGACATATTCGCAGAGGGATCAGAACACCATGGAAATAATCACAGTGAAAAAAAGGGCTAGCCCATGGAAACTCAAATTCCCTGGGCCAGGGTTGGGCCGCACGTTAAGCTAGCCAGAGAGAGGAAGACGAGCAGAGAAGTGATACTGACTAGCATTAAACAGAGCAGCTAAACTCTAACAATATCAGGGATTTGTTCCAATTTGTTAGAGAATAAAAGTGCAAATTTTCTGACTTCATATTACTAGCACTTGCTGTGCATATAGGGATTACAGGCCCACTACCCACAATTTTCTATCCATTAACTTTAATCCTGATTGGTAGCACAAACTCATAAAATTATGTCAAAGCCTTATCCTTTGCATTTCAATGCAAATAAATGTGGGTTTATTTCTGCTTACCTTCGGTAATGAGAGATAAGAACTAAACCTAAGTGATAGGTTTATAGACATTTTAAAACCCTACTTATCACCACACATTAACTGAACTATAACAGATAGCTTGAGGGGATTACAGGCAGGGATGTTATTAAGGGTTTTAAATGATATCATAAGCCATGAGAACAAAACTTAGGAAGTTTACTGTCACCTAAAGCCTAGTATGATTTTACTGCCTGAAAATCACACACGTCTCCATTTTTTATAATATACTGGAAGTGTCGCCAGCTACAGCAACTCGACCTCTGGGTTTCGGAGCTTGAGCGGCAGCTGGAGTCACTGCTTTGCATCCGCGAAGCTGAGAGTTACGTGGAAAGCACGTTTCTAGATGTGGTCACCCCACAGCCTAAGAGTATGCAGGCAGAGAGGGAATGGTGACCGCCAGAAAGAAGAGGAGGACCAGGCATGTAGTGCAGCAGTCCCCGGAGTGCATCGCGCTCTCCAAACAGTATTCTGTTCTGAGTACTGGTGAGGGCGATGGTTCCTCTGTGGAGTGCAGCCAGAGTCAAGTCCACTGCACCACGGGTGGCTCAGCTGCACAGGGGGGGGAGGAAAAAGAGTGGAAGAGCAATAGTGGTAGGGGATTCGATAGTTAGGGGAGCAGACAGGTGTTTCTGCAGCCATAGACGTGACTCCAGGATGGTATGTTGCCTCCCTGGTGCCAGGGTCAAGGATGTCACTGAGCGGCTGCAGGACACCCTGAGGGGGGAGGGTGAACAGCCTGAGGTCATTGTCAATATCGGTACCAACGATATAGGGAGAAAGAGGGATGAGGTCCTGCAGGCACAATTTAGGGAGCTAGGAGAGAGATTAAAAAGCAGGACCTCAAAGGTAGTAATCTGTATTGTGAGGTTTCTGTGATTCTGTGATTCTGTGATACTCCTGGTGCCACGTGATAGTGAGTACAGGAATAGGAGGAGAGAACAGATGATTGCATGCCTGGAGAGATGGTGCAGGGAGGGAGGGCTTTAGATTATGAGGCGTTGGGACAGTTTTTGGGGAAGGTGGGACATGTACAAGCTGGACAGGTTACACCTCAACAGAGCCGGAACCAATATTCTCGCGGGGAAGTTTGCTAGTACTGTTGGGGAGGGTTTAAACAAGCTTGGCAGGGGGATGGGTACCAGCATATAGGAGTAGAAAAGAGGAATAAAGTGCATAAAAGAGTGAGTGTGTTGGATAGTAGTAGAGAAGATAGTACTAGAGGCGGTAGTAGTACCATATTAGATAGGAGCAGACTAAGAAAGACTGAAAATAGTCAAAAATGGCTTTAGAATGCATGGGGGAGAAATTCAGTATCGCCCCATTTGAGGCGCAATTATCGGCCCGGCGCAAAGATTAGCACCTGGCACTAATTATCGCCTCCGACTGCAAACTTGGCTTTTATCGCCCCTGGAGGTGATTGGAGCGCTAAATCAGGCACTTCACACCTGTCTTAAGGCACAAAGGCCGAGGAGCGAGGTGTTACCTCAGAGCACTGGCGAAGCTCATTTGATGTCAGCCAGCAATGGAACACAGACACAATGGCGCTGGCCAGTTCTTAAAGGGGATGGTTGATCTTGCTCTCCATCCACATCCTGCTCATTGCAGCCTTGAATCTTGGCCTGGAGAGACCTGTACATCAAATCTGCTGGTAAGAACAATGGAGAGGCCAGGGAAAGAGCTCAGAGTGCAGACCCCACAGTCCCTTCTAAATCGATACAAGGAAGGGCTAATCAAAATGAACCTGCAAAGTGCTGCTCAGTACCCAACACTCCTTCACACAGTGTTGGATCTCTCCAGAAGTCTCTCTCTCTCTCTCTCTCTCTCTCTCTCTCTCTCTCAGAATGCGTGGTGCAAAAATGTCACCAACAAAAAAAGACAGAAAGCGGTTGCCTTTAAATAGCGCTCCCCCTGTCCCTTCCTGTGTGCAAAACGCTCCCCTCAACCTGTCATTGCTAGCGGCAGGCGGTAAGGCAGGGGGCGCCATTCGATATCCAGTCCGGGGCGCTACCGGGGCGTTGCACACTCGACTGACGTCATTATCTGCCGGCGCAGGAGATCGTGGCGATAGTGTTTAGCGCCACCGCAAAATGTCTAGTTAATTTCGCGAGCGGCACAAACATCGCCGTGGACAGGCACTAGTTGCTTTGCCCCACATTAGCGCCCTCTTACAGCACTAATGGGAGGTGCAAACCAACTGAATTTTTCCCTCCGTGTACGTAAACGCACAAAGTGTGGTGAATAAGGCTGGCGAGCTACAAGCACAATTAGCCGTGTGGCAAATGATGTTGTGGCACTAATGGAAATGTGGCTTGAAAACGGTGAGGACTGGGCACTTAACATTCAATGGTACTAGGTGATAGGGAAGGAAAAAAGTGAGTTGGGGTGGCGGAGTGATTAAGGAAGACATTGTAGTGTTGGAAAGGGAGGATGTTCTTGAAGGAACAAGGACAGAATCCATTTGGTTAGGGTTGAGGAGCAAAAAGGGTATGATCATGCTATTGGGGGTATTCCATAGGCCTCCAAATAGTGAGAGGGAGGTAGAGGAGCAAATCTGCAGGGAAATCACAGAGATATGCAAGAGCTATAGAGTGGTGATATTGGGGGACTTTAATTACTCAAATATCGATTGGGTTAATGCTCGGGTAAAGGGAAAGGAGGGGGAGGAATTACTGAAATGTGTTCAGGAAAATTTTCTTGACCAATATGTTCTTGGCCCAACTAGGAAGGAGATATTGCTGGATCTGGTGCTGGGGAATGAGGTGGGCCAGGTTGATCAAGTGTCTGTGGGAGAACACTTTGGTACGAGTGATCATCGTATCATAAGATTTAGATTAGCAATGGAGAGGAGCAAAGAACAATCTAAAGTGGAACTTCTAAACTGGAATAAGGCTAACTTCAATGGGGTGCGAAAGGAACAAAATAGATGAGTTAATGGCACAAATAACTACATATGGGTATGATCTTGTGGCCATTACAGAAACATGGCTGCAGGGTGACAATGCCTGGGAATTAAACATACCAGGTTATTTAACGATCAGGAAGGACAGGCAGGAAGGAAGGGGAGGTGGGGTGGCTATGTTAATAAAGGAAGGAATCACTGTAATACAGAGAAATGATATTGGGTCAAAAGATCAGGACAATGAAACAGTTTGGGTGGAGGTAAGGAATAATAAGGGGAAAAAAACACTAGTGGGCGTAGTCTAGAGACCTCCGAAATGTGGCAACTCTGTTGGACGGTGTATCAATCAGGAAACAGTTGAGGCTTGTAATAAGGGAACATCTATAATTATGGGGGATTTTAACTGTCATATTAATTGGACAAATCAAATTAGGCAGGGCTGCCTTGAGGATGAGTTCATTGAGTGTATTAGGGATAGGTTTCTTGAGCAGTATGTAACTGAACCGATCAGGGGGCAGGCAACCTTAGACCTGGTCCTGTGTAACGAGACAGGATTAATTAAAAATGTCCTAGTAAAGGATCCCCTTGGAATGAGTGACCATAACATGGTTGAATTCCATATTCAATTAGAGGGTGAGAAGGTTGGATCTCAAACAAGCGTGCTAAGCTTGAGTAAAGGAGACTATGAAGGTATGAGAGCGGAATTGAGTAGAGTGGACTGGGAAAATAGATTAAAGGGTAAGACGATACATGATCAGTGGTGTACATTTAAGGAGTTATTTTACAACTTCCAAAAAATATATATTCTACTGAGAAGAAAAGGGTGTAAAAGAAAAGACAGCCATCCGTGGCTAAGTAAAGAAATTAAGGATAGTATTCGACTAAAAACAAGGGCATATAAGGTAGCCAAATCGAGTGGGAGGATAGAGGATTGGGAAAACTTTAAAAGACAGCAAAAAATAACAATAAGATTGATTAAGAAAGGGAAGATAGATTATGAAAGTAAATTAGCAAAAAATATAAAAACAGATAGTAAGAGTTTTTATAGTTATATAAAAAGAAAAAGGGTGGCTAAAGTAAATGTTGGTCCCTTAGAGGATGAGACCGGGAAATTAATGGTGGGAAATATGGAGATGGCAAAAACACTGAATGAATATTTTACATCAGTCTTTACAGTAGAAGACACTAAGAATATCCCAACACTGGACAAACAGGGGGCTAAAGGGGGGGAGGAGCTAAACACGATCAAAATCACTAAGGAAGTGGTACTCGGTAAAATAATGGGACTCAAGGCAGATAAATCACCTGGACCTGATGGCTTACATCCTAGGGTCTTGAGGGAAGTGGCGGTAGGGATTGTGGATGCATTGGTAATAATTTTCCAAAACTCCCTGGACTCGGCAATGGTCCCGGCAGACTGGAAAACTGCTAATGTAACACCCTTATTTAAAAAGGGCAGTAGACAGAAGGCCTAACATCTGTAGTAGGTAAAATTTTGGAGTCCATTATTAAGGAGACAGTAACAGGACATTTGGATAATCATAATTTAAGAGGACAAAGTCAGCATGGTTTTATGAAGGGGAAGTCATGTTTGACAAATTTGCTGGAGTTCTTTGAGGAAGTAACGTATAGGGTGGATAAAGGGGAACCAGTGGACGTAGTGTATTTAGACTTCCAAAAGGCATTTGACAAGGTGCCACACAAAAGATTATTGCTTAAGATAAAAAATCACGGGATTGGGGGTAATATTCTGGCATGGATAGAGGATTGGCTATCTAACAGAAGGCAGAGATTTGGGATAAATGGTTCATTCTCAGACTGGCAATCAGTAACTAGTGGTGTTCCGCAGGGGTCAGTGCTGGGTCCCCAACTCTTTACAAACTGTATTAATGATTTGGAGGAGGGGACCGAGTGTAACATATCAAAGTTTGCAGATGATACTAAGATGGGGGGGAAAGTAGTGAGTGAGGAGGACATAAAAAACCTTCAAGGGGACATAGACAGGCTAAGTAAGTGGGCAGAGATTTGGCAGATGGAATACAATACTGGAAAGTGTGAGGTTATGCAATTTGGCAGGAAAAATCGTAGAGCAAGTTATTACCTTAATGGCAAGAAACTGGAAAGTACTGAAGTACAAAGGGATCTGGGGGTCCTGGTGCACGAAACTCAAAAGGTTAGTATGCAGGTGCAGCAAGTGATTAAGAAGGCCAATGGAATGTTGGCTTTCATTGCTAGTGGGATAGAATATAAAAATAGGGAGGTATTGCTTCAGTTGTACAAGGTATTGGTGAGACCGCACCTGGAATACTGCGTACAGTTTTGGTGTCCATACTTAAGAAAGGACATACTTGCTCTCGAGTCAGTACAAAGAAGGTTCACTCGGTTAATCCCGGGGATGAGGGGATGGACATATGAGGAGAGGTTGAGTAGATTGGGACTCTACTCATTGGAGTTCAGAAGAATGAGAGGCGATCTTATTGAAACATATAAGATTGTGAAGGGGTTGGATCAGGTGGATGCAGGGAAGATGTTCCCGATGATGGGTGAAAGTAGAACTAGGGGGCATAGTCTTAGAATAAGGGGCTGCTCTTTCAAAACTGAGATGAGGAGGAACTACTTCACTCAGAGGGTGGTAGGTCCATGGAATATGCTGCCCCAAAAAGCTGTAGAAGCTACATCATTACATAAATTTAAAACAGAAATAGACAGTTTCCTAGAAGTAAAGGGAATTAAGGGTTACGGGGAGCGGGCAGGAATTTGGACATGAGTCTAGGTTCGGATTGGTCATGGCCCTGTGGGTAGCGGAGCGGGCCCAGGGGCCGTGTAGCCTGATCCTGCTCCTATTTTGTGTGTCTAATTCTGTTCGATTCAGGAGATGGTTCTGTGATAGTGGATTGGCGGTTAGGATCAGATCAGCCATGATCTTATTGAATGGCGGAGCAGGCTCGAGTGGCCGATTGGCCTACTCCTGCTCCTATTTCTTATGTTATGTTCTTATCTAGCCAGGGTAAAATGGAACCAAAGACTGACAGGACAAACTGTAACGGAACAATGGCTGATCTTTAAGGAGCAGATGTTCCAAGTACAGGCTAGGTACATTCCAACAAGAGGGAAGGGTAAGGGAACCAAAGCAGGGGCTCCTTGGATGATGAGGGAGATAGAGAAGATGATGAAACAAAAAAAGAGGATGTATGATGCATGTCAGGTGAATTCTTCAAGGGAGAACCAGACCAAATACAATAAGGGGAGAGGGGATATGAAGATGAAAATATGATTGGCAAAGAGAGAATTTGAGAGTAGAATGGCGGTTAACATAAAAGGGAACCCAAAAATCTTCCACTAGCATATAAACAGTAAACGAGTAGTAAGTGGCGAGGTGGGGCCTATTAGAGACAAAAAAGATGATATAGACATAGAGGCGCAGGGCAAGGCTAGAATACTCAATGCATACTTCGTATCTGTGTTTACTAAGGAGGTGGATGCTGACAAAATATTGGCAGAAGTGGAGAAGGTAGAAGCAATGGAGGGGGTAAAAATTGATAGACAGGATGTACTAGAAAGGCTGGGTATGCTTAGAGTGGACAAGTCACCTGGTCCAGATGGCTTGCATCCCAGGTTGCTAAGGGAATTGGGGGAGGAGATAGCGGAAGGGCTTGCCATAATTTTCCAATCATTCCTAGATGCAGGGGAGGTGCCTGAGGATTGAAAAGTGGCAAATGTGACACCATTGTTCAAGAAAGGGTGTAAGGACAATCCAAGTAACTACAGGCCAGTCAGTTTAACATCAGTGGTCGGTAAAGTTTTAGAAACAATAATCAAGGAAAAAATTAACGGGCACTTGGGGGCATTTAAGCTAATTAAGGAGAGCCAACACAGATTTGTAAAAGGCACATCGTGTTTGACTAATCTAACTGAATTTTTTGATGAAGTAATAGAGAGGATTGATGAAGGGAATGCAATGGATGTTGTCTACATGGATTTTCAGAAAGCTTTTAACAAAGTATCACATAGAAGGCTGGTTAACACAATTGAGGCTCATGGAATAGATGGGTCAGTGGCAGCTTGGATAAGGAACTGGCTTAAGGACAGAAAAAAGCGAGTTGTGGTAAATGGCTGTTTTTCAGACTGGAGGATGGTAGACAGTGGTATTTCCCAAGGGTCAGTGCTGGGGCCATTGCTTTTTTTGATATATATATATATCTAAAAGATCTGGATATTGGAATATAGAGTAGAATTTCTAAATTTGCCAATGACACCAAACTTGGGGGTGTGGCAAACAGTGATGATGATACCAATCGACTGCAACAGGATATAGAAAGACTAGCAGAATGGGAAGGCAAGTGACATATGGAATTTAATACAGAGAAGTATGTGGTGATGCATTTAGGCAGAAGGAACAGAGAGAGCCAATATACACTTATTTCTCATCTCTTATTGCTACACTCATTTCTCTTATCTGGAAGGAGGAGAGCATACCAGGGGATCTCAGAGATGCCGTAACTGTGACTATCTTCAAGAAAGGTGACAAGTCCAATTGTGGTAATTACAGAAGAGTTTCCCTGCTGCCTGCCACAGGGAAAGTCATCACAAGAATCCTCCTCAATCACAGTCTCCCAGTGGCTGAAGAGCTCCTCCCAGATTCGCAATGTGGATTCCGCCCACTAAGGGGCACAATGGACATGATCTTCACTGTGCGCCAATTACAAGAGAAATGCAGGGAACAGCACCAAGCTCTGTACATGGCCTTCTTGGACCTCACAAAGGCCTTTGACACTGTCAACCGTGAGGGAATATGGAGTGTCCCCCTCAAATTCGGCTGCCCTCAAAAGTTTGTCACCATCCCATGCCTGCTTCACGACGACATGCAAGCCATGATCCAGACCAACGGTTCCACCACAGGCCCAATTCATGGATGGACCGGGGTCAAGCAAGGCTGTGTCATTGCACCAACACTCTTCTCGATCTTTCTGGCTGCAATGCTCCATCTCACCCTCCGTAAGCTCACCGCTGGAGTGGAGCTAAACTACAGAAACAAATGGGAAACTGTTCAACCACCGTCGCCTCTAGTCCAGATCCAAAGTCGTCCCATCCTCTGTCATCAAATTACAGTAAGCAGACGACGCTTGCGTCTGCTCACACTCTGAGGCCGAACTCCAAACCATCGTCAACACCTTCACCGAAGCGTACGAGAGCAAGGGCCTTACACTAAAGATCCGTAAGACAAAGGTCCTCTACCAACCTGCCCCCGCCACACCGTACTGCCCCCCGATTATCAAAATCTATGACAAGGCCTTGGACAACGTGGACCACTTTCCATACTGTTGAATCCGTGAATCTTAAGGTATGGTGTTCTTCAATAAATAGACGGAGACTGCAGATCAACAATCAACAGGTGTTTACTGGATGAGGGTAGTCTAAAAACTAACAGTACAGATGCCTGCTCAAAGCTTATATACAGGTGTGGTCACTGCCGGTACTACAGTATACAGGAGCTGTAAAAGTAGTTCTCTCTTAAAGGTACATACACTACAATTCCTCCCCTTTTAGATTAACAGTACCATAACATTCAAATAACAGTTAACACTTTAACATGCACATTTAACCAAAATAGTCCATTTATAGATTCAGTCTTTGGGGCGGCTTCCTGATCCTTTCTGGATAGTGCCTTTCCTGAGTGTCTTGTTCTTGGTGCGAAGGCGATTCTGGCCCCCTGTCGTCGGTTAGTTCATTAGTTTCCACTGCTACTGTTTCTGGGGTAGATGCTACCGGTAGGTCGGGTTCATCCCCAGGTACGCGAGACATGGGGTTGACTCGTTCCTGTGACGCTAGGATCTGGTCGACATGGCGTCTCACAATGTTCACCCCGACATCCACTGTGTACATTAGTGGCCCCTGCCGTGTGCATATCGTTCCAGGTTGCCATTTCTCTGTTCGGTAGTCGCGGGCCAAGACAGGATGTCCTACATTGAAGCTCCTTGTCAGCTTCTCATTGATGTGCTGGAATTGCTTATCCTCAACATTTCTTCGCATATTTGGTCTGAGCAAACCCAGACGAGATCTCAACCTTCGGTTAAAGAACATCATGGCCGGGGTCTGGTTGGTAACTGCATGTGTCGCATTTCTGTAGGCTAACAGGAAATTGTCCACCTTCTGCTGCAGTGGAATGTCATCATCGCACATGGCACTTACTGCCTTTTTAAAGGTTTGTACGAACCTCTCAGCCAATCCATTTGTGGCTGGGTGATACGGGGCGGATGTGTAATGCCTTATCCCATTCCTTCTCATAAATTTCCGAAATTCTTCGGACACAAACTGTGGTCCGTTATCAGAGCAAATCTGCTCTGGCAAGCCGTTCCTGGCAAATATGGTCCGTAGGACTGCAATCGTTTTCTCCGTAGTGGTGGAGGACATTTTGATCACCTCAGGCCATTTCGAGTGTGCATCCACTGCTATTAAGAACATTGAGTCCATGAATGGACCAGCAAAATCAATATGCACCCGTTGCCATGGAGAGGAGGGCCACTCCCATGGGTGTAGGGGGGCATGTGGTGGTGCATTTCGGACCTTCTGGCATCCTGAGCAGCTCTTTGTTAGGTCCTCGATTTGTTGATCGATCCCCAGCCACCACACATAAGCCCAAGCAAGGCTTTTCATTTTCACCCCTCCCAGATGGCCTTTGTGAAGCTCATTGAGCACTCTCTCCCTTAACTTGGGTGGAATTACCACTCGGGATCCACACATCACTGTCCCCTGGCATACTGACAGCTGTTCTCTTCTGGATGAGAATGCTGGCAACAGTGAGTCGCCATGTGTTGGCCATCCCTTCACCGTCAAATCATATGCCCGAGACAGTGTCGGATCATTTCGGGTCTCCTTCTCTATATCCGCGTTAGTTACTGGCAAGCGTTCAATTATCGACGAATAAAATATTTCAATAGGGTCCACTGCTGGTGCTTCATTCGCAGTAGGCAGTGGCAGGCGTCATAGCCCATCAGCGTTTCCATGCTGTTTCGTGCCCTTATACTCTATTTCATATTGGTTCGCCCATAGAAGAAGGGAACATCTTTGTAGCCGTTGTGCAGTCATTACCTGAACGCCCTTCTTTGGATTAAAGATGGAGACAAGTGGTTGGTGGTCAGTCAGCAAGGTGAACTTCTGCCCATGCAGATAGTGGTGGAATTTTTTTACTCCCCATACTAGGCTGAGGGCCTCCCTGTCAATCTGGGCATAGTTGCGCTCGGCTGAGCTTAGTGATCGAGACGCAAAGGCTACTGGCCTCTCCAACCCGTCTGGGAATTTGTGCGACAGCACTGCTCCAATACATAGGGTGATGCATCACACGCCAACCGAATTGGTAGTGCTGGGTTGAAATGGGCCAACACCTCTTTTGATGTGATCAATTCTTTGCACTTCTGGAAAGCTCGTTTACATTCATCATTCCACTTCCATGGTACTCCCGTTTGCAGTAGGGTGTTCAATGGGTGTAATACTGTAGACAAATTTGGTAAGAACTTATGGTAGTAGTTCACCAGCCCGAGGAATGACCTCAGTTGTGACATATTTTCCGGTGCTGGAGCCTTGACTACTGCCTCAATCTTTTCAGGGGGCTTATGTAACCCCTCTTCATCAATAACGTGGCCACAATACGAGATCTGCTTCTGGAAAAACTCGCACTTGTGGCGGTTAGCTCGTAGCCCATATTCCTTCAATCTAGTGAGCACCTTCTCCAGGTTGGCGAGGTGATCACTGTCATTTTCGCCCGTGACCAGGATGTCGGCCAAATAATACTGGGTCCCTGGAATCCCTTGCAGGACTTGATCCATTGCCCTTTGCCAAATAACCGGAGCCGATGCTACCCCGAACACCAGCTGGTTGTATTGGTAGAGACCTTTATGAGTGTTGATCATGAGGTATTGTTTCGAGGCTTCTTCTACCTCCATTTGCTGGTACGCCTGGGCCAGATCAATCTTAGTGAAGTGTTTTCCTCCAGATAGCGAGGCGAAAATATCTTCAATCCGTGGAAGCGGATATTGTACTGTGTGAAGGACTGGGTTCACTGTCACCTTAAAATCCCCACAGATGCGGACCTTCTTTGGTTCCCCAGGCGTATTACTCAACGACCTCTTCATTACAGGAACGATGGGTGTAGCTCACTCGCTCCAGTCCACTTTGGACAGTACTCCTGAACATTCCAAACCTTCCAGCTCTGCTTCGACGGCTGGTCGGATCGCATAAGGCACCGGTCTGGCCTTATAAAACTATGGGCTTGCATTTTCCTCTATTTTAATCATTGTTGTTATGCCTTTTAGTGTTCCGAGTCCCTCCTGGAACACTTCTTGTGCGTCAGTTAGCATTTTTGACAGTCGTCCAGGTGTGACGACGTCATCCTTTTTGGCCTCAACCTTCAGTGCCTGTATGGAATGCCAATCTAATTGTATCTTCCAGATCCATTCACGTCCTAGTAGTGGTGGTCCTCCATCTGGCAATACATATAGGTCCATTTTTGGTATTTCCTGGCCTTTGTATATCACATTCACCCTTATTTTTCCTTTGGGGTAGACTTTTTGCCCCGTGTACGTCTTCAAGACAATCTCTGTAGCTTTCAAGTGTATATGTGAGAATAGCCGCTTGCAGTCCCTTTGGTTTATGACTGTTAGGGCTGATCCTGTGTCCAATTCCATTTTCACTTGGACTCCGTCTATCTTGAGTGTGACCCAGATAGTCTGGTGATCCTCCATTTTGATTACATTATGTAGTTTCAGACAACCCAGCTCCTTGCTTCTGGAGTCTGTATCACTTTTCTGTTCGTCTGAACTACTGTCCATCACCTTATGTACCTTTTTGTACTTCTCCTGTGGAGATTTCTTGCTGCTGGTTTTCTTCCCTGACCTGCAGACTCTTGCTATGTGTCCTGCTTCCCCACACTGTCTGCACACTTGGTCCTTGAACCAACAATCCTTCTGGTCATGTGTTGTTCTGCCGCAGCGATAACACTTCCCTGCTCCATATGACATTTCATTGGTGCCATATTCTTGCGGTCTCCGTTGTATCTCTGCAGTGCCCCGTTCGGCTGCTTTGTGTGATACTGCCATGCTGAAAGCCTTGTCCAGCGTAAGATCCTTTTCTGATAGAAGCCGTTTCTGGGTTCCTTCACTTTGAAGCCCACACACAAACTTGTCCCTTAACGTATCTGCTAGTCCCATTCCAAACTGGCAGTGTTTCGATAGCTTGCACAGTTCCGTTAAATACTCAGCATTACTTTCATCTTTAAGAACATAAGAACATAAGAAATAGGAGCAGGAGTAGGCCAATCGGCCCCTCAAGCCTGCTCCACCATTCAATAAGATCATGGCTGATCTGATCCTAACCTCAAATCTTCTATCACTGTGCATCCACCCGAACCCATGTGATCTCCCGGGAGAGGCGAAAAACCAGATAAAGACCCAATGGCCAATTTGGAGAAAAAAATCTGGGAAATTCCTCTCCGACCCATCTAGGCGATCAAAATTCTTCCAGGAGATCACTCTGTCCCTATATTTTCTACAATACTTACCTTCTGTAAAGGCGATCTCCACCCCAGCCAGGAACAGGAATAAAACCATCTCCTGAAATCTAACACAGAATTAGAACACAGTAGGAGCAGAACCAGGCTACACGGCCCCTGGGCCCGCTCCACTACCCACAGGGCCATGACCATTCCGAACCTAGACTCATGTCCAATTTCCTGCCCGCTCCCCATAACCCTTAATTCCCTTTACTTCTAGGAAACTATCTATTTCTGTTTTAAATTTATTTAATGATGTAGCTTCCACAGCTTTCTGGGGCAGCAAATTCCACAAACCTACCACCTTCTGAGTGAAGAAGTTTCTCCTCATCTCAGTTTTGAAAGAGCAGCCCCTTATTTTAAGATTATGCCCCCTAGTTCTAGTTTCACCCATCATTGGGAACATCCTCACCGCATCCACCCGATCAAGCCCCTTCACAATCTTATATGTTTCAATAAGATCGCCTCTCATTCTTCTGAACTCCAATGAGTAGAGTCCCAATCTACTCAACCTCTCCTCATTGTGGAACTTAAATCTTTCTGCTATCAGCAGCGGTGTGGGGTTTAAGTGGTCCTGTTGGATTTCCACTATGCTTTCGAAATCCTTATCCACTGGCTTCTCTGGGGTTATTAGGTTTCGCAGTAAGCCATAGATTTTTGCACCCATGGAATTCAACAAAACCAGTGCTTTCCTGGCATCTGGCACTTCATTCGCCTTGCAGTACACCTCAATGCATTCCACATATGTCGCCCAATCTTCGACTTCATTGTCGAACGCTGTGACACTGCCACTCTTCGGCTTCCCTTGGTGTGGTTAGACTGGCTAAAATGGTGTCTCCCGTGCTCTCCTTTCTTCCCGCGCTCGCCCTTCTTCTCCGCTGCGGCTTCAAAAATGGCGTCTCCCGCTCTCTCCCTTCTTCTCCGCGGCTCAATGGCGTCTCCTGCGCTGCCTTTCTTTCCCTGCGGACGCTGCTCAGCCCTTGAGCCCTGGCTGCGCTCTGCGCGTTCTCCTGTGCGCCTCTCTCGTTGCCGCCGCTCGGTCCTAAACCCCGGCTGTGCTTTACCCTCTCTCTTTTTTGTTTTCCGTCGACGCCGCTCGGTCTTCAACCCCCGGCTGTGCCCTGTGCGCTTTACCCTCTCTCTTACCCTGTCGACGCTGCTCGGCCTTTTCTGTGCCGTCGGTCGGCTCCAGCCGCCGCTGTCCGGGAAGGGTCTGCGCTGTACCTGTTGCCAGTCTGTTGCTGGATCGTTGTGGCTGGAGAACCAAGCCCAGCTCTCAACAGCCTCCCCTGCGATGTTCACTCTCTGCCGGATGACTGGGCGGCTGCTCGTGGTCGACGCCCATGCTTCTGGCCTCGACTTTCTTCCACTGTCCTCCCGGAGAGAATCCTTGGGAGGAAATGCAGATTTGCAGGTAGATTCGAATTGACCTCGTCGCCACTGTTGAATCCGTGAATCTTAAGGTATGGTGTTCTTCAGTAAATAGACGGAGACTGCAGATCAACAATCAACAGGTGTTTACTGGATGAGGGTAGTCTAAAAACTAACAGTACAGATGCCTGCTCAAAGCTTATATACAGGTGTGGTCACTGCCGGTACTACAGTATACAGGAGCTGTAAAAGTAGTTCTCTCTTAAAGGTACATACACTACACATACCTCAGGAGCCGACTGTCAACAAGGGCAGACTTCAATGACAAAGTCCAACACTGCCTTCAGTGTGCCAGTGCAGCCTTCGGTCACCTGAGGAAGAGAGTGTTTGAAGACCAGGACCTCAAACCCGACACCAAGCTCATGGTCTACAGAGCAGTAGTACTACCCGCCCTCCTGGATGCCTCAGAGTCATGGACCATGTACAGCAGGCACCTCAAAGCACTGGAGAGGTACCACCAATGCTGCCTCTTCAAGATACTGCAAATCCATTAGCAGGATAGGCGCACCAAAGTCAGTGTTCTCGCTCAGGCTAACATCCCCAGAATCGAAGCTTTGACCACGCTCGATCAGTTCCGATGGACAGGTCCACATGCCCGATACAAGATTCCCAAAGCAAGAGCTCTACTCGGAGCTCCGACATGGCAAGAGAGCCCCAGGTGGGCAGAGGAAATGCTTCAAGGATACCCTCAAAGCCTCCTTGAAAAAGTGCAACATCCCCACTGACACCTGGGAATCCCTGGCCCAAAGTGGAGGAGAAGGATCCGGGAAGGCTCCGAATACCTCGAGTCTCTTCGCTGGGAGCAACCTCAAGCCAAGCGCAAACAGCGGAAGAAGCGCACGTCAACCCAAGCACCCCACCCACCCGTCCCTTCAACCACCGTCTGCCCCACCTGTGACAGAGACTGTAGGTCCCGCATTGGACTCATCAGTCACCTGAGAACTCATTTTTAATGTGGAAGCAAGTCATCTTCAGTTCCGAGGGACTGCCTAAGAAGAAGAAAAAGAAGAAGAAGAAGAAGAATGACACAGTTTTAAAGAATGTGCAGGGACAGAGGGACCTGGGAGTTAATGTGCATAGGTCCTTGAAGGTGGCAGGAAATATTGAGAGAGTGGTTAACAAAGTATATGGGATCTTGGGCTTCATAAATACAGGTATTGAGTACAAAAGTAAAGAAGTTATGCTGAAACTTTATAAAGCGCTGGTTAGGCCACAACTGGAGTATTGCATCCAGTTCTGGTCACCACACTTTACGAAGCAAGTGAAGGCCCTTGGGAGGGTGCAAAGGAAATTTACCAGAATGATTCCGGTGATGGGGGATCTTAGCTACAATGACAGGTTGGAGAAGCTGGATTTGTTTTCATTAGAGCAAAGGAGGTTGAGGGGTGATTTGATTGAGGTGTACAAGATTATGATGGATTTGGATAGGCTAGATGGGAATGGCTGTTTCCACTAGTTAATGGTACAAGGACTAGGGGGACACAGATTTAAGGTTTTGGGCAAGTGATACAGGGAGGAAAAACTTTTTTATGCAGTGAGTGGTGATGACCTGGAATTCGCTGCCAATGGAAGTGGTGGAAGTGGAGACACTCAGGCCTAGAAATTCAGTGGCGCCCCATTTGGGGCGCCAAGCCCGCCTGGGCGCCGGGATTACCGCTGCGAGCGGAGCCACTTGCGCCATCCCGATATTCAGTTTCAGCGCCCCAAACGGAAGCGGGCCGCTACTCGAGGCTCCCCGCGTCCCGCTTGGGGCGTTCACACTGAATATCGCCGCGCTACGGGCCACAGCGCCACATGCTGTGGCACGGCACACTGCTGTACTGCAGGCCTTCCTCCCCTTCTTAAGGGGGAGGGGCCTGCACCAGCGCGATCACCAATCGCGAGTGCCAGCAGAAGAGCCCGACACCGAGGAGAAGTGCCGGGCTTTTGGGACACAGCCGGCACTGCCCGGGGGGTGGATCAGGAGGCCGGGGAGGGCGGCGCGAGGAGGTGCTGGCAGGCGGCCACCGGAAAAAATGGCCGCCCCGCACCTCCACCTTAATTTGCGCCACTACCGCCACAGGTAGGCCCTGTGAACCGGTCGCGATTTGCGACTGGCGTTAAAGAGGCGGGCGCGACCAAATATGGTGATCGGGGCGGGAGCGGGGCGCTGCGCACACCAATGACGTCATCGGTGGCAGCGCAGCGCTACAAGCTAACGCCGCCATTAGCGCCCCGCTAAATATCGCGGGAGGCGTGGCCAGTGGCGCTAAAGCCACTGAGTGCCCTCTTTGGGCGCTAACTGGTGGCGCAGCCCACTGAATTTCTAGGCCTCAATGTTTTCAAGGGGAGACTGGATAGGCACTTGAAGGAAATAAACTTGCAGGGCTACGGGAATAGAGCGGGGGAATGGGACTGGCTGGATTGCTCTAAAGAGAGCTGGCACGGACTCGATGGGCCGAATGGCCTCCTACTCTGCCGTTATGACTCTATGGACTAAAAATTGAGCAGCGCCCCATTTGGGGTGCTAACTTCACCATGGCACTACTTTTAGCGCCCCAGAAAAATTAGCGCCCCCCGCGCCGGTACTTGAGTGTTTGCGCCCCTAGAGGGAAACGGGGCGCTGCTGGAAGTGCCCCGCATCCCTCTTGTGGAGCTGCGAGTCAATATCGCAGCGCTCACTGCTGTGCTATTGCAGGCCTTCCTCCCCTTCTTAATAGTGAGGGGCCTTGCGTAGTGCGACCCTAAGAGGGCGCTAACAGGGTGCAAAGCAACCCAATTTTTCCCCCAATGACTCTGACTAGCAGATCTCCCATTACATTGCTCACAGTTATTCAAAGGAAATGGGCCCAGAAATTTGGGTTGGAGGCTTCCCGCGGGTGCAAGCCTCCGACCTGCACTTACCTAGCGCGCCGGCCGTTGTGCTGTGGGCCCGCGTGGGATTCCGATCCTGGGCCTCCTCCAACTGCCGACGCGCAGTGCTTGCGTATCCCAGGGGCGCAGTGAGTTCGAAGCGTCCCCTGGGATCACATGGACCATGGAGAGCCAATGGTAGCAGGGAAATGCCCATTCATAAAATTGACAGGAAGAGCTGTCAAAACTACAAATACTATAAGCCCCAAAACATTACTAAAACTTCAAATAAATTGTAAAAGAAACATCACATTTTTAAAACAACTATAAATTACATAAAATAACTATTTTAAACAATAATTTAAATTTTTGAAAAAATTAATTACATTTTCTAATGGAGCTAAAAATAAACTGACCTTTCTTTAAAGTATTTAAAAATAATAAACCTGTGGCAAAATTGTTTTAATTTTAATTAATTCACCACTTACCTTGTTAAACGCAGGCCGTGCGCCTGCATTTTAAAAGTGTAACTGCGAGACACATACCCTCCCAGAGAAACCTGGAAAAAAAACGTGAGTTCCAGGCGTATGCGCTGCCTCTCTGGCGTACGCGTTCGACCTCTGAACCCCATTCCTTTAAGGGAACGGAAGTTCCGGTTTCCCGCGCATGCGCAGTGCATGTATGAAACCGGCACTTTCGTTGGGCCTACTGGTGAGTACACAGCGCATACTCACCCGTGGAGAACCGAATTTCTGGGCCATGGAGGAAAAATTCAGTTGATAGCGCCACCCGTTAGTGCCTTAAGCGGGCGCTAAGTGGGGCGCAAACCAACTAGCGCCCGGGCGTGGCGATATCTGCACCTCTCGCGAAATTGACCGGACATTTTGTGGCGGCGCTAAACAATACCGCCCGATCTCCTGCGCACGCAGATCTTGACGTCATTCGAGAGTGCAACGCCCTTTGGGTGCCCCGGACCGGAAAGTCAGTGGCGCCCCCCTCCTTTCCTCCTGGCGCTACCAATGACAGGTTGACTGGAATGCATCCCAGTCGCTGTGGGGCTGGGGGGGTGCTATTTAAAGGGGGCCTCTTCCTGGCTTTTGTGTGGTAGCCATTTTTGCACCACTTGTTCTGAGAGAGAGAGAGAGATCTGGAGAGAGACAAAGAGAGAAAGAGAGACTTTTGCATTAAGTCAACGCTGTCTGAGGTAGTTTTGGCTTCTGACCATAGCTTTGCAGGTACTTTGCTTTTTGACCTTCATAACTTTGATTGCCCAGACACTATGGGGGCTGCAATGGATGGGAACGTCGTCCATATCCATCACATTCGGAGGGCACAGAGAGGCAGAGAGAGAGTGGCACTCATGGCCAGATGGAGGAGGGCCAACAGGCCTTGGTACAGGAGACCTTACCCTCCCAGGGTTTTTCGCCAACAGTTCTCCTACATTAATATATCTGAGGATCACTGTTTGCGAAGGCTGTGATTCAGCAAGGAGGTGGTCACTGAGCTCTGCCACCTGCTTCAGCCAGATCTGCAGCCTCAGCTGAGGAGCAGGACTTCTCTGTCGGTGGCAGTGAAGATAACAGTGGCTCTCAACTTTTATGCCACTGGCTCATTTCAATCAGCTACTGGGGACATCGCCAATATCTCCCAGTTCGCGGTGCATTGCTGCATCTGTCAGGTAACAAATGCCCTCTTTAAACGGAGACGAGAGTACATCTCTTTCCCCATGACCGCGGCCAAGCAGCAAGAACGTGCAACAGGCTTTACGAAGATAGCGGGCTTCCCCATGGTGCAGGGCACCATTGACTGCATGCATGTGGCTTTTTGGGCGCCGCAAGAGAATGCTGAGGATTTCCGCAACCGAAAGCGCTTCCATTCCTTAAATGTCCAGTTGGTCTGTGACCACAGACAGCTGATACTCGCTGTCAATGCCCACTTTCCAGGCAGCAGCCACGATGCCTTTATCCTGCGCCAGGCTTCTGTGGCAGACCTTTTCCAGGCACCGCATCACCCAGGAGGTTGGCTTCTCGGGGACAAGGGATATCCTCTGTGCACCTGGCTGATGACACCGCTCCATTCACCCAGCACCCCAGCTGAGCTATAATACAACGAGAGCCATCAAGCTACCAGGAACATTGTTGAGCACACAATCGACGTGCTCAAGCAACGGTTCCGCTCTCTGGACCATTCTGGAGGAGCCCTGCAGTACTCACCTGAGCAAGTCTCCCACTTCGTTGTTGTGTGCTGCATGCTACATAACCTTGCAATCCTCAGGACCCAGCCAATGCCACCAGACATTGGAGCACCACCAGAGGAGGAGGAGGAGGAGGAGGAGGAAGATGAGGGGGATGATCATCAGCAGCACCAAGGTGGGAGGGAGGCACAAAGTGGAAGGGCCATCCGTCAAAGTCTCATAGCAAGTCGCTTCTAGACCCCCTCTGAGGGAATGGCTTCTGTCATTCAAACAACCTGAATGAAAGCATCCCGCAACTCCTAAGCCAGTCAAGGCAACAATGAGTGCAAAGACCAAACATGTACATTTTGAATACAGACACTTCTTTATTTCACAAGCTCTGTGTGTCTCATTTCTGCATGACAAAGTAATAGAAAGAAACACAAAAAAAAGCAGTCATTCACATAACTGGCTCTCACAACGGGAGACAATGTCCAAAAGAGTAACAAAAATTTGACCACGAAGCTCGGCCTTCAATAAAACAATGAAAAGCATTTTGCCACACCTCCTACTTTTTGCCCTTCGAGGGTGATCTGCTTCCCTTGCGAAATTCCCCCCTTCCCACCCTGCAGCTCCTCCTTAATGGGACACTAGTGGCTGGAGCAAGGCTGGGGGAAGGCTGCTGAGTGTCAGAAACTGACACTGCAGATGCCCTTGAAGGACAGCCTGGACCAGCTCTGGGCCTGGAGTGCCTGGCTGCTGACTGCACCAACTCTGCATGGGCGGCAGCAGTCTGTCCTACAGTTGGTGGCAACTGCAGTGGAGAAGTGCCAGTGGTGGCAGCAGGAATGCTGTCATCTTGAGAGAGGACAGCAACTCCCGGCTCGACCGACGCACTGGCACTCCCACGGGGCAGCACTTCAGCATCCGGAGCAATCTGATGGAGCACAGATTGCTGGCCTGCTGCGGCGCGGTGAGAGCCCCGGAGAAATCTGCCCGATCCAGCGAGGGTGGCAGCAGTCAGTGCTTGCGTGGCCTCAATCTGCATCTGCAAGAGACCAGCCACTGACTGCATTGTAGCACTTAGCATTTGCGTGGCAGCCGCCTGTGCTACAGCGAAGTGCTCCACACTCCTTGCCAGTGATTCAATGGATTTGGGCAACCTTGCCATTGCATCCATGAGCTCAGTGTGCCTTTGCTCCGCCCGGGCACTCATTTCAGCGAGGACCTGCTCCTCGTTTGCGTCCAGTGCAGCAGGACTCGAGGCCATACTTTCCCTCCGGGGAGAAGGCCCCTGAGCTTCCCTACCCCCATTGCGTTGCTGCAGCCCGCTGGGTCCTGGAGCTTCACCCTCATCAAACCATTCCCCCCTGCTCCCCTCCAGGGAAGGCGTGTCCCCAGTATGGGCATGGGCTGCCTCGGTAGAGGGTGGCGCTGATGGTCCGGCTTCCTCTTCCTCCTCGCCTTCAGCTTCACTCTCACTGGCAGCTTGAGGGCCCGTCTCCTCACCTGGTGAATCACCATCTGAAAGCAGGGAGGTACAAGAGTGGCTTTCGCATGAGGACAGGGTGGCAGCAAGGGAGGCATGAGTGCAGCGATTTAGTGATTTGGATTGAAAGTGTCAAAGGCTGCTGTTGTGAGGAACAAGTGGAAGGAGAGAGGACAAAAAGGTGATGACCTTACCATTGCTGTCCAGAATGGGGTCGGCGTCCCCAGCGGCGACGGGACCAATCACCCGGCTTGCCACAATCCTGTGGACACGCTCCTCAAGATCACTGAGGGGTTGAAGCTGAGGCCGCCCACAACCCGTCCGTTGCTGCTGTCTCCTATTATGAGACAGCTTGGCCTGCAAGAGAAAGGACGGTGTCTGAGTAAATATACAGCCATGGTCTTGCCTGATAGTTGAATAGCCCTTACTGTATGCAGCCATGGTCTTGCCTGATATGCCTCCCATAGTTGAATAGCCCTTACTGTATGCAAAGTGTGGAATGTGCATGTGTGTTTGATGAAAGGGCCATAGGTGTTGGATGAGTGTTGGGCATTGGGGCTTTCAAGACCCTCTGGCCATAAAGTGAGGTTGAGATGGATGGATGCAGAGATTTGGAAAAAAAGGCACTCACCCTGACGACCCGAGTGAGGTCGTTGAACTTTTTGCGACATTGCACATGGGTCCTAGGTACCATGCTGCTTGAGGAAACGCTTTGAGCCACCTCCCTCCACACTCTTCTCTACTCGCATGGCAAAGGCCTCCTGCCACTCTCTGGGTACAGAATGGATCTCCACCTCATGAACCAGAGCCTCCAAAGCCCGCTCGCAGAAGCGCTGTGCTCGCTCCCTGACCCTTTTCATAGTGTCTGGCTGCTAGATTTAGCCACAGGTCTGCCCAGGCCGAGATTCAAGGCTCCACTGAGCAGGGTGTGGCTGCAAAGCAAGATTGACCCTCCCCTTTAAGAACTGACCGGCGCCAGTGTGTCTGTGTTCAATCGCTAACTGACAGCACCTGCGCAGCGCCCGCCCTCTGAGGTAACGCCTCGCTCCTCGGCCTTAGCGCCTTAAGAGAGTTGTGTAGCGCCTGATTTAGTGCTCCAATCACCTCCAGGGGCGATAAAAGCCAAGTTTGCTGTCGGAGGCGATAATTAGCGGCAGGCGCTAAAGTTTGCGCACCGCCAGTAATGGCGCCCCATATGGGGCGATACCGAATTTTTCCCCCATGGTGTTTCAGAACAACTAGTTGATCTCCCATGGCATTGCTCATAGTTAATCAGAGGATATGGTGTTTCCTAACAATTGTCGATCTCCCGTGGCATTGCTCATGGAGAATTGAGACCAAGGGCACTATTCAGGTTAAGCAAGGGAAGATAGTGGGGAGATAATTGGATCAAGGGGGAGGACAAGGAGGATTTAGGTGGGAGGAAGGAGATGAGGGGGAACTACAGGAAGGAAGGATTTAAGGGGGTGGCAGATTGGAGGGAAGGAAGAGAGGAGAGGGTTAGGTTGGAGAGAAGAGGAGGTGAGAAAAGAAAATGGGCATAGCGATAAGAAGGTGAAGCGTGGGATGGCTTAATGGGAAGTGGACTGGGGATTGGAGAGAACAGGGAATGGGGAAGAAGGGAAGGGGAAGAAAGTGGGAGCAGGGAGACAGGGAATGGTGGAGAAGATAAAAGAGAGAAGAAGCAAGAAGTCGAGAGGGAGAGAGGAGAAGAGGGAAGGGGATAGGAACAGGGAGAAAGGAGTGAACGGGAGGTGGGAAAGGAGTGGAAAGGAGAGAAAAGGGATGGGGTAGTAAGAGAAGGGGAGGCAAAAGAAAGAGGGGGAGAGAAAGGATAGGATATTAGAAGAGAGGAGAGCGGTTGAGTGGAGGGGAGTGAGACAGAAAAGGTAAAGGTGAGGGAGAAGGCAGAAGGGGAGGAGGAATGCTAGAGAGGATTGGAGGGTATGGACAGAAGGGAGAGAAGGAGTAAAGTTGGGAGAGGAGGGCAGGGAAACGGAGGAAGATGGAGGGGAGAGAAGTGAAGTCGTAAGAGGGAGGGTACAGAGAGAAGAGGAGGAATGAGCAAGTGAGGGTAGAATCATGAATGAGGAGGGAGAAGGAAAATTAGATGGGCCAGTGGAGAGGGCGAGAGGAGAGGAAGCTTAGCTGGGTGGGGTGGCAGGTGTCGGTGATCATGGGGAAGGCGTTCGTTGATATCATGGGGGGGCCCTGATCACGGGGAGTGTGGTTAGATCACACGGGTGGGTCCGATCGCACAGGGGTGGAGGGGGGATACGATCACGGTGGTGGGGCCGATCGTGGGGAGGGAAGCAGGTTTATGCAGGAGGCTGGGAGGAAGCACTCCTGCTCTTCCTGGCCCACACGCAGTATTGGAAAGGCACTTACCACTTCCTTGCAGCAGTCCTCACCTCCCTTTAGCTGTCGGATTTCCTGAGGCCTGATATCTGCTTCTCCTTGCCAGATCAAAGATAGAAAGTAAATGATGGCTACAATAAAAATCCAACCTATAAACAGACACCAAAAAATTATAGTGAGTCAGTGCTGCAGGAAATTTCCATAAACTTAAGCACTGGAATTCCCATGGGAGTTCTCTAGCTGTAGATCGTTGGAGCCCCTGAGAATGGCATAAATGGCTAAAAGCAGGTTATGCTATTACTCCAGGGATTCTGCCGATCTCCCAACAAAGTTGCAGTAGGAGATGCCCATGGAAACTGGTGGCCAGTCACTGTTAAATAGAAAGGGGCGCACACACAAAAGGGCCCACATAAAAGGGAAAAGGTGGAGAGGAAGGAAAAAGTGGGAATGAAATGTTACCTAGAATGGAGAGTGCTGCAATAAACACCCTCTTTCAAAGAGGCAGGGAATAAATCTGGGCCAGGACTAATTAAAAGCAACACAGTGGGTGGGGGGGGGGAGGTGCTGAGTACCAATCTACTAGATACAGCGATGAGATTTAAATCTTCAACAGAATTCACATCTCAATTATGTTGGACTAGATATCAATACATGCATATGCTGTTGTCTATTTCTTTATGGTTCAGTGAGAAAGTTATATTTGATTTATAAAAAGACTGAAGATTGACATTTTATTTTCCCTTTATTTTATATATAAGCCTATCTCTCAACTCAGTCACCCACAAACAAAGAGTCTGATTCTGTGTTCATCTGAAAAATGTGCTTTGGTTCTGGCCCAATGAGGAAGGAGGCATTGTTGTATCTGGTTCTGGGGAATGAGGTGGGTCAAGTGGAGCAAGTGTCAGTAGGGGAACATTTAGGGAACAGTGATCACAGTTTCATAAGGTTTAGATTAGGTATGGAAAAGGCCAAGGAGCAATCTAGATTAAAAATGTTTAATTGGAGGAGGGCCAATTTCAGTGGGTTGAGAACAGATCTGGGCTGGATAAATTGGAATCAAAGATTGCCAGGCAAAACTGTAATAGAACAATGGACTGCCTTTAAGGAGGAGCTGGTTCGGGCACAGTCGAGGTAAATTCCCATGAGGGGGAAAGGTAGAGCAACCAATGCCAGAGCTCCCTGGATAACAAAAGAGATAGAGAGTAAGATAAAGCAGAAAAGGGGGGTGTATGACAGATGTCAGGTTGAGAATACAAGCGAGAACCAGGCCGAATATAGAAAGTTCAGAGGGGAAGTGAAAAAGGAAATAAGAGGGGCAAAGAGAGAGTATCAGAATAGACTGGCAGCTAACATAAAAGGGAATCCAAAAGTCTTCTATAGGCATATAAATAATAAACGGGTAATAATAGGAGTGGGGCTGAATAGGGACCAAAAAGGAAACCTACGCATGGAGGCAGAGGGCACGGCTGAGATACTAAATGAGTACTTTGCATCTGTCTTTAGCAAGAAAGAAGATGCTGCCAAAGTCATAGTGAAAGAGAAGGTAGTGGAGATACTAGATGGGCTAAAAATTGATAAAGAGGATGTACTAGAAAGGCTGGCTGTACTTAAAGTAGATGGGCTCGATTTTACTAATGGAGGCATGTTGAGTGTGGGCCCACTGCTCGGCGACATTCTGACCCGCTCCCGGCTGCTGCCTCCCATCAGTTAGTATTTTGCTTTGATTGGCCTCGTTACGGCCGACGTGCGGGTCCCTCCAGGCAATTGCTTGGAGGCTGTCAGTTTCTCGCGTCTGATGACACGTTGTTTGAATGAAAATTTAAAGGGGCCATGTCCCCTTTGGAAAAAATGTCAATGGGATGGATTGGTGCTGTATTATATAGAAAGGAGAGTTGACAGCGTCTATTCTGAACAAAATTTAATGAATGAAATTGCTGGTCATATTATCCCAGAAAGATATTTATGATTTTTTATATATCAATTTATTATCTGACTATGAAATGAAAAAAGATGTAATATTAATGCATTTTTCTCTTAAAGGTGCTGGCTTCTGCAGGAACGGCAGCCCCAATAACTAAGGCTGCACCCAGGTTCAATGAGGACTCTCTCCATGCTGTTGTTGAGGGAGTTTGAGGACGTCAGGAGCTCCTGTTCCCTGGAAATGGAAGAAGGAGGCCTCCTCAGCAAACCAAGGCAGCTTGGCTGCAAATTGCTGAGGAGGTGAACTCGAGGTCTGTGTGCAGATGCACATGGGTTCAATGTGGAAAAAGATTTAATGATCTGCTGAGATCACCTAAGGTGTGGCCTCTGTGTTCTGGGAACTGAAAGTTCAAGAGCGAGGGCTCAGGGTGATTTCCATGTAGAATGTTGGTGGTGACATCTGAGTGCAAACCACCGTTTATTGGACAGATGATGCCTAGGGTTTTGAGAATGTCGGACTTATATTCATCTCCATTTGCCAGCCACCTGTGGTTGAAGCGTAAGCTTCCGTGAATCTGGCATGGATAAGTGCATCCCTTGCCTGACAGCCAACAATGTGGTCGCCTGCTGCTGGATTGGCCACATCCGGCCCCGCAAGGCGTCACTCCCCATCCTCCTCCTCGTCCTCTTCCTCTTCCTTGTTCTCTTCATCTTCCTCCAAGGAAGTTGTGTGCTGAGCCACTTGTTCATCCAGCCACGCTGCTCTTCCTCCGAACCTGACGACCAGGATGAGAGGATGTAACTGGATCCCATCCCATTGTTATAGATTTCATTTCAGTTGAGGCAAGAAGCTTGCAAGCGCACACTCAAATGGCCTGAAATTATTCCCAATCAGTTCAAACAGCAGATGTGTGTCAGTTTGACCAGTCACAAGGTCCGTAGATTTGCAAAACCTTACCCCAAACCTCCAACAACAAAGTTGTTGCATTTGAATGCCAGCCATGTTACAGGAGTGCTTTTAAAGTTCTGCACCAACGACTACAGATCATGTCCTCCACCAACTCATCGCCTTGCAGCTGGTCTGTTTCTGACAAGATGGGAAACAGGAGCCAGAGGCACGAAAATGGGAAATCTCTGTCAAAATAGGATCATCAAGGCAGTTAACAGGCTCTTAACTGCCTTAACTACCTGTCCCACCGGTTGGAGTTGGGTCAGTTTGGGAGCAGCTGAACAGACACGGATATCGCATGGGGGTGCGATGGAGGCGGGTTGGGTGTCTGAAGCCATTTATTCCAATTTCAGCAGCTGACATGCCTCCAAACACGCCGCCTCAGGGCAGTTAAAATCGAGCCCTATAAGTCACGAGGACAGGATGGAAGGCGTTTTAGGATGCTGAGGGAGGTAAGGGTAGAAATTGCAGAGGTACTGGCCATAAACTTCCAATCCATCTACAGGCCAGTCAGTTTAACCTTGGCAGTGGGGAAGATTTTAGAAATGATAATCCAGGACAAAATTAACAATTGTCACGTGGACAAGTGTGCATTAATTAAGGAAAGCCAGCACGGATTTGTCAAAGGCAAATCGTGTTTAAATAACTTGAGGGTTGATTAGGGCAATGTGATTGATGTGGTGTACATGGACTTCCAAAAGGAGTTTGATAAAGTGTCACATAATAGGCTTGCCAGAAAAGTTGAAGCCCATGGAATAAAAGGGACAGTGCCAGCATGGATACGAAATTGGCTAAGTGACAGGAAACAGAGAGTAGTGGTGAACGGTTGTTTTTTGGACTGGAGGAAGGTACACAGTGGTGTTTCCCAGGGGTCGGGACTAGGACCACTGCTTTTCTTGATATATAAAAATGACTTAGACTTGGGTGTACAGGGCACAGTTTCAAAATTTGCAGATGACACAAAACTTGGAAGTGTAGTGAACAGTGAGGAAGATAGTGATAGACTTCAAGAGGACATAGACAGGCTGGTGGAATGGACGGACACATGGCAGATGAAATTTAACGCAGAAAATGCAAAGTGATACATTTTGGTAAGAAGAATGAGGAGAGGCAATATAAACTAAAGGGTACAATCCTAAAGAGGATGCAAGAACAGAGACACCTGGTGGCATATGTGCGCAAATTGTTGAAGGTGGGAGGGCATGTTTAGAAAGCGGTTAAAAAAGCATACGGGTTCCTGGGCTTTATAAATAGAGGCATAAAGTACAAAAGCAAGGAGGTTATGATGTATCTTTATAAAACACTGGTTCAGCCTCAACTGGAGTATTGTGTCCAATTCTGGGCACCGCACTTTAGGAAGGACGTGAAGGCCTTAGAATGGGTGTAGAAAAGATTTACAAGAATGGTTCCAGGGATGATGTTATGTGGATAGACTTGAGAAGCTGGGGTTGTTCTCCTTAGAGCAGAGAAGGTTGAAAGGAGATCTGATAGAGGTGTTCAAAATCATGAGGGATCTAGACAGAGTAGATAGAGAGAAAGTGTTCCCATTGGCAGAAGGGTCGAGAACCAGAGAACACAGATTTAAGGTGACTGGCAGAAGAACTAAAGGCGACATGAGGAGAAACATTTTTACACAGTGAGTGTTTAGGAGCTGGAATACACTGCCTGAAAATGTGGTGGAGGCAGATTCAACCATGGCTTTCCAAAGGGAATTGGATAAGTACCTGAAAGAAAAAAAAATGCAGGGCTACGGGGAAAGGATGGGGGAGTGGGACTAGCTGAATTGCTCTTGCAGAGAGCTGGCACAGGCTCGATGGGCTGAATGGCTCCCTTCTATGCTGTAACCATTCTATGCTTCTATGGTAAAATGGTCATTTGAAGAATGCTGGTAAGGTTTATGCCAACTTACTATACAACAAATGGAAGTCCAGGAATTGAGGGCTCTTTGGCAGGCATTAATGGCAATTTGAATATTCCAAAGCATATTTAATACATTGGTAAAGATATAATGCCTGTCAAATAAAATTAGAACAGTGACTACACTTCAAAAGTACTTAAATGGCTTTAAATACTTTGGGATGTTCTGAGGTCGTGAAAGGCGCTATATAAATTTAAGTCCTTTCTTTTCTTTTAAAAACACTAAGAGGATCAAGTGTTGGGAGGGGTGGCAGATTCAAGGCATATAGCATATTTTGAATTTTACAATGCTATGGCCCTCTCGTGACCAAAGCCTTCATTGAGGTACGCCAAACTGTCACCATGCAGACATTTTCTAATTTGTAAACATAAGTAGCAATGTTCAATCATCTCCCACAGTGTGGAGTAACAGAGAATATAAGGGAAATTTTCCAAATTGGCCCTCTCAGTGGGGAGCCTCACCTGTCAGAAACACATGGTGTAAGTAGCAGAATGCTCAGCACGTGCCAGCATGCTTGCTGTTCGCTCCTGACAGCAAAGCACAAAGTCAGAAAATTACCTTTCTAAATGCCCTGCTTTGTAGTGGTAACAGCCAGCAATCATGGGCAAACATGGTTGGAATGGACAGAGCAGCCATGTTTGGAGTGGATGGGCAGCCATGTTTGGAGTGGATGGGGCAGCCATGTTTGGAGTGGATGGGGCAGCCATGTTTGGAGTAGGCAGGGCAGCCATGTTTGGAGTGGGCAGGGCAGCCATGTTTGGAGTGGGCAGGGCAGCCATGTTTGGAGTGGGCAGGGCAGTCATGTTTGGAGTGGACAAAGCAGCCATGTTTGGAGTGGACAAGGCAGCCATGTTTGGAGTGGACAAGGCAGCCATGTTTGGAGTGGACAAGGCAGCCATGTTTGGAGTGGATAAGGCAGCCATGTTTGGAGTGGACAAGGCAGCCATGTTTGGAGTGGACAGGGCAGCCATGTTTGGAGTGGACAAGGCAGCCATGTTTGGAGTGGACAAGGCAGCCATGTTTGCAGTGGACAAGGCAGCCATGTTTGGAGTGGACGGGGCAGCCATGTTTGGAGTGGACAAGGCAGCCATATTTGGAGAGGGTAGTGCAGCCATATTTGCAGTGGACAGGGCAGCCACATTTGGAGTTGATGGGGCAGCCATGTTTGGAGTGGACAGGGTAGCCATGTTTGGATTGGGCAGGGCAGCCATGTTTGGAGTGGGCAGGGCAGCCATTTTTGGAGTGGACAGGGCAGCCATAATTGGAGTGGACAAGGCAGACATGTTTGGAGTGGACAGGGCAGCCATGTTTGGAGTGGACAGGGCAGCCATGTTTGGAGTGGACAGGGCAGCCATGTTTGGAGTGGAAATGGCAGCCATGTTTGGAGTGGAAAGGGCAGCCATGTTTATATCAGTAAAACTCTGATCCTTGATATGGCGCTGAACAGCTCCACTCCTCTCACCCCACCATTACAAGTCGCTCTTTTATTACTGCTAACAGGCTGAAGACAATCAATTCAGACCATTTTAACAGAATTTCCAACATAAAATGAATATACGTAAATATTGATATATGCAGCGGTCTTGCACATTAACACTAACGAGTTTCTTATATGTTGTGTATTGGGCCACCTTTGTGTCACATTATTTTGCGTGAATACAAAAGAATTGTTTCCAATATTTACATCATACACAAGTCAAGTTGTACAGAGCTTTGGTTGGACCCCACCTGGAGTACTGCATTCAGTTGTGGGCACCAAAGCTTTGGAAAACTATTTTGGCCTCGGAGGGGTTACAGTGGCCCTTACATGAATAGTGGAACCCACACAATAAACGTTACCTTACATCTGATCGAGCATTCATGTGTTTATATGGAATTCCTAATTTTTTTTGGACAAAGGCAATGACCCATTTATTTTAATTTATTCATTATTAATGTTGTGCAGCAAGATTTAATCCCATTGAAGAGTCTATTGGCAGATTCTCAGTGATTTGTGTGCAGACCATAACAAAACGAGGATACTGGAACTATGTGCAATAGAAAAAGAAAATAAAAACAATTTGGCAGCCTCAGATGGTGGTTCGGCTGCTCCCAAATCTGGTAAACAAATTACAGCTGCTACAGTGGAACTATTCCAGGCCTCCTTTGGCAGATGGAGTTAATATCAAAGATAATAGAATGTTGATCTTTAGCTCAAGGGGATTGGAATGCAAAAGTGAGGAAATGATGCTTCCGTTGCACAGAGCTTTGGTCAGACCCCACCTGGAGCACTTCAGTTTTGGGGGAAAAAGATCAGGAAAACAATTTTGGCATTGGAGGGGGTACACTGCAGATTCACCAAAATAATACCAGGGCTTGAAGGATCAAATTATGAGGACAGGTTGCATAAACTTGATTTGTATTCCCTTGGGTTCAGAAGGTTGAGGGGTAATCTAATCGAGGTCTTTAAAATGATAAAGGGTTTCAATAGAGTAGGTACAGAGAAACTATTTCCTCAGGTGAGCGAATCCAGAACATGGGGCCATAATCTTAAAATTAGAGCCAGACCATTCAGGAGTGAAATCAGGAGGCACTTTTTCACACAAAGGGTAGTAGAAATCTGGAGCTCTCTTCCCATAAAGGCTGTGGATGATGGGTCAATTAAACTTTTCAAGACTGAGTTCGATAGACCTTTGCTAGCCAAGGGTATCAAAGGATATGCAGCAAAGGTAGGAAATGGAGTTGAGGTACAGATCAGCCATGATGTAATAGAATGGCAGAAGAGGCTCAAGGGGCTGAATGGCCTACCCTTGTTACTATGACATTTGTGAAACCTAATAAATTTTGCAAGGAGCAGGAGAACTAGGACATATTTAGAAGATCTGAAAACAGATCAACACCTCTTGAGAAGAGGAGAAGGAACAGTTTATTAAGAAGCTTTAAAAAAAAACTTGTGCCTTGTTTTCACTGAGAAAATAGATGGAAGACGATGACTCATAGTGTGAAGGAATAAGCCATATTTCAGAAAAATACACCATCATATGAACAGAATCCTGATTTTATTAATACATTATATACTGGGTTTATAAGTCTGAAAAGCCTCGGCAACACAAGCTGTGTCAATACAGGCTTCTGTGATGAGATGGTTTGATAACAAAAAAGTTGTAAAACACCATACAAGCTTTGAAATGGGAATTGATTGTTAATACTAAAACAATGGCCCTATTGAAAAAGCAGTTTGATGCTTCCAGAGGGTCTGGAGTTTGGGAGAAACACAATGGAATGACCCAAGTAAAGTGTTATAAACTAACACGTTGAACAGGAACATAGAATATTAAAAAACATGTGCCTTTGTAAAAGTAACATCAAATGAAACAGGAAACACAATGAATATGCAACCAATTGAAATAGTTAAGAAATGCATGAAACACCCTGGTTGCAGTGTTTTAAATGTACATGTTGTAAATGATACCTACAGAACACTTTGAAGATATGACTTCAATAGATGACACCAAGCAATCACATGAACTTGGAACAATTAGGAGACTCGAAGTCTGTTACAAACAGTTGAGCCATAATTAAGAATTGAATGGAAAACCTTTGATTAGAATGGCATCAAAGAGATAAATCTGTAATAAACATTTTATATGATAAGTTTTTGGATCACCTAAAGGTAGAGACATAATTATGCATGCAGCAGCTAAATTGACAGTCAACAGGAAGATGACTAGAGACAATTAGCTTACATCAGCAGAAAACTTCTAAGGATAAACCACTAAAAAAAATATAAAAGTAAGAGCATTTCTGAATAGAAAGTCAGAAGTCGCTGGAAACGGGCAAGCGATTCTTAGCTTTAGAACCCCTCTGTAAGCCTACAACTCTAAGTCTTGGTTAATCAAGGTATTTGATTCTGGTGGATATCCTGGATTAGAATTAAGAATAAGAAATGTAAAAATGTACGAAGTTAAGGTTTGAGAATAAGGATCTCTGAGGATAAGAAATGTAAGATATTTGTTTTTGAACTGTTAATGTTGCAATTGACTCAAAAGCTGTTAACTGTATATCGGCTCTTAAATAAATCTATATATTTTTAGAATTGTCTCAAGTAATATTTCTATATCAATCTCACAAGCTCAATTTCTGTACACTCTTTTGTAAGGAGTTGCAGAATTCTGGGGGGTATTCCGAACCCTCATAATATCCGGAAGGTTACAGTCTAGTTAAACTTATTAAAAGTGCTATCCGGAGGGAGGTAACATCTTCACGTCATTTCTTTCCTTTAGGGAGAGATAGCCTGAACCTTTAGACCCAATTAAGCGCCTTATAGAATTCGGCTATCTTTAACTTTAGTTGAAGATGAACGTCTGGGGAATACGCCTGATCTGGGGTAGTCCAAAAAGGGCTAAAACTTGTAATTATCCCTTCAATAGTGCAGGGTGCCACCCAGGTTGAAAAAGTTCAAGAGAAGATAAATCAAGAAATAATGATTATGTAACACAAGCTTGGGTTTATGGGATACTTTTGATAACATGTAGTTTTAATATGTGTGATTGGCAATACAGCCACTAATTTCAAGCTAAAGGTCAGATATTGTGAGTGAGTTTGCCAATTTACAAACCCAATTGGAAAAATGGATAGAGGTCCATTATGCCACATCTCTACCCATTTGGTGCATCTCACACATTTCCAGGCAACAGGGAAAAACAGGAGCAGGAAGCGCCTGACTCAAACAGGCAAGACATTCATTATACAGTAATAGTTGTGATGGGAGAACAACCTGCACGCAATTTCCCGATTCTTGTGCATGCTTGATGCTCAATCATATTGTTTTTTTTTTTCTGCTGCCACTTAGATTTTGGGGAACTTTTGTGGTACTCGGTGTGCTGCTACTTTCTTGTTCCTACCGCTCCGATACTGCCACCAGTGGGTTTCCCAATGTGAATTTCCCTTTCTCAGCTTTTTGGAGGAAGATGTGGAAGACCAGCAAGGGGATGTCAGGCAGGTAAGGCTACACCAAAGATGTTTTGTGCACATGTACCAGCACCCTCTTGTACAAACATGCAGAGCCTCCAGTTCGCAAGGCAGACTGTGACAGCAGACCCATGAATGCCATATGTGCAGGCCTAACTAACTATACTGTTAGGTGGTTCTTTGGAAGCATAGTACGGTAAATCATGCTTTTTGTGGTACTGCATAAAAGAAGGCATGCCAGGGTGATCAACAGCCATCAAGGCCTGAATGGATGCACCAGCTAATGCGCCAACAATATCCACTGGCATTGTCATAACTACCTGCTAATAGATATCGGGAGCATTTTTCAAAGGATCTGGGCTAGCAGAGAAACGGATGCAGAGTTGTGCCAACTGCTGCAAGGACACCAGCAGCTAACATGCAGCATAGAGCTGGAAAAGCCATTGAAGGTACAGGTCAGCTGTGCTCTCAACTCCTGTCTCCTTCTGCTACCAGGCGTGCTGCAAAACTGATCTATGGGGATGATGACATGGAGTGAAAAACAGGATCACCTTTTTAGTTGTGGCAAAGGTTGTCAACAGGTTGAATGCTGTTTGAATCTTTCCTAAGGCTGCATGAACTTTTGTTATCTTGTTATCACACTTCTCTTGAATTGTACACTCCCCTTTAAATTTCACTTACACTGCAATTTTCCATTCATACCATGAGTGCGCTCCCTACACACATCCAATTCTGGAGCTATGCAGAATTATGAAAATGGACTAATCATGGAAAATTACATGTAAACAACACTCTTCACTTCGCGTGACTTTTGTATCTGTTTCTTACCATTTACCGCAGCCAATCTGAAAATGCACCGTAAAGTCTTCCTGTCTCATGCCACAATTTAAAGCAGTGACTGCGGCGAGAGGATAAAGAGCAGCCCAGGAGCAGAGCTGAATTAAAGCTACGGCTGCGGCAAGAGGATAAAGAGCAGCCCGGGAGCAGAGCTGAATTAAAGCTGCGGCAGCGGCGAAGCTCTGATTCAAAAACAAATCAAAGAGTGACGTCACAGGAGAGCAGGTAGATGATTGGTTGGTGACTATTACAGCTTTTTTTTGTTCTCTAAGTTAGGAAAGGGGGTTAAGTTAACAGCTGAGAAACTGTAATTTGCTAGTACTTATTAAGTTTATAACTTAAACGAGATAATATAATCAAACAATAAAATAAAATCTCGATTGAATAAAAGCCCTAACTTATTAATTCATAAATAAAACAAGGTTAGAGATGGCAGGGCAGGCGGTGTGTCATAACTGCAGCATGTGGGAGTTTGTAGAGAACAACCACATCTGCAGTAAGTGTCTACAACTCGAGGAACTTCAGCTCAGAGTTGTTGAGCTGGAGTATGAGCTGCAGACATTGTGATGCATCAGGGAGGGGGAGAGTTACCTGGGCACTTTGTTCCAGGAGGCAGTCACACCCTTTAGGTTAAGTAGTACTTTAGAGTTCATCGATGGTCAGGGACAGGAGGGTGTGACTGCGAGTCAGGCAGGTATGGGGACCCAGGATGTAGTGATGGAGGACCCTCAGCCTTGGACATTGTCCAACAGGTACGAGGTACTTTCTACCTGTATGGATGAGGAAAATGACTGCAAGGAGGATGGGCAAACTGACCACAGCACCGTGATACAGGGGGCCACCCAAGTGGGTGGAGAAGGAAGGAATGTGGTAGTGGTAGGGGATAGTATAGTCAAGGGGATAGATACTGTTCCCTGCAGCTATAAAGAGAGGTCCGAAGGCTGTGTTGCCTGCCTGGTGCCAGGGTTAAGGATATCTCCTCACGGCTGGAGAAAAACTTGGAGTGGGAGGGGGAGGATCCAGTTGTCGTGGTCCATGTAGGAACCAACGACATAGGTAGAACTAAGAATGAGGTTCTGCTGAGGGAGTTTGAGGAGATAGGGTCTAAATTCATAAGTAGAACCTCAAGGGCAATAATCCCTGGATTAATACCTGAGCCACACGCAAATTGTCATAGGGTCAAGCAGGTCAGAGAGTTAAATGCGTGGCTCAAAGAGTGGTGTGGGAAAAAGGGTTTTCAATTCATGGGGCACTGGCACCAGTACTGGGGAAAGAGGGGGCTGTTCCATCAGGATGGACTCCACTTAAACTGGGCTGGAACCAGCGTCCTGGCAAATCGAGTAACTAGGGTTGTAGATAGGGCTTTCAACGAAAAAAGTGGGTGGAGGGTTCAGGTGAGGGGAAATTTAGAAATCTAAAGAGAAAGGTCAAGGCAATAGAGCAGTGTAGTGATTTGGGTAAAAATAAGCAGAGTGTGACAGGAAGGGACAGAGAGTTTAACGATAGCAGTGATTCAGAGAATAAGGTCAAAGCAGGGAATAATGGTAATTTTTAAAAATTAAATGCTCTTTATCTGAATGCATGAAGCATTCATAACAAGATCGATGAACTAGTGGCACAAATAGAGATAAATGGGTTTGATCTAATAGCCATTACAGAGACGTGGTTGCAAGGTGACCAAGGTTGGGAACTAAATGTTGCAGGGTACATGACATTTCGAAAAGACAGGCAGAATGGAAAAGGAGGGGGAGTTAGCACTGATAATAAAGGATGACATAAGGACAGTAGAGAGAAAGGATCTCAGCTCAGTAGATCAGGAAGTAGAATCAGCATGGGTGGAGATAAGGAATAACAAGGGGCAGAAAATATTGGTGGGAGTAATATATAGGCTCCCTAAAAATAGCTATAGCATTGGACAAAGTATTAATCAAGAAATAACAAGAGCTTGAAACAAAGGTAATGCAATAAGATCATATGTTGAAATCATCTGGAGTGGGGTTTGTACCCATACGGGTAGTTGTTCAGCTTCGCCACCTGGACGTTAAGCACTATGTGGGTGGAGTGCAGAAAGGAAAATCTTGTGGGGAGAATGATAACCCACCTGATTTTCCTTCTATTGAAGTGAATGGGGGAAATCTGCTGGGTTCTGTAAGGGGCATTCAAACTTCCCCACCAAATTTTCCTTTCAGTGTATTTTCCTTTCAAACTATGCCTCACAGTCAGGCAGTGAAGACAAACATCCACTCCATAATCTTTGTCTCTGAGGCAACTGTGCTAACAACTCAGTCGAGCTCACACGTGGACAAAAGCTAAGGAAGGCATTTTGAAATCTCTTTAAGGACACGGGCTAAAAAGTTCAATTAGGTTTGTTTTGACAGAAAATAAATATAAAATTTAAATAAATAGGGAAGCCAAGGGCAAGACAGGGTTAGCAGGAGTAAAGTGCGCAGTTTTTTTACTTTTATTTAAAATGTTACTATATAATTTTGTAGTTGAGAAGTATTATTGCTACATTAAAGGGGCTACCTCTGTAAGGGGTTTTCCTTGAGAGATTTCCCTGAGGTTTCTCTCTCTAGAGGCCTCTCTCTCTTGCACAGTAAAACCTTGAGTGGTTCGACCCACTCGCCCCTTAGATTCTATACTCTGGGCTTAGAGGCAGGAACTACAATGTAGAGAAAACTCGTGTAGACCAAGTTTGATGAAACAAAATGAAATTTTATTGCATAAGGAAAAATATCAAATCAAATGCAAGCAGATAACAGAGTACATGGGAGGGAAAAACACAAAACAAATCATAACGACACAATACTAACTAAAGCAAATACAGGCATCTTATACTCTACAAAGATCATCATGAAATAAGGAAACACACGGAACATCGAGGGACAACAACTCATGTTAATTGTACCCTTAAATCCACCCCCTTATTAAACCTATCTAGATCTGATTGTGAAGGGTCAGAAACATGCTCACCAATCCCACGAGGAAGTGCAAGGTTTTGAAATCGAGTCTGTGTTTGGTACTTTCAGGCGTTTTGTCTCCATGTGGATCGTGGAGCCCCTGCGAGCTGCGCCACACCTCTCTCCTGAGGTGGAGGTGGGGGGCGGCTGGACACCGGCGGCCTGGATGTCGGCGAGGTCGAGGATCGTCGGCTCGACCCTGGTCAGAGGAGCCTTGGGCTGGCTCCCATCGCTTCTTCAGTTTATTTTTATCTCTTCTCCTTCCAACTGGGGTGGCTGGAAGGTTTCTTCTCTTGGGGTTTTTATTTTTGTTGTCTCTTCTCCCAAGTTGGGTCGATGGCCTCTCGTTCTGGCAACGGCCCGGGGATGGTCGATGATCTCCCGATGTGTTTCCCCGGGGCGGGACGCCGGCTTCGAGACGGCCTTCTCGATGTTGGCTTGGTTCTTCTTCCTTCTCCGAGTGCCTGCTTCTTCTTCTGAGTGTCCGGATTCAAAACTGCACTCAAGCTGCCCCAACTGCCGAAAAGTCTTCCAGATATACTTTTCTTCCAGAAACTTCCGTCTCCCGCCCAAAATCAGGTTAGTCTTTGTTCAACTTTTTGTGGGCTGGGAGCACAGCGGGGTAGTTATTATATTTTAAAATGTTTTAAACGGCCGGTAAAGGCCCATCTCTAGTCTGGAATTACCTTAATTGTTTTTAATGTCCTGCTGATCTCGTTATCTAGTCCTGGGTGCTGTTCTCATGAATATGAAATTGTCCCCTTTTGTCTGGGTCAACATTTAGATGGCCTCTGTCTCCAGGCCGATCTTGACTGGATCTGCATCTAATCCATATGCATACGTGTCGGTCTGGTTTCGTTCTCTCAGAAACGGCTTCCAGAACTTGCTGTAGGTTGAATCCACAAAGCTGTCTGAGGTTGCGCAGGAACCATTTTAAAGTGTCCCAATAAGCTGGTCACAAGGTATGGCGGCCATTTTGTATGCCCCTTTTGCTGGGCTTCTTTTAATACAGTCTTTAAAATCATGGGTCTAGATTTTCAGTATAGGCAGTTTTGGGGCGCTAACCTTAGCGCCCGCCCAAAGTTAGCGCCCGCCCCAAAGTAGCGCCCCGTTGCCGGGAATTCAGTGGCTTCGCCCTAAGAGGTTGGTGGAGCGCTAAAAGAGGCGTTCCACTACTCTCTTTAGGCGCTAAGCCGGCGGTGCAGAGGGATAGCGCCCAGGCGGGGCGCAGCGCGGGTGCGGTCATTTTTGGACTGACAGCAGACCCCGTGGCGCTGACCAGCTCTTAAAGGGGGAAGGGACGAATTGGTCTGCTGCCACGCCCTGCACACTGCAGCCTTGCAAAGAGGCCTCAACACTGCTGCTCAGCCCCAGGGAGTCATGGCAACGCCAGAGAAGGCCCGTCAGCGTGCCCTGCGCTTCTCAGAGGGTGATCTGGACATAATGGTCACAGCTCTGGAGGTGAGGCGCAAGATCTTGTTCCCAGAGAGTGGGAGGAATCCAACCCACCACAACTACACCAAAGCCTGGAAGCAGATCGCCCAGAGGGTGACGTTCACCGGCGATGCCCCCAGGACCCACAAACAATGTCGTAAAAAATACAACGACCTGACCAGGATTGTCAAGGTGAGTAGCCTTTCCAGTCTCCTCCTCATTCTTGCATGTACACCTGACATGATGGGCAAAGGGAGCTGAAAGTCCTATTGGCCAGCCCTCAGCCAGCAGCATTGGGACAGTCATGAGCATCAAATGGCCATTCTGCACTCTGCACTCTGGCCAAGCTATTCCACCATGGGAGGCTGTGCACACTACATCAGGGCTTCACTCTGTCCAAGCTATTCCACCATGGGAGGCAGTGCACACTACATCAGGGCTTCACTCTGGCCAAGCTATTCCACCATGGGAGGCAGTGCACACTACATCAGGGCTACACTGCGCACTTACAGCCCGTCCTTTCTCTTGCAGGTTAAAGTAGCCTTTAATCGCCAGGCCCGTGCCAGGGGTGGCCGCGCCAAGCTGCAGAAGCTCACTCGGCTGGAGGAGCGTGTGTGTGTGCTCATGGGAGCCCGTGTGATCGTCCCCACAGCGTGCGGAGTATCCGACCCTCCATTGCCTGGCAATGGTAAGGACCTCGCCTTTTGGCCCTCTCGCGTCGCACTGGCCCATCCGACCTACCTCCTTTGCCACGGTCCCACCAATGCACTGAATGCCACCAGTCCTAACTCCCTCGCTGACGCCGTCTCCTCACTCTGAAGCTACTCTTGTGCATTCCTGCTTTCAGCTGGTGACGACCAGGACCCTGAAGCTGCCAGTGACAGCACCTCCGAGCAGGAGGAGGAGGAGGAGCAAGCCGGACCATCGGGGGAACAGTCACGTCCCGCAGGAGAGGAGGAAATGCTTGACACCTCCTCACTGGACGAGTGCCTGGAGGAACTGTCGCAGGGCAATGCAGCTTCTGGGACCAGTGGCGTCCAGCCACCCAGGAGCCGTGCGCGTGGCCCGCGGCCTTCCCCCCAAAGGGGGGAAGGATCAGAGGGGAGTGCTGCTGATCGACACACTCGCCGCCACCAACGTGGCAAGGGTCCCTTAGTTCAGCCCCCTCCTCCCCAGCGGGAGAGTCGCGACTCCAGTCCGGACACCTTCACCTCGGAGGAGGTGCGGAAGCTGGATAAGATGGCCGAGGATTCGGACCGGCGCCACACGGAGCTCATGAGCGTGGTGGGGCGCATGCCTGAGGCCATCGAGTCGCTGGCGACCAGTGTGCGCGAGTTCGGGGCAGCAACTGCCGCGAGTGGCCGCGTGCTGACTGATGCCGTCAAGACCCTGGCGGATGTGATGCGCGCGCACACCAGGACAACAGGGGCACTCACTGCTGCCACACGCGCTGTCTCAGGCAGGCATCGCCAGGGCAGCCGCCGCGCTGGACCATCCCAGCAAGCCGCCCCTCGGCTGATTGTTGCGGATCCTGCAGTGCGGGCCCGGCCGAGTGCCACCGCACCACAGCACCAGCCAGCGCATCCCAGACGCCAGCTGGCCCACATTGCGCCATCCATCGCCGCCATTCCCCCACTGGGGCGTCAAGGGCAAGAGGCTGCAGCTGATGGTGGCCAGGCTCAGGTGCACCACTCAGCAGACGACCCCTCGAGGCCCAAACGCCGTGTAGGCCGCCCCCCAGCGGCATCTGGCGGAAGGGCATCTGAGCCTCAGGCACCTTCCCCCAGCCTCGCAGCAGCCACTGGGCAGAGCTTGCGAAGGAGCAGCAGGCCGGGCAGGGGAGGCAAAAGGCTGGGCAAGGTCTCGCCCTCGCGGGCCACTCAGTAGAGGGTGTGGCCAGCTTTCCTTTTATATGGCGGTGGCCATCTTTATTTTGCCCATGGTTGTGTTGTTGGAGGGCTTATTTTTTGCGTTAGGCCGACATTGAGGCCCGGTTTGAAGAAAGGTGGAGTGACTCCTCCCCAGTTTGTGGGAGTGAGTCGTTTGTTGGGCTTTTTGTGGGGCCCGTTTATTGTTTTTGGGGATTCATGTGGGAAGGGCTTTTCATTTTTGTGTAATAAAAAATTATCTTTATTCATGCAGTCTCCATGGTTGTTCTTCTTAGTGTTTGTTGGCTTCGCCGGCTGAGGGCTTGCGGAGCGGCTGCATTCATCTTCCCTCATGGCCCCTGGCCATTCCCTGACAGGGGGCTTAGAAGTACCGTGTAATAAGGTGGCGTCGTGCGGCCCTTGGCCCTGGTCGCTCCCTCCTGGGAACGTACTCCTGCTCCTCCTCCTCCTCCTCCTCATGCTCCTCCTGCTCCTCCTCCTGAGGTGCTGGTCCAACGTCAGGTGGCAGTGCCTGAGTCCTGCGGATAGCCAGGTTGTGTAGCATGCAACAAACCACCACAAATTGGGAGACCCGGTCCGGCGAATACTGGAGAGCTCCTCCGGAGCGATCAAGGCAGCGGAACCGCTGCTTGAGGACCCCAATAGTTAGCTCGATGATGTTGCGGGTGGTTTGATGGCTCTCGTTGTAGGCCTCTTCAGCAGCGGTCCTGGGCGTGCGGAGCGGGATCATGAGCCAGGTGCACAAAGGATAGCCTTTGTCCCCGAGTAGCCATCCTCTTGGGGGAGGCTGTGCCTGGAACATGTCATGCACAGTACTCTGCCGCAGGATAAAGGAATCGTGGCTGCTGCCTGGGAAGCTGGCATTGACTGCCATGATGCGCTGCTTGTGGTCACAGACCAGCTGCACATTCAGAGAATGGTAGCCCTTCCTGTTGCGATACTACTCGCCATGCTCCAGAGGGGCCCGCAAAGCCACATGCATACAGTCAATGGCGCCCTGCACCAAGGGGAATTCCCCGAGTCTGGAAAATCCCAATGCGCGCTGATGCTGGCTCTCCAGGGCCATGGGGAAGGAGATGAATTGGCTTCTCCTTCTGAACAGTGCTTCGGTCACCTGGTGGATGCAGCGATGCGCGCCGTACTGGGAGATGTTTGCTATGTCCCCAGCAGCGTATTGGAAGGAGCCGGTGGCATAGAAGTTCAATGCCACCGTCACCTTCACTTCCACCGACAGAGAAGTCCTGCACCTGAGCTTTGGCCGCAGATCTCGGCGAAGCAGGTGGCAGATCTCTGCAATCACCTCCTTTCGGAATCGGAGCCTTTTAACACATCGCGCGGCACTCATGTTTAGGTAGGAGCGCTGCTGGCGGTATAGCCTGACTGGGTAAGGCCTACGTGGCCGACGCCTGTAGCCCCCTCTACCTCTAGCCAGGGCTGCCCCTCTCACAATGCGTCTGCGAGCCCTACGGACATGGAGCTGCAGCTCCGCGTTGGCACCCCATGCAACTCCCATCAAATCCTGGCAAACACTCAAATTTCCAAAAGGCCACTTGCAGCGCTCTGGCCTGAGTCCAAAAATACCTGAGCTCTTGCTGCTTGAAACCAGTTAGCTATCCTTCTTGTTGTGTCTCCAGAAATGCGTTGCACAAGAGTGTTTTCTGAAAAAAGGCTGGCCTTTATACTGGAGAGCACGTCCCCTTTAATTTGCGCCCCCCGGGGCCCGCGCTGGTTGTATTGCGTTCCTTTTTCCAAACGCTCCGGCCGCCAGCCGCACAATGGGGCGGTCCGACTGAAGTTTGGAATCGGGGCGCACAAAGGGCGTTGCACGAGGATGTGACGTCATTTTCTGCGCGCGCATCCGGGCGGGCGCTAAACTTTGCGCCGGCGCTAACGGGCAACTTAATTTGGGGCGGGGCGCAAACTGCGCTGCGCACGGGAAAATCACTTCTCTTAAGGCGCTAACTGCTGGCGCTATCAACTGAAAATCTGGCCCATGGCCTCTTCTGCCATTTGACCCTTATTAATACAAAGTCCAATTTTGCGAATCCTACACTCCCCCCTGATGATACTGTAACTTTCTTGAAGTACCATAATTCTGGGTGAGCAAAATTTTCTGACTTTCCACAATCTAACCATCCCCAGTATTTACCTATCTATGACCCCACGACACATGCATTTCCCATTTCAGAAAAATCTGGTGTACATTAAGCATCTATAGATGGCAATACCTTGGAGTTAAAAATCTAACAACTTACTTCCAGGCATGGAGGGGGGCCTTATAACCTTACATCACCTACTGTATACACATTACTTTCTAATAATAACATCACATCTAATAAAACTTCAATAATAAAATAAAATACACACGCAAAAAATTAAAAATGCACATGAATACATATCAAAAATAATACAGAGGAGGGAGGGAAAACTTTAACTTTATACAAAGCAGCAAAATCTAAATGGGCATCTCTTCTTCTACCCGCACATAATGCTCCCTCCATTCCCCTCTATTCTCGTACTTTTGCGAATGTTTGACCCTTTTACAGTGTACAAACAGTAAATAAACTACAATGACAACCTGGCACACTACAAGAACATGGGAGGCTATCCTAATCCAAGAAGGGACTTCTATATTAGTGAACAGGTCCCACCACGGTGGGGTCACTATGTCCAATATGTCTGCCCCTATCTCTAAAGTCTTCTGCTACAGTGTGTAGAAGTGTTTCTGTGAAACAACAACGGCTTTTAATATCTTGGTGAGGTGTTCAGGGAGAGGGGGAATGATATATCCAAAATGTGCAACGAATCGCTGCTAATCCGTGAAATTCTCTTTCACAGTGATGTGAAAAGTGGAAGGTTCAGGAATGGGGACAATTCGCTCTTGGGCCACTTGAACTTCTGCCCTGGGCTTGAAACAGAAGCTGCTGTCACTAACCAAACACCAACCGTGTTGTCCATGCTGGTAGTGGGGCGCTGCAGTGGTGACACAGTATGTCCCACCTCCTATATATGCTACCTGCGGGGGCACATGGCCTTGTGCCATTGCCTCCATGGTGCAATTTATAGGCTTCACGCCAGCAGTCCTGAAACCGCACTGTGGTTTTGAATCAGCATTCAAGTGCTGTGGACACAGGATGATGTGTGCTCCCCGGCTCCAGCACCCCAAGAGGTCGGTACCCATCATTGCATGCTCCCATCCAATGACGTAAGGTGGGACCCCCGTGTGGCGAATGTGCGCACCCCCCTGAATGACTCCAATGTTCTCCACCCTGTATACCGGGGCGGGTTTTGCTGTCTTTCCCATCACCGGCATTCTTACCACTATACCCATAATGGTGTGATTAGACCATCCACAGTCCACTGGGACTGGGTAGGACTCTGAAGCTAGTCTGAGCTGGCACGGACTCAATGTATTCTCAAAAGGGTGGAGGGCTGCGAGGTGCTTGTTGCTGATCCAGGAGGGGACTAAACCTTGCTTTAAATCCTCCAGATTACTGCGGCCCTCGCCCAGTAACCATGCCCCGTATAGCACACAAGCTTCATTCTGCGCAACCTGATCGGATGCCTTCCGATCCCCCATAATGAGGACATTTACCGTTTTGGCGTGTTTCTCCAGTTCAGCTATTATCTCTTTTAAGTGTAGTGCCATGGCCTGGTCCTCATGTAACTCAGAACCCACTACCGTATTCTCATCAGTCAGTATCTTTCTCAACTGTGTTTTCAAACCATTGATCTGGGTTTGCAGCTCCACAACATCCAGTGTGTTGATGACGGAAGTTCCTGTGTTAAAGGCTGTGAAAATATCATTTACTGCTCCCCTTCTTTGTCTCCCTACTCTGTCCAATTCCTCATGTGGTGTGGTGTACAATTCGGCTCTGTCGACATCGGCAAAGTCGAATTCGTAAAATTGTTTAAACATGTTTGTTAACAGGGCCTGGTATAATTGCTCCGTTTCCTTGGGGCACCACGCTGGCAATCTTACCTCGGTGAGGTTTAAAATCACCGAAGCCACCGCGTGGTGGACCCCTTGGTACAGTACCTGATCTGTGGGTACCAATACCAATCTGTTCCCGGGTCCCTTTGTTGTGGTGGGGCAACCTTCCTTGAGGGCTTTAGCTACCGGAATTGTGGGCAAGAGCTTGCGGGGTCGGGTGATGAGCTCGGTGGCGTTTACTGGGATCTGAGAGTATGGGACTCTGCACGCCCGTATGCTGACGTTCCACCTCATTCCTTGTCCAGCATCCTGCCACTGTCTTTGGAAAAAGATGGAGACGCCTGTGGGGCAAGCGCGTTCTGAACCCTACATACAGATGTAGATCCCCTCATCTGGTTCCCACCATTTGTCCCAACAGACACTCAACCCCCCGTGAGTTCCCGTAATTGTCCGATGGGTGTTGTTACCCAATCTCTCCCATTCTACAGTGGAGTTCTTCATGATGCTGCTCAATTTGCGCAGTCACCACCAACGGTCCAAAAGTACATGTCCCAGACAGTTCAAGCAAATCTTCTTGCCCATGGTGATGCTGATCCTGGGTGCAATGATCCACACCCTGGGGCACATCAGAGACGTTTCTCTGTATGTGAACCCCGTCTAGCTGGAGTATTCAGTAGAGTTCGACCCCAGCCAGCCTGGCCATCTTCCTTCATGGGAGTAGGCAGCAGTCTCTTCAGCGTCCCGTGGGCCGGTTCCGTCAGTCGCGATGGGGCCTCTGTTGCCAGAGCACCCATAGATGGTAGAGTCCTTAGTGTGGCCCCGATAGGCCCAGCTCCACCCGATCATCATGAACGTGACGAGGATCCCTCTCATCTTTCTCCTGATTCCTGCAATAAATCAAACAATATAGATAGGCTCCCGAGAGATTCTGGCTTAGGTGACGGCATGATCGGGTCTTTCGACCTCGATCCAAAAACACACACATACTGGGCGGATTTAAAACTACTTAAACTCTAATCCCCTTACTATTTACACACCTTAAACTTAAACCTAAACTTATATACAGCGCCGCCCGTCCCCGGGCGGCTTGCCTAATCCCTGATTGGACTGCAGCTCGCCGCTCCCTGTGGCGGGGCTGCAGTGACCTGTGTCTCGGGTTCCCCGCAGCCTTTTGCTGTTAATCGGGGACTGTGTTTTTTCATGGATTTCTGAAGTCGGCGTCTACTGGGAGCGGGGGAATCGGGCCAAGGTTTTACAGGCTGAGGCGTTCGAGTCGACCTGCGAAAAGGTACTTCGGGCAGGCTCCCTTAGCGAGTGGACCTTCGGGTGGGACCTCAGCTCTCACAGCCCGTGGCTCTTCTACGACTGTGGGCTTCGGCTCCCTCCCCTCTGGCTCTGCCCCTTTGGGATTTGGGCCTGTGGCAGACGGCTCCTCCTCACCTGTCCCTACAGGTGGAGAATCTCTGCCCCCAATTTCTACCTCCCCCACGCTCGAGTCGAGGGCGGGATCTCCGTCCTCCGACTCCACCTCCTCCAGAATCGTGTCGAGGGCGGGACCTTGTTATTCGGGCCCCTCCTCGTCCGAGTCCCAGGCCATCGGAGAAAGCTCCCCCCAGGTGGGCGGGACCTCTTCTCCTTCCAAGCAAGCTACAACGCCAGCTTGTGTGGTCTGTGACTCATCGCGCACCTCAGGCTGAGGATCTTTACCCTCAGACCTGGCTTCAGTTGCTGACACTCTTGCACCCGGTTTAAACAGTTTGCACTGATTGATGTGAAACCATTTACAAGCCCTTAGCTGACCCTCTAAACTGCCAGCCCTCGCTGTTAACCTGGCGTTCTCCTCCCTTAAAGCCTGCTCAACTGACTTAGCCTCCGTAACCTGGCACCGCAGGTATTCCTCCATTTTACAGGAGGTCTCTTCCTGTGCATGTCTTTCTAGATGGCACAGGTCAACAGGCTGCGCTGGCTCTAGTCATTGGGGCACGGCGGTTGGGGTTTCGGGAATGACAAGACCAGTGGTCACGGCTATCTTCCCCTGCGAAATCATCAGAGACCGCATTGTCTGTATGATTGATTCAATCGCAGCGGGATCCATAACTGCACCACCTCCTTGTGCTGGGGCAGGAGCTATGGCTTGGGTTTGGGCTGGTGCTGGGGCGGCGGTCTGGGCTTGGGCTGTGGGAAATCTCCCTTTACTATCCTTCCACGGATTTCTGCAGTCCTTGTGCCAATGTCCATCCTTCCCACACCCGTAGCAATTGAGCTTGGCTTGGACAGGGCGATTCCCCTCCTGATGCCACTCCTTCTTGCTTGGGGCTGCGGGTTTTGCCTCATGCACCTTTCCCTTCTGGGGCGGTGTTTCCTGACCTCTACAATTCTTGTACGCCACATTGAGCTGACGGAGCACCATCTCCTCCGTGATGCTGGGACCTTGGGGATCGAACCAAGATCTGGCTAGGGCCCGTATCTCTGGCAAACTGTTGGTAACCAAGCAACGGAGCCAATGAACCCACTGTTCGTTGCTCATTACAGCCCGTTCAGGCATGCCCGGACAGCTGCGTCGATACACTGGCCACAGCCTTTCTGCGAAAACCCGTGGGGGTTCTCCAGATAGCTGCACGGTCCCTTCCACACGGTTGAACGGACTACTGTCGTCCACTCCCATTACTTCTAAAACTTCCTCCCTGAGATCCGCATACCCTTTCCGTCCCCTCTTACTATCCTCTGAGAGGCACTGAAGGATTGTGCAATCCAGGGAGAAAAGCAACAGTTTCACCTGTTCCTGATCATCACAGTCATTAATGGCTGCTGTTTTCTCTATCTCCCTGAAATGAAGCGAGGGATCTCCCTTTACAGTGAGTCGTGCGAGTTGGCTCACCATGGACCTTAATTGCGGGCCAGCGTAGGGCACCACGAGCTGGTTCTGGTGGGGTCCGATACTGCCATCGGCAGCATTGGGATCGAACCTCTGGTGCCGAGCGGAACACATTGGTGTAGGTCCCGGCTTTGCGACCAGTGGTTCTTCCACACACTCCTCCTCGGCTACCGCCTCTTTCACTACCCCCTCCTTTTCCAGCCAAGTCTCACTGTAGCTCGGCTGTGCTGAGGGCTCGGTGGCTGGTACCACAATTACCTCAACTGGAATCGGCTGTTTCGATTCCTTTAAAAAGTCCATGTGACTAGCTTTCGGGCTGACGAGACACACCATGCCTTTTGCCTTTACCAGGGCCGTTCTTAGGTCCTCTATGGTATTTTGGCAGGGGCCGTGGTCTGTGCTCTCAAACCCGTGCTCGAGGGCTAGCTTGTAAGCTGCCTTAACCTCCACTACTCTCTCCTCCTGCGCTCTTAGCTGTTGGGCGAGCGGGCGCTTTTCTCCCGTATCCTCGTTTCATTGATCGTTGCCTCAGTAACCTGGCACTCCAGGTACTCTATCCTGGCCTGATGTTGACTAGCTACCACTTGGCGTTCCTGATTCAGCGCATGAAGCGCTGTGATGAGTTTTTCCCCAACCATGGCCTTTTCCTCTATCTCTGCTGCCTGTGTTGTGATCTTGGCTGCCTGTGCTGCAATGACCTGGTCCAAGATCTGGACCTGCTTCTTGTAACACATCAGCCACACTGCCTTTTCCACTGACTTCTTATGCTCTTTGCTCTCTGTCCACCTGATGGCTGCGTCCACCGGACGCCCATCCAGCAAGAGATCGGAAATCCACTGTTTAGTGAGATTTACCTTGCCAAAGACATAATCCGCTATCCTCTCATCCATTGCATTTCGACCATTCAAACTTGGATCTACTACATTGCAATCCTGCTGCCAGAGTCCTGCCGCGGTTGCCATTTTCTGTAAGCGGTTTTCCTTGAGAGATGTCCCTGAGGTTTCTCTCTCTAGAGGCCTCTCTCTCTTGCACAGTAAAACCTTGAGTGGTTCGACCCACTCGCCCCTTAGATTCTATACTCTGGGCTTAGAGGCAGGAACTACAATGTAGAGAAAACTCTTGCAGACCAAGTTTGATGAAACAAAATGAAATTTTATTGCACAAGGAAAAATATCAAATCAAATGCAAGCAGATAAGGGAGTACATGGGAGGGAAAAACACAAAACAAATCATAACGACACAGTACTAACTAAAGCAAATACAAGCATCTTATACTCTACAAAGATCATCATGAAATAAGGAAACACACGGAACATCGAGGGACAACTCAGGTTAATTGTACCCTTAAATCCACCCCCTTATTAAACCTATCTAGATCTGATTGTGAAGGGCCAGAAACATGCTCACCAATCCCACTAGGAAGTGCAAGGTTTTGAAATTGAGTCTGTGTTTGGTCCTTTCAGGTGTTTCGTCTCCACGTGGATCGTGGAGCCCCTGCGAGCTGTGCCACACCTCTCTCCTGAGGTGGGGGTCAGGGGCGGCTGGACACCGGCGGGCCTGGATGTCGGCGGGGTCGAGGATCGTCGGCTCGACCCTGGTCAGAGGAGCCTTGGGCTGGCTCCCATCGCTTCTTCAGTTTATTTTTATCTCTTCTCCTTCCAACTGGGATGGCTGGAAGGTTTCTTCTCTTGGGGTTTTTATTTTTGTTGTCTCTTCTCCCAAGTTGGGTCGATGGCCTCTCGTTCCGGTAATGGCCCAGGGATGGTCGATGATCTCCCGATGTGTTTCCCTGGGGCGGGACGCCAGCTTCGAGACGGCCTTCTCGATGTTGGCTTGGTTCTTCTTCCTTCTCCGAGTGCCTGCTTCTTCTTCTGAGTGTCCGGATTCAGAACTGCACTCAAGCTGCCCCAACTGCCGAAAAGTCTGCCAGATATACTTTTCTTCCAGAAACTTCCGTCTGCCGCCCAAAATCAGGTTAGTCTTTGTTTAACTTTTGGCGGGCTGGGAGCGCAGTGGGTTAGTTATTATATTTTTTAATGTTTTAAACGGCCGCTAAAGGCCCATCTCTGGTCTCGAATTACCTTCATTGTTTTTAATGTCCTGCTGATCTCGTTATCTAGTCCTGGGTGCTGTTCTCATGAATATGAAATTGTCCCCTTTTGTCTGGGTCAACATTTAGATGGCCTCTGTCTCCAGGCCGATCTTGACTGGATCTGCATCTAATCCATATGCATACGTGTCGGTCTGGTTTCGTTCTCTCAGAAACGGCTTCCAGAACTTGCTGTAGGTTGAATCCACAAAGCTGTCTGAGGTTGCGCAGGAACCATTTTAAAGTGTCCCAATAAGCTGGTCACATGGTATGGCAGCCATTTTATATGCCCCTTTTGCTGGGCTTCTTTTAAAACAGTCTTTAAAATCATGGCCTCTTCTGCCATTTGAGCCTTATTAATGCAAAGTCCAATTTTGCGAATCCTACTCCTCGGGTACTGAAGTAGTTTATTACTGTAACAGTGGTGTTTCAGGGTCATGTCATGTGACCTGAAAACTTTAAAATGGCCGACCTGGCAAGTCTACAAATTCCTTGGGCCTGCAGCAGCCTGATGGTTAATGTATTGGTGTTTCTGTCTGGTTGAGAGATTCAAACCTTTCTAAATGTGGAACTCATGAATTACCTTGTGTAAGCAGTACTTTTATCTCTCCACATATTACAATTAATATGTATTCTCATTATTATGTGACTAAACTTTTATGACTTGAATAGTGTCCCTTTAACCTAATACATAACAATACAAATTATGGCGACATTTCTGTTATAAAATGAGTTGCACTCATTAACATTACTGCCAACCAATGTAAAATTTAATTTATTCATAGACTGTAAATCACATTTGAAGGACTTTCTGCTTGTTTCTACTCTGTGTTCATTACAATTCACAAAGTAGGACATCCCCAATAACAAAAATGTACAACACAGTGCAGTCAGCAAGTACAGCATGCCATAGTTGTGGTGCGAAATTTTACCATCTGAACTGCAAGGTTGGATAGAGCTGTATTTAAAATGCAACTTTAGCCCTTTGTGAAGTGGTGCAATATTATATAAGAAATAGGAACAGAAGTAGGCCATATGGCCCCTCGAGCCTGCTCCGCCATTCAATAAGATCATGGCTGATCATCCACCTCCACTACACTTTCTCACCCAATCCCCATATCCCTTGATTCCCCTCGAGTCCTAAACTCTATTGATCTCAGCCTTGAATACACATACTCAAAGACTCAGCATCCACAGCCCTCTGGGGCAGAGAATTCCAAAGATTCACAACCCTCTGAGTAAAGAAGTTCCTCCTCATTTCGGTCTTAAATGGCCTACCACTTATCCTGAGACTATGCCCCCTAGTTCTAGACACTCCAGCCAGGGGTACCAACCTCTCAGCATCTACCCTGTCAATCCCCTTCAGAATCTTGTATGTTTCAATGAGATCACCTCTCATTCTTCTAAACTCCAGAGAGTATAGGCCCATTCTACACAATCTCTCATCATAGGACAGCCCTCTCATCTCAGGAATCAATCTAGTGAACCTTGATTGCACTGCCTCCAAGGCAAGTATATCCTTCCTTAGATAAGGTGACCAAAACTATGCACAGTACCCCAGGTGTGGTTTTACTAAGGCCCTGTACAATTGTGCAAGACTTCTTTACTCTTATACTCCAACTCCCTTGCAATAAAGTCCAACATGCCATTTGCCTTCCTTATTGATTGCTGTACCTGCATGCTAGCTTTCTGTGTTTCTTGCATGAGGACACCCAAATCTCTCTGAACACCAACATTTAAATATTTCTCACCATTTAAAAAGTATTCTGTTTTTCTATTCTTCCTACCAAAGTGAATAACCTCACATTTCCCCACATTATACTCCATCTGCCACCTTACTGCCCACTCACTTAGTCTATCTATATCCCTTTGCAGACTCTTTGGCCGCAAATTTAATGGAGAAGGCGGGATGGTGGCAGGATAGATGTTTTCTGGGTTCTGGTCCCACTCCCAGCTGCAGCCACTCTGTAAACGTGATTTTCCCTTGATTGTTAGCCCTGTGGGCTTCCCAGCCAATTAACAGGAAGCGGGTCTGATGACGTAACTTAATGACGCGTCATCAGCCGGTTTCCGTAAAGGGACCACGTCCACATGGAGTTTGACAGTTGTTCTGTCAGTATTTGACAGCATTGCAGTGCTGCAAACACTGACAATCACTGCACAAAGCTGAACACTTGCACCCAGGCTCTCCAATGAGCCCCTCCATAAGCTTATGGAGGGAGTCACAGCACAAGGGTGGAAGAGACCTCCCCAGGACACCAACTTACCTTGCACCTCCACCCAACCCCCTCTATCTACTTTATCACTTCCCCATCTCACTAGCCACTCCTCACACTCACCCTCATCCTACTGCAAGCATACCAACTGAAATAGACAAGGGTAGGCACTTAGAGGTTTAGCCAGTGTCCATGTGAAGTTTCTGGTAATGTGTTGTCATTCTGTGAAATCTCTTTTACTAAAAGTGCCCCTTATTGGACAGATCTGAGCGCACCTTGAGAAGTGTCTTACTGAGTTCCAGTGATTGTTCAGTCATAACTTCCTAAACCCCCCACCCTTGCTGATGAGTGTGCATGGAATGGCTTGGACATTAGAGGGATGCTTCACAGTGCTGGTGTGGGATGGTGTCAACCTGGTGCATCATGTGGCAGCCAGGGTTTACAGCGTCAAGTGAAGAAAATCTGACTTCCCGGGCAGCAATGTTGTCAGGGGCTGATGCTCTGTGTCCAGTGCAGCATCAGGTGATGGCGGAGCAGGTTGGTGATGTTGTTGGTGATGTTGGTGTGCCTGCTGATGTTGGTGTTGGGGCTTATTGTAGAAGGATTTGGAGGACCAAGGTCTGATTGTTTCAATGGCTCCGATGTTGCTGCAATAGATGGCAGCTGCAGGTGAGATGACAGAAGTGATCTGTCACTGGTGAGAGAGGTTCTCCCAATGAGGTGGCACTGGACATACTGTTGGATCTAAAAACTTGTAAGCTAAAGAAATCTCTATATGTATTAAAAATGCAGTAGCCAACATTTTCTGCACTCTGAAACTCACCATCTGCAACATGGCATCCTTTACACCACTTCTGCAGCTGTCAGCTTTTCACCAACATCAGGGCACACTCAAAACACGCCAGGTTGAGCTGGCATGTTCCCCGAACAGCGGGTAACCTGTGGGGGAGAACGTAAAATTAGAAGTAAGCATCAAAATAAAATAACCTTAAATTGGCTCTTCACAAGCCATTTAATGAGTTGAGTTGTATCTCCGGCCACTTGGTGTCGGGTCAGTTCTCTGCTGACAGACCCAACACCTGGGAGACTCGCATGGAGGCGGGTTGACAGTGGGATTCCTACCCTTTGTCAGTCTTTGCTATTTTGACAGCGGACCCACCTCCAAACTCGCCTCCTGAGCGCTATTAAATTCACGGCCTTTGTGTTCTCCTCACAGCTTACTGTCCCACCTAGCTTTGTATCATCAACAAACTTGGATACATTACACTCGGTCCCTTCCTCTAGATCATTAAATATAGATTATAAATAGTGGCACCCCACTAGTTACAACCTGCCAACCTGAAAAAGACCCGTTTATCCCTACTCTCTCTATTCTGTCCGGTAACCAATTCTCTATCCATGCGACTATATTACCTCCAACCCCATGAGCACTTATCTTGTGCAATAACCTTTTATGTGGCACCTTATCAAATGCCTCTTGAAAATCCAAATATACTACATCCACTGGTTCCCCTTTATCTACCCTGCTAGTTACATCCTCAAAAAACTAATAAATTTGTCAAACACAATTTACCTTTCATAAAACCATGTTGACTCTGTTGCATCATGTTATGATATTCTAAGTGCCCTGATACCACTTCCTTAACAATGGATTCTATCATTTTCCCTACTACTGATATCAGGCTAACAGGCCTGTTTTCTCTCTCCTTCCTTTCTTGAATAGTGGTGTTACATTTGCTACCTTCCAATCCACTGGGACCGTTCTAGAATCTAGGGAATTTTGGAAGATCAAAACCAATGCATCCACTATTTCTGCAGCCACCTCTATTAGAATCCAGTATGTTGGTCATTAGGTTCAGGGGATTTGTCAGCTTTTAGTCCCGTTCGATTCTCTAGTACTTTTTCTCTACTTATATTAATTATGTTAAGTTCCTCACCCTCATTAGGCCCTTGGTTCCCCACCATTTTTGGTATGCTGTTTGTGTCTTCTACTGTGAAGACAGATATAAAATATTTGTTTAATGTTTCTGCCATCTGCTTATAACATATAATAATTTCTCCTATCTCAGCCTTTAAGGGGCCAACATTTACTTTTGCTACTCTCTTCCTTTTTACGTACTTGTAGAAGCTCTTACAATCTGTTTTTATATTTCTTGCTAGTTTTCTCTCATATTCTATTTTTTCCCTTTTTATCAATTTTTTGGTCATCCTTTGCTGGTTTCTGAAACTATCCCAATCCTCAGACTTACTATTATTCTTCGCAACATTATGAGCTTCTTCTTTCAATCTAATGCTATCCTTAACTTCTTCAGTTAGCCACAGATGGATCACTTTTCCCATGGAGTTTTTCTTTCTCAATGGAATGTATTTTTGCTGAGAATTATGAAATATTGTTTTTAATGCTAGCCACTGCTTACCTAACGCCATACTTTTTAATCTATTTTTCCAATGTACCTTAGCCAACTCACCCCTCATAGCTATGTAATTGACTTTATTTAAGTTTAAGACTCTAGTTTCTGACTTAGGCAAGTCACTCTCAAACTTAAATTGAAATTCTATCATATTATGATCACTCTGCCCCAGAGGATCCTTTACTATGAGATTGCTAATTAACCCTGTCTCATTACACAATACAAGATCTAAAATAGCCTGTTCCCTGCTTGGCACCATGATGTATTGTTCCAGGAAACTGTCCCAAATGCATTCTATGAACTCATCCTCCAGACTACCTTTGCCAATTTAATTTTTCCAGTCTATATGAAGATTAAAGTCCCCCACACTGGGCTGATACTTCAGTGCAGTACTGAGGGACTGCTGCAATATTGGAGGCACCATTGCTTGGATGAGATGTTGAACCATGGCACTGCCCGGCTGCTTAGGTGGGCATAAAGGGGTAGGTTGCACATAGAGTGAGTGGTGGTGGTGCGAACTGGACACCTGCCTGATGTCACCAGCAAGCCTTGTGATGCTCAGACCTCATTTAAATCTCATAGGCAAGCTGCATTTGAAGTGTTGATTGGCAGCTCGCTGCTTTTGGAGAGCAGAATTTCCAGCGGGCTTGACACCAATTTAAAAAGAGCTTGCATCTCTTGAAGCAAGGTTTTCTTTAACTTGAACTGAATTTTTGGTACAATTTCTCAACTTTGTGATAGAGATGTCCCCTGCCAGGGCTCCCAGATTTAGTGAGGCAGCAGTGGAGCTCCGGGCGAAGGGCTAGAGACAAGTTCTTGTCCCCTCAGATGGCAGAAGGCTGCCCAGGCAGATGCTGCAGCACTCCTGGAAGAAGGTAGCAGAAATGTGAATAGCAGAAGCCTCATCCATGGGACATGGGTGCAGTGCCAGAAGAAGTTCAATGACCTTCCCCAAACAGCAAAGGTGAGAATGATGTCTTTCTATCTCTGTTTCTCAGGATGAGAGCTTACCGCATCACTTCCCCACTTCGCTACCAGCACTCAAACACTTCCTTCCCCAGCTCCATATGGTACTCATCCAATCGCAATGGGGGCATTGCACCAACCCTGCTTCTCATGTTAATCACAGACTCACCTGCTGCTGCTGTCATCAGAACAGGCACAAACAGCATTCTGTTTCTACCTGATAAGAACTGCAAAGCAATTCACTGTTCTGCTTTCACATTTCACACTGGAGCCACCTTGCTATCTTGTTCACATCTTGCTGCTTCTCTCTCTCAGCATGCACACTATCTAAAGTTGCCTCATACATTCACACAACCCTTAGTAGAACCGCACACTAACACACAAGAACCGAAAGAGGGCCTAAACTGGGAGAGGGCCAGACTTCATATAAGCCATCAGTCAGATGGAGGAGGAAGCCTTGAAAATCAGTGCCAAGGCTGCACAAGAAGCATTGGAAATAGCGAGGCTGGAGGCCAAGTACCTGTCTGGTGATTTTTCTTAGATTTTCTCCTTCCTCAAGCAATCACACATATAAGGGGTTTGATTTTGCCAGGACCGAGGAGGCAGGATTGGAGCCATGTGAGGTGTTAAAATCGCAAAAAATGGCGGCTGGCTCCGATCCCGCCTCCGAGCAATTTTCTCGGAATCGGGGTTTCAGACCCCATTTCCATCCCGCCTCCAAGAGGCAGGATAAGCCCTTAAGGCCCTTAACAACCAGTTAATTGCCTCTATAATCCCATTTTGAGAGGACTTTCTGATTATAACACTTTTCCCACATCCTGCACGTCTCCTCTGGAACACGTCAGTGAATCCTGGTGGCCTCACAAGTGGATTGCTTACTAACAGCTGCAGCTCCGCCATTAAAAAGGAGTTTTCAGCAATGATCATTTGCAGGTGGCAGAACTTTGTTGTCTCAGGTCTGGGGGAACTTTTATCAGGCATACTCATTGTTGTGGAAGTTTGGAGCCTGACACCCATCTCCAGTGTGACCTCCTGGGAATCCCCTCTCCCCACCTTGACTGAGCGCTTCCTCAACTGAGGCATATACCAGAAGCATGGGAACCATTAATTTCCTTTCCACCTGGACATCAGATTCGGATGAAGACCAGCCGTGGCAGCAGCAGAACCATGAACAACAGCAGCACCAACAGCAGCAGCAACAACAAGAGCGCCAAGCTGCTGCTCACCCACCTGAAGCTGCACAGGCCAGAAGGCGCTAGCGCGTGACCACATTGCTGCCCGGGATGCAAGGGATGCACTCATGTTGGCCAGATTTGCTTAGCCTGCAAAATCAAAGACTTTTGCCTCGCACCTTCTTACTAGAGCATCGACAATGGACAAGAACCTACAGATTCCTATCACTCTGACCACCATACTGACAATTGCAAGTCGCTCTAAGCCCTCAATGTGGAAGTCCCATGTATGAAATGACACAGGCCACAACTTCAACAGTTTGCCATCAGAATTTTTTTATCACAACAAGCAACTAATGGCATTTCAAAAATAAACACAACACAACACCCAAGCGACTACCCTTGTGACTACTTGTGCATTATCTTCATCTTACGTGTGCTCCTACGTAGTGCTTCCCCTGTGGCTTCAGCAAATGTGGAGGACCCTTGCTCATTTTCTTGCTGCTCCTGTCTCGATCCCTTTGGCAGCCGTCCTCTGGGGTTGCGAACCTGTGAGGGCTCGGCAACAGTCTACTGCTCCTGCGGCTGTGCAGGGGATGAGACGCCCATCTCACTTGGGTGAGGACTCTGGTAGGGCACTGACAGAGGGCTTTGCAGTGGCATGGTTGTGAGCGCTTGGAGAGGAGCCCTCACTTCCTTGTTGTCTGCCACCAACATCCCTCTCATGGGTCAGCCCCACTTCAGAGCTAGCAAGTGGCTTGACAGCACCTTGCTGCACTTCAGGGGGGCCATGAGGATCTGTTTCTGCACTGGAAGTCCAACTCCAGAGGACTTCCATGAAGGTCTGGTTTCTATGCTCAATAGCTGACCATTGCTCCTCAAGAGATGCCAGTCAATTCTGAACAATGACCATGTTTTCAACACTCTGGCGACTTAGCTCCTCCAAGGCTGCAGCCATCCTCTCCTCTACCATAGCCATCCTTTCCACGGAGGTTGCCATCCTTTCCGTGGTGATGCGTTCATGCGCCAATGCCTCCACAAAGGCTCTGCTCATGTTCGCGATGGACTCCTCCATTCACTCCACACTCGCAGCGACCCTGGAGACAAAACCTGCCAGAGACTCCTGCACATGTTCCTGGAGTTTCAGCACTGCTCTCCTTCTGGATGGACCCGGAGACACAGGGTCAACATGCAGCTGAGCTGAGCTGGCAGAGTCCTGCGCCCTCCGAGGAGGACTCTCCACTGCTGTCACTGTGTCCACCATCAGCTGATGCTCACTTGTGAGCTGTGATACACCAGGTCACAACACTACACTATCTCGCGAAGTTCCCACTGAGGTGTGAGTGTCTGCGCTGGTACTGGGTGCGCTAAATTTTGCTGATGCTACACCCTCAGAGGTTGCAGCTTCCTCTGAGGAGACTAGTATCTCAGGCTATTTGTTAAGTCCGTGAATGATTGAGACACGGACTAGCAGGAGAGAAACAAACAGAACTTTACTGGTGAAAGGCATAAACGAATCGAACAAAACAGAGGCTCTCTAGCGCCTTTTATACAGGGGTGGTCACTGCCGGCACTGCAGTCTGAGACCAGTTATTCTCTTAAAGGTACATACACAACAATTCCTCCCCTTTTAGATAAACAGTACATAACATTCATTTAACAACTAATGATAATGAATTACAATCACAATTACTGTTGCTAGATACGTTGGTTAAGTTTAAGCAATTATAAGTTCAGTCTTTGAGGAGACTTCCTGATTCTGTCTGGATAACGCCTCTTTGGGGTATCAGGTTCTTCTGGCAATGTTGAGTCGGAATCAATGTCAATGTTTGGTTCATCTGCTTCCAATATTACCGGGTCTGCGGTAGCTGCAATTGGAATGTCGATTTCATTACCAGGTGTATCAGATCGTGGTGTGGAGTTGACGTTTTCCAGTGACTCTAGAATCTGGTCAGCATGTCGCCTTACAATGCTCTCCCCAACATCCACGGTATACATGAGAGGTCCTTGTCGTGTACAAATCGTTCCTGGCTGCCATTTCTCAGTGCGGTAGTCCCGGGCCAAAACTGGTTGACCTATCTTAAAACTCCTGGTCGGCCTTTCATTCATATTCTGAAACTGCCTGTTCTCCACATCTCTTCGGACGTTTGGCTTAACCAAATCCAAGTGGCATCGTAGTCTTCGATTGAAGAACATCATGGCTGGAGTTTGGTTGGTAACCGCATGTGTCGCATTCCGGTAGGCAAACAAGAAGTTGTCCACCTTGTGTTGTAGGGGTATATCTTCATTACACATTGCCTTGATAGCCTTCTTGAATGTTTGGACAAACCTCTCGGCCAATCCATTAGTGGCTGGATGATATGGGGCAGATGTGTAATGCTTAACACCATTGTTCTTTAAGAACCTCCGGAACTCTTCAGACACAAACTGTGGTCCATTGTCAGAGCAAATCTGTTCAGGCAGCCCATTCCTGGTGAATATGGTTCGTAAAACTGTGATAGTTTTTTCCGTGGTGGTTGAGGACATTTTTATTACCTCTGGCCACTTTGAATGTGCATCCACCGCAATTAAAAACATCGAGTCCATGAAGGGACCAGCAAAATCAATGTGCACCCTTTGCTATGGAGATGAGGGCCACTCCCATGAATGCAGAGGAGCTTGTGGTGGGGCGTTTTGGACCTTCTGGCATCCTGCACAGCTCTTGGTCATATCTTCGATTTCTCTATCGATTCCCGGCCACCACACAAACGCTCTGGCTAAGCTCTTCATTTTTACCCCACCCAGATGACCCTCATGAAGCTCATTGAGCAATCTATCCGTCAACTTAGGTGGAATTACTACTCTGGATCCACACATCAAGGTTCCTCTGCACACTGACAGCTGTTCTCTTCTCGGCGAGAATGCTGGCAGCAGTGGTTCGCCATGTGCTGGCCATCCCTTCACCATTAAATCATAGACCCGTGATAGTGTCGGGTCATTCCGTGTTTCCTTTTCTATGTTTGCATTCGTCACAGGGAGACATTCGACTATGGTCGAGTGGAATAACTCCATTGGATCCACTGCAAGGTCTTCTTCTTCCACCGTCGGCAACGGTGGATGTGACAATCCATCAGCATTTCCATGCTGTTTAGTTCCTTTGTACTCGATGTCATATTGGTGTGCCCCTAGGAAAAGGGACCATCTCTGCAGCCGTTGTGCTGTCATTATCGGTACGCCCTTCTGAGGGTTGAAAATGGAGACAAGAGGTTGATGATCGGTTAGTAGAGTAAATTTTTGACCGTGCAGATAGTGATTGAACTTCTTCACCCCCCACACTAGGCTGAGGGCCTCTCTGTCAATCTGGGCGTAGTTACGCTCAGCAGAAGTTAACGAGCGTGACGCAAAAGCTATCGGCCTCTCCGAACCATCAAGGAATTTATGTGACAGTACCGCCCCAATGCCGTAGGGAGACGCATCACACGCCAGCCTGATTGGCAGTGCTGGGTTGTAGTGAGCCAATACTTCCTTTGAAGTGATTAAGTCCTTACTCTTCTGAAAAGCACGCTTACAATCATCGCTCCATTTCCATGCTACCCCCGTTCGTAGCAGGGCGTTCAGTGGGTGCAGAATTGTCGACAAATTCAGCAAAAACTTATGATAGTAATTCACCAACCCGAGGAATGACCTCAGCTGTGACACATTTTCAGGCGCTGGGGCCTTAAGAACCGCTTCAATTTTGTCAGGGGACTTATGTAACCCCTCTTCATCAATCACGTGGCCACAATACAATATCTGTTTCTTAAAAAATTCGCACTTGGGGCGGTTGGCTTGCAGCCCATGTTCCTGTAGTCTAGTGAGCACCTGTTCTAGGTTGTTAAGGTGTTCACTGTCATCTTCACCTGTTACAAGGATGTCGTCCCAGTAACACTGAGTCCCCGGAATCCCTTGCAGGACTTGTTCCATTGCTCTTTGCCATATCGCCGGAGCCGATGCTACTCCGAATACCAATCGATGATACTGGTAAAGACCTTTGTGAGTGTTTATCGTGAGATACTTCCTAGAGGACTCTTCAACTTCCATCTGCAAATATGCTTGTGCTAGGTCAATTTTTGTAAAACGCTTCCCTCCAGACAGCGAGGCGAAGATGTCTTCTATCCTTGGAAGAGGATATTGTACTGTGCGAAGGACAGGGTTCACCGTCACCTTGAAATCCCCACAGATGCGAATCTTCCTTGGCTCTCCGGACTTATTGGTTAACGTTTTCTTCATGACAGGAACGATGGGTGTTGCCCACTCGCTCCAGTCGACCTTAGACAACACGCCCGCCTTCTCCAGATTCTCCAGCTCTGCCTCGACGGCTGGGTGAATTGCATATGGTACCGGTCTCGCTTTGAAAAACTTGGGAACTGCATTCTCTTCTATTTTTATCGAGGCGGTTACGCCTTTAAGCATGCCCAGTTCTTCTTGAAATACCTCTTTGGCGTTAGCTAAGATTGTTGACAATCGTCCAGGAGTGACGTCTTCATCTTTTTTACCGTCCACCGTCATTGTATGAATGGAATGCCAATCTAAGTTTATCTTCCTGATCCATTCCCGTCCCAATAACGGTGGTCCACCATTTGGCAGTATGTAGAGATACAATTTCCGTATTTTCTTGCCATTGTATTCGACAGGCACCCTTATTTTTCCTCTGGGGTATACTTTTTGCCCCATATACGTCATCAAGACGATGGCTGTCTCTCTCAAGGGTATGTGTGAAAATAGCCGCTCGTAGTCTCGTCGATTCATGACGGTTAGCGCTGATCCTGTATCCAATTCCATTTTAACTTGGGACCCTGCTATCGTGAGAGTGACCCAAATGGTTCGGTGATCCTCTTTTGCGATTACATTGTGAAGTTTGAGACAGCTTAGTCTTCTGTTTCCGGATTCACTATCGCTCATCTGATCTTCGGAACTACTGTCGTCATCTTTTGTACTTTCTTGTACGGTTCCTTAGTAGCCTTTTTGTTGTCGCTGGTCTTCTTCCCAGACCTACAAACTCGTGCAATGTGTCCAATCTTTCCGCATTGTCTGCATATTTTGTCTTTGGACCAGCAGTCCTTCTGGTCATGGTTAGTTCTGCCGCAGCAATAACATTTTGCAAATCCCCGTGTCATTTCGTGGGTGCCGTATTCCTGTGGTTTTTGTTGAATTTCTGCAGCTCCCCTGGCTGCTGCTTCATACGATATTGCCACGCTGAAAGCCTTATCTAGCGTCAGCTCTTTTTCTGCGAGTAACTTCTTCTGTGTTCCTTCACTCAGGAGTCCACAGACAAATTTGTCCCGTAGGGTATCTGCCAGTCCCGCTCCGAACTGGCAGTGCTTTGATAGCTTGCATAGTTCCGTAAGATACTCAGCATTGCTCTCATCTTTGTGCTGAGTTCTCCTGTGGAATTTAAATCTTTCTGCTATCAACAGCGGTGCAGGGTTTAAGTGCTCCTGTAGAACAGCAACAATTTCGTTAAAACTCTTCGCCTTCGGTTTGGCTGGAGTAATCAGGTCCCGCAATAGGCCGTACGTTCTAGCGCCCATTAAGTTTAACAATACCGATGCCTTTTTCCCCTCCGCTATATCGTTTGCCTCGAAATATACCTCGACTCTTTCCACATACGTGGTCCAGTCCTCTAATGTATTATCAAAAGCAGTGATAGAGCCAGTCTTCGGCATCTTGCAAATCCAAAATGGCGCCTCCCGCGCTTTGCCTTCTTCTCCGATTTAACAAAATGGCGCCTCCCGCGCTTTTCCTTCTTCCCCGCTGTTGTTAGCGCTGCTTTCCACGGTTTCCTGCGCGTTAAATATTAATTTGTTTTCTTTTATTATCTTCCCGTCGTGGAGCGGACCCTCTGGGACACTTCCCTCCCTCTTCTGAGGTCCGAACGCTGCCCAGCTTTGAAACACCGGCCGCGCCCTGTGTGCTCCACCCTCTCTCTCTCTCTCCTTGCTTCCCGACTCGCTGCCCGGCCCCGTTGCAGCCCAGGAAGGATCAGAGCACTACCTGCCACCAGCCCGATTAGCTGGGAAACCACGGACCGAGGAACCCAGCCTGGCTCTGGACAGTCTCTCCTGCAAGTTTTGAAATCGAGGATTGACGGTCGACGCCTGTTTCTCGAGTTTCAGTGGCCTATTTTTTTTTTCTTTCTTCTGGCTCCGACCTTCAACACGTCGTCGGAGCTGCTGCTGAGTTGCAGGTAAGTTCGTTTCTAACTCGTCGCCAGTGTTAAGTCCGTGAATGATTGAGACACGGACTAGCAGGAGAGAAACAAACAGAACTTTACTGGTGAAAGGCATAAACGAATCTAACAAAACAGAGGCTCTCTAGTGCCTTTTATACAGGGGTGGTCACTGCCGGTACTGCAGTCTGAGACCAGTTATTCTCTTAAAGGTACATACACAACACTATTCCTCCTGGACAGTGGGGACGGGGGCTGTCAATGGTCCTGTGAGGGAGTAAAGGAAAGAGCTAGAGAGGTAAGATAAAGGTTGCATGCACATTGAATTATGCAGATGATCATAAGTCAATATGTTCGAGCATCAGAATCATTATCAATCACTCTGTCAATGAGAGAGATGACAAACTATTCTGTCACCAGCTTGCTGTGATGCGCCCGTCTGTCCATCCCCCACTTGCAAATCTTCCTCGACACCGGTGATTTCCAGGGCCACCTCCTCTGAGGTGGTGAGCTGGGCTACTAAGGGTGGCCCTCCTCCCTTCCTCGCTATTTCCCTCTTATTGTGGGCTCTCTTTTCCTGCAATGAAGGACACAAGTGGAGTTTGAGTGAGAATGAAGGAGTGAGTGTAGAGAATCCATAGCATAGATGCTTAGAAGGAGACAAAGTGCCCTCCCTGTGTGTTGTAAGTTGTTGTCATTGCATCACAGTGAGAGGGAGTGTGAGGGCTGCATGGTCAAATAGTTAAGTAAATGTGACCATAGAGAGAGAGGGAATGGGTAAGGGTGCAGGGATGTCTGTATCAAGTGGGATGTAGAGGAAGAGGTTGGCAAAGCAGAGTGCTGGTGAGGAGAGGCGATGGGGATCAGATTGAGGGTGATGAGAAAGTCATACTCACTTTTCCTGTGCGGAGAAGTTCATGAAATCTCTCCCTGCATTGCAGCCAGGTTCTGCGGCACATAGAGATTGAGTTGGCCTCTTGGGCCACTTGCATCCACACAGCTTTAGTCTGCTGGGGAGGCTTTTTCCTTTCTGAGGAAGGGAAGAGCACCTCCTTATTTGAGCTTGCTCCCTCCACCAGAGCTTGGAGGGAGATCTCATCGAACCTTGGAGCACACTTTGGCCTACTGCTGGACATAGTTGCTGAATGAAGCGATCACATCAATGGGGATAAATTTTAAAGTCTCCAGAAGAAGCAAGGCTGCTTGCAGGCCTTAAATCCAGCTGCATTGATGTTGTCATCGGAGGTGACTTTCTGTATGAAAAGACTTATTGGGCCAGGGGTTTCCACACACTGGAAATCAAGTGCCCAATTAGGGCAAAATCGCACTTTTTTCCCACTTCACATTGGAGTCAAGGTCCTGACATGAAAACCACCTAACATGCCACAGCCTGCCCCCAATGGCAAAATTGAGCCCAAGGTGTGTGGCAACCCAGTGCTGAATTGGGCTGCCACTCATCCATTGTGTAACATTCCCCTAATATGCTGACTCTTGTCTCTCTCTTCCCCTTTTTCAGGTCCACCTCATGACTCAAGCCCTTCTGCAGAAGCCATGCAGCACTGTCACTTGTTCCAGCTTTCCCAGGCACCAGCACACAAATCGGTGCACTGGGTATAGATAATGAGTTAGAAGGGTCTGCACAGGGTGAATCACAAAACCCCCTAGTGAACAGGAGCTGCTGATAGTAGAAAGGACAGAGCAGGAGACGGCTGGCTGGAGGGCAATCTCAGGTCCTAGCTCTGATGAGAGCAGGCTTCAGTGGCCCAGTGTTCAACCACAAGATCCTTCATGTGCACCAGCAACTGCTCAAATCATTGGAGAGCCTGCATAATTGCTGCTGCACTACGTCTGATGTATGGAGCAGTCCAATTCCAGCTGATACGGCGTTTTGGCACATGGCATCACCACTCTGCTGTCCATTATGGAATATCTATGGATGCTGCAGTTGGGCCCTTTGTCCAGGAGTTTGTGTCATGAACACTTACATCAATCGAGCCTGCCCCATACAACCATGATGCCTTAAGCATAATTTATAACACATACCACCCACCAGCAGTCATGTGACCTTCTGGGAGTGGCAAAAAAACAGATAAAATCCCCAAGGCCAATTTAGGGAGAAGATCAATCTAGAAAATTCCTCTCCAACCCCCTTGGGCAATCAAAACTCATCCAGAACCATTGACCATGGTTTATATTGCTTTACTATTCCACCTACCTTTCTAGGCTGTGATCGCCATCCCAGCCAGCAGCTTGCCCAGCTATCTTCTGAAGGGGAACAGTGAACCTGCACTCATCGCGTGAGAGAGCAGCTCCTTCCATTGGCCTGCTGTACTCTGGGAAATGAACATCATGACATCTCTCCTAGTTCCACCCTTACACAGCTTAAATATGTGACCCTTGGTCCTTTCTTAATTGATCTGATTGAAATAATTACCTGTAATTCGCGGTCAGTAGTGAAGAAGAGGCGTTGGTCACTGGCCCCGACTTAAGCTTCCCACAAAAATCTAGCGATCCCTGTGGCGGGAAGTTCAGCTCTTCCGACGTGCAGTTGAAATCAACGTAAGTTAACGGGGAATCCCTAACGCGGGCTGCTGTGATGTCAAGAAGATGTCTAAGCAGCCAATCACAATACAGAATTCTCACAGACTGCGAACCAGGAAGTGAATAAGCTTCTTTGATTCTAACTTTTAAAAAATGTTATAGAGAGCAAAACAAAGATTGGGGCTCTCACATGGGGAAAAGGTAAACCTGAAATAAAGATGAACAAACTAAAGTTTCTTAAAAATTGTAATTTTCATTAAAATGGATAAATTTGACACTCAACAAAATTAAAATTAGTTTTTCAGGGCCATAACCTTTCTTTCGCAGTCAATGCGCTATTAAAAGCCGAGTTACATCTAACCCAAAATAGTCTAACTTTTAATGGGTATTTAAAAGTGTAATTACTGCGGAAAAGCCCAAAGTTTCATCAGTTTCAATGTTTGCCTGCTATGGGTGGTGGGGCCACAGCGCAGCCAGTGTCAGAGCAGTGGATGACTGACTGCAACTTCAGGATTTCCACGTTAGGATGCGCACGCGCTACATCCTGAAGTTGCAGTCAGCTTCAAAGGGGTAATAACGCCGAACACTGTTCGTTCACTGTTACTACCAACTGCAAATTCCAGGCCAATCTTTTTTTGAACACAATCTTGTCCCTTCAAAATTTTACACAGCTCTATCAGATTCCTCCGGGAGCCTACTCTTCTCTAAAGTATGTAGATCCAGCTTTTAAAGCCTGTCTGGATTGCTAAGATGTTTTAAGCTGGGTATCATTCCAGTGGCCTTCCTCTGAACCTTTTTCCAAAGCCTCTATCTCACCTGCCACATGAGGGGAACAAAACTGGACATTGTGCACTAAGTGAGGTTTAACCAAAGTCTTATACAAGGACAAAATGGTGTGCTTGTTTTATACTGAATCATCCTGGCAATGCAACCTACTATTGTGTAGTGTATGTACCTTTAAGGGGAGAACTACTTTTTACAGCTCCTGTATACTGTAGTACCGGCAGTGACCACACCTGTATATAAACTCTGAGTAGGGATCTGTACTGTTAGTTTTAGAGTAACCCTCATCCAGTAAACACCTGTTGATTGTTCCCCTGCAGTCTCTGTCTAGTTATGGAAGGACACACAACATCAAGATACACGGATTTAACATTGGCGACGAGTCGATTCGAACCTACCTGCAACTCTGCAGAAGAAGGCCGAGTCCAGAAGCACGGGCGTCGACCATCCAACGGAGACTCCAGCGAAACGTGCTGGCAACAGGTACGGCGCAGACCCTTCCCGCACAGCGGCGGCTAGAGCCGACCGATGGCACAGGAAAAGGACGAGCAGCATCAACGGGAGCAGAGAGAGGGTAGAGCGCACAGGGCACAGCCGGTGTTCAGGACCGAGCGGCGTCGACGAGAAAAGAGAGAGGGTAGAGCGCACAGGGCGCAGCCGCTGTTCAGGACCGAGCGGCGTCGAAGCGAGAAGAGAGAGGGTAGAGCGCACAGGGCACAGCCGCTGTTCAGGACCGAGCGGCGTCAACGAGAGAGGTGCACAGGAAAACATGCAGAGCGCAGCCGGTGTTCAAGGGCTGAGCAGCGTCCGCGGGGAAGAAAGGAAGCGCGGGAGACGCCATTTGTGCCGCAGCGGAGAAGAAGGGAGAGCGCGGGAGACGCCATTTTTTTGAGCCGCAGCGGAGAAGAAGGGAGAGCGCGGGAGACGCCATTTTGAGCCACAGCGGAGAGGAAGGGAGAGCGCGGGAAGAAAGGAAAGCGTGGGAGACGCCATTTTGAGCCACAGCGGAGAAGAAGGGAGAGTGCGGGAGATGCCATTTTGAGCCACAGCGGAGAAGAAGGGAGAGCGCGGGAGATGCCATTTTTAGCCAGTCTAACCACACCTAGGGATGCCGAAGAGTGGCAGTGTCACAGCATTCGACAATGAAGTCGAAGATTGGGCGACATATGTCGAACGCATAGAAGTGTACTGCAAGGCGAATGAAGTGCCAGATGACAGGAAAGCACTGGTATTGTTGAATTCCATGGGTGCAAAAACGTATGGCTTACTGCGAAACCTAGTAACCCCAGAGAAGCCAGTGGAAAAGGATTTTGAAAACATAGTGTCAATCCTACAGGACCACTTAAACCCCACACCGCTGCTGATAGCAGAAAGATTTAAGTTTCACAAAAGGAACCAGCATAAAGATGAAAGTAATGCTGAGTATTTAACGGAACTGCGCAAGCTATCGAAACACTGCCAGTTTGGAACGGGACTAGCAGATACTTTAAGGGACAAGTTTGTGTGTGGGCTTCAAAGTGAAGGAACCCAGAAACGGCTTCTATCAGAAAAGGATCTTACGCTGGGCAAGGCTTTCAGCATGGCAGTATCACACGAAGCAGCCGCACGGGGTGCTGCAGAGATACAACGGAGACCGCAAGAATATGGCACAAATGAAATGTCATATGGAACAGTGAAGTGCTATCGCTGCGGCAGAACAACACACGACCATAAGGATTGTTGGTTCAAGGACCAAGTGTGCAGACAGTGTGGAAAAGTAGGACACATAGCAAGAGTCTGCAGGTCGGAAAAGAAAAAACCAGCAGCAAGAAATCTCCACAGGAGAAGTACAAGAAGGTACATAAGGTGACGGAGAGTAGTTCAGACGAACAGAAAAGTGATACAGACTCTGGAAGCAAGTAGCTGGGTTGTCTAAAATTACATAATGTAATCAAAATGGAGGATCACCAAACTATCTGGGTCACGCTCAAGTTAGACGGAGTCCAAGTGAAAATGGAATTGGACACAGGATCAGCCCTAACAGTCATAAACCGAAGGGACTACAAGCGGCTATTCTCACATATACCCTTGAGAGGTACAGAGATTGTCTTGAAGACGTACACGGGGCAAAAAGTCTACCCCAAAGGACAAATAAGGGTGAACGTTATATATAACGGCAAGGAAACACCAAAAATGGACATATGTATTGCCAGATGGAGGACCACCACTACTAGGACGTGAATGGATCTGGAAGATACAGCTAGATTGGCATTCCATACAAGCACTGACTGTAGATGCCAAAAAGGATGACGACGTCACACCTGGACGACTGTCAAAAATGCTAACTGAAGCACAAGAAGTGTTCCAGGAGGGACTCGAAACACTAAAAGGCATAACAGCGATGATCAAAATAGAGGAAAATGCAAGCCCAAAGTTTTTTAAGGCCAGATCAGTGCCTTATGCGATCCACCCAGCCGTCAAAGCAGAGCTGTAAGGTTTGGAACGTTCTAGAGTACTGTCCAAAGTGGACTGGAGCGAGTGGGCTACACCCATCGTTCCTGTAATGAAGAGGTCATTGAGTAATACGCCTGGGGAACCAAAGAAGGTTCGCATCTGTGGGGACTTTAAGGTGACAGTGAACCCAGTCCTTCACACGGTACAATATCCGCTTCGCGGATTGAAGATATTTTCGCCTCGCTATCTGGAGGAAAACGCTTCACTAAGATTGATCTGGCCCAGGCGTACCTGCAAATGGAGGTAGAAGAAGCCTCGAAACAGTACCTCATGATCAACACTCATAAAGGTCTCTACCAATACAACCGGCTGTTGTTCGGGGTAGCATCAGCTCCGGCTATTTCGCAAAGGGCAATGGATCAAATCCTGCAAGGGATTCCAGGGACCCAGTGTTATTTGGACAACATCCTGGTCACGGGCGAAAATGAAAGTGATCACCTCGCCAACCTGGAGCAGGTGCTCACTAGACTGAAGGAATGTGGGCTCCGAGCTAATCGCCACAAATGCGAGTTTTTCCAAAAGCAGATCTCGTATTGTGGCCACGTTATTGATGAAGAGGGGTTACATAAGTCCCCTGAAAAGATTGAGGCAGTAGTCAAGGCTCCAGCACCAGAAAATGTGTCACAACTGAGGTCGTTCCTCGGGCTGGTGAACTACTACCAGAAGTTCTTGCCGAATTTGTCTACAGTACTACACCCACTGAACACCCTACTGCAAACGGGGGTACCATGGAAGTGGAATGACGAATGTAAACGAGCTTTCCAGAAGTGCAAAGAATTGATCACATCAAAAGAGGTGTTGGCTCATTTCAACCCAGCACTATCAATTCGGTTGGCGTGTGATGCATCACCCTATTGTATTGGAGCGGTGCTGTCGCACAAATTCCCGGACGGCTCGGAGAGGGCAGTAGCCTTTGCGTCTCGGTCACTAACCTCAGCCGAGCGTAACTACGCCCAGATGTTTTTAATAGCCGTGGATGCGCACTCGAAATGGCCTGAGGTGATCAAAATGTCCTCCACCACCACGGAGAAAACGATTGCAATCCTACGGACCATATTTGCCAGGAACGGCTTGCCAGAGCAGATTTGCTCTGATAACGGACCACAGTTTGTGTCCGAAGAGTTTCGGAAATTTATGAAAAGGAATGGGGTAAGGCATTACACATCCGCCCCGTATCATCCAGCCACAAATGGATTGGCTGAGAGGTTCGTACAAACCTTTAAAAAGGCAGTAAGGGCCATGTGCGATGACGACATTCCACTGCAGCATAAGGTGGACAATTTCCTGTTAACCTACAGAAATGCGACACATGCAGTCACCAACCAGACCCCAGCCATGATGTTCTTTAACCGAAGGTTGAGATCTCGTCTGGATTTGCTCAGACCAAATGTACGAAGAGATGGTGAGAATAAGCAATTCCAGCACATCAATGAGAAGCCGACAAGGAGCTTCAATGTAGGGCAACCAGTCTTGGCCCGCGACTGCCGAACAGAGAAATGGCAACCAGGAACGATATGCACATGGCAGGGGCCACTAATGTACACAGTGGATGTTGGGGAGAACATTGTGAGACGCCATGTCGACCAGATCCTAGAGTCACAGGAACGAGTCAACCCCATGTCTCGCGCACCTGGTGATGAACCCGACATACAGGTAGCATCTACCCCAGAAACAGTAGCATCGGAAGCTGATGAACCAACCGACGACAGGGGGCCATAATCGCCTCCGCACCAAGAGCAAGACACTCAGGAAAGGTGCTGTCCAGAAAGGATCAGGAAGCCGCCCCAAAGACTGAATTTATAAATGGACTATTTTCAGTTAATGTTGCATGTTAAAAGTGTTAATTGTTAAATGAATGTTATGGTACTGTTAATCTAAAAGGGGAGGAATTGTAGTGTATGTACCTTTAAGGGGAGAACTACTTTTTACAGCTCCTGTATACTGTAGTACCGGCAGTGACCACACCTGTATATAAACCCTGAGTAGGGATCTGTACTATTAGTTTTAGAGTAACCCTCATCCAGTAAACACCTGTTGATTGTTCCCCTGCAGTCTCTGTCCAGTTATTGAAGGGCACACAACATCAAGATACACGGATTTAACAATTGTATTTGCTTTGGCTACTGCTTCATGGCACTGGTTATGAATCTTAAGGGATTAAGCACAATAATGCCAAGATTTGCCTCCTTCTTGGCTTAGGGCCCTTATTTGCATATTCAAAAAGGCCCGTCACTTGTTTTGGGTTGGATGTGCTGGGGGCCCAGTTAAAGGCCTGCCTGAAAATTTAATCAGGCAAGCCTTGGGCACCAAAGCGGTGTCCAAGATGCCCACCCTATTTTCCTCTTCCAGTTATCTGTTTTTCATGCGAGAACCGGGCGAGCGGCACTTGAAAATCGACCCAATTGTTTGTAGAACTTTGTTTTGTGCAAAATGGCTGCTGTGATTATCGACATTGTGATTGCACTTGAAAAATAACTAATTGGTTGTAAAGTGTTTGGGACCAAGTTCAATTTGCTGGCTCTGATTGGCCACTGGGACATGGGAACAACTTGGAATTAAATTTCTTCATAAAGTAACAGATTTATTTGATGAAGTAACAGAGAAGGGTGATGAAGGTACTGCAGTAGCTGTTGTGTATATGGACTTTCAAAAGGCTTTGATAAATTATCACATAACAGACTTATTCAGAAACTTGAAGCACATGGTATTAAAGGGATGATGGTAACCTGGGTATGTAATTGGCTAAGGGATAGGAGGCAGAGAATAGTGGTGAATGGATGTTTTTCTGACTGGAGAAATCTATGCAATGGGATTCCCCAGGGGTAGGTATTAGGACCATTGCTTTTCTTGCTATATATAAATGACCTGGATTTTGGTACATAGATTATTTGTATCATTTTGCTGATGATACAGAACTTGGCAGCATAGTAAATAGTGAGGAGAATTGTAGCAGACTTTAGGAGGACATAGACAGACTAGTGAAATGGGCAGAGACATGGCAGATGCAATTTAATGCGGATAAGTAGAAAGTGATGCACTTTCAGAGAAACAACATGGAGAGGCAGTATAATCTAAATGGTACTATTTTGAAGGGGTACAAGAGCAGAGGGCCCTGGGGTGCATATTTACAAATCTTTGAAGGTGGCAGGGCAAGTTGATAAGGCGGTTAAGAAAGTATACGGGATTCTTAGCTTTGTAATTAAGGGCATTGAATACAAAAGCAAGGAAGTCATGTTAAACCTCTACAAATCACTGATTTGCCTCAGCTGAAGTATTGTGTACAATCCTGAGCACCACACTTTAGGAAGGATGTCAAGGCCTTGGAGAGGGTACAGATGAACTTTACCGGGATGATACCAGGAATGAGGGAGTTCAATTATATGGAGAGATGGGAGATGCTGAGGTTGTTCTCCTTAGAGCAGCGAAGGTTAAGGGGAGACTTAATAGAGGTATTCAAAATTATGAGGGGCTTTGATAGAGCAACAAGGGTGAAACTGTTTCCTCTGGTAAGTGGGTCAGTAACCGGAAGTCATAGATTTAACATAATTGCCAAAAGAACTAGAGGGGAAATGAGGTGAATTTTTGTAATTGTTGTTAAGGTCTGCAATGCACTATCTGAAAGAGTGGTGGAATCAGATTCCATAGGAGCTTACAAAAGGCAGATGGACATGTACTTGAAGAGGACTAATTTGCAGCATTATGGGGAAAAAGCTGAGGTTTGAGACTAAATTAGACAACTCTTTCAAAGAGCCGATACAGTAACGATGAGCTAAATGGCCTCCTTCTGTGCTGTAAGATTCAATGGTTCTAAGTTGGTCAACTGTTGGTTGAAATCTGCATCCAATCAAATGCAAAGGTATAAATGTTGATATGGTTTTGTCAGAAATCTGGTTAGGTCAACCTTTGATCATTAAAAACATATCAAACCAGAAATGACGAAAGGTCATCGACCTGAAACTTTAACTCTGTTTCTCTCTTCACAGATGCTGCCTGACCTGCAGAGTTTCTCCAGCACTTTCTGTTTTTATTTCAGATTTCCAGCATCTGCAGTATTTTCTTTTTGTTTCAAACCAGAAATCTTTCAGTCAGCTATCTCAGTGATGGCCTTCAGAGCTCAATTGTACCAGGACAGGATAATTTGCCTGCAGCGAGGTAGCAGTTTTGACATATTCTTGCATTTTTTTTAACCACAAAATATATGAAGGAAAATAAATAATAGTAGTTACAGAGAAGTGAGAGAGTGGAGCGGATGCTTTGTGTGGCATTCATTTAATGGGCTAGTAACAGGTTGCAATGATATTAAACGTGCCACACTGAAGCTCATTACAGAAGTAGCATCTGTGGCTTAATGAAGGATTGCTGTCTCAACCAGGTGTAACTATTATAATTTTTCACCATTTAGCAAAATATCATAATGATCCATTTGCCTCTATATTTTTCCTAACTTGTTTTCAATGTTGGGGAACCACATTAAAAAATTGCAGAAAACCATTAAGGAATCACTGGAAAAGGAAAGGAAATTGTCTCCTGTAAAGAAAAGCTGAGAAAATGGAGTAAATTGTACTATGGTTCTGCATCTACAGTACATTGAGGAAAATCCAAATCTGGACACATTTGAATGTTGTTTATTCTATCCTGCAGTTTCATAGCTTTCAGACAGAACAGCACTGTTCACAAAACCTTTTACGTACATTGTTACCTCGACTTGACAGGCTTGTCATCTAAACCAAAATAGATACGAATTCAGAAACATCTGAATGCATCCAAAATGGAGGATTTCAGATTCAGAAATCACTGTGCAGCTATCAGGAAATACTGAGTGGGCTGGGGCTCTTTTCTCTGGAAAAGAGAAGACTAAGAGGAAACCTGTTAGTGGTCTTTACAATTATGAAGGGCTTTGATAAGGTGGATTTGCAGAAACTGTTTCCGCATGTGGGTGGGTCCAGAACAAGGGAGCATAAATTTAAGATAATGATCAACTAATCAAATGAAGAATTTAGGAGGAATTCCTTTACTTGGATAGTGCTGAGAAGGAGTGGTTGAAGCAAATGGCATTGACAAATTTAAGGGGAGACTTGACGCATACATGAGGGAGTCAATTTCCCTCCAGGCCAACTCAGCATGGAATGGTTCAGGCCCAGAGGTGGCCCATAATTTTGAATTTGTTTGTTTTATTTTATTGTGGGGCCAGGAGGAGCTCTTCTGGGCCCCACAAGCAAATTTAGCCCTTCCCTTTCACGATTGTGCCACCCCTCGATCATGGGGGCCCGCCATGGGATGGCCCAGCAGGTGATCCAGTGTATTTACCTGTTTGGCGGGCAGCTTCCCGAACGCATGGGAAATACCCCATACCTCTTTTTTCCGGAGTGGGTGAACTTTGAACTCAAATTAAAACTCCCCCGCCAAGAACTGGCCTCCAGTTAAAATCAGGGCCTTTGTTTCAGTAGATTAAATTGTTTTTAAACTTGCATTTATATAGCGCCTTTCACAACCTTGTAACATCCCAAAACGCTTTACTTTGAAGTACTTTTTGAAGCGTAGTCACTGTTGTAATGTAGGAAATGCAGCAGCCAATTTGCACACAGCAAGGTCCCACAGACAGCATCGTGATAATGACCAGACAACCTGTTTTAGTGATGTTGATTGATGGATTAATTATTGGCCAGGTCACCAGAGTTGCCATGGCAAGGAATATCTGAGGGTTGCCATGGCAAAGAGTAGCTGAGGGTTGCCATGCTCTTCTTCAAAATAGTGCCATGGGACCTTTTGCGTCCACCTGAGAGAGCAGAGGGGGCCTCGGTTTAATGCCTCATCTGAAAGACGACACCTCCGACAGTGCAGCACTCCCTCAGTACTGCACTGGAATGTCAGCCTAGATTTTTGGGCTCAAGTCTCTGGAGCGGGACTTGAACCCGCTATCTTCTGACTCAGAGATGGAAGTGCTACCAATTTTTTTTAAATATATTATTTATTGAACGTTATAAACATTTACAACATCGTGATCATTCCATTGTATCATACAAATCCATTCTGCCGCTCTGCACAGCGTTTCCTCCACCACATATTAACATCTAACCTGAAGTTTAATTTGTTTCCCATAACATATACTAATCTATTGTACTGTAAAAATTGATCAGTAATCATTGCTCCGAATAAGGGAAGTGTGCCTGATAATCCCCCCATCATTTAATCTCCAGCCCTTCCCTCCTCTCATGCTCCTTCCCAACTTTTCGGGCAGCTGTTGCTTTCTCCTCTAGCCTCCGGCTCTTTTTCACCTCCTTTTTGAACCTCCCTTGCAGTTTCAGTCTCTTCTTCACAGTAGGCTTAGGCCGAGGAGCTGCCCCTTCTCCCTCCTTCTGCCCCTCACTAAACTTTCCCTTTCCACACAATGCCATCCCATCCCCCCACTTCCATGTCTCTGTCCCTCTCTGACTCCTCACTCTCGAGTTCTCCCCGTGTTTGCGTGGGTTTCCTCCGGGTGCTCCGGTTTCCTCCCACAGTCCAAAAATGTGCAGGTTAGGTTGATTGGCTATGATAAATTGACCCTTAGTGTTAGGGGGATTAAATATGTGTGGTTACGAGGATAGGGTGGGGTTACAGGGATCGGGTGGGATATGTGTCGGTGCAGGCTCGATGGGCCGAAATGGCCTCTATCTGCACTGTGGGGTTTCTGTGATTTCTGTGATTTCTGTAACCTCCCGTCCCTGCTCCCCGTCAGATACATAGGGCTGGATTTTCTGAATGAAGACATGTTGGAGGCGGGACTACTGCTTGCTGGGTCTCAGCCCTGCCTCCATCATCTTCTGGCCAACCAGCGGGATTTTCCCCTGATTGACCTTGTTAAGCTCTCCCTGTGGGCTCAGCAGGCCAATTAGGGGGAAGTCACTGACAGAGCACATCAACGTCTGACGTGCCATCTGTCAAGATTTCTTGAAAGAAGAAATGTCAGCATTTGACAGCTCTGTGAAGCTGTCAAACACTGACATTCTGTGTAGTTTGATGAGACCGGGGGCTGGATTTTCATTGAGGAGGCGGATAGGAGGCGGTACTACAATTTTCGGGGTTGTAGTCCCGCCTTCATCGAGTTGAAGCCAACCCACGCGATTTTGACTTGATTGACCTTGTTGAGCCCACCCAGCGGGCTCAGCAGGCCAATTAAGGGCCACCCGGCAACAGGTGACGTCACAGATTGATATTTCATCTGTCAAGGCCTTTTGACAGATGAAATATCAGCGTTTGACAGTTGTTTGAAGCTGTCAAACACTGACAATCTGTTCTCTAAGTTAATTCCTTCCTCTCAGGATGATTTAGAGATCTCTCTGGAACAGAAAGCTGAATGCTGCAATTTTTGACAGATCGCGGCTATTCTGCTTTCTGTGCCGATAAGATGAGGGTCTCCCGAGACCTGAAGGAAGGAAGGCTGTAAAGGTAAGTAAAACTTCTTTAAACACTTTAAACACACCAAACACATTTACCTCTGCACTCATGCACCTATCACTCACCTGAACACCGGACATCTCGACCCCTCCAAGCCCTTCAGCCCGACAGCCCGCCTCGCTAACTTGGCATGGTTTGGAGCTGTCGGGAATCCCACAGTTCAAGAATGAAAATTGGGATTAGGCTAAAAACTGCCTGTTAATAGGCAGTTAATTGGCACTAATCCCCTTCCCGCCTCGGGGAGGCGGGTCCCAGTGTGGGTTGGGTACCCGCATCCTTTGAAACTGGCATGGAGGCGGGTTGGGGGCGGGATGGTTTCGTGCCCCCCGACTTTGGGATTTTAACCCACCACACGCCTCCAATCCCACCTCCATGGCCCAATGAAATTCCTGCCCCTTCTGTTCAGGACTCATCAAACCTTTCTACTTTGTAGAAATCAGATGACTGTTGGTTCGGAGGATCCAACAGCTAGTCTGTGAAACCTACAATGAAGATGTCGGGACTCCGGATCCAGAGCGGCTGAAGGCTGTAGGCAGAAACAAAGGTAAGTGAACATTTTCTAACACTTTACACTCACCTCACATACTTACCACTGCACACTTGCACCCATCACTCACCTCTACATTGCACTTTCAGACCCCTCCAACCCCTACAGACCTCCTACTTGACTCCGCCACTCCGGCGGGATTCTCCAAGGCCGGGAAGCCTGCACTTGAAAAGTTAAAATGGGACTAATCCTTTTTTCTGCCTGTTAACTACCTGTTAACAGGCAGTTAAACAGATTTAATTCCTTTCCCACCTTGAAGAGATGGGACCCGGGTTAGCATGGCTTCCTGTCTCCTGGCAAAAGTGCACGGAGGCGGGATGAGGGCAGGTTAGCCAGCCGCCCCCTCTTTCTGCAACATTGCCGGCAGTCCTGCCTCCATACCCGCCTCCTCAGGGCTGGCAAAATCCAGCCCATAATCTCCCTTAGAGAGTCTTCCTGCAATACAGTTTCTTTAACAGTGCCACTCCCTTCGGCCTCATCTCCACTGCTGACCCTTGCTCTCCATTTCTTCTCTCTCTGGGATAATGGCACATCTGCACCTATCTTACTCCCTTCTGGCACATTTGTCACTCTGCTCCCGTCTTGCTGTCCCTTTAAGGCTCCTGCCTCTTGCACCCTCTCCTTGTCTTGCCCCCTCCTGCTTCCTAAGATGTCCGACTCCCCGTCTTTCTCCTTACCCCTTACCCCTCACCCCGCTCCCGCCTCCTCTCCCCCTGCGGAAACCAGATTTTTTAGCGAGAGCCGAGCCGTATTATAGCTCAACTCTGCCCTCAACCCGTGCTGACAGCTGCTCTCTTTGTCCTTTTCCACTGTACTTGGTGTGTTTTCCACCACCTCCATCCTGTTCTCTGCTCCTCAATTTTCTGCCTCTTCTGCGCTCTTTTCTTCTTCCAATCACCAGCTGTGTCTTCCGCCTGCTCCGCTCCTCCAGCCACTCCAATCACACCTCCTGCTCCTTCTCCTACTCCCATCTCCTCATCACTCAAGGGGCTTCCTTCTGCCTCACATTCACTGGGGCCTTTGTGACAAACCCCACAGCTCTCTGCCTTGCAGCTCCGAGCGATATATCTAGACTCGCCACAGTTATAACTGTACATGTCTGGACAGTTTATTACAAGATGGTCGTGTCCAAGACAATAATAACAAACCTTCACCTGGTTATCATGCAGTACCCAGAAGTACTGCACTCCTTCCATTGTCTTGAATTTCATGCTATACGGCAATGACTTCAGCCATTCTGGGAACCACACCTTTACGTAACGGGTTCCATCTGCTATCTGCTTTCCTGGATAGTATCTCCTTTTTATTGCCAAACAAATTTTAATGTCCCACAACTCTGACTTATTTATTAGCACATCGTCCTCAATATAAGCTGGCAGGTTTAAGAATGAGACCACCACCTCTTCGGAATATAGCAGAGATATCTCCAAGAATTTATCTCCAAACTTCAAACTCAGTAAAAGTCTTTCCACCTCCTCTCGGCCACTGACCATCATCTCAAACCCAACATTCAGCTTTGGTCGGCAGGCAAAGCAGCTTCCCTCACCACAGTCCTCATGTACCGCCTGGGAAATATCCTAAGCTCATATCCCTTTATCCTCACACTGAACCACCACCATGTTTTCTTTTCCTAACTTCCTGGAGTCCTGGCCCAAAAGTTTGGGCCTATATTTCTCCCTTCCCCGAACATTATCTCCCCTGATTAAATTCTTCTTGGAAACATTGTCCTCTGAGGGGCCTGGCACTCTGGGCCCCTCAGCAGCCATCTGGCTGCTGCTTAAGGACCAAAAAGGCCCTAAATCCTGAAAAAAAAACTACCACCAACTTTTTACAAACTCACTCCAACTCCCTGCAGTGATCAAGCACCCATCAGCACCTGCTCACTCCTAGCCCCTGCCACCTAGAGAGTGCTACTCACTGAACCACAGCTGACATGGAAAAGTAGTTGTGTCAAATCCATGATAAAGTAGAAAGGAGGTGATCTGTGATATATGACTCATGTTTCTGAAGTTAGCACTTTATGACATCCATTCCATTTAAGAATGACTAACTATTCAGTTTTCAGTTCATACAGAAGTCAATAATTCCTAATATGGAGAGTAGTTAGGTTCTGTAAAGTGTTAGTGTTTCTGGAATTAATGAATGACATGAATGATTTCTGTGTGCAGAAGTACATTAAGACAAAGTTGACTTGTCAGCTGTAACTTCATTAATTTCTGTGTGTGGGCTGGCACTTGAGGGTTGCCATGGCATGGAACAGCTAAGGGTTGACATGGCATGGAACAGCTGAGGGTTGCCATGGAATGGAACAGCTGATGGTTGCCATGGCAAGGAACAGCTGAGGGTTGACATGGCATTGAAAAGCTGAGGGTTGTCATGAAGGGTTGAGGGCTGACATAGCAGAAGAAAACTAAGGACTAGAATGGCATGGGGGAGCTGTACAACAGTAGCAGTGACAGGTGAAGACCACTTGCAGAGGTCAAGTGTAAACAGGCAGTGGAAGTTGAGTGAAGCCTGTGAGTGATGACTAAAAGTGTTGTAATGAGCAATACTGACAGTTCTTCAACAGCTTCTGTCAACTTCAGTACAGTATTGTCATTCACAGTTGATGGTGTTAAGTTAGAAGTGACAGAAGACAGTAAGACTCAGAAAGTTTGACTTTCCTTTGTAAATTAAAGGTGAGTCTGACTAAATGATAATATAATCTTCTAATTGTTTCTATGTTGAGAAAACCATTATTTCAATTTAAAAAAATCAACAAGTGCCCTGCAGTCATCAACTAGTAGTTAATAAGCCCTCACTAAGTAATTTTTCTCCTCATTCATTATTTACTTATCAGCATGAAGATCAGTTATAGGCAATAATAATGCAGTTTTAAGAGAATTTCTGAAAACAAACAGATTCCCTCACCAGTTTACACACACCATTTTTAAAACAGGCCTAAGTGTTCTTCCCCTCTCTACACAAAATATATATATAATTTAAATCATCCTATTTGTTCCTTTTATCATCTAAAAAATATATAATAAACTATCCCTTGACCACCCTCCTTACCCCATTCACTACCCCACAGCCCAACCCACAGTATACATAGTTGGTAAAACCAGCCATTAGTGCTGGAAGTGCACTGAGAGGAGGGACAAGAGGAGTCTAGAGTTTTAGTCGCTGGACGCAGGAGGAGTAGGATTCAGGTTAAAGGCATGCCTGGTACTAATATGCTGACATAAAAGGCCCAAAATGCCATAACACAGCTAACTTAATTGTAATGTGCATTATTGTCCATACCTGTGTGTGTGTCCTAAATGTCTCTATGCCTTTAAGAAGAACATAAAAATATAAGAATTAGGCACAGGAGTTGCCCAATCGGCCCTTTGAGCCTGTTCCGCCATTTAATAAGATCATGGCTGATTTTTTACCTCAACTCCATCTTCCCGCACTATCCCTATATCCATTGATTCCCTTAGTATCCAAAAATCTATTGATCTCTGTCTTGAATATACTCAAAGAGTGAGCATCCACAGCCCTCTGGGGTAGAGAATTCCAATGATTCACCACCCTCTGAGTGAAGAAACTTCTGCTCATCTCAGTCCTAAATGGCCGACCCCTTATTCTGAGACGGTGACCCCTGGTTCTAGACTCCTCAGCCAGGGGAAACATCCTCCCTGCATCTACCCTGTCAATCCCTTTAAGAATTTTATATGTTTCAATGAGGTCACCTCTCATTCTTCTAAACTCTAGAGAATATAGGCCTAGTCTACTCAATCTCTCCTCATAGGACACTCCCTCCATCCCAGGAACCAGTCTGGTGAACCTTTGTTGCAGTCCTTCTATGGCAAGTATATCCTTCCTTAGGTAAGGAATGTATGCAAAAAAAAACACATATAAGGAAATTTTGGGCACGAGTTATAATCTTCCAAAGTTTGATGTATTTTGGACTGGAATCAAAGGATTGGAAGGTAATAAATGTTGTTGCATTATTCAAAAAAGAAAGGAAAGTATAAACTAAGTAACAAGCCAATGACGTTATTGTCTGTATTGGGAAAAATCTGTTATTTAGGCCAGAGTTATTGGGCATTTGGGAAAATAAATGGTGATTAGGGAGATTAGGCATGTTTTTGTAAAAGGTAGCTCATATCTAAATAAATTAATAGAGTCCTGACAAATTGTGAAGGATCAATCCATGGATTTCAGAAGGCATTTCATTAAGTTCAATGCAGGACATCACTAGGTAGGCTGAAGTGCATGAATTGGAGTGAACTTTATGGCGTGGGTAGGAAATTACATAAGAACATAAGAACATAAGAAATAGGAGCAGGAGTAGTCCAATCGGCCCCTCGAGCCTGCTCCGCCATTCAATAAGATCATGGCTGATCTGATCCTAACCGCCAATCCACTATCACAGAACCATCTCCTGAATCTAACAGAATTAGACACACGAAATAGGAGCAGGATCAGGCTACACGGCCCCTGGGCCCGCTCCGCTACCCACAGGGCCATGACCGATCCGAACCTAGACTCATGTCCAAATTCCTGCCCACTCCCCGTAACCCTTAATTCCCTTTACTTCTAGGAAACTGTCTATTTCTGTTTTAAATTTATGTAATGATGTAGCTTCTACAGCTCTTTGGGGCAGCATATTCCATGGACCTACCACCCTCTGAGTGAAGTAGTTCCTCCTCATCTCAGTTTTGAAAGAGCAGCCCCTTATTCTAAGACTATGCCCCCTAGTTCTAGTTTCACCCATCATCGGGAACATCTTCCCTGCATCCACCCGATCCAACCACTTCACAATCTTATATGTTTCAATAAGATCGCCTCTCATTCTTCTGAACTCCAATGAGTAGAGTCCCAATCTACTCAACCTCTCCTCATATGTCCATCCCCTCATCCCCGGGATTAACCGAGTAAACCTTCTTTGTACTGATTCGAGAGCAAGTATGTCCTTTCTTAAGTATGGACACCAAAACTGTATGCAGTATTCCAGGTGCGGTCACCAATACCTTGTACAACTGAAGCAATACCTCCATATTTTTATATTCTATCCCCCTAGCAATGAAAGCCAACATTCCATTGGCCTTCTTAATCACTTGCTGCACCTGCATACTAACCTTTTGAGTTTCGTGCACCAGGTCCCCCAGATCCCTTTGTACTTCAGTACTTTCCAGTTTCTTGCCATTAAGATAATAACTTGCTCTACGATTTTTCCTGCCAAAGTGCATAACCTCACACTTTCCAGTATTGTATTCCATCTGCCAAATCTCTGCCCACTTACTTAGCCTGTCTATGTCCCCTTGCAGGTTTTTTATGTCCTCCTCACTCACTACTTTCCCTCCCATCTTAGTATCATCTGCAAACTTTGATATGTTACACTCGGTCCCCTCCTCCAAATCGTTAATATAGATTGTAAAGAGTTGGGGACCCAGCACTGACCCCTGCAGAACACCACTAGTTACTGATTGCCAGTCTGAGAATGAACCATTTATCCCAACTCTCTGCCTTCTGTTAGATAGCCAATCCTCTATCCATGCCAGAATATTACCCCCAATCCCGTGATTTTTTATCTTAAGCAATAATCTTTTGTGTGGCACCTTATCAAATGCCTTTTCGAAGTCTAAATACACTACGTCCACTGGTTCCCCTTTATCCACCCTATATGTTACTTCCTCAAAGAACTCCAGTAAATTTGTCAAACATGACTTCCCCTTCATAAAACCATGCTGACTTTGTCCTATTAAATTATGATTATCCAAATGTCCTGTTACTGTCTCCTTAATAATGGACTCCAAAATTTTACCTACCACAGATGTTAGGCTAACTGGTCTATAGTTTCCAGCCTTCTGTCTACTGCCCTTTTTAAGTAAGGGTGTTACATTCGCAGTTTTCCAGTCTGCCGGGACCTTTGCCGAGTCCAGTGAGTTTTGGAAAATTATTACCAATGCATCCACAATCCCTACCGCCACTTCCCTCAAGACCCTAGGATGTAAGCCATCAGGTCCAGGTGATTTATCCGCCTTGAATCACAGAATCACAGAAACCCCACAGCGCAGATAGAGGCCATTTCGGCCCATCGAGCCTGCACCGACACATATCCCACCCGATCCCCATAACCCCTACACCAACACATATCCCACCCTATCCCCGTAACCCCACCTATTTAATCCCCCTAACACTAAGGGTCAATTTATCATAGCCAATCAACCTAACCTGCACATCTTTGGACTGTGGGAGGAAACCGGAGCACCCGGAGGAAACCCACGCAAACACGGGGAGAATGTGCAAACTCCACACAGACAGTCGCCCGAGGCCGGATTCGAACCCGGGTCCCTGGCGCTGTGAGGCAACAGTGCTAACCACTGTTTTACCGAGTACCACTTCCTTAGTGATTTTGATCGTGTTTAGCTCCTCCCCCCTTTAGCCCCCTGTTTGTCCAGTGTTGGGATATTCTTAGTGTCTTCTACTGTAAAGACTGATATAAAATATTCATTCAGTGTTTTTGCCATCTCCATATTTCCCACCATTAATTTCCCAGTCTCATCCTCTAAGGGACCAACATTTACTTTAGCCACTCTTTTTCTTTTTATATAACTATAAAAACTCTTACTATCTGTTTTTATATTTTTTGCTAATTTACTTTCATAATCTATCTTCCCTTTCTTAATCAATCTTTTTGTTATATTTTGCTGTCTTTTAAAGTTTTCCCAATCCTCTATCCTCCCCCTAGATTTGGCTACCTTATATGCCCTTGTTTTTAGTCGAATACTATCCTTAATTTCTTTACTTAGCCATGGATGGCTGTCTTTTCTTTTACACCCTTTTCTTCTCAGTGGAATATATTTTTTTTGGAAGTTGTAAAATAACTCCTTAAATGTACACCACTGATCATGTATCGTCTTACCCTTTAATCTATTTTCCCAATCCACTCTACTCAATTCCGCTCTCATACCTTCATAGTCTCCTTTATTCAAGCTTAGCACGCTTGTTTGAGATCCAACCTTCTCACCCTCTAATCGAATATGGAATTCAACCATGTTATGGTCACTCATTCCAAGGGGATCCTTTACTAGGACATTTTTAATTAATCCTGTCTCGTTACACAGGACCAGATCTAAGGTTGCTTGCCCCCTGGTCGGTTCAGTTACATACTGCTCAAGAAACCCATCCCTAATACACTCAATGAACTCATCCTCAAGGCAGCCCTGCCCAATTTGATTTGTCCAATTAATATGACAGTTAAAATCCCCCATAATTATAGATGTTCCCTTATTACAAGCCTCAACTATTTCCTGATTGATCCTCCGTCCAACAGAGTTGCCACTGTTCGGAGGCCTATAGACTACGCCCACTAGTGTTTTTTCCCCCTTATTATTCCTTACCTCCACCCAAACTGTTTCATTATCCTGATCTTTTGACCCAATATCATTTCTCTGTATTACAGTGATTCCTTCCTTTATTAACATAGCCACCCCACCTCCCCTTCCTTCCTGCCTGTCCTTCCTGATCGTTAAATAACCTGGTATGTTTAATTCCCAGGCATTGTCACCCTGCAGCCATGTTTCTGTAATGGCCACAAGATCATACCCATATGTAGTTATTTGTGCCATTAACTCGTCTATTTTGTTACGAATGCTACTTGCATTCAGATAGAGAACTTTCAAATATGTTTTGTGACACTTAGTTCCTGCTTTTGCCCTTTTTATTACTTTACCTTTTACTCCATACCTTCTGCCCTTCCTGACATGCTCTGGTTTTCAATTTCCCCACTGCTACCTAAGTCTATGACCTTCTCTGTTGTCATTTTTATTATTTGCTCTCTAGGAACCTCCCCCCCACTAGTTAGTTTAAAGCCCTCTCTACAGCCCTAGTTATATGATCCGCCAGGACTCTAGTCCCAGCACTGGCCAAGTGAAGCCCGTCCCAATGGAACAGCTCCCTCCTGCCCCAGTACTGGTGCCAGTGTCCCAGGAAGCAAATCCCATTTCTCCCACACCAGTCTTTGAGCCTCTCTAATTTTATTTCTCCTAGCCAAATTCGCTCGTGGCTCAGGTAATAATCCAGAGATTATTACCCTTGTGGTTCTGCTTTTTAATTTGACCCCTAGCTGCTCAAACTCCCTCAGCAGAACCTCCTTCCTTGTCCTATCTATTTTGTTGGTACCAACATTGACCACGACAACTGGATCCTCCCCCTCCCACTCCAAGTTTCTCTCCAGTCCAGAGGAGATGTCCTTAACCCTGGCACCAGGCAGGCAACACAGCCTTCGGGAGGTCAAAGCCTGAGTTGGGATGAAAGGAATATTGTCAGATTGTCACACCCCAGGTTTTCACTCTGCAGCAATATAAGAGGTGGCTATGTAGTTACAGGGACAGAAAAGCCCTGGAGATTGGCATCTTGCTTGGTTTTGGCAGAGTCCAAGGCTTACATATGAAAATTAGCGGGGTCAAGATTGGGGGGGAGAGAAAATTACGACAAGACCTTTTCCCTTCATGGGAGGAAGTAATTACTGCCACTTCCTGGGGCCTACTGTCACCTTCCTCATGGCAGACCTGGAAGTGGACATATTTGGGGCAGACAGGAGCAGAATCTACCAGGTCCCAGGCCCTGCCTCCTTGCCACCATTTGCATACAATAGATGCTGATCATGGAGAAGAAGCCCAACTGAAGCACAAGTTGGTTCAGGTGATCAAAATAATGAAGGGAAGGAATAGGGTAGTTAAGGAATCCAGAACAAGGGATATAAAAGGTAATTTTACAAAATCACATCTGGCAAGGCGCTTCACCAATTGGGAGCACACTTTGGGAATTCAAGTGTGCACCCCCTTCAATTCGCTGCCAGTTAAAAGTGAATCCAAAAAATATAAATCGCATAAAGATTTGTGAGAGCATGGAATGCACTGCAATTTAAGGTCTTAGATACAAAATTAATTGAGGTGTATATGTATGTGGGAAATAAAGGTTGTGAGGAATATGGAAATAGGAAAGGGAATTGGGATTAAAAAGGTAACAATAGCCATGGCTGACAAAATTACCAAACAGGCTTGATGTACTAAATGTTCCTACGTGAAGAGCTGTGGTTTTACAGAAAGGACTCAATGTCCAAGATTTATTTATAACTTAATGAAAATGGGTGCTAACATATGAATGAGAACAAAACTCCATCCTGGGTCATAATCATAAACACTTGTTGGCCCGTATATCAGACACACAGCCAATTTCTTGATAATGCAATCCTGGAGCGTTAACGATGATAATTTATTTCTAGTCTCTCACTACCAACAGATTGGCAACTGGGAAGAAATTTTGTGGTGGTCAACGAAAGAGATATAAAGATTGCTTAAAAGCTAGCATTAAACTGTAAGACGTTTCCTTTTGTGTTTAAGATTCTGACCCGAGAATTATAAGTGAGTAATTGATACAAACACGGATTCCAACTTAACTCAACTTTATTGAGATGTCAGAGATCAAAGGGTACAATACAATGTCAAAATTAAGCTTGTTGCAATACAATGCCCATCACCACTAACATATGTTGCAGATAGGAGATATATACGATCACCCACTGATGGTCAGTTCGTGTTGATTGTAGGTTCTTTTGGCCGACCGACCAAGTCAAACCCCACTTTCGACTGCAGACCTATCCTCGTAGGCGAGATGGTTGGCCAAACCACCTCCTTTCAAATGCAGTCCCTTCTTTCGACTGCAGCGAAGATATCTTTTTGGTCGTTGTCTTTTATTCTTCTCAGTAAATCAGCCTGGGTGCTGTAAAGTGGCATTCCCTTCTCTCTCTGGTATGTGGGAGGAGTTGGTCGAGTTGGCATTCTTCCATTGTGTCCTGAGTCCACTGGCTATTGTCAGTTATTAACGTCTTTATCTCCTTTTCAGACTGAGGCCACTTAAACAATGCCTGAGAGGGTTGCAAAGTTTTCAGAGGTGATCAGCAACACAATATGCATTGTGCAAAGGTCGTTGACTTGTGTTCTGTCTTGCAGGCCTCCTTTCAGGATGTCTTGATTGTAGCTTTGTAACACCTCATTGTGTACTTCCTTATCTGTAAATAGCTTGCAGCCGCAAAAGTTTGATTGTTGATTACGGAATTTGCCCAGCAACATGGTCTTCGGTCAAGCATAATGACAGCCAATCTTAATCAGCAAAACACATTTTGCTACAATACAGTGTCAAAATGATGTCTATAAGTGGGAACAACATGCTCAAGAACGTGCTCGCCACCCATGAAGGCATCTCCTACTATGAGGCCCGTCGGATTGCTGATGCTGAATGTAAACACCAGCTGAGGAAGTCTGGTTTGAAAAATCAAGATTCCAACCTGGTGTATCCAGGATCCATTGTTCCATCTGCAGTTGCTCATTCCCAGCAAAATTAGGTCTCAGCAGTCAGCAAAGAACTCACTGCAAAAAATGAGATGAAATTCTGGCTGCCTTCTTCGATATCACAGGATGAACAGTGATGGCTAAATTATTACCAGCAACAATTTCTAACTGCATTCTTATCTTTTGCTCGTGACCATCATTACTGTGTTAATAATATGGGTGATATACATTAGCACCAGTGTCCTGCTCTACGTCGGAAACACCTCAATGGAAAGGAAAACTGGGTGGGGCAAATAATGGGTGGCTGATCCACTACCGCCAGTTGTCCACTCATGCCAAAGTTGCAAATTATCCCTACGATATGCAATGAAAAAGTTTTAGATAAGGGGCTTGAAATTCTTGGAGGCCTGATCCAGACCTGGCCGTGTCCCAAATCTTGGGGTTGAGGTCATTTGCATTAAGGGAGTGGGCACCTTTTTCAGTTGTGGTGCTCTCTGAGCATGTGTCCGTGGGAGGGTCAGGAATTTCAGAGAGACGCCTTACCGATCCATCAGGGACATGGGCAATTCCAGCTGTGGATCATAGAATTTAAAGAAAGGATCTGTTATGTAGCAGGTCACTTTGCTAATGGCAATCAATTGTTCCATGATTTTATTACTGTTAGGAAGCTAGCATCGTGGTCCAGTGTGGGGTCAGCAGGGGCGTGGGGGGGGATGTCAGCCCTCCCTAGCCCAATCATTTTGAGGTCAGTTAATGTAGCTTTGGAGGGCCACGTCCATTTTGCTCCCAGGAACCCCTGTCCCCATGTCTTCAACCTCCAGGTTCGGACTGCAAACCTGTGCAGTTCCTGGCTTGGCCTTCCGAATAGTATGTCGGCATTCCCCAGTTCGCAGCTCAGCCCCGTTCCTGCTAAGCCAACCATATCTTAAGTTAGAAACCCCCCTCCGCTACCTGTTAGCTAAACCAAGCTTCGCCACTGTCGTGGCCTACACTTCCACCAGCAGAACGCATCATGCAGCAATTCTTTGCAGTCAAGGCAAAGGAGGTGAAACGGGCAGAATTTCTGCTGCGTGAAGTCACCACGCCAGTCCCATGTCATCTCCTGATGCCATCATGTAAAGGGGAGGTAGGGCAGATAGAAGAAGTACCCAACCCCCACATTGGAATTTCTCATCTGGCAAAAAAAATGTTCCAGAGGCATAGTGGAGCTGGGTTCCTGCGGCCCCTCACCTCTCACACGTCCCACACCCCTGAAGCACCCTCCAAAGCCTAGGAGTCGCAGGCCAAATCTATTTAGAAAGCTGAAGGGTCTTCAGCTCCCATATAGTAAGGGTGTAGAAGGTTCATACTTCAGTGTTGTACTTGAGATTTTGGGATGCACCTTAGCAAGAAAAATCATAACCAGTGATTAGAAATAATGGGAAACAAAAATAATCAGTACGATTTGGTTTAACATAAACTATTTGCATGTTTGATTTTCATACATATACTGTTAACTATAAATAATTTATATGCAATCACTGTAAAAATACCTTAACCAGCAATTTATTTGAATTTGGTCTTTAAAGCAGAGTTGTCCAGTAGAAATTGTTAACTAGCCACGGGTGTGGCTACAGCGACATGGATTTTGCCACATGCCCTAATTTTAGTAGAAAATGCCTTACACACACTGACACAATGCAGGTAAATGTACTTCATATGTGTATAGTTACTTAACAAATATTCAGTAACCAAGGAAGTAAAGCAGTCGCAACAATTAAAAAACACTCACACCCACTGCTTTTTGTTTTACTGATTTGCCAACAAATGCACAAAAAGGTTAAAGTTCACATGCATACGCCATGCAAGTATGAGTATTGTGATCACATAAAGAAAAAGAAAGACTTGCATTTAAATAGCGCCTTTCGCAATTACCGGACGTCTCATAGCGCTTTGCAGCCAATGAAGTACTTTTGAAGTGGAGTCACTGTTGTAATGTGGGAAACAGCTAATCTGTGCACAGCAAACTCCCACAAACAGCAATGTGATAATGACCAGATAATCTGGTTATTTTTTGTTATGTTGATTGAGGGATAAATATTGGCCAGGAAACAAGGGATAATTTCCCTGCTCTTCTTCGAAATAGTGCCATGGGATCTTTTACATCCACCTGAGAGAGCAGCCGGGGCCTCGGTTTAACATCTCATCTGAAAGACGGCACCTCCGACAGTGCAGCACTCCCTCAGTACTGCACTGGAGTGTCAGCCCAGATTTATGTGCTTAAGTGTCTGGAGTGGAACTTGAACTCACAAACTTCTGACTCAGAGGTGAGAGTGCTACCCACTGAACCACGCTGACACATGCCCAACAACGGTGTCTATTACTCATTATTTATTTACTAATCATCAATACAATTAGCTATATTTCTGGATTCCCAATTTGTCACATGTGGCTAAAGTATTAGGCAGCACTGATTTAAAGTATGAGGCAAACTGGTTGGATCTCACTGGTCCCTTTAAGGATCATCTGCTTTGATATTGTATTATTAATATATTCCCTCTGATGTTCTGCCACTAACTAAAGATGATGGACTGATTTGTGATATTTTTAACAACATAACAGTCTCAGTACTCCAATATAGTGTGAAGTACTTTGAGCTGCTTTGGTGCATTAGCATTTATTATTTTATTTATTAATAAGGATTTTTTCTTTAAGTTAAATGATACTGATGTCAAGAAAATTAATTTTAATATAGAAAGTAGAGAATTTTGATTATTGTAATAATTTATATATAATGATGCCCAAATTTCAATATATGGATTGAATTTCTTCAGTTGTTCCACTGCATTCCTGCTGTAACTTCAGTTGGAGTCTGGTGAAATAACTCGAAGAAGGCTAGCACCTGGGTATGCCGAGTCCTGCTGAGGCTTCTGAGGTGCAGAGCCTCCGTGGAACTTTACAAGGCCAGCTGTGTCAGAGGAGGTGGGTTCAGGGCAGAGCCTGAAGGAGGGGACTCCCTACACTGGAACTTCTCACTTCCCTGGACTATAAAGGACCCAGTGTAAAACTGAATCAAATGTGACATATCAGCCTTCGGAAGGGCAAAAATGAATCCTACTAGGGGTGTCCAGTCAGGGAAGTCTCTTGGATCCCTTATTTTTTAATTTTAATATCAGTTCCCTTTATTTTATTCGTTCCAGAGATGTGGGTGTTGCTGACAATGCCAGCATTTATTGCCCATCCCTAATTGCCCTTGAGATGGTGGTGGTGAGCCACCTTCTTGAACCGCTGCAGTCCATGTGGGGGGCAGCACGGTGGCATAGTGGTTAGCACTGTTGCCTCACAGCGCCAGGGACCCGGGTTCGAATCCGGCCTCGGGTGACTGTCTGTGTGGCGTTTGCACATTCTCCCCGTGTTTGCGTGGGTTTCCTCTGGGTGCTCCGGTTTCCTCCCACAGTCCAAAGATGTGTGGGTTAGGTTGATTGGCTATGATAAATTGACCCTTAGTGTTAGGGGGTTTATATACGTGCGTTGGTGTAGGGGTTACGGGGATCGGGTGGGATATGTGTCGGTGCAGGCTCGATGGGCCGAAATGGCCTCTATTTGCACTGTGGGGTTTCTGTGATTCTGTGATGTGGTGAAGGTACTCCCATAGTACCATAGTTAGGGAGGGAGTTCCAGAATTTATGACCCAGTGACGATGAAGGAACGGCGATATATTTCCAAGTCACAATGGTGTGTGACTTGGCGAGGAACTTGCAAATGATGGTGTTCCTATGCGCCTGCTGCCCTTGTTCTTCTAGGTGGTGGAGGTCACGGGTTTGGGAGGTGCTGTCAAAGAAGCCTTGGCGAGTTGCTGCAGTGCATCTTGTAGTTGGTGCACAGTGCAGCCACGGTGCACCAGTGGTGGAGGGCGTGAATGTTGAAGGTGATGGATGGGGTGCCAATCAAGCAGTCTAATTTGTCCTGGATGGTGTCGAGATTCATGAGTGTTGTTGTAGCTGCACTCATCCAGGCAAGTGGAGACTATTTCATCACACTCCTTACTTGTGCCTTGTAGATGGTGGAAAGGCTTTGGGGAGTCAGGAGGTGAGACACTCGCCACAGAATATCCAGCCTCTGACCTGCTCTTGGAGCCACAGTATTTATGCAGCTGTTCCAGTTAAGTTTCTGGTCAATGGTGACCCCCCCCCAGGATGTTGACGGTGGGGGATTCAGCGATGGTAATGCCGTTGAATGCCATGGGGCGGTGGTTAGAGTCTCGCTTGTTGGAGATTGTCATTGTCTGGCACTTGTGGCATCCCTTCTATGTGGTGCCATAGAATGCACAGAATTCGAACTCAGACAGTCTCTTTCCTCATTTTAATTTGAGTACTTTTTTGGAACAATTTGAATTTTGAGAGGTAACAATTGCTCTTTAAGGGAAACCCAAAAGAAAGGTAGAAGCAGGAAGGGGAGAGGTGGAGGAAAATTGGTTAAAGGTGAGGGGGGTTTCTGGTCTCTCACCCTTCTGCTCTGGGGGCGGGGGGAGATAGATGGAGGAATAATACTGAAATTGATGGCAACAGAGGAAGTGGGGGTGGCAGGGGGGAGAAACAAAGGGTTTAGCAGGTAGTTCCAAGGGGAACAAATGGGGTACTGATGGGAGTTATAGGAAGGGGGATAGGTAGTGGAAAGTTGAAGGGGTAGGAGGTATGATGAGAGTGATGGAGTGGGGGGGGAACATGAGAGATTGGGCGAGGAGATGAGGAGGGAGCTACTGAGGACTACATTTCCCACAGCCCACAACCCAAATGCAGCCTGTAACCCACAGCCATTGGTGGCTCTTTACACCATGCCATACCACCCACCACCCCCCAACCAAAAGGAAAGAAGAAAAGAAGAAATAGAGACAGAAAAGCAAAATTAAGTTATGCAGAGAAAAGCAAAAGAGAAGAGAAAGAAACCAAGAAAAGTTGCAACAGGAAAACAGCAGAGACAGTTAAGGGAGAGACATTCTTCTCTGAATTACCAAGTGCATTGCGACAGGAGATGAAAAGTGTTAATTAAGGTCACAACATGCTAGCCCTGAAATTCCATGAGGCTATCATGAGTTTCCCACTGCAAATTCAGCAGGAGACCCTGAAACATGGTGTTAAGAGCTGAAAACAGATTTGTCTTGAATGGAGTTGAGCTGCTTGAGAGTTGTTGCAGCTGTACTTATTCAGGTAGTCTTTGAAGAGGCATCCAAGGCCCTATACAATTGCAAAAAAGACTTATTTACACTTATACTCCAATCCGTCTTTGAAGAGGCTTGTAATTTCAGGCTAGCAGCGGCCCTGATGTAGACCATTAAAGGGGAAAGGGATGCAATTGGGAGGGGGTTGACCAGAACTGGGACAGCGATTGGCAAAGTGAGGACAATCAGTGGGGGGGGGGGTGCAGCGCACTGGGAGAGGGTCGCTCAAGAGACTGGGAGAGGGGTGATCAGGCAACCGGGACAAGGGACGATTGGGCAGGGGACGGGGGGGACGGGGGGACCATGTTATCGGAGGCAATAATCAGGAGGGGGTGGCTGCAAGCTGCCCATGATTTTAATGTGGAGCTGAGAGGAGCAGGAGTGCTCCCCCAGCTTCAGAATCAGGTAATTATTTTTTACAAATTTGGTGGTGGCCTGCAGCAGCCCCTTTAAGGTTCGTCTGTAGACCTGGTTTCCTTGATCACAGCCGGCCTGCCCCAGCTATGTTCAGGGGAACCCAATTTTGCAGAGGGGGCCTTAAACAGGCTTTAGGCTATTTATTTACATCTGGAAAGGGCTAACTCTTGTTTCAGGCGTGAACGTTGGACGCCTTTTTTTTGCCAATACCAATGTACTGGCCGCGCTAGACGTGTTCCTATCTAGTTATCCAGCAAGTTAAACACTTATTCAAAAATAATTCTTCGTGAAGCCGGTTGCTGTTTTGAAGCTTTACTTGAACAAATTTGTGAAACTGTAAACAAAGACAAAGTATGTTTTGTACATAACTGAGTACTATACATTCGATATTACATAAGATATAAACATATTTACAACAGTAGAATAGACTAATTGTATAACTAACTAACATTTGGACTAACTTCTATAACTATCAAATATTAACCTTTTATAAACATAGTGTTATCAAAATATTACTCTGACAACATTGCTATTATGCTAAGGAACAAAGATACTCACAGATATTGTGCTTGGCCTAACATATGAAATCAGATTACATTGGATTGTAAAACCCTTATGGAATCCTCCATTACTGCCAGGTTCTTCCTGGAATTCTACTTCCTGTGTTACACAGGAAGAAAGGAACAAAGGTCAAATGACCTCACACAGGAAGAAAGATCAGATGACCTTTCCAGCATACAAACTGTTAACACAATAACCACCACCAGAGGGTGCTATCTGCACACATAAAATGTTCACTGCATGTAAAAAGTCCATTGGTGCAGAACACTCCCCGTCTGGGGTCGTTAACGACTCCACATAGTCCGAACTCTACTTGTCACTGGAGTCCTCTGGCGACAAAAGAAGAGCCACCTCAGAGACGGGCCAAGAGAAGACCTTCGCTGTTCCTTCTTTGATGACTCTCAAGTCCACCTTTCTCACTCTCCCATCCTGGCTGGGATGGGAGTTCATGATGATAGCCATAGGCCACTCATTCCTTTTTACCTGATTGTCCCTCATCAAGACAACATCTCCTTCTTTGAGATCCGGCCTCTTGTCCTGCCACTTGCGTCGGCTCTGTAGTGTGTTGAGGTACTCCCTTCGCCACCTGTTCCAAAATGTGTCTGCCAGACTCTGGACTCGTTTCCATTCTTCCTTGAAGAGTTCTCTTTCCCCAAACTCTCCTGGAGGACAAGGGGGAACACCTGCCTTCTGGGTCAAAAGCATGGCCGGAGTGAAGATGAGGGGCGATTCTGGGTCTGAAGATACAGGAATGAGGGGCCTTGCATTCGTCACGGCGGTGACCTCAGCCATCAGTGTGGTCAAGACCTCATGTGTGAGGCACGACGATCTACCTTGGAGAAGCATGCAGTCGAGGATACGGCGGGCAATGCCGATTTTACGCTCCCATGTGCCGCCCATGTGGGATGAGTGAGGTGGGTTGAATACCCAGGTGCATTTCTGCTCTTGGAGGTACTTCTCCACCCTCTGAGAGCTGGAACTAGATCCATCCATCTTCAGCTCTCTGCAAGCGCCAACAAAGTTTGTGCTGCAATCTGAGCGTATTTGCTTTGCCGGGCCTCTAATTGAGAAAAACCTTCTCAGAGCGTTTATGAAGCTGGAGGCGCTCATTTTTTCTATGACTTCGATGTGTACAGCTCTTGTGGACATACATGAGAACATCACTGCCCACCTCTTGCTGTTGGCGTGCCCTCCTCTAGTGCGGCGTGCGACCACGTCCCATGGTCCGAAGACATCTACGCCTACGTAGGTGAAAGGTGGTGCTACTTGTAGCCGCTCGGCTGGCAGATCTGCCATCTGTTGGTGCTCCGTCTTCCCACGGAGTTTCTTGCAGGTGACACATTTGAAAAGCATGCCGCTGATACATCTCTTAGCTCCAACCAACCAGAGGCCGTCTGCTCTGATGGCACCTTCGGTGAAATGTCTGCCCTGGTGCTTCATGGCCTCATGATGGTAACGCACAAGCAGAATGGCCATATGATGACGACCTGGAATGAGGATGGGGTTGGTTGTATTCGTTCCTAGTTGAGACTGCGATATACGTCCCCCAACTCTGAGAAGGCCGTCGGTGTCGACGATGGGATGCAGCTTCCGTAGACTGCTGTGAGGGGGTAGGTTGTGTTCTGCTGCTATGCACTTCAACTCTTCTGAATAACACTCGTGTTGGACACTCTTTATCACAAGGATTGTGGCTCTCTTGAGCTCCTCTTCAGAGGGACTCTTCCGACAGATGTGCCATCCATGGCAGTTACTCCCTTACGTAGGCTGGGAGAAGGTATGAGCTATATGGGTTAGGCGTGCTATCGTCTTTATGAGAGTGTTCCATTTGGAGAAACGCTCAAAGCATTTGGTGCTCATCAGGTCCTTACAGATTTGAGTAACGTTCGCTGTTACTTGTGGGCGTATCTCGCAGTCAGAAACAGGGTTGAGTAGGTCGAATGACTCGTTGATTTCAGACAAATGTGGGAACGGATCCTGAAGAAAAGCAAGTCCTGACAGCCAAGTCGTGCTACTGAGTAGGGATGCTGTTACAGATCTAGACCCATGGTCAGCTGGGTTCAGGTCTGTAGGGACGTACTTCCACTGGTCGGGGGACGTGGACTGTCGAAAACGTTGGACTCTATTGTTCACGTATACGTAGAACCGTCTACTTTGGTTATGGATGTATCCTAGCACCACTTTGCTGTCTATATAATATGTGATGCTGTCGAACTTCAGATCAATCTCGTCTTCTATGAACTCTGCAATCTCAACTGCTAATACTGCTGTGCACAGTTCCAATCTGGGTATGGTGAGGTCTGGCTGGGGCGCCAACTTGGCCTTACCAAAGACAAAGCCGATTTTGCTTTGTCCATCTTGAGTGGTGACCTTCAGATAAGCCACACTTGCAATGGCCTTAGTGGATGCGTCTGCAAAGACACAAAGCTCTTTGAATTGGGCATTTAAGGGAGAGAAAGACGAATAGCAGCGAGGTATTCGGATCTCCTGTAAGTCTTGGAGTGAGTCTCTCCATCTGTCCCACTCTGCTTCCATCTCTTCAGGGAGAGGTGAATCCCACTCTTCAGCGCGTGTGGAGAGTTCCCTGAGGAGCAGCCTGCCTTGTATGGTGACAGGTGACAAAGCCGAGAGGGCCGTATAGGCTGTTGACTGTAGAGAGCACTCCTCTACGTGTGAAGGGTTTCTTGGCGTCTAGGACTTGGAACGTGAATGTGTCTGTTGCTATGTTCCACAACACCCCTAGGCTACAAACCCAATTGGATTCCTGCCAAACTATAGAACATCCGATCATATCTTCACCCTACAGACCCTAATTGACAAACACGTTCACCATAACAAAAGCAAAATCTACGCATGTTTTGTAGATTTCCAGAAGGCTTTCGACTCCATCTGGCATGACGGTTTATTCCTGAAACTTATCGAAAGTGGGGTAGGAGGGAAAACATATGATGTAATTAAATCAATGTATACAAACAACAAATGTGCAGTTAAAATTGGAGACAAACAAACAAAATACTTCCCACAGGGGCGGGGGGTGACGCAGGGTTCGCCAATCTCACCGACACTCTTTAATATTTACATAAATGGATTGGCAAAACTACTTGAACAATCTACAGCACCCGGCCTCACCCTATATGAATCCAAGGTTAAATTCCTCCTCTATGCAGACGACCTGGTTCTGCTGTCACCTACTAAAGAGGGGCTACAGCAAAACCTGGACCTGCTGGAGTCGTACTGCCAGACTTGGGCCCTGACAATAAATCCCCAAAAAACCAAAGTCCTTGTGTTCCAGCAAAGATCCAAACATCAGGGACCCAAAATAAATTTCACAGTAGGAACAACCAAAATTGAACAAACCACTAACTACACATACTTGGGCTTAAAAATCAGTTCTACGGGAAACTTCAAACTGGCTGTGAATGAACTGAAAGAGAAAGCAAGAAGGGCTTTCTATGCCATCAAAAAATCAATCCAAATAGAAATCCCAATTAGCATTTGGCTCAAAATTTTCAAATCAGTAATTGAACCAATTGCACTCTATGGCAGTGAGGTATGGGGACCGCTAACTCAACAAGAATTTGCAAAATGGGACAAACACCCAATTGAGATCCTACATGCAGAATTCTGTAAAAGTATCCTCCGGACTCAAAGGAAAACAGTAAACAATGCATGCAGGGCGGAACTAGGCCAATATCCATTAATAATCACTATCCAAAAAAGAGCCACCAAATTTTGGAATCACCTACAAATGAGCAATCCCCAATGCTATCACTACGACGCCCTGAAATGCCAAGAGCTGACCATAAAGAAGAATACCCTCAGTCAACTAGTCCTGGGACTCAGTGAAGTAACTACTAACAATACTAACAATAACCAGCCCCAGGACAGTGACAGGGTAACACAAAGAATTCGACCCAACACAATCGTCGCTAAGCAAAAGGGAAAATATCTGACATATTGGGCAGAAACAACAAAAACCCAAAGCAAACTCAATTGCTACTTGGCCCTAAACAGACAATACAACATAGCTGATTACCTGACCATGGTAAAGGATAACAAACTGAGAAGAACCTTGACAAGGTACAGACTTAGCGAACATAGCCTAGCGATCGAAAAAGGCAGACACAGGCAGACCAGGCTGCCAAGAGAGGACAGGATATGCTCTCACTGCAGTCAGGGAGTGGTGGAGACAGAGATGCACTTCCTCACAGCTTGTGGAAAATATCAGGGCATCAGGGAGAATTTCTACCAAAAATTCTCACAAATATGCCCTGATTTCAGAAATCTGAATGACAACCAAAAACTCCCATTCCTACTGGGAGAGGAGAGAAGCTGTATAACACTGGCGGCACACTATGTTACAGCTTGCCATGAACAGAGGGACAACCAGTAAACTAAGAAAAGAATATATATAAACAATGCGAATGTATATTTATACACTCAGGGATATACCTGTTTATACACTGTATGAATAGAACTGCGTTTATGTTCTAAACCATAAATGTATTTTGATGCTTTGGCAACATAAGATGTAACTTATCATGCCAATAAAGCGATTTGAATTGTGAATTGTGAATTGGGTGGTCATCAGTGAAGAGGTCTAGGTCCTTGACGTCCTTAGCACGATCTTCAGGGGGGAATGCCTCCATCACTGCTGGTCTGTTAGATGCTATCTTATGCAGCCTGAGGTTGGATAGTGCAAGTAGTTCCTGGGCTCGTCCGAGGGTACTGATGGCCTCTGCTTCAGTCGGGAATGACTTCAGTGCATCGTCGACGTAGAACTCTCGTTCGATGAACCCTCTCACATCACTGCCAAAGTCGTCGTCTTCTTCCTTGGCAGCCCTCCTTAGTCCGTATATGGTGACAGCAGGGGATGGGCTATTCCCAAAGACATGGACACGCATTCTGTAGTCCACAATGTCTCTATTGGGGTCATTGTCCCGATACCACAGAAAGCGGAGGAAGTCTCTGTGGTCTTCTCTCACCACGAAGCAATGAAACATATGTTGGATATCGGCAGTGATGGTGACGGGCTCTTTCCTTAATCTCATGAGCACTCCCAAGAGGCTATTGTTAAGATTGGGCCCTGTGAGGAGTACGTCGTTGAGAGAGACGCCCTGATATGGTGCACTGGAGTCAAACACCACGCGGATCTGTTCCGGCTTTTTGGGGTGGTAGACTCCAAAGGAAGGGAGGTACCAACACTCTTGGCCTTCCTGGAGTGGAGGAGCTATCTCTGCATGATCGTTGACAAGCATTTTCTTGACAAATTCTAGGAAGTGTGCTTTCATCTCTGGCTTCTTCTCTAGTGTGCGACGGAGTGAGTTAAGACGATTATAGGCATACCCCCTATTGTTCGGCAGCCGTCGTCTGGGGTTCCGGAAGGGTAAGGGTGCAACCTAGCTGTTAGAGCTGTCACGAGAGATCTCATTGTCCATAATCTGGAGGAACCTCATGTCGTCGATCGATGGAGCAAGTTTGTGGTCGTTGGCGGTGCGACAGAAGACTGACTGACCCGGGTTCTCTCCAGTGAGCATCATCTGTGTGCTGTCTGCGGAGATCAGCACTGGGGTTTTCTGAGGCTGAGCCGTATGACTGAACTTCTCTGTCACTCGGATCTGACTACTGCATGGGGTAAGGTAGCTTGGACGACCATTCGCCAAGATGGAAGTCTTGAGTGTGCTCACCTGAGATGGCTTGTGAGCGCCCTTGAGGCACACATCTCCAACAACAACCCAGCCGAGGTCTAGCCTTTGGGCGAAAGGGGCGTCATGTGGACCGTTGATCTGCTCCCTTATCTTATGTACCCTCAGGATGTCTCTTCCCAACAACAGAAGTATGCTTGCATCTGGATCAAGAGGTGGGATCTCATCTGCAATGCGTCTCAGATGACGGTGATGACGAGCTGCATTCGGAGTGGGAATCTCAGAACGGTTGTCGGGGACTTGATTACATTCGATGAGTGTAGGAAGGGGGAGACTAACATTCCCGTCGGCTGACTCAACAACGTAACCGCAGGCCCTCCTGCCGGCTGTTTCTGAAAGTCCAGCACACGTCTTCAGCGTGTAAAGCGACGGACTTCCTTTGACCTTGAAGATGTTGAAGAACTCGGATCTTGCTAGAGAACAATAGCTTTGTTCATCTAGTATGGCATACATCTTTTCAGATTCCTGGCGACATCCTGCAGGGTACACATTAACAAGGCATATCTTGGAGCACGCTCTTGCGCTCACTCCTTCTCCACACACCTCGGTGCACCTGGATGTAATCTCCGTACCAGCAGCTCCCTCTCTCTCCCCGCCGTGCTCTGATGCGGGAGGAGGCGTCTCTGACTTCCAAGGAGCTGGGCCTGGGTGTAGTGCTGAAACGTGCCGATCACTTTCGCCTTCATTGCATTTTGCATCCACCTTGCAGTTCTTGGCGAGATGGCTCGTGGACGAGCAGCACCTGAAACATATAGAGTTCTCTGTAAGATATTGTTTCCGATCTTCCAGGGACATCTCCCTGAAGCCTCTGCACTTCTTTAAAGGATGGGGCTTGTTGTGGATAGGGCATTGTTTGCTCATATCCTCAGCTTTCTTCTGAATCTTTGTGTGCTCAGTTGAGGACACTTGCATTCTGTGGACAGATATTGGTGTCTTTCCATGTCTGTCGAACTTGTCTCTTCTGGCAAGTGCTGGGTGGGAGGAGAAGAAGTTGAAGCTGGGGTCGTTCCTGGCTTTGGCTTCTTTACGAATGAATTTAACGAACGCAGAGAATGGTGGGAACGCCACGTTGTGCTTTAGCTTGAACTTTGATCCAAACGTTATCCACTTCTCCTGCAGGTTAAATGGAAGCTTCTCAATGATGGGACTTACCCCTCTGGAAGTGTCTAAGTACGATAGACCGGGTAGGTAGCCGTCCTGCTTTGCGGCTTCGAGTTCCGACAGCAGATCTCCAAGGTCGCGGAGCTTCTGGGGTTCCTAACTCGTCAACCTCGGAAAGTTCTCCAACCTGTCAAAGAGAGCCCTTTCAATGGCTTCGGGCGAGCCGTAGCTTTCTTCCAGCCTCGCCCAAGCCTTCTTCAACCCCTCTGGCAGCTGCCCCACATTGGCCGCTTTTATCCTGCAGGCCTGTCCGGCGGACTCTGGGCCGAGCCATTTGATAAGGAGGCCGAGCGCTTCTCCTGCCGACAGGTCTAAGCCCGATATGGCATCGTGGAAGCAGGACTTCCAAGCCCGATAATTCTCCGGCCTGTCATCAAACTTGATTAACCCCAAAGTCACCAGCTGGGTGCGTGCAAGGTATTTGGCGAGGTCGTAGGTGCTGGGACCTGTGCCAGGGTTGCCTTGGCTGGGGGCTCTGTTGGGGGTCTCAAGGAACCGAGAGGGCATTTGCCTCTGACTTTCTCTATTCGACGTCCTATTCCTTTGCACCGTGTCTTCCGTTCTGCTGGGGGAGACTCTGCGGCTTGAGGCACGCCGTCTGCTTTGACCTTGGTTGGCAACTTGTGGCATGTTATACGAAGTGCTTGCTTCTGTAGGGATGTGCGGGCCTCCATCCCTTTCTCCTGTAAACCGTATGTCGGCATGGTCGCTCACGTAATCTATGGTGTGCTGTCGTGGACTCTGCCATGGAACGGGAATTAAAGGTTTGTAAGCTGTCTCGGGAACAGCTCCCTCCAAAATTGCCTCGAATACTTGTGTCTCGGCTAATACAGCATCTATCTCTTTTTGTTGCTGCAGAGCGTCTAATGTGGCTTGGAGACGGGCCTGTTCAGCTTGTCATTCAGCTTGGAGACGGGCCTGTTCGTCTTGGGATCGGGCATGTTCGACTTGTGATTCAGCTTGGAGACGGGCCTGTCTTACTTTTATTTCTATTTCACTGTCCGCATGTGCAGCTCTGGCTTGAGCTGCTACTAGCTTAGCCCGCGCTTTGGCGATGGCTATGCTTACTCTAGAACCACCCGATGATCGTGAACCAACTTGCGATCTGTAGTAACCGGAGCTTATAGACCGATTGTCACGTTCTACAGTTTCGTTTGCCTGTTTAAGGTCTTCTACTTGCTGCAAAGCATTTTTGTTATTATCTTCTGACATGTTGATGTGAGGTAGATGTGCTCTATGAGGTTAAGGCTTACTCTGGGTTCCTCCTGCTCCGCTCTTCACAGCTAGCCGTATTGCTATCTTTTCACTGATATCTTTTCACTGTACTGGCCGCGCTAGACGTGTTCCTATCTAGTTATCCAGTAAGTTAAACACTTATTCAAAAATAATTCTTCGTGAAGCCGGTTGCTGTTTTGAAGCTTTACTTGAACAAATTTGTGAAACTGTAAACAAAGACAAAGTATGTTTTGTACATAACTGAGTACTATACATTCGATATTTCATCAGATATAAACATATTTACAACAGTAGAATAGACTAATTGTATAACTAACTAACATTTGGACTAACTTCTATAACTATCAAATATTAACCTTTGAAAACATAGTGTTATCAAAATATTACTCTGACAACGTTGCTGTTATGCTAAGGAACAAAGATACTCACAGATATTGTGCTTGGCCTAACATATGAAATCAGATTACATTGGATTGTAAAACCCTTATGGAATCCTCCATTACTGCCAGGTTCTTCCTGGAATTCTACTTCCTGTGTTACACAGGAAGAAAGGAACAAAGGTCAAATGACCTCACACAGGAAGAAAGATCAGATGACCTTTCAAGCATACAAACTGTTAACACAATAACCACCACCAGAGGGTGCTATCAGCACACATAAAATGTTCACTGCATGTAAAAAGTCCATTGGTCCAGAACAACCAATATGGCGAGCAGCGCACTTCTGGCGCGCAATAAGCATGTATTTCCTGCCCACCATATCGGAGGCTTAGGTGCCCATTTAGCGTCCATTAATCAGGCACAGCATCATCGAATTTCTAGGCCAAAACACAGAAGCCGCTTTCCAATGTTCTAAGGGCAAACTTGGTAGATAAAAAAGATGGTTAAAAATTCATCATTCTGTGAAAGTGTAAATAATGTGCAGCACAATTTTACATGGCACCCCCCAGGGATAGAATTCTGTTGAGGTGCACTCCAGGCTGTCAGCAATTTTAGTATTTTAAGTCACCAGTGAACTGATTGCCATTTTTGTTCAAGTGGCAAAAAATCTTTGCTGTAGTCAATTTTTTTTTTTTTTTCATTTAAATAATATGAAGAAAAATTTCCATCCTGAGACTTTGATTGCACTCATGGTTCTCATGGCTAATAGCTCATTCATCTAAATGACTCTGATCTCATGGGAAACCTGGATTTTCTAATAATTATACCAAACCATAATTAATGTAGCTCACTTGGTTTTTCAAAGTTTGAAGTCTCCAAGTATCCCCTCGTGTTTGAAGTGTACGCTTTTGCTTTTTTATTTCTTCAATACATTCTCAAATCAACACTTCACATCGACACATCAGGGTAGCACAGTGACAAATTCTGCCAGTTCATTTCCAGCAGAAGTGAAAAATGGTTTGCTTTCTTTCATTTCTTACAAATTTTATTCTAACTCAATAAAGCAGAAAGAAACCTTGGAAGTTTTGTCAATCACTGAGCACAAACACAGTCAGCAGCACGACCCAAAAAGTCTAAGGAGTAGAAAAGTCTTTAAATACATGGCTTAGAAATTAGATCTCTTTGTGGCTGTGGGTGTAAATCGAGCACAACTATGATCCATATTGAGGACCAGCATCCTGTGCCCAAAGGACACCTGAAAGATGTTTTACCCAACCTTGGGTTGGGCCATTTTTCTGGTATCTGGGGCAGCCGCCTTTAATAAGAACATAATAGGAGCAGGAGTAGGCCATACAGCCCCTCAAGCCTCCGCCATTCAATAAGATCATGGCTGATGATCGACCAGAACTCCACTTTCCCGCCCGATCTCCATATCCCTTGATTCCCCTAGAGTCCAAAAATCTATCTATCTCAGCCTTGAATATGCTCAAAGACTCAGCATTCACAGCCCTCTGGGTCAGAGAATTCCAAAAATTCACAACCCTCTGAGTGAAGAAATTCCTCCTCATCTCAGTCTTAAATGACCTTATCCTGAGACTATGCCCCCTAGGACAGAGATGAGGAGGAATTTCTTCACCCAGAGAGTGGTGAACTCGTGGAATTCTTTGAGGCCAATTTATTAAATATATTCAAGAAGGAGTTAGCTATATTTCTTAAGGCTAAAGGGATCAAGGGATATGGGGAGAAAGCAGGGACAGGGCACTGAATTTGGATGTTCAACCATGATCTCATTAAATGGCGGAGCTGGATCGAGGGGCCGAATGGCCTACTCCTGCTCCTATCTTCTATGTTTCTAGTTCTCGACACTCCAGCCAGGGAAAACAGCCTCTCAGCAGCTACTCTGTCAATCCGCTTCAGAATCTTACATGTTTCAATGAGATCACCTCTCACTCTTCTAAACTCCAGAAGGTACAGGCCCATTCTACACGATCTCTCATCATAGGCTAACGCTCTCTCATCCCAGGGATCAATCTAGTGAACCTTTGTTGCACCGCCTCCAAGACAAGTAAATCCTTCCTTCGATAAGGAGACCAAAACTGTGCACAGTACTCCAGGTGTGGTCTCACCAAGGCCCTGTACAATTGTAGCAAGACTTCCTTACTCTAATACTCCAAGCCCCTTGCAATAAAGACCAACCTGTCATTTGCCTTCCTTATTGCTTGCTGTACCTGCATGCTAGCTTTCTGTGTTGCTTGCACGAGGACACCCAAATCTCTCTGAACACCAACAATTGAAAGTTCCTCACTATTTGAAAAATATTCAGTTTTTCTATTCTTCCTACCAAAGTGAATAACCTCACATTTCCCTACATTATACTCCATCTGCCACTTTACTGCCCACTCATTTAGTCTATCTATATCCCTTTGCAGACTCAAACTAGCATTAATCCCCTTGCATGTGCTAATGATTGGCCAAACACCTGCTTAAGGACCACTCTGGGAAATTGGGCTGCCCTGAGCGAGGGTCTGCTCCACTCAGGTTGTGCTGGCATGGAAGCGACCCAGCAAGTGGCTATCAGAAGAAAGGCCAATAACAATATTTTTTTCTAAACTTTCGATCCGGAACCCGGTGGAGCAGGAGTGCTCCTCATGGCTCTACAGCCTTCCTGAGGACCTCTGCCAGCCATGGTCACCATCCTCCGCACTGCAGCCCCATCCCCCCCCACCCCGGGTCCTTGCCTAGGGCTGCTGTCGGTGAGGCAGGTGAAATTGGAGGCACAATATGCGCCAGCAGCTCACCCAGATTATTTAGATAAGACCCTAGGCCCAATTTTAGGCTGGCCACATGCCTCCCGGTTTGGGCACACATCGTGACCGCGTTACTGCCTCTGCATTCCAAACTGGGTGCCAACAAATTTCTACTTAGCCAGCTTTCTCTAATATAGCTGTGCTTCTAATTTCACTACCTTTGAATGGCATCAAAAGCCCCTTGAATGTCTTGGCTTTTTGTACGTGCAATCTATACCTCTGCCTTCTTATACAAACCTGGAACTAAACATGATGGAATTGTAACATTGCCAAAGGTTAATTTTCTTGGCGTCACTTTTGACTCCTTATTCAAGCGATTATGCCACTCCAAGCATGACACTAACCAAGGGATCAGCTCACGATACCTACTGATCATAGAACAGTGATCGTTAATAACATCTTAGAACCGATCACTTGTTATTGCTTGTAACTGTTCTCTAGGCAAGTTGAAGCCGACATGACAACATCTTGGAGTTTCGACCTGAAAGCCTCCATTTTAGCATTGCGAGCATTCATCCATCTTTTGGATGAGACGTTAAACTGAGGCCCTGTCTGCCCTCTGAGATGGTCATAAAAGATCCCATGGCACTATTTTGAAGAAGAGCATTGGAGTTCTGCTCGGTGTCCTAGCCAATATTTATCCCTCAACCAACATCACTAGAACAGGTTATCTGATCATTGTCACATTGCTGTTTGTGGGATCTTGCTGTGTGAAAATTGGTTGCCTCGTTTCCTACATTACAACAGTGACTACACTTCAAAAGTACTTCATTGGCTGTAAAGCGCTTTGGGGCATCCTGAGGTTGTGAAAGGTGCTATAGAAATGCAAGTTCATTCTTTCTTTTGTCAGAATGCCTGTGACCTGTGCAATTGAGAACTCTATGCTACTGATGTTGTAAAGTGATGTGTCATGTGATGTTGCTTCAATGGCAGTTTGTAGTGAAAACAACTGCTGTTCCAATTACATCAGTCTTTGGAAGATGGCAGGAATTATCAGGATGTTGGATTCCTTCACATTACACAACCCTCCACACTACCCAGGCCACCTTCCTATGGTGGATGCAAGGAAGTAAGGGAATGCTTAATACATTTCTGCTGCTGTCTCATGTCTATTTATGTCCTTCACTGCTACTTTGAAGTAGTATTTATGTGATTTTCCTTAAGTTATCCACCCACCTCCAGTCTGAGTTTCAAAGTAGACCCACAAAGGTCTGTATTGCTATACAACTCAGTATGGGCACTCAGCATGCTGGACTTCTGCCCTTTGCGAACTGGCTCTTGATTAACCACTGCTGCTCTTCCTCACCCTACGCTTTCTCATCAACATTGTTATCTGCTTTGCTGAATCTGTGTCTATCTGTGCTTGTGCTTGCTTCAGTGAGAAAGGTGGCATTTATACTGGTTTTAAGTCTGGTTTTAAGTGGCTCGTTCACTGTTTGAGAAGTATTAATACATCATTATTGCAGGCGTGTTGTGACAGGCTTTTAAAATTTTTTGCCGTTAACAAAATTGCAATCTCAGAATTCACAGTTGGCAAGCTGTTCCCACCATTTTGTACCTGGTTTTTGCTAAAAAAGAATGTCATGCCCATGTATGGAATTCCATAAGCTGAGAACTTGCCAGTTACTCGCAGATCACAATCAAAATATTTGTTTCTCTTTTGCACCATTCCTAGTTTGAGACACAGTGTTGTGAAATCTGTGGTGCTCTCTTCAATGTGCACATCACACAAGGCATATATTCATTGTAACTGGGCAGGAACAAGCTTACATTTCACTGAGAAAACCGGGAGCCCCCACCCTCGGTCCTGCTCCCTCCGTTTGTGACAGGCAGAGACTCCACCCCAACCCCCGTTCCAAACATGGCCACTGGAAACTCCTATGGCATATCTAGGTCCCAGCATAATTCCAGCTATTCTACCAATGGGAATCTGTCAGAATGGCTGTGTAAATTCAGGGTCCATTCATTTTAACAGACAGAAAATCATGGGCCTGTTAGTCAGAAACGTACCGAATTCTTGACGTGCACTCTTTTACCCGTGAAGCTTTGCACTGGCAGCACCAAGGACAAAAACTTTCCAATTAATATGTCTCTCTTTACCAGAAGAAAAAAAAATGAAGGTGTGATATTTGTGTTCCCAACCCTTAGCCATGCTTACTACATAGACAGATGGTGACATCCACAATGAGATTTGTGATCAACCTGGGAGCATATCATTCCAAAAATCAGATTAAAAGTTGAGTGCTTAAGATTTACATTGACTTCCCAGGAAATTTCAGAGAAAAAATATTGCAGTGATTCTATCACAAATTGCCTACAGGGGAATAATCAACAAAAAAACACAGATGTCCTGTTTGATATCAAGTTGCAACACAGCACGTTAGTTACAAGCGTATTAATATTCCCACTATCAGACCCACTAAATCAAAAGTCAGAGGCTGACCTCACTCCAAATTTTAAATTTGTATTTAAAACTCAAAATTATTGGATCTCTAAATCCAAACGTTGAATTGAGATTTCTTAAGAATTCTGGGCAATTGGTTTTACTGACTTCATTTGGGGAGGGAGAACATTTTAGGTGCAAGAGTAATTGTAACAAACCCATATGTCTCACAAATGGCTCCTCGCATTTTCTGTGAATAGTGACTTGGAAAAATTGTATTAGTGTAGTTTTCCATTGGCTAATAAATGCTCCAGCAACTGTGGTGCAGTAAATAATAGTTAACTATAAGCTCAAATGTTATACATGCCAGCTTACAAAACTCAGAAGAACAGTTTCAGCTGAATACTCCAAAAGCAATGCACGACTGAAAAACAGTCCTGATTAATGATCTATGACCAAGGCCACTGAATAAGTAAATTTTATTTATTACTTTGCACTTCAGGATTTGTATTCATTTTTTGGGGATCAGGTTCTGCATCTCAGTTTGTTTTTCTATGAAAACTAAAACTCAATGATCTCATAGATGACATACAAACAGCATGCGCAGGGTGAACAGGAAGGGGAGCTTTTGAATCAGGACAAGCAGCAGCTGGAGAAAGCAGGACCCAACTGATAGCTCAGTAGTATCAATGAATAAAAACAGGCACACCAAAAAAAGCCGCTTTGCATCGGCCTGTTCTCTGCGTACAGTCTCACAAAATTTCCTATTGTCAAAGGCTTACTGACAAATTTCCTTCAAGGAAAGACCAGGACATGCTAATTAGTTGAACGCAGAAATACATGTAGGTTCAGCTTTGTACTAGTTGGGTGTTGTGCAGCAGTTCTTCACCCATCTTACATTGGAGAGGAAGAGGTGGGGGTGGGGGGGGAAGTTTGTGTTCTGGGCTATATATTCTTTCTATATCTCATGTAGGAGACCACTTTTATCAGTTCCACTGATCTGTATGGCTTCATGCTGTACTGAGGCCAGGAGAGAGAGATATTTTCTCTGCAGCCTGTCAATTAGGTCTATAATACTCCATCTCGCCTGTGGTATCAGTCACATTACCTGTCACCGACATTATATGAGAGGCAGAAGTGATAACTGAAGTTCAAAGTGATCTTAGCTGGTCAAATTCTGAAAAATCCAAATTGACCCAAATTGGCCAGATTCAATAAACTTTGCAGCTCATCCTTATCCAGTGATACAATTTAATACAATGGGATCAGAAAATAATACATAGATTGCACTACCTGGAATTACACTGACTATACTGGCAAAAGAAAAACAGGATTCCTAATCTAAACTCTATGAAATGTCAACAGAAAACAAAACAACTTGACAGAGTAAAGATACATTTTAGGAAAAATCACTATTATAAAAACAAGAATGACAATTTCTTTCGTCTCAGAGCTTCCTTAGTTAAAAAAAGACTACTGTTCAAAAATCCATTATTCCCAAGACAAGAAAGCTGAATTGAAGAAAGATATGAAAAACCTGGTTCATTTTTACAATCATCTTTGCATCTGACAGTTGCACTTCCTCACACACTGATTTTATCCCTTTGAGGATTCAGACAGCAATATTTTATAGCAGTAAAATATAACAAGGTTATAGCTTTATCTGACTCTCCTCAATGAATAATGGGAACACACAAGTGCCCTCCATTAGTACTCCCCCTCCTCTATGGCGTTCAGTATTAAAAATTTGCCTGAGATTGTTTTTTGCAAGATGTGATACAATATTTTTTAAATGTCTGTGAATAAAAGCTGAGGAGAAAACATTGGTTTGGATTTTCCAACATCTTGCAACTGTGCAATTTAAAAAAAAATTGCACCTGGCTTGAATTTTTGACAAATCTTCAAACATTTGTCAAAATTGGTTTTGAAGTAGTCTAGCAAACCTTTGCGACTGGATTGGTGTGACAGTGTTGTATTTCTCTTTGTCCTTTCAAATGTTTTTTCAGCTGCTCTGGTTATTAACGGCATTTCTTTAACGTTTTTGCTATCATCAAATTAAACAGGACATAGTACAGGTAATGGCTAAATGCAGTTGTATTAACAAGAAACTTGTTTTGGAAATGACAAAGGCTGCCAAGGCATTTAGAAGGAATCACTCAGCAACCGTCTGCCAGCTTATTTTCAGTATGTTGAAGGCAAAGCCCAAATGGCATAGTCTGATACTTATAACAATATTAATCTATAGTTTACCATGCATTTGTTGGGAATTGGGCATCTGAGGTTTATTTGCAGGACTGTAATTCTTGCCAGCACTGCTCCCTTCAGTCTCAGCAACACAGTGCAACAATCCTGCTTCTCGATTCTTTCAAAAATAGAGATAATGAGGTAGATCATAGAATCATCGGATCATACAGCACAGAAGGAGGTCATTTGGCTCATCGTGCCAGTGCCATCTCTTTGAAAGCACTATCCAATTAGTCCCACTCCCCCGCTCTTTCCCCATAGCTCTACAAATTTTTCCATTTCAATTACATATTCAATTCACTTTTGAATGTTACTATTGAATCTGCATCCACCACCCTTTTCAGGCAGTGCATTCCAACTCCTAACAATTCACTGTGAAAAGAAATGACTCCTTAACTTCCCCTTTTTTTTGTGCCAATTATCGTAAATCTGTGTCCTCTGGTTATGTACTGGCCATGCTAGACGTGCTCCTATCTAGTTATCCAGCAAGTTAAACACTTATTCAAAATAATTCTTCGCAAAGCCGTTTGCTGTTTGAAGCCTTTACTTGAACAATTTTTGTGAAACTGTAAACAAAGACAAAGTATGTTTTGTACATAAACTGAGTACTATACATTCGATATTACATAAGATATAAACATATTTACAACAGTAGAATAGACTAATTGTATAACTAACTAACATTTGGACTCACTTCTGTAACTATCAAATATTAACCTTTTATAAACATAGTGTTATCAAAATACTACTCTGACAACGTTGCTATTATGCTAAGAAACAAAGATACTCACAGATATTGCACTTGGCCTAACATATGAAATCAGATTACATTGGATTGTGAAACCCTTATGGAATCCTCCATTACTGCCAGGTTCTTCCTGGAATTCTACTTCCTGGGATTCTACTTCCTGGGTTGCACAGGAAGAAAGGTACGAAGGTCAAATGACCTCTCACAGGAAGAAAGGAACAAAGGTCAAATGACCTCTGTTTCATACAAACACACTGCTAACACAATAACCACCACCAGAGGGTGGTATCTGCACACATAAAATAGTCCATCGGTCCAGAACAGGTTACCAACCCTCCTGCCAGTGGAAACAGTTTCTCTTGATCTGCTCAATCAAAACCTTTTATAATTTTGAACATTGCTGCGGATCTGGAGTCACACATAGGCCAGACCGGGTAAGGATGGCAGATTTCCTTCCCTGAAGGACATTAGTGAACCAGATGGGTTTTTACGACAATCCGGTAGTTTCATGGTTACCAATTACTGATACTAGTTTAATCAAAACTCTTCATAATTAAATCTCCCCTTAACCTTCTCTACGCTAAGTAAAACAACCCAAGCTTCTCCAGTTTCTCCACATAACTGAAGTCCCTCATCCCTGGTACCATTCCAGTAAATCTCTTTTGAAAATTATGTTTTTATGGGATGTGAGCGTCGCTGGCAAGGCCAGCAGTTATTGCCCATCTTCTGCACCCTCGTCAAGGCCTTGACACCCTTCCAAAAGTGCGGTGCCCAGAAGTAGACACAATACTCCAGCTGAGCCCTAACCAGTGATTTATAAAGGTTTAGCAAAACTTCCTTGCTTTTATACTCGATGGGGGAGAAAATGGCACCCCCCTGAAAATGGGCATGGAGATCGCGGTATGCGATTAACCCGTGCCCGTTCATTGCATTGCAGGCAGCATGGTAAATTGGTGCTGCCTATTGTTTTATATGATTATTGCATGCAGCCAGCACTTTCATTGGCTGCACGCATCAGCAGGAGGCCCAATATTGTGAGCGGCTAGCCATACTTGAAGGCAGCCTGCACCTCTTCAAGGGATATGGGTGCCGCTGGCAAGATCAGCATTTATTTCCTATCCCTAATTGTCCTTGAGAAGGTGGTGGCAAGCCACCTTCTTGAAAAGAACTGAGTGGCAGAGGGCAGTTAAGAGTCAACCACATTGCTGTGGGTCTGGAGTATTATATAGGCCAGACCAGGTAAGGACGGCAGATTTCCTTCCCTAAAGGACATTAATGAACCAGATGGGGTTTTAGGACAATCTGGTAGTTTCATGGTCACCATTACTGATACTAACTTTTTTTTATTCCAGATTTATTTAATTGAATTTAAATTCCCCATTTACTATGGTGGGACATGGGATCATTATTCCAGGCCTCTGAATTACTAGTCCAGTAACACAACCACTATGCGACCATATTCCCTTATGTGGCTGCAAGAAGTGGTGGGAGTCATTTGAAAACTGAATATGCACTGATATTTTGAGCAATGGCTGAACATGTGAGAGAGCGAGCACCAGCATTTTTAAACATTTCACTGGTGGTCTTGGTGGAAGAGGTGGAGAGATATCCTGTATCCACAGGGGGGCAGGAGGCCCTCCAGACAGATGCTCAGGAGGCAGTGGGAAGAAGTAGTGGCGGAGGTCAATGCCAGTAGTGTTGCTCCAAGAATATGGATGCAGTGTGGGAAGAATTTCAACAATCTCACATGAGTTGTCAAGGTGAGTAAGTTAATCTTCAAATGCCATATCCTACCAACTGCACCACTAGCCTCAGCCACTGCTCAATTCATTACACCCTTTCCCATCACTCACCTACCAACAATCTCTATCAATCGGTACTCAACCCTAAAATTCATAAGCTTTACCTCTCCCTTATACATCTAGCACTACTGCAAGCCTCACACCCACAACTCACAGCTCGCACACACTGGCAGCTATTCACCCATGACTGCAACATCACCCAAACATATTACATGACACTCACTGACACATGTCCCTTTTTCTTGCAGGAGAAGGTGGTGCATAACAGCAGGCAGCAGCAAAGAACTGGAGGAGGACAAGCGCGCCTGCATGTTTTAACCTCCATGCAGGAGATAATGCTGGCCATCATGGGAAGGGGCATCGCTGAGGCTGTGGCCACTGGTGGAGCCGAAGCGATCGATGATGAGGGTATCTGCATACCTAATCCTCCTTCTCTCATCCCACTTCTCCCCTATCCAGCAATCTCTTCTGACTTAGAAGCTGCAGATGGTGTAAGCATGCACTTCTTACTTTCTCCTCTCCCCTCACCACTACCCAAACCTTGTCACTTTTTCATTTCAGGTAGCCAAGAACTGGATCCTTCCCAGTCAGTGGAGAAGAGGGAGAAGAGAGTGATGATGAAGAGACGCCGTCATTCGATCTTACACTCGCAGCCACCAGCCCAGAGACTGACACTGCATATATTTAGAGGCTAGGATAGAAGAGGGATCTGCACGTGGTGAGGCACTGGGCACAAATGCACAGGAGACAGGGGGGGTGGGGGGGGCACGAAAGATAACGTAGGTGCCAGTGTGCCGGAGGTTGAGGTCGCACACTAGTTCTGTTGCAGAGGACTCTGATGATGACTTCGATGGGCCAGGCTACAGAAGAAGGCTGATGGATGTACATAACCAAATGCTTGGTACACTGGGAAGCCTGCCAGAAAGCTCAATGTCAAGGAGCATGGAGGAGCCCAGCGCTAACTTGGCGCAAGGTGTTGCACAGAGCTGGGAGCCCATCCTTTCCAACATGGAACTGGTGGCCAACTCCATCAAAGCACACCTGTGGAACCCACCATGATGCAGCGTCTGATGGCCGATGTCTCAGCTGCCATTGCAGCACAAGCAACAGCCACCCAACATTTGCGTGCTGCAGTAAAAGCTCAGACTATTGCCATCATGACTCTGGATACCACTGTTCAAGGGGAACTCACAGCAGTCTATCAATTATTTCTCCAATAGATTACCAAGATTGCTTAGGCGCCGCCCCGGGAGAGTGGCAGTGGCTCCATGGAGTACAAACCTGCTGTCTATCCCAGGATGACAGCATTCCTGCTCCCACCCCCTGCCACTCCACAGGTGCCTTTGCCTGTCAGCCAGCTGGCCCAGACTGCTGCAGCCCAGGCCGAAATGGTGCAGTCTGAAGCTGAGGTTGCTCGAGTTGGCCCTCCAAGGCCATCTGCAGTCTCCTCAATTAACGATCAGCAGCCTTCCACCACTTATGCTGGGTTTTTGCCCCATATCCCTTAATACCTTTGGTTAACAAAAAGCTATCAATCTCAGATTTAAAATTAACAATTGACCTAGCAACAATTGCCGTTTGCGGAAGAGAGTTCCAAACTTCTACCACCATTTTTAATGATTTATGTTCATGGACCTCTAAGTCTCTTTGGACCTCCACTGTTTCTAGGTTTTCACCATTTAGAAAGTGCCCTGTTCTAGCTTTATAAGGTCCAAAGTGGATGACCTCACGCTTGTCTACATTGAAATCCATTTGCCACAGTTTTGCCCATTCACTTAATATCTCTTTGTAATTTTATACTTACATCTACATTGTTTACAATGCCAGCTATCTTTGTGTCATCGTCATACTTGGATATATGGCTCTCTATCCCATCATCTAAGTTGTTAATAAATACTTTCCCACTCATGGATATGTGTCTTCATTATCTGGGCGATAATCTGGCGGTGCGGATAGCCCAACCTTTATAAAAGCCGCCTACTTTCATTCCATTGATTTCAATGGAATAAAAATCAGGTGGATTCTATAAAGGGTGTGCAATCCACAACACCGAATTACTATTCTGCCGGTGAAGATGAAAATCTACCAAAGTCAATGGCCTAGAAATTCAGTATAGCCACTTTTGGGGCGGTAAAGTCGGGCGGCCGCTAAAGTTTGCGCCCGGTGCAAAGTGGAGGCCACTTCGCCGATATTCAGTAGCTTTGGCCAAGGAGTTTGCTCGAGCGCTAAAACTGGCGATGCACGGCTATCTTTAGGCGCTAAGCCTGCGGTGCAGACTGATACCGCCGAGGCCGGGCGCAGCGCAGGTGCGGTCATTTCTTGATTGACAGCAGACACCCTGGCGCCGGCCAGCTCTTAAAGGGGGAAGGGTCGACTTGGTCTGCTGCCATGCCCTGGATACTGCAGCCCTCCAGCTAGGCCTAAACACTGCTGCTGGAGAGAAATAGCGCCAGGAAGGATGCAGAGGGCCTGTGAGCGAGCACAGCGCTTCTCTGCCCATGATTTAAAGTGCTGGTTAGGGCTTTGGAGAGGAGACGCCATATCTTGTTCCCGGACAGTGGCAAGAAGCCTGCCACCAGGGTGTACAGGAGAGCCTGGAGGGATATCGCCCAGAGGGTCACAGCCACCTGCGAAGTCCCCAGGACTGGTGTCCAATGCCGGAAAAAGTTTAACGACCTCACTCGGATTGTCAGGGTGAGTACCCTTTCTAGTGTCCTCCTCATCCTTGCATGTGCACCTCACATTATGGGCAAAGGGACCTCAAAGCCCTAATGGCCAGCCCTCATCCAGCAGCTATGGCACTGGCATGAACATCAATTGCACTTTCTGCACTTTACACACTGGCCAAGCTATTTGACCATGGGAGGCAGTGCATACAGCAACAGGGCACCACACTGGCCAAGCTATTCGACCATGGGAGGCAGTGCATACAGCAACAGGGCACCACACTGCCAAGCTATTCAACCATGGGAGGCAGTGCATACAGCAACAGGGCACCACACTGGCCAAGCTATTCGACCATGGGAGGCAGTGCATACAGCAACAGGGCACCACACTGGCCAAGCTATTCGACCATGGGAGGCAGTGCACACAACAACAGGGCACCACACTGTACTTAGAGGCCGTCCTTTCTCTTGCAGGCCAAGCTGGCCCAGAATCTGAGGAGCCGGACTGTCACCGGGGGAGGCTGTCCCCAGTTCCAGCAGCTCAGTGACCTGGAGGAGCGCGTGGGTCGACTCATGGGTGGCCGGCTGATTGGCCCCGTTGCATGTGGAGATGCCGACCCTGTGCTGGGCCCCAATGGTAAGGACATGACCTTTTGGACCTCTCTCGTTCCCCTTGCGCTTCAGATCTACATCCTTTGCCACTGTCCGACCAATGCGCTGAATGCCACCACTCATGCCTCCCTCGCTGACGCCCTGTCCTCACTCTAAAGCTACTCTTGTGCCTTCCTGCTTTCAGCTGGTGAGGAGGAGGTCCCTGAAGCTGCCAGTGACAGTCCCTCGGAGGAGGAGCAAGAGGAAGGCGGCCCATCGGGGGAACCCTCATCCGCGCCAGGGGATGGCAATGGAGGGGACACATCTTCCCTGGAGGAGAGCCAGGGGGAAGTGTTGCAGGGGAGTGTAGCTCCTGTGCCCAGTGGCGTCCAGCCACGCGGGAAGGGTCGGGCAGTTCGGCTGCCTTCTCCCCAGAGGGGGCAAGTGTTGCAGGGGAGTGTACCTCCTGTGCCCAGTGGCGTCCAGCCACGCGGGAAGGGTCGGGCAGCTCGGCTGCCTTCTCCCCAGAGGGGGGAAGTGTTGCAGGGGAGTGTAGTTGCTGGGCCCAGTGGCGTCCAGCCACGCAGGAAGGGTTGGGCAGCTCGGCGGCCTTCTCCCCAGAGGGAGAGTCTGGCCTCCAGTCCGGAGACGGTCCTCGCCCAGGAGGTGCGCCTCCTCGATCAAATGTCCGCGGACTCGAATCGCCGGCACACCGAGTTCATGGGGGTTGTGGCACGGTTGCCTGAGACCATCGAGTCCCTGGCTCATAGTGTGTCCGATTTCGGGGCCTCACAGGCCAGGGGTTTCGAACAACTCGGGCCAACACAGGCCAGGGGTCTCGAACAATTCGGGGCAGCACAGGACGCGAGTCGGGCTGAACTGAGGGCAGCACAGGACGCGAGTCGGGCCGAATTCAGGGCAGCACAGGACGCGAGTCGGGATGAATTCAGGGCAGCACAGGCAGCGAGTGGCCAGTTGATCAGTGGTGCCGTGCAGTCACTGGCTGGTCTGATGCGGGCACAGACCAGGGCAGTACGGGCACTCACTGCTGCCACACTCGCTGTGTCAGGCAGGCATCGCCAGGGCACCCGCCGCGCTGCAGCAGCACAGCGGTCTGGCCTTCAGCAGATTGCTGCGCTTGCTGCAGTGCCAGCCCGGCCGAGTGCCAGTGTCTCAGGCGAGCAGCGAGCGCCTGGCATCAGCCAGCTTGCCCCCATTGCTGCAGCCGCCACTGCCACTCCCCCAGCGAAGCTGCCACGAGCTGCTGGAGAGACTGATGCTGCCCAGCCACAGCTGCAGCAGTCAGCAGCCGGCCCCTCGAGGGCCAGAGCTCGTCTAGGCCGACCCCCAAGGGCATCTGCCGTCACGCAATGTGCCCCTCAGGAGCCTTCCCACAGCCTTGCAGCACCCACAGGGCCCAGGTTGAGGCGGAGCAGCAGGTCGGCCAGGGGCCGGAAAAGGCTGGACAAGGACTCGCCCTCTCGGCACACAAAGTAGAGTGTGTTGCCAAATGTTTTTTTATATGGGGGTGGTTGTGTTGTCTATGGGGAGGGTTGTTTTGGTAAGGCCGAGGATGAAGGCCATTTGGATGGAAAAGTTTTGTTATTCCTCCCCAGGTTGTGGGAGTGAGTCATGTGTTTGACTGTTTTTTGGGGGTGTTGTCTGTTTTTGGGTTTCATGTGGGAAGGGCCCTGAGTTTGTTCAATAAAGCTTTTTCTTTATTCAGCTTGTCCATGTTTGATGTTTGAAGTGGTTGTTGCGTTAACCGGCTGAGGGCTTGCGGAGCGGCTGCATTCATGTCCCTTCATGCCACAAGCCATTCCCTGACAGGGGGCCTAGAAGTGTCGTTCAATAAGCCGCCGACGGACGGCCCTTGCACCTTGTGGCTCCCTCCTGGGCTGGTACTCCTCCTCCTCCTCCTCATGGTCCTCCTGCTCCTCCTCCTGAGGTGGTGGTCCAACGTGAGGTGGCAGTGCCTGAGTCCTGCGGATAGCCAGGTTGTGCAGCATGCAGCAAACAACGACGAACTGGGAGACTCTATCCGGCGAATACTGCAGAGATCCGCCGGAGCGATCCAGGCAGCGGAACCGTTGCTTGAAGATGCCAATCGTTTGCTCTATGATGTTCCTTGTGGCTTGATGGCTTTCGTTGTATGCCTCCTCAGCAGGGGTCCTGGGCGCGCGGAGCGGGGTCATGAGCCATGTACACAAAGGATAGCCTTTGTCCCTGATAAGCCATCCTCTTGGGGGAGGCTGTGCCTGGAACATGTCAGCCACAGTAGTCTGGCGCAGGATAAATGCATCGTGGCTGCTGCCTGGAAAGCGGGCATTGACAGCTAGGATGCGCTGCCTGTTGTCACACACCAGCTGTACATTGAGGGAATGGTAGCCCTTCCGGTTGCGGTAATCCTCGGCATTGTCGATAGGTGCCCGCAAAGCCACATGCGTGCAGTCAATGGCGCCCTGCACCATGGGGAAGTCCGCGATCCTCGCAAATCCGACTGCACGCTGCTCCTGCCTCTCCAGGGTCATGGGGAAGGAGATGAATTGGTGTCTCCTTGTGAAAAGGGCATCGGTGACCTGCCGGATGCAGCGATGCATGGCGAACTGGGATATGTTAGCTATGTCCCCAGCAGCGGCTTGGAAGGAGCCGCTTGCATAAAAGTTCAGAGCCACCGTGACCTTCACTTCCACCGACAGAGACGTCCTGCACATCAGCTGTGGACGCAGATCTCTGTGAAGCAGCTGGCAGATCTCTGCAACCACCTCCCTTCTGAAGCGCAGCCTCTTAACACACTGCGCGGCAGTCATGGTGAGATAGGACACCTGCTGGTGGTATTCCCTGAGTGGGTAAGGCCTACGTTGCCGACGCCTGATGCCCCCTCTGCGTCTAGGCATGGCTGCCCCTCTCACACAGCGTCTGCGAGCCCTTCGCACATAATGCTGGAACTGAGGGTTGGAACCCCATGCAGCCCCGATAATATACTTGCAAACAATGAAATCACAATGAGGCAAATTTCCAAGCTCTGGCCAGAAGCCAAATATACCTCTCCTATGTTGGGCCAAATCAATAAGGTCTCTTCCTTGGTCTCTGTCCAGAAATCCGTTGCACAAAAGTCATTGCAGCAAAATGGCTGGCCTTTATAGTTCAGTGTAAGTGCCCTTTAATTAGCGCTCCCCGAGGCCCGCAGGGCCTCTGCTGCGTTCCACTTCACAGTTCTTAGCACCGCCACGCCCACATTGGGCGGGCGCGACTGAAGTTCCGGTTTGGGGCGCACAAAGGGCGTTGCACGACGAAATGACGTCATAAGCTGCGCGCGCAGCTGAGCGCGCGCAAACACTTTGCGCCGGCGCTAAATGTCTACTGAAGTTGGGCGTAGGCGCAGATCGCCCTGCGCCCAGCCGCTAAGTGCCTAGCGCTCGAGATCTACTCCTCCTAAGGCGCTAACGGCTGGCGCACGCAACTGAATTTCTAGGCCAATTTGTTTCCTAATGTCTATTGCTACTCTGGCCTCTTCTTCTGACTTTTGACACTTAGGGGGAATTTTGTGGGGGGATCAGCGGGTGTGATCGGTGGCAGGTCGGGTGGGAAAGTAATTTTTTTTTGACAGTGGGTCGGAGAACCACACTGTCAACTTGCCGCCATGCACCGTTCCCAAAAGTTGGGCCTGTCAGCGCTGAACAGACCCAAAATGCAGCAGCAGGGGAGGCAATTAAGGTCACTATTACCTTGTTAACAGAGCATTAAGAATTATTTTCAGTTCACCTTCAGAGTTCTACACAGGGATCTGCGCTGCTCGGGGATAACGGCAGGTAAGCAGGGTGGGAGTTGAATGGCCATGGAATCATCTCACTACTTGACAGCTGAAAATGTGCGATAAAAGCTCCCATCTCACAGCTGTTCACTTTCCAAGCTCAGAAACTGTTGCTTACTGCATTTGGAAGACTGATTGAGGTCTATGTTGGTTGCAAGTGTTTGGAGTAAACTCTCTATCCAGTGTCACCTCATTGGAACAACCTCTACCACCATTGACAGAATGCTTCTGTCATCTTTACTTCACCAGACATCTATTCCATCAGCATCAGTGCCCTTGAAACTATCTCACCTTCATCCTCAGAATCCCACCATGATCAGCCCCAACACCAGCAGCACCAACCTTGTCTGCACACCAGCAGCACCAACAACAACACCAACCTTCTCCGCACTCACCTAATGCTGCACAGGACAGAGGGCATCAGCACCTGACCACATTGCTGCCCGGGATGCCAGGGATGGCCTCACCATGGCCAGATTTACTTCATTTGATTCTGTACACCCTGGCTGCCACCAGGTTAGCACCACCCCACACCAACAGCATAAAGCACCCCTACAATGGCCAAGTCATTCCTTTCACACTCATCACCATTGTGGGGGTACTGTTATGTTTCACCATTCATTGCAACTCATGAATCCACTTCCAAAGGTGCACACAAATCTGTCCAAGAACACAACGGACTGGATTTTCTCAGCTCCGAGGAGACGGGTATGGAGGCGGAACTGCCGGGAAAGTTGCAGATTCTGGGGGCGGGTGGCAAACCCGCCCCCAACCCACCTCTGTGTCCTCTTGCCAGGAGGTGGGAAGACATCCGGCCCCGGGTCCCATCTCCTTGGAGGCTGGAAGAGATTAAAGCCTATTAACTGCCTGTTAACAGGTAGTTAACAGGCAGAAAATAGGATTATCCCCATTTTGCGTGCTGAAGTGTGGGCTTCCCGACCTGGGGGAACTCTGCCGGGGTTTAGAAGGTGAGTAGGAGGTCTGTAGGTGTCGTAGGGGCCTGATAGTGCGATGTAGAGGTGAGTGATGGGTGCAAGTGTGGAGTGGTAAGTATGTGAGGTAAGTGTAAAGTGTTAGAAAATGTTAACTTACCTTTGTTTCTACCTACAGCCTTCAGCCGCTGTGGAGCCAGAGCCCCTGACAGCTCCATTGTAGATATCACAGACTGGCTGTTGAATCCTCTGATCCAACAGCCAGCTGATTCCTGCAAAGTGGAAAGGTTTGATGAGTCCTGAACACAAGGGGCTGGATTTTAACTCAGGTGCGGGCTGTTGTCGTGTTATCCGAATTTTGTGTTTCCCACACGAATCTAAATGGATGTGGGGGATTGATGCAATTTTAACTCAATTGGCCAATTGATTTCCAACGTGTGGGAAGCCTTTGCAAATGGGTTTTTCATGACTGAAAGTCCCCTCCGATGACATCATCATTGCTGCTGCATTTAAGGTCCACAGCAAGCCTTCCTTCTTCTGCAGGCTTCCAAGCTTTCTCCATTTGGTTTCAGAGGGACCTGCAGGAAAGATGACAAGCAGGAGGGAAAGATCAGCTCCTCTCTTTGACGAGGCGGCACTGCAGGCATTAGTCGATGGGGCTAGGGCCAACAGGGAGGTGCTCTTCCCTTCATCAGGGAGGAAGAGGCCTCCCACTCAGACCAAGGCTGTGTGGATGCAGGTGGCTGAGGAGGTCAACTCCTTTGGAGTCACCTGCAGAACCTGGGTACAGTGCAGGAACAGTTTTCATGACCTTCAGCGCACTGGAAAAGTGAGAATGAATTTCCCATCACCCTCAATCTGACCCCCATTGCCTTTCCTCACCAGCACTCAGCTTTAATGATCTCTTCCTCCACATCCCACTTGACACAAACAGCCATGCACCCTTACCCATTCCCATTCTCTCTATGCTCAAATTCACATAACTATTCGACCATGCAGCCCTCACACTCCCTATCACTCTGATGCTTTGAACACAACTGACAACACACAGGGCGGGCTCTTGGTCTTGCAACCTCACTCCATCTTTGTCTCCTTCTAAGTATCTATGCTATGCAATCTCTACACACACTCCTTCATTCTCACTCAACCTCCACTTGTCTCACTCATTGCAGGAAAAGAGAGCTCGCAACAAGAGAGAGCGAGCCAGGACAGGAGGAGGGACAGCCTCATTAGCCCACCTGACCCCCTGGGAGGAGGCCGTCCTGAAAATCATGGGCATTGAGGATGATTCGCGTGTGGGGGATGGACAGGCGGGTGCAACACATCAAGCTGGTGACAGAAAAGTTTCCCGTCTCTCTCTTTGAAATTGCATGAGTCGCTGATAATGATTGTGAAGCTGTAACAGATGCACTTATGAGCATCTGCAAAAAGCTATGTGCATGTACCCTTTGCATCACATCTCTGACTCTTTCCTTTACTCCCCCACAGGACCATCACAAGCATCCGTCCCCCCTAGCCAGGAAGAAGAGGCTGAGCAGCCAGACTCCTCAGAGGAAGCTGCAACAGCGTCACCAGAATTCAGCGCACCCAGCACCAGCACAGACACTCACACCTTGGTGGGACATTCGCGAGATAGAGTAGTGTTGTCACCTGGTGTATCACAGCACACAAGTGAGCATCAGCAGATTGTGGAGACAGGGGCAGCAGTGGAGGGTCCTAGTCGGAGGGCACAGGACTCTGCCAGCTTGGCTCAGCAGCATGTCGACCCTCTGCCTCTGGGTCCATCCATAAGATCAGAGGTGATGGAACTCCAGGCACAGATGCAGGAGTCTCTGGCAGGTTTTGTCTCTAGGGTCGCAGCGAGTGTGGAGCGAATGGAGGAGTCCATAGCGAACATGAACAGAGCCTTTGTGGAGTCATTGGCGCATGAATGCATCTCCATGGAAGCTACCACTGTGGAAACAATTGCTACCTCCATGGTAAGGCTGGCCACCATACAGGAGAGGATGGCTATGGTAGAGGAAAGGAGGGCTACGGCCATGGAGGAGCTTAGTCGCCAGGGTATGGAAAACATGGTCATTGTACAGAATAGAATGACATCTCTTGAGGAGCGATGGGCATCCATTGAATAGAGAAACCAGACTTTCATAGAAGTCCTTCTGAGTAGGACTGCCATTGCAGATACGGGTCCCCATGGTCCCCCTGATGTGCCGCAAGGTGCTCTCCAGCCACTTGCAGGCGCTGAGGGGACCTGACCCATGAGAGGGAGTTTGGTGGCTTACCTCAAGGAAGTGGGGGCTCCTCTCCAAGCGCTCACACTTCCATGCCACTGCAGAACACTCGGTCAGAGCCCCACCGGAGTCCACGCCCAAGTGAGATAGGTGTTTCAACCCCTGCACAGCCGCAGGAGCAGCAGACTGTTGACGAGCCCTCACAGGCTCACAACCCCAGAGGAATCCCGCCAAAGGTGTCGAGACAGGAGCAGCAGGAAAGTGAGCAAGGGGCCTCCATATCTGCTGAAGCCACAGGGGAAGCACTATGTAGGAGCACGCCTAAGAGGAAGATAAAGCACAAGTAGTCACAAGGGTGGTCACTTGGGTGGAATTTTGTGTTTAGTGTAAAAATGCCATCACGTCTTAATTGTGCATAAAAATTCTACTGGCAAATGTTGCAGTTGTGGTGTCTGTCATTTCGCTATTGGGACTTCCACATTGAGGCCTTAGGAATACTTGCAACTGGCAGTATTGTTGTCGGGGTGCTAGGAATCCTCTGGTTCTTGGTCATTGTCAATGCTCTGGTAAGAAGCTGCGAGGCAAAAGTGTTTGATTGACTAGGCTAAGCAAATCTGGCCAGGATGAATGCGTTCCTTGCATCCCGGGCAGCAATGTTCTCGCGTAATGCTGCCGCTGGTTGATGAGCTGCTGCAGGATGTTCGTTTTCGCCCTCCTCCTCCTCCTGTTCATCTGAGGAGGATATGTGAGGAGCCACTTAGTCCTCAGGAATCTGCAAGCCATGACGCTGTGCCATGTTGTGAAGTGCACAGCAAACCACGACGATTCTGGAGACCCTGGCTGCTGAGTACTGTAGGGCTCCACCTGATCTATCCAGGCATCTGAAGCGCATCTTCAGCAAACCGATGGTTTGCTCGATTATGGCTCTGGTGGACATGTGGCTGGAGTTGTAGCTCTCCTCAGCTTCGTTGGAGGATCTCCTCAACGGCGTCATCAGCCACATCCTCAGGGGATAGCCCTTGTCTCTAAGTAGCCATCTGTTAATTTGGTCTGGCAGAATGAATAGCAGAGGCACACTAGACTGGCGCAGTATGAAGGAGTCATGGCAACTGCCAGGGTACATGGCACAAACATGCAAAATTTCCTTCTTGTGGTCACACACCAGCTGAACGTTAAAAGGAGTGGAAGCCCTTGCGGTTGACAAAAATACCTGGATTGCGATGGGGTGCCGTAAGGGCCACGTGTGTACAGTCAACGATGCCCTGCACCCTTGGAATGCCTGCCAGATGAGCTAATCCAACCGCTCGCGCCATGACACTTGCTTGATCCTTGGTGAAATGGATGTGATTGTGCGTGAGGGCAAAGAGGGCATCAGTTACCTGCGTGACGCAATTGCGTGCGGCCGCCTGGGAGATGCCGCTGATGTCTGCTGCTGATCCCTGGTATGAGCCTGAGGCAAAAATGTTGAGTGCGGTGGTGACTTTGATAGCCACTGGTAATGCTTGTCCACTTGGCCCTCTGGGCAGCAGGTCTTGCTGTAGCATTGCGCAGATGTCAGTCACTACCTCTCGCGAAAGTTTGGAGCCGCCTTTGGCACTGCTGCTCAGACATGTTGAGATAGGTGACCCTGCATCTGTAGACCCTGTTTGGGGGGTATCTCCTGCGCCGACAGGCTTCCAGGCACTGGCCCCTTCTGGCCTGTGCAGCCTCAGGTGGGTGAGCAGCAGACTGGCGCTCCTGCTGCTGCTGTTGTTGCTGTTGCTGCTGTTGTTCCTGGTTCTGCTGGTGCCGCGGATGGTGCTCGAGTTCCTCTAATACCGAGATGGGAGGGAAATAAATGGCTCCCATGCTTCTGGTATATGCCTCCGTTGAGGAAGCGCTGAGCGAAGGTGGCGAGAGGGGTTTCCCAGGAGGTCACACTGGAGATGGGTGTGAGGCTCCAACCTTCCACAGGTGTGGTTAAGCCTTCTAAAAGTTGCCCCAGGCCTGAGACCACTAAGTCCTGCCACCTGCAAATGATGGCTGCTCAAATCTCCTCTTTAATGGTTGACCTGCAGTTGATAGTCAGCAATCCAATAGTTCTCCTGCCAGGTTTCACATTCGTGTTTCCCACCAGGCGTGTTTTACGTGGGAAAAGGGTTAAATTTGCAAGGGCCTGTTAAAATAGGATTATAGAGGCCATTTAGTGGTTATTGAGGGCCTTAAAGACCACTCCCGCCTGTTGGATGCGGGACAGAGTCAGGACCATCAGACACACCTGAGTTAAAATTGCTTGGAGTCGAGAACCAGGCGGGGGGGGGGGTCCCGCCCGCCAGTTTTGCGATTCCAAGCCCGACTCCATGGCTCAATGAAAATCGAGCCCAAGGACTCATCAAACTATACAGAATGTCAGTGTTTGATGACATTTCTTCTTTCAAAAGTTCTTGACAGATGACACGTCATACATTGACGTGCTCTGTCAGTGACTTCTCCCTAATTGGCTTGCTGAGCCCACCGGGCAGGCTTAACAAGGTCAATCAAGGGAAATTCTCACTGGTTGGCCAGAAGCTGATGGAGGCAGGATTGAAACCCAACAAGCTGTCCTGCCTCCAAAAGCTTCCCATTCAGAAAATCCAGCCCAAAGTGTTGAAAATAAAGGTTTCAATGTTCGACACCACATTAACAGAAACTTTATATGATCATTGCATAACACACCCAAGTGCCTACCCTTGTGTGTTGTTAATTGGTATGATTGCACTTGGATGATGTGAGGGGTGCTTAGTGAGATGGGGGTGTGATAATGTAGATAGAAAGGGATGGGTGGAGGTACAAGGTAAGTTGGTGTAAGTGAGGACATGCAGGAGTAGGGTAGGGAAGGCAGAGTGATGGGGATGTGATGAGTGGCACAGCAGGATGAAGTTGAGTCTGGCTTTGTACTAATGTTTCGTGATCTACTGAGATCATTGAAAGGTTTGCACCACTGAAGCCTGGTCCTCCTACGACATCCCTGCTTGTGACCTCCTGTGCAAAGCGCAACCAGGCTGTATTTGTCTCCTGGGGAGGTCTTTTCCGCCCATTGGAAGGGAAGAGGACTTCCCTGTTTGCTGTGATTCCCTCCATAAGCATATGGAGGGAGTCATGGGAGAGTCTGGGTGCAGCTGTGCACCTCTGTGCAGTGATTGTCAGTGTTTGCAGCACCTCAATGCTGCAGAACAATGACAGCACAAATGTCAAAATAAACTTGCGCATGGTCCCTTTAAGGAAACCGGCTGATGACGCATCACCAAATGATGTCATCGGACCCGCTTCCTTCAATTAACCGGCAAATGCGCTGGGCGGGCTTAACAAGCCCAATCAGGGGAAAATCATTTTGAACAGTGTGCTGGAAGCAACAGCGAGGCCGGGACCTGCCATCAACATGGCCCGACATGGACCCACCGAGGTTGGTAAAATCCAGCCCTTAATTTCTAGTTCCTGTAGGCTAATTGTTGCACTCCTTTTAGAATTTCAAGGAACTGGTCACCACATGCCAGTATACCTCCCTGATGTTAAATAGCCAGTAATCCTGTGCACACTGAACATAAAGCACAGAGGCCTAGAAATTTGACGATGCCATGCCTACTTTTCAGGCCTTAACTGGGCACTTAAGCCTCCAACATGGCCGGTAGGAACTACACACTAATTTTGACTCGGAAGTGTGCCATATTGGTTCAGGCTTCTCCTTAGGCATTCAGAGTGCCTGCCAGAACTATTTAAAATAATGTATAACTTATTCAAATTAGGTTCCTGTGCTTCTTGGAGGACCCTTCTCCAATTTTAGTAGGCCCCAGTGCATGATTCTCCATGTGCTAAACTCGCCCAGCAACTCCTGGTGCTAATTGGTAGGTAGGATCCTTTACCAGCACTATTTAAAATCATCATGCAGTTCTTACAGGTTATTTGCTGGTTGGTCACTTCAGGCTGCTGGTTAATGTCTGGGCATTTTTTGGTACTTTTTCTGATTCTGCTATAGAGACCTTTGGATTCAGTCTCCAAGAGGCCATCTTATCTGGTTTCAATATGTTGGGGGAGGTGGTGGAGAAAACCATTACACAGCGATTCATGCCAGAGTTCTGCTCCCACGCAGGTCATCGGACATACCAAGGTATACCCAGCAGCAGGGGATGACTTAGGTTAAATTTATGTTGTTTGAATTGGAGAAGGGTTGCAAGTGATGTACCTCAGGGTTCAGTACTGGGTCCACTTTTGTTCTTCATACATATAGGTGATTTGTACTTGGGAGCACAATCTCAAAATTAACTGATAACACAAAAGTAGGCAGTTTGGCAAACAACAGGGAGAACTGGAAAAGACTTCAGAAAGACATTGGGTAGCAGAAGGGATAAATGAGTAGATAGGTGGCAGCACAATTTAACATTAATAAGTGTGTGAAAATACTTTTTGGGAGGAAACACAAGAAATGGGAATGTACAATAAAAAGATGTTGTACATCTTTAAAATCTATTCCATTTCCTGCTTTTCTCCAGTTCTGACGAAAGGTCTTCGACCTGAAACGTTAACTCTGTTTCTCTCTCCACAGATGCTGCCTGGCCTGCTGAGTTTTTCCAGTGTTTTCTGTTGTTATTTCGGATTTCCAGCATCCGCAGTATTTTGCTATTTTATTAATAGAAAGATGTTGATGGGTGAAGAGACTCAGGTGTTCGAATGTGTGATTCACTGAAAGTGTGAGTACACAAGAAAAAGCCAAAAAGTTTTGGTTTTAGAAATAGGGACATTGAGTACAATTGCAAAGAACTATTGATAAATCTGTACAAAACATTGCTCAGGCCACAATTTGAATACCGTGTGCAGTTTTGGAAGCCTTAAAAAGGACATTAAAGCCACGGCGAGCCATAGATTCACCAGGGCAATGCCAGGGTTGGGAAACTCCAGTTATAACAAAGGATGAGAGATACTGGGAATATTTCCCATGAAGCAAAGAAGACTAAGTGAAGATAGATCAGAGGTTTTTAAAAGTGTGAAGGATTCTGTTAGTTTGAGTGGGGAAAGATTATTTCCTCTGGTTGGGGAGTTAACGAAAAATATAAAACTGTCACTAAGAGAGTGAGGAGAGAGGTTAAGAAAAATGTTGTTAAAAGGACTTGAGCACTTAATGTAAGTTGGCATTTCAGTGTACCACTGATGGAGTATTGCATTGTCGAAGGTGACATTTTTTGGATAAGACATTAAACTGAGGTGGATGTAGAAAGTTCCATGGCAGTATTTGAGGAAGAGCAGAGGACTTCTCCCATTGTCCTGGCCAACAATTATCCTTCAACCAACACTTCAAAAATGGATTAACTGGTCATTTATCTCATTGCTGTTTGTAGGGCCTCGTTGCGTGCAAATTGGCTGTCCAATTTGCCTACATAACAACAGTGACTATGCTTGTCTGTCCTGAACTGAAAGTTTTATATTCTATTTTGTTGGAGCCTGGAAGATTTTGCTCCAGAGAGTGATTGAGGCACCTTGTAGGGGAAAATTGAATAAATATTTGAACTAAAGGAAGGTATAAGGCTACGGGGAGAGAATGTGGCAATGGAATTAGTTTTGAATCATGCTAATGGAGAGCCACCACAGACACAATGGGCAAATGCCTTCCTTATGTGCTGTAAACTCTCTTAGTATGTTTGCAGTAGGCTGTTATCTCTCAGGACAATGCCACGTAATTCCTATCCAAACCTTTTCCATGTAGGATTCGCAAAATTGGATTTCATATTAATAAGGGTCAATAGGCAGAAGAGGCCATGATTTTAAAGACTGTTTTAAAAGAAGCCCAGAAAAAGGGGCATACAAAATGGCCACCGTATCATGTGACCAGCTTATTGGGACACTTTAAAATGGTTCCTGCGCAACCTCAGACAGCTATGTGGATTGAACCCATAGTAAGTTCTGGAAGCCGTTTCTGAGAGAACGAAACCAGACCCACAGGCATGCATATGGATTAGATGCAGATCCACTCAAGATCGGCCTGAAGACAGAGGCCATCTAAATGTTGACCCAGACGAAAGAGGACAATCTCATATTCATGAGAACAACACCAAGGGCTCGGTAATGGATCAGCAGGACATTAAAAACAATGAGAGCCATTTCAAACCAGAGATGGGCCTATTACCAGCCACTTAAAATGATTTTAAATATAATAACTGCCCCGCTGTGCTCAAAGCCCGCCAAAGTTAAAACAAAGACTAACCTGATTTTGGGCGGGAAGTGAGGCCTCGGGAAGAAAGGTATATCTGCCGAGACCTTTCGGCAGTTGACACGGCAGTGGGACACGACTCGACAGACGCAGCTTGAGGAGGAGGACACAGCTTGGGAGAAGACGCTGGAGGAAGCTTGAATCGGCAAGCTCGGACGGTCAGAGGACTCCTCTCCACCGTCGGAGAAAAAAGAAGGATAATTATGACTGTATAAAAGGTCATTCAGAACCCCGGGGAAAACCATCGGGAGATCACCGACCATCCCCGGGCCGCAGCTGAAAGTAGAAGGGGCCATACCAGCCCAAGGCTCCCCTGACCAGGGTCAAGCCGACGATCCTCGACCCCGCCGAAATCCAGGCCCGCCGGTGTCCAGCCGCCCCTGACCCCCACCTCAGGAGAGAGGTGTGGCGCAGCTCGCAGGGGCTCCACGATCCACGTGGAGACAAAACGCCTGAAAGGACCAAACACAGACTCGTTTTCAAAACCTTGCACTTCCTAGTGGGATTGGTGAGCATGTTTCTGGCCCTTCACAATCAGATCTAGATGGGTTTAATTAGGGGGTGGATTTAAGGGTACAATTAACATGAGTTGTTGTCCCTCGATGTTCCGTGTGTTTCCTTATTTCATGATGATCTTTGCAGAGTATAAGATGCCTGTATTTGCCTTAGTTAGTATAATGTCGTTATGATTTGTTTGTGTTTGTTTTTCCCTCCCATGTACTGTACTCTTATCTGTGTTGCATTTGATTTGATATTTTTTCCATTTGCAATAAAATTTCATTTTGATTCATCAAACTTGGTCTACAAGAGTCTTCTCTACATTGTAGTTCCTGCGCCTAAGCCCAGAGTATAGAATCTAAGGGGCGAGTGGGTCGAACCACTCAAGGTTTTACTGTGCAAGAGAGAGAGGCCTCTAGAGAGAGAAACCTCAGGGAAAGCTGTCAAGGAAAACCCCTTACACCATGGCATTGGACATAGTGCAAGCAGTTGTAGGGATAGTTCATAAGAACATAAGAATATAAGAAATAGGAGCAGGAGTAGGCCATTTGGCCCTTCGAGCCTGCTCCGCCATTCAATAAGATCATGGTTGATCTTCTACCTCATCTCCACTTTCTTACACTATCCCCACATCCCTTGATTCCCTTAAAATTCAAAAATCTATCGCTCTCTGTCTTGAATATACTCAACGATTGAGCCTCTACAGCCCTCTGGGGTAGAGAATTCCAAAGATTCACCACCCTCCAAATGAAGAAATTTCTCCTATCTCAGTCCTAAATGGCCAACCCCTTATTCTGAGACTGTGACCCTTGGTTCTAGACTCCCCAGCCAGGGGAAACATCCTCCCTGCATCTACCCTGTCAAGCCTGTAAGAATTTTGTATGTTGTAATAAGATCACCTCTCATTCTTCTAAACTCCAGAGAATATAGGCCTAGTCTACACAATCTCTCCTCATAGGACAATCCTCCCATCCCAGGAACCAGTCTGGTGAACCTTTGTTGCACTCCCTCTATGGCAAGTATATCCTTCCTTAGGTAAGGAGACCAAAACTGTACACAGTACTCCAGGTGTGGTCTCACCAGGGCCCTATATAATTGCAGTAAGAAGTCTTTACTCTTATACTCAAATCCTCTTGTAATAAAGGCCAACATACCATTTGCTTTCCTAATTTCTTGCTGTACCTGCATGTTAACTTGCAGTGATTTGTGTAAAAGGACACCCAGGCCTCTCTGAACACCAACATTTCCCAATCTCGCACCATTTAAAAAATACTATTTTTCCTACCAAAATGGATAACTTCACATTTCTCCATTTGCCATGTTCTTGCCTACTCACTTAGCCTGTCTATATCCCCTTGAAGCCTCCTTGCATCCTCCTCACAACTTACATTCCCACCCAGCTTTGTATCATCAGCAAACTTGGATATATTACATTTAGTCCCCTCATCCATCATCATTGATATATATTGTGACTAGCTGAGGCCCAAGCACTGATCCTTGTGGTGCCCCACTAGTTACAGCCTGCCAACCTGAAAATGACCTGTTTATTCTTATTCTCTGTTTTCTGTCCGTTACCTGTAGTGTATGTACCCGTCTATCTTTAAGGGAACTATTGAATGTAACTGTTCACCTTTAAGGGAACTACTTTAGGTGTGGCACTATTTGTTTGGCTTCTGTATACTGTAGTACCGATAGTGACCACACCAGTATATAAGTGTTGTAGCAGGATTGCTGGGGCAGATTCGCCCGGACCTTCGAATAGTAAAGACCTGTTTTGTTTGTTACTTCTGAAGTCTGTGTATTTATTAACTGCACAACCCACAGACTTTGCAGTGGCGACGAGTCCGATCGTACCCTGCGGCAAGATTACCAAAGCAAGAAGAGCGTCGAAGAGAGGCAACCGCCCTCGTCGTGCTGCTGGAAGAAAACACGAGGCTGCAGCAGGAGAAAGGTGGAAGACTTTAGCAACAAAAGCTTCCATTAGCAACAGGCACTGACTACCCTTCTACCATGGTGCGGAGTGAGCCGATCAGCAGGGAACAAGGCGGCCGAAGAGACTGTGAGTAGGGGAAGGTGTAGAAGTATCCGGAGGATAAGGGCAGAGCACTCGACCTCGGTCGAGGGGGAGCTGTGCCGGCCAAAAGTCGGGTCCAACGGCGTCGGGTGACAGCCGGACCGCGATCGGCGGGAAAAATCCGGGCAGCGACCGCAGCCACGAAGCGCTGAGCCTGCGAGTAGGCGCGGGAAGAGAAACCCAGCCGCAGCCGGGGAGGGAAACACCGGTCTGCGAGAGGGCTGGGGAGGCGAACGGGAACCGTGCGGGTGAGAGACGGGTGCAGAGAGAGAGACTGCGAGGAGCCAGTCCAGCGGCTGAGCTGTTCTCCACCAACGGGGTACTCAGAGCCGGCAAAACCGAACGTGCGGGAGTGGGTGAGAGACACAGCCGAAAACGGGGTGAGAGACTGCGCGAGAGCCAGTCCAGCGGCTGAACTGTTCTCCACCAACGGGGTACCCAGGGCCGGTAGCACCGAACGTGCGGGTGAGAGAGCGACAGAGCCGGGTACGGAGAGAGAGACTGCGCGAGAGCCAGTCCAGCGGCTGAACTGTCCTCCGTTAACGGGGTGTACCCAGCGCCGGTAGAGCCGTGCGGGCGGGAGGAAAAGACATAGTCGAGTAAGGGGAGCTGTGCGGAAGCCAGCCAGCGGCTGAACCTGTCCGCTGTGGGGGAAGCGTACCCCTTCCACCGGGAAGAAACGCGGGAAGCCGCCATTAGGCGGAGAAGACGCCAGAAGCAGGAAACCGCCATTGAAGTGGGCGGGGCGAGGAAGGAAGAGCGGGAAACCGCCATTTTCGCGGGAAAACCGCCATCTTAGAAACAAACAAATAAATAAGAATACTTAAAGAAATACTGGTGCTGCTCCCAAGGGAAGAAAAATGCCTAAGCGAGGGAATATTAACGACTTTAATTCTGAAATAGAAGACTGGGCCACGTACGTGGAACGCATAGAGATCTATTGCGAAGCCAACAAAATAGAGGAAGACGACAAGGCGATAACATTGCTAAACTCGATGGGGGCAAAAACATACGGGCTCTTGAAGCATCTAATAGCACCAAATAAACCAGCGGATCAGACCTTCGAAGAGATTGTGGCTGTGCTGAAGGACCACTTGAACCCCACACCGCTGATGCTGGCTGAACGATTCAAATTCTACGCAAGAACGCAAAAGAAAGACGAAAGCAATGCGGAATACTTGGTCGAACTGCATAGGCTAGCGAAATACTGCCAGTTCGGAGGGAATCTGACAGAAGCGCTGCGGGACAAGTTCGTATGCGGATTGTCCAAAGAAGGGACGCAGAAGCGACTACTGGAAGAGAACGACCTCACACTGGACAGGGCTGTCCTTATAGCTGCATCGCACGAAGCCGCAGCGAAAGGAACAGCGGAAATGCAACTAAAGGCGGCGGCACTCGGGGTGGACCAAATTACTTCAAGCACAACAAAATGCTACCGTTGTGGGAAGACAACGCATGACCAGAATCAATGCTGGTTTAAGAACCAAGAGTGTAGGAAATGTGGCAAACTGGGTCACATCGCGAAGGTATGCCGGTCCGGGAAAAAGACCAATAATCAAAGGAAGCCACCACAAGAAAAGTACAACAAGGTACACAAGGTGGCTGAGAAGAGTTCAGACGAACAGAATTCAGACTCAGACCCGAACAACCAGGAGCTGGGTAGGCTGAGAATCCACAATGTGGGTAAAGAAACGGATCTACAGGCCATCTGGGTCATACTAAAAATAGCTGGAGTCCAAGTAAGAATGGAGCTGGACACTGGATCAGCTCTATCAGTCATCAACCAAAGGGACTACCACCGGCTATTCTCTCACATACCTTTAAGGAATACCAAGTTCGTATTACAGACATACACGGGGCATAACGTATACCCCGTGGGGAAAATAAGAGTCAAGGTGAGAGATAGGGGTAAAGAACACCCAAGAATGAACTTGTACGTATTACCTGAGGGAGGACCACCACTTCTAGGACGGGAGTGGATTAAGAAAATAGACATGGAATGGCATTACCTAAAAGCCATAATGAGGGAGGACTCGGTGCAAGCTATTAGCTCAGATTCTGAAATGGATGACGATAAGACCAAGTCGAATATGGAAGACAAGGCTAAAAGGCACTTGCCGACGATGGGAAAGAAAACAAAGACATGCAGAAGGACTTATGGTACCAAGAAGAATAAAGCTGCAGAGCAGAACTCCAGGTTGACAGAGAATTCTGAGCCTGTTCAAGCAAAGGATTCATCCATGACGGAAGAACACCGAGCTCGGACGCAAACTTATGTCAAAGTACGACAACAATTAGAACAGTTGAGTGACCGTCTCGTACAAGAGATGAAAAATATGGAAAGGTTCTGGGACACCGAATGGGAGAACCTGGAAAGACTACAGAGACAGCTAGCTCAAGCAGAGAGCGACCATAGAGCCATCGTGGTCAAATACCAATCACATTCCCCTGATGCTGTTCAGGAACTAGAATATTTACAGAATGAACCAAAGGAAGAGGAATCTTCAGGGAGCCAGGATTTTATTCCAGTTCTTCTCTACGACTCCTTACAAGCAGAGTGTGAGAAGTTGAAAGAACAGTATGAACAGGCCCAGGCTACAATTCTGGAGGGGGTTAACTCGGCAGCCTCCGAAAAGCTAGTTTCAGTAGAAGCATATGAACAACTAAAGGTTGAACATGAGCAAGAAGTCCAAAGGCTGCAGGAAATTCTTGATGAGCTCAAGGCCAAGACAGATTCATCGGTAGGAGCTCCATCCATAGATGAGAAATTAGAGGTGAAAATCATGGCAGAGCATGAAAGACAGGATGTCCAAGAACTTATAAAAACATTGAAGGACACCCAAGACAAATATGAGGTGGCAATGACCGAGGTTCAACAACTTGAAGAACAGATTCAACTGGGAATCCTTTCAGTGGAAGAACAGGACACTGTAAGAATGGTCCCTGAACATGAACTAGAGAGCATCAGGGCGCAACTTTTCCGAGCGCTGAAAGCCAAAGTTCAAGAGGAACGTAAGGTGGAAGTATTGGAGAAAGAGGTGGAGGAAATGGAGAAGACTCTGATCCACCGTGTTCCCAGGGAAGAGTTAACGGTCAGCCAACTCCTTCATATGCTGAAGGACAAGACTCTGCAAGTTGAACAATCTGAACACGAGCTTCAATCTTCAGGGGGAACGAGTTCGGCGCTCTCAAAAGTCACGGAGATAGCTGAGGTGGCAACACAAATTTTACAAGGATGCCAAAAGTACGTTGAATCACGTCAAGGTGAGCAGAAGAATGTGGAAACCGTTACTTCAGTAGAAGGGTTAAATAGCCTGATAACGCAATTACCGATGGAAAGGAAGGTATTGAACTCACAAATGAGGTCCGTCATGAAGGAATGGCAGATAACCCAGGAAGAGCGGGATGAATATGAATGCATGAAGAAGGCTTTTCAAGAAAGATGTTTAGGGAAGGAACCACCGTCAGCTAACGTCCAGACGGGTGAGGAGGAAGAAGAAGTCTCTCTCGCTGGCCTAACTCAGGACGAACCCGAATATTACCATGACCTGTTGAGTGACACTGAATATTACGAGGATGTGGTCTGCCCAGCTTGTGATGAAAACTCCCAAAGTGCTGAAATCCGGAGGAAGCACTTAAGGTCTAAGGAACATAGAGAGTTGGTGGCGCTACAGCTGGCAGCCGAGAAAGTAGCTCCGAGAGTTTCAAAAAGGCAGAAAAGAAAAAGAAGAAGCAGAAGATAATAACTGTCTAAAATATTAGCACTTCTACCATTCCAGGCGGGACATTACGAAAGGAGCTAAATTAGTTGAAAAACTGGAAAATGTCAAGACAGCCAGTTGGTTGTAAAAGTCCGCACTGCTGGTTCAACAGGACGAAGGTTCAAGCTGTTACGTCAAGAAAAAGGCTATGGAGGAGTCACGCTAGCCAGGTAATCCGGCTACACCAAAGAGATGTTGTTCGGAACGAGTCAAGATCAGAGACTGAATCTATGAACTGTTTCCGCAGAGACTGAACCTGTGAACTGTTTCCACCGAGATTATATTTGTAAATTGTTTTATATGACATTGACTCCACCGAGATTATATCTGTAATTTGTTTTATAGGAAGTTGAAGATATGTATGTTTAACGGGGACTCTGTAAGTAATAAGCTAAAAAGGGAGGATTGTAGTGTATGTACCCGTCTATCTTTAAGGGAACTATTGAATGTAACCGTTCACCTTTAAGGGAACTACTTTAGGTGTGGCACTATTTGTTTGGCTTCTGTATACTGTAGTACCGATAGTGACCACACCAGTATATAAGTGTTGTAGCAGGATTGCTGGGGCAGATTCGCCCGGACCTTCGAATAGTAAAGACCTGTTTTGTTTGTTACTTCTGAAGTCTGTGTATTTATTAACTGCACAACCCACAGACTTTACATTACCCAATCCTCAATTCATTCAATATATTACCTCATCCCATGAGCCTTAATTTTGTTTAATAATGTGAACACCCACAACAAGGAGGCAGAGGACCACTTCAATCGCAAGATCTCCCGCGGAAACCCAACAGCCAGCCACCTCACTTATCACTGCTACTGGAGAAGCAGCTGGAAGAAGCACAAAATTAGGATAGAGAACACACACAATGGGCCAGAAATTAGGATCGGGTGCTTGCCGTGCGTGCAAGCCCCCGATCTGCACTCACCCTGCGCGCTGACATCTGAAGCCCGGGCCTGCTTGCATTTCCTGTCACTGGCCCAGTTCCGATGTCAGCACGATGTGCTTACCTGATCCAGCGGCGTAGTTAGTGCGATGTGCCGGCTGGGATCAGGTGAGCACTCTGCAGCCAATCAGGGGAGGGGAAACTCATTCATGAGTTTGATAGTAAAGACTGTCAAACTCATGAAAAGTACGGGTGCCCAAAAGACTAGTTTAACTTTAATTAAAATTTTAAGAAACATCCCAATAATTAAATAAACTATAAATAACTTTAAAAAACCATTTAAAACAATTAATAAAATTTTTGAAAACATTTTTTTTTTATGAATTCGGGTCTAAAAATAAACTTACCTTACTGTAAAGTCCTTAAAAACAAAGAAGCTGTGGAAAAAATGTAATAATTTTAAATAATAGACCACTTACCTTGAAGAATCCACTGCTTACGCCTCCTTTTTTCATTTCCAAAAAGTTCAGTCCCTTGCACACGCTCAAACCTGTCTAAACGAAGGAAGTTCAACGCGTGCGCGCAGAGTCCTATGCGCACACATTGGACCTCTTAACCCCTTAGTTCGATGTAGAGGAAATGCCGGTTTCCCGCGCATGCGCTGTGCATGCTGGAATCCGGCACTTCCAATGGGCCCACGCGTGAGTACACCGTCCGTACTCACGCGTTGGGACCGGAATTACTGCACCAATGTGTGCTGTTAACAATAGAACACACCGGGTAAAGCACTGAGTGCACCTTCATAGAGCACTTGCAGGGAAATAAATTGGATTTACTTTATTACCACTTTTGCTGAAGAATTTCAAAGGTTGCAGCAATGTCTTCTTTCATCTTGTACCAATTATATCATGAAATACTGCAATTGGGGTGCTTTCCAAGCAAGTCCCAGTATTAAGTTAACATTGACATGCCAAACATTACCGAACACAGTAGCTTGCATTTAGACGTTTCAGTGCTCCCCGAGGTGGAATGCACATTAATATGGTAGATCCTTAAAAAAGAAAATAACTACAAAATACTGGAAATCTGAAACAAAGCCAGGAAATGCTGAAAATACAAAACAGCATCATATGTGAAGATAAAACAGCAGATTAATGATTCATTTGGAACCCACTTTACGGATTCCCATTTCATAGAATCATAGTATGATACAGAACAGAAGGAGGCCATTCGGCCTGTCCTCCAGCCCAAAAAACAACCGTTCACCACTACTTTGTTTCCTGTCAACTTAGCCAATTTTGTATCCATGCTGCCACTGTCCCCTTTATTCCATGGGCTTCAACTTTTCTGGCAAGCCTATTATGTGGCACTTTATCGAACGCCTTTTGGAAGTCCATGTACACCACATCAACCGCTTTGCTCTTATCAACCCTCTCTGTTACCTCATCAAAAACTCAATCGAGTTAAACACAGTTTGCCTTTAACAAATCCATGCTGGCTTTCCTTAATGAATCCACACTTGTCCAAGTGACTGTTAATATTGTCCCATATTATCAATTCCATAATCTTCCGCTCCACCGAGGTTAAACTGATTGGTCTGCAGTTGCTGAGTTTATCCTTACACCCTTTCTTGAACAAAGGTGTAACATTTGCAATTCTCCAGCCCTCTGGCACCACCTCCATATCTGTCTTGTTTTGCACACTTTGTATAAAAATAATAAATTGCAGGACAACGGAGTATTACAGTTTAACTCTTTTATTAAGCATTAGGTCTGTGACCTTAACCATAGCAGCACCAGTGGGGAAAGCCTGGCATTAGGACCCCTAGCCTGGGTCTTCAAAACAATAGCAGTCCTTACAGATGCCTGCAGGCCAATGATAACTCAATATGCAAATGTTACATCCCCTTTCTTTTAAAAGAAAAATGTTATGCATTACTTTTAAACCTTTCTTCTACATAATGTTCTCGGTAGCATAAATGTATAAGTCGTCGTTGTACGTGTCTTCATACTGTTCCCTTTGGGGAACTGTATGAAGTGGTAGAAGGATTTCTGGCTGCGATTAACGCTCCTTCCGTGACCGTAACCATCTTCGTACCAGCCATTAGGGGGGTTAGTCCTATGGCGGGAGGGTTTTACGGGCTCCCACAACCCATACGAGGGGGGGGCCACCCACACCCACGGACGCAAGTATCCCGCTGGATGTCAACCCAGAATTTAGAGCCGGAGCTCCGACTCCACTTGCCGGGACTGTCTGGAGCGGGGTTTGAAACCCTATGGCCTAGAAATTCAGTGTAGCCACTTTTGGGGCGGTAAAGTCGGGCGTCCGCTAAAGTTTGCGCCCGGCGCAAAGTCGCGCTCCATTCGGCGATATTCAGTCGCATTGCCCCAAGAGGTTGCTGCTGCGCTAAAACAGGCGATGCACGACTATCATTAGGCACTAAGCCGGCGGCCCGGGGCGATACCCCCGAGGGCGGGCGCAGCGCAGGTGCGGCGAGTTGTTGATTGACGGCAGACACTCTGGCGCCGGTCAGCTCTTAAATGGGGAGGGTGGATTTGTTTGCCTGCCACGCCCTGCACACTGCAGCCCTCAACCTAGGCCTGACCACTTCTGCTTCATCTGTGCAATGCCCAGGGCTATGGAGAAGGCCAGGGAGAGAGCGCAGCGCTTCAGCGACGGTGACCTGAGGGTGCTGGTTGGTGGAGTGGAGCACAGGCGCCATGTTCTGTTCCCAGAAGGTGGCAAGAGGCCGCTGCCCAGTGCCTACCGGAAAGCCTGGAGGGAGGTCTCAAACAGGGTGTCTTCCAACAGCGTGGTTGCCAGGACTCCTGTGCAATGCCGGAAGAAGTTCAACGACCTCACTCGGGTTGTCAGGGTGAGTACCCTTTCCAGTGTCCTCCTCATCCCTGCATGTGCACCTCACTTTATGGGCAAAGGGACCTCAAAGCCCTAATGGCCAGGCCTCATCCAGCAGCTATGGGACTGTCATGAAAATCACTTGCACATTCAGCACTTTACACACTGTACAAGCTATTCGACCATGGGAGGCATTGCAGACAAGATCAGGGCTGCACACTGTTCAAGCTATTCGACCATGGGAGGCATTGCAGACAAGATCAGGGCTTCACACTGTTCAAGCTATTCGACCATGGGAGGCAGTGCAGACAAGATCAGGGCTTCACACTGTACTTAGAGGCCATCGTTTCTCTTGCAGGCCAAAGTGGCGCACAACCGGCGCAAACGAATTGACACCAGGGGAGGCCGTCCTGACGTCAAAGAGCTCTCCGACCTCGACCAGCGTGTGGAGCGCATTATGGCAGGCCGGCTGATTGGACCCGTCGCCAGTGGAGATGCCGACCCTGTTCTGGGCACCAATGGTAAGGGCATCACCTTTTTGACTTCGCTCGTTCCACTGGTGCCTCATATCAGCATCCTTTGCCACTGTCTGACCAATGCTGTGAATGGCACCACTCATGCCTCCCTCGCTGCCGCCCTGTCCTCACTCTAAAGCTACTCTTGTGCCTTCCTGCTTTCAGATGCTGAATCGCCAGGTGAGGAGGTGGGCCCTCAAGCTGCCACTGTCAGCGCTTCGGAATACGAGGAGGAGGAAGAGGAAGCCGGCCCATCAGTGCCACCCTCAGCCGCGCCAGCCCATGGCGATGTAGGGGACACGTCTTCCCTGGAGGGGAGCCGGGGGGAAGGGTCGGAGGAGAGTGAAGCTCCGGGGCCCAGCGGCCTGCAGCAATGCGGGAGGGGTGGGGAAGCTCGGCGGACATCTCCCCAGAGGGTGAATGCGGCCTCCAGTCCTGCGACGGTCAGCGCAGAGGAGGTGCGGCTCCTGGAGGAAATGGCCGTCCAGGCTGAGCGCAGGCACACTGAGCTCATGGCTGCAGTGGCAAGGATGCCTGACTCCATAGAGTCTCTGTCAAGGAGTGTGCAGGAATTCGGAGCAGCACAGGCCAGGAGTCTGCAACAATTCAGTGCAGCACAGGCCAGGAGTCTGGAACAATTCAGTGCAGCACAGGCCAGGAGTCTGCAGGACTTCGCGGCAGCACAGTCGGCTTCTAGCCAAGTGCTCAGTCGTGCCGTCCATTCACTGGCTGGTGTCATGCGGACACAGACTAGGGCCACACGGGCACTAACTGCTGCCACCCTCGCTGGATCAGCCAGGCATCGCCAGGGCACTCGCCGCGCAGCAGCAGCCCAGCAGTCTGTTCTTCAGCTGTTTGCTGCGCATGCTGCAGTGCTGGCCCGTGCGAGTGCCAATGTCTCAGGCGACCAGCGAGCACCTGCGATCTGCCAGGTTGGCACCATTACTGTAGCCAACACTGCCACTCCGCCATTGCAGCTGCCATGAGCCGCTGGACAGACTGCTGCCGCCCAGCCAGAGTTGGAGCAGTCAGCAGCCGGCCACTCCAAGGCCAGAGCTGGTGCAGGCCGACCCCCAAGGGCATCTGCCGTCTCGCCATCTGCCCCTCAGCAGCCTTCCCCCAGCCTTGCTGCAGCCACTGGGCTCCCATTGAGGAGGAGCTGCAGGGCGGGCAGGGGCCAGGCAAGGATGCGCAAGGCATCGCCCTCGCAGGGCAAAAAGTAGAGGTATGCACAAATGCCTGGTGCTTGTTGTAAGGCCGAGACTGGTGCAGTTGTGTTTGTGTAAGGCCGAGACTGGTGTCTTTCTTTCTTTTTGTAAGGCCGAGACTGGTGTCTTTCTTTCTTTTTGCAAAGGCCGAGACTGGTGTCTTTCTTTCTTTTTGTAAGGCCGAGACTAGTAGTTTTGTGTTTTTGGAGGGGGCTTCTCCACATGAGGTTGTAATGTGGGAAGGGCAGAGGTTTGCAATAAATTATTGTTGTTAAATTGCAGTGTGCATGGTTTTTTTGTTAAGTCCTGGTTGCCCTGCTCGGCTGAGGGCTTGTGGAGCGGCTACATTCATCTGCTGACATTGGCACAAGCCATTCCCTGAGAGGGGGCCTAGAACCGACGTTCAATAAGCCGGCGACGGGCGGCCCTTGCACTTTCTGCCTCCCTCCTGTGCTGGTCCTCCTCCTCCTCCTCCTCCTGAGGTGGTCCTCCAATCTCTGGTGGCAGTGCCTGAGTCCTGCGGATAGCCAGGTTGTGCAGCATGCAGCAAACGACCACGAAATGGGAGACTCGCTCCGGCGAATACTATAGGGCTCCACCGGAACGATCCAGACAGCGGAACCATTGCTTCAGGACGCCGATTGTTTGTTCGATGATGTTCCTGGTCGCTTGATGGCTCTCATTGTATCCCTCTTCAGCAGGGGTGCTGGGCGCACGGAGCGGGGTCATCAGCCAGGTACACAAAGGATAGCCTTTGTCCCTGATAAGCCATCCTCGTGGGTGAGGCTGTGCCTGGAACATGTCTGCCACAGAAGTCTGTCGCAGGATGAAGGCATCGTGGCTGCTGCCTGGAAAGCGGGCATTGACAGCTAGGATGAGCTGCCTGTGGTCACACACCAGCTGGACGTTCAGCGAATGGTAGCCCTTCCGGTTGCGGTAATCCTCGGTATTCTCCAGAGGTGCCCGCAAAGCCACATGCGTGCAGTCAATGGCGCCCTGCACCATGGGGAAGCCCGCGAATGCTGCAAAGCCCATTGCACGCTGTTGCTGCTTGGCAAGGGCCATGGAGAAGGAGATGAACTGACGTCTCCTTTTGAAAAGGGCATTGGTCACCTGGCAGATGCAGCAATGCACGGTGAACTGGGAGATGTTGGCAATGTCCCCAGTAGCGGATTGGAAGGAGCCGGTGGCATAGAAGTTGAGAGCCACCGTCACCTTCACTGCCACCGACAGAGACGTCCTGCTCCTCAGCTGTGGCTGCAGATCACCGCCAAGCAGCTGGCAGATCTCTGTGACCACCTCCCTTCGGAATCGCAGCCTCCGAACACACTGCTCGTCAGACATGTTGAGATAGGAGAACTGCTGACGGTATACCCTGGGTGGGTAAGGCCTCCTTTCCCGATGCCTGTTGCCCCCTCTCCATCTAGCCAGGGCTGCCACTCTCTCACGGCGTCTGTGAGCCCTTTGGATGTAATTGAGAAAGCCAGCGTTGACACCCATTGCAGCCCCCATAATATGCTGGCAAACAATGAGATGTCAATGAAGGCAAAGACTAGTGGAAAGCTGTGGCCTGAAGCCAGAAGTACCTGTCCAAGTGCTGGGCCAAAGCAGAAAGCTCTCTACCTTGGTCTCTCTGCAAAGATCCGTTTCTCAAGAAGGAGTGCTGCGAAATGGCAGCCTTTTATAGTGCAGGAGAAGTGCCCTTTAATTTGCGCCCCCCGCGCCCCACATCGACTGAGCACCGTTCCACTCTAACAGTCGCTCGGGGCGCCAGGCGCACAATGGGGCGGCGCCACTGAAGTTCTGGTTGGGGGTGCACAAAGGGCGTTGCACGAGGAAATGACGTCATGATCTGCGCACGCAGCTGAGCGCGCGCAAAGACTTTGCGCCGTCGCTAAATCTCTAGTGAAGTTGGGGCGAGGCGCAGATCGCGCTGCGCCCGGGCGCTAGCCGCCTAACGCCCGACATCTACTCCTCCTAAGGCGCTAACGGCTGGCGCAACCAACTGAATTTCTAGGCCTATGCCTTCTGGCCCAGCGGCGGGGATGCTACCGCTACGCCAAAAGCCCACTCCCAACACATAAGTAAACTCAGCATCAAACTAGCACTGAAAACATCTCAACGTTTCAATAACGATGTACAGGTTTTTTTTAGGGCAGTGATCCACCTACACACTTTGACAGTTCACAAGTCAAGGATAACTCTAGGCTTGACCTCTTGTCCCGACCTTGTGTGGTATGAAACTGAGCATGCTCCTGAATCAGTCAACAATTCAGGTTCAGGTTTAGGTTCAGGTAAGTATGATGTGTTTTGTGTATTGCTCTGTTCATCACACTCTGTTGAACTGATCCTCTCGTCGGAATGACAGTGTTGTTCCTTGGTGTTCAGGAGGTGCCTGCGATTGCGGCGGTACAACTGTTCTTCTGGGGTGCAGACGTCATACGATCGCTCAGTGTCAGCTGGCTGGATGACGACGGCTGACTTCCAGTCGTCATGCTTCTGGATTCTGATGGATTCTCCATTGTGCAGCGGTGGCAGTAGTCTAGCTGACCTGTCATAGTATCTCTTTTGGTGTTGCTGTCTCTGTACATGTTTTGCATGCTCTTGCTTGCAGCTGACGACCTCTGGCTGCAGCTGCTGGTTGCTGCTTGGAAGGGTTGAGCGAAGTCTGCAGCTCATCAACAGCCATGCTGGTGAGTTGAAGTTGTCAACCGGAGTGTTGCGGTACTCAAGGAGACTAATGTAGGGGTCTCTTTTGTCTGCTTTGGCTTTGTCCATGAGTGTTTTTGCAATCTGGACAGCTTTTTCAGCAAGGCCATTAGTTTGAGGGTAATGTGGGCTTGATGTGACATGTGTGAAATCCCATGCCTTGGCAAACGACTCGAACTCTTTTGATTTGTATTGGGGGCCATTGTCTGAGGCTAAAGTCTCTACCATGCCATGCCTGGCAAAGGCTGCCTTTAGCTTGTGGATCACAGCTGCAGATGTGGTGCTGTGAAGCTTGTCCAGTTCAAAAAATCTGCTGTAGTAATCAACAGTCTCTGTGTAGTCCTCGTTGTTCCATATGAACAGATCCGTTGCCGCGACCTGCCAGGGCCTGTCTGGGATACGGTGTGTTATCATGGGCTCTTTGACATTTGACGGGCAGCGTTCTAGACAAATGGAACATCTTCTGACAATATCCTCAATGTGTTTGCACATTCTGGCCAAAACATAATGTCACGTGCTCTTTGTTTGCATTTTTCCATGCCCATATGTCCAGCATGAATTTTTGTCAACATCTCTTCTCTGAGACTGGTAGGAATGATGATTTTCTCCCCTTTGAAGACGATTCTGTTGATTTGTGACAGTTCGTCTCTGTGGTTCCAGAATTCAGATATGCTCTGAGGGCATTTCCTCCTTTCCTCAGGCCATCCTTCATGTATGACTTTGCTCAGCAGTGTGAGTTGTGCATCTTTCTCTGTTCCTGCTCGGATCTCCTTCAGTTTTTGAGTCACTCACAGGTAAGCTGTTGTACACCATGTGCACCTGCACATCCATGCCTTCACTGAGGCTGCTGTCCTTGTAGCTAAGAGACTTTCTGGAGAGCGTGTCTGCGACAGGAATGTCTTTGCCTGGACGGTGAATGATTGTGAAGTCGTACTTCTGTAGCTGAAGGGTCATTCTCTGTAGCCTTGGTGGGGCTGCGGCTAGTGGTTTCCTCATGATTGGCTTGAGGGACTTGTGTTCGGATTCCACAATGACTTGTCGGCCATAGACGTACTGGTGGAAATGCTTACATCCAAACAGAATTGCATATAGCTCTTTCTTGATTTGAGCATAGTTGATTTCACTGTCTGTGAGAGATCTGGAAGCGTAGCCGATGGGCTTTCCTTCTTGCAGTAATACTGCGCCTAGTCCATACTTTGATGCGTCCACTTGTAGTCTGAGCTCTTTGTTGGGGTCAAAGTAGGCAAGAACTGGTCCTGGTTCTCTGGTGATTAGGTCTTTCATTTTCTGAAATGCTGTGTCATGTTGTTTGTCCCACAGGAACTCATTGGATTGTTTGAGCAACTGACGCATGGGTGCATTGATTTTGGAGAGGCTCGGGGCAAACTTGGCTAAGTAGTTAACCATGCCTAGTACTGTCTCTAGCTCTGCGCGATTCTTCGGCGGCTCCATCTTCTTGATGGTGAAGATTTTCTCTGGATCTGGCTTAATGCCATCAGTTGAGAGGCAATGCCCGAAATAACTGATCTCGGTGGATCTGATTATGCTTTTTTCGGGGTTGAGCCAGATACCTTTCTCCCGTGATCTTTGTAGCATCGCACGGAGGTTCCTGTCATGTTCCTCTCTATTCCTGCCATAGATGAGGATGTCATCTACGATTGTGACTACTCCGTCGAGGCCTTCATAGGTTTTGTCGATCTTCCACTGGAATTCATCCTGAGCTGAGATAAGACCAAATGGTAAACGCAGAAATCGGTAGTGTCCAAATGGTGTGTTGAACGTTGTTAGCTTAGATGACTCTTCCGTGAGCTTGATAGTCCAGTATCCTGATCGTGCATTCATTACACTGAAGTAACCTGCTCCCACTAGCTTGGGTGTGATGTCATCTAGCGTTGGTAGAGGGCAATGAGGGCATTTGATAGCATTGTTCAAATCTCTGGGGTCGAGACAGACTCTGAGCTTGCCTGTACGTGGTTTCTCAACCACTACTAACGCGTTGACACACTCTGTTGGTTCTGTTTCCTGGACGATGATTTCTGTATTCTCCATGCTCTGCAGCTCCTCCTTCAGATGACAATGTAGAGCAAGGGGTATCCTTCTTGGTGGGCAAACCACAGGGGTTGCTGCTGGGTCAAGGTGAATAGTACATTCACCTGGGAATAGTCCGATTCCTTTGAAAACGTCAGCAAGCTCCTCCATTACTGTCTGCTTCTCAACTGGTGCTGTCAATGATAGCACTAGCTTGACGAGGTCCATGTCTAAACATGCCTTTAGACCGAGCACTGGAGGTGCTCGAGTGTCAACAATATAAAAGTCCAACATCATGTCGCTTTCTTTGTACTTGCATTTCATCACGCATGTGCCTTTTACAATGAGCTGCTCACCCCCATAGCTGGTCAGCCTGCATGAGGTGGGCTGTAGCTCACACTCATCCTTCAAGCTGTGATACTCACTCAGAGGAATTACATTAACCTGAGCTCCAGTGTCTAGTTTAAACTTAAGCTCTGTGCCCTGTTTTCCTATCTCAATATCTGCAAAGGCTTGCTCAGTCTCTGAAATCTGTTTATTCTGTGACACAGAATCAATAAACAGTTCCTCTGCATTTGGCTCTCTATCTGGCATTTGGCTGTCACTCACTGTGTGTACTGCTTCTCCGAAAACAGTCCTGCAGACTTTAGCAAAGTGGTTCCGTTTACCACATTTAGCACATTGTCTTCCTTTGGCAGGGCAGTGCTCCTTTTCTCCATGCACCTTTTTTCCACAATATCCACAGTTTTTGAAGCGTTTTATGTCTGCGTCGCTCATTTTTTGAACTCTTTCTGTACTTTCTGTTCTGAAACAAGCTCTCTGGGCGGTGTTCCTTGGTGTGTGTCTATTAACTGCGTGCACTGTCTGTTCACACAAGCTGCTCATGGCGCTGGTTATGGCTTTCAACTGTGCTTGGGCCATCTTGTGCAATCTAGCTATGTCCATAGCTTTGTCCAGTGTTAGCCCGGACCCAACATTCAAAAGTTTCTCTCTCACTTTAGCTGAAAGTATTCCAAACACGATGTGGTCTCTGACCATCTCATCTTTATCTGCATATTCACAGTCTTTTACCAGCAGTTTTAACTTAGTCACAAGCTGTTCAAACGACTCACTAGCTCCTTGTACTTTCTCCTGAAACTTGTACCTAGCAAATATCGTATTTGTCTTGGGCATCACATGATTCAAAACGGTCAAAATAACTTTTCAGTACCTTTGCTTCATCCGCGGTGAGAGACCATGTGTTAAAAATGTCTCTCCCTTTTTCTCCGATCCACAGGAGTAGGTAGCTGCATCTTTCTTCCTCCCCTTTGCTTTTCAGTGGACCCGAAAACATCAACTCCACGTGTTGCTTGAACTTGTGCCGTTCTCCAGGTAAGTTCAAAGATTCCCAATCCATTCGAGGCGAGGGAGCTCCAACGATGTCCATTTACAATCCCTATGCTGACACCATGTCTTGTTTTGCACACTTTGTATAAAAATAATAAATTGCAGGACAACGGAGTATTACAGTTTAACTCTTTTATTAAGCACTAGCTGGGGGTGCCCGGCGGTGCCGAGGCTTTTTCGAGGGCATGTTGCTGTTGGAAGAGAGAGAGCGAGAGACTGGGGGTAAGAGAGAGAGCGCGAGAGACTGGGGGTAAGAGAGAGAGCGCGAGAGACTGGGGGTAAGAGACAGAGCGCGAGAGACTGGGGGTAAGAGAGAGAGCGACTGGGGGTAAGAGAGAGCGACTGGGGGTAAGAGAGAGCGACTGGGGGGAAGAGAGAGCGACTGGGGGGAAGAGAGAGCAACTGGGGGGGAAGAGAGAGCGACTGGGGGGAAGAGAGAGCGACTGGGGGGAAGAGAGAGCGACTGGGGGGAAGAGAGAGCGACTGGGGGGAAGAGAGAGCGACTGGGGGGAAGAGAGAGCAACTGGGGGGGAAGAGAGAGCGACTGGGGGGAAGAGAGAGCGACTGGGGGGAAGAGAGAGCGACTGGGGGGAAGAGAGAGCGACGGGGGGGAAGAGAGCACGACTGGGGGGAAGAGAGAGCGACTAGGGGGGAGAGAGAGAGACTGGGGGGGAGAGAGAGAGACTGGTGGGGAGAGAGAGAGACTGGGGGGGAGAGAGAGAGACTGGGGGGAGAGAGAGAGACGGGGGAGAGAGAGAGACTGGGGGGAGAGAGAGACTGGGGGGAGAGAGAGAGACTGGGGGGGGAGAGAGAGAAACTGGGGGGAAGAGAGAGCGACTGGGGGGAAGAGAGAGAGCGAGTGGGGGGGAAGAGAGAGAGCGAGTGGGGGGGAAGAGAGAGAGCGAGTGGGGGGGAAGAGAGAGAGCGAGTGGGGGGGAAGAGAGAGAGCGAGTGGGGGGGAAGAGAGAGAGCGAGTGGGGGGGATGAGAGAGAGCGAGTGGGGGGGGAAGAGAGAGAGCGAGTGGGGGGGAAGAGAGAGAGCGAGTGGGGGGGAAGAGAGAGTGCGAGTGGGAGGGAAGAGAGAGAGCGAGTGGGGGGGAAGAGAGAGAGCGAGTGGGGGGGAAGAGAGAGAGCGGCTGGGGGGGAAGAGAGAGAGCGGCTGGGGGGGAAGAGAGAGAGCGGCTGGGGGGGAAGAGAGAGAGCGGGTGGGGGGGAAGAGAGAGAGCGAGTGGGGGGGAAGAGAGAGAGCGAGTGGGGGGGAAGAGAGAGAGCGAGTGGGGGGTAAGAGAGAGAACGAGTGGGGGGGAAGAGAGAGAGCGAGTGGGGGGGAAGAGAGAGAGCGAGTGGGGGGGAAGAGAGAGAGCGAGTGGGGGGGAAGAGAGAGAGCGAGTGGGGGGGAAGAGAGAGAGAGCGAGTGGGGGGAAGAGAGAGAGCGCGAGTGGGGGGGAGAGAGCGAGTGGGGGGGAAGAGAGAGAGCGAGTGTGGGGGAAGAGAGAGAGCGAGTGGGGGGGAAGAGAGAGAGCGAGTGGGGGGGAAGAGAGAGAGCGAGTGGGGGGGAAGAGAGAGAGCCAGTGGGGGGGAAGAGAGAGAGCGAGTGGGGGGGAAGAGAGAGAGCGAGTGGGGGGGAAGAGAGAGAGCGAGTGGGGGGGGGAAGAGAGAGAGCGAGTGGGGGGGAAGAGAGAGAGCGAGTGGGGGGGAAGAGAGAGAGCGAGTGGGGGGAAGAGAGAGAGCGAGTGGGGGGAAAAGAGAGAGCGAGTGGGGGGGAAGAGAGAGAGCGAGTGGGGGGGAAGAGAGAGAGCGAGATTGGGAGTGTGAGAGAGAGCGAGATTGGGAGTGTGAGAGAGAAAGAGATTGGGAGTGTGAGAGAGAGAGAGATTGGGAGTGTGAGAGAGAGATTGGGAGTGTGAGAGAGAGATTGGGAGTGTGAGAGAGAGAGAGATTGGGAATGTGAGAGAGAGAGAGATTGGGAGTGTGAGAGAGAGAGAGATTGGGAGTGAGAGAGAGAGATTGGGAGTGTGAGAGACAGATTGGAAGTGTGAGAGAGATTGGGAGTGTGAGAGAGAGAGATTGGGAGTGTGAGAGAGACTGGGAGTGTGAGAGAGAGACTGGGAGTGTGTGAGAGAGAGACAGGGAGTGTGAGAGAGAGAGATTGGGAGTGTGAGAGAGAGATTGGGAGTGAGAGAGAGAGAGAGATTGGGAGTGTGAGAGAGAGACTGGGAGTGTGAGAGAGAGAGATTGGGAGTGTGAGAGAGAGAGACTGGGAGTGAGAGAGAGAGATTAGGAGTGTGAGAGAGAGAGACTGGGAGTGTGAGAGAGAGAGAGATTGGGAGTGTGAGAGAGATTGGGAGTGTGAGTGAGAGAGAGAGAGCCCTACATGCAGAATTCTGCCGAAGCATCCTTCGCACCCAAAGAAAAACGCCAACAAATGCATGCAGAGCCGAACTAGGCAGATACCCACTGATAATAAACATCCAAAAACGAGCACTAAACTTCCTAAATCACCTCAAATCTAGCTCCCCAGACACCCTTCATTTCAAAGCCTTTCAGACCCAAGAGCTAAACCCAGAAAAGAGTCCCCTGAGTCAGCTGCTACTGAAACTAAGTACTCAGCCGGACCCTGACCAGCCCCAGACCAACACAGCCGTCCAAACACCAATCCGAGTGAACCATATCATTAAAAAATGCAAAGAAACCTACCTGGAACATTGGAACAAAATAACCGAAAGCCAAAGCAGATTAGAATGTTACCGGGCCCTAAAAAGAGAATATAAACTGGCAGACTACCTCACGACCATCAGAGACACAAAACAGAGACAGACCCTCACCAGGTACAGACTAAGCGACCACCAACTGGAAATTGAAAAAGGCAGATACAAGAAATCCTGGCAGCCTAGAGAGAATAGAATATGCGATCAATGTCTGGCTGGCGAGGTTGAAACAGAAATGCATTTCCTCCTAAAATGCGAAAAATTCAACACATCAAGAAACATATTATTCAACAAGCTAAGCCAAACAACCCCAGATTTCAAGGAATTGGATGATCTGTCAAAATTGAGATTAGTCCTAGGAGAAGGAGACAGACCATACCTTGGGGCTAAATATGTAACAACATGTCACAACCTGAGGACTGTTTAAAAGTAAGACTGTTTAAAATTAATATTGAACGTACCAAATGAAGTAGAAAGACTGTTTAAAATTAATATTGTTTAAAAGTAATATTGTATATACCCAACAAATGTCAAATCGATTGACACCTACAGAATGTTGGAAAACTGTACCTTTTTGCTATGTAAGCTTTGGCAATATGGTTCTCTGTAAACTTTCATGCCAATAAAGCATTTGAACTGAACTGAACTGAACTGAACTGACTGGGAGTGTGAGAGAGAGAAAGATTGGTAGCGTGAGAGAGAGATTGGGAGCGTGAGAGAGAGAGAGATTGGGAGTGAGAGAGAGAGAGAGATTGGGAGTGTGAGAGAGAGATTGGGAGTGTGAGAGAGATTGGGAGTGTGAGAGAGAGAGAGATTGGGAGTGTGAGAGAGAGAGACTGGGAGTGTGAGAGAGAGAGATTGGGAGCGTGAGAGAGAGAGATTGGGAGCGTGAGAGAGAGAGATTGGGAGTGAGAGAGAGAGAGTTTGGGAGTGTGAGAGAGAGATTGGGAGTGTGAGAGAGAGAGATTGGGAGTGTGAGAGAGAGAGATTGGGAGTGTGAGAGAAAGAGAGAGATTGGGAGTGTGAGAGAGAGATAGGGAGTGTGAGAGAGAGAGATTGGGAGTGTGAGAGAGAGAGAGAGATAGGGAGTGTGAGAGAGAGAGATTGGGAGTGAGAGATTGGGAGTGAGAAAGAGAGATTGGGAGTGTGAGAGAGAGAGGGAGAGAGAGAGATTGGGAGTGTGAGAGAGAGAGAGAGAGATTGGGAGTGTGAGAGAGAGATTGGGAGTGAGAGAGAGATTGGGAGGGGAGGGAGGGAGGAGGGGAGAGGGGAGGGGGGAGGGAAGGGGGAGAGTCCCTGAGCCCCGCCCCATCACCCGAGCCCCGCCCCCTCGATCTCCCGAGCCCCGCCCCCCCGGATATCCCGAGCCCCGCCCCCCCGATCTCCCGAGCCCCGTCACCCCCCCCGATATCCCGAGTCCCGCCCCCCTTCTCAGGAGCACGCCCCCCCCCCGATCTCCCGAGCCCTGCCCCCCCGGAGCCCCGCCCCCCCGATCTCCAGAGCCCCGCCCCCGAGCCCCGCCCCCCCGATCTCCGGAGCCCCGCCCCCCCTGAGGGTGGCCCCCCCCGATCTCCCGAGCCTCGCCCCCCCGATCTGTAGTCCGGGCCCGCGATCTCACGATGTCCCGCCCCGCGATCTCCCGATGTCCCGCCCCCCGATGTCCCGCCCCACGATGTCCCGAGCCCCGCCCCCCGCCCTCCCGAGCAGCGGCGTCCCACTCTCCGGAGCCCCGCCCTCCCGCTCTCCGGAGCCCCGCCCTCCAGATCGCCGATTGCGGTTGAGAGCCCCGCCCTCCCGCACTCCGAGCCCCGGCCGAGCCGGCTTGAAGTTTGCCGGTTGCCGGGGTAACCCTTCCCGCTCACCAAGGCCGAGATCCCGCCCCCCGATGTCCCGAGCCCCGCCCCCCGCCCTCCCGAGCAGCGGCGTCCCACTCTCCGGAGCCCCGCCCTCCAGATCGCCGAATGCGGTTGAGAGACCCGCCCCCTGCCCGAGCCGAGCGCGGAACAGAGAGACTGCCGCGTCTCAGCTGCTCCTGCTGCGCGCGCACCCTGGCCATCGTGGCTGACGCCGATTGAGTTCGGGGACAGCCGTTTAAAAAAAAGCCAGAGCGGGCTCTCGCGGGCGGGCGGCGCATGCGCGGTTAGTGCCAGCGGCGCGAGGCGGCCGGCGGGGAGTAGGCAGGGAAACCCCGCGGGCTGGCGGCCGTTAGAGCGGGGAGTAGGCAGGGAAACCCCGCGGGCTGGCGGCCGTTAGAGCGGCTCACTTCGGGCCCCGACACCGTCAAACCTGAGAGGGTGAAGTAGAGAGAGACAGAGAGGGAAGAGGAGAAGGAGAGAGAGGGAAGAGGAGAAGGAGAGAGAGGGAAGAGGAGAAGGAGAGAGAGAGGGAAGAGAGAGAGAGAGAGAGAAACTTTTGGAGCTTCAAGCCTGCCTGCAGCGGGCCTGGAGACCAGCACCGAGTCCCCCCTGCGCGAGGGTGAGGAGGAGGATGGGGTTGCTAAACACAATATAAAACTGAAATAAATTGTTCATTAATTCCCTAACACATCATTAAAATATTTACCTTAGTTCCCTAACACACAGAAAGTGTGGGGGAAAAAATTGTGAAAAATCAAGATGGCGGCCACTCACCTCGGTTCAGAAGGATAAGGCCCGCCCACACACGCACCGATTGGTCGACCGGTCAGGTCACCGAAGCGTAGGATTGGTCAATCGTCGAATCACTCGACACTCAACTGTCGGACGGCACGCGCCAGGAACCCGCCGTCCGATTGGTGGACCTCGACGTCACACGGTCGCTAATGAGATGCTAATGAGCAGAATGCTGAACGTTTTTCGGATACCGCGGGCGGGATTTTTGTGCGGCCGAAACGTAAATACGCCTATGACCGGTCCGGAATCGCAAGCTTTCTTTTGAGGCGACGCGCGCGTCGGTACGCTCTGTAACTTTCAAACGTATAGAACACGGACAGACAGACAGACATCGGGACAGACATCGGGACAGACAGACAGAAGAGCCGCTTTATATATATAGATAGAAGACTTTTGGATTCCGTTTTATGTTAGCTGCCAGTCTATTCTCATACTCTCTCTTTGCCCCTCTTATTTCCTTTTTCATTTCCCCTCTGAACTTGCTAGAGTCAGCCTGGTTCTCACTAGTATTCTCAACCAGATATCTGTCATATGCCCCCTTTTTCTGCTTCATCTTACTCTCTATCTCTTTTGTCATCCATGGCGTTCTGGCTTTGGTTGCCCTACCTTTCCCCTCATGGGAATGTACCTCGACTGTACCTGAACCATCTCCACTTTAAAGGCAGCCCATTGTTCAATTACTCCAGGGCATCCTCTCTCTCCAGCACTGCAATATTCTCGTTAATCTATACTGCCACCCCGCCTCCTTTCTTTCCTTCCCTATCTTTCCTGAATACCTTTAATCCAGGAATATTTAGTACCCAATCCTGCCCTTTTTTGAGCCAGGTCTCCATTATCACCACAACAACATATTCCCATGTGTCTATTTGCACCTGCAGCTCACCAACCTTATTTACCATGCTTTGTGCATTCACACACATGCACTGTAAACTTATCTTAGACCTTGCCAAATTAGTTTAAACTCTCTCCAACTGCACTAGCAAACCCCGCCCCCCACTGCGAGGTTATTGGTCCCGGTTCTATTGAGGTGCAACCCGTCTGGCCTGTACAGGTCCCACCTCCCCCAGAATGGGTCCCAATATCCCAGGAATCTAAAGCCCTCCCTCCTGCACCATCTCTCCAGCCATGCATTCACTGGCTCTATCTTTCTATTTCTATAGCAACTAGCTCGTGGTACCAGGAATAATCCGGAGATTACTACCTTTGAGGTCCTGCTTTTTAATGTTTTTCCTAGCTCCCTAAAATCTGCCTGCAGGACCTCATCCCTCTTTCTACCCATGACATTGATACGAATATGGACCACGACCTTTGGCTGTTCACCCTCCTGCCTCAGAATGTTCTGCAGCTGCTCAGTGACATCCTTGACCCTGGCACTAGGGAGGCAACATACCATCTTTGAATCACATCTATGGCTGCAGAAACACCTGTCTGTTCCCTTAACTATTGAATCCCCTATCACTATTGCTTTCCCAATCTTCTTCCTCACCCCTTGTAAAGCTGAACCACCCGTGGTGCTATGGGCTTGGTTCTGGCTGTACTCCCCAGAGGAACCATCGCCCTTTCCAGTTATATCTGTTAGATACTGAGCTGCACTCAGGGTCTCCTGCACTACCTGCCTGGTCCTTCTTGTCTGTCTGGCAGTCACCCATTCCCTCTCTGCCTGCACACTCTTATGCTGAGGGGTGACCACCTCCTGAAACGTGCAATCCACATAGCTCTCAGGCTTACGGATGCACCGCAGTGACGCCAGCTACTGCTCAAGCTCCAAAACTCAGAGGTCAAGCTACTCCAGCTGATGACGCTTCCTGCACAGGTGCTTGTCCAGGACACAGGAAGCATTCTGGAGTTCCCACATGGCACAAGATGTGCATTCCATGGGATTGAGGTGCCCTGCCATACCTCTATTTAATAGACTATTAACTAACTTAACAGAAATAAACTCAAGAGTTTAAAAAAATCACCAGCTACTCACCAATTTTTTTTCTTTTCAGCTCCTTCCCTTGTGCTGATGTCACTTTAGTTTTTTTTACCTCGCTCCCAGACGTTTGCGCTCCCTGTGTGCTCTCGGGCCTACCTTTATCTCCAGCTGCTCCTCTCACTCTCTCCTCCTTCCACCTCTGCTCCTCCTTCCCACTCTCTCTAAATTCCCAACTTTAGCACTTTATTTAGAAGCACTCTGTTTAAGATCACTTTGTGCAGGCCACTTTTTTCTTCATATCATCTCTGGTTCTTTTGCCAATTACCTTAAATCTGTTTCCTCTGGTTACTGACCCTTCGGTCACTGGAAACAGTTTCTCCTCATTTACTCTATCAAAATGCTTCATAATTTTGAACACTACAATCAAATCTCCCCTTAACCTTTTCTGCTCAAAATGAGAACAATCCCAGCTTCTCCAGTCTCTCCACAAAGCCGAAGTCTTGCATCTCTGGTACCATTCTAGTAAATCTCCTCTGCACCTTCTCCAAGGCCTTGACATCCTTCCTAAAGTGTGGTGCTCCAGCTGGGGCCTAACCAGTGTTTTATAAAGGTTTAGCATAACTTCCTTTTGTATTCTATGGGATAAAAATTCAGGGGATTAGTGCCACCCGTTACCGCCATTTTCGGGGGCTGGCATTTTCAGATGGGCGGCAGCGCTGCTGATGTCCGCGCTCGTGAAAATTATGTAGATTATGCAGATTGTGAAGTCAGTGAGTGTGCAACGCTCACTTGATGCCGGATCTACCATTTTCAACAATGCTGCTCCACTTACCGGCATGCCTTAAGTACGACCAGCTGAGCAAGTGTTGACAAGCAGGAAGGAGGCTCCAGCAGCGGTGTTTAAAAGGATCATCAGCAACTACTTGCACCTAACATGTTTCTGCAGTTTGACTGGCTCTGTGAAACATTCCGCAATTCCAGAAGCTTTCTAAACTTCCTTCAAGGTCCTACGGTAACAGGGAGTGTTGTTGCAAGTGGAAATGCCTTCATTCTTATTTAAAAGCTTCTGCACACAACACTTGCTCACAGTCATGGTGGTTCTACTGGCAGTCCCCCTCCCGTATCTTCGGGAGAGGGAGCGAAGATAGCAAAGAATAGGAGAAATTGCACAGAGACGGAGCAGATGGAGGGCCAGGAGGGTTCTCAACAGGAGGCCTTATCCACCTAGGGTCTTCAGAGAGCAATTCTCTTATATCCGCTTAAGTGAGGAGCAGCGGATTAGGCGGCTCTGCTTCACCAAGGACGTGGTCACAGAACTCTGCCATCTCCTGCAACCAGACCTACAGCCCCAGAGCAGGGCGACCACGGCTCTCCCAGTGGCAGTCAAGGTCACCGTGGCTCTCAATTACTTCACCAGCAGGTCCTTCCAGTCTGCAGCAGGAGACATAGCAAACATCTCGCAGTTCACCGTCCATCATTGCATCCAAGAGGTCACAGATGCACTCTACACCAGGAGAAGGGACTACGTTTTCTTCTCACTGAGCAGAGAGAAGAAGGGCGAGCATACATGTGGCTTTGCCTGTGGTGCAGGAAGCCATCAACTGCACCCACATGGCTTTGCAGGCACTGCTTAACAATCCTAAGATGTTCCGTAAAGGCAAAGGCTACCACTCACTTGCTGTGCAGTTTTTTCCGACCATGCCCACGCTTCCTGATGGTCAATGCCCGCTATCCTGGCAGCAGCTATGATGCCTTCATCCTGTATCATTCTGGTGTGCCAGCAATCTTCCAGCCACCACGTCAAACCCGAGGGTTGCTGCTCGGAGACAAGGGCTATACGCTCAGCACCTGGCTCATAACTCCCCTCTGCAGCCCCACCACTCATGCCCAGCACTCATATAATGAAGGCGCTGCTTCCACCAGGAACATCATTGAGCAGACCATCCGGTTACTGAAGCAGCGGTTCCACTGCTTTGACCACTTGGGTGGAGTCCTCCAGTACTCGGCGGAGCGAGTGACCCATTTCGTGGTGGTCTGCTGCATGCTTCACAACTTGGCCATGAGAGCCCAGCTCTTGCCACTAGGAATTGCAGGACCACCTCAGGAGGAGGGTGAGGGAGAGGAGAAGGAGAAGGAGGAAGGGAACGAGGACGAGGAGTAGGAGGAGGCAGGCAGCCAATCCCCTTTCCAGGCGGGCTGTCCATAAATGCCTCATCAGACTCCGATTCCAATGAATGAAACTTCAGATCCCCGTTGCTCACCACATCCCCATCATACCATCCCTCTGTCATGGAATATCACAGCGTCCTTCTGGGTGCAAAGCTGAAATGAGAGATACCACAAAAGATTCGAAGCAAAATTATTAAATTTATCAACAATCAATTGGTGTGCCTTTACCTACTCTAATACTCCTACAAAGTGCTCCCCCAGTAGCTGCAAAATGGCTGGTGGAAGGCTGCTGCGTTTCCATGGGGGAGATTTCAGATGACCTTGCAGGATGACCTTAAGCAGCTCCGGCAATAGAATGTGCGGCTGTAGACTGCACCACCTCGACGTGGGTGGCAGCCGTCTGGGCTGGCTGGCTGACAGGTAGCGGCAAGGGCACTGGTGGAGTGGCACTGGTGAGAACAGGAATGCTGTCATCCTTAAAAGAGGACAGCAGGGTCCTGATCCACTGACCCACTACCACTCCCCCGGGACGGTGCCTCAGCATTCCTAGCAATCAGTTGGAGCACAGATTTCTGTGCTGCTGCGACACACTGCAAGCCCCGGTTGACAGTGGTAGACCTAGCGATGCAGGCAGCAGTCTGATCTTCTGTGGCAGAAAGCTGAGACTACAGGAGAACAGTCTGTGCTTCCGCTGCAGCACTAAGATGTTGGGTTGCTTCCGTCTGTGCTGCAATGGCAGCCGCGACATCACCCATCACACGTAGCATCATGTCTGGGTCGATATGATCTCTCCGAGAGTTGTCCATTAATTACAGCCTGGAAATCTTGGGCTCCAAGCTCTGTGCAATGCCCTGTGCAATGTTGGTGGTGGACTCCCCCATGCTCCTTGACATTGCTAAATGTCTCTCTGGCTGATTTGTCATTGCACCTAACAATTTGGTGTAAATGTCCATCACTATCACTCTTCTTCTGAAGGCTGCCCCATTGAGGCCCTCATCTGAGTCCTGTGCAGCAGAACTTGAGCGAACTAACCCTCCCGGGAGCTGGCCCCCTAAGCTACCCTGTCCCCCTGGCCGTGCTGCAGCCCACTTGTGCCCGGTGCTTCACCGTGTGCAGATCCTGCTTCCACACTAGCCTTTAAAGTACACGCAGTGCCAGTTTCTGAGCTGGTGTCTGTGAGTGACAGATGCAGTGATACTTCTTCTACTTCTCCCCCTCACTCTGCTCCAATGGCTTGGGGACAGCCTGGCCTCGTGCCTGGTCTTGATTATCTGAAAGTAGAAATTCACAAGTGTCAGGTTATGGTGAGAGGAATGGTGGGGAAGAAAGCACGATATCCATGCAAACAGCATCAGCAGCTTGAAAGTGAGAAGAGATTGTGGGATGAGGGGGAAGTGGGATATGGGAAGAAGGATTAGGAATGAGCAGACCACTGCTGTCCCCAAGGGCTTCAACCTTGCCGGTTGCTATGGCCTCCATGACTTGCCACCAATGATTTCAGGCACTCGCTCCTCCAATTGTTTGAGGTCCTGCATGGCAGCTTGCCCCCCATGTGTCTGCTGCTGCTCTTTCTGATTATGTGCGACCTTGGCCTGCAAAAGAAAGGGTGCAATGTGTTTGGGTGATGTGCCTGCCATAGTTGAATAGCTGTCAGTGTGTGCAAGGTGTGAGATGTGGGTGTGAGTGTTGCAGCAGTGAGGGCGAAATAAAGCTCTGATTTTGAGGCCTGAGTGGTGATAGGTAGAGATTGTTGGCAGATGAGTGCTGGGGGTGTAGTGCATTGAGCAGTGAGAGAGGCTTGTGGTGCAGATGGTGGGATATGGCATTTGCTGAAGCCTTTACTCACGTTGACCTGCCATATGAGGTCATTAAACCTCTTGTGGCACTGGATTGATGACCTGGGGACCACAGTGCTGGCCATCACATAGTTGGCTATGTCCTGCCAGAGCATTCTGGATGTATGGGCAGATGGTTTCCTGCCAGTCTGCGGGAAGATAGCACTGCCTCCTCTCCACGGCCACCACTGGTACCTCCAGAGCCGCGTCTGAGAATCTTCAGGCTCTCTCCCTGTGCTAAGGCTCAGCCATCTGTATCCACTGCCGCCTGCTTCCAGACTGGGTTGACAATGAGTTGCTGTAGCATCAATGCACCTCCCCTTTAAGTACTGAATAAAGCCTGTGCCCAACATGACTGGGAATTAGACTGGACCCAATATTGGCCCACCTGTTGAGCATTAAGCCAATGAAGAGCATTTGAGCACTTAGACCCCCAGGTTTCCCTGTTACTGCACCCCCTTTAAAATTGTATAATTTAAATCTTCTGGCCTCTTCTCATTCTTCCTATCAAAATGAATGACTTCACACTGCTCTGCGTTAAATTACATCTGCCAGGTGTCTGTCCATTTCACCAGTCAGTCTATGTTCTCCTGTAGTCTGCTACTATCTTCCTCACTGTTTACTACATTTCACTTCTTTAAGGATCATGCTGTTGTGTTGAAATTTTGAAAGACTTTCTTTACAGATAATAAGGCTGAAAATCTACCGATATTCTCATGTAGCCTTGCTGTAACCTTGGCCAGAGTGTGCTGGAGCAGCCAGAAACTTGGCTGGGACCTGGATATGTGTATGAAATTGGGGTCCACCTCGACTCCCAAGGGGAACTGAATTGTTTTCTCAAACATATTTTTCAGTGCGATCCCCTTGCCAAAGGAAGAGCAAAGGGCAGCAAAATCTGTTCTCAATGGGAGGGGGCGGGGTGGAAATCCACAACACTCCTGCCCCAACTGACCCACTTCCACTTGATTTTCGGGCCTGGATACAATGGTACTAGCCCTAAATGTGGTCCAAGTGTCACAGGTGCCCACCAATGCCATGAAAATAAAGGGGCCTCCACCTAACACTGCGCATTTGGCGGGGTGAACGCCGGAGATCCGATGGCCACATTACTTCACTTATACTGTGATGTGCCCCATGTGCATTTTCAGGGCCAGTTTCATTTTGACATTGGAAACAAGGGCCCTGATATTAATGGCGAGGCAGAAATGGTGCGGGGAAGCCCGGGGATGTGAAGGTCCTGCCGACCTTAATGTCAAGGCCTCATTTAAGTAAGTCAAAGCAGACTCCCACCTGACAGCCAGGATTTCACCCGTGCCATAGCACTGAAATAGCACTAATCAAAGTCACAAATGACCTCCTCTGTGACTGTGACGATGGCACATGATCTCTCCTCGTTTTCCTCACCCTAGGCTATAATTACCCGGTTCTGACTTCTTCCCTTTGTGAATAATGGTTCTACATTGGGCTCCCTCCAATCAATGGGAACAATCCCTCTCGTGAGCTATTGAATAGGTACTTATCTACATATGTCATAGGTTTATATTCAGAAAACGTCATGACCTGGCAGTTATGGGGGGCTACGGCAGCTTTTTTTAAGCTGTTGGTTAGCTTTTGCTAGGTTTCTAGGCTGGCATGTCTGTGGCCTAGGTAGAAATTATTGTGTAAAACATTAATTTTTTTCATCAAATTTTCTTCATGCGGAATAATACAAAGTTCACAGATTTTGCATTTTAATAATTTCTCACTGATATCACTGGCATGTTGTGATGTAGCACAAGTCTGTGACCCTTTTACTATTGTGGTAAACCACTTTTATCGTTCACTATCGTTACACTATAGTTATCACTGTTGTATTGTTATCACCGTTCTCACTGTTGTATCACTATACGAGGTCGCCTCTTGTCGCACTGTTATACCTGGGCTGACCACCTCCGACTCCGCCCATGGCTCCACCTACCTGCCCAGGTATAAAGGTAGTCGACTGGCTGGTATAACTCGTCGCTTTTTATTGGACGAATTGATAGGTATATCAATTTTATTGACTAAATTTTAAAGATGTTTGCTACTGACCAGCCAGAAGCCCTCCCAGAAGCACAGCCACAGCAGCCTTCAGACACCGGGCTACACCAGCCACGCCAGCCGGCTTGGCTGCAAGCCCTCAAACCACCGTACCTGGATCTCAACCCACAGGCAGCAAACTCAGCCCTCAACTTCAAACACTGGCTGGACTGCTTCGAATCCTACCTGGAAGAATCCGGCGTCCCGCAGAGACCCAAACTAAGACTTCTGAATGCCCAAGCGAGCCCGAGAGTATACGCACTCATCCAGGACACGACTACATACGAGGCCGCTATCAACCTACTGAAACAGCAGTACCGGAGCCCAGTAAATTACATGTACACCAGGCACCTCCTAAGATCCCGCCCGCAACAGCCAGGAGAGTCTGTAGCTGAATTTTTACGGGCGCTAAGAGCACTCGGCAGGAACTGTGACTTTAAAGCGGTGACGGCTGTTGAAAATACGGAAGATAATATCCGCGATGCCTTTGTGAAAGGCCTACGGTCCGACTACTCACGGCAAAGACTGCTTGAAGCTAAAGACCTCGACCTGGGCAAAGCTGAAGCCCTCGCTCTCTCCCTAGAGGTGGCCCATCAGGACCAGGAGGCGTTTTCCAGGTACTGCTCGCGACCCTGGGACTCGGGCCCGACCCCTACCGCAATACCCTTCGCAGCGCCGCCCCCGGGACCTACCTCAGCGTCGGCGTCCCGGACCCGACCGGGCCCACCACCCCCGGTACCGGCTCCGACATCGGGCACCCGCGATCGGGCCGCCGGCTGCTTCTTTTGCGGCCAGGAGAAGCACCCGAGGTCGCGCTGCCCAGCCAGGAACTCTACCTGCTCAACCTGCAGGAAGAAAGGCCACTTCTCTAAGGCCTGCAGGAGCGGATCTTCAGAGGCCAGCAGTGCCTCATGCGAACTGTGGGGGCGGCCATCTTCTTTCACGGCAACTGAGGCCAGCATCCCCACACGTGAGTCATGGGGGCGGCCATCTTTGATCAAGGCAACCGACCCCAATAGTGCCTCATGTGAGTTATGGGGGCAGCCATCTTCTCCGCCATTTTGTCCTACCTCGTGGGAGACGCCATTTTACCCACCACGCCCGACTGCCACCGGGACCCCGGACCTGACGACCGCCTCGCCCGCAGACGACAACGACTCGCTTACCTACACACTAGCCTCCGTCACTCTGGATCAAGCCCGCCCACACCACCTGTCCAAGTCGATGATGGACATCAAAGTAAATGGCCACGCCACGACCTGCCTGTTCGACAGCGGAAGCACGGAGAGCTTCATCCACCCAGACACGGTGAGCCACTACTCCCTCCCTGTCCTGCCAACACGCAACCGAATCTCGATGGCATCGAGGTCCCACGCCACGGACATTAGCGGCTACTGTGCTGTGACCTTGTCGGTTAAGGGTACAGAGTATAAAAATTTTAAACTCCTCGTCCTCCCCCAGCTCTGCGCTGCCGTCCTACTAGGGCTGGACTTCCAATCCCACCTCCAAAGTGTAACCCTAGCATACGGTGGACCCCTCCCCCCACTCACAGTCAACAACCAGCGAATGTTAAACCGCCCACCGCGTAACACCTGCAGCCTATTCACCCTCAAGGTGCCGCCACCTTCCCTGTTCGCTAACCTCACCCCCGACTGCAAACCCGTCGCTACCAAGAGCAGGCGGTACAGCGCTGGGGACAGAGCTTTCATTAGCTCTGAGGTGCAGCATCTCCTGAAGGAGGGCATCATCGAGGGGAGCAACAGCCCCTGGCGTGCCCAGGTCGTGGTCGTTAAGACCGGCGATAAAAATCGCCTGGTCATCGACTACAGCCAGACCATAAACAGATACACCCAGCTGGACGCATACCCCCTTCCCCGCATATCTGACATGGTCAATCAGATTGCACAATACCGCGTATTCTCGACCATCGACCTTAAGTCGGCCTACCACCAACTCCCTATCCACCCCGAGGACCGCCAGTACACCGCCTTCGAGGCGAATGGGCGCCTATACCACTTCCTTAGGGTCCCCTTCGGTGTCACCAACGGGGTCTCGGTCTTCCAAAGGGAGATGGACCGGATGGTTGACCAGGACGGACTGCAGGCCACATTCCCCTATCTAGATAACGTCACCATCTGCGGCCGCGACCGGCAGGACCACGACGTGAATCTGGAGAAATTCCTCCGTACAGCCCAACGGCTGAACCTCACCTGCAATAAGGAGAAATGTGTGTTTAACACCTCGCGCCTTGCCATCCTTGGCTGTGTAGTAGAGAACGGACTCATCGGCCCCGACCCCGAAAGAATGCGCCCCCTCATGGAGCTACCCCTCCCCCACTGCCCTAAGGCACTTAAGAGAACCCTGGGGCTCTTCGCCTACTATGCCCAATGGGTGCCCAATTATGCGGACAAAGCCAGACCCCTCATGAAGTCCACATCCTTCCCCCTCACGGAGGAAGCGTGCGCGGCCTTCTCCCTCATCAAGGGAGACATAGCCAAGGCCACAATGCACGCAGTGGATGAGTCCATCCCCTTCCAAGTGGAGAGCGATGCATCCGACTTCGCCCTAGCCGCTACCCTTAACCAGGAGGGGAGGCCGGTGGCCTTCTTCTCAAGGACCCGACAGGGCCCCGAGATCTGACACTCGTCGGTCGAGAAGGAAGCCCAGGCAATTGTGGAGGCGGTACGGCGCTGGAGGCATTACCTGGCAGGCAAACGATTTACCCTCCTCACCGACCAATGTTCAGTTGCTTTCATGTTTAATAACAAGCTGAGGGGCAAAATCAAGAATGACAAGATCTTGAGGTGGAGAATCGAGCTATCCACCTATGATTATGATATCTTGTACCGGCCAGGTAAGCTGAACGAACCCCCTGATGCTCTTTCACGAATTACATGCGCCAGCGCGCATATTGATAGACTTCAGACCCTCCACAATGACCTCTGCCAGCCCGGGGTCACCAGACTTTACCATTTCATTAAGGCCCGCAACCTGACCTACTCCATCGAGGAGGTCAGGACCATGACCAGGAACTGCCAGACCTGCGCCGAGTGCAAACCGCACTTCTATAGGCCGGACAGAGCAAGCCTGATCAAGGCCACCCGCCCCTTCGAGCGCCTGAGCATCGACTTTAAGGGACCTCTACCGTCATCTGACCGCAATGTGTACTTCCTCAACATCGTTGATGAGTACTCCCGTTTCCCCTTTGCCTTCCCCTGCCCAGACATGACCAGTACCACGGTCATCAAGTGCCTGAACGACCTCTTCGCCTTGTTCGGGTTCCCGAACTATATACATAGTGACCGGGGCTCCTCCTTCATGAGCGAGGAACTTCGCCAGTTCCTACTAGCGAGAGATATTGCTGCAAGCAGGACCACCAGCTACAACCCCCGAGGGAACGGCCAGGTGGAAAGAGAGAACGCGACGGTATGGAAGGCCGTCCTCTTAGCCTTAAAGTCTAAGGGCCTCCCAACCTCCCGCTGGCAGGAAGTCCTCCCGACAGCGCTGCACTCCATCCGGTCACTACTTTGCACTGCCGTTAACGCCGCCCCCCATGAACGAATGTTTGTTTTCCCCAGGAAGTCGACTACGGGAACCACTCTACCAACCTGGCTGACCTCTCCGGGGCCCGTCTTGCTGCGAAAGCACGTGAGGGCCCATAAAACAGACCCCCTGGTCGAGAGGGTGAACCTCCTGCACGCCAACCCCCAGTACGCCTACGTGGCTTACCCAGACGGGCAGGAGGACACTGTCTCCTTACGAGACCTCGCACCCTCGGGCACTCCGGAGACACCACCTTTACCCCCCCCACCACCCCCCCAATTCCAGCCCAGGTAGACGGCATGCCGGAACCCCACGAGCCTTCGCCGACCACGCAGACACCAGCACTAACACCGGATAATGCAGCACCGCCGCTGCGACGATCGGAGAGGCTTACGAGGCCTCCGGACAGACTGACATACCAGAACTGGTAGTACACTTCACCCCGCCGGACTCAAATCTAAACAAGGGGTGAATGTGGTAAACCACTTTTATCGTTCACTATCGTTACACTATAGTTATCACTGTTGTATTGTTATCACCGTTCTCACTGTTGTATCACTATACGAGGTCGCCTCTTGTCGCGCTGTTATACCTGGGCTGACCACCTCCGACTCCGCCCATGGCTCCACCTACCTGCCCAGGTATAAAGGTAGTCGACTGGCTGGTATTCCTCCTTGTTGGACCCGATCACCCACGAGGGTGGGCTCTGTTATTTAGTCAATAAAAACCTTTAGTTACGTTCCTAACTCGTCGCTTTTTATTGGACGAATTGATAGGTATATCAACTATATTGCCTTCTCTGTTTGTATGCTTGTTATTTACCACATTTTGCATGTATGTAAATTATTCACACTTGTTAACGCTACATTTGTAATTTAATTTGACAATTAGGGCTGCTAATGACATAATTATCAGGAGAATATTTAAAAATTCAAAAGGGATATTACAACAGTTAAGATAGCTAGAAAGAAGATGTTTGAAAAAGTATCCATACTTAAGGCTGATAATACCCCTTGTCCAGATGGATTGCACCTGCAGATACTTAAATAACTAGGAGGAGATAGCAGAAGCATTAGTATCCATATACTGTATAGCCATTTCATAGAAAAGGAATAGTGCCAGAAGAATAGTGAACAGCAAATGTAACTCCTCTCTTCAAAAAAGGAGATAGAACCAAACCAGGAAACTATGGTGCGAATTTGCCAGCGCTCAGAGGGCGGGTTCGGAGGCGGGTCAGGGGTTAAATCCAAAATGATTGACAGCGGGTTTGGAACCCACCGCTAACCTGCCTGCACACCACTTTCCAAAGTGTCGGGTCGGCGCCTTCACAGCAGACCTGACACCAAGCGGCAGGAGAGACATTTAAGGTTGCTAACAGCTTGTTAACTCCTTGTTAAATGCTATTTTGCCAGGGTAATTCCATTTCCACACTTTTTCAATGTGTTTCACGCCGTTCGGCAAACACACCAGCTGAGTGCGTCGGGTTTTCCAATGAGCTGAATAGTTCACAGCTGCAAGTGCTGCATAAAAACTTACCTATCACATTAGTTCATTTTCAAATGGCCAAAGTTGCTGAATTCATGATTTTGAGGAGACCTTTGAGCTGTATTGAGGCTGTGCGTGTGTGCTGTGAACTCTATATGCATTGTCACCTCCTTAGAATAAGCTCTCTCCCCATTGACTTACTCCTGATAACATCTCATCCTAAACTACCAGATATAACAGCATAATGGGAACCATTTACACGCTCTCATCCTGGTCCTCTGATTCGGAAGAGGATCATCCATGGCAACAGCAGAACCAGACACAGCAACAGCACCAAGAGCAAGAGCGGCAACCTTCTCTTCAGCCGTCGGATGCTGCACAGACCAGAGGCTGTCAGGGCTTGGCTGGCCCGCGCCGCAGGAGGTACCCCCAAAACAGGGTTTACAGGCAGAGGATGAGCTTCCTCAACATAAGTGAGCAGCACTGCCAAAGGAGGCTGAGACTTTCGCGAGAGGTAGTCACAGACATCTGCACAATGCTGGACCAAGACTTGCAGCTCAGAGGAGCAGGTGGACACTCCTTACCAGTGGCTGTCAAAGTCACCACCGCACTCAACTTCTTTGTGCCAGGGTCCTTCCAGGGATCAGCAGCAGACATTCGCGGTATCTCCCACAGATGCATCACGCAGGTCACCGACGCCCTCTTTGCAAAGTCCACCAATTACATCCACTTTTCAACTGATGAAGCAAGTGTTACCGTGCGGGCGCTAGGCTTTGTCAATCTGGCTGCCTTTCCACCGGTGCAAGGCATCATCGACTGCACCCCTATGACGATCAGGGCACCTCATTACAACCCAGCACCATAGGAAGAGTATCATGCATGTGTGCACAAAGTGCCCTGGCAGCTGCCATGACTCTTACCTCCTGCGCCAGTCAACTGTGCCTCAACTCTTTGTTCCTCCAAATGACCTTTCCGATGGCTCCTTGGAGACATGGGCTATCCCCTGAAAATGTGGCTAATGACACCGATGAGGAAGCCATCAAACGAGACTGAGGAGCACTACAATCAGAGCCACATTTCCACCACAAGCTTCAGGTGCCTGGACAGATCTGGTGGAGCTCTACAGTACGCACCAGCCAGGGTCACAAGAATCATCGTGGTCTGCTGTGCCCTGCACAGCATCGCACTGCAACAAGGATTAGCGCTGCCTGAGGAACAGGTCGCACAGCACACAGTCTCTTCGGAGGAGGAGGAGGAGGAGGAGGAGGAGGAGGAGGAGGAAGAGCCGAATGAGGTTGCAGATGAGGAACACCTGGAGGAAGCGGCTGACCCAGTGCAACCAGCATGCGAGCACATTGCTGCCTATCAGGCAAGGGTGTAAGGTTCGAAAATTTCTGCACAACCCCAGAACACAAGGAAAGTCATTTTTAAAATGATTTTAGGAACATCACAGAAGAAATCTGGAAAAGAGATAAAAGTGTGGTTGGGCCAAACAGAAGATTTCAAAGAGTTGATTAAGGAAGAGACTTTTGGACTGTTTTTAAAGAGTTATTGGGCAAACGGGATTTAAAACAAAATCCCAGGAAGATTTGGCTGGTTTAAAAGACATGTTCAGGCTTGCAAAAAGCTGGAACAACGGGGAGGTGGGGTGGACCTCCGAAGTTTGGATATTGGACTGTCTAAGGAATGTCCAGGGCCACCCCAGTTTTACATAAGGACAATGAAGCCTGTTTTCCCGCCAAGAAGTCGCAGAGCCAGGTATCGAGTAAACAGGACATGTCCCCAGCCATACAAAAGAAAGAACATTAGCCCTACAGGTTACCACAAACAAACCACAGTCCAGAGTCAATTAAAGAGATTGACAAACATTTTGCATTTTAAAACTGGTTTCAAGGCAATCCCGAAACCAGTTAAAGGCGGATTAAGTCTAGATGAGCTATTCCCTAAACTCGTTAAGTTTGGATGGGCCATCCCCGAAGCTCGTTAAAGTTTTAAAAGTACATTAAAATAATGAGCCCGCCAAATTTAACAAAGGAATCTGAGATTTGGCGGTCAGATAAGCCAGGCCCCAAATTAGTATAATTGAGGCCTGCCTTTTCAGTTCAGCAGTATAGTACAGTGAAGTCGAGTACAGTCAAGACAAGAGACAACAGCGAGACAGTGAAACAGTTCAAACGGACAGCCAGTCCGAGTTCAAGTTCAGCCAACCAGCTCAAGAGAGAGATCATCATCGGAGACTCGAAGGAAGAAAGAAGAAACAGAGATCGCGGCAACCAATGGCCTACAGAAACCAACAACCGCCAATATTACCACCAGCCAGGTAATATTGGGCCACCACGACCAACAAGAAACCAACCGCCGAAAAACTCACGAACCAAAGACTTGTTTCCACTCTACTAGTCTGACTTACCCATGGGTAAGATTTGGACACAAAAGACTCTAAAACTAGCCCTAACCAAATAAAATTGGGTATTTACCCGATAGATCCAACAGCGCGACTAACCGCATCAGCGGACCAAACCCAACTGAAGACCCAATGCAGGTGCAGTCTTCTGCCACGTCTGAGGTACGGCAGGCCCCAACCGCCACAACTAAAGAGAACCCCGAAATTGTGAACCTCTACAACTGCCAAGAAAGTCGTTTTGGTGAGCATTTCCTGGTTCTCTGGATTCCAGCCTAGCTAGTGTAGTGGGGTTGGGAGGGTAAGGGTTTTTGTGTATTGTAATTCTCCCTCGCTTATTCCGTGTGTTCCCCACCCTTTTAAAGTGTAAGTTTTATTGTATTGTATATTTTTCCTGTCTCAAAATAAAGATCTGAATTCTTTTGACTAACCCAGGTGTCTGTTGCAAGTTTATTACAACCCCCAAATAAGCCCAAAGTCTAGAACAAAAGAGAGTGGGAGCGATTTGAACCGCTAAAAGGAGTCAGAGGTGAAGCTGACAAACCAACACCCACACCGCCACCCCTTACAAGGGATGGCTTAATCCATGCCAGATTCAACTAACTTTAGGCATCACTTACATGTGCCTGCTACATGCATGTCAGGGTTGGCATGGCCCCAGTTCCACACCATAGAACATCCTACAATGAACTGTGCATTCCTAGCCCTTTCACCACCATTGCTTCAGATGAAAGGCACCCTCACCCCTCGCTGTGCCACCTCCAGTTGTGAGCACACATAGGGCAACACATTGAAACATTCACATGACATCACTTTAATACAATAAAATAAAAGAACACAAACGTTACACTGATTTATATGAAAGCGCCCAAGTGACTACCCTTGTGACTATTTGTGTGTTAGTTTTCTCTTACGCATGCTTCTTCGTGGTGTTTCCCCTGTGGCTTCAGCAAATGCAGAGGCATTTTGCTCACTTCCCTGCTGTGCCTGCTTAGATGCCTTTGGCGGCCATCCTCTGGGTCGTGGAGCCTGAGAGGGCACCGCCAATGTCTGTTCTTCCTGCGGCTGTGCAGCGGCAGACTCGGCCATCTCTTGGGGGAGGCACCTGGGGCTCTGACTGAGGGGTTGGCAATGGGATGGAAGTGTGAGCGCTTGGAGAGGAACCCCCAATTCCATTTCCCTCTCCACCACCATCTCTCTCATGGGTCATGCGCACTTCTCTGCCAGCAAGTTGCTGGAGAGCACCTTGCTGCACATTAATGGGGCCATGAGGTCTGTGCTGACATTCCTCATAACAAGGACATCCATGAACCTCTGGTTTCTCTCCTCGATAGATACCCATCTATCCTTCATAGCTGACCATCTATTTAGAAGTATTACCATGTTCTCCTGTGACTGATGATTTATGTCCTCCATGGAGGTTACCATCCTTTCCATGGCGGGACCTACATTTGCCAGAGCCTGAACCATGGCACTGCTCTTATTTGAGATGGACTCCTCCATTCTCTGCACACTCACAGTCACCGTGGTTGCAAACCCACTCAGAGCCTCCTGCACTTGTTCCTGAAGTTCCAGCACCGCTCTCTTTCTGGATGGCCCCCGAGGCTCAGCGTCTACATGCAGCTGAGCCAAGCTAGCAGTGCCCTGTGGCCTTCGACGAGGACTCTCCACTGCTGTCCCTGTCTCCACCATCTGCTCTTGCTCACTTGTGAGTTGTGAGACACCAGGTGACAATACTACTCTACCTCGCGTTGGGCCCACCAAGGTATGCGTCTCTGCGCTGATGCAGGGTGCTCTCATTTCTGCTGACGTTGCTACCTCAGAGCCTGGAGGTTCCTCTAAGGAGTCCTCCTGCTCTTCCTCCTGGACAGTAGGGAGGGGGACTCTTGATGGTCCTGTGGGAGAGTAAAGACATGATTTAGCTATGTCATATATTGGTTTCAAACACATTCCCTTGTGCAAGTAATTAGCACTCAATCTCTAAGAACATCAGATCCCATATCAGTCACTCCTGAATGACAAATCAGATGTTTGGAAAATATTTCTGTCACCAGGTTGTTCGGCTGAGCCCATCTCTCCATCCCCCACTTCAAGCTCCTCAGCACCTCCAACAATGTCCAGAGCTGACTCCTCAGCATGGGTGAGCTGCCCCATGGATAATGGTCCTCCTCCTGTTTTCTCCCTCTCCCCCTTATTGTGGGATCTCTTTTCCTGCAATGAGGGACAGAAGTGCAGTCTTAGTGAGAGTGCTGGAATGAGTGTAAAGAATGGATAGATGTTTGGAGGGAGACCATGATGGAGTGAGGTGCCAACACCAATTTCCCTCCTTGTGAGTTGTTAGTTGTAGTCATGGCATAACAGTGAGAGCGAGTGTGAGGGGTGCATAGTAAGATGGGGGTGTGATTCCGTACATAGAGAGAGAGGGATGGGTGACAGTGCAAGAGATGTTGGGGTGAGTTAGTATGTGCAGGAGTAGGGCTGGCAATGTAGATTGATAGGGATGTGAAGACAGGCACAGCAGAATGAAGTTAAGTGTGCTGTTATACTCACTTTTGCTGAACGTAGGAGATCATTGAACCTCTTCCTATACTGAACCCAGGTGCGTGTACAGATAGACCTCGCACTCGCCTCCTCAGCAATTTGCAACCAGGCTGCCTTGGTGTGCTGAGGAGGCTTCCTCCTTCCTTTCGAAGGGAACAGGACCTCCTTGCACCCTCTTACTCTCTCCACAAGAACATGGAGGGAGTCATCATCAAAGCGGGGAGCAGCCTTTGTTCTAGGAGCAGTCTTCCTGGCAAACAGCAGCACTCAGAAGCATCAAAATGTAAATGAAAGCTAAAGGGGACATGGCCCCCTTGAATGCAACTGCTTCAAAGACGTCATCAAAGGCGAGCTGCAGACCCGCACCTACTGATTGGGCCGGGTAACGCGCACAGCGGGATTAATAAGCCCAATCTACTGAAAATCATTATTTCACTGTGGATGCAACTGGCAACGGGTCAGGAACCCGCTAAACAGCGAACCCAACTCCAACCCGTCTCCAGACAGAAAATCCAACCCTATAGATCAGTTACCTTAATGTCAGTGGTCGGAATGATACTAGAATCTTCACTAAAATCTCAGATAATAAAATATCTAACAACTGAGAATGGATTTCTACAAGGAAGGTCATGTTTAACAAATATTATTGAATTATTTGAAGAAGTAATAAAGAGTAGATAGGACTTTCAGAAGGTACTACATATAAGACTCATGACAAAGGTCAGCGCATGTGGAGTCAAGGTCAAGTAACAGAATGGCTTGAAAGATGGCTACAAAACAGCAAACAAAGTGTAAGAGTTACGGAAAGTTTTGCAGATTGCCAGAAAGTTGGAAGTGGTGTCCTGCAGGGGTCTGTGCTGGAGCCATTGTTTACCAATGTATACCCCATATATGTCACATTTTTGGAAGATAGGTTTAATTTCCCGTCAACCAATAAAATTATCAGTTTGATTATAGAAGTCTAAAGGTGAATTAGAAATTAAGCTATGAATGTAGAATGGTGACTCCCTGGAGATTTAATATTTATAATAGTTTTAATCAACCTGAGAACATCCATCCAGAATGCAGACATTTTAAGGTCGGCTGAACAGCATTGGAAAAAGAACATAATTCTTCAAATCATTTTGAAAATCTATCCAACAATACAAGACTAATAATGATGGTATATAATTTCACGTCTGTATTTCACTTAGTTTATTACAGATAGAAACTGATATATGAAGCCTTCTGTGTGTAGTTTACATTCCTCAAAGATCCTTGAATCATCCTTTATCTCACTGACAAATGAGTTGCAGCAAAGACCAACTTAACAAACTCATCATTGTTTGAAATGCAGGCCTCTGATGGAGTAAGTTTTCTCTGAAGTGTCTCAACACTGTTTTTTTACATGACATAGTACCTCATTTACAATTTTCTTTGCATAAACATGTGTGCATTGGATTAACCTCAGTGCATACGTGTTAAAAAGACTTGAGAAGATCACTTTCAAATATGTCTCCTATTTTTTTGTTACTGCTTTGCATTGGGTCTCAATAATATCGTGCAATAAGATGATGTAAGAATGAGGTTCTTTCGGTCTAATGAGCTACAGTCCTGATGCAAAATGGAGGTAAATAGCTGTAGACATATGACACTTGAGAAATGCTCATCAAAAGGAAATCTCTTGCTGCATGGAAACAAAATTTGTGTTGAATATTAACTGTAGCATGGGTGGGGCAGGAGAAAAGCGGATGGAATTAATGGGGAGCCCGCCTGCGATTTTTCATGCATGCTTTTGGTGGGCAAGGAACTGTACTCTAAGGGTGCACTTGCAAAATCAGCCCTATTAAATTTGACTAATAGAGCATTCAAATTGGCAACCCAAAAAAGATGTCTGAACGTGAATGTGTGCACAGATTGTGATGTTGCAAAGTAACTCTTTCTCAACAGAGCCCAAGTGTTGGTGACTGGTACTGTCACTTTAATAATATTTGCATAATTTCACTCGGAATTTCCTCCTGAGGTTCTTCTCAATCATCTTCATTGGAAACCCTGTGTACATGTGTAAACTAGGTTTCCACTAACCTTCTGCTGATCTGTTTTTAGATCCCCAATTTGAATGTGGAGAAGTCAAATTCAATAGTGCTGATTTCCCAGGTGCACGCTTGGAATACTGTTCCTCACCCACCAAAAGCACATACCAGGAAATCGCGTGGACAGTGTTGTGGGCGCGGCCGGTTTACACTGGACGTAACTTGTGCTTAAAATTCCGTGATCCTTTATGCTGGTTTGGATGATTTCAGGCAAATTGTGCTGGTTTAACCAGCGCAAACTAACGGAACTCTAGGCTATAAGAGATTAAAATGAAATAGGAAAAGAGGCTTATGATAAATGTCAGGCTCATAATACAGTAGAGAACAAAACTGAATACAGAAAGTACAGAGGAGAACAGAAAAAGGAAATAAGAACGGTAAAGAATAGATGAGAATAGATGAGAATAGCTCAGCGTTAACATAAAAGTCAACCCAAAAATCTTTTATAAACATATAAATAGAAAAAGAGTAGTCAAATTAAGGGTGGGGATGATTAGGGATCAAAAAGGAGATCTTCTTGTGGAGGCAGAAAGCATAGCTGAGGTACTAAATGAGAATTTTGCATCTGTCTTCATTAAAGAAGAGGATGCTGCCAATGTCACAGTAACAGAGGAGGTAGTAGAGAAATTGGATCTTATAAAAATAGTTAAGAAGAGGAACTTAAAAGGATAGCAGCGTTCAAAGTAGAAAAGTAAGCGGGTCCAGATGGGATGCATCCTAGGTTGCTGAGGGAGTATGGCTGGAGATAACGGTGGCTCTGGTCGCAATCTTTCAATCCTCCTTCATTATGGCAGTGGTGCCAGACCACTGGAGGATTGCAAAAGCTACACCCCTGTTCAAAAAAAGGGGAGAGGAATAAACCCGGCAACTGCAGGCCAGTCAACCTAACATCAGTGGTGGGGAAACTTTCAGAGACAATAATCCGAGACAAAATTAATTGTCACTCGGAAAAATATTGGTTATTAAATGACAGCCGGCGCAGATTTGTTAAGGCAAATCATGTTTGACCAACTTGATTGAGTTCTTTGATGAAGTAATCTTCTTCATAGGCAGTCCCTCAGAACCGAGGATGACTTGCTTCCACCCTAAAAATTAGTTCTCAGGTGATTGATGAGTCCAATGTGGGACCTACAGTCTCTATCACAGGTAGGACAGATGGTGGTTGAAGGGGTGGGTGGGTGGGGTGCTTGGGTTGACGTGTGCTCCTTCCGCTGTTTGCGCTTGGCTTCTGCTTGCTCCCGGCGAAGAGACTCAAGGTGTTCGGTGCCTTCCCGAATGTTTCTCCTCCACTTTGTGCGGTCTTGGGCCAGGGATTCCCAGGTGTCGGTGGGGATGTTGCACTTTTTCAAGGAGGCTTTGAGGGTGTCCTTGAAGTGTTTCCTCTGCCCAACTGGGGTTCTCTTGCCGTGTCGGAACTCCGAGTAGAGCGCTTGTTTTGGGAGTCTCGTATCGGGCATGTGGACGATGTGGCCCGTCCATTGGAGCTGATTGAGTGTGGTCAAAGCTTCGATGCTGGGGTTGTTGGCCAGAGCGAGAACACTGACATTGGTGCGCCTATCCTGCCAATGGATTTGATGAAGTAATGGAGAGGGTTGATGAAGGTAGTGTGGTTGATGCTGTGCATACAGAATTTCAAAAGGTGCTTGATAAAGTAACACATAATCAATTTGTTGCAAAATTAATGCCCATGGGATTAAAGTGACAGTGGAAGTGTGGATACAAAATTAACTAAGAGACAGAAAGCAGAGAGTAGTGGTGAACAGTTGTTTTTCAGACTGGAGGGAAGAATGCAGTGGTGTTCCCCAGGGGTCAGTATTAGGACCACTGCTCTTTTTGATATATATTAATGACCTGCACTTGGGTATAGGAGGCATCATTTCACAGCTTTCAGATGATACAAAACTCAAAAATGTAGTAAAAAGTGAAGAGCGTAGTAACAGACTCCAGGAGGACATCCACTGACTGGTGAAATGGGCAGGCACATGGCTGATGACATTTAACGCAGAGAAGTGTGAAGTGATGCATTATGGTAGGAAGAATAAGGAGAAGCAATATAAATGGAATGGTACAATTTTAAAGTGGTGCAGGAACAGTGAGACCTGGGGGCTTCACATATAAACGTCTTTGAAGGTAGCAGGGCAAGTTGAGAAGGATGTTAAAATGCATATGGGATCCTGGCTTTATAAACTGAAGCATAGATTACAAAAGCAAGGATATTGTATTAAACCTTTATAAATCACTGATTAGGTCCCAGCTAGAGTATTGTGTTGAATTCTGGGCACCACACTTTAGGAAGGATGTCAAGGCCTTAATGAAGGTGCAAAGGAGATTTACTAGAATGGTACCAGGGATGTGGGACTTCAGTTACATGGATAGACTAGAGAAGCTGGGGTTGTTCTCCTTACAGCAGAGAAGTTTAAGGGGAGATTTAATAGAGCTGTTCAAAATCTTGAAGGGTTTTGATAGAGTAGATAAGGAGAAACTGTTCCCATTGGCAGAAGGGTTGTTAAGCAAGGGACACAGATTTAAGGTAATTGGCAAAAGAAACAGAGGCGAGATGTGGAGATTTTTCTTTTTATGCAGCGAGTTATTATGACCTGGAATGCACTGCCTGAGAGGGTGGTGGAAGTAGATCCAATAATAATTTTCAAAAGGGAATTGGATAAATACTTGAAGGTGAAAATTTTGCAGGGCTATGGGGAAAGGGCAGGGGATTGGGATTAATTGTTAGCTGGTACAGGCATGATGGGCCAAACGTCCTCCCTCTGTGCTATATCATTCTATGACACTCTGATTCTATGAGTGAAGTGAACCCCAACATGATAACAATAAGGTAACTGGGGGGATAAACTAGTATGTCACAAGTTTGAGCATTCAAATCAGCTTTGTAAATGTTGGAATATGCGTGTAGAATGCATAATTATTCTTCAGCATGAGATGTGGGTGGGAAGGGGATAGATTCAGCTCTCCACTGTCCAGAGTATCTAAAGAGAGAAAAAGATGCAATTATTCACTCCCTCGCTTGCCACAGATTGACCAGAAACTAAACTAGCCACATAAATGCCATGGCTACTAGAGCAGGTCAGAGGCTAGGTATTCTGCGGTGAGTGACTCACCTCTTGATTCCCCAAAGCCTTTCCACCACCAACAAGGCACAAGTAAGGAGTATGATGGAATACTCTCCACTTGCCTGGATGAGTGCAGCTCCAACAACACTCAAAAAGCTCGACACCATCCAGGACAAAGCAACTTGCTTGATCGGCACCATTTACTGGCTTAAACATTCATTTCCTCCACCATTAGCACACCGTGGCTGCAGTGTGTACTATCTACAGGATGCATTGCAGTAACTCGCTAAGGCTTCTTCGCCAGAACCTCCTGAACATGCCATCTCCAACATCTAGAATGACAAGGACAAGGGCAGCAGGTGCATGGGAACACCACCACCTCCAAGTTCCCTTCCAAGTCACACACCATCCTGCCTTGGACATATATCACCGTTCCTTCATTGTCACTGGGTCAAAATCCTGAAACTGCCTTCTTAACAGCGTTGTGCAAGCACGTTCACCAGCTAGAATGCAGCATCCAGAAGAAGGCCCACCACCACCACCTTCTCAAGGGCAACTAGACCATGACCAACAATTAAAATCATCCCTCCTGTTTGGTAACAATAGGGGTGTCGACCTACTAGAAAGCCTTAACCAAAGTCACAAACTACATCCTCTGTGACTGTGACTGTGGTGCATAATTCCTCTTCATCCTTCTCAACCTCTCTGCAGCCTTTGGCACGGTCAACCACACCATCATCTGGCATTGTCCAGCTGAGTGGGACTGCCCTCAATTGGCTCCACTCTTACCTATCCAATTGTAGCCAGAGCATCTCCAGCAATGGCTTGTCTTCCTGCTCCTGCACTGTTATTTCTGGAGTCTCCCAACGATCTACCCTTGATCGCCCCTGCACTTCCTCATTTATATGCTGCCTCTTGGCGACATCATCTGCAGACATGGGGTGAGTTTCCACGTGTATGCTGACGACAACCAGCTCTATCTCTCCGCTACCTCTCGCGACCCTTCCACTGCCTCTATATTGTCAGACTGTTGTCCAATATCCAGTTTTGGATGAGACACAATTTCCTTGAGTTAAATATTGAGAAAACCAAAGCCATTTTTTCAGCCCCACCATAAACTACATCCATTCCATCCCCCTCCTCAACAACTGTTTCAAGCTGAATTAGACTGTTCACAATCCACAACCTTGGTATCCTATTCAACCCCAAGCTGAGCTTTCAACCCCATATTCTCCCTTTCACAAAGACCACCACTTGCACCTCTGTAAAATCCTCTGCCTCAACCCCACCTCAGCACATCTGCTGCTGAAACTCTCATCCCTACCTTTGTCACCTCCAGACTTGACTATTGCAATGCTCTCCTGGCCAGCCTCCCAGCCTCCACCCTCCATAAATTTTAGCTGATGCGAAGCTCTGCTACTGGTGTCCTATCCTGCACCAAGTCTTGCTCACCCATCACCACTGCCTTCACTGACTTACATGGTATCCCGATCCCCCAATGCCACAAATTTTGAAATTGTCATACATGTGTTTAAATCCCTATATGGCCTCACTAGATGTAAGTGTGACCCTTACAGTATGTGCACGTTATACAGAAGAATATAACAAGGCTCTGTGGCGGTACCACCGGTTGTCCCTTGGAACCTGCTGGCAGTTGAGCTCGGAACCTGCTGGCAGTTGAGCTGGGAAACTTCTAGTTAGTCCTCGTGGCGTCCCTGCTGGGGAAAGACCTACACCACGGTGCTCCTACAGTCAGCCATCTTACCTGCTACCTTACCTGTTGTATTTAACCTGTTCCTGTAAATAAACAACTTATTTATAGTTCGTCGAACTCGATTATTTAGTGGTGATGCACACGAATCACTACATTGGTGACCCAACGACGTGAGTACGGGAGCTCATCAATTCCTACACTACAATTGGTGACACGGTATCCATGAACGATTTTCACGGAAGCAACGCGCAGCCTGACCCTCGTCTTCACAGAAGATGACCGACGAACACCAATCGCTACATTGGTGACCCAACGATGTGAGTACGGGAGCTCATCAATTCCAACACTACAATTGGTGAACCCATATCCGTGAATGATTTTCATGGTAGCAACGCGCGCCTGAACCTTGTCTTCCCACAAGACGACCGACGCACAACCGACGAACAACCACGGAACAGCAACAGACTAACACCGATTCCTCCAAAGGCGACCCCGTCTTTGCGAACATATTCGCAAGGTAAGCGCAGCCTGGAGCAGATCCTGTTTGACACGGACAAAACTCAAACGGACCCCTTTTTTTTTGTGAACAATTTTCACAAAGGAAGCACGCCATGGAAGCACCAGCCGTTTTGCTGTCGATACCGCAATCCAGGGAGCCACAGTCTCCCTCATGCTTTATAAAGGTAGAAGCCCTGTTCGAAGAGAACATCGATGCGGCCCCGACCACGCACTTGCTTACGGTCCCCGTACTCATCTCTCTTACCGTCACACGGATCGTCCGCCTCTACGTCCAAAGCAACAGCAAGTATACATCTCTCCAAGCGTGGGGTACAGCATGTTCGGGCCCACAAAATCGGAGCGCGCCCTGCGGGGATACCACGAGGACTCACCCCCGCGAACCACGAGGACCCATCCCTCACGAACCACGAGGATCCATCCCTCGCGAACCACGAGGACCCTGCCCTCATGAAACACGAAGACTCGTTCCCCGCCGACGACGCACCAGCCCGTCAGCCTGCTGGTTGTGTTACCTACTACACGATTCGGCGTGAACAAAAGGCGTGCCGCCCTCCCGGCTGTTTTCTCCTAAATCTACAACTGTTACAAGTGTTGCCGCCCTCCAGGCAGAGTTAACCCCTCCTGAAAGCAACAACAACCTGGACCGTTGCCGCCCTTTCTCCAGTTTTCCCTTTTAACAAATGCAAATGTCTATTGAAGCTGTATACATCGAGGACGGGTCCAACGGGCATCCTGCGGCCGCGATCAACACGTGGAAGTTGCTCTGATCACAGATCAACACAGCAACTTTTCACCCTCCGTTCTGTTAATGTCGTAGCATTATGGCACGCACTGTTCCGTGCGTTCCAGCCTCCTGAAGGTTTCGCTCACCAGTCAACGGAGACATCGCCCGCGTCCGCCCAATCTGCCCGTCACTCTGATAAGGCCTGCTGTTTCGCACTTCTCTATGGTCCTTCGCCTGACGGATACGTTTTATTCGCCATGACGTGCGTAAGGATCCGCTCACGAGCAGTATCTTTGGAACTCGCTCGCCAAGCCAAGACAGCACGACCGCCGAGACCACCAGCTCGTCAGACCATCTCATCCTTGGACTTTCGTTAAAGCGAATTCTGGGGGGGCCTATGTGGCGGTACCACCGGTTGTCCCTTACACTGAGATACATAATTCCCTTTAACTTACCTTACTGTATGTGTCTGTTACTATACTCAGGCTTCTATCCTGTACTCTGATTCATGACATCAGAGCTCGGAACCTTCCAACAGTTGAGCTTGGAACCTGCTGGCAGTTGAGCTCGGAACCTGCTGGCAGTTGAGCTCGGAACCTGCTGGCAGTTGAGCTGGGAAACTTCTAGTTAGTCCTCGTGGAGTCCCCACTGGGACAAGACCTATACCACGGTGCTCCTACAGTCAGCCATCTTACCTGCCATCTTACCTGATGTAATTAGTCTGTTCCTGTAAATAAACAACTTGTTAATAGTTCATCGAAGTCAAACTCTCTTATTTAGTGGCGATCTACACGAACCGCTACAGCTCTGTCCTTTATAATTCACTTGTTTAAATAGCAACACATATTGGTTGAAATCGCACTGTGCAATATTGCTGATAAACGTATTAAAATAAACAGGTTAAACTGTAAAATGGACTAAAATAGCTGGACAAAGGAGTTTCGTATGAACTTGTTAAATCATTCATTATAAATATTGCATATGGTGATTGCAACCCAATTAAAATTACCGCAAATCTTATTTGCCAACAAAAAATACATGTTACGCTCCTGCGAAATGAAACTAAATTGCTCTTATTATTTCCTAAATAAAACTAAATGCTTTCATTCAGTAAAGCTCTCCAGGGTCCTAATTATTCTTTTCAGTTGAGACTGCAAGCATTATAAGGTATTCCTGGCTTTAATGAATGCATTTTCTACTTTGGGAATTGAAATTAATGAGAGGGTCTGATAAAATAAACCTGAGGGCAGCTAGCTTTGTCTAGACCAAGAACCAAATTATACATCATTTAAGTTTGTGGGAAGAAGCAGAATTAGGTCTGATAGCAGAACTTTCAGGTTGAATTGCTTCTCTAAGAATCCTCAAATGCAAAGATAAGAATACATTGCTGTCTACAACAGACATTCCCATTTTACTTATACACCTAATTTTAAAAAGAGCAAAAGATCCCACATAACACAAAGTAATGTATTGTATAATGTTTTAATATGTGTAACACGGTGAATCCTGCTGTAATTCGGCATCCAAATGAGGTCCTATATCTCAGCCCTCTTTCCCGTGAGGTCCTATATTACCATTGTCAGAGGATTATTGACTGTAATCCAGTTGTGGCTCTCAGACAGTAAACAAATTGCTTGAGCTTCTTTCTTTCTTGTGGTTTGTGATAGCGTATGAACCCTTTGATTGGATTACTGCCATGTAATCCATGAATCCATGTCGAGCTATCCAGTATCCTCTGTGCTTATATAAGGGAGGCATTGCCTGCAAGTTAATCAATTTAGTCGGTGCAAATGTTAAATGCATTCTATGTCACCTTGCTCTGTGGATTATTTTTTAAATGACCATTTATTTTCCCGTAACAAAATGTTATTAAATAACCCTTTAGAAGTACATTTTTACTGGTCTAAAGTGAGGAGTGTTTCAGTCACAGCCAGTACATCAACTGACAACCACATCAGAAAATGTGCTTTCTATAGTGGCAATGGCAGTGGCATTCATATCAATGAGATTGGAAAAAAAATTCTCCTCAGTGAAGCATCACCCTACATATAAATGAGCTTATTATATGTTTTTGGTAGTATGACATATAGCTGCTACCTCATGAGATGCTGGTAACCAGTCATAAAGAATAAGAAAGCAGAATTCATATTTATTCCACCTGAAAATAAAACGAGACACTGGTTCAGGATAGAGTAAGGTTAAGGGGAAAGTGAAATTCCTCCTGTTACAATTTTAATGAAGAAGTTTCACAAATCAGGAAGCAACTTCAGTGGAAAAATTGAGCACAAAATAAGCCAGGAGTGTTTAGGTAAAATTATGGACACAAGTACTTCACCTTATTTCTCTCTTCTTTCTAAATTGGTTTATATACCGATGGTATTCTTGCACATTTGGATTATAGGGTATTTGTGGCAGCATATCGTAGGAGAATTAACCTGTTGTCCAAATTTTACTTGCTTAAGGGGTGTTACAAACTTGAGGGGAACACTCCAGCTCATGAATAATAATCACTACAGCATGGGCCAGGTTAACATGAGATGGAAGATGGGAGCCAACTTGCCCCTGAACGCAGCCCAATGCCCCTCCAAGACATGCTTATCAGTTGCCAGGCTTGTGCTCCTCAATCAAATGGCAGCATTATAGTTGAAGGAATCTGCAGTACCTTTGCCTCCTTACTATACTTAGGATTTAAGAGGATAAATACAGATGCTGATGAGGAATCACAAAGGAGAAAGCAAAAATTTTTAGGGAGGAAAAATAAAATGAAGATTCATGGGAGTTTAATTGGACAATACTTCGACGCTTGCTGTGAATATGTATCATCTGTTGTGAGTTCACACAGATTTTGTCAGTCAAACAGCACTCATCAAATAGATCCAAAATCAAAACATTGGGCACACAGTTCAACCTATAGAAAGGAAATTCCTAGCAATGCCAGGATATATGGAAACTGTTAGTATGCCCCACTTTTGTCTTTTACTTAGCAATCTATCTCAATTTATGAAACCCTTTTTTGTCCATCCTGGCCTATTTGTATATGATAGGATTCTATTGTAGTTTTTATCTGATTGATTGCAGTAAAAATATTTTTTATCAGTTTGAGTGTTGATGCATAGGTAAAAAGGAAGGAATGAAGAACGGCAACAAGATAAAATAGCTACAAGCAAGGCTTTTAGTTTCAAATATGGTCACAGGACTAAAGGGTATGAACACTAAATTAATAATCCTCAGGCAATGCCAAAGACTAGACAGATTATCACACATGTAGAACAGACACCTATCAGGGGTGATGGCACCATGGAGTAAATTTTACAAATGTGTGCTCCAGCACAGTGCTTTCCATGACAGGAGCACATATCAGGAATTCAGGAATGGAGGTCAGTATGACCAGTTCTTCATGGCATGATTTTTCTATTCATTAATTTGTCCCTATGTGGACTAGAAAGACTAAGGGGACAAAATTGGGTTGCTTTGCACCCCCGGGGGGACGGTAATGGGGCGCAAAGCCCCTAATGCCTGGGTGCCAGTGCCACTAACAACTCCTGCAAAATTCAGCGGGAGGTTAGCGGCGGTGGTAGCCGGTAGCAGCACGCGGTGCTGCGCCGCCGGCGACGACGTCATCACTGTCTGCAGTGCCCCTTGGGTTGCGCTCCCTGACCTATCACCGGATGATATGTCTGACAGGGTCAGGGTGGCATTTTTGTAGCCGCAGTGGTGCTACTTAAAGGGCAGGTGTTGGGCGGCCATTTCTTTTGGCCGACTACCAGGACCTGCCCCCCCTTCCCCTTTTTTATGCAGGGTACCAGCCACGATCACTCAGCCCGGCATTCCTCTTGAGTGCAGGGTTGTTTTCCCGGCACCGCACTCCCCAGTGGTCCAGCAGGGCCCCGGTGCACGCAACGCTAGGCCCGTCCCCTTTAATTGGGGGAGGGAAGCCTACAATGGCACCTCACTATGTGCCGACGCGCCTGGCGCTGTTGCACATTGCGCCACAAAATTCACTGGTTGTGCTCCAAAAAGGAGTGGGAGCACTTCCAGTAGCGCCCCGCCTCCTGCTTGCGGTGCTACTACTGAACTTACAGCTCAGGGGCGCTAACTTTTTCGGGGCGCTGGCGACTTTAGTGCCCCAAAGGTGGCGCCACCAAATTTTTCCCCCTAACTCCCTTAACAAGAAGTTGACTGGGCATCTGCTTATAAAATCAATTGTAGATGCATAAGGATAACCGTACCTATAGATAACAAACTACACTATGGGGCACATAATATGACGGCAGGAGCTTGCTCCCTGTATTATTGGGTGCAGTGGCCCGATACTGAGGCCTATAACATGCCTGAGATGCCCAACATGGGCAGAAAGCGTAACAGAGGGCTGGGACCCTGCACACAAACTTTGCGTTAGGCTTGTCAGGCCTCTGACTTTGGCGTAGATCAGGTGGCTGTCCCATAATGCGGTTAGAGTGATGGAGCAGAGCTTCAGCCACACAGCGCCTGTTTGAAATGGGTGCGAAGGGGAAAGCTGCCATTAAAAGTGTGTAAATAATTTGGACAACCTCTTGGCTTCCCTGCCCACCTTACCAGATTCTTTGACAAGTCCCCAGTGCTCCCTGCTCAATGGCCCAGAAATTCGGGTCGGAGGCTTCCCACGGGTACAAGCCTCCGACCTGCACTTACCGAGCGCGCCGGCCGTTGAGCTGTGAGCCCGCGTGGGATTCTGATCCTGGGCCTCCTCCAACTGCCGGCGCGCAGTGTTTGCGTATCACAGGGGCGCAGTTAGTTCGATGCGTCGCCTGGGATCACGTGGGCCATGGAGTGCCAATTGTAGCAGGGAAATGCACATTCATAAAATTGACAGGACGAGCTGTCAAAACTATAAATACTGTAAGCCCCAAAACATCACTAAAACTTCAAATAATTTTTTTTTTAAATCACATTTTTAAAATAACTATAAATTACATAAAATAAATATCTTAAACAATACTTTAATTTTTTGAAAAAGTTAATTACATTTTCTAACGGGGCTAAAAATAAACTTACCTTTCCTTAAACTATTTAAAAACAATAAACCTGTGGAAAAAACTTGTTTTAATTTTAATTAATTCACCACTTACCTTGTTAAAAGCAAGCCTTGCCCCTGCTTTTTACATGTGTAACTTCTGGAGACTTACCCTCCCGGAGAACCCTTCAAAAAAAACGGAAGTTCCAGGCACACACGCTGCCTCTCCGGCGTAAGCGTTCGACCTCTGAACCCCTTACTTTAAGGGAACGGAAGTGCCGGTTTCCCGCGCATGCGTAGTGCATGCACGAAACTGGCACTTCCGTTGGGCCTACGGGTGAGTACCCCATGTGTACTCACCTGTGGCGACCCGAATTTCTGGGCCATTGTTTCTCTCCCCCAGCATACTGTACAGCTGCACTTTGTACAACAGCCAGCTGCTGCTCCTAGTGTGCCATACTACTAAGTGCTTCTCTTCATTAAATTTACTAACGCAAGGGCCTACGTGGAGTAAAATACTTACCTTTTGATTTGACTGTGCAATTATGAAATACACAAACTAATCACTTTTGACTTTTAAAAAAGCATTAATAAGTAAAATTTAGACTTTTGTTGCTTTACATTGGCCTTTTTTTATATTGTTTCTGGATGATATAAATATTCTAAACATGTACAGTGGCGCTATCTGCCAACAGTGCAACACTTTTTACTCACATGGACCTGTAAGCATCGGAGCAGGCCCCAAGGATTTGTATGATTGTTACTCCTGATTGATCAGCAGTCTGATTGGCCCAGTGGTAGGAGCGTGGTGCAGTTGGACCTAGAAGCACAGATACACCTGTGAGTTCAATTTAACTATGGAAAAGACATTTGCTTTGGACAATGTGTGTCTCAATAGGTGATTTAACTGTGAATAAGTGAATTAACTTTGGACAATGAGACTTCGGCCTAGAAATTCAGTGGGCTGCGCCACCCGTTAGCGCGCTAAGAGGGTGCTAAGTGGGTCGGAAGCCACTGGCCGCGCCTCCTGCTAAATTCAGCGGGACTCTAATTGTGGCGCTAGCCATTAGCGCTGCGCCGCTACCGATGACTTCATCAGTGTGCGCAGCGCCCCGCTGACGCCTCGGCCGCGATATTAGGAAGCACCCCCTGATTTACCGCCAGACACTATGTTCGACCAGTTCAGGGGGGCCTTCCTGCGGCGGTAGAGGCGCAAATTAAAGGAGAGGTGCGGGGCGGCCATTTTTGTTGCTGGTCGCCTGCCAGCACCTCACCGCGCTGCCGTCCCCAGCCTCCTGATCCCCCCCCCGCGGAGTGCCGGCTGCGTTCCAAGAGCCCGGCACTTCTCCTCGGTGCCGGGCTCTTTTGCCGGCACTCGCGATCCTCGGGGGCCCAGCTGGGCCCCAGATCATGCAGAACAAGGCCCCTCCCTTTTAAGTAGGGGAGGAAGGCCTGCAGTAGTGCAGCGTGATGTGCCGCAGCGTGTGGCGCTGTGGCACATTGTGCTACAATATTCAGTTGCAGCGCCCCAAGAGGGATGCGGGGCGCCTCCAGTAGCGCCGTGCATCGCTCTGGGGCGCTCCAACTGAATTTCCGGCGGGCAGCTGCGAATGCTTCCGGGGCGCTACTTTTAGCGCCCTGGTGAGGCTGGCGCCCCAAACGGGGCTGTAGTGAATTTCTAGGCCTTCGTGTTTTAATGGGTTTTGATAGATCTTCAATTGGATAAGACAACGAGGCCAGTTTCGCTGGAACAGTGGACTTCCTGGCCTCAATGATAAACACTTTAACCTTGGGGAAAACACATCAGCAGTAAGACTAAATCACATCAAATATGTACCACAGGGAGGGGGAGGCAAGATAAGGAATTGTTTTCCATCCCCCAGCCCTGTACATGTCCTGTGGTTTGGATTACTGGGTGTGGATTGGAGTACAAGAGTTGGGGGAAGGCCCAGACACGAAAAGGCAGGAACCAGACAAAGAAGGGTGATTTAAAAGACATCACTGCAATACGCAGGCCTTTAATGAACTTTTAGGGTATACAGAGAAGGCAGCTTTGGGCATTCTCTCTCTCTCGCTTGCTCTAAACCACCACGAGCGACAAGAGCCTCGCCTTGCTCTTCGACTGTAGGAATGAACCTCGAAACTGGGACTTGTATACGGCATCGGCGATACGGAACCAGGAGACACGCTCTACACAGGGAAGCAGTGAGCAAGAAACCGGACAATCGGGGTGAGCATTCTCCAAGCCCACGCATCCTTAAGACCACCGGTACTGTGTGAGGGGGTGTTGTGTGTCCCAACCAAGCCAGAGGAGCTTACTGGGGAGGTTCTGTGTGTATTATATAGTGTATGTTCCGGGGTTTGTGGGACAAGTCCATGTTATACTCTGTATAGCAAAACAGTGTGATTTTAGGCATCTTAATACGAGACAGGGGCCTGTTCGATGGGCCAAGTTGTATTGTTGTACTGTTTGTTTTACGCCACCAGGCATTTTACGTACTAGAGGCGGGCGTGTGTGTTAATCTTACTAAACACTGTACGGTTGAGTCAGAAAAGCTTGTCTGTGTCCCAATCCTGTTCACCATAATTCCTGTTGTATAGAACTAAGTAGGAGGGGTGAACCACCAAAACAAACCACCTACAGGCCCTGAATTTCCACAGGCGTTGTCCCAATCTGCCACCATAACTTTGATGGGAGACTGGTGAAACCCCAAGAGAAAAGGCATAAATGGACATCTTCAGCCATTAACACTGCTTCTGTGAGGGTCCCACCAGCAGAACCCCCGTGAAATTTCAGGACCATGTACTTTTTCACCAAGTTTCTCAAAGAAAGAAGTGTCAGAACTGAGTGTTTCTTTCCTTGAATGTTTAGACTTTGGTTTATTTTCCTCCCTCAGGCAATTAGATCAGTTAGAAAGAAGCCCTGGCAGTGTAAATTGTTCATGATCTATTGGAAACAGGAGGCTCAAAAGGTCAAATTACCTTTTCTCATCTCATAGGCCCCGATTTTCCCCAAGCCGTCGGGCGGGGTTTCAGGCGGGCGGGGGCTGAAAATCGCAGAAATAGTGGGTCGCGACCCCCCCGCCCGATTCCCCGCCCCGCCCGACTTTCGTCCCCCGTGTTTCAGCGCGACACGAATCAGTCCCGCCCGCAGCAGGCGGGAATGGTTGATGGGAGCCTAATGATCAATAATTGGCATGTTTAATCCTATTTTCAGGGTCCCTTGGAATTTTCAGCCTTTCCCCACGTAAAACACGCCTGGAGGGAACACCGCTGATGAAACCTGGCGTGAACAATGTTGGCTTGCTTGCTTTCAGCTGCAGGTCAATCAGGACTGAAGAGATTTAATCAGCCATATTTTTGTAGGTTGCTGTACCTTGTTGCTGAAGGCTTGGGGAAACTTGTTGAAGGCCTAGGCACAGCTGTGGAAGGTTGGAGCCTCACACACTTCTCCAGTGTGAGCTCCTGGGAAGCCCCTCTCACCACCCTAACTCAGCACCTCCTCAACGGAGGCATCTGCCAGAAGCATGGGAGGCCTTTTGTTCCTTCCCTTCTTGGCATTAAAGGATCTCCAACAGCAGAGGAGGCTGCAGCAGATCCAGCAACAGCAGCTCCAGCAACAGCAGCAGCACCAGCAACAGCAGCAGCAGCAGGAGCAACAGGCTGCGGCTCAGCCACCTGAGGCAGCACAGGCCAGAAGGGGCCAGCGCATGGAAGGCCGTCGGCGCAGGAGATACCCCCCAAACAGGGTCTACAGACACAGGGTGAGCTACCTCAACATGACTGAGCAGCAGTGCCAGAGGCGGCTCCGACTTTCGTGAGAGGTTGTGACTGACATCTGCGCAATGCTCCAGCAGGACCTGGAGCCCAGATCACCAGGTCGACACTCCTTACCAGTGGCCATCAAAGTCACCACCGCACTCAAATTTATGCCTCGGGCTCCTTCCAGGGATCAGCAGCAGACATCAGCGGCATCTTCCAGGCGGCCGCACACACTTGCATCACGCAGGTAACCGATGCTCTCTTTGCCCTCGCGCACAATCACATCCATTTCACCAGGGACCGCGCAAGTGTGAGGGCACGAGCGCTTGGATTAGCTCAGCTGGCAGACTTTCCAAGGGTGCAGGGCATCATTGACTGCACACATGTGGCCCTTAGGGCACCCCACTGCAAGCCAGGAGTTTTTGTGAATCGCAAGGGCATCCACTCCCTTAACGTTCAGCTGGTGTGTGACCACAAGAAGGTGATTTTGCATGTTTGTGCCAAGTACGCTGGCACCTGCCATGACTCCTTCATACTGCGCCAGTCTACTGTGCCTCCGCTATTCAGGCCACCAAACGAACTTCGATAAGGTCCCACATAAGAGATTAGCGTGTAAAGTTAAGGCACATGGGATTGGGGGCAAGGTACTGACTTGGATAGAGAACTGGTTGGCAGACAGAATGCAACGAGTTGCAATAAACGGGTCTTTTTCTGAGTGGCAGGCAGTGACTAGTGTGGTACCGCAGGGATCGGTCCTTGGACCCCAGCTATTCACAATATATATTAATGATCTAGACAAGGGAACTAGATGTAATATCTCCAAATTTGCAGATGACACAAAGCTGGGTGGGCGTGTGTGCTGTGAGGAGGATGCCGAGAAACTCCAGGATGATTTGGACAGGTTGGGTGATTGGGCAGAAGCATGGCAGATGCAATATAACGTGGATAAATGTGAGGTTATCCACTTTGGTAGCAAAAACAGGAAGGCAGATTATTATCTGAATGGCAATAGATTGGGAGAAGGGGAAGTGCAACGAGACCTGGGTGTCCTTGTTCACCAGTCGCTGAAGGTAAGCATGCAGGTGCAGCAGGCGGTTAAGAAGGCAAATGGTATGTTGGCCTTCGTAGCGAGAGGTTTTGAGTACAGGAACAAGGATGTCTTGCTGCAGTTGTACAGGGCCTTGGTGAGACCACATCTTGAGTATTGTGTGCAGTTTTGGTTGCCTTATCTGAGGAAGGATGTTCTTGCCATGGAAGGAATTGAGCGAAGATTCACCAGGCTGATACCTGGGATGGCAGGAATGACGTATGAGGAGAGATTGGATCAATTGGGCTTGTACTCGCTGGAGTTTAGAAGAATGAGAGGGGATCTCATTGAAACGTATAAAATTCTGACAGGGCTGTACAGACTAGATGCAGGAAGAATGTTCCCGATGGTTGGGGAGTCCAGAACCAGGGGCCACAGTCTAAGGATAAGGGGTAGGCCATTTAGGACAGAAATGAGGAGGAATTTCTTCACCCAGAGAGTGGTGAACCTGTGGAATTGTCTACCACAGAAGGTAGTAGAGGCCAATTCATTAAATATATTCAAGAAGGAGTTGGATATATTTCTCAAGGCTAAAGGGATCAAGGGGTATGGGGAGAAAGCAGGGACCGGGTACTGAATTTGGACGATCAGCTATGATCCCATTGAATGGCGGAGCAGGCTCGAGGGGCCGAATGGCCTACTCCTGCTCCCATCTTCTATGTTTCAATGATGGCTACTTGGAGACAAGGGATATCCCCTGAGGGCGTAGCTAATGACGCTGTTGAGGAGCCCAGCCAATGAAACTGAGGAGCGCTACAACTCCAGCCACATTTCCACCAGATGCATTATCGAGCAAGCCATTGGATTGCTGAAGATGCGCTTCAGATGCCTCGATAGATCAGGTGGAGCCCTACAGTACTCATCAGCCAGGGTCTCTAAAATCGTTGTGGTCTGCTGTGTGCTTCACAATATGGCACAGCGTCGTGGCTTGCCGATTCCGCAGGACCAAGAGGCTCCTCACAGAGCCGCCTCGGATGAGGATGATGCTGAGGATGATGCTGAGGAGGAGGAGGAGGAGGAGAACAGAAACAAGCATCCTGCAGAGTCCCACCAACCAGCGGTACCAGTGCACGAGAACATTGCTGGGCGGAATGCAAGGAACGCACTCATCCTGGGCAGATTTGCGTAGCCTGGTTCATCAAACACTGCAGCCTCACTGCTTCTTAACTGGCCATGGACAGTGGCCCATGCCTGCGCATTCCTACCTATTTGACCAGCTTGCTGACATCTGCAAGTCATCCTAAGGCCTCTATGTGATATCCCCATTCGCCAAATGACAGACGCCATAACTGCAACAGTTGCCACCAGATTTTTAATGTACAGGAAACTGATGGCATTAAAATTATTTACAAGGCTTTTCAACCAAGTGCCTACCCTTGTGATTAGTGGTGCTTTATTTTTCTCTTACACGTGCTCCTACGTAGTGGTACCCCTGTGGCTTCAGCAGATGTGGAGGCCCCTTGCTCACTTTCCTGCAGCACCTGTCTCGACACTTTTGGCGGGCATTCTCTGGGGTGGCAAGCCTGTGAGGGCTCGCCAGCAGTCTGCTGCTCCTGCGGCTCTGCAGGGCTTGAGACTGCTATCTCACTGGGGTGTGGACTCCAGCGGAGCTCTGACTGAGGGCTCTGAAGTGGCATGGAAGTGTGAGCACGTGGAGAGGAGCCCCCACTTCCTTGAGGTGTGCCAACAACATCCCTCTCATGGGTCAGGTCCCCCTCAGCTCCTGCAAGTGGCTGGAGAGCACCTTGCTGCACATCAGGGCGGCCATGGGGAACCATCTCTGCACTGGAAGTCCTGCTCAGAGGGACTTCCATGAAGGTCTGGTTTCGGTGCTCAATAGGTGCCCATCGCTCCTCAAGAGATGTCATTCGATTCAGAGCACTCACCATGTTTTCGATACCCTGGCGACTAAGCTCCTCCATGGCTGCAAACCTCCTCTCCTTGACCGCAGCCCTCCTCTCCTCGGCCACAGCCCTCCTCTCCTCGGTGGTAGCCAGCCTTGCCACGGAGGTAGCCATCCTTTCCGTGGTGATGCTTTCATGCGCCAATGACTCCAATAAGGCTCTGCTCATGCTCGCCATGGACTCCTCCATTCGCTCCACACTCGCAGCGATCTTGGAGACAAAAACCGCCAGAGACTCCTGCATCTGTGCATGGAGATCCATCACCTCCTCTCTTGCGGATGGACTCAGTGGCATAAGGTCGAAATGCAGCTGAGCTGAGCTGGCAGAGGCCTGCGCCCTCCGACGAGGACTCTCCACTGCTGTCCCTGTCTCCACAATCTGCTGATGCTCACTTGTGAGCTGTGAAACACCAGGTGACAACACTACTCTATGTCCCGAAGGTCCCACCGAGGTGTGAGTGTCTGCACTGGTGCTGGGTGCGTTTACTTCTGCTGACGCTGCACCCTCAGAGGCTGGAGCTTCCTCTGAGGAGTCTGGCTGCAAAGCATCTTCCTCCTCGGCAGTGGCGATGGGGGCTCCGGATGGTCCTGTGGGGGAGTAAAGGAATGAGTTAGAACATAACATACATAAGAACATAAGAAATAGGATCAGGAGTAGGCCAATCGGCCCCTCGAACCTGCTCCGCCATTCAATAAGATCATTGCTGATCTGATCCTAACCGCCAATCCACTATCACAGAACCATCTCCTGAATCTAACAGAATTAGACACACAAAATAGGAGCAGGATCAGGCTACACGGCCCCTGGGCCCGCTCCGCTACCCACAGGGCCATGACCGATCCGAACCTAGACTCATGTCCAAATTCCTGCCCGCTTCCCGTAACCCTTAATTCCCTTTACTTCTGGGAAACTGTCTATTTCTCTTTTTAATTTATGTAATGATGTAGCTTCTACAGCTTTTTGGGGCAGCATATTCCATGGACCTACCACCCTCTGAGTGAAGTAGTTCCTCCTCAGCTCAGTTTAGAAAGAGCAGCCCCTTATTCTAAGACTATGCCCCCTAGTTCTAGTTTCACCCATCATCGGAAACATCTTCCCCGCATCCACCCGATCCAACCCCTTCACAATCTTATATGTTTCAATAAGATCGCCTCTCATTCTTCTGAACTCCAATGAGTAGAGTCCCAATCTACTCAACCTCTCCTCATATGTCCATCCCCTCATCCCCGGGATTAACCGAGTGAACCTTCTTTGTACTGACTCGAGAGCAAGTATGTCCTTTCTTAAGTATGGACACCAAAACTGTACGCAGTATTCCAGGTGCGGTCTCACCAATACCTTGTACAACTGAAGCAATACCTCCATATTTTTATATTCTATCCCCCTAGCAATGAAAGCCAACATTCCATTGGCCTTCTTAATCACTTGCTGCACCTGCATACTAACCTTTTGAGTTTCGTGCACCAGGACCCCCAGATCCCTTTGTACTTCAGTACTTTCCAGTTTCTTGCCATTAAGATAGTAACTTGCTCTACGATTTTTCCTGCCAAAGTGCATAACCTCACACTTTCCAGTATTGTATTCCATCTGCCAAATCTCTGCCCACTTACTTAGCCTGTCTATGTCTCCTTGCAGGTTTTTTTATGTCCTCCTCACTCACTACTTTCCCTCCCATCTTAGTATCATCTGCAAACTTTGATATGTTACACTCGGTCCCCTCCTCCAAATCGTTAATATAGATTGTAAAGAGTTGGGGACCCAGCACTGACCCCTGCGGAACACCACTAGTTACTGATAGCCAAGGCTACTTGCACATTGGATTTGGCAGATGCTCATAAGTCCAAACGATTTGGCTTCAGAATCATATCAGCAACTCATGCTATGTCAATGAGGGAAATGGGAAACTATTCTGTCACCAGCTTGCGGGCTTGCTCCTGTCTCTCCTGCCCCAGCTTCCACAGGCATGTCAGCCCCAGCAATCTCCATCACAGCTTCCTCCCAGGGGTTCAGGTGGGCGATTGAGGGTGGTCCGTGTTGTGTATGTACCTTTAAGGGAATAACTGGTCTTAGACTGCAGTACCACCACCACGGAGAAAACTATTGCAGTCCTAAGGACCATCTTCGCCAGGAATGGGTTGCCAGAACAGGTCTGTTCCGACAATGGCCCACAGTTTGTGTCTGAGGATTTCCGGAGGTTCCTGAAGAATAATGGGGTGAAACATTACACATCTGCCCCATATCATCCAGCCACAAATGGATTGGCTGAGAGGTTTGTTCAGACCTTTAAAAGGGCCATAAAGGCAATGTATAATGATGACATAACACTGCAACACAAGGTGGATAACTTCCTGTTTGCTTACCGGAATGCGACACATGCAGTAACCAACCAAACTCCAGCCATACTGTTTTTCAACCGGAGATTAAGATGTCACTTGGATTTGCTCAAACCAAACATAAGATGAGATGTTGAGGATAAGCAGTTCCAGCACATAAATGAGAAGCCAACCAGGAGCTTCAAGATAGGACAACCAGTCTTGGCCCACGACTACCGAACAGTAAAATGGCAGCCAGGCACGATATGCACACAGCAGGGACCACTAATGTACACAGTGGACGTTGGAGAGAGCATTGTGTGACACCATGCTGACCAGATTCTAGAGTCACAGGAACAAGCCAAACCTGTACCACAAGCATGTGCACCTGGTAATGAGCCCGAAGTACAGATTGCGTCTACCTCAGAAGCAGGGGTATTGGAAGCTGACGAACCAACCAATGACAATGAGCCAGAATTGACTCCACTGCCAGAACAGGATACTCGAGAAAGGCACTATCCAGTCCGGATCAGGAAGCCTCCTCAAAGGCTGAACTTATAAATGACTATTTCAGTTGATGTATATATTACTGAGAAAATTGTAATTGTAATTCGTTATTATTTAGTTGTTAAATGAATGTTATGTACTGTTTATCTAAAAGGGGAGGGATTGTTGTGTATGTACCTTTAAGGGAATAACTGGTCTTAGACTGCAGTACTGGCAGTGACCACCCCTGTATAAAAGGCCCTAGCAGGCTTCTGTAGTTTCAGTTTCAAGCTGCCTCTTGTTCAGTAAAGTACCTGTTAAACTGTTCTCCCGAAGTCCGTGTATTATTGAGGTGCGGACTTTACAGTCCGCCTCCAGTCCTCGCATGCTCTCTCCTATTGTGAGCTCTCTTTTCCTGCAATGAGGGATACAAGTGGAGTTTGAGTGAGAGTGCAGGAGTGAGTGTAGCGATTGCATAGCATAGGTACTTAGAAGGAGACAAAGATGGTGTGAGGCTGCAAGACCAAGGGCCCTCCCTGTGTGTTGTCAGTTGTGTTCCAAGCATCAGAGTGAGAGGCAGTGTGAGGGCTGCATGGTGGAATAGTTATGTGAATGTGAGCACAGAGAGATAGGGAATGGCTAAGGGTGCATGGATGTGACTGTGAAGTGGGATGTGGAGGAAGAGATTGCTGAAGCTGAGTGCTGTTGGGGAAAGGCAATGGGGATCAGGTTGAGGGTGATGGAAACTTCATACTTACTTTTCCTGTATGGTAAAGGTCATGGAAGTGCTTCCTGCACTGTATCCAGGTCCGTCGGGTGGCCCCCAGAGAGTTGACCTCTGCAGCCACCTCCATCCAGGCAGCCCTGGTCTCTTTGGGAGGCCTCTTCCTTCCTGAGCTAGGGAAAAGGACCTCCCTGTGGGCCCTTACCCCATCCACCAATGTCTGAAGTGACGTCTCGTTGAATTTGGCGGCAGCTCGGCCTCTGCCGCTGGCAGCAGCTGGTGCAGGCTCCTCTGCCATTCTGCAAGACTGGTTGGGAAGCCTGCAGAGGTTGAGAAGCTTGCTGAACACTTTAAAAGCACCACGAATGATGACATCATACTGTGGGGCTTTCCGACTGGAAATGGCCAATTAGCAAGGGTGCCCACACGCTGGAAATAAATTGGCCACTTGAGCGAAAATTGCGTGCAGCTGGCTGGCCCATTTAGATTCGGGTCGGAACTCGACACTCGAGGAACCCGACAATTCCCCGCACCTTCGGGAAAATCGGGGCCATACTTTCTTATGTCCACATCATAACCTACCCTAATAAATGAGCGCAATGGAGGAGGTGTGCCTATACAACAGAGAGATAAGATGACCATAAAAATCTCCTTTTTTAAGTAAAAAGAAATGTAAAAAAAACCTCCTGATTTAAAGCCCGATATAATGTGATTATGCTGGCTGAGATGTGATATGATGTAACCTTCTATTTTTGTCCAGATGAAACTCCAGACTGCAGGAGCTCAAGTGTACATTTAAGAAATAAGATTATCATCCATTTTCAATTTTGTCTTAAAATATAATTATGCGTGCAAAGTTACTTAGATGACTGAAATCTACTTTAGAAAAAGAAGAGCTTGCATTTATATGGTGTCTTACACATTCTCAAGGCCCAAAGTGCTCCACAGTGAATACATAACATAGAAACATAGAAGATAGGAGCAGGAGTAGGCCATTCGGCCCTTCGAGCCTGCTCCGCCATTCAATGAGATCATGGCTGATCATCCAAATTCAGTACCCGGTCCCTGCCTTCTCCCCATAGCCCTTGATTCCTTTAGCCTCAAGGAATACATCCAACTCTTTCTTGAATATATTTAATGAACTGGCCTCCACCGCCCTCTGTGGTAGAGAATTCCACAGGTTCACCACTCTCTGGGTGAAGAAATTCCTCCTCATTTCAGTACTAAATGGCTTACTCCTTATCCTCAGACTATGACCCCTGGTTCTGGACTCCCCAGCCATCAGAAACATCCTCCCTGCATCTAGTCTGTCCAGGCCTGACAGAATTTTATAGGTTTCGATGAGATCCCCTCTCAATCTTCTAAATTCCAGTGAGTATAAGCCCAATCGACAAAATCTCTCCTCATACGTCATTCCTGCCATCCCAGGTATCAGCCTGGTAAATCTTCGCTGCACTCCCTCCATGGCAAGAACGTCCTTCCTCAGGTAAGGCGAACAAAACTGCACACAATACTCAAGGTGCGGCCTCACCAAGGCCCTGTACAACTGTAGCAAGACATCCTTGTTCCTGTACTCGAACCCTCTTGCTACGAAGGCCAACATACCATTTGCCTTCTTAACTGCCTGCTGCACCTGCATGCTTACCTTCAGCGACTGGTGCACAATAACACACAGGTCTCTTTGCACTTCCCCTTCTCCCAATCTATTGCCATTCAAATAATAATCTGCCTTCCTGTTTTTGCCACCAAAGTGGATAACCTCACATTTATCCACATTATAGTGCATTTGCCATGTTTCTGCCCAATCACCCAACCTGTCCAAATCGTACTGGAGTTTCACAACATCCTCCTCACAGCTTACCCTCCCACCCAGCTTTGTGTCGTCTGCAAATTTGGACATATTGCATCCAATTCCCTCGTCCAGATCATTAACATATATTGTGAACAGCTGGGGTCCTAGGACCGATCCTTGTGGTACCCCACTAGTCACTGCCTGCCACTCGGAAAACGACCCGTTTATTCCAAATCTTAGCTTTTTGTCCGCCAACCAGTTCTCTATCCAAGTCAATACCTTGCCCCCAATCCCATGTGCCTTAATTTTGCACGCTAATCACTTATGTGGGACATTATCGAAAGCCTTCTGAAAGTCCAAATACACCACATCCACTGGTTCTCCCTTATCTATTTTACCAGTTACATCCTCAAAAAATTCCAGTAGATTAGTCAAGCATGATTTACCTTTTGTAAATCCATGTTGATTTTGTCTGATCCTGTCACTGCTTTCCAAGTGCTCTGCTTTACATCTTTTATAATAGACTGTAGCATTTTCCCTCTACCGATGTCAGGCTTACCGGTCTATAATTCCCCGCTTTTTCTCTACCACCTTTTTTGAATAGTTGGGTAACATTAGCTACCCTCCAATCCATGTGTACTGTTCCAGAGTCTATCGAGTTCTGGAAGATGACCAGCAATGCATCTACTAGCTCTAGGGCCACTTCCTTAAGTACCCTGGGATGTAGACCATCAGGCCCTGGGGATTTATCGGCCTTCAGTCCCATCAATTTTCCTAACACCATTTCCCTACAAATACTGATTTCTTTCAGTTCCTCCCTTTCATCAGACCCTATGACGTACTTTTGAAGATTAGACGAACATGGCAGCTAGTTTACATACAGCAAGATCCCTCAAACAGCAATGAGATACTCGCCAGTTAATCTCGTTTGGTAATGTTTACTGAGGGACAAAAGTTGGCTAGGACACCCTGTTCTTCTTCGAATAGTTTTATGTTCATGTTCAGGTGGACATAAATTCAGTTTAACGTCTCATCTGATAGAATTTAATTGGAACAGCAGGGGTAATTTTATGAGTTCAGAGTGGAAGGGAACTACTATTATACGTTTACGATAGCAAAATACTGCAGATGTTGGAAATCCGAAATAACAACAGAAAATGCTGGAAAAACTCAGCAGGTCAGGCAACATCCGTGGAGAGAAATTTGAGTTGACGTTTCGGGTTTGACCCTTCTTCAAAACTGGAGAGAAAAGGAACTAGATCGAAGGCAGGGCTGCGATCGGACAAAAGAATAAAAGAACCAAAAGAAGTAAAAGAGATTAGAAGCTAGACGAGATGGTAATATGCTGGGATTAGGTGTAAAGTGTACTGGCAGGGCAAAAGATAGCTGCCAGGTGTGAGAGAGAAACAAAAGGAAAGGGGAGGGGGAGGAAAGGAGTGGAAAAATATAAGTAAAAATGAAATAGGGGCCGAGGTTATGATCTGAAATTGTTGAACTCGATATTGAGACCGGAAGGCTGCAGAGTGCCTAATCGGAAGATGAGGTGCTGTTCCTCGAGTTTACGTTGAGCTTCCGTGGAACAGCACAAGAGGCCAAGGACGGTGAGGTCCGAGTGGGAATGGAGCGGTGAATTGAAATGACAGGCGACCGGAAGCTCGGGGTCACCCTTACGGACTGAACGGAGGTGTTCCGCAAAGCGGTCACCCAATCTGCGTTTGGTCTCCCCAATGTAGAGGAGACCGCATCGTGAGCAGCGAATACAGTATACTAGATTGCGAGAAGTACAAGTAAATCGCTGTTTCACCTGGAAGGGGTGTTTGGGGCCCTGGACAGTGGGGAGGGGGGAGGTATAGGGGCAGGTGTTACATCTCCTCCGCTTGCACGGGAAGGTGCCAGGCGAAGGGGAAGGGCTGTTTGGGGTGATAGAGGAGTGGACTAGGGTGTCTCGGAGAGAGCGGTCCCTGCGGAATGCTGAAAGGGGAGGGGAGGGGAAGATACGTTTGGTGGTGGGATCACTTTGGAGGTAGCAGAAATGCCGGAGGATGATCCGTTGAATGTGGAGGCTGGTGGGGTGAAAGGTGAGGACAAGGGGAACCCTATCGTGGTTCCGGGAGGGAGGGGCAGGGGTGCGGGCAGAGGTGCGGGAGATAGAACTGACACGGTCGAGGGCAGTGTCAACCACTATTATACGTTGCCTGCAGCCCAGGTTCCCCACACATAAATGTGTACTTGGAAACTGACCTCAATATTTAATGGATGGAGTATATAAGCAGTTACTGTGAAGGGATAATTACAAGTCCTAGCCCTGTTCGGGCTACCCTAGATCAGGCGTATTCCCCAGACGTTTACCTTCAACTTAAGTTAGAGATAGCCAATTTCTATAAGACACTTAAATGGGTCTAAAGGTTCAGGCTATCTCTCCCTAAAGGAAAGGAATGACTGAAGATGTTCCTGTCCTCCAGATAGCACTTTTAATAAGTTTAACTAGACTGTAACCTTCTGGATATTATGAGGGTCCAGAATACCCCCCAGAATTCTGCAACTCCTTACAAAAGAGTATACAGAAATTGGGTTCATGATTTTATACAGAAATACTCTTTGAGACAATTCTAAAAATATATAGTTTTATTTAAGAGCTGACATTCATTTAACAGCTGTTGAGTTAGTCGCAACATTAACAATTCAAAATACAAATAGCTTACATTTCTTATTTCTCAGAGATCCTTATTTTCAAATCTTTACTTCGTTACATTACTACATTTCTTACTTATTTCTAAATCCAGAACATCCACCAAAATCAAATTAAAGTATTGTTTGATCCCTGAGACTCAAAGTTAAAAACTTACAGATGGTGCCTGCAAAGTTGAGAAACGCTTCGCCCATTCAGCGACTTCTGACTTTTTGTTTGAAAAGCTCTTATTTTTATACCCTTTTTGCAGTGGTTTAATCTTTGAAGTTCTCTGCTGATGTAAGCTAATTGTCTTTATTGATACCTCTGTTGAATGCTTTCTATCTTACTGTCAATTCAACTACTGCCTGCATAATTATGTCTCTACCTTTAGGCGTTTCAAAAACTATCATAAAAACAATATGACAGCAATGGTTTCTGTTTGATGCCATTCTTATTGAAGATTTTCCATTCAATTCTTAATATTGGCTTTACTGGTTTTAGCAGATGTTGAGTCTCCTAACTGCTCCAAGTTCAATACAAACACAATGTAATTACTTGGTGTGTCTATTGAAGTCATATCTTCAAAGTGTTCTTGTTGGTATCATATTTACTATGTATAAATTAAAGACATTTTGACTGAGTGTTTACTTGTTTTCTAGATAGCTCAATTGGTTCCATATTTAATCTTCCAAGTTTAACATAAAAACTATTTGACCAGCAGATGTTTCTTTTACTTGATGTCATCTTTTCAAAGGCACATGCCTCTTTTAATGTTTGTGTTTCTGTTCAACGTATTAGCTTATAACACCTTAAACTGGGTCTTCCATTGTGTTATTCCCAAACCCCAGACCCTCTGGAAGCGCAAAACTGCCATTTCAATAGTGTCAATGTTTTAGTATATTTAACTAATTCCCATTTCAAAGCTTGTTTGGTTTTTACAACTTTGTTGTCAAAACATCCCATCTCAGAAGCCTGTTTTCTGTTTGCAGCCTGTGTCTCCAAGGCTTTCCAGATTTTTAAACCCAGTATATCATGTATTAATAATATCAGAATTCTGTTCATATTATTGTGTATCTTTCTGAAATATGGCTTATTCCCTCACAACTGTAAATGTGGGAGAGATAGCAGGAGTGAGGCTTTCTGTTTACTACAATGATGTATGAAGCAATAACAACAACTTGCATTTATATAGCACCTTTAATGTAGAAAAATGTCCCAAAGGCCTTCACATGAGCGTTATCAAACAAAATTTGATGCAGAGCCACATAAAAAGATATTAGGACAGGTTAAAGAGGTAGATTTTAAGAAGCGTATTGAAGGAGGGGAGAGTGGTAGAGAGGCAAAAAGATTTAGATGGGGAATTCCAGTGCTTAGGGCCAAGGCAGCTGAAGAGACGGCCACAATGGTGGAGTGATGAAAATCAGGAAGGCGCAAGAAGGAGTGAATTGATTTCCGAGGGTTGTAGGGCTGGAGGAGGTTACAGAGATAGGGAGGGGTGAGGCCATGGAGGTATTTGAACACATAGAAGAGAATTTTAAAATCGAGGTGTTGCCAGACCAGGAGCCAATGTAGGTCAGCGAGTACAGGGGTGATGGGTGAACAGGACTTGGTATGAGTTAGGATAAGGGCAGCAGAATTTTGGAGGAGCTCAAGTAGATAGAGGGTGGAAGGTGGGAGGCCGGCCAGGTGAGCATTGGAATAATCGAATCAGGAGGTAATGGATGAGGGTTTTAGCAGCCGTTGAGATGAGACAGGGCAGATATGAGCGATATTACAGAGGCAGTCTTAGTGATGGAGAAAATATGGTGTCAGAAGCTCATCTCGGGTCAAATAAAACAGCATGGTTGTGAACAGTCCGGTTTACCTTCAAACAGTGGCCAGGGAGGGGGATGGAGTCAGTGGCTAGAGTATGGAGATTGTGGCGGGGATCGAAGACTATGGCCCATAAATTGTGTCAAGAGCCAGTGCTATTTTCCTGCGCCTGTTGAAAGTGGTCCAGGCAGCATGCAAAATTTGTGCTGCCTACTCATTATAATGATTGTAGCGCTGATCTCAGTGATAAAAGCGCTGCTGATTGGATTCGCACTGAATGTGGGGGGCGGGAGGGGTGTAATGTCAGGTGCAGTCTAATGGCCAGTAATGTTTGTCTTGGCTCTCTGCACTAATTTGCTGCAGCAGCACCTCATTGTCAGTCTGGCTGAAGACATAGCGCAGCAACCAAGGGAGCAAACACAAAGGTTCTCGGATGCGGCACTGCAGGTCTTGGTCGTTGCTTTTCAACGAAGGCGGGCTGTACTGTTCCCGTAGGCCACTTGCAAAAGGCTCTGGGAGGAGATAACTAATTCTGTCAAGGCCACCAGTGCTGTCCCAAGGATGTGGAATCAGTGCTGAGAAAAGTTTAGTGACCGCACACGGCAAGTAAAGGTGAGTGAAGGCATCAGCAAGTGTCATATCCCTCCATCTGCACCACAAGCCTCACACACTGCTCAATGCACCACACCCCCGTCACTCACCTACCAACAATTTCTACCTTTTACCACACAAACCTCACAAACATGGCTTCATTTCACCCTCACAACCTTATTTCCACTGTAATACTCACACCCAACTCTCACACCTTGCAAACACTGACAGTCAGTCAGCTATGGAAGGCACATCACCCAAACACATTGCATTACGCTCACTGGCACACTTGCCTTTCTCTTACAGGCAAAGATGACACAGAACAGGAGGGAGCAGCGGCAGATGGGAGGTGGCCAAGCCACAATTCAGGACCTCAGTGACCTGGAGGGATCCCTGTTGACATCATTGGAGGCGCAGTGACGGAAGCCGTGGCAATGGGAGAGGTTGGAGCCATTGCTGGTGATGACAGCATGGTCATTCCTAATCCTTCTTCTCTAATCCCACTTCCCCCTGATCCTACAATCTCCTCTCACTTACAAGCTGCTGATAGTGTGTGCTTTCCCCGCCTCCCCTCACCGCAACCCGACTCTTATGACTTTCTGCTTTCAGATACCGAAGTCCATGTGGAAACAAAGTCTCGTCTTCACACTGAGGACACCCTCCATCATGTTGTGTGGCACTTCCACCGTGCTAAATGGGAAAGATTCAGAACAGATCTAGCAGCTCAATACTGGGCATCCACGAGGCACTGTGGGCCATCAGCAGCAGCAGAATTGCATTCCACCACAATCTGTAACATCATGGCCTGACATATCCCTCACTCTATCATTACCATCAAGCCAGAGGACTGTAGGGGGGCATCTTTTAACTGGTTTAAGGTAATTTACCTGGTCAGGCAGCCTTTGCCTGCATTCTGACCAATTCCAACCTTTTACCTGGTTTACGGTAATTCACCTGGTCTGCAGCCTTTGCCTGCTATGCTGTAAACCAATTTCCAAACAGCGGTTTCGAATCACTACCCCACCTTCCAGTTCTGACTAGAGGACATATAATTAATGATATTAAAACAGACAAATGGTCTGGATGAGAGAAAAATCAAGCTTTATTAACTAAAAGAAACTATACCACACGAACACAGTAATTACAGTAAAATTGCGTAAATGGAGGAAGGCAGACAGCAAAAATGAGGGGTAAGTGACTACAATGTTAATTTAACAATCTTAGCAATACCCCCTTAATTACCACCCCTAACTCCTTACTAGGTTGCCTTGCTGAGGAGTCAGAAACCCTGCTCACCTGTGGTCCAGCGAAGTAAGAGAGAGATAGCTTCTCAGGAGCTATCTTTATACCTGGTGCGCCCCTGCTGTTTTGCTTTCTGCAAACTTCGCACCCAAAGTTCCAATATACAAGAGAAACACTGTGCTTGGCAGATTCAAAGTGGTTGGAATGGGTTAATGTGTCTGCACTGTGGGGCCGAAATGTTCCCGCTTACATCCGGAGCTCACCTGGGCTAAAGCAAAAGGGAATCCAACCTGGGCTAAAACAAAAGGGAATCCAACTGCGCTATTGTTCAGAATGATGGGTGATTCAAAAACCCATTCAATTCTTAAACTGTACCCTTTCAAAAGTCCTTTTCTGGAGTTTAGATAGATCCATTGTGTGTGTAAGGGCTATTGAATGGCTGAATTGCTGTGTAAACAGAAGCAGTTTCAATCGATTGTCTTTGTGGTTAGTCTCAAGTGGGTTAATCCCTTAAGTCAATAAGCAACTTCAAGTGCTTCTGAAAGGGAAACTCCCTGGTTTGATTGACAGGTCTGACTGCCACTGTATCCTCCCACTTTTTCACACAGACAACTCAAGCTGCCTTTTCAAGCCCCATTGTCTCTGCCATGTTTTTACTGATGGCCATTTAAAAACCCCTTTTTATTCACCAAACTCCAGGGAACAATTTTATTAATAAAAGTACTGTCTTAAGGTGTGTGAATATTTTCCACAGAGCTCCTCGACTCCGGTGTTGTCCACATTCTGTCCATCTCAGAGCAGTCTTTTGCGGTGCTAGGCACATTTTAAAACATTGTAGACGATTCACATCACCCAATTCTTCGTCCACGATGTGGACCAATATTTTTCTATCTTCAGGGAAAATAGGGGAATTTTGCAAACCCCTACAGGGCCAAAATTGGTTCAATGAGGTGTGCAGAAGTGAATGGCAGGAGCAGCACCAGGCGCACCTAAAAATGAGGTGCCAACCTGGGGAAGCTGCAACACAGGACTACATGAATGCTGAACAGTAGAAGCAACATGTAATCGACAACTAAGCAATCCTACAATCAACGGATCAGGTCAAAGCTTTGCAGTCCCGCCATATCTAGTCATGAATGATGATGGACAATTAAACAACTAATGGGGGGAGGAGGCTCCATGAATATCCCCATTCTCAATGATGGTGGAGCCCAGCACATGAATGCAAAAGACAAGGCTAAAGCGTTTGCAACCATCTTCAGCCACACCTGTTGAGTGGATGATTCATCTCCGCCTCCTCCTCAGGTCCCCATCATCACAGAAACCAGTCTTCAGCCAATTCGATTCACTTCACGTGATATCAAGAAATGGCTGAGCACACTGGATACAGCAAAGGCTGTGGGCCCCAACAACATCTTGTCTGTAGTGCTGAAGATTTGTGCTCCAGAACTAGCTGCACCTCTAGCCAAGTTGTTCCAGTACAGCGACAACACTGGCATCTACCCAACAATGTGAAAAGATGCCCAGGTATTTCCTGTCCACTAAAAGCAGAACAAATCCAATCCGGCCAATTACCGCCCAATCAGTGAACTCTCAATCATCAGCAAAGTGATGGAAGATGTCGTCGACAGTGCTATCAAGCTATCACCAATCACCTGCTCACTGATGCTCAGTTTGGCTTCTGCCTAGACCACTCAGTTCAAGACCTCATTACAGCCTTGGTCAACATGGACAAAAGAGCTGAATTCCAGAGGTGAGAATCACTGTCCTTGACATCAAAGCAGCATTTCACTGAGTGTGGCATCAAGGAGCTCTAGTACAATTGAAGTAATTGGGAATCAGGGGGAAAACAATCCACTGGCTGGAGTCATACCTAGCACAAAGGAAGATGGTTGTCGTTGTTGGAGTTCAATCATCTCAGCCCCAGGACATTGCTGCAGGATTTCCTCAGAGCAGTGTCCTATGCCCAACCATTTTCAACTGCTTCATCAATGACCTTCTCTCCATCATAAGGTCAGAAGTGGAGATGTTCGCTGATGATTGCAATGTTTCATTCCATTTGCAACTCCTCAGATAATGAATCAGTCCATGTCCGCATGCAACAAGACCTGGGCGACATTCAGGCTTGGGTTAGTTAGTGGCAAGTATTGTTCAGGCGACCCAATTGCCAGGCAATGACAATCTCCAACAAGCGAGAGTCTAACCAGTGCCCCTTGACATTCAATGGCATTACCATCACTGAATCACCCCCATCAACAATCCTGGGGGTCACCATTGACTAGAAACTTAACTGAGCCAGCCACATAAATACTGTGGCTACAAGAGCAGGTCAGAGGCTGGGTATTCTGCAGTGTGTGTCTCACCTGCTGACTCCCCAAAGCCTTTCCGCCATCTTCAAGGCACAAGTAAGGAGTGTGATGGAATACTCTCCATTTGCCTGGATGAGTGCAACTCCAACAACACTCAAGAAGCTCGACACCATCCAGGACAAAGCAGCCCACTTGATTGGCACCCCATCCACCACCTTAAACATTCACTCCCTCCACCACTGGCTGTAGTGTGTACCATCTACAAGATGCACTGCAGCAACTCACCAAGGCTTCTTCGGCAGCACCTCCCAAACCCGCGCCATCTGTCACTGAAAACAACAAGGGCAGAAGGCAAAATAACAACAGAAAATGTTGGAAAAACTCAGCAGGCCAGGCAACATCCGTGGAGAGAAAATAGAGTCAATGTTTCGGGTCTAAACCCTTTGTCAAGACTGAAAAAACACAGGAAATGAAATAGATTAAAAGGCCAAGCTAGGAGAGAACAAAAAAGAAGTGAAGAGACATTAAGAGGTATTCAAAATGAGATGATATGGTGATAGGACTAGTGGAGACAAAAGACGGCTCTAGATTAGGTGTGAAATGCACTGGCAGAATGGGAGACAGCTGCCATGTGGGACTGAAAAAAAGGGGGGGGGGTGGAAAGGGCCAAAACAAAGGTGTGGATAAAAAATAAGTAAAAATGTAATGGGGGCCGAGGTTATGATCTGAAATTGTTGAACTCGATATTGAGTCCGGAAGGCTGTAAATTGCCTAATCGGAAAATGAGGTGCTGTTCCTTGAGCTTACGCTGAGCTTCCGTGGAACAATGCAAGAGTCCGAGTACAGTGAGGTCTGAGTGGGAATGGGGCGGTGAATTAAAATGACAGGCAACCAGAAGCTCTGGGTCATCCTTACGGATTGAATGGAGGTGTTCCGTTAAGCGGTCACCCAATCTGTGGTTGGTCTCCCCAATGTAGAGGAGACTACATTGTGAGCAGCGAATACAGTATACTAGATTGCAAGAAGTACAAGTAAATCGCTGTTTCACCTGGAAGGGGTGTTTAGGGCCCTGGCAAGTGGGAAGGATGGAGGTATAAGGGCAGGTATTGCATCTCCTGCGCTTGCACGGGAAGCTGCCGGGCGAAGGGGAAGGGGTGCTGGGGGTGCTAGAGGAGTGGACTAGGTTGTCTCGGAGGGAGCGGTCCCTACGGAATGCTGAAAGGGGAGGGGAGGGGAAGATGCATTTGCTGGTGGGATCACTTTGGAGGTGGCGGAAATGGCAGAGGATGATCCGTTGAATGTGGAGGCTGGTGGGGTGAAAGGTGAGGACAAGGGGAACCCTATCGTGGTTCCAGGAGGGAGGGGCAGGGGTGAGGGCAGAAGTGCGGGAGATAGAACGGACACGGTCGAGGGCCGTGTCAACCACAGTAGAGGGGAATCCTCGGTTGAGGAAAAAGGAAGACCTGTCGGAAGCACTGGTGTGGAAGGTGGCATCGTTGGAGCAGATACAGTGGAGACGGAGAGACTGGGAGAATGGAATAGAGTCCTTAGAGGAGGCGGGGTGGGAGGAAGTGTAGTCCAGGTAGCTGTGGGAGTCAGTGGGCTTGTAGTGAATGTTGGTCAATAACCTATGCCCAGAGATGGAGACGGAGAAGCCGAGGAAGGGAAGGGAAGAGTCAGAGATGGATCATTTGAAGGTGAGGGAAGGGTGGAAATTGGAGGTAAAGTGAATGAAATTGTTTAGTTCAGGGCGAGAGCAGGACATGGCACCGATACAGTCATCAATGTACCAGAAAAAGAGGTGAGGAAGGGGACCCGAGTAGGACTGGAAAAAGCGTGTTCCACATATCCCACGAAAAGGCAGGCATAGCTAGGACCCATGCGGGTATCCATAGCAACACCTTTGATTTGGAGGAAATGAGTGGAGTCAAAGGAGAAGTTGCTCAATGTGAGAACAAGTTCAGCCAGGTGGAGGAGGGTAGTGGTGGATGGGGATTGTTCGGGCCTCTGTTCAAGGAAGAAGCGGAGTGCCCTCAGGCCATCCTGGTGGGGGATGGAGCTGTAGAGGGATTGTATGTCCATGGTGAAAAGGAGGCGGTTGGGGCCAGGAAACTGGAAACTGTTAAAGTGGCGGAGGGCATCCGAAGAGTCGTGGATGTAGGTGGGAAGAGGCTGGGCAAGGGGAGAAAAGATAGAGTCGAGATAGGAAGAGATAAGGTCGGTGGGGCAAGAACAGGCTGAAACGATGGGCAGTCCTGTTTGTGGATCTTGGGAAGGAAGTAGAAGCGTTCTGTGCAGGGTTGGGGAACTATGTGTTTGGTGGCCGCGGGGGGAAGATCTCCAGAGGAGATGAGGTCAGTGACAGTCTTGGAAACGGTGGTTTGATGTTCGGTAGTGGGGTCATGGTCCAGGTGGAGGTAGGAGGAGGTGTCGGAGAGTTGGCGTTCAGCTTCCGCTAGGTAGAGGTCGGTTCGCCAAACAATGACAGCACCACCCTTGTCAGCAGGTTTAATGACAATGTCAGGGTTGGATCTAAGAGAATGGAGTGCTGCAAGTTCAGAGGGAGGTAGGTTGGAGTGAGTGAGGGGAGCAGAGAAATGGAGACGGCCGATGTCACGGCGGCAGTTAGCGATGAAAAGATCTAGAGAGGGTAAGAGGCCAGGGGGAGGGGTCCAGGTAGAATGGGAATTCTGAAAGCGGGAGAAAGGGTCAGTTGTGCGGGGGGAAGACTCCTGGCCAGAGAAGTGGACACGGGGACGAAGGCAGCGGAAAAGGAGCTCAGCGTCGTGCCGAGCTCAAAATTCATTGAGGTGGGGGCGTAAGGGGATAAAGCTCAGGCCTTTGCTGAGGACTGATCGTTTGGGGTCGGAGAGGGGAAGGTCAGAGGGGATAGTGAAGACGCGGCAGGGGGTGAGATTGGGAGAAGGGGGTTCAGAGGAAAGTGAAGGAGAAGAAGGTTCCGGAGGGGCGTTGGTGTTCAAGTGTTGATGAAGCTTGCGATCCTTGACATCGGAAAGGAAGAAAAAAGTTGTTTTGCTGAAGCGTCGGGCGAGGAGACAGATGGGAACACCATCACCTGCACATTTCCCTCTAAGTTACACAACATCCTGACTTGGAAGTATATCACTGTTCCTTCATCGGCGCTGGGTCAATATTCTGGAACTCCCTCCAAAACAACATTGTGGGAGTATCTTCACCACATGGACTGTAACGGTTCAAGACGGTGGCTCACCAGCACCTTCTCAAGGGAAATAAGGGATATGCAATAAATGCTGGCCTTGCCAGCGACGCCCACATCCCAGGAACGAATAAAGATAAATAAGTGCCATCAGCACAGCCTGTTCCTGATGTTGTAGAGGAGAAGAATAAGAGTCACCATCACTGCATCTGACACTCGCAGACACCAGCTCAGAAAATGGTACTGCACGGAATTTAGAGGGTTGTATAGAAGCGGGTTCTGCACATGGAGAGGCATCTGGCACGAGTGGGCTGCAGCAAGGCCAGGGAAAGGGTAGCTCAGGGGCCAGCTCCAAAGAGGGCAAGTTCGCACACAAGTTTTGATGCACATGACTCAGATGATTACCTTGATGGAGCGGCTTTCAGAAGAAGGGTGATGAGCATGCACACCGAAATGCTAGGTACAATGGCAAAGCCTGACAGAGAGCCTCTTGTCAATGCAAGGAGCATGGAGGAGTTCGGCTCCATCATTGGACAGGGCTTTGCGCAGAGCTTGGAGCCCATGATTTCCAGAATGGACAGCTCCAGGAGAGACCATGTATACCCAGACATGATGCTCTGTGTGGTGGGCGATGTCATGGCTTCCATTGCAGCACAGGCAGAAGTGACCCAACATCTCAGTGCTGCAGTGCAGGCTGCTCTCCTGCAGGCTCAGCTTGCTGCTGCGCAAGCTCGGACTGCTGCCATTGTCGCTGGGTTTACGAGTTGGAAAGGGGCTTGCAAGGTGTCGCTGCAGGCCAGTAAGCTATGCTCCAACAGATTGCTAGGAATGCTGAGGCACCGCCAGATAGAGTGGCAGTGGATCTGTGGAGCAAGAACCTGCTGTCCTCTCTCATGAAGACAGCATTCCTACTCTCACCAGTGTCACTCTGCCACTGCCCTTGTCGCTGCCTGTCAGCCAGCCCAGACTGCTGCCGCCCATGCCGAGGTGATGCAGTCTACAACCTGGCCTTCTAGGCCCACAGCTGGTCGAGGTCGACTTGCAAGGCCATCTGTCATCTCCTCCGCTGAAAGTCAGCAGCCTTCCACCAGCCATGCTGCAGGAGGAGCAGGAGACATAGCTAACATCTCCCAGTTCGCCATCCATCGCTGCATCAGGTCACAGAGGTTTTGTACACCAGGAGAAGGGACTTCATTGTCGTCTGTCTGAACACTGGGGGAGCATTGCATTAGAGCACTAGAGCAGGAAAAGGCACATGAACAATAGGCACTAAGGGATTGCACAAGGCTGATTAGTTGATATTGTAATGTTGATTGAATAGTGATAAATTTATGATTTTTGTGTGGAATATATGTATTGTGCTGGCTCTCATATCAGCTTTGTGGCCAAGAGGATGCTGTGATATTTCATGACTGAGGGATGGTATGATGAGGAAGTGGTAAGCAATGGGGATCTGGGATTTCATTCACTGGAATCAATGTCTGATGAGGCGCTCATGGACAGCCTGTCAGGAAACAGGAATTTGCTGCCTGCCTCCTCCCTCCTCTTCCTCATCTTCATCCTCGTCCTCTTCCTCCTCCTCCTCCTCCACCATTCCTGAGGTGGCCCTGCAATCCCTGCTGGCAAGGGCTGGGCTCTAATAATGGCCAAGCTGTGAAGCATGCAGCAGACCCGGCAGCGGACCCATTGCTTGAGCACCCGATGGTCTGCTTGATGATGTTCGTGGTGATACCATGGCTGCCATTATGTGAGTGCTGGGCAGGAGTGGTGGGGTTGTGCAGGACAGATAGCCATTGTCTCCGAGCAGCCACCCTTGGGTTTGATGTGGTGGCTGGAAGATTGCTGGCAGAGGATGAAGGCATCATGACTGCTACCAGTGTAATAGGCATTCACCATCATGATGCACTGGGTGTGGTCACACAACAACTGCACATTAAGTAAATGGTAGCCTTTGTGGTTACGGAACATCTCAGGATTGGTATGTGGTGCCCGGTAAGCTACGTGTGTGCAGTCAATGGTGTCCTGCACCTTGGGGAAGCCTGATATCCTGGCAAAGCTACATGCCCGCTCCTCCTGCTTCTCTCTGTTCAGAGAGAAGACAATGAAGACCCTTCTCTTGGTGTAGAGAGACCCTGTGACCTCCTGGATGCAGCGATGGATGGCGAACTGTGAGATGTTAGCTATGTCTCCTGCTGTAGACTGGAAAGATCTGCTGGCAAGGAAATTGAGGGCCACGGTGACATTGAGGGCTACTGGGAAAGCCGTGGTCACTCTGCTCTGAGGCTGCAGGTCTGGTTGCAGGAGGTGGCAGAGTTCTGTGATCACCTCCTTGGTGAAGCGGAGCCTCCCAATACACTGCTCCTCACTTAAGTGAATACAAGAGAAGTGCTCTCAGAAGACCCTAGGTGGGTAAGGCCTCTTGTTGAGAGCCCTCCTGGCCCTCCTCCTCCTCCCTCTGCGCGCATTTTCTCATTGTCTTCACTGCCCCCTCTCCCTCTCCCAAAGATACTTGACCACGAGGGAGACTGCAAGTAGAGCTTTCATGACTGTGAGCACATGGTGTGAGCAGAAGCCTTTGAATGCAAATGAAGGCATTTTACATTTGCAGCAACACTCCTCAGTCACCTCAGGAACTTGAAACAAGTTTAGAAAACTACAAGAGTTTCAGAAAGTTACACAGAGCCTGTCAAGCTGAGAAACCATGTCAGCTGCAAGTTGTTGAGGATGATCGCTTTAAATATCACTGCTGGAGGCTCCTTCCTGCTGCTGAATGCTTGGTCAGCTGGCCATGATTAAGAGAGGACTGTAAGTGGAGCGACGACGGCGAAGATGGCAAATTGTGTGTCAAGTGAGCGGTGCACACTCACTGACATCAGGATCTGCCTCATTTCAATTTCTGCAGCGAACTCGGGCAACAACCTGCTGATAATGGCGGCCACCGCCAGAAGCTGGCGGGAGCGCGGCAGATGCCATTTTTTCTTCAGAAAGGCCCTGAACGGCCAGTGGTATACCTCTGAATTTCTAGGCCAATGGCTTTAGTCTGCCCAATATTTAATTGGAGGAAATTTCTGCTCATCTAATACTGCCTGTTGGACAAGCAGTGTGAAAAATCAGTGACAGTGGAGGAGTCAAGAGAGGTGGTGGTGAGGTAGAGCTGGAGGTCATCAGCATACATGTGAAACCTGACAGTGTGTCTTTGGATAATATCAGCGAAAGGCAGCATGTAGATGAGAAATAGGATGGGGCCAAGGATAGATCCTTGGGGGACTCCAAAGGTAATGGTGCAGGAGAGGGAAGAGAAGCTATTACAGGAAAATCACTGGCTATGACTAGATAGATAGGAATGGAACCAGGTGAGCACAATCCCTCCCAGCTCTACAACGGAGGAGAGTCATTGGAGGAGAATACTGTGGTCAAAGGCGGCAGACAGGTCAAGAAGGATGAGGAGGGATACTTCACCATGGTCACAGTCACATAGGATGTCATTTGTGACTTTGATAAGGGCTGATTCAGTGCTGTGGCAAGGGAGGAAATCTGATTGGAGTTTCTCAAATATGGAGTTGCGCAAAAGGTGAGCACAGGTCTGGGTGATGACAACACGTTCAAGTACTTTGGAGAGGAAAGAGAGGTTACAGATGGGGCAGTAGTTTTCAAGGGCAGAGGGTCAAGAGTGTTTTTTTTGAGGAGGGGGTGATGATGGCAGATTTGAAAGGTAGGGGGACAGTACCTGAGGAGAGGAAACTGTTAACAATATCAGCTAACATGGGGGCCAGGAAGAGAAGTTTGGTGGTCAGCAGTTTGGTAGAAATAGGGGCAAGGGATCAGGAGGTGGGTTTCATTGACATGCTGAGCTTGGAGAGACCATGAGGGGAGATAGGAGAGAAACTAGAGAATGATGCAAGTTCAGAGCTAGGGCAGGAGGGAACCTTGGGCAAGGTTTGGATTGGTGGGCTTGGGGAAGGGAGGGAAGCGGCAGAGGCAGCTGAATAGATGGAGTCAATCTTAGTGACAAAGAGGTCCATGAGCTTCTCGCACTTGTTGTTGGAGGTGAGTGTGGAGGGAGCAGGGGAGAGGGGTTTAAGAAAATGTTGGTAGGAAAGAGAAGAGAGACATATTTGCTAATGGCATCTGTTGTGCAGTTCCATCATTTTCTGTTTTGATTTTGGGTGAATTCTGCTAAGAAGATAAGAGTGAATCACTAAGTAATGTTCTGTTTGTACATAAAAATATTTCACCTCAGGATACAGATAAAAGTTACCAGATGGTAGAATTGCAACAGTGGGGGACCTTTTTCACTTTTAGAAACCAAGGTGTTAATCTTGCCACTTTTTATTTATTTTAACAGCGCTGAATCGAAATACTAATTACTTCAGTTTTCCACTGGGTACATTTGCTCTTTCTAATTTCTTAACCTTATGGTAGAATTTGGACAATGAGGAATTGGGTACAATGCGGGCACAACCGGACTTGGGTGATAGCGCAAAATGGCGATAGTGAATTGGCAGCCCATTTTACACTCCACCTGATTTTCTTTTCCAAAAGGAAAAGTAAATCGGGAAGGCATAAAATGGGTTGCAGGTTCATTATTGCCCATTTTGCATTACTGCTCAAGACTAAATTCACCCCCAATATTGCTGATTTTGTGCCACTCAACTGGTTAATAGCCACTTAACAGTAGAGCGAAGGTCACTTAATAGTCAAGGAAATTAATTCAGCTCCAAAGAGCAGGAAGCTGTCAGAAGTTAAGTAGAGTGGCAAATTGTCCACCATAATTTACCATCATGGTAACTTATGGTGCTAAAGACATTAGGCACTGCAATTGTGCATTGGAAAATCTCAGTCTCAATGGACTAAAACTTGCGGTCTGCGGACCTGAGATTTTCTGTCCATCAGGCCCATGATTTTCCAATATGCACTTGTGAGATTGAAGGTACTTTGTGACATATGAAGGCTTGGATAACCTACCCTACACTCATTATTTGAAACAACAAGACTCTGGGATTTTTGATTTACAATCAGGAAGAATGAAAATAGAACTGTGTAGTAGCCGACATTGAAATAAATCACAGAGTATGCCAATGCTATTTCCACAACCTGCCGGATCTGGCAGAAGGCGAGGAACAAAATGAAAGATCTCAAGGAATTTGCCAAAGTAATTCAAGATGTCTGAAAATTACCTGCTTTAAGTGAGTTTACAGCCCTGCCACTCTTGTCACCACTTCTCCATGAAAACCCATATGAATATTTTAACTAGCACAGTGTTAGCATAAGAAAATCAGTTCAACAAATCAAAAAGATACTTATGCATGCGAAAGATGCAGCTATGAAGTGTATATGCCAACCTGTGTGCACAGTAATAATTGCAAAAGTAGGGGGCATAAGAGCACCAGAAAAGTGGGTAAGGTGGCAGATGAGCCAAGTGTACGGGACAAAGATCTTGGGGGAGAAATTCAGCATCGCCCTGTTTGGGGGCAGTAACTTTTGAAAGCCAGGTGCTAATGATTCCCAGCTTTTAAAAAATTGTGTTTTAGCGCTCCAGGAAGGAAGTGGAGTGCTAACACTTAGCACCTCGCTCTCTTGTGCCCTGTAGATCGTGACGCCGTCCAGTGCGCAGCGCCCCGTTAGCACCCTGGAGGCTCTATTTGATCCCGCCCCCTGCAACATCGCCGGGCGTCAGCAACGGCAGCAACAGGAGGCATTGTCACCTCGGCTGGCCACATGGGAGTGATATTTAAAGGCAGTGGTGGCCAGGTAGGGCAAAATTTATTTCTCGCCCCAGTCTGGAGCCTCCTGATTTCTTTTGAAACCACTATTCCTCAGCCCTGCACTCTCTTAGAGTGCTAGGGGCTGTTATGCACATAGCGCAGGTCCGTGGCCCCACCGAGACAGCCTGAAGAGTGATTGAACCCATTATTGGCCCTTCCCTTTAAGTGAGGGAAGGAGGCTCTAAAGCCAGAAGGACTGCACTGAACATTGTGCAGCGCTCTGCCGCTCCCACCCCTCTTACTCACTTTAGCACTCTGAGGGAAATGATAGCACTTGATTTAGCGCTCCACTTCCCTCTTGGAGTACTAAAGCGGAAGTTCCTGGGATGAAAAAAGGATTATTGCCTGGTGATACTTTTGTGCTTCTTCAAAAGTTATCACCCCAAATGGGGCGCTACGCAATTTCTAGCCCTCAGAGTCCCAGTCTGGGTAAATCATTAACCAAAAAAAGATTTGGTTGCTAGAGAGACCAAGTCCCAGCCTAGGTAAATCATTAACCATAAAAGACTTGAGTGGGCGAAATTCGGTTACACCCCATTTGGGGGTGGTAACCAAATTAGTGCCTGTGATATCCGAGTGGTAAGCCCCAAAACTGAGATAAGCGAGATCTTAAGGAACAAAACCCAACTGTTTATTACACAGTGTAGCAGAGAGACATAGCTCTTACAGGCTGCAAGCAAAACACAGTATTTCTAACTGCACGAGCACCAAGATGGAGGATTCACCTCTGAGTCATACCCATAATGCAATGCCACTATCTTAATAACTGGTGTGCCAGTACATTGACTACATGACCCATTACCTTAATACTGTTAAATGTGATCCCTTAATATTTGTCTCCATCTGGTGGATAACTTAAGCATTATATCCCAGATTACTATATCCCCCCTCTTAAGTTTACATTAATTTCTTAACAACATTCTTAAAAAGTTCCATAAGGAAACTCCTTTAACGATAGTCCATACTAAACGAATCTAGCAGGTCATTATCAATCTCTCTGGTGGCTTGCGAGTCCTTGGTGAACGTCTTACAGTCAAGTCCCTGCTTGGTTGTGGTAGAGCCACCTGCTGCTCCTGAGCAGTACTCAGAGTATCTGACTCTGCTACGATGGTTTCCTTTTGACGAAGGGGTCCAGGTATAACTGGCTCTGTTCGTGGTGTTGGTACCACCAATGCATTTGGATAACTGGGGGCCAACTTGTCCTCCAACATTTCCTCTGGAACCTCCAGTTCGATTTCCCTTTGTCTGGTCAGTATCTGATCCACATGTCTGCATACTACCTGACCAGTTCCCACCATGACCGTATATGATACTGGACCAGTCATTGAGTCTATGATGCCAGGAATCAATTTTGGGCCATAACTGAAATTTCTGGTAATGACCGCATCTCCTTCTCCAAAACTGCGGCTCTTTGTCCTTCTGTCATGGTGCTCCTTTTGTTTGATTTGTCGGTTTTCCACCTTCCTTTTTAGATCTGGGTGAACCAGGTCAAGAGTGGAGCGTAGTCGACGTCCTAACAACAGCTCAGCAGGAGAGAGTCCTGTGGTAGATTGAGGTGTTATTCTGTAGCTGAACAGAACTCGTGACACCTTGGCTGCCAAACTCCCGTCCACACTTTTTTGCATCATCTCCTTAAATGTTTGTACGACTCTCTCCGCAAGTCCATTTGAAGACGGATGATATGGAGCTGAGGTCACGTGCACTATGCCATTGTTTCTCATGAATTCTTTTGTTTCTGTACTCACAAAACACATGGCATTGTCACTTACGATGATCTCCAGTAGCCCTTAATTACTAAAACTCCTACGCAGGCAGTCTATGGTAACAGTAGATGAAGCAGAATTTACAGGATACACATCCATCCATTTGGAATGTGCATCAATGATTATGAGGAACATCTTTCCCATGAATGGACCCGCATAATCTACATGTAATCTTCTCCATGGTCTATCCGGCCACTCCCAGGGGTGGAGAGGAGCCGCTGCTGGTGCCTTCCTGTGTACTTGACAAGTGCTGCATGTCTTGACTAGATTTTCTATCTCCTCATCTAGCTTTGGCCACCACAAGTAACTCCTTGCCAATGCTTTCATACGCGAAACTCCAGGATGACACTGATGTAGTTGCACTAGGATAGACTGTCGTGCTGGCTGTGGAATAATCACTCGTGCTCCCCACAACACGCAACCATCCTGCACACTCAGCTCTGTCTTCCTGACACTGTAAGGTATGAAATCAGTTCCTTCCGGATGTTGTGGCCAACCCCTCATCACATATTCTTGGACTCTAGACAGTACTGGATCTTTACCGGTCCATGTCCTTACTTGTCCTGCGGTCACAATTGCCGTGTCCGTGTCCTCCAACATCAACATTCTGTCCTCTGGAGCTGCACGGATAGATGTGCCTGGCAGTGGAAGACGGCTCAAGGCATCTGCGTTCCCATGGTACTTGCCCGCCTTTTAAACGATGACATACTCATATGCCCTCAACATCACTGCCCACCTCTGGATCTGGTGTGACACCATCTGTGGTACTGCCTTCATTTCATTAAAAAGAGAAAGAAGAGGTTTATGATCGGTGCATATGGTGAATTTCCTGCCATATATGTTCTTGTGAAACCTCTGTAACCCAAACATTACTGCTAACCCCTCTTTATCTAACTGGGAATAGTTTTTTTCCGCTGGTGTCAGAGTTCGAGACATAAACCCTATTGGTGTTTCTGTTCCATCTTCCAAGCTGTGTGAAAGAACTGCCCCCACCCCGTAAGGTGAAGCATCACAAGAGATAATGATGTCTTTCTCTGCATTGTAGTGAACCAGCACATCCGAGGACAGCATCAGTTTCTTGGACTGTTCAAATTAAACCCTCTGTTCCTCTTCCCACTGCCACTGTGTCTCCTTGCGCAGAAGTTTGTGAAGAGTTGCTAACACTGTCGACAAGTTTGGTAAAAATCTATTATAATAGTTTAGCAGTCCCAGGTAAGCTTTTTACTCAGTCACATTTGTAGGAGCTGGGGCCTCCTGCAGTGCTTGTACCTTCTCCTTGATTGGATGGAGCCCTGTGGCATCCACTCTGTGTCCCAGGAACATGGCCTCATTCCCCAGGAAAGTGCACTTACTCCTCTTGAGCCGTAACCCAGCCTTATCCAATCTTTGTAGTACCTCTCTCAGAGTGCTCAGGTGCTCCTGGTTGGTTCTTCCCGTCACTAGAATGTCATCCAGATAGATTGAAACATGTGGGACCCCTTGCAGTAAACCCTCGATAGTCCTCTGGAAAATAGCTGGACTAGATGAGACACCGAATGGTAAGCGGTTATAGGTAAACAAACCCTTGTGTGTATTTATGGTTACATACTTCTTGGATTCCTCATCTAGTGTAATCTGCAAGTATGCATGCCTCATATCCAGCTTTGTGAATTTCTTCCCTCCAGCCAGGTTCGCAAAGAGATCCTCTGTTTTGGGAATAGGATACTGTTCTAGTTTAGACACCCTATTTACTGTCAATTTATAATCTCCACAGATTCTTACCGAATTGTCCGGTTTTAAAACAGGTACAATGGGAACTGCCCATTCTGAACATTTTACGGGTTCCAGAATGTTCTCTCTCAAAAGACGGTCAAGCTCAGCCTCTACCTTTGGTTTCATTGCATACGGCACAGGTCGTTGTTTAAAAAACCTTGGCAGTGCCTCCTTTTCTACATAAATCTTAGCTGGGGGGCTATTAAATGTTCCAAGTTCTTCCTTGAACACGTTCTCATGTTCAATCAACACATCTTGCAAAGACAATTGTTTGCCTCCCTCTAGTTGTTTATTGCTCCCCAATTTAATTTAAGTTCTTGTATCCAGCCCCGACCTAACAAGTTTGGTCCAGACCCCAATACTACAACTACAGGTAGCTGTTCCACGGTGTCCCTGTGTTGCACAGTTACAGTAGCTGTACCCAATGTCGCCACTCGTTCATCGGTATAGGTTTTAAGCTGCATAGAGCAAGATTTTAACTCTGGAACTTTTGCACGGTTCCACAATTTTGAGTACTCCTCCCTGTTCATTATGGTAACACCACATCCGGTATCCACCTCAAAGTTCACCTTAGAGTCATTTACTCTCAGTTGCAAAGCAATAGGACCCACTTTTGGAATGTTCCCTACCATACGATGCATTATGAACATGTCGTCTTCTTTCTCAGCTTCTCCGCTGATGTGATGTGCTCCATGATTTTTCACTTCTCTTCCTAGGTTTTGCTTTCCTCCACCTTTTGGTTTGTATTCCTCCACGGTTGCTTTTGCCCTGCATGCACGTTTTATATGTCCTTTTTTCCCACACTTGTGGCACCTTTCCTCCAGAAACCTGCATTCCCTCACCAGGTGATCGCCATTGCATCTATAACATGCCTTTACATGCTCACGTTATGGTTTCTGACTCATATTTAACTTGTGCACAACCTGACCTCCAACTTGCTTTGTAGCAGCCCAGTCGGAACCTTGTATTTCATTTACATCTTAGTTCGCTGTCTCTATGGCTTGAGCAAGTTCCAACGCTTTTTCATATGTAAGCCCAGTCTCAGACAATAATCTCCTCTGCATTCTAGCATCCATTATCCCGCAAACAAGCCTATCTCTCAGCATGTCTTTCAAGTTGTTCCCGTAATTGCAATCGTGTGCCAATTTTCTCAACACCGCTACATAATCCAATACAGTCTCTCCCGGTTTCCTGTCCCGTGAATTAAATTTGAAATGCTGTACAATCTCACTCGGTCTGGGATTGAAATGTTCCTTCAGCAGGGCCACTAATTTAGCAAATATACTGTCTCCTGGCTTTGCAGGACTGCATAAGTTTCTCATTAAACTATACGTCTGACTTCCCATGGAAGTGAGCAAAATAGCTCTCCTTTTTCCAACATCATCTATATCATTTGCAGCAAAGAAATGCGTCAGCAACTCACAGTACTCAGTCCAGGTCTGTGTCTGAACATCAAAAGCAGAGATCTCTCCTACCATAGTAGCCATGATTCAGATTCAGTGTTCTTTTATTTTCTTCTTCAAGATGTGACCTGTTTATTCTCGTCGCCAAATTAGTGCCTGTGATATCCGAGTGGTAAGGTCCAAAACTGAGATAAGCGAGATCTTAAGGAACAAAACCCAACTGTTTATTACACGGTGTAGCAGAGAGACATAGCTCTTACAGGCTGTGAGCAAAACACAGTATTTCTAACTGCACGAGCACCAAGATGGAGGATTCACCTCTGAGTCATACCCATAATGCAATGCCACTATCTTAATAACTGGTGTGCCAGGACATTGACTATATGACCCATTAACTTAATACTGGTAAATGTGATCCCTTAATATTTGTCTCCATCTGGTGGATAACTTAAGCATTATATCCCAGATTACTACAGTGCCAGACATTTAGCGCCTGGCACGGGAGTACCGCCCTGGTCACTAAATTGGGCTTACTGCCCCAGCGAGGAAGTGGAGCGCTATCTCGGGTGCTCCACTTCTTGTCGGGGCGCAGTAGCGTGGAGTGTTACGCGGGCGCTCCGTGTAGCGCTGAGCTGTTTCACCGCCCCTCCCCTTTCGTTAAAGTGGAGGGACACTGTGAGCTCTGCAGGCCGTTTGGTGGCCTCCACTAGCCCACCATAGACGTGGTGCTAGGCTGCGCGATGGTGGCCATGGACCATACCAAGGGCCGCACGAGGGGCCAACCTGGAGAATAAAATGGCAGCGCAGGGCGTAGCCTGACCATTCCTTTAATTACTGCCCCGCCAGCGGTGTGTGGCCCAATTCGCAACCTGCGTGGCTGTGGCTGGCTTCGCTGAATTTCAGGCACAGGGTGGTAAGGGGCCATGGCAGGGCGCTAAGGGGTCACGTTACTTGGCGCTGATGTCATCGCTGGCATCACAGCTGTCCGGGCGCTACCGCCGCTATCAGCTAACGCCTCAGTAGTGCCCCACCAAATTTCTCGGCAGGCGCTATTAGTGTCCCCGCCTGGGCGGTAAGCCCTTTGCGCCCTATTAGCACACCCTGGAGGTACTAATAGCAGGTGCAAATGAGCCGAATTTCGCTCCCCCCTTAAATTCAGTGTTTTGAGGTAAGGGGAGCTAATAGAGATGGTCAAGTATGGGTGACAGGGGACCAGGCCTAAAGAGTAATTTTCTGACTTTGCACCAGAATTTCATAAGCATGGTGTCAGTGTCTGAGATGCACAAAGCTGGAGAATTAGTATGGGAAAGGATATGGATTGCATAGTTTCTTGTCATGAAGTGCTCCACTTTTCAGCACGTCAGCATTAGTAATACTGGAAGGTATCTTGGACTTATGTCCACTAGTCTTCCGTACTTCGCTGATGGTTCTACAGCTAATTCTTGGTTCACACACTAACCCTGTTGTTCTGCCATCATTCTGTTCTTTCTCCATGGTGAAGCATCTATGCAGGGCAAAGTTAGATGCAACTTAACTCAGTTAGCAGCACTCTTGTTCTGAGTCAGAAGGTTCAAGTCCCATTATCCGAAGTCAGCAGAAAATCTATGCCGATACCTCTAGGTTCAGTCTTTAGGATGAGATGTTCAATTGAGGCTCTACCTGTTCAGCTGGACATGAAAGATCCCATAGCAGTATTTCACGAAAAATATGGAATTCTCCGACTCTCCACCCTCTCTCATACTGTTTGCATTGTCACCTACCTTCAAAAGTCTCCCAAAAACACTTCTCTTTAACTGTATTTCTTCCACTTCCTGACCCTCTTACCTTTCTTCCACCTGCTTGGTGTCCTCTTATTGCTCTGTAAAGTGCTCTGGGATGACTGTCTGTACACGATGAGAACAATGTCAATAGTTTTCCTTCCCAACATTCTTCTCCCAATCTTGATCGAAATAGATTAATTTCATTGCAGTTTGTGGGCTATTGCTGTGCACAAAATGGCCACCTGGTTCATAAGAACATAAGAACATAAAAAGTAGGAGCATGAATAGGCCACTTGGCCCCTTGAGCCTGCTCCGCCATTCAATAAGATCATGGCTGATCTTGGGCTCAAAGACATTTCCTTGCCCGCTCCCCATAACCCGTCACTCCCTTATCTTGCAAAAATCTGTCTGTCTACATCCACATAACACAATGACTGTACGTCACAGCAATTCATTTTATTTGAAGTACTTTGGAACATTCCTGAGAGATGTGATAAGGCGCTATATAAATGCAAGTTCTTTCTTTTTTAATGTAAGCGACCCTCTGATTGGGCAAGATAGTTGAAATACTTTTAAAATCAACCTGATTGCAAAATGAGTGTGATTTTAATTGTGCTCTGGTTCTGTCTATGTCTGTCATGAGCCATAAATGCAGATGTCCTAGTCTCAAGATGCATAAGAACATAAGAACGTAAGAAATAGGAGCAGGAGTAGGCCATTCGGCCCTTCGAGCCTGCGCCGCCATTCAATAAGATCTGGGTTGATCTTTTACCTCATCTCCACCTTCCCGCACTATCCCCATATCCCTTGATTCCCTTAACATCCAAAAATCTATCGATCTCTGTCTTGAATATACTCAACGCTGAGCCTCCACAGCCCTCTGTGGTAGAGAATTCCAAAGATTCAGAACCCTTTGAGTGCAGAAATTTCTCCTCATCTCAGTCCTAAATGGCCAACCCTTATTTTAAGATTGTGACCCCTAGTTCTAGACTCCCCAGCCAGGGAAAACATCCTTTCTGCATTTACCCTGTCAAGCCCTTTAAGAATTTTATGTTTCAATGAGATCACCTCTCATTCTTCTAAATTCTAGTGAATATAGGCCTAGTCTACTCAATCTCTCCTCTTAAGACAATTCCCTCATCCCAGAGGTCAGTCTGATGAACCTTTGTTGCACTCCCGTTAAGGAAATTTATCCTTCCTTAGGTCGTCGTCATACGTGTCTTCACATTGTTCCTTTTGGGGAACTGTACGAAGTGGTGGAAAGATTTCTGGCCACGTTAACGCTCCTTCCGTGACCATAACCATCTTCATACCAGCCATTAGTGTGGTTAGTCCTATGGCGGGAGGGTTTTACGGGCTCCCACAACCCATACGAGGGGGGGGTCACCCACACCCACGGACGCAAGTATCCCGCTGGATGTCAACCCAGAATTTAGAGCCGGAGCTCCGACTCCACTTGCCGGGATTGTCTGGAGCGGGGTTCGAAACCCTACACCTTCTGGCCCGGCGGCGGGGATGCTACCGCTACACCAAAGGCCCACTCCCTTCCTTAGGTAAGGAAACCAAAACTGTACACAATACTCCAGGTGTGAACTCACCTGGGCCCTCTATAATTGCATTTGTAGGAATTGCCAGATTCCTAATCAAAGGACTGAGATTGAGTCAGTCTGTCAACCAAACGAAGTTTAATACTGTTTTGCAGAAGTAACAATCAAAACGCAGGAGAACTAACTAACAGGTCATTGCTCAATGCTGACTCCACGAGGACTGAGAGAGAGAGCGCCTCCCTCTGACGTCATGACGTCATCACGTTTCCTGCCGTTGGGAACATCACGTGACCCACGTGGTGACGTCATCGCGTTTGGTCTTAACCCTATAAAGACCGCGCTATTTTCGTTTAGTAAAACGAATACAGGTGTAGGGGGTTTCTCTTGCTCGTTCTGGTCTCCTACCAGGCTTCGCGCAATAATTACCCTTGAGTGGTTCGACCCACTCTTCCCTACGGTTCTAGACCTTTGGACTTAGGTGCAGGGAACTGTAGTGCAGAGAAAGACTCAATAGACCAGGTTGAATAACACGAAACGGATGCTTTTATTATTAAACAGTTTGCAGCATTAAGAAATACATGTCATAAGCACAGATTAAAGTAACTACAAGCATACACATATCTATAAACTTAACTCTATGGAAATGGGGAACACACGGCACATCGTAAAAGGGGAAACACATTACGATTACCCTTACACCCTCCACTAGACCTAGACTAAGTTTTGACTTGAGGAACTCGGAAGCATGCTCACCACTTTCAGATTCGCAAAAGAGGGGTTCGCAGCCCCTTTTGCACAGCTTTCCGTCGTCACGTGGATTTGGAAACTTCTGGCGCAGCTTGTTTTTCTCTCTCTCAGGCGATGAGGCAGCGGACACAGCCTCGATGAGCGCTCGTCATGACTGAATCCGTTAAAAGTTGGTGAAGAACTGGATGCACATGGGAAAGTCCATTCCTGGGAAGCTGAGAATGGGATGTTGAGGCACGGGAGTGCTAGGCCCAGAGTGTCTTTTATTTCTCGCTCCCGCCTGGCTCGGCGGTTTTCCTGAGGGTGTCTTCTCCTTCGGCCTGGGTCGTCGATGATCTCCCGACACCAGTACCCGGGCCACCCTCGTCGTCTTCCCGTCGTCACCGAGCCTTGCCTGGCTGAACACCGACCATGTCCTGAAAACGTCCTGGTCGAATTCCGAAGCTGCCGAGGTAGAAGAAGCGAGTTCCCGAAGCGAAGCGTAGAATCGTAGAAGAAGTGAAGCGTCCTGATGAAATTCTGAAGTGTTAAGCCTCCTGATGGACTTTTCAATCCATAGTTATACCTACTTGGGACAGTCTTATCTCCCGCCTAATCATAGTCCAGTCTTTGTAATATTTTTGGCGGGCAGAAATCTCTGCAGGGGCGCTTTGTCTTGTAACGGGAGCCGGTGATAGCTTAACTGGCCTTCCTGGTCTTTTACTTTGTCACCGTAACTCGGTTCGCATATTGATCGGTCTGGAGATTGCCCTTGATGGCTGTTAAATGGTCTTTCCTTTGTACAGTAAATGGGTTTAAGTGTTCATTCAATTGTCCGCCCATTTCTTGATGGGCCCCATCCTGTTATCTGAAACTGTCTTGTACTTAGAATCCAATTAATATGTATGCTCAGTTCCCTGAGTTTCGGTTTCCCGATACTGGCTTTCACGGGCTTACTGTCCTCAATCCACAAGCCTGTCTGGCTTGCAGTAACCGAAATCAAATGGTCCCAGAAACTGATCACGAGGTCCGGCGGCCATTTTGTATGCCCCTTTTTATCAAAGGTTTTTCTGTACAAGCTTTCTCTTGGTCAATAAACTGTCTTATCAACCCTGTTTTGTTGCATGATTGAATTCCTGAAAATTTCGAATCTTACACAGGTACAGATTCATTCTGTTACAGATAATTATATACATCGATATAAGAGTCCCTTGGTGGCTCTGCCACATGCGCCCGCCCCAGAATTGTCTTTAACAGTGAAAGTCAATCGAAGAGGAGGTCGGACAAGTCTGTTCGAACGACTCCTAAATTCCCAGAATCGCCTATCGCCATCGTGGCCGTGGGACATCCCTCAGGCTCGGTCTTCCTTTCCCGGATTTGGCACTGGTGTTTTTTCTTCGTTTGTGGTGTGAAACTGCAGGGAGGCCGGCAGCATCTGGCTCTCATGTCGAAACAGGCGTGGTATAAACACAAACCAGGCGATGGAGGAGTCGGTGCAGAGTCAGCGAGGGAGGGTCGCCTCGTGGCGGCGCAGTGATGCTGCGTGACCGCATAAATAGTGTCTGCTTTGGTGGCAAGTGTGATGCAATCCATAGCATCCGATCTTGCGAGGGCTGCCTGTACCTGCTCGGGCAATTGGCTCAAGAACAACTCTCGAAAGAGGAAGCATTGCGGTTCGGAGCCAAGGAGTGTGAGCATCTGGCACATTAACTCCGATGGCTTGCAGTCGCCTAACTCAGGCAGCGTAAGTAAGCGGCGAGCGCGTTCCACCTTCGTGAGGCTGAAGACCTGAATTAACCGCGCTTTTAGCATTTCGTACTTGCCGTCGACCGGGGGGTTTTCAAGCAGGTTGATGATCCTTGAAGCTGTGGAGCCGTCGAGTGCGGAGACCACGTAGAGGTAACGGGTCTGATCCGCCACGATGTTTCGCAGTTCAAACTGAGCTTCCGCTTGCACGAACCAGGAGGCCGCCTGTTGTTCCCAGAACTGAGAGAGTTTCAAGGTCACCGCGTTCGCTTCCATCATCTCGTTGCGTGTCGTTTCCTCCGCGAAGATCGTTCGCGAAAGTTCGGGGTCACCACTGTAGGAATTGCCAGATTCCTAATCAAAGGACTGAGATCGAGTCAGTCTGTCAACCAAACGAAGTTTAATACTGTTTTGCAAAAGTAACAATCAAAACGCAGGAGAACTAACTAACAGGTCTATGCTCAATGCAGGCTCCACGAGGACTGAGAGATAGAGCGCCTCCCTCTGACGTCATGACATCACGTTTCCCGCCGTTGGGAATGTCACGTGACCCACGTGGTGACATCATCATGTTTGGTCTTAACCCTATAGAGACCGTGCTATTTTCATTTAGTAAAACGAATACAGGTACAGATTCATTCTGTTACAGATAATTATGTACATCGATATAAGAGTCCCTTGGTGGCTCTGCCACACATTAAGACTTCTTTACTCTTACACTCCAATTCATTTGTAATAAAGGCTAACATACCATTTGCTTTCCTAATTGCTTGCTGTACCTGCATGTTAACTTTCAGTGATTCATGTACAAGGACACCTAGGTCCCTCTGAATATCAATATTTCCCAATCTCTCACCATTTAAAAAATATTCTGCTTTTCTATTTTTCCTACCAAATTGAATAACCTCATATTTTTCCACATTACAGTATATTCCATCTGCCATGTTCTTGCCCACACACTTAACCTGTCTATATCCCCTTGAAGCCTCTTTGCATCGTCCTCACAGGTTACTTTCCCACCTAGCTTTGTATCATCAACAAACTTGGATATATTACATTTAGTCCCCTCATCCAACTCATTGATATAGATTGTGAATAGCTTGTGGTACCCCACTAGTTACAGCTGGGCAACCCGATAATGACACATTTATTTCTACTCTGTGGCCTAGAAATTGGAAGTGTTAGCGTTGGTCATTAAGGCCCATTTTGGCAAAGAAAATGGCAGCAGCCTCACTTCTGCCCACTGCCGGCGGGTCCCATGGTGGCCACCATTTTTGGCTGGGCTGCAGCGCTGCTGATGTCCACAATTGCTAGCGATATAGTGTTTATGCAGATTGTGACATTAGTGAATGTGCAATGCTCAGCTGACGCCGATCTGCCATTTTGGAGTGCGCCACTCAACTTAACAGCCTCTGTTAATGACAGGACATCACTGCAGGGGTTCCTCAGGGTAGTTTCCTAGTCCCAACCATCTTCAGCTGCTTCATCAATGAACTTCCCTCCAATATAAGGTCAGAAATGGGGGTGTTCGCTGATGACTGCACAGTGTTCAGCGCCATTCACAACTCCTCAGACAATAAAGCAGTCCATGCCCGCATGCAACAAGACCTGGATGATGTTCAGGCTTGGGCTGATAAGTGGCAGGTAACATTCGTGCCACAGAAATGCCAGGCAATGACTATCTCCAACAAGTGAGAGTCTAACCACATCCCCTTGACATTCAATGGTATTACCATTGCCGAATCCCCCACCATCAACATCCTGGGGGTTACCATTGACCAGAAACTTAACTGGACCAGCCACATAAATACTGTGGTAACAAGAGCAGGTAAGAGGCTAGGTATTCTGCGGCGAGTGTCTCACCTCCTGACTCCCCAAAGCCTTTCCACCATCTACAAGGCACAAGTAAAGAGTGTGATGGGATACTCTCCACTTGCCTGGATGAGTGCAGCTGCAACAACACTCAAGAAGCTCAACACCATCCAGGCAAAGCAGCCCGCTTGATTGGCACCCCATCCACCACCTTAAACATTCACTCCCTCCACCACAGGCGTACCGTGGCTGCAGTGCGTACCATCTACAAGATGCACTGCAGCAGCTCGCCAAGGCTTCTTCGGCAGCACCTCTCAAACCTGCGACCTCTTCCACCTTAAAGGACAAGGGCAGCAGGCACATGGGAACACCACCACCTCCAAGTTCCCCTCCAAGTCACACACCATCCTGACTTAGAAGTATATCACCAATCCTTCATCGTCGTTGGGTCAAAATCCTGGAACTCCCTACCTAACAGCACTGTGGTAGTACCTTCACCACACGAACTGCAGCAGTTCAAGAAGGCGGCTCACCACCACCTTCTCAAGGGCAACTAGGGATGGGCAATAAATGCTGGCCATGTCCGCACTGCCCAGATCCCATAAGCAAATTTTAAATAACTGACCAAGCATTGACAATCAGGAAGGAGGCTTTAGCAGCGTTATTGAAAGGGACCATCAGCAACTATTTGCAACTGATATGTTTGTTCAGTTTGAATGGCTCTTGGAACTTTCTGCAACTCTAGCAGCTCTCTAAACTTCTTTCAAGTTCCTAAGGTGACAGGGAGTGTTGGTGCAAGTGGTGAATGCCTTCAAACTTAGTCAAAAGCTTCTGCACACAACACTTGCTCCCAGTAATGGGGATTCTACTGGCAGTCCCTCTCGAGCCTGAATATCTTAGGGAGAGGGAGCGACCGCAGCGAAGAAGAGGAGAAGATGCTCACAGAGGGAGGAGGAGGGCCAGGAGGGCTCTCAACCGGACACCTTACCCAACTAGGGTCTTCAGAGAGCCCTTCTCCTACCTCCACTTAAGTGAGGAGCAGTGTATTAGGAGGCTCCGCTTCAACTAGGAGTTCATCACAGAACTCTGCCACCTTCTGCAACCAGACCTGGAGCCTCAGAGCAGGGTGAGCACGGCTCTCCCAGTAGCCCTCAAGGTCACCATGACACTCAATTTCTTCGCCAGCGGATCCTTCCAGTCTGCAGCAGGAGCCATCTCCCAGTTCACTGTCGTTTGCTGCATTTGTGAGGTCACACAGACTCTCTACATCAGGAGAAGGCACTATATTGTTTTCCCTCAGAACAGAGAGAATCAGGAGGAGCACGCATGTGGTTTTGCCAGGATATCAGGCTTCCCCATGCTGCAGGGAGCTATCGATTGCACACATGTGGCTTTGCGGGCGCTGCACAACAATCCTGAGATGTTCCGTAACAGCAAAGACTACCACTTACTTAATGTGGACTTGTTGTGTGACCAGGCCCAATGCATCCTGATGCTCAGTGCCCGCTATCCTGGCAGCAGTCATGATGCCTTCATCCTGGCTGATGACTCCGCTCCACAACCCCAACACTCGCGTCCAGCACTCATATAATGGGAGCATTGCTGCCATCAGGGATGTCATCAAGCAGACCATCGGGCTGCTGAAGCAACACTTCCGCTGCCTTGACCACTTGGGAGGAGCCCTCCTGTAGTCGGCAGAGTGGGTGTCCCATTTCGTGGTGGTCTGTATGCTCCACAAGATGGCCATCATGAGGGCGCAGCCCTTGCTAGCAGGGATTGCGGGACCACCTCAGGAAGAGGATGAGGGAGATGAGAGAATGAGGAGGAAGAGGAAGAGGAGAAAGAGGAGGAAGAGGAGGAGGAGGACAAGGCGGAAGACAGCAAATCTCCCTTCCATATGGGCTGTCCATGAATGCCTCAACAGACTCTGATTCGAGTGAATGAATCCCCAGGTCCCCGTTGCTCACCACATCCACATCAACCACATCCCCATTATACCATCCCTCTGTTAGTGAATATCACAGCATCCTCCTGGGCACAAAGCTGAAATGAGAGCCAGCAGAAAATAAACATTCCAAACAAAATTAATAAATTAAGAACTATTCAATGTACATTACAATATCAACTAATCACCCTTGTGCAATCCCTTAGTGCCTTTTGTTTGTGTGCCATTTCCTATTCTGGTGCTCCTACGCAGTGCTCCCCCAGTGGCTGCAGCTTGGCTGGTGGAAGGCTGCTGAGTTACCGTGGGGAAGACTTCAGATGGCCTTGCAAGCTGACCTCAACCAGCTGTTGACTTAGAAGGCCCAGCTGTAAACTGCACCACCTCGGCATGGGCGGCAGAAGTCTGGGCTGGTTGGCTGACAGGCAGCGGCAAGGCAATGGTGGAGCGGCAGTGGTGGGAATAAGAATGCTGTCCTCCTGAGAGAGGACAGCAGGTTTTTGCTCCACAGAGCCACAGCCATTCCCCCAAGGCGGCACCTCAGCACCAGGACTGACCTCATTGGGAACCCTTCACATGATGTGTTTGGAATAAAAGGGAAATCTATGGAAGGATGCCACACAAGTCAGGCTGCACAAGTGATGTTATATGCTCACCTGCCAGTGCTCCTGCATCTGAAGACAGAGATGGCCAGATCTCACTTTGGCAGACAATTAGTGCAGCTGGAACTTTCCCCAAAAGTTTGGACAGCAGACTTGATGGCTACATGGAAACTGGGTGGGTCATAGACATGGCATGGCTAAAATGGCATGCACCTTTGAGACACAAAATTGCCCTTTAAAATAGGTTCCTATCCTCGGGGGTGAGTGACCATTCTGTACCTGAAGACAACTGAGTAAAAATAGTAGGAAGGGGGCAGAAATGCACCAGGAATGCAGTGCAAGCCCCTTGTCAATATAACCCCCACCCTCTGCTCCCCCCCCAACCCCCACCAAATCACCTGCACCATTCCCACCGGGTGGGGAGAGGGGGGGTTAAAATCAGTCCGTAAATGTCCCCATCCCCGTAAATTTAACTTAGACACAATTTTCCACCACGGCTATGTGAGCTTGGCCTGTCCTAATCCATACCTAAAGCTTTGCTAATGGCTTTTTGCAGGTGCCATTGTTTTCAGTCCCCGCCACAAACTCCGTCCCTCTCCCTAACATCTGTCTGAGCCTGAACCACACTGTTTGCAAACTTGGTGTCACATTTGACCCTGAAATGAGCTTCCGACCACATATCGGCAGCATAACTAAGACTGCCTATTTCCCACCTCCACACACATCGCCCATCTCTGCCTTTGCCTCAGCTCATCTGCTGCTGAAATCCTCATCCATGCCTTTGTTACCTCTAGAGTTGACTATTCTAATGCACTCCTGGCTGGCCTTCCAGATTCCACCCTTATTAAACTTGAGGTCATCCAAAACTCAGCTGCCTGTGTCCTAACTTGCACCAAGCCCTGTTCACCCATCTCCCCTGTGCTCGCTGACCTACATTGGCTCCTGGTTAAGCAACGCCTTGATTTCAAAATTCTCACCCTTGTTTTCAAATCCCTCCATGGTCTCGCCCCTCCCTATCTCTGTAATCTCCTTCAGCCCCACAACCCCCCGAGATATCTGCTCTCCTCTAATTCTGCCCTCTTGAGCATCCCTGATTATAATCGCTTAACCATTGGTGGCCATGCCTTTTGTTGCCTAGGCTTTAAGCTCTGGAACTCCCTCCCTAAACTTCTCCGCCTCGCTACCTGTACTGGCCGCGCTAGACGTGCTCCTATCTAGCTATCCAGCAAGTTAAACACTCATTCAAAAATAATTCTTCCTGAAGCGGTTGCTGTTTTGAAGCTTTTACTTGAACAAATTTGTGAAACTGTAAACAAAGACAAAGTATGTTTTGTACATAAACTGAGTACTATACATTCGATATTAGATAAGATATAAACATATTTACAACAGTAGAATGGACTAATTGTATAACTAACTAACATTTGAACTAACTTCTGTAACTATTAAATATTAACCTTTTATAAACATAGTATTATCAAAATATTACTCTGACAACATTGCTATTATGCTAAGAACCAAAGATACTCACAGATATTGCGCTTGGCCTAACATATGAAATCAGATTACGTTGGATTGTAAATGGAACATCTCATGGCAGATTCTCCATTACTCAAGTCAGGTTCTTCCTGGCAAAACTGCTTCCTGGGGTCAACAGGAAGAAAGGTAGGAAGGTCAAATGACAACTCACAGGAAGAAAGGAACAAAGGTCAAATGACCTCACACAGGAAGAAAGATCAAATGACCTTTCCAGCATACAAACTGTTAACACAATAACCACCACCAGAGGGTGCTATTGCATGTAAAAATGTCCAGAATGTCACATAATATCCATCGGTCCAGAACACTACCTCTCTTTCCTCCTTGAAGACGCTCCTTAAAACTTACCTCTTTGACCAAGCTTTTGGTCACCTGCCCTGATTTATCCTTATGTGGCTCGGTGTCAGCACCGAGGCAGCGGCAGGGTTTAAAACAGCAGAGGAGAGGACAGCGTGGACCTAAACGGCAGCAGCACCGAGGTGGCCGTACCTCCAATGATTTCAACAGCAGCAAAAACCAAGGAGTGACGTCACAGGACAGCAGGCAGGTGATTGGTGGGTGAGTATTAGTGTGTTTTTCTCTAAGCTAGGACAGAGGTTTAAACTAGGAGCGGGAAACTACAATGCATTTTATTAAATTTGTGAGTTAACTAGTTAAACTAATTAATATAACTATAAATAGTTATTGAATAAAGACTATATCTAATTAAATAAATAAAATAAGGCTAGACTAAGATATGGCAGGGCAAGTTGTGTGTCTGGACTGCAGTATGTGGGAGTTTGTGGACAGCGAGACTGTCGCGAGCGAACACATTTGCAGGAGATGTCTCCATCTCAAATCTCTCCGGCTCAGAGTCATTGAGCTGGAGTGCGAGTTGGAGACACTCCAACACATAAGGGAGGGGGAGGAGTATCTGGACAGTTTGCTCCAGACTTCAGTCACACCTAGTAGAGAGGTGCAGGATCAGAACAGGGTTGGTGTGACCGATAGTGTGCAAAGTAAGGGGACCCCAGTTAAGAAAGGGAACGAGGATCCTCAGAAACTGATCCTATTCAACAGGTACAATGTACTTGCTACCTGTGAGGATAAGGATAAAGACTGTCGGAAGGACAGCTAGAATGCAGACCATGGCACCTTGGAGCAGGAGGCTGTCTTAAGGGAGGGGGGGTGGTGTGGGGGGGTGAGGGGGAAGGAGGAGAGGAAGCGTAATGTTGTAGTTGTAGGGGATTGTATAATTAGGGGGGCAATAGCATCCTTTGTAAGCAAGATCGAGAGTCCCACATAGTATGTTGCCTACCTGGTGCCAGGGTAAGAGACATCTTGAACCGGCTTGAAAGGATATTGCAGAGGGAGGGGGAGGATCTAGTCATTGTGGTCCATGTTGGGACCAGCAACATAGGGAAGAGTAGGTAAGAGGTTCTGTTTGGGGAGTACCAGGAACTAGAAGCTAAATTAAAGAACAGGACCTCAAGGATTATAATCTCTGGATTATTAACGGAGCCATGTGCAAATTGACGTAGAGATAAGCTGATTAGGAAGGTAAACATGTGGCTAAAGGAGTGGTGTGGGGAAGAGGGGTTCCATTTCATGGGGCACTGGCACCAGTATTGCCACAGGAAGGAACTGTACCGTTGGGACGGGCTCCACCTGAATCGGACTGGGACCAGGGTCCTTGCAGAAAGGACAAATAGGGTGGTCACAAGGACATTAAACTAGTAAATGGGGGGAGGGCTGAGGGGGAAATTACAATTCAAATAGTAGTTCAAAAACAAATGAAAGGGTAGAGAGTAGAGTAGCAGTCAGAAATTGTGTTTTAGGCATTACAGGTAAAGGGAAAACTAAAAGATGTAAAGTGGTTAAATGAGGAGAGAGAAACAAGAAACATGTGAATAAAGCATCAGAGCTGAAGGACAGGCTAGGGTGATGACCCTAATAAACATTCTTTATACAAACACACGGCGTATAAGGAATAAATTGAATGAACTGCAGGCGTGAATTCAAATTGGAGGGTGTGACATTGTAGCCATTACTGAAACATAGCTGCAGGACAGTCAGGGCTGGGAACTAAATATACCAGGTTATAAGGTCTACAGGACAGATAGGGGAAATGGCAAGGGGGAGGAGTAGCCTTAGTGATTAGGGATGAAATCACTTCAATGATAAGAGAGGATTTAAAGAGAGGTAAGCAGCCAATGGAGACCTTATGGGTTAAATTAAGAAATAGGAAAGGATCTCAGGGCTAGATTTTCAGTTGATAGCGCCAGCAGTTAGCGCCTTAAGAGAAGTGATTTTCGGGCACTATGCGTGTAGCGCCCGTGCGCAGCGCAGTTTGCGCCCCGCCCCAAATTAAGTTGCCCGTTAGCGCCGGCGCAAAGTTTAGCGCCCGCCCGGATGCGCGCGCAGAAAATGACGTCACATCCTCGTGCAACGCCCTTTGTGCGCCCCGATTCCAAACTTCAGTCGGACCGCCCCATTGTGCGGCTGGCGGCCAGAGCGTTTGGAAAAAGGAACGCAACACAACCAGCGCGGGCCCCGGGGGGCGCAAATTAAAGGGGACGTGCTCTCCAGTATAAAGGCCAGCCTTTTTTCAGAAAACACTCTTGTGCAACGCATTTCTGGAGACACAACAAGGAGGATAGCTAACTGGTTTCAAGCAGCAAGAGCTCAGGTATTTTTGGACTCAGGCCAGAGCGCTGCAAGTGGCCTTTTGGAAATTTGAGTGTTTGCCAGGATTTGATGGGGGTTGCATGGGGTGCCAACGCGGAGCTGCAGCTCCATGTCCGTAGGGCTCGCAGACGCATTGTGAGAGGGGCAGCCCTGGCTAGAGGCAGAGGGGGCTACAGGCGTCGGCCACGTAGGCCTTACCCAGTCAGGCTATACCGCCAGCAGTGCTCCTACCTAAACATGAGTGCCGCGCGATGTGTTAAAAGGCTCCGATTCCGAAAGGAGGTGATTGCAGAGATCTGCCACCTGCTTCGCCGAGATCTGCAGCCAAAGCTCAGGTGCAGGATGTCTCTGTCGGTGGAAGTGAAGCTGACGGTGGCATTGAACTTCTATGCCACCGGCTCCTTCCAATACGCTGCTGGGGACATAGCAAACATCTCCCAGTACGGCGCGCATCACTGTATCCGCCAGGTGACCGAAGCACTGTTCAGAAGGAGAAGCCAATTCATCTCCTTCCCCATGGCCCTGAAGAGCCAGCATCAGCGCGCATTAGGATTTTCCAGACTCGGGGAATTCCCCTTGGTGCAGGGCGCCATTGACTGTACGCATGTGGCTTTGCGGGCCCCTCTGGAGCATGGCGAGCAGTATCGCAACAGGAAGGGCTACCATTCTCTGAATGTGCAGCTGGTCTGTGACCACAAGCAGCGCATCATGGCAGTCAATGCCAGCTTCCCAGGCAGCAGCCACGATGCCTTTATCCTGCGGCAGAGTACTGTGCATGACATGTTCCAGGCACAGCCTCCCCCAAGAGGATGGCTACTCGGGGACAAAGGCTATCCTTTGTGCACCTGGCTCATGACCCCGCTCCGCGCGCCCAGGACCGCTGCTGAAGAGGCCTACAACGAGAGCCATCAAACCACCCGCAACATCATCGAGCTAACTATTGGGGTCCTCAAGCAGTGGTTCCGCTGCCTTGATCGCTCCGGAGGAGCTCTCCAGTATTCGCCGGACCGGGTCTCCCAATTTGTGGTGGTTTGCTGCATGCTACACAACCTGGCTATCCGCAGGACTCAGGCACTGCCACCTGACGTTGGACCAGCACCTCAGGAGGAGGAGCAGGAGGAGCATGAGGAGGAGGAGGAGGAGGAGCAGGAGTACGTTCCCAGGAGGGAGCGACCAGGGCCAAGGGCCGCACGACGCCACCTTATTACACGGTACTTCTAAGCCCCCTGTCAGGGAATGGCCAGGGGCCATGAGGGAAGATGAATGCAGCCATTCCGCAAGCCCTCAGCCGGCGAAGCCAACAAACACTAAGAAGAACAACCATGGAGACTGCATGAATAAAGATAATTTTTTATTACACAGAAATGAAAAGCCCTTCCCACATGAATCCCCAAAAACAATAAACGGGCCCCACAAAAAGCCCAACAAATGACTCACTCCCACAAACTGGGGAGGAGTCACTCCACCTTTCTTCAAACCGGGCCTCAACGTCGGCCTAACGCAAAAAATAAGCCCTCCAACAACACAACCATGGGGAAAATAAAGATGGCCACCGCCATATAAAAGGAAAGCTGGCCACACCCTCTACTGAGTGGCCCGCGAGGGCGAGACCTTGCCCAGCCTTTTGCCTCCCCTGCCCGGCCTGCTGCTCCTTCGCAAGCTCTGCCCAGTGGCTGCTGCGAGGCTGGGGGAAGGTGCCTGAGGCTCAGATGCCCTTCCGCCAGATGCGGCTGGGGGGCGGCCTACACGGCGTTTGGGCCTCGAGGGGCCGTCTGCTGAGTGGCGCACCTGAGCCTGGCCACCATCAGCTGCAGCCGCTTGCCCTTGACGCCCCAGTGGGGGAATGGCGGCGACGGATGGCGCAATGTGGGCCAGCTGGCGTCTGGGATGCGCTGGCTGGTGCTGTGGCACGGTGGCACTCGGCCGTGCCCGCACTGCAGGATCCGCAACAATCAGCCGAGGGGCGGCTTGCTGGGATGGTCCAGCGCGGCGGCTGCCCTGGCGATGCCTGCCTGAGACAGCGCGTGTGGCAGCAGTGAGTGCCCCTGTTGTCCTGGTGTGCGCGCGCATCACATCCGCCAGGGTCTTGACGGCATCAGTCAGCATGCGGCCACTCGCGGCAGTTGCTGCCCCGAACTCGCGCACACTGGTCGCCAGCGACTCGATGGCCTCAGGCATGCGCCCCACCACGCTCATGAGCTCCGTGTGGCGCCGGTCTGAATCCTCGGCCATCTTATCCAGCTTCCGCACCTCCTCCGAGGTGAAGGTGTCCGGACTGGAGTTGCGACTCTCCCGCTGGGGAGAAGGGGGCCGAACTAAGGGACCCTTGCCACGTTGGTGGTGGCGAGTGTGCCGATCAGCAGCACTCCCCTCTGATCCTTCCCCCCTTTGGGGGGAAGGCCGCGGGCCATGCGCACGGCTCCTGGGTGGCTGGACGCCACTGGTCCCAGAAGCTGCATTGCCCTGCGACAGTTCCTCCAGGCACTCGTCCAGTGAGGAGGTGTCAAGCATTTCCTCCTCTCCTGCGGGACATGACTGTTCCCCCGATGGTCCGGCTTGCTCCTCCTCCTCCTCCTGCTCGGAGGTGCTGTCACTGGCAGCTTCAGGGTCCTGGTCGTCACCAGCTGAAAGCAGGAATGCACAAGAGTAGCTTCAGAGTGAGGAGACGGCGTCAGCGAGGGAGTTAGGACTGGTGGCATTCAGCGCATTGGTGGGACAGTGGCAAAGGAGGTAGCTCAGATGGGCCAGTGCGACGCGAGAGGGCCAAAAGGCGAGGTCCTTACCATTGCCGGGCAGTGGAGGGTCGGATACTCCGCACGCTGTGGGGACGATCACACGGGCTCCCATGAGCACACACACGCGCTCCTCCAGCTGAGTGAGCTTCTGCAGCTTGGCGCGGCCACCCCTGGCACGGGCCTGGCGATTAAAGGCTACTTTAGCCTGCAAGAGAAAGGACGGGCTGTAAGTGCGCAGTGTAGCCCTGATGTAGTGTGCACTGCTTCCCATGGTGGAATAGCTTGGCCAGAGTGAAGCCCTGATGTAGTGTGCACTGCCTCCCATGGTGGAATAGCTTGGCCAGAGTGAAGCCCTGATGTAGTGTGCACTGCCTCCCATGGTGGAATAGCTTGGCCAAAGTGTAGAGTGCCGAATGGCCATTTGATGCTCATGACTGTCCCAATGCTGCTGGCTGAGGGCTGGCCAATAGGACTTTCAGCTCCCTTTGCCCATCATGTCAGGTGTACATGCAAGAATGAGGAGGAGACTGGAAAAGCTACTCACCTTGACAATCCTGGTCAGGTCGTTGTATTTTTTACGACATTGTTTGTGGGTCCTGGGGGCATCGCCGGTGAACGTCACCCTCTGGGCGATCTGCTTCCAGGCTTTGGTGTAGTCGTGGTGGGTTGGATTCCTCCCACTCTCTGGGAACAAGATCTTGCGCCTCACCTCCAGAGCTGTGACCATTATGTCCAGATCACCCTCTGAGAAGCGCAGGGCACGCTGACGGGCCTTCTCTGGCGTTGCCATGGCTCCCTGGGGCTGAGCAGCAGTGTTGAGGCCTCTTTGCAAGGCTGCAGTGTGCAGGGCGTGGCAGCAGACCAATTCGTCCCTTCCCCCTTTTAGAGCTGGTCGGCGCCACGGGGTCTGCTGTCAGTCCAAAAATGACCGCACCCGCGCTGCGCCCCGCCTGGGCGCTATCCCTCTGGACCGCCGGCTTAGCGCCTAAAGATAGTAGTGGAACGCCTCTTTTAGTGCTCCACCAACCTCTTAGGGCGAAGCCACTGAATTCCCGGCAACGGGGCGCTACTTTGGGGCGGGCGCTAACTTCGGGCGGGCGCTAAGGTTAGCGCCCCAAAACTGCCTATACTGAAAATCTAGCCCTAAGACTGTAGTGGACGTTGTGTATAGGCCCCCTGGTAGCAGCTATGAAGTGCTAGATTGTATACATGCAGAGATTAAACAAGCGTGTAGTAAAGGTAGAGTGGTTTTAATGGGGGATTTTAACTTTCATATAGATTGAGAAAAGCAGACTAGCACCTGTCAGAAAGGTAGTGAATTTCTTGAGTGTGTCCAGGATAGTTTTCTACAACAATATGTCCTGGAGGCAACAAGGGGGCAAGCCATATTAGATTTAGTAATGAGTAATGAGCCAGATTTATTTAACAGCCTAACTGTACATGAACATTTATCCAATACGATCATAACATGATCGAGTTCAAAGTAACCGTTTGAAAGGGAGAAACGCAAAACAGCTGCTAAGATTCTAGATTTAGGTAAAGCCAGCTTCAAGTAAACTGGGCAAATCTGTTAATGGGTAAAATGACAGAAGATCAGTGGGAGATGTTTAAAAAATAATTTAAGGTGATACAGAACCAGTTTTTACCCCTGAGGGGCATGAGATCTACTTGCCAAAAAAACAGCCATGGACAACAAACTAAAGGGAAGGGCAGACAAAAATGTAAAAAATAGCACCGATCCTGGCAAATGGGAAAGATACAAAGAACAGCAAAGGATCACAAAACAGATAGTAAGAGCTACAAAAAGGGAGTATGAAAATAAACTTGCCAGAGATATCAAAATAAATACGAAGAATTTTTATAGCTGCATTAGGAAAAAGAGGGTGGTCAGGAGCAATGTTGACTCATTAACAACTGAAAGTGGTGATATTGTCAATGACAATGGGGAAATGGCAGACATGTTGAATAATTACTTTGCATCAGTATTTACAGTAGAAGAAGAGATGGAAATGCTGGAAATCCCATAGAAACTAATATTGAATCAGGGACAGGGACTCAATAAACTTAATGTAGGTAAAATAACAATGATAAAGAAAATAATGGCACTAAAGAGTGACAAATCCCCAGGGCCAGATGGTTTCCTTCCCAGAGTTTTAAAGGAAGTAGGTGAGCACATTGCAGATGCTCTAACTATAATCTTCCAAAGTTCTCTAGATTCAGGAACCGTTCCTTTAGATTGGGAACATGCACATGTCATTCCGCTTTTTAAGAATGGCGAGAGAGGGAAACCAGGGAATTATAGACCAGTTAGCCTAACATCTGTTGTTGGGAAGTTGCTAGAATCTATAATTAAGAATTAGGTGACTGAACACCTCAAAAATATTCAGTTGATCAGAGAGAGCCAGCATGGATTTATGAAAGGTAGGTCATGCCTGACGAACCTGGTTGAATTTTTTGAAGAGGTGAGTAAAATAGTGGACGGGGGAATGTCTATGGATGTTATTTATATGGATTTCCAGAAGGCATTTGATAAAGTCCCACTTAAGAGACTGTTAGCTAAGATAGAAGTCCATGGAGTTGAGGGCAAATTATTGACCTGGTTAGGAAATTGGCTGAGCGGCAGGAGACAGAGAGTAGGGATAATGGGTTGGTACTCAATTTGGCAGGATGTGGCTAGTGGTGTCCCACAGGGATCTGTGTTGGGGCCTCAACTAGTCACAATATTTATTAATGACTTAGATGATGGCATAGAAATTCATATGTCCAAATTTGCCAATGACTCAAAGATAGGTGGCATTGTAAGCAGTGTAGATGAAAGCATAAAATTACAAAGGGATATTGATTGATTAAGTGAATGGGCAAAACTGTGGCAAATGGATTTCAATGTAAGCAAATGCGAGGTCATCCGCTTTGGACTTAAAAAGGATAGAACAGGGTACTTTCTAAATGGTGAAAAGCTAAAAACAGTGAATGCCCAAAGAGACTTGAGAGTTCAGGTACACAGATCATTAAAATGTCATGAACAGGTACAGAAAATCATCAAAAAGTCTAATGGAATGCTAGCCTTTATATTTAGAGGACTAGAATACAAGCAGGTAGAAGTTATGCAGCAGTTATACAAAACCCTGGTTAGACCACACCTGGAGTACTGTGAGCAGTTCTGGGCCCCACACCTTAGGGAGGATATATTGGCCTTGGAGGGAGTGCAGCGTAGGTTTACCAGAATATTTCACGAAATTCAAGGGTTAAGTTACGAGGAGAGATTACACAAATTAAGGTTGTCTTCCCTGGAATTTAGAAGATTAAGGGGTGGTCTGATCGAAGTTTTCAGGATATTAAGGGGAACAGATAGGGTAGATAGAGAGAAACAATTTCCGCTGGTTGGGGATCCTAGGACTAGGGGGCATAGTCTAAAAATTAGAGCCAGACCTTTCAAGAGTGAAATTAGGAAGCACTTCTACACACAAAGGGTGGTAGAAGTTTGGAACTCTCTTCCACAAACGGCAATTGATGCTAGATCAATTGTTATTTTTAAATCGGTGATTGATATCTTTTTGTTAACCAAAGGTATTAAAAGAGATGGGCCAAAGGTGCGTTTGTGGAGTTAGGTCACAGATCAGCCAAGATCTTATCAAATGACAGATGAAGGGGCTGAATGGCCTACTTCTGTTCCTGTCTTCTGATGTTCCTATATTTTGTCTTATAATATTCCTGTGAAGCGCCTTGGGATATTTTACTATGTTAAAGGTGGTATATAAACACAAGTTGTTGTTGTTGTCATCTGTTTTTGAGAGTGTTTATACAGGTTTCACTATATATCCTTCCTGAGATGGGTAGGGTATGGCAGCATAGTGATTATGTTACTGGACTAGTAATCCAGAACCATGAACTAATGAACCAGATATGTGAGTTCAATGGGTATTTTAAATGAAGTTAATTAAATAAATCTGGAATAAAAAGCTAGTATCAGTAATGGTGATCATGAAACTACTGGATTGTCATAAAAACCCATCTGGTTCCTTTAGGGAAGGAAATCTGCCGTCCTTGCCTGGTCTGGCCTATATGTGACTCCAGACCCACAGCAATGTGATTGACTCTTAACTGCCCTCTGAAATGGCCTAGCAAGCCACTCAATTGTATCAAACTGCTACGACAAAGTATAATAAGAATAAAACCGGACGGACCACTCGGCATCGACCTTGGCACCGGCTTCAGACACGACAATGGCGCATCCAGCCCAATCAAATCTGTAAAGTCTTCCCAACTAACATCTGAGGATTTGTGCCAAAATTGGAAGAGTTGTCTCACAGACTAGTCAAGCAACAGCCTGACTCATACTCACAGAATCATACCTTTCAGCCAATGTTCCAGACTCCTTCATCACCACCCCTGGGTTTGTCCTGTCCCACCGGCAATTACCCTCCCTTCAACATAAAACCAGAAGTGGGGATGTTCGCTGATGATTGCACAGTGTCCAGTTCCATTCGCAACTCTTCAGATAATGAAGCAGTCCATGCCTGCATGCAGCAAGACCTGGACAAAATTCAGGCTTGGGCTGATAAGTGCAACTAACATTTATGCCACACAAGTGCCAAGCAATGACTATCTTCAATAAGAGAGAGTCTAACCACCTCTCCTTGACATTCAATGGCATTACCATCGCCGAATCCACACCATCAATATCCTGGTGGTTACCATTGAGCAGAAAGTTAACTAAACCAGCCACATAATTACTGTGGCTACAAAAGCAGGTCAGAGGCTGGGAATTCGGTAGTGAGTGTCTCACCTCATGACCCCGAAAAGCCTTTCCACCATCTACAAGGCACAAGTCAGGAGTGTGATGGAATGCTTCCCACTTGCCTGGATGAGTGCAGCTCCAACAACACTCAAGAAGCTCAACAATATCCAGGACAAGGCAGCCTGCTTGATTGACTCCCCAACCACCACCTTAAAACATTCACTCCCTCCACCACCGGTGCACCGTGGCTGCAGTGTGTCGCATCTATAAGATGAACTGCAGCAACTCACCAAAGTTTCTTCAACAGCATCTCACAAGCCCATGACCTCTACCACCTAGAAGGACAACAGCAGCAGGTGCATGGGAACACCATCACCTCCAAGTTCCACTCCATGTCACACACCATCCTGACTTGGAAATATATCACCGTTCCTTCATCGTCGCTGGGTCAAAATATTGGAACTCCTAACAGCACTATGGGAGTACCTTCACCACACAGACTGCAACGGTTCAAAAAGACAGCTCACCACCACCTTCTCAAGGTTTATTAAGGGTGGGCAATGAATGCGTCCCATGAACGAATAAAAAAACTTATCTCATTGCTGTTTTTAGGGACCTGCTATGTGCATTTTGGCTGCCTTGTTTTATTTGATAAAAACATTTACTACACTTTAAATGTACTTCATTGGCTGTGAAGTATTTTAGGACATCCTGAGGACATAAAAGGTGCTATATAGATGCAAGTTCTTTCCTTCGTGACATTAGAGGATGCTTTTCAGAGCTTTTTGAATCCATTCCTCATTGTTATTCCATCATTTCTTAATTAACAGATTTTTCAGATTTATTTTTTCTTTAGAAAGCTTTCCTGTCTTAGCAGAGTCTGTTCCTTGTTTATAGACAGCATTATAGTCTATTAATGAAACAAGAGACTGGTGCTTAGATAACGCTTTTCACGACCTCAGGATATCCCAAAAGTGCTTTACAACTAATGCATTACTTTTGAGGGGTCTCTCTTAGGCAGTAGTCACTGTTGTAATGTAGGAAACACGGCAGCCAATCTGGCCACAGCAAGATCACACAAACAGCAATTAGATAATGATCAGATAATCTGTTTTTGTTATGTTGCTTGGGGAATAAATATTGGCCAGGACACTGGGGATAACTTCCCTGCTCTTCTTCGAAATAGTGCCTGGGATCTTTTACGTCCACCTGAGAGAGCAGCGGGGCCTCGGTTTAACATCTCCCTTGAAATAATATAAACAAATAAAGAAGTTGCATTCATGTAACATCTTTTATTACTTTAGGATGTCCCAAAGTGCTTCATAGTGAATTAGTTACTTTTACAATGTAATCACTCTTGTAATGTAGGCAAACACAGCAACTAATTTGCATGCAGCAAGGTCCCATAAACAGCAATGAGATAAATGAGCAGATCATTGTTTTTTAGTGATGATTGTTGAAAGAGAAATGTTGGCCATAACACCATTCTCTTCTTCGAATAGTGCCTGGGATCTTTAATGTCCCTGCTGAGATGCTCAGTTTAACATTTCATCTAAAAGTCGACACCTCCGACACTGCATACCAATGCTTAGTGTAAAGTCACTGATCATCGCATCCCGACTCTCCACATTTTGAACAGGTTGGAATGATATGTTCTGAGTCATAAATGAAAGTAACTATTTTGTAATTAACTTATTTTCATTTGCAAAAATGGAGTTTACTTAATCTGATAGCCTGAGCTTATTCTCAAAGTTTCTTAAAAGTAGGGCTTCAGATTTCAATGATTATGACTAAAAGTCGGAATGCTGTATGGATTTTCCCTTACTTTTCCCAATTGCGCTGAGGCAGACTGTAGCATTGGGAATTCCAGAGTTTGACCCAGATTATGCGCATCTGCCCATCAGGGGTCCAATATAATGGTTTTCAGTTTCTGGGAATGGTTTTGTTTGAGCTTACCTACCAGCTACATCATGTGAGCACAAAGAACCAAATACAGATCAATCATGGGCCTGTGAATATATACATATATAAACACTGCAGCAAATCGAACACAGAACTGTGAATGCACAATTACAGAAAACGCACCGTAGCATATCAGACATACATCAATCACAAAATAAAGCAGAAAATGCTGGAAAAACTCAGCAGGCCAGGTAACATCCGTGGAGAGAGAAATAAAGTCAACATTTCAGGTCGAAACTCTTCGTCAGGACTGAAAAAGCACAGGAAATGAAACAGATTAAAAGGCCAGTTTGGGGGCTGGGAAATGGGGATGAGAGAACAAAAGAGAAGTGAAGAGAAATTTAGAGGTATTCAAAACGAGATGAGATAGTGATAGGACTAGTGGAGAGACAAAAGACGGCTCCAGATTAGCCGTGAAATGCGCTGGCAGAATGAGAGACAGCTGCCATGTGGGAGAGAAACAAAAAGGGGGGAAGGGCCAAAACAAAGGTGTGGATAAAAAATATATGTAAAAATGTAATAGGGGCCGAGGTTATGATCTGAAATTGTTGAACTCGATATTGAGTCCGGAAGGTTGTAAAGTGTCTAATCGGAAGATGAGGTGCTGTTCCTCGAGCTTACGCTGGGTTTCCGTGGAACAATGCAAGAGCTCGAGTACGGTGAGGTCTGAGTGGGAATGGGGTGGTGAATTAAAATGACAGTCCATAAGGATGACCGTGAGCTTCCGGTTGCCTGTCATTTTAATTCACCACCCCATTCCCACTCAGACCTCACCGTACTCGAGCTCTTGCATTGTTCCACAGAAACCCAGCGTAAGCTTGAGGAACAACACCTCATCTTCCGATTCGACACTTTACAGCCTTCCGGACTCAATATCGAGTTCAACAATTTCAGATAATAACTTCAGCCCCTATTACATTTTTACATATATTTTTTATCCACACCTTTGTTTTGGCCCTTCCCCCTTTTTTTTTCTCTCCCACATGGCAGCTGTCTCTCATTCTGCCAGCGCATTTCACACCTAATCTAGAGCCGTCTTTTGTCTCCACTAGTCCTATCACCATCTCGTCTCGTTTTGAATACCTCTTAATTTCTCTTCACTTCTATTTTGTTCTTTCATCCCCATTTCCCAGCCCCCAAACTGGCCTTTTAATCTGTTTCATTTCCTGTGCTTTTTCAGTCCTGACAAAGGGTTTCGACCTGAGACATTGACTCTATTTCTCTCTCCACGGATGTTGCCTGGATTGCTGAGTTTTTCCAGCATTTTCTGTTGTTATTTTGGATTTCCAGCATTCGCAGTATTTTGCTATCATACATCAATCACATCCAGACCGGAAGGAGTGGACCTGGAGAGAACACAGAGAGAGCAGAGCAATTAAAAGGAGCAGTCCCAAGTGGCAGCAACTCAACAGAGGCAGCTATTGAAAAAGTGATGTCAGAGTAAAAAAAGTGACGTCGGCACAAGGGAAGGAGCTGATTGGTGAATAGCTGGTGAGAGTTTTTTGTTAAGTTCCAAGTTTATTTCTGCTGGATTAGTTCTTAGTCTATTAATTAGAGGCATGGCAGGGCAGCTCAGTCCCATGGAGTGCACATCCTGTGCCATGTGGGAAGTCCTGGACGCTTTGTGTAGCCTGGACGACCACATGTGTGGGAAGTGTGGTGAATAATGTTGGTGAGCTACAAGCACAATTAGCTGTGTGGCAATATGATGTTGTGGCAATAACATAAACGTGGCCTAGAAATTGTGAGGACTGGGCACTTAATATTCAAGGGTACAGGGTGCTCAGAAAAGATAGGGAAAGAAAAAAGGGAGGTGGGGTGGCAGTGCTGTTTAAGGAAGACATTGTAGTGTTGGAAAGGGAGGATGTTCTTGAGGGGACAAGGACAGAATCCATTTGGTTAGAGTTGAGGAGCAAAAAAGGTATCATCACACTATTGGGGGTAATCTATAGGCCTCCAAATAGTGAGAGGGAGGTAGAGGAGCAAATCTGCATGGAAAACGCAGAGATATGCAAGAGCTATAGAGTGGTGATATTGGGGGAACTTTAATTACCCAAATATCGATTGGTATAATGCTAGGGTAAAGGGAAAGGTGTGGGAGGAATTCCTGAAATGTGTTCAGGAGAATTTCCTTGGCTCAACTAGGAAGGAGGCATTGCTGGATCTGGTGCTGGGGAATGAGGTGGACCAGGTCGACCAAGTATCTGTGGGAGAACACTTGGGTATGAGTGATCGTCGTATCATAACATTTAGATTAGCAATGGAGAGGAGCAAGGAACAATATAGAGTGGAACATCTGAACTGAAATAGGGCTAACTTGAAAGGGATGCAAAACGATCTAGCCAGGGTAAAATGGAGCCAAAGACTGACAGGAAAAACTGTAACGGAACAATGGGTGAAACTTTGGTGGCCGTGCCTTCTGTTGCTTAGGCACTAAGCTCTGGAATTCCCTGCCTAAACCTGTCCGCCTCGCTACCTCTCTTTCCTCCTTTAAGACGCTCCTTAAAACCTACCTCTTTGACCCAGCTTTTGGTCACCTGCCCTAGTTCATCCGTATGTGGATCGGTGTCAAATTTTTTGTCTTAAAATACTCCTGTGCAGCGCCTTGGGGTATTTTACTACGTTAAAGGCACTATATCAATACAAGTTGTTGTTGTTGTTGAGATGTTCCAAATAAAGGCTAGGTACATTCCAACAAGAGGCATGGGTAAGTGAACAAAAGCAAAGGCTCCTTGGATGACGAGGGAGATAGAGAAGATGATGAAACAAAAAAAGAGGGTGTTTGATACATGTCAGGTGAACTCTTGAAGGGAGAACAAGACCAAATACAGTAAGTTGAGAGGGGATATGAGATGAAAATAAGATTGGCAAAGAGAGAATATGAGAGTAGAATAGCAGTTAACAAGCAGAACCCAAAAATCTTCTACCGGCATGTAATCAGTTAGCGGGTAGTAAGAGGTGAGCTGGGGCCTATTAGAGACAAAGAAGTTGATATATGCTTAGAGGCACAGGGCAAGGCTAGAATACTCAATGATTACTTTCTTTCGGTGTTTACTAAGGAGGAGGATGCTGACAAAATATCAGTAGAAGTGGAAAAGTCAGAGCAATGGAAGTGATCGACAGGATGTACTAGAAAGGCTGGGTATGCTTACAGTGGACAAGTCGCCTGGTCCAGATGGCTTGCATCCCAGGTTGCTAAGGGAATTGGGGGAGGAGAGAGCAGAAGCGCTTGCCATAATTTTCCAATCTTCCCTAGATGTGGGGGAGGTGCCTGAGGATTGGAAAGTCGCAAATGTGGCACCATTGTTCAAGAAAGGGTGTAAGGACAATCCTAGTAACTACAGGTAGGTCAGTTTAACATCAGTGGTGGGTAAAGTTTTAGAAACAATAATGAAGGAAAAAGTTAACAGGCAGTTGGAGCGGTTTAAGCTAATTAAGGAGAGCCAACACAGATTTGTAAAAGGCAGATCGTGTTTGGCTAATCTAATTGAATTTTTTGATGAAGTAAGAGAGGATTGATGAAGGGAATGCAATGGATGATGTCTACATGGATTTTTGGAAGGCGTTTGACAAAGTATCACATAGAAGGATGGTTAACCAAATTGAGGCTCATGGAATAGGTGGGTCAGTGGCAGCCTGGATAAGGAATTGGCTTAAGGACAGAAAACTGCGAGTTGTGGTAAATGGCTGTTTTTCTGACTGGAGGATGGTAGACAGTGGTGTTCCCCAAGGGTCAGTGCTGGGGCCACTGCTTTTTTTGATATATATATGAATGACCTGGATATTGGAATATACAGTAGAATTTCTAAATTTGCTGATGATACCAAACTTGGGGGTGTGGCAAACATGATGATGAAATAAATCAACTGCAACAGGACATTGAAACCCTAGCAGAATGGGCAGACAAGTGGCAGATGGAATTTAATACAAAGAAGTGTGAGGTGATGCATTATGGCAGAAGGAGCAGGGAGAGGCAATATACACTTAATGGCACAGTTTTAAAGAGTGTGCAAGGACAGAGGGACCTGGGAGTTAGTGTGCATAGGTCCCTGAAGGTGGCAGGGCATATTGAGAGAATGGTTAGCAAAGCATATGGAATCTTGTGCCTCATAAATAGAGGTATTGAGTACAAAAGTAGAGAAGTTATGCTGAACCTTTATAAAGCGCTGATTAGGCCACAACTGGAGTATTGTGTCCAGTTCTAGTCAGCACACTTTAGGAAGGATGTGTAGGCACTTACGAGGGTGCAGAGTAGATTTACCAGAATGGTTCCGGGGATGGGGGATCTTAGCTACAAGGACATGTTGAAGAAGCTGGATTTGTTTTCATTAGAGTAAATGAGATTGAGGGGTGATTTGATAGATGTGTACAAGATTATAACGGGTTTGGATAGGCTAGACGGGGAAAGGCTGTTCCCACTAGTTGATGGTACAAGGACCAGGGGGACACAGATTTAAGGTTATGGGCAAGAGATACAGGGGGATGTGAGGAAAACCTTTTTAACGCAGTGAGTTAAATTCACTGCCAACGGAAGTGGTGGAAGCGGAGACACTCGATGTTTTCAAGGGAAGACTGGATGGGCACTTGAGATTTGGTTAACAGACAGAAAACAAGGAGTAGGGATAAACGGATCTTTTTCAGGATGGCAGGCTGTGACTAGTGGGGTACCGCAAGGATTGGTGCTTGGGCCCCAGCTAGTCACAATGTATATTAATGATTTGGATGAGGGGACTAAATGTAACATTTCCAAATTTGTTGATGACACAAAGCTAGGTGGCAGTGTCATTTGCGAAGAGGATGTGAAGAGGCTTCAAGAGGATCTCGACAGTCTCAGTGAGTGGGCGAGAACATGGCAGATGGATTATAATGTGGATAAATGTGAAGTTATCCACTTTGGTAGAAAAAACAGAAAGGCAGAGTATTTCCTAAATCGGTGAAAGATTGGGGAATGCAGATGCTCAAAGGGACCTGGGTGTCCTTGTACATGAGTCACTGAAAGTGAATGTGCAGGTGCAGCAAGCCATTAGGAAGGCAAATGGTATGCTGGCCTCATTAAAAGAGGATTTGAGTACAGGAATAAAGAAGTCTTACTCCAATTATATAGGGCCTTGGTGAGACCACACCTGGAGTACTGTGTACAATTTTGGTCACCTTACCTAAGGAAGGATATACTTCCCATAGAGGGAGCGGAATGGAGGTTCACGAGATTGATTCCTGGGATGGCGGGACTGTCGTATGAGAAGAGATTGAGTAAACTAGGCCTGTATTCTCTTGAATTCAGAAGAATGAGAGGGGATCTCATTGAAGCATACAAAATTATTATAGTGCTTGATAGGGTGGATATTGGGAGAATGTTTCCCTTGGCTGGGGAGTCTAGAACCAGGGGCCACAGCCTCAGGATAAAGGGTAGGCCATAAAGGACTGAAATGAGAAGAAATTTCTTCACACAGAGGGTGGTGAATCTTTGGAATTCTCTACCCCAGAGGGCTGTGGAGGCTCAGTCATTGGGTATATTCAAAACAGAAGTCAATAGATTTCTGCCTAATAAGGGCATCAAGGGATATGGCGATAAGGCCGGTGAATGGAATTGAGGCAGAAGATCAGCCATGATCTCATTGAATGGCGGGGCAGGCTCGAAGGGCTGAATGGCCTACTCCTGCTCCTATTTCTTATGTTCTTATGTTCTTATATAAACTTGCAGGGCTATGGGGATAGAGCGGGGGAATGGGACTGACTGGATTGCTCTACATAGTGCCGGCATGGACTCGATGGGCTGAATGGTCTCCTTCTGTGCCTTTAGGACTCTATGGGGGAAAAATTTGGTTGGTTTGGGCCTCCCATTAATGCCCTAAGAGGGCGCTAATGGGGCGCAAAGCAACTAGCGACTGGGCGCGGCAATGATTGCGCCACTTGCAAAATTAACTAGAGTTCTTGCGGCGGTGCAAAAGTTTACCGCCTGATCTCCTGCGCCCACAGATTGTGATGTCAGTCAAGCGTGCAACGCCCTGGTGGCACCCGGGACTGAATATTGAGTGGTGACCCCCTCCTTTCCACCTGGCGTCGGCAATGACATGGAGACTGGAACGTTTCCCAGTTGGTGAGGGGCTGGGGGGCCACTATTTAAAGGCGCCCTCTTCATTACTTTTTCTGTGGTAGATATTTTTGCACCGCTCATTCTGACAGAGAGAGAGATTCTGAGAGAGAGCTAGAGAGACTTCTGCATAGAGTCAATGCTGTGTGAAGTAGTTTTGCCTACTGAGCATCACTTTGCAGGTACTTTTGGATTTGACCTTCATTACTTCGATTGCCAAGAGACTATGGGGGCTGCACTGATTCGGGGCGTCGTCCTGCGCCTGCAGAATCGGAGGCAACAGAGACGCAGAGAGAGTGTGACAATCATGGCCAGACAGAGGAGGGCCAACGGGCCTCTGTACAGGAGACCTTACCCTCCCAGGGTATTCTGGGAACAATTCTACATTAATTTGTCTGAAGAGCAGTGTTTGCGCAGGCTGTACTTCAGCAAGGAGGTGGACACTGAGCTCTGCCATCTGCTGCAGCCAGATCTGCAGCCTCTACTGAGGACCAGGACGTCTCTGTCAGTGGCAGTGAAGATCAAAGTGGCTCTGAATTTTAATGCCACCAGCTCCTTTCAAGCAGCTACTGGGGACATCGGCAATATCTCCTAGTCCGCGGTCCATTTCTGTATCCACCAGGTCACAAATGCCCTCTATAAAAGGAGATGCCAATACATCTCTTTCCCGATGACCCGGACCAAACAGCATGAACGTGCATTGGGCTTTGCAAGGATAGTAGGCTTTACGATGGTGCAGGGCACCGTTGACTGCATGCATCTGGCATTGCGGTCACCGCAGGAGAATGCAGAGGTTTTCCGAAACCGGAAGGGGTTCCACTCCTTAAACGTCCAGTTGGTCTGTGACCACAGACAGCTGATATTCGCTGTCAATGCCCGCTATCATGGCAGCAGCCATGATGCTTTTATGCTGTGCCAGACTGGTGTACCAGAACCTTTCCAGGCACCGCATCAGCCAAGTGGTTGGCTCCTCGGGGTCAAGAGTTATCCACTCTGCACCTGGCTGATGACACCGCTCCGTAACCCCAACACCCCTGCTGAGCTGCGGTACAATGAGAGCCATCTCGCCACCAGGAACATCATTGAGCAGACAATCGGCATGCTCAAGCAATGGTTCCGATGTCTGGACCACTCAGGAGGAGCCCTGCAGTACTCGCCTGAGCGAGTCTCCCTCTTCATAGTTGTGTGCTGCATTCTTCATAACCTGGCAATCCTCAGGACCCAGCCAATGCCGCCAGGCCTTGGAGCACCACCAGAGGAGGAGGAAGAAGAGGAGGAGGATAATCAGCAGCAGCATCAAGGCGGGAGGGAGGCCCACAATGCTGAAACTGCAAGGGCTGTCCATCAACGATTAATAACAAGCCGCTTCTAGGCCCCTACTGAGGAAATGGCTTCTGGCATGGAGAACAACATGAATGAAATCAACCCGCAACCCCAAAGCTGGCCAAGGCAGCAATGATTCCAGAGGCCAAACCTATACATTTTGAATACAAAAAATTTTTATTTTACAAACTCTGTGTGTGTCATTTCTTCATTACAAACTAATAGAAACAAACACAAAAAATCATTAATTAGCATAACTGGTTCTCACAACCTGGAGATAATGTCCAAAACACTAAACAAAAGTTTGAACATGAACCTTGACCTTTAATAAAAATATTCCCAACATTTCATCAGACCTCCTACTTTTTGCCCTTCGAGGGTGATCTCCTTCCCTTGCGCACTTCCCCCCTTCCCACCCTACTGCTTCTCTGTAATGGGGCCCCAGTGGCTGCAGCAAGGCTGGTGGAAGGCTGCTGATTGTCAGAACCTGAGACTGCAGATGCCCTTGAAGGACGGCCTTGACCAGCTCTGTGCCTGGAGGCCCCAGCTGCAGACTGCACCAACTCTGCATGGGCGGCAGCAGTCTGGGCTACAGGCAGTGGCAAGTGCAGTGGAGAAGTGACAGTGGTGGCAGCAGGAATGCTGTCATCTTGAGAGAAGACAGCAACTCCCTGCTCAACTGTCACACTGACACTCCCACGGTGCAGCACCTCAGCATCCGGAGCAATCTGCTTGTGCACAGATTGCTGGCCTGCTGCGGTGCGGTGAGAACCCCGGGGAAATGTGGCTAAACCAGTGAAAATGGCAGCAGTCAGTGCTTGCGTGGCCTCAATCTGAGTCTGCATGAGACCAGCCTGAGATTGGATCATGGCAGCCAGTGACTGAATTGCAGCACTAAGCATTTGTGTGGCATCTGCCTGAGCTACAGCGTAGTGCTCCACACTCCCTGCAAGTGCATCAATGCATTCGGGCACCCTTCCCACTGCACCCATGAGCTGAGTGTGCATGTCCACCGCCTGGGTGTTCATTTCAGCGATGAGCTGCTTCTCCTCCGCGTCCAGCGCAGCAGGACTCGCTGGCCTACTCTCCCTCCATGGAAAAGGCCCCCGAGCTTCCCTAGCCACATCCCGTTGCTGCAGCCCGCTGGGTCCCGGAGCTTCACCCTCATCAGACCCTTCCCCCCTGCTCCCCTCCAGGGAAGACGTGTTCCCAGTGTGGACATGGGCTTCCTCGGGAGAGGGTGGCGCTGAGGCTCCAGCTTCCTCTTCCTCCTTGCCTGTGGCTTCACTCCCACTGGCAGCTTGAGGTCCCATCTCATCAGCTGGTGAATCACCATCTGAAAGCAGGGAGATACAAGAGTGGCTTTAGCATCAGGACAGTGGGGCAGTAAGGGAGGAAGGAGTGGAGCGATTTAGTAAGTTGGATTGAAAGTGTCAAAGGCTGGTGTTGTGAGGGACAAGGGGAATGAGAGAGGAGAGAAAGCTGATGACCTTACCATTGCTGTCCCAAACAGGGTCGACCTCTCCAGGGGCGACGGGACCGATCATCTGGCTTGTCACAATCCTGTGGATGTGCTCCTCAAGTTCACTGAGGGGTTGCAGCTGAAGCAGCCCTCCACCCGTCTGTTGCTGCTGTCGCGTGTTGTGAGATAGCTTGGCCTGCAAGTAAAAGAACGGCATCTGTGTAAATATACAGCAATGGCCTTGCCTGATGTGCCTCCCATAGTTGAATAGCCCTTAATGTATGGAGCCATGGTCTTGCCTGATGTGCCTCCCATAGTTGAATAGCCCCTATTGTATGCAAGGTGTGGAATGTGCGTGTGTGTTTCATGAGAGGCCCATAGGTCTTGGATGAGTATTGGGCATTGGGGTTTTATGACCCGCTGGCCATAGAGTGAGGTTTAAATGGAGGGTTGGAGAGGTATTGAAAAAAAGTCACGCACCCTGATGACCCGAGTGAGGTCATTGAACTTTTTGCGATATTGAGTATGGGTCCTGGGCACCATGCTCCTGAAGGAGACGTGCTGAGCCACCTCCCTCAACACTCTTCTGTAGTCGCGGGGCAAAGGCCTCCTGCCACTCTCAGGGTAGAATATAGATCTTCTGTGCTTCACAGCGCCAACCATAGCCTCCAAGGCCCGCTCGCTGAAGCGCTGAGCTCATTCTCTCACCCTCTCCATAGTTCTTGGCTGGAAAATGTAGTCACAGGTCTTTCCAGGCCGAGATTCAAGTCTCCAATGTGCAGGGTGTGGCTGGAGAGCAAGATCAACCCTCCCCTTTAAGAACTGGCCGGCGCCAGTGTGTCTGTGTTCCATCGCTAACTGACAGCACCTGCGCCACGCCTGCGCACTGAGTTAGCGCCCGCTCCTCGTCCTTTGCGCCTTAAGCCAGGTGTGCAGTGCCTAATTTAGAGCTCCAATCACCTCTAAGGGCAATAAAAGCCAAGTTTGCAGTCGGAGGCGATAATTAGCACCAGGTGCTAAACTTTGCGCCCGGCCGATAATTGCACCCCAAACGGGGTGATACCAAATTTCTACTGTATGTGTAGATGCTCTTTCTCCCCTTTACAGAAGACATTTTTTTTTTCAAACAATTCTTGTTTAAATTCCAATGTTGCATCAACATATCTACAGAAAGCTATGGTGGAACTGGATTAAGTAATCTATGGCCTAAAAATTCGATAAGGCCTGAAACGGTTCCACCGCAAGGCGTGATTTGCTCGCACCTGTAAAATGATCGCAGGCAGAGCTGTTATTTTGGTGCTGCCTGCTGATTAGCATTATTGTAAGGTTCAGCCCAGTGCTGAATGTGGAGAATGGCTGAATGCCCAGGAAGTACTCTGGAGGAGGGCCTGGAGGTCGGGGGGAGGCCGAAGCTAAGATCGGCGGGGTGGTCGGGGCCAGGATCGGGGGTGGAGGTCAGGGCCAGGTTTGGGGGTGGAGGTCGGGGCCAGGTTTGGGGGTGGAGGTCGGGGCCAGGATTGGGGGGGGAGGTCGGGGCCAGGCTCGGGGGTGGAGGTCGGGGCCAGGTTTGGGGGTGGAGGTCGGGGCCAGGTTTGGGGGTGGAGGTCGGAGCCAGGATTGGGGGGGGAGGTCGGGGCCAGGCTCGGGGGTGGAGGTCGGGGCCAGGCTCGGGGGTGGAGGTCGGGGCCAGGTTTGGGGGTGGAGGTCGGGGCCAGGATTGGGGGGGGAGGTCGGGGCCAGGCTCGGGGGTGGAGGTCGGGGCCAGGATCGGGGGTGAAGGTCAGGGCCAGGATCGGGGGTGGAGGTCGGGGCCAGGTTTGGGGGTGGAGGTCGGGGCCAGGAGTGGGGGGGGAGGTCGGGGCCAGGCTCGGGGGGTGGTCGGGGCCAGGATCGGGGGTGGAGGTCAGGGCCAGGTTTGGGGGCGGAGGTCGGGGTCAGGTTCGGGGGTGGAGGTCGGGGCCAGGATCGGGGGTGGAGGTCGGGGCCACAATCGGGGGTGGAGGTCAGGGCCAGGTTTGGGGGTGGAGGCCGGGGCCAGGATCGGGGGTGAAGGTCAGGGCCAGGTTTGGGGGTGGAGGTCGGGGCCAGGATCGGGGGTGGAGGTCGGGGCCAGAATCGGGGGTGGAGGTCAGGGCCAGGTTTGGGGGTGGTCGGGGCCAGGATCGGGGGTGAAGGTCAGGGCCAGGTTTGGGGGTGGAGGTCGGGGCCAGGATCGGGGGTGGAGGTCGGGGCCAGAATCGGGGGTGGAGGTCAGGGCCAGGTTTGGGGGTGGTTGGGGCCAGGATCGGGGGTGAAGGTCAGGGCCAGGTTTGGGGGTGGAGGTCGGGGCCAGGATCGGGGGTGGAGGTCGGGGCCAGAATCGGGGGTGGAGGTCAGGGCCAGAATCGGGGGTGGAGGTCAGGGCCAGGTTCAGGGGTGGAGGTCGGGGCCAGGATCGGGGGTGGAGGTCAGGGCCAGGTTCAGGGGTGGAGGTCGGGCCCAGGATCGGGGGTGGAGGTCAGGGCCAGGTCGGGGAGAGGTGGGGGGCCACGTTCGGGGGTGGAGGTCAGGGCCAGATTCGGGGGGAGGTCGGGGCCAGGATCGGGGGTGGAGGTCAGGGCCAGGTTCGGGGGGAGGTCAGGGCCAGGATTGGGGGTGGAGGTCAGGGCCAGGTCGGGGAGAGGTGGGGGGCCACGTTCGGGGGTGGAGGTCAGGGCCAGGTTCGGGGGGAGGTCGGGGCCAGGATTGGGGGTGGAGGTCAGGGCCAGGTTCGGGGGGAGGTCGGGGCCAGGATTGGGGGTGGAGGTCAGGACCAGGATCAGGGCTGGAGGTCAGGGCCAGGTTCGGGGGTGGAGGTCGGGGCCAGGATCGGGGGGAGGGAGGGGTTGATTGAGGTCGGGGCCAGGATCGGGCGAGGTCGGGGCCAGGATCGGGGGTGCCTGGGGATTGGGGCCAGGATCGGGAGGTGATCAGAGAGGTCCTAGAGGTCAGAGTTAGAAGTGAGGTCAGAGATGATCATGGTAAGTACTTTCCCTTTTTAATTCGGTGCTGTTTAGCATTTGCTTTCCCGGAAGCAGCCAGCACTGGTGAATTTATAAGAGGTGCTGAGGCAGGCAGTAAGCCCCTTATTTGAATATGTTAATGCCCTAATGCCTGCTTCAGATGAAGGTAAACGATGCCTCTTTTTTTGTCCTCACCAATATGACGTCCGGCACGGTCCGCACCGGAAGTGTTTGGAACCCAGGCGGACGCCATTTTTTTCACAAAACCAGCCTTAACAGCTGGTGCAAAGGTGCCGAATGTCAGACCCTACAGTGATTTACATTCATTCGCACCACAGCATGGCTTATAAATGATAACACATCACCCACCCAAACAAAAGGCTGCCTTCCTGATTGAAAGGGAAAGAAAGATAGGAAGAAAACCGAAAATGACTCAGTTGAATTGTTCCAATATTCTTTAGCCTTAACTTTTTTATTTGGCTCATTTTATGCCCTTTTCTCCTGAAAAGACTGGAGTAGATTATTGTGTTCCTGTCCCCGGGCCTACTGAATTGCCTTGGCACATTGAACACAGGAAAATCAGGCAGGGAGGAGACTGCCTGCAAGGGAGCCCATCTGATTTTCAGTCCATTTACATTAGTAAAGGCAAGAAACAAAGATTTGCATTTCTATAGTGCTTTTCACAGCTTCAGGACATCCAAAAGCGCTTTACAGCCAATTAGGTACTTTTGAAGTAAAAACAAGTGAAAAGGAGACAGTTGGGGCCAGGAAACTGGAAACTGTAAAAGTGGCGGAGGGCGCCGGAAGAGTCGCGGATGTAGGTGGGAAGAGACTGGACAAGGGGAGAAAAAATAGAGTCAAGATAGGAAGAGATAAGTTCCGTGGGGCAAGACCCGTCACTGACCTCATCTCCTCTGAAGATCTTCCCTCCACGGCCGCCAACCTCATAGTTCCCCAACCCCGCACAGCCCGCTTCTAGCTCCTTCCCAAGATCCACAAACAGGACTGCCCTGGCACACCCATCGTTTCAGCCTGTTCTTGCCCCACTGAACGTATCCCTTCCTATCTTGACTCTATTTTTTCTCCCCTTGTCCATCTGATCACAGACCTTCCTTTTTGTTCTTTTATCCCCTCCCCCCTTTCCCTGCCCCTACACTTGCTTAAAAACCTGTTCCATCTCCAGCTTTTTCTAGTTCTGACGAAGGGTCATCGACCTGAAACGTTAACTCTGTTTCTCTCTCCACAGATGCTGCCTGACCTGCTGAGTATTTCCAGCATTTTCTGTTTTTATTTCAGATTTCCAGCATCTGCAGTATTTTGCTTTTGTATTTGCTACTTTTGAAGTGGAGTCACTGTTGTAATGTAGGAAATGCAGCAGATAATTTGCTCACAGCAAACTCCCACAAACAGCAATGTGATAATGACCAGAGTCTGTTTTTTTCTGGTGCTGTTGGTTGAGGGATAAATATTGACCAGGACACCGGGAGATAATGCCACTGCTCTTCTTCGAATAGTGCCATGGGGTCTTCAGAAAATAGGCAGGGTCCTTTCTGGACATGCAAGAGCAGGGAAATCTAACTTATGCTATGATACAGTTCCACAGGTGCCAGCCACCCTCCGGTACCTAGACAGTAGACAGGCTGTGGGGGTTATCCTAGCTGAGTCCAATGCTGCCTTCTTCCGACTGCTATACATGCTCACTTTCCAGCAGGGCGACCAGAGAACAAATACCAGCAGGGAGCTCACTGCCCTGAACCATTCTTCCCAATGCTATTTGTCGTGGTCCTTTTCTGTTTCCTGTCTCTCTCCAATTACTCTTCCACTCCTCAGATATTCCATCATCATTTTTCTGATATATTTGTACCTTCTCTCTCTGCCTGCTTGGTAAGATGGCATATGTCCTCTATCATTAACATGAATATTAATTAGCTATTTGCAGAACGTGGGCAATTAAGTATAAGGTAACACATTTAATTTTTTTCAAAGCAATTAATGATTCTTATTAAGCAGAAACATTTATACTAAGGATCCTCGCTTTGTTCTGTTCTATTCTGTTGTTCCGCAATTGTACATGTGCTTCCAGGGGTCACTCTGCAAAATGAAAGGAAACCCACCCAACCAAAATGTCATGAATGTTAAGTAGAATAGACTCATAAACAGTACTGGCCAGAGATTAATTAACTGCAAATTACTTCTCGATAAGATGAAACCAACAGTAATTACATCACAATCATTAATTCTGTAGCGTGAATGTCATTATGTATCAATGACACAGAATGCAATGGCAGCTACTGTTGACACAGAACAAACTGTAAACTCAGTACCGTTACCCCAGAAAATGAGCTGTAAACTTTATTTAAAACGATAGCTAGCCTGGAGTAATTTTAATGCTGTCGTTTAAATTTAGGGTTCTGATGACAGTCATAGGCAGTGTGACCATCACACTCTTGTTTTATAATATTACCTGATCCCCTCAGTTAGATTACTGCCTTGTAACCACTAAGTGCTCACGATTCCCTACATACGAATAAGTGCTAGACTGTTGGGGCTAGATTTTCAGTTGCTTGCGCCAGCAGTTAGCGCCTTAAGAGAAGTGATTTCCGGGCGCTATGCGTGTAGCGCCCGGGCGCAGCGCAGTTTGCGCCCCGCCCCAAATTAAGTTGCCCGTTAGCGCCGGCGCAAAGTTTAGCGCCCGCCCGGATGCGCGCGCAGAAAATGACGTCACATCCTCGTGCAACGCCCTTTGGCCGCCCCGATTGCAAACTTCAGTCGGACCGCCCCATTGTGCGGCGGGCGGCCGGAGCGTTTGGAAAAAGGAACGCAACACAACCAGCGCGGGCCCCGGGGGGCGCTAATTAAAGGGAACGTCCTCTCCAGTATAAAGGCCATCCTTTTTTCAGAAAACAGTCTTGTGCAACGCATTTCTGGAGACACAACAAGGAGGATAGCTAACTGGTTTCAAGCAGCAAGAGCCAGGTATTTTTGGACTCAGGCAACAGCGCTGCAAGTGGCCATTTGGAAATTAGAGTGTTTTCCAGGATTTGATGGGGGTTGCATGGGGTGCCAACGCGGAGCTGCAGCTCCATGTCCGTAGGGCTCGCAGACGCATTGTGAGAGGGGCAGCCCTGGCTAGAGGCAGAGGGGGCTACAGGCGTCGGCCACGTAGGCCTTACCCAGTCAGGCTATACCGCCAGCAGCGCTCCTACCTAAACATGAGTGCCGCGCGATGTGTTAAAAGGCTCCGATTCCGAAAGGGGGTGATTGCAGAGATCTGCCACCTGCTTCGCCGAGATCTGCGGCCAAAGCTCAGGTGCAGGACGTCTCTGTCGGTGGAAGTGAAGGTGACGGTGGCATTGAACTTCTATGCCACCGGCTCCTTCCAATACGCTGCTGGGGACATAGCAAACATCTCCCAGTACGGCGCGCATCGCTGCATCCGCCAGGTGACCGAAGCACTGTTCAGAAGGAGAAGCCAATTCATCTCCTTCCCCATGGCCCTGGAGAGCCAGCATCAGCGCGCATTGGGATTTTCCAGACTCGGGGAATTCCCCTTGGTGCAGGGCGCCATTGACTGTACGCATGTGGCTTTGCGGGCCCCTCTGGAGCATGGCGAGCAGTATCGCAACAGGAAGGGCTACCATTCTCTGAATGTGCAGCTGGTCTGTGACCACAAGCAGCGCATCATGGCAGTCAATGCCAGCTTCCCAGGCAGCAGCCACGATGCCTTTATCCTGCGGCAGAGTACTGTGCATGACATGTTCCAGGCACAGCCTCCCCCAAGAGGATGGCTACTCGGGGACAAAGGCTATCCTTTGTGCACCTGGCTCATGACCTCGCTCCGCGCGCCCAGGACCGCTGCTGAAGAGGCCTACAACGAGAGCCATCAAACCACCCGCAACATCATCGAGCTAACTATTGGGGTCCTCAAGCAGCGGTTCCGCTGCCTTGATCGCTCCGGAGGAGCTCTCCAGTATTCGCCGGACCGGGTCTCCCAATTTGTGGTGGTTTGCTGCATGCTACACAACCTGGCTATCCGCAGGACTCAGGCACTGCCACCTGACGTTGGACCAGCACCTCAGGAGGAGGAGCAGGAGGAGCATGAGGAGGAGGAGGAGGAGGAGGAGGAGGAGCAGGAGTACGTTCCCAGGAGGGAGCGACCAGGGCCAAGGGCCGCACGACGCCACCTTATTACACGGTACTTCTAAGCCCCCTGTCAGGGAATGGCCAGGGGCCATGAGGGAAGATGAATGCAGCCGCTCCGCAAGCCCTCAGCCGGCGAAGCCAACAAACACTAAGAAGAACAACCATGGAGACTGCATGAATAAAGATAATTTTTTATTACACAAAAATGAAAAGCCCTTCCCACATGAATCCCCAAAAACAATAAACGGGCCCCACAAAAAGCCCAACAAACGACTCACTCCCACAAACTGGGGAGGAGCCACTCCACCTTTATTGAAACCGGGCCTCAACGTCGGCCTAACGCAAAAAAAAAGCCCTCCAAAAGCACAACCATGGGCAAAATAAAGATGGCCACCGCCATATTAAAGGAAAGCTGGCCACACCCTCTACTGAGTGGCCCGCGAGGGCGAGACCTTGGCCAGCATTTTGCCTCCCCTGCCCTGCCTGCTGCTCCTTCGCAAGCTCTGCCCAGTGGCTGCTGCGAGGCTGGGGGAAGGCGCCTGAGGCTCAGATGCCCTTCCGCCAGATGCCGCTGGGGGGCGGCCTACACGGCGTTTGGGCCTCGAGGGGCCGTCTCCTGAGTGGCGCACCTGAGCCTGGCCACCATCAGCTGCAGCCGCTTGCCCTTGACGCCCCAGAGGGGGAATGGCGGCGACGGATGGCGCAATGTGGGCCAGCTGGCGTCTGGGATGCGCTGGCTGGTGCTGTGGCGCGGTGGCACTCGGCCGGGCCCGCACTGCAGGATCCGCAGCAATCAGCCGACGGCCGGCTTGCTGGGATGGTCCAGCGCGGCGCCTGCCCTGGCGATGCCTGCCTGAGACAGCGCGTGTGGCAGCAGTGAGTGGCCCTGTGGTCCTGGTGTGCGCGCGCATCACATCCGCCAGGGTCTTGACGGCATCAGTTAGCATGCGGCCAGTCGCGGCAGTTGCTGCCCCGAACTCGCGCACACTGGTCGCCAGCGACTCGATGGCCTCAGGCATGCGCCCCACCACGCTCATGAGCTCCGTTTGGCGCCGGTCCGAGTCGTCGGCCATCTGATCGAGCTTCCGCACCTCCTCCGAAGTGAAGGTGTCCGGACTGGAGTCGCGACTCTCCCGCTGGGGAGGAGGGGGCCGAACTAGGGGACCCTTGCCGCGTTGGTGACGGCGAGTGTGCCGAGCAGCAGCACTCCCCTCTGATCCTTCCCCCCTTTGGGGGGAAGGCCGCGGGCCACGCGCACGGCTGCTGGGTGGCTGGACGCCACTGGTCCCAGAAGCTGCATTGCCCTGCGACAGTTCCTCCAGGCACTCGTCCAGTGAGGAGGTGTCGAGCATTTCCTCCTCTCCTGCGGGACGTGACTGTTCCCCCGAAGGTCCGGCTTGCTCCTCCTCCTCCTCCTGGTTGGAGGTGCTGTCACTGGCAGCCTCAGGGTCCTGGTCGTCACCAGCTGAAAGCAGGAATGCACAAGAGTAGCTTCAGAGTGAGGAGACGGCGTCAGCGAGGGAGTTAGGACTGGTGGGATTCAGCGCATTGGTGGGACAGTGGCAAAGGAGGTAGCTCGGATGGGCCAGTGCGACGCGAGAGGGCCAAAAGGCGAGGTCCTTACCATTGCCGGGCAGTGGAGGGTCGGATACACCGCACGCTGTGGGGACAATCACACGGGCTCCCATGAGCACACACAGGCGCTCCTCCAGCCGAGTGAGCTTCTGCAGCTTGGCGCGGCCACCCCTGGCATGGGCCTGGCGATTAAACGCTACTTTAGCCTGCAAGAGAAAGGACGGGCTGTAAGTGCGCAGTGAAGCCCTGATGTAGTGTGCACTGCCTCCCATGGTGGAATAGCTTGGACAGAGTGAAGCCCTGATGTACTGTCCACTGCCTCCCATGGTGGAATAGCTGGGCCAAAGTGTAGAGTGCCGAATGGCCATTTGATGCTCATGACTTTCCCAATGCTGCTGGCTGAGGGCTGGCCAAAAGGACTTTCAGGTCCCTTTGCCCATCATGTCAGGTGTACATGCAAGAATGAGGAGGAGACTGGAAAGGCTACTCACCCTCACAATCCTGGTCAGATCGTTGTATTTCTTACGGCATTGTGTGTGGGTCCTGGGGGCCTCGCCGGTGAACGTCACCCTCTGGGCGATCTGCTTCCAGGCTTTGGTGTAGTCGTGGTGGGTTGGATTCCTCCCACTCTCTGGAAACAAGATCTTGCGCCTCACCTCCAGAGCTGTGACCATTATGTCCAGATCACCCTCTGAGAAGCGCAGGGCACGCTGACGGGCCTTCTCTGGCGTTGCCATGACTCCCTGGGGCTGAGCAGTAGTGTTGAGGCCTCTTTGCAAGGCTGCAGTGTGCAGGGCGTGGCAGCAGACCAATTCGTCCCTTCCCCCTTTAAGAGCTGGTCGGCACCACGGGGTCTGCTGTCAGTGCAAAAATGACCGCACCCGTGCTGCGCCCCGCCTGGGCGCTATCCCTCTGGACCGCCGGCTTAGCACCTAAAGAGAGTAGTGGAACGCCTCTTTTAGCGCTCCACCAACCTCTTAGGGCGAAGCCACTGAATTCCCGGCAACGGGGCGCTACTTTGGGGCGGGCGCTAACTTCGGGCGGGCGCTAAGGTTAGCGCCCCAAAACTGCCTATACTGAAAATCTAGCCCTTAGCCTTTCTAAATGGAGGGCTACAATATAATGGGGAGGAAGTTTTGCTACAGCTATACAAAGCCCTGGTTAGATCACATCTGAAGTACTGGGTACAGCTCTGGGTACTGCACCTTAAAAAGGATACATTGGCCTTGAGAAGGAGTGCAGTGCCGATTCACCAGACTATTACCAGGGCTCCAAGCGTTAACTTATGAGGCGAGATTACATAAACTAGGCTTATATTCCCTGGCATATAGAAGAGTGATTGAGGTTTTTAGGATTTGGAAAGGAATTGATAGGGTAGATAGAAACCATTTCCGCTGGTGGGGGAGTTTAGGGCCGTGATTTTGCCGGCGCTCAGAGGGCAGGTTTGGAGGTGGGTCAGAGGGTAAAATTGCAAATATTGATGGCGGGGCTGATCCCGCCGTCAACCTACCTCCACGCAACTTTCCCAAATGCGGGCTCCCAGACTTCCCATCATTCCCGCCACCAAGCGGCGGGAGAGGCCCTTAAAGCAATTAACAGCTTGTTAACTGCCTGGATAAACCTATTTTCACAGCGGTTTTCAATTTTTCCACATTTTCTGCATGTTCCACGCCACTTCCAAATCGCGCCCGCTAATTGTGCCAGGTTCACCGAGTGGCTGCCTTCTTGACAGCTGCAGCTCCAGCATAAAAATGAAGCTCTCAACAAGGCTCACTTACAGATGACAAAACTTTGTTTTTTCAGGTCTTGGAACTCTTTTTGCAGGTCTACTGATCTTGTAAGTGGTGGAGCTGAGATCCATCTCCACTGTGACATCCTGGGAAAAACCTCTCCCCACATTGACTGAGCGCTTCCACAACTGAGATATCTACCAGCAGCATCGGAACCATTTATTTCCTTTCATCCTGGTCCTCAGATTCGGAGAAGAGCAGCCGCAGCAGCAGCAGAACCAGGCACAACAGCAGCAGCAAAAGCAGGAGCACCAACCTCCTCCTCACCCACCTGATGCTGCACAGGGCAGAGGGCATCAGCGCAGGGCTGCACGTCGCCGCAGGAGATACCCCCAACACAGGGTTTACAGGCCGAGGATGACCTTCCTCAACATGACTCAGCAGCAGTGCCAAAGGAAGCTGAGACTTTCGCAAGAGGTAGTTGCTGACATCTGCGCAATGCTGCACCAACACCTGGAGCTGAGAGGAGCAGGTGGACACCCCTTACCAGTGGCTGTCAAAGTTACCACCGCATTCACTTTTTTTGATTCAGGGTCCTTCCAGGGCTCATCAGCAGACATCAGCAAAATCTCCCAGTCAGCCGCACGCACTTGCATCACGCAGTTTACCGATGCCCTCTTTGCAAAGGCACACAACTACATCCACTTCTCCATGGATCAAGCAAGTGTAACCGCGCGTGCGGCTGGCTTTGCAAATATGGTAGGCTTGCCAAGGTTGCAGGGCATCATAGACTGCACACATTAGGGCACCCCATCACAACCCAGCTGTATTTGTGAACCACAAGGGCTTCCACTCCCTTAACGTCCAGCTGGTGTGTAACCACAGGAAGAACATTATGCATGTTTGAGTAAAACACCCTGGCAGTTGCCATGGCTCGTTCATCCTGTGGCAGTCTAGTGTGCCTTCACTCTTCAATCACCAAGACAACTTGGTGACAAGGGCTATCCCCTGAAGACGTGACTAATGATGGCGTTAAGGAGGCCATCGAACGAAGCAGAGGAGCGCTACAATGCCAGCCACATTTCGACCAGATCCATCATCGAGCAAACCATCGGCTTGCTCAAAATGCGATTCAGATGCCTTGACAGAACAGGTGGAGCCCTACAGTACTCAGCAGCCAGGGACTCCAGAATCATCGAGGTCTGCTGTGCACTGCACAACATCGCACAGCATCATGTCTTGCAGCTGCCTGAGGAATAAGTGGCTCAGTGCACAGCCTCTTCAGATGAGGAGGAGGAGGAGGAGGAGGAGGAGGAGGAAGACATTGCGGAGGCAGATGAGCCAGCTCCAGCAGCACGTGAGCACATTGCTGCCCGTGATGCAAGGGATGCACTAATCTTTACCAGATTCGCTTAAGTAGACAAATCAAACACATGTGGCTGGCACCTTCTTATCACACCATACACAATGTACAAGAACCTGTGGGTTCCTACCACTCTCACCACCATCATTACAAATGCAAGTTGCCCTGAGCCCTCAATGTGCAACTTCCATTTCCCAGAACACATAGGCCAGACCTTCAAATGTTTGCCATCACTTCTGTTTACTATATGCACAAAAGGCTGACAATGTCAAATATTAAAGAAAACAAAAGACATGCTTCTAATGGTGCTTCCCCTGTGGCTTCAGCAGATGTGGAGGCACCTTGCTCACTTTCATGCTGCTCCTGCTTCGACACCTTTGGCGGGAGTTCTCTGGGTTTGCAAGTCTGTGAGGGCTCAGCAACAGTCTGCTCCTCCTGCGGCTGTGCAGGGGCTGAGAAGCCCATCTCAGTTGGGTGAGGACTCTGGTGGGGCTCTGACCGAGGGCTACTCAGTGGCATGGGAGTGTGAGCGCTTGGAGAGGAGCCCACACTTCCTTGTTGCCTGCCACCAACATCCCTCTCATGGGTCAGCCCCACTTCAGTGCTAGCAAGTGGCTGGACAGCACCTTGCTGCACATCAGGGGGGCCACGAGGACCCGTATCTGCATTGGCAGTCCTCCTCAAAAGGGCTTCCATGAAGCACTGGTTTCTCTGCTCAATAGCTGCCCATCGCTCCTCCAGAGATGTCAATCTATTCTGAAACATTCACCATGTTTTCCTGACTCTGGTGACTTATTTCCTCCATGACCATAGCCATCCTTTCCACGGAGGTTGCCATCCTATCTGTGTTGGTGCGTTCATGTGCCATTGCCTCCACAAAGGCACTGCTCATGTTAGACATGGACTCCTCCATCCTTTCCACACTCAGAGTAACCCTGGATGCAAAACCTGCCAGAGACTCCTGCACTTGTTAAAGCACCACTCTCTTTCTGGATGACCCCAGAGGCACAGGGTCTACATGCAGCTGAGCAGAGCTGGGAGTGCCCTGCGGCCTCTGATGAGGACTCTCCACTGCTGTCCCTGTCTCCACCATCTGCTGATGCTCACTTGTGAACTGTGATACACCAGGTGACAGCACTATATCTCATGAAGGTCCCACCGAAGTGTGCGTATCTGCGCTGGTGCTGGGTCCGCTTAATTCTGCTGACACTGCGCCCTCAGAGGTTGCAGGTTCCTCTGAGGAGTCTTCTGGCTCTTCCTCCTGGGCAGTGGGGAGGGGGGCTGTTGATGGACCTGTGGGGGAGTAAAGGCATGAGTTAGACATGTGATATTAACGTAGCATGCACATCGAATTGCGCAGATGATCATAAATAAACCTGTTTGAGTATCAGAAGTCATATCAGTCACTCATGCAATGTAAATGAGAGAGATGCAAATCTATTCTGTCACCATCTTGCTCTGCTGCACCCATCTGACCATCCCCCACTTCCAGATCCTCATCACCTCCGATGATTTCAAGTACCACGTCCTCAGCATTGGTGAGGTTGGAAATGGAAGGTGGCCCTCCTCCTGCCTTATCTGAGGAAGGATGTTCTTGCCATGGAGGGAGCGCAGCGAAGATTCACCAGACTGATACCTGGGATGGCAGGAATGACGTATGAGGAGAGATTGGGCCGATTGGGCTTATACTCGCTGGAGTTTAGAAGAATGAGAGGGGATCTCATTGAAACTTATAAAATTCTAACAGGACTAGACAGACTAGATGCAGGAAGGATGTTCCTGATGGCGGGGGAGTCCAGAACCAGGGGTAATAGTCTAAGGATAAGAGGTAAGCCATTTAGGACAGAGATGAGGAGGAATTTCTTCACCCAGTGAGTGGTGAACCTATGGAATTCTCTACCACAGAAGGCAGTTGAGGCCAATTCATTAAATATATTCAAGAAGGAGTTAGATATATTTTTTAAGGCTAAAGGGATCAAGGAATATGGGGAGAAGGCAGGGACAGGGTACTGAGTTTGGATGATCAGCCATGATCTCATTGAATGGCGGAGCAGGCTCGAGGGGCCGAATGGCCTACTCCTGCTCCTTTCTTCTATGTTTCTATGGACTGGCGAATTTTAGCAATGAGGAAAGATTGGAAAGGCTGGGGTTGTTTTCTTTGGAATAGAGGAGGCTGAGGGGAGACTTAATTGAGGTGTATAAAATTATGAGGGGCCTAGAGTGAGTAGAAAGGTCCTATTTCCTTTAGCAGAGAGGTCAATAACCAGGGGTATAGATTTAAAGTATTTAGTAGAAGGATTAGAGGGGAGTTGAGGAGAACCTTTTTCACCCAGATGGTGGTGGAGGTCTGGAACTCACTGCCTGGAAGGGTGGTAGAAGCAGGAACCCTCATCATATTTAAAAAGTACTTGGATATGCACTTGAGGTACCGTAACCTACAAGGCTACGGACCAAGAGCTGGAAAGTGGGATTAGGCTAGAGAGCTCTTTTTCAACCGGTGCAGACATGATGGGCCGAATGGCCTCCTCTATGATTCTAAAAGCAGAAAGTTCTCCCAATGGCCTCATTAATAATCTTTCCTCAACCAACACCAGCAAAAACAGATTAACTAGTCATGAATCTTGTTACCTTTTTGTGAGATCTTGCTGTGTGTGAAATGGCTGTCTTGTTTGGCTATTTGACAACAGTTACCATCCTTCAAAAGTAACTTATTGCAGGTGAAGTGCTTTGCGATCAGAAAAAGCATTATAGCCTTAAAAATTCATAGGGAGAGAACATTCTGGCATAAATGCCAGGGTAGGTTTGCCTGCCACCTTTCATTACTGACCCTACTGAAGTTTGTGCCAGCTTGCACTAGCAGCACAACCCACCCCCACCCCCAAAAGAAATCCTTGATACCCCAGCAGCAGTAGATCCATCAACTCAGGGATCCAGGCTCCCAATCTCCAGGTAGGCTCCACATCTGCCTCAATTGACAAGGTACACCTGATGGGAGTCTGGGCTCCAACTGAGGGCCACTACAATCTCCATACATCGATGTAGGGAACTGGCAGAGACCTTGCCCCAAGACTACACAGGAAACATTGGTGCGGGACTGGGACTGAGGCTGGTGCATCCGGGTCCTGGCTGAGTTTGCAGCCATCCCGGTGGATCCCACCACAGTTATAGCAGGAGTCTGCTGGACAGGCCTGGATTTTCAGCCCTAGTGTAAATACAAGTCTTTATTTTCCTAATTCCTATTTGGCACTCTGGGTAACTGGTGTGCAGTTGTAAATGTTCACAAATAGGTTTTTTAAATATTTCTTATTATCACGATGATGTATCTGGCTTTCAATATCTGTATTTAGGGTCCTGATTTTCTTGAACAATTTCCAATTTTGCTTGGTCCTTATATTGTTTCTTGATATCACTGTCTGCTCTCTCCAAAGTCGAACCCGTTGAGGTTTTCGTCCCGTCTTTTTAATCTATTGATGCTGATTTGTCCTTTTGCCGGTCTCTATTATAATTCTTCCATGTTCACATGATTTTAAGTTAAGTATAGAACAGTTCTTGTATTTTTTTGTTGACATTTCCTTCGGTATATAATATATTTTTCATATTTATACTCATATTTGTATAATGCTGTTTTCTTTGTCATATAATGTAGATATCCCAATTGCTGGATGGTTGATACCCACTTTGCTAATTGTGAATAAATCCTATTAAGTAGAGAAGTCTATTTCTAATTATTCTTAGCTGCATATTTAAATTCACTCTAATTACTTCATTTCAGGAATATATTATCTCCAAAACCCGTAAGTCTCAAAACACTTCATGCTTTTTGAGTCATTGATGAAGATGTTCAAAAATGTATCTTAATGTTGATGGCACTTCTTTTCCTGGTCTTCAAAATAATGTGATCATGACACAGAGGCTTTGAAATCTAAAGTGTACAGCAGGATGAAGGGAAGCTATGTAAATCCAACACATTGTAGAATAATGAACATGGGAATGTATTCCATAATGAAAAACCTTCATTATTTCAAACACAAACCAGATACAAGTAATTCTAATGATAGGATATAATGCCTGATTCAGTGAGGGTGCTAACAATGGGGTGGAGCTGGTCTTTGGAGCAGGTTCCTGCACTGGTGGCTCAGGAGACTGGCTGCGCCATTTTGTGTGACAGGAGCCTCTTCCCCTATTTTTCATAGGCTGTTGGCGTAAGAAAAGCTTTCCCAGAGAGCTTGGTCTGCAGCACACGTAGCTCAGGAGGGTAAAATCTGGTGAGGTAGCACCTGGTAAAGGGCTGCGGGTTGCCAAAAGAAGGAGACATTGTGGTGGCAGAAGGAAAGTGGGCTCATTGTTCACCATGGCACAGCAGAGACACAAGCATAGGCAACACTGCTACCCACGGCACAAAAGAGCTGGAGAAGATGCACCAAACGAAGGGGCCATATTTGAGGTTGAAGGCTGTCCTCTAGTAAAAGCAGCAGTGAAAGCTGCACAGCAGGGAGCTGATGGGTTGTTGACCAAGCCAATGGCAACCGAGGTCGCACTTACCTGGTTCAAAATGAAGAAGTTTCTTGCTTTGGGGGAATGACAAAGGCGAGTGTATTACTCACTTTTTCACACATATTCCTGTGGGGCCGATTAAGCACGGCACAAACTTAATTTGGGAACTCCCGCCCCCTTGAAACACATTTCCTTTACTCATTCCATGGCTATACTTTTCCATGGGGTAATTGGACAGGCTCTGTATCCCTGATAGCTTCCGACTGACTGATCCTCTGGCTGCATTTCAGCCAAGTTATAGCACAAATTCCTAGGAAGAAATCCTGGAACAAAGAAAATTAAAACCATTTTATTCCCAGAGCTGTCAAGCAAACAGATATTTTAAAAAGATCCACAGGAAATCAACCATAGCAACAGCCTACATTTATATAGTACATCAACACACGAAACATCCCAAGGCACGCTGTAGAGTAGTAACAAGAGGAACTAGCATCTCATAGGATGTTTGAATTAAATTGGTTGCCTGGACCTATTGATCTGTTCCAAACTATCCTTTCCCAACTGAACGTTGCAGAAACAATCCAATAAATACTTTTACAGGTAGCTATCATGGGGGCTTTTTTGGTCTCCTAATTTTTCTGTGGGAATGGAGCAGTAGCGAGAACAAAATCAAAGTGAAGGGCTTATCGCTTTGTTTCTGCCAAAATCTAGCCTGTATCGATACTTCAGGGGGGTGGGGGTCGGTGGTGAGGAGGCATGAGTCATATCTATTTGCAACACCAGGGGGGTGATTTTGCCAATGGGGAGCTTTTGGAGGCGGGACTCCCACTTTTTGGGTTTCAGTCTGTAAGGGGTTTTAGGTCGCAGAGGTTTCTCTCTCTGGAGGCCTCTCTCTCTTGCACAGTAAAACCTTGAGTGGTTTGACCCACTCACCCCTTAGATTCTATACTCTGGACTTTGGGGCAGGAACTACAATGTAGAGAAAACTCTTGCAGACCAAGTTTGATGAAACAAAATGAAATTTTATTGCATATGGAAAAATAAATCAAATGCAGGCAGATAAGAGAGTACATGGGAGGGAAAAACACAAACAAATCATAACGGCACAATACTAACTAAGGCAAATATAGGCATCTTATACTCAACAAAGATCATCATGAAATAAGGAAACACACGGAATATCGAGGGACAACAACTCATGTTAATTGTACCCTTAAGTCCACCCCCTTAAACCTATCTAGATCTGATTGTGAAGGGCCAGAAACGTGCTCACCAATCCAACTAGGAAGTGCCAGGTTTTGAAAGCAAGTCTGTGTTTGATCCTTTCAGGTGTTCCGTCTCCACGTGGATCGTGGAGCCCAAGCGAGTTGCGCCACACCTTTCTCCTGAGGTGGGGGTCGGGGGCGGCTGGACACCAGCTGGTTCTGGCTGTTGGCAGGGTTGGGGATCGTCGGCTTGACCCTGGTCAGAGAAGCCTTGGGCTGGCTCCCATCGTTTCTTCAGTTTTTTTTTTGTCCCTTCTCCAGAGTTGGGTCGATGGCCTCTCGTTTCTGCAACGGCCCGGGGATTGTTGATGATCTCCCGATGTGTGACCCCGGGGCGGGACGCCGGCTCGAGCGGCCTTCCTGATGTTGGCTTAACTCTTCTTCCTCCTCCGGTGGTGGAGAGGAGTTTGCTGATCTTCTCCCGAAGTGACTCCTCTTCACCCACTGCCACTCGGTCGTGTGTCTCCGTGCGTGACTGTGCCTCCAACTGTAAGTCGAGTGTGTAACTGTACAACTCCAACTCCTCCAATTATACTTTTTCTTCAGGAGTCTCCACTTCCGCCCATAATCAGGTTAGTCTTTGGTTGACTTTTGGCAGGCTGGGAGCACAGCGGGGTAGTTATTATATTTTAAAATGTTTTAGATGGCCGGTAAAGGCCCATCTCTGGTCTGGAATGACCTTCATTGTTTTTAATGTCCTGCTGATCTTGTTATCTAGTCCTTGGTGCTGTTCTCATGAATATGAAATTGTCCCCTTTTGTTTGGGTCAACATTTAGATGGCCTCTGTCTCCAGGCCGATCTTGACTGGATCTGCATCTAATCCATATGTATATGTGTGGGTCTGGTTTCGTTCTCTCAGAAACGGCTTCCAGAACTTACTGTAGGTTGAATCCACAAAGCTGTCTGAGGATTCGCAGGAACCATTTTAAAGTGTCCCTATAAGCCGGTCACATGGTATGGTGGCCATTTTGTATGCCCCTTTTTCCTGGGCTCCTTTTAAAACAGTCTTTAAAATCATGGCCTCTTCTGTCATTTGACCCTTATTAATACAAAGTCCAATTTTGCAAATCCTACACTCCCCCCTGATGATACTGTAACTTGCTTGAAGTATCACATTTCTGGGTGAGCAAAATTTTCTGACTTTCCACAATCTAACCATCCCCAGTATTTACCTATCTATGACCCCACAACACATGCATTTCCCATTTCAGAAAAATCTAGTGCACATTAAGCATCTATAGATGGCAATACCTTGGAGTTAAAAATCTAACAACTTACTTCCAGGCGTGGAGGGGGGCCTTATACCGCTACATCACCTAGTGCATACACATTACCTTCTTAATAATAACAACACATCTAATTCAAATGCAATAATAACATAAAATACACACGAAAATCACAATGCACATGAATACATATCAAAATAATACAGAGGAGGGAGGGAAAACTTTAACTTTATACGAAGCTGCAAAATCTAAACGGGTGTCTCTTCTTCTACCCGCACATAATGCTCCCTCCATTCCCCTCTTTTCTCGTACTTCTGCGAATGTTTGACCTTTTTACAGTGTACAAACAGTAAATAAACTACAATGATAACCTGGCACACTACAAGAATGTGGGAGGCTATCCTAATCCAGGAAGGGACTTCTATATTAGTGAACAGGTCCCACCATGGTGGGGTCACTATGTCCAATATGTCTGCCCCTATCTCTAAAGTCTTCTGCTCCAGTGTGTAGAAGTGTTTCTGTGAAACAACAACGGCTTTTAATATCTTGGTTAGGTGTTCAGGGAGAGGGGGAATGATATATCCAAAATGTGCAACGAACTGCTGGAGATCGGTGAAATTCTCTTTCACAGTGATGTGAACAATGGAAGGTTCAGGAATGGGGACAATTCACTCTTGGGCCACTTGAACTTCTGCCCTGGGCTTGAAACAGAAGCTGCTGTCACTAACCGGACACAAACCGTGCTGTCCATGCTGGTAGTGGGGCGCTGCAGTGGTGACACAGTATGTCCCACCTCCTATATATGCCACCTGCAGGGGCACATGGCCTTGTGCCATTGCCTCCATGGTGCAATTTATAGGCTTCGTACAAGCAGTTCAGAACCCGCACTGTGATTTTGAATGGGCATTCAAGTGCTGGGGGCACAGGATGGTGTGTGCTACCCGGCTCCGGCACCCCGAGAGGTCGGTACCCATCATTGCATGCTCCCATCGAATGATGTAAAGTGGGACCCCTGTGTAGCGAATGTGCGCACCCCCCGAATGACTCCAAGGTTCTCCACCCTGTATACCGGGGTGGGTTTGCTGTCTTTCCCATCACCGGCATTCTTACCACTATACCCATAATGGTGTGATTAGACCGTCCACAGTCCACTGGGACTGGGTAGGCCTCTGAAGCTAGTCTGAGCTGGCACGGACTCAATGCATTCTCAAAAGGGTGGAGGGCTGCGAGGTGCTTGTTGCTGATCCAGGAGGGGACTAAACCTTGCTTTAAATCCTCCAGATTACTGCGGCCCTCGCCCAGTAACCATGCCCCGTATAGCACACAAGCTTCGTTCTGCGCCGCCTGATCGGACGCATTCCGATCCTCCCTGATGAGAGCATTTACCGTTCTGGCGTGTTTCTCCAGCTCAGCTATAATCTCTTTTAAGTGTAGTGTCATGGCCTGGTCCTCATGTAACTCAGAACCCACTACCTTATTCTCATCAGTCAGTATCTTTCTTAGCTGTGTTTTTAAACCATTGATTTGGGTTTGCAGCTCCACGTCATCCAGTGTGTTGATGATGGAAGTTCCTGTATTAAAAGCTGTGAAAATATCATTGCCTGCACCCCTTCTTTGTCTCCCTACTCTGTCCAAGACCTCATGTGGTGTGGTGTACAATTCGGCTCTGTCGATATCGGCAAAGTCGAATTCGTAAAACTGTTTAAACATGTTTGTTAACAGGACCTGGTATAATTGCTCCATTTCCCTGGGGCACCACTCTGGCAATCGTACCTCGGTGAGGTTTAAAATCACTGAAGCCACCGCGTGGTGGACCCCTTGGTACAGTACCTGACCTGTGGGTACCAATACCAATCCATTCCCAGGTCCCTTTGTTGTGGTGGGGCACCCTTCCTTGAGGGCTTTAGCTATCGGAATTGTGGGCAGGGGCTTGCGGGGTCGGGTGATGAGCTCAGTGGCGTTTACTGGGATCTGAGAGTATGGGACTCCGCACGCCCGTGTGCTGACGTCCCACCTCATTCCCTGTCCAGCATCCTGCCACTGTCTTTGGAAAAAAATGGAGACGCCTGTGGGGCAAGCACATTCTGAACCCCACATACAGATGTATATCCCCTCATCTGGTTCCCACCATTTGTCCCAACAGACACTCAACCCCCCATGAGTTCCCGTAATCGTCCAATGGGTGTTGTTACCCTATCTCTCCCATTCCACGGTGGAGTTCTTCATGGTGCTGCTCAACTTGCGCAGCCACCACCAACAGTCCAAAGGTACATGTCCCAGACAGTTCAAGCAAATCTTCTTTCCCACGGTGACGCTGATCCTGGGTGCCATCATTTGCACCCTGGGGCACATCAGAGACGTTTCTCTGTACGCAAACCCCATCTGGCTGGAGTATTCAGTAGAGTTCGACCCCAGCCAGCCTGGCCATCTTCCTTCATGGAAGTAGGCAGCAGTCTCTTCAGCGTCCCGTGGGCCGGTTCCGTCAGTCGCGATGGGGCCTCTGTCGCCAGAGCACCCGTATATGGTAGAGTCCTTAGTGTGGCCCCGATAGGCCCAGCTCCACCCGATCGTCACGACCGCGATGAGGATCCCCTTCATCTTTCTCCTGGTTCCTGCAACAAATCACACAATATAGCCAGGCTCCCGAGAAATTCTGGCTTAGGTGACGGCATAATCGGATCTTTCGACCTCGATCCAAAACAACACACATACTGGGCAGATTTAAAACTACTTAAACTCTAATCATTTTAATATTTACACACCTTAAACTTACACTTAAACTTATGTACAGCGCCGCCCGTCCCAGGGCGGCTTGCCTAATCCCTGATTGGACTGCAGCTCGCCACTCCCTGTGGTGGGGCTGCAGTGACCTGTGGCTTGGGTTCCCCGCAGCCTTTTGCTGTTAATCGGGGACTGCGTTTTGTCAAGGATTTCTCAGGTCGGCGTTTACTGGGAGCGGGGGACTCGGGCCAAGGTTTTACTGGCTGAGGCGTTCGAGTCGACCTGCGAAAAGGTAATTTGGGCGTGGCTCCCTTAGCGAGTGGACCTTCGGGTGGCACCTTAGTTCTCACAGTCCGTGGCTGTTCCACGGCTGTGGGCTTCGGCTCCCCTCCCTCAGGTGCCGCCCCTTTGGGATTCGGGCAGGCTCCCTTGGCGAGTGGACCTTCGGGTGGGACTTTAGCTCTCACAGCCCGTGGCGCTTCCACGACTGTGGGCTTCGGCTCCCTCCCCTCAGGCTCCGCCCCTTCGGGAATTGGTCCTGTGGCAGACGGCTCCTCCTCACCTGTCCCTACAGGTGGAGAAGCTCTGCCCCCAATTTCTACCTCCCCCACGCTTGAGTTGAGGGCGGGACCTTGTTGTTCAGGCCCCTCCTCGTCCGAGTCCCAGGGCATCGGGGAAAGCTCCCCCCAGGTGGGCGGGACAGCTTCTCCTTCCAAGCAGGCTACAACGCCAGCTTGTGTGGTCTGTGACTAATTGCGCGCCTCAGGCTGAGGATCTTTACCCTCAGACCTGGCTTCGGTTGCTGATGCTCTTGCACCCGGTTTAAACAGTTTGCACCACTTCATGCGAAACCACTTGTTGCGTCGGGACACCTCCACTGTGCGAGTGGCATAGACCGGTGGATTTTCCACTGATTCCGGTCTATCCTCCTGGTCTACGGCTCTCTCACCAGCGCATAGGGCTAGACCCAAGAATTTTACTTCTCGCCGGCAACCCGCGCCTTCGTAGGGTTTTCCTTAACACTCTCTATCTCCTTCACACTCGTACCCGCTCCCCAAAGGCAATGATTTCTCAGGTCCACGTGGATCCCGTGGGCCACCAAAAAATCAGATCCCAGGACTCCCGTTCCACCTCCCACCTCCCACTTCATTAGTGTACACTTCCACGTGCTGCGGAGTGGTCCTAAACGAATGGAGAGGGGAAGGGAATGTGCGCCAGCCTGTTCTTCGCCCGTGAAGCCTGACAGAAGGTATGGGACCCCGGTGGACAGAGGCGAGGCGGTGGGGTTATCTTCGTGGATTACGGTGCACGATGCTCCCGTATCCAACAGATAGGTCCCTTTCACCTCCTACACTTCCATCTCCACGAGGGGTTGTCTCCATACATCATATCGCAGCGCACACAGGTAGACAGGCTGCGCCGACTCTAGTCACTTGGGCAAAGCGGTCGGGGTTTCGGGAGCGACAAGACCAGTGGTGACAGCTATTTTCCCCACCGAAATCATCAGAGACCGCATTGTCTCTATGATTGATTCAATCGCAGCGGGATCCATAACTGCACCAGCTCCTTGGGTTTGGGCTGGTGCTGGGGTGGCGGTCTGGGCTTGGGCTTGGACTGCGGGAAATTTCCCTTTATTATCCTTCCACGGATTTCTACAGTCCTTGCGCCAATGTCCATCCTTCCCACACCCGTAGCAATTGAGCTTGGCTTGGACAGAGCGATTCCCCTCCTGACGCCACTCCTTCTTGCTTGGGGCTGCGGGTTTTGCCTCATGCACCTTTCCCTTCTGGGGAGGTGTTTCCTGACCTCTACAGTTCTTGTTCGCAACATTTAGCTGACGGAGTACCGTCTCCTCCGTGACACCGGGACCTTGGGGATCAAACCATGACCTGGCTAGGGCCCATATCTCTGGCAAGCTGTTGGTAACCAAGCAACGGAGCCAATGAACCCGCTGTTCGTCGCTCATTGCAGCCCGTTCAGGCATACCCGGACAGCTGCGTCGATACACTGGCCACAGCCTTTCTGCAAAAACCCGTGGGGGTTCTCCAGATATCTGCACGGTCCCTTCCACATGGTCGAACGGACTACCGTCGTCCACTCCCATTACTTCTAAAACTTCCTCCCTGAGATCCGTATACCCTTTCCGTCCCCTCTTACTATCCTCTGAGAGGCACTGAAGGATTGTGCAATCCAGGGAGAAAAGCAACAGTTTCACCTGTTCCTGTTCATCACAGTCATTAATGGCTGCTGTTTCCTCTATCTCCCTGAAATGAATTGAGGGATCTCCCTTTACGGTGAGTCATGCGAGGTGGCTCACCATGGACCTTAATTGTGGGCCAGCGTAGGGCACCACGAGTTGGATCTGGTGGGGTCCAATACCGCCATCGGCAGCATTGGGACCGAAACTCTGGTGCCGAGCGGGACACATTGGTGCCGGTCCCGGCTTTGCTACCAGTGGTTCTTCCACACACTCCACCTCAGCTACCTTCTCTTTCACTACCCCCTCCTTTTCCGGCCAAGTCTCACTATAGCTCGGCGGTGCTGAGGGCTCGGTGGCTGGTACCACAATTACCTCAGCTGGAATCGGCTGTTTTGATTCCTTTAAAAAGTCCATGTGACCAGCTTTCGGGCTGAGGAGACACACCATGCCTCTTGCCTTAACCAGGGCCATTCTTAGGTCCTCTATGGTCTTTTGGAAGGGGCCGTGGTCTGGCTCTCAAACCCGTGCTCGAGGGTTAGCTTGTAAGCTGCCTTAACCTCCACTACTCTCTCCTCCTGCGCTCTTAGCTTTTGTGCGAGGCGGGTGTTTTCCTCGTTTCATTAATGTTTGCTTTGGCAACCGGGCACTCCAGGTACTCTATCCTAGCCTGATGTTGACTAGCTACCACTTGGCGTTCCTGATTCAGCGCTTGAACAGCTGTGATGAGTTTTTCCCCACCCATGGCCTTTTCCTCTATCTCTGCTGCCTGAGTTGTGATCTTGGCTGCCTGTGCTGCAACGACCCGGTCCAAGATCTGGACCTGCTTCTTGTAACACATCAGCCACACTGCCTTCTCCACTGACTTCTTATGCTCTTTGCTCTCTGTCCACCTGATGGCTGCGTCCACCGGACGGCCATCCAGTAAGAGATCGGAAATCCACTGTTTAGTGAGATTTACCTTGCCAAAGACATAATCCGCTATTCTCTCATCCATTGCATTTCGACCATTCAAACTCGGATCTATTACATTGCAATCCTGCTGCCAGAGTCCTGCCGCGGTCGCCATTTTCTGTAAGGCGTTTTAGATCGCAGAGGTTTCTCTCTCTAGAGGCCTCTCTCTCTTGCACAGTAAAACCTTCAGTGGTTCGACCCACTCGCCCCTTAGATTCTATACTCTGGACTTTGGGGCAGGAACTACAATGTAGAGAAAACTCTTGTAGACCAAGTTTGATGAAACAAAGTGAAATTTTATTGCATATGGAAAAATAAATCAAATGCAGGCAGATAAGAGAGTACATGGGAGGGAAAAACACAAACAAATCATAATGACACAATACTAACTAAGGCAAATACAGGCACCTTATACTCTACAAAGATTATCATGAAATAAGGAAACACACGGAATATCGAGGGACAACAACTCATGTTAATTTTACCCTTAAGTCCACCCCCTTAAACCTATCTAGATCTGATTGTGAAGGGCCAGAAACATGCTCACCAATCCAACTAGGAAGTGCCAGGTTTTGAAAGCAAGTCTGTGTTTGATCCTTTCAGGCGTTCCGTCGCCACGTGGATCGTGGAGCCCCAGCGAGCAGCGCCACACCTCTCTCCTGAGGTGGGGGTCGGGGGCAGCTGGACACCGGCTGGTTCTGGCTGTCGGCGGGGTCGGGGATCATTGGCTCGACCCCGGTCAGCGGAGCCTTGGGCTGGCTCCCATCGTTTCTTCAGTTTGTTTGTTTTTTTGTCTCTTCTCCCGAGTTGAGTCAATGGCCTCTCGTTTCGGCAACGGCCCGGGGATGGTTGATGATCTCCCGATGTGTGACCCCGGGGCGGGACGCCGGCTCGAGCGGTCTTCTTGATGTTGTCTTAATTCTTCTTCCTCCTCCGGTGGTGGAGAGGAGTTTGCTGATCTTCTCCCAAAGCGACTCCTCTTCACCCACTGCCACTCAGTCGTGTGTCTCCGTGCGTGACTGTGTCTCCAACTGTAACTCGAGTGTGTAACTGTACAATTCCAACTCCTCCAATTATACTTTTTCTTCAGGAGTCTCCACTTCCCGCCCAAAATCAGGTTAGTCTTTGGTTAACTTTTGGCGGGCTGGGAGCACAGCGGGGTAGTTATTATATTTTAAAATGTTTTAGATGGCCGGTAAAGGCCCATCTCTGGTCTGGAATGACCTTCATTGTTTTTAATGTCCTGCTGATCTTGTTATCTAGTCCTTGGTGTTGTTCTCATGAATATGAAATTGTCCGCTTTTGTCTCGGTCAACATTTAGATGGCCTCTGTCTCCAGGCCGATCTTGACTGGATCTGCATCTGATCCGTATGTATATGTGTGGGTCTGGTTTCGTTCTCTCAGAAACGGCTTCCAGAACTTACTGTGGGTTGAATCCACAAAGCTTTCTGAGGATTTGCAGGAACCATTTTAAAGTGTCCCTATAAGTATGGTGGCCATTTTGTATGCCCCTTTTTCCTGGGCTTCTTTTAAAACAGTCTTTAAAATCATGGCCTCTTCTGCCATTTGACCCTTATTAATACAAAGTCCAATTTTGCGAATCCTACAAGTCCTGCCTCCAGCAACTTCTGGCCAAACCATGCTATTTTCCCTTGTTTGACCTTGTTTAGCCCACCTAGTGGGCTTAACAGGCCAATTAAGGGAAAGCCGGTAGCAGAGCATGACAATGTATGATGTTTCCTCTGTCAAATAATTTTGACAGATGAATTCTCATCGTTTGACAGCTCTGTGAAGCTGTCAAACAGTGACATTCTCTGCAGTTTGATGAGGTCTTGAATACAAGACCCCATCAAACTTCTTTCTTTAACAGAATTGAGATGGTTGTTGCATCTGTGAATGCAACGGCCACCTGTCATTCCCAACGCAGAGGTCCAAGACTCTTCGCATACAAACCGACTGCAGCCTGCAGTAAGTACACTTTTAAAAACACTTTGCACTTACCTCAGATACTCACCTCTACACTCTTGCACCCATCACTTACCTTCACAGCACACTGCTGCACCCCCCCCAACCCCCGCAGACCCCCTACTTGCCTCGCTGAGCTGGTGGGTTTCGGAGCCTACGGGAAGCCCGCAGTGGTGAGGGCAAAAAGGGGATAATCCTATTTTCTGCCTGTTAGGCAGTTAATAGGTTTTACTCCCTTCCTGCCTCCAAGGAGACGGGACCCGACGCGGGACAGCTACTCGCCTCCTAGGAAGACGGCATGGAGGCGGGTTGGGGGCAGGTGGGGCACCCGCCCCAAACTTCTGCCATTTTCCCGGCAGACCTGCCTCCATTCCTGCCTCCCAAGGGCTGGCAAAATCGCCCCCCAGATTTCTGACTGGTATTGGTCCCCTTGGGGGACAAGGCCACGTATCTGATTGGTCCCCTTGTAGGACAACACCCAACAGTTTGTCTGGAATGTGTAATTGATCCTGCCTGCTGTAGACAACCCTGCAATGTGTAATTGATCCAGTCATGCCCCATGCCAGGCCGGAGAGCAGAAAAGGCGGCAGAGCGAGCAGGGCCCCGAGCCCCGACACCACCAAACCCAGGGATAGCTCGACCAGGTGAGCGGGGCTTCAAACATCGAGGCCTGGGCCCGGGCTGGGTTTCTGTCTTTGGCTGATTCTCGCTGGACTTGGCCACTCTCTGGTTTCCCCCAAACAACTGACCCTCCTTCATCTCCCGAAACTTCGGCCCGGCGTCTTGAAGCTTCAGAGCCTGACTTTGGTCCCCACACCCAGGCTCCCACCCCGAAGTTGCGGCCGACTGCTCAGCCCTATGCCTGCCAGCCTGCCCCACAGATCACTAGCGGTGGACTGACAAGGGTCCTCTGGTGCACGTGTGATGACGCAATATCAGTGCGCATGTGCTGTCCTGGTGGGGGCGGGACGCTGTTTAGGCACCCCCTGTACGGGCGCATACACAAATAATCACAATGCCTGGAAATAGGCATCCAGGGTTCCCACCAGAAACAGGCAGGAGCCTCATTAATATATGTAAATTGGGGTTCGGGGACTAACAATGCAATTTCAAACTGCAAATGCACAGTGCCTGCGTTGTGCAAGTCCTGCCTACTAGAACTGTATGTAAAGCAGCCAAACCAACGGTCCTTAAAGGAGCCGCTGGAGGCTGCCCCTAAACTGCTGCAGGCGAGTGTTTTTAAGAAATTCTGTGGGGCCGGAGTGAACATCATGCTCTTCCTGGGCCAGCACAAAGATGTTGCAGCCCACCCACTTCTGGACATTCCATGACGCTTATGACACTTCCCCCCCCCCCTCCCCAATTATCCAACCCTCCTTTTAAAATCACATGGAGCAGAATCCAGGATGGGGGAGGGGTAATTTTAACATAGGAACATAGAAAAATAGGAGCAGGAATAGGCCATTCAGCCCTTCGAGCCTGCTCTGCCATTCAACACGAGAACCCCCAAGAACCGGTGGGTTTCAGTCGGGTGGGAAGTAAAAAAAATTCAAATTTCAAATCCAACCCCAACCCGACTCCAACTCGCTCACTTCCAGTTTCAATGGAGGTGGATTGAGGGGGTGAGCAACCAATCCACTCTCAGGAGGTGGGTCGGTCACTGCAATCTTTTAATGAGACAGCATGCCTCCATTTTAAAACTTTTTTTATTTTTGACTATTGTCAGCTGGGTTTCCTGATGCTTGGGAGACCTGGCAGGTGAAAGGAGGCAAAAAGGGCTGGATCCATAAGGTAAATGCATTTAAAGCACTGCTTGTGGGCAGGAGAGCATCACCCAGGCCCAACAAGCAAACCTCTGTACAAACCTCGCTATCAGCTAACATCCCACCCCCCCACATCTCCCCCTCTACGATCTCACCCCGACCTCCATGATCTCCCCCTGACCTCCACGATCTCCCCTCGACCTCCACGATCTCTCCCTGACCTCCACGATCTCTCCCTGACCTCCACGATCTCCCCCGGACCTTCACGATCTCCCCCTCCACAATCTCCCTTCGACCTCCATGATCTCCCCCCGATCTCCACGATCTCCCCCCGACTTCCACAATCTCACCCCGGACCTCCACGATCTCTCCCTGACCTCCACAATCTCTCCCTGACCTCCACGATCTCCCCCGGACCTTCACGATCTCCCCCTCCACAATCTCCCTTCGACCTCCATGATCTCCCCCCGATCTCCACGATCTCCCCCCGATCTCCACGATCTCACCCCGGACTCCACGATCTCACCCTGGACTCCACGATCTCACCCCGGACTCCATGCTCTCACCCCGACTACCACGATCTCCCCCTGACCTCCACAGTTTTAACCCCCATCCTCCACCGCCTTTACCCCCCCCGACCTCCACCACCTTACACCACCCGAGATCTCCCCCCACAAACCCCTCCAGCCCCCGTGATCTCCGCAGCAACCCCCCCCCCACCCGACCCTGGGACCTCTCCATCCCTCCCTCCTCTCCGCTCCCCAGCTGCGGCCTTGTGCCGCAGGCTTTCCCACCCGACAGGCAGCTAGCCTATCAATCGGGTTGGCTGTTGGGGTTGAGCACTGGCAGCTCACTGGGTGGGCAGTGTGCTCGCTCCAGCCACCATCCACCCGATGAAAGGGCTCGCCTGAAATTGACCTCATGGGCTGTACAGGACAGAATAAGCTTAAAGGCTCTGCACTTGATAGACATTAGCATAATTAACTATTCTTTGTCCCACAGGAACAAGCCAGAGACACATACTAATGCATTCTGCACACTAGACCACAATGTATACACTCTGCAGCTTGCAGAAGGTAGCAGTCACCAAGTTTAATTCCATGTTCACTGTGACTAGCAAGAAAGCATTAGATAAATAATGCATAGATATATATGCTTCATTTTTATTACAGCTTCTCTCAACTCCTGTTACTTAGCTAACTAAAGCAACATGATCGGAGCTTTGAAAGGAATTCCCATCGCAACCACTTTGTATGGTGAGGTTTAACCAGCAGCAGTAATCAACAATAACAAAGGGAAACGGTGGAAAAACAAAAAAACAAAAATGCAAACATAGCGGATTACCCAGTGAGAACAAGTAACACGTGCATAAGTAACAAAAGGCAACAAAATCCTAAAAAACGCAGAAAAGCAAAAGGAGCGATTTTAACATGTATAGGGGTAGGGAAACTTTTAAAAATCACCCGAGGGACTCACCCACTGACATCCCGCACTCCTCCCACAAGCCACGATCTTAACCTGCTCCTCTGAGCAGATGAGAAGGAAAATGGTGAGGTCCTTCCTTTAATGGCATCATCGGGGCCTGACTGCTATTTTAACCATGTTTTTCCAGGCATTGAAATCAATATATTGGCTGAGCGTTAGGCCCGACTGGTAACTTTTTTGATTCATGTGCTGACTTTAGGAAACAGAATAGTTACGATGCATTTACAGGGCTGTGGGGAAAGAGCAGGGGAGTGGGAACAATTGACGAGCTCCTTCAAAGAGCTGGCACAGGGATGATGGGCCGAATGGCCTCCTGTCCTGTATGATTCTAACCCTATTGTAAATCAATCTTCAACTCAGGTTCTGAAGAACCTTCTGCAGTTTGTTTGCTCAGTGATATATTCTGAAACTGAGATGTTCGCTTTGTGACAATTGGAGCCTATAAACAGCTTGCGGATGTAAATGTTTAAAAAAAACAACTACCGTCACTGAGTAAGTAATGTTAATAAATGTCTGTATGATTCTCTTTCAGGAAATTCTGTTGCCGATGGGTGCACTGCTGATTGACTTTGTTGGACTATATGACAGCATTCCCTCTAGCCAAAGGCCACAATGTGCAAACTAGAGAATTTTATTTTTATTTTTGACTTCTTACACTCTAAGATATAGGGGTAGATTTTCAACCTGCCACCTGGGAGTAAAACTGCTTTTGCTACTAGACCAGCCATTACATAAACTGCCCTATTTTCACCATACTGTTGCTGCGAATGATAAAAGATTTGCCCCTGGAATTTCTGTGTGGATTCTCTGGTGGGAAATAGGGGGAATCCCCGGAGGAAAGGATTAACCGCTAAAGACGGCGATTTATGCTGTTACTCTGGCGGTTCTGTTGAACGCCACAGAAGTTGTGGCAGGAGATTGGGAGAACTTGCAGGAATTCAGGGCCTTGCTCTCTGCAGTTAAATTTCCAGAGAATCTGCTCCCAGCATGGAGTCTCACTCCTCGACAAGAGGTGTGGATCAGAGTACTGGGCATGGAACTTAGCGCCAAGTTCCATGTCGAGAGTACCGTGAACTGGGTGCATGTTGCTCCACACCCAGTCCTCCAATCTGTGCTCCTGACAAATGAGACTCCACTCAAAGAGCAGAATTTCCAAAAAATGAACTGTCATGGCATTGTTTCAGAATCAGTAATGAAGATCAGTTATAAAAAAGTTGCACTGATAGCACGATAAAAATAATGAATTTTGGCCCTGCGACCAAAAATAGTTGGACAATACTTGAAACTTCTCGTAACTCAGTGCTCAGATTTCTTCATTCTTCAAATTAAGCTTAAGCTTCTGAGAGGGGATTTTCCCCCCAAAGTTTTGTATTTATTCCCAGGTACCTTCAGTAAGCATGGATGTAAATGTGAGCGGGGACCTGTCTTAGCAGGCCTCTTGACCTTTATGCCACTGTACTGATCTTTCAGTGTCACTTCTGCCTGAAGTAGCTGCCCAAATATAGACGGACATATTCAAATATTTTTTTAAATATTAAACTGGCCCAGATAATCCGATCGCAGGCCTCCCGCGGGCGGAGACCTGCGATCTGGAAAAATCTGCGCCTTTACCTGAGGGCTCCCGGGAGGCACAGAGTTCCGGTGCTGGGCCTCACCAAACTGCCGGTGCGCAGGGCCCACGTATCCCAGGGGTGCAGGTAGTTTGCAACATCCCTGGGGTCACGTGGGCCATCGGGAGCCAATCACAGAAGGGAATCTCCCTTCATACACTTGACAGGAAGACCTGTCAAATATATGAACGGAGATCACCCCAAAACATAGTACTGTAAAACACTAAATAATTTTTTTTTTTAAATCACATTTTTAAATTGACTTGAAATTACAATAAATTTACTATTTTAAACAAAAATTAAAATTTTTGAAAAAAATAATTAAAGTTTTTCACGGGGCAAATATAAACTTACCTTTTTTAAAGTATTTTTAAATGAGAAATCAGTGAAAAATTTTTTTTTTTTACTTTTTTCAACTCTTATCCTGGTAAAAGCAGATCTTCCACCTGCTTTTACCAGGCGCAAGAATTGTAAGTGTTTTCTGCGGGCGGACTGTCTCCAAAAAGCGGAACTATCCACCCGCAGAGGCCCTGCTCCAGGGCAGCCGAAGGATCTGTCAAGAGCTTTCTTGACAGATCAGAAATGCCGGTTTCTAGCGCATGCACAGTGTATGCCTGAAACCGGCATTTCCGATGTCCCTACAGGTGAGTACACAGTGCGTACCCACCCGTAGGGATCGGAATATCAGCCCATAAATTCTCGGGATCTGGGCGTCTCTGGCAAAGCTGGAATTTATAGCCCATCCCTCGTTTCCCTCTGAAGGTGGTGGTGGATATTCTTCTTGAACCGCTGGGTAGCAGTTCGATATAACTGATTGGTTTGCTAGGCTACTTCAAAGAGCAGATAAGAGTCAACCATGTTGGTGTGGGACTGGAGTCACAAGTGGGCAGGTTTCCTTCCCAATAGGCCATCAGTGAACCTGTTGGGTTTTTACAACAATCCGACAGCTTCATGATCTCTTTAATGATACTGGCTTTTTATTTTCCAGATTTATTAAATTGAATTAAACTGCCATGGTGGAATTATTAGTCTAGGCCTCTGGATTACTAGAATGGTCATGAGAGAGTCACAGTGGTAATGAGAAAGTGATGGAGTACATCACGGTTCCATGTGTGCAACAGACATTAAGCATTATTTGGGTCAGTGGAGGCTTTTAAAAAATTAAATGGCCCATCCATGGGAGTAAAATCGATAGCAGAATGATCTGTTCCTTCTCGGCTTCCTGCACTTTGTATCAGATGCTGGCAAGGCGGATGCTTTTTCCTGGCCTGAGGAAAGATGACTCCTTTAAGCTGTTTCAGTTGTTAGAGTGAAAACTTCATTGGGAGCCTGCTAAAAATGTTAAATTATCTTGACCCCTGGAGTTTTCCGGAGTCAGTAATGTACCTGTCGGCGAAGGTCCCACATGGCCGCAGTTATGGCATCAAATCTCCCAAAGAGGAAAATCACGAGAGAATGGGCACCGAGGTTTTCAGACAGTGCAAGGCGTGGCGAGAAGGAGAAACATCCTGTATCCTCAAGGGGGCAGCAGGCCCTCCAGATAGTTACTCAGAAGGCAATGGGGACAAGTATCAGTGGAGGTCAATGACAGGGGTGTTACTTCAGGAACATGGAAGCAGTGCAGGAAGAAGTTTAATGATTTAACACAAGTTGTCAAGGTCAGTGCGTTCCATCTTCAAATGGCATATCATACCAATTGCACCACTAGCCTCATCCACTGCTCAATTCTCTACACCCCCATCACCCACCTACCAAAATTTCTATCAATCAGTACTCACCCCTTCAATTCATATACTTTACCTTACCCTCACACACTTTGCACTGTTGCAAGCCTCTCACCCACAAATCACAGCTTGCACACACTGGCAGCTATTCAACCATGACAGCCCGATCACACAAACATATTGCAGGACATTCACTGACATACGTCCTTCTTTCTTGCGGGAGAAGGTGAAGTGTTAGTTCCGTGTATCTTAATGTTGTGTCCTTCAATAATCAGACAACAGACTGCAGGGAACGATTCAACAGGTGTTTACTCAACGTGGTTCAAACTGCAACTGAAACAACAGATTACTACAAAGCGTTATATACAGGTGTGGTCACTGCCGGTACTACAGTATACATGAGCTGTAGAAAGTAGTCCCCCCATTAAAGGTACATACATTACATGAAGCATAAAAGCAGGCAGCAGGAATGAACTGGAGGAGGAGTGCAGGCCATCGTGGGAAGGGGCATTACTGAGGCCGTGGCCACTGATGGCGCTGGAGGAATTGCTGATGAGGGTATCTGCATATCTAATCCTCCTTCTCTCTTCCCACTTCTCCATCATCGCACAATCTCTTCTGACTCACAAGCTGCAGATGGATTAAGCACGCACTTCTTACTTTTTCCTGTCCCCTCACCACAACCCAACCCTTACCCCTTTTTCATTTCACATCCCAGTCAGAGGAGGAAGAGGAAGAAGTCTGTGAAGATGAAGAGACACCGTCACTCAATCCTACACTCACAGCCACCAGCTAAGAGATTGAAACTGCACGTATTTTAGAGGCTTGGATAAAGGAGAGAAATGCACATGGTGAAACACCTGGCACAAGTGGGCAGGAGCCAGAGCAGGGGGCAAGTATAGCGCAAGTGCCAGCTCAACAAAGGGCAAGGTCACACACTAGTTCTGCTGCTGAGGAGTCAGATGATGACGTCGATGGGCCAGGCTAATGAGTGTACACACCCAAATGTTTGGTGAACAGGTAAGCCTGTGCACAATGTCAAGGAGCATGGAGGAGTCCAGCTCTAACTTGGCACAGGGCTTTGCACAGAGATTGGAGCCCATCCTTTCCAACATGAAATGGGTGGACACCTCAATCAACCCACCATGAAGCAACATCTGATGGCCGATGTCACAGCTTCCATTGCAGCACAAACTGTTTCCATAAGAGGTCTGACTGTTGCAGTGTAATTTCTGACTTTTCCCTTGGCAGCCCAGACTGCTGCAGCCCAGGTCAATATGGTGCAGTCTGAAGCTGGGACCTCTAGACCCAGAACTGCTCCAGATCATCTCCAAGGTCATCTGCAATCTCATAGAAACATAGAAGATAGGAGCAGGAGTAGGCCATTCGGCCCCTCGAGCCTGTCCCGCCATTTAATGAGATCATGGCTGATCATCCAAATTCAGTACCCAGTCCCTGCTTTCTCCCCGTATCCCTTGATCCCTTTAGCCTTAAGAAATATGTCTAACTCCTTCTTAAATATATTTAGTAAGTTGGCCTCAACTGCCTTCTGTGGTAGAGAATTCCACAGGTTCATCACTCTCTGGGTGAAGAAATTCCTCCTCATCTCAGTCCTAAATGGCTTACCCCTTATCCTTAGACTGTGACCCCTGGTTCTGGACTCCCCTGCCATCGGGAACATCCTTCCTGCATCTAGTCTGTCTAGTCCTGTTAGAATTTTATAAGTTTCAATGAGATCCACTCTCATTCTTCTAAACTCTAGTGAATATAAGCCTAATTGACCCAATCTCTCTTCATACATCATTCCTGCCATCCCAGGTATCAGTCTGGTGAATCGTCGCTGCACTCCCTCCATGGGAAGAACATCCTTCCTCAGATAAGGCGACCAAAATTGCACACAATACTCAAGGTGTGGTCTCACCAAGGCCCTGTACAACTGCAGCAAGACATCCTTGCTCCTGTACTCGAATCCTCTCGCTATGAAGGCCAACATACCATTTGCCTTCTTAACCGCCTGCTGCACCTGCATGCTTACCTTCAGCGACTGGTGCACAAGGACACCCAGGTCTAGTTGCACTTCCCCTTTTCCCAATCTATTGCCATTCAAATAATAATCTGCCTTCCTGTTTTTGCCACCAAAGTGGATAACCTCTCATTTATCCACATTATACTGCATCTGCCATGCATCTGCCCAATCACCCAACCTATCCAAATCATATTGGAGTTTCTCTGCATCCTCCTCACAGCACACACGCCCACCCAGCTTTATGTCGTCTGCAAACTTGGAGATATTGCATCTAGTTCCCTTGTCTAGATCATTAATATATATTGTGAGTAGCTGGGGTCCTAGCACCGATCCCTGCGGTACCCCACTAGTCACTGCCTGCCACTCGGAAAAAGACCCGTTTATTCCAATTCTTTGCTTCCTGTCTGCCAACCAGTTCTCTATCCAAGTCAGTACCTTACCCCCAATCCCATGTGCTTTAACTTTGCACGCCAATCTCTTATGCGGGACCTTATCGAAAGCCTTCTGAACGTCCAAATATACCACATCCACTGGTTCTCCCTTATCTATTCTACCAGTTACATCCTCAAAAAATTCCAGATTAGTCCAGCATGATTTACCTCTTGTAAATCCATGTTGACTTTGTCCGCTCCTGTCACTGTTTTCCAAGTGCTCTGCTATTACATCTTTTATAATGGACTCTAGCATTTTCCCCACTACCGATGTCAGGCTTACCGGTCTATAATTTCCCGTTTTCTCTCTACCACCTTTTTTAAATATTGGGGTTGCATTAGTTATCCTCCAATCCATGTGAACTATTCCAGAATCTATAGAATTTTGGAAGATGACCAGCAATGCATCTACTATTTCTAGTGCCGCTTCCTTAAGTACCTTAGGATGTAGATTATCAGGCCCTGGGGATTTATCGGCCTTCAATGCCATCAATTTCCCTAACACCATTTCCCTACAATTACTGATTTAATTCAGTTCCTCCCTCTCATTAGGCCCTATGTTACCCGACATCTCTGGAAGGTTATTTGTGTCCTCCTTTGTGAAGACAAAACCAAAGTATATATTTAATTGTTCTGCCATTTCTTTGTTCCCCATTATAAATTCCCCTGATTCTGACTGCAAGGGACCTATGCTTGACTTCAGCAATCTTTTTCTCTTCACATATCTATAGAAGCTTTGACCGTCAGTTTTTATGTTCCCAGCAAGCTTACTCTCATATTCTATTTTCCCCCTCTTAATTAATCCCTTTGTCCTCCTTTGCTGAATCCTAAACTGCTCCCAATCCTCATGTTTGCTGCTTTTTCTGGCCAATTTATATGTCCTCTCCTTGGATCTAATGCTATCCCTAATTTCCCTTGTTAGTCACAGTTGAGTCACCTTTTTTGTTTTATTTTTATGCCAAACAGTGATGATCAAATTCTGTAGTTCATCCATGCGATCTTGAAATGCTTGCCATTGCCTATCCACAGTCAACCCTTTAAGTAACATTCCCCAATCCATCCTAGCCAACTCGCGCCTCATACCATTGTAGTTTCCTTTATTTAAATTCAGGACCCTAGTCTCTGAGTCAACTACTTCACTTTCCATCTTAATGAAGAATTCTATCATATTATGATTGCTCCTCCCCAAGGGGCCTCGCACAACAACATTGCTAATTAATTCTTTCTCATTACATAATACCCAGTCTTAGATGGCCTGATCTCTAGTTGGTTCCTCGACATATTGGTCCAGGAAACCATCCCGTGTACACTCTAGGAATTCCTCCTCCACAGTATTGTTACTAATTTGGTTAGCCCAATCTATATGTAGATTAAAGTCACCCATGATAACTGTTGTGCCCTTATTGCACGCATCTCTAATTTCCCATTTAATGCCATCCCCAACCTCAGCATTACTGTTTGGGCATCTGTATACAACTCCCACTAACGTTTTCTGCCCTTTGGTATTTCTCAGCTCTACCCATACAGATTCCACATCATCAGAGCTAATATCCTACCTTACTATTGTGTTAATCTCCTCTTCAACCAGCAATGCTACCCCACCTCCTTTTCCTTTTTGCCTGACCTTTCTGAATATTGAATACCCCTGGATGTTGAATTCCCAGCCTTGGTCACGCTGAAGCCATGTCTCCGTAATTCCAATGACATCATATCTGTTTACATCTAATGGCGCAGCTAATTCATCCACCTTATTACGAATGCCCAGTAGCAATACTTAACATTTGGGACAGTCAAACCACCCTTTCCTCTAGTAAGCTGCATTTAATTCTTGCCTTCCTGCTGACCCAGAAAAATGGGATGATATTTTGGTCATGTTTAGTTAAGGTAGCAACTGATAGAGATAAATAAGGGTAATTTGCGCTGATAATGCACGTTGATGATTGGTTGCACAGTACTATGTGCTGCCTTTTATTTGGGATGGTGCAAATAGCTGGTGATCATATAAAAGGAACAGAGATTTTGGTGCTCTACAGGATTCCATACTCCATGGCGAGCATCTCCATCTCATCGAAATTGATTGCGCTACTGCATAGCTTATTGTATTTATCAATCTCACTAAAGATGCTGGCAAAAGACATCAGGGATTCAACAATGAATAACAATAACATTGAAGCTCCAAATCAATTCAGCAAAGATGAAATGGTTACTGTCAGCGAGTCATCGGAAAAAGTTAAAAGCACTGGAGCTATTAACCACTCCTGTCTTGTATTCTAATAGATTCCAAATTGGGCAATGCTTGCAATATGCCTTTAAGACAGTTTTCCTTTACTTTGACTAATTCCCTTTAGGGAGTAATATGGCAACATAAACAGCATTATTCATGCAACAATCGTTAATTCAGGAAAGAGGTCAGATGATACCAGAACATAATAAAGTATGGAACAGAAATAGATATTTAGCCTATCAAGTCTACTTCTTCCAGAGACCACATATGATCTATCTGTCATGGACACAACTCCACCCATTTAATCTCCTGAGGGAATAATCTATGGGGCCTAAATTCCTTAGCGCCCCAAACCGGGTGTGAATCTGGCGGCACGCACCAACGGCGCACCTGAATGGAGAGGCCCAGGGACCAAAGTAAATTCATCCTCAGGGCTCTTTAGAATAAAGCAGCTAAGCTGTGGGTATGAATTAGGTGCTCCAACATAGCTCGCCTATTGGGGCTTACCAATTTCATCCTACGCAAAGGCCTGGAGGTAGATCCGAGGGGGTGAGAATGGGCCAGAAGCAGCCCGCAGTTGTTCAGTAAAGCAAGGAGGGCAACATCTGCTCCTTTGACTCACCAAAGTACAAGGTTTCCAAGTTTTGGGGCCTTTTTTGAACGGCTGGATAGGCTGCACAAGACCCAGAAATGCCCGTCGGTGCTGGTGCATTGCAAGCTCCAATGAATACAAACAAGTTTATGAACCTGAGTTTGAAATGTGTACGGGAGCCTCATTTCAGGTGACCACCAAGGCCACCTAAAAATAGGCCCTGACCAATTTAACAATGGCCCGGGTACCCAAGCAAATCAGGTTCAGGCCTCTGCACTGCTAAATTGATTATTATTAGTGTAAGAAGTCACGCAACACCAGGTTATAGTCCAACAGCTTTAGTTGAAATCACAAGCTTTCGGAGCGCTGCTCCTTCGTCAGGTGAAGTGGAGAAATGCATAAAGACACATCTTATATAGTCAGAGTATAATGTCAGATGTTTACAGGTAATCTTGCCAACTGCCATTTATCACACCTCGGCAGAGAGATAATCACAGCAATCAAAGGTGTGAATGGTGTCCAAACAGGTCAGTCAGGAAAACATTACATCAAAGAACAATGAGGTGGGGTCACAAGGGGTCAAATATTGCAGATGCTGGGGTCTGTATGAAAAACAAAAAAACAGGCAAAAAGCATTTTTTTGTTGTTGCTGGAAATCACAGCAGGTCCGGCCGCATCTGTGTAGAGAGAACAAGCCAATGTCGACTCGAGTCTGGATGACCCTGCGTCAGGTGGGGTTACATGTAGCGTGACATGAACCCAAGATCTCGGTTGAGGCCGTCCTCATGGTTGCGGAACTTGGCTATCAGTTTCTGCTCGACGATTTTGCGTTGTCGTGTGTCTTGAAGGCCGCCTTGGAGAATGCTTACCGGAAGATCGGAGGCTGAATGTCCTTGACTGCTGAAGTGTTCCCCGACTGGGAGGGAACACTCCTGCCTGGTGATTGTTGCGCGGTGTCCGTTCATCCGTTGTCGCAGTGTCTGCATGGTCTCGCCGATGTACCATGCTCCGGGGCATCCTTTCCTGCAACGTATGAGGTAGACAACGTTGGCCGAGTCACATGAGTATGTACCATGTACCTGGTGGGTGGTGTCCTCGTGTGTGATGATGGTATCTGTCTTGTTTCTACAGAGATGCAAGAAAGCAGACAAGACCCCGAAAGGACTACAGATCACAAACCCACTCAAGTCGACCTACAACACAGACTACGCTGAGAGACTCTGCCGTCGTACCTCTCGCTCACTCCTCAACCATCTCGTACACCAGCTCTACAGCAGACGCCGCAACCTCGAAACCGAGATGGAGTCCATGTTCTCAGCCTGTGCTCAGGACACAGCAGACCAGCTACGAGACACCGCCAAACAATCAAGGCAACGGAACTACGCTACCTACATGCACACCAAGAACAGGAAGCTTGAGAAACTCAGCATCACCAGCAGCAGCAACCAAGCCTCCCCCGGTACCACGGTTGAAACCACAGGAAAATCCATCGTCAACCTGTCCAACCACACCCTTCAACCAGACGAAATTGAAGTTCTCAGCCGAGGGCTCAATTTCTGCCCCACCACCAAAATGGACCCCATCAGTCTCGCGGCAGACACAGAGGAATTCATCAGGAGAATGAGGCTCCGGGAATTCTTCCACAAATCCCAAGATGTCAGCAGCGAACCCAATGAGACAATCAATGATCCGGAACAGCAGACAGAGGGATCCGCAGTGCAGCAACCGAAGAAGAAAGAGTCAAATTGGGCCCCTCCGGAGGGTCGCTGCCCTAAGCTTGACATGTATGCTCAAGCTGTCAGGAGATGCATTAACGCCAGATTCATCAGCCGCACTCACAAGACAGTCCAGAATGTCACCCGAGCACAACGCAACGCCATCCACGCTCTCAAGACCAACCGCAACATCGTCATCAAACCAGTAGACAAAGGAGGCGCCATTGCCATACAGAACAGAACGGACTATTGCAAAGAAGTATACCGACAACTGGACAACCAGGAACACTACAGACAGTTACCCGCAGATCCGAACAAAGAACACACCCGCCAACTCAACAGACTGATCAAGACCTTCGATCCAGACCTTCAAAGCATCCTGCATGCTCTCATCCCACGTACTCCCTGCGTGGGAGACTTCTAGTGCCTCCCAAAGATACACAAAGCCAACACACCCGGACGTCCTATCGCATCAGGCAACAGAACCCTGTGTGAGAACCTCTCTGGATATGTCGAGGGCATCCTGAAGCCCATCGTACAGGGAAACCCCAGCTTCTGTCGCGACACTACAGAATTCTTACAGAAACTCAGCACCCATGGACCAGTTGAACCAGGAACACTCCTCGCCACGATGGACGTCTCGGCACTCTACACCAGTATCCCCCACGATGACGGCATCGCTGTGACAGCCTCAGTACTCAACACCAACAACAGCCAATCTCCAGACGCCATCCTACAACTCATCTGCTTCATCCTTGACCACAATGTCTTCACCTTCGACAACCAGTTCTTTACCCAAACACACGGAACAGCCATAGGGACCAAATTCGCACCCCAATACGCAAACATCTTCATGCACAAGTTCGAGCAAGACTTCTTCGCTGCACAGGATCTCCAACCAACGCTATACACCAGATACATCGACGACATTTTCTTCCTATGGACCCACGGCGAAGAATCACTGAAAAGACTACACGATACCATCAACGAGTTCCATCCCACCATCAAACTCACCATGGACTACTCCTCAGAATCGGTTTCATTCTTGGACACACGAATCTCCATCAAAGACGGACACCTCAGCACTTACATAGATACATAGAAGATACGAGCAGGAGTAGGCCATTCGGCCCTTCGTGCCTGCTCCGCCATTTAATGAGATCATGGCTGATCCTTTAATTCAGTATCCCGTCCCCGCCTTCTCTCCGTAACCCTTAACCCCTTTTGCCCGTAGAAATATATCTAATTCCCTCTTAAATATATTTAATGAGCTGGCGTACACTGCCCTCTGTGGCAATGAGTTCCACAGGTTCACCACTCTCTGAGTGAAGAAATTCCCCCTCATCTCTGTCCTAAATGGTTTAGCCCTTATCCTTAAATTATGTCCTCTAGTTCTGTTCTCACCCGCCAAGGGAAACATTCCTTCTGCATCCAGTCTGTCTAGACCTGTCAGAATTTTATACACTTCTATGAGGTCCCCTCTCAATCTTCTAAACTCCAGTGTGTACATCCCTAAACTACATAGTCTCTCCTCATAGGTCATTCCCGCCATTCCTGGTATCAGCCTGGTGAATCGCCGCTGCACCCCCTCCATGGCAAGAACATCCTTCCTCAGATGAGGCGACCAAAACTGTACACAGTACTCGAGGTGTGGTCTCACCAGTGCCCTGTACAGCTGCAGCAAGGTATCCCTGTTCCTGTATTCTAACCCTTTTGCTATGAAGGCCAGCATACCGTTTGCCTTCTTGACCGCCTGTTGCACCTGCATGCTCGCCTTCAGTGACTGGTGTACAAGAACACCCAGGTCTCTCTGTACTTCCCCCTCTCCCAATCTATTGCCATTTAAATAATAATTTGCCCTCCCGTTCCTGCACCCAAGGTGGATAACTTCGCACTTGTCCACATTATAGTGCATCTGCCATTTATCCGCCCAATCGCCCAGTCTGTCCAAATCGCTCTGGAGCTTCCTGGTCTCTTCCTCTGAGCCCACCCCACCTCCTAGTTTAGTGTCGTCTGCAAATTTGGAAATGCTGCATCCGACTCCCTGATCCAGGTCATTAATGTAAATTGTGAACAGCTGGGGGCCCAGGACAGATCCCTGTGGTACCCCACTTGTTACTGCCTGCCATTCAGAAAATGAGCCGTTTATTCCAACTCTCTGTTTTCTATCTGACAGCCAGTTCCCTATCCACGCCAAAACTTTCCCCTTTATCCCATGAGCCTCAATTTTCCATGCTAATCTTTTATGTGGGACCTTATCGAAGGCCTTTTGGAAGTCCAGGTACACCACATCTACTGGCTCTCCCCCATCTATTCTACCAGTTACTCCCTCAAAAAATTCCAATAGATTAGTCAAGCACGATTTACCCTTTGTAAATCCATGTTGACTCTGTCCTATCCTGTCCCCATTTGCTAAGTGCTCCGCTATTTCATCCTTAATGATGGACTCCAGCATTTTGCCCACAACTGATGTAAGGCTTACAGGTCTGTAATTACCTGCTTTTTCCCTACCCCCCTTTTTGAATAGTGGGGTAACGTTAGCTACCCTCCAATCCATCGGCACTGTTCCCGAGTCTAATGAATTCTGAAAAATCATCCTTAGTGCATCCGCTATCTCTAGGGCCACCTCCTTCAGTACCCTAGGATGCATGTTATCAGGCCCTGGGGATTTGTCCACCTTCAATCCCTTTAGCTTCCTTAACACCATATCCTTAGAGATATTGATTTGCGTCAGTTCCTCCTTTGCCAATGTCCCTATTTTTCCCGATATCCCAGGGAGGTTTTTTGTGTCTTCCTTCGTAAAGACTGACCCAAAGTATGCATTTAGTTGATCTGCCATTTCCTTATTTCCCATTATATATTCCCCCGTATCTGACTGCAATGGACCAACTTTGGTTTTCACCAGTCTTTTCCTTTTGATATATTTATAAAAGCTTTTGGAGTTAGTTTTTATATTTTCCGCCAGCTTGTTTTCGTAAGCTATTTTGCCCCTCTTGATCATGCCCTTTGCCCTCCTTTGCTCTATCTTAAACTGTTCCCAATCTTCCGCTCTGGCGCTTTTTTTGGCTATTTTATACGCCCTATCTTTGGATTTTATGCTGTCTCTAATTTCCCCTGTTATCCACGGTTGAGTCACCTTTTTAGATTTCCTTTTATGCCAGATTGGTATACACAATTTTTGCAATTTTGTCATTCTATCTTTAAATGTTTGCCATTGTTTATCTACCTCCAGTCCTCTCAGGAACGTTGTCCAATCAGACCTACTCAGTTCCCGTCTCATGGCATCATAATTCCCCTTGTTTAAATTCAGGACCTTAGTCTCTGAGTCAATTTCTTCGCTCTCCATTTCGAGTGAGAAATCGATCATGTTATGATCGCTCTGACCCAAGGGTCCCCGTACAACAAGATTACTGATTAGTCCCTTCTCATTGCACAGTACCCAGTCCAATATAGCCTGTTCCCGAGTTGGTTCCTCGACATATTGATCCAGATAACCATCCCTTAAACACTCAAGGAATTCCTCCTCCTCATTATTTTTACTGATTAGGCTAGTCCAATCTATATGTAAGTTAAAGTCACCTATGATGACAGCTGTGCTCTTATTGCACGCTTCTCTAATTTCCCTCGTGATGCCCTCCCTAACCTCTATTTTACTATTTGGAGGCCTATATACCACTCCTATTAATGTTTTTCGCCCCTCGCTATTTCTTAGCTCCACCCATATAGATTCTGTATTAACTGAGTTAATATCCTTCCTTTCAATTGCATTTATCCCCTCTTTTACTAGCAATGCTACCCCTCCTCCCTTTCTTTTTTGTCGATCCTTCCTAAATACTGAATACCCCTGTATGTTAAGCTCCCAGCCCTGCTCACCCTGCAACCATGTTTCCGTAATCCCAATTAGATCATAATTATTAACCTCTATTTCCACAGCTAATTCATCTACCTTGTTCCTGATGCTTCTCGCATTAAGGTATAAAACCCTCAGGCTTTTTTTATGCTCACATTTTTTATGAATTAGTTTGGCCCTCTACCGCAAGCCCACGGACAACCTCACGATGCTTCACTTCTCCAGCTTCCATCCTAACCACGTTAAAGAAGCCATCCCCTATGGACAAGCCCTGCGAATACACAGGATCTGCTCAGACGAGGAGGAACGCGATGGACACCTACAGACACTGAAAGACGCCCTTGTAAGAACGGGATATGATGCTCGACTCATCAATCGACAGTTCCAACGGGCCACAGCGAAAAATCGCAACGACCTCCTCAGAAGACAAACACGGGACACAACCAACAGAGTACCCTTTGTCGTCCAGTACTTCCCCGGAGCGGAGAAACTACGCCATGTTCTTCGCAGCCTTCAACATGTCATCGATGATGATGAACACCTCACGAAGGCCATCCCCACGCCTCCACTACTCGCTTTCAAACAGCTGCCTAACCTCAAACAGACCATCGTTCGCAGCAAATTACCCAGCTTTCAGGAGAACAGTGACCACGACACCACACAACCCTGCCACAGCAACCTCTGCAAGACATGCCAGATCACCAACACAGATACCATCATCACACGTGAGGACACCACCCACCAGGTACATGGTACATACTCATGTGACTCGGCCAACGTTGTCTACCTCATACGTTGCAGGAAAGGATGCCCCGGAGCATGGTACATCGGCGAGACCATGCAGACACTGCGACAACGGATGAACGGACACCGCGCAACAATCACCAGGCAGGAGTGTTCCCTCCCAGTCGGGGAACACTTCAGCAGTCAAGGACATTCAGCCTCCGATCTTCGGGTAAGCATTCTCCAAGGCGGCCTTCGAGACACACGACAACGCAAAATCGTCGAGCAGAAACTGATAGCCAAGTTCCGCACCCATGAGGACGGCCTCAACCGAGATCTTGGGTTCATGTCACGCTACATGTAACCCCACCTGACGCAGGGTCATCCAGACTCGAGTCGACATTGGCTTGTTCTCTCTACACAGATGCGGCCGGACCTGCTGTGATTTCCAGCAAAAAAAAAAATGTTTTTTGTCTGTTTTTTTGTTTTTCATACAGACCCCAGCATCTGCAATATTTGACCCCTTGTGACCCCACCTCATTGTTCTTTGATGTAATGTTTTCCTGACTGACCTGTTTGGACACCATTCACACCTTTGATTGCTGTGATTATCTCTCTGCCGAGGTGTGATAAATGGCAGTTGGCAAGATTACCTGTAAACATCTGACATTATACTCTGACTATATAAGCTGTGTCTTTATGCATTTCTCCACTTCACCTGACAAAGGAGCAGCGCTCCGAAAGCTTGCGATTTCAAATAAAGCTGTTGGACTATAACCTGGTGTTGTGTGACTTCTTACATTTGTCCACCCCAGTCCAACTCCGGCATCTCCACACCATGATTATTATTAGGCCCTTAAAATGAGTGCAACAATATTAAATTTAGACTCTTATATAGTTCCTGTTCCCCACAGATTAATAAATGACACTCTAGAATATTCATTCTTCTTGTTATCTCCAGGGGGCAGGTGGGGGGGGAGGGAAAGCTTCTAAAGCATTCTTTTATAGAGCAATCTCCTAGTATTGGGTCTCAGCATCATGCCAACTAATGACAATGTGCAGCATGTAGACAGACAAGGAATGCTAGCACAGCCTACCTATGGCCCAATTTGTCGGCAGTCTTGCCACAAAAATTTCCACCACTGTCAGATGATATTTTTAATCCTATACTATAAACTATAAACCGCACGGATTGCTGGAAAGTGCACTGTGGACATTCGATAAGGAGTAGATGAGGATCAGGTTCCACTGTTATACCATGTACGTTCACTGTCATTCACTGCCTGAATTCACACAAAAAGTGCAGCCATAAAGAGAAGGCAGTTGGCACGTGAGCAAAAAGGAAAGACATTTCTGTAGCAGCTTTCACAATTTCAGGATGTCTCAAAAAACACTTTACAACCAATTAAGTACTTTTTGAACAGTGGTCACTATTGGAATATAGGAAAAGCAGCAGCCATTTTGTGCATGGCAAGCTCCCACAAACATCAATGAAATAAAGGACCAGATAATCTGTTTTAGGCATTGGTTTGTTGACAAGGATACCAGGAGAACTGCATCTGCTCCTCTTCTCATAATGCCATGGGATCTTTCACGTTCACCTGAGAGGGCAAATAGGGCCTCGGTTTAACGTCTCATCCAAAAGACAGGATTTGCCAACAGTGCAACACTCCCTCACTACTGCACTGGAGTGTCAGCCTAGATTATGCGTTCCAGTCTCAGGAGCAGGCCTGGAACCCAAAACCTTTGGACTCAGAAGTGAAATTGCTACCAAACTGAGCCACGGTCAACACATTGACATTGGGGTCGGTGCTTTCAGAACAGGAGCAGAAAAAATAAACCAAAGTTAATGACAGTAGGATCTTTTCTTTTCATAAATCTCACTGACCCTGAAAATCCTGCAGCCGTTCTACCAGTCTCCTGCTGTCGTTCCGGTGGGAGATCAGGATAAATGGGCATTTTGAACTGGTTGCACCGTTTCACTGGGAGTTCCACCGACCTTCCATCGGAGTTGCAGCGGGAGACCAGTAGAAGCCCCGCAGTAATACAGGACCACTGTCTTCATTGCCAGGTAGGGAGACGAGCAGGAGCAGCTATGCTTCATTTTATGGCGATGAAATTATGCATAAATAAGGCAGTGTTCTACTTTGCAAGCGATGCTGTGGTTTGATGTGAACGCTACCAAACGTTTCTCAAAATAACAAAAGTTTTCAGTTAATTCGTATTTTCCAGAGAAAAGTTAGTTTATTGGCAGTAACATTATCATTCTGTAATTGTTTTATAATATATTCACTGCTTGAGTCTCACACAGACACCAATATGCATTTTTACAGCACCTTATATCCGCAAGACCTACCAAAACACTTCACATTCAATGATTTACTTTCGACTGTAGTTGCTGTTGTGCAGGCAGAGACTGCAGCCAGTTAGCTCACAGCAAATGAGTTCAATGGCCAGTTAACCTGCTTTTGTTACCGGTGTGTGGGAAGGAATATTGGCCAGGATGCCAGGAGATCTCCCTGCTCATCATCCAATAGTGCTGTGGAATTTTTTACATCTAAGAGACAGGTAGACAGGGCTTCGGTGTAACAGTCCAACCTACTGTCAGTAGTAAGGTTTTCTTAGTTTACGTAATGGCACTGAAATTCCTGGAGACACGATCACGTTGACCCTCCCAGGGTCATTGGGAGGGTACAGAATTAATATGGCAGTCGAGTACAAAGTGGCATTTTAGGAGAATCTCTGGAGCCTGCTGGCTCTCCATGTAGCCAGAAACTCCAGTGCCAAATCACCATGGGGGGGGGGGGCGGAGGGTGGGTGGGGGCGCGGGGATGTTGGCCAGGTCATGACCTCCTTAGCCCCCTGTGGTCCAAATAGCTAGGTTTTTTTTGTTTGTCATTTCTTTGAAAAATGGGGCCAACTTTTTCCCATCTGGAAGGTTGTACACCTTGCCTTCCTTGCTGTACCACACTCCATGGATACATTGGATGCTAACTGAACCAATGGAGCAGAATCTCTGCAAATGGGGAGCCTCGACCCTACTGGCAATCTTTGCCTTGTAATGGGACGGCAGAGGTGACGCCTCTTATGAGGCAAGTCGGGAGTGCCAGAGACCCAGTGCAACCAGGGATACACTGCTTTCCAGTTCCCTGCTGGAGTTACAGCGGGAGACTGGCAGGACCCACAAGGAATTATGGCCCCAACATGTTCAAGACCTAGAGAGGGGCTTGAACCCACAATGTTTTGACTCAGAAGTACACTGCTGTTGGTGGTGCTATGGGCCATCAGCAGCAGCAGAATTGTATTACACCACAATATGTAACCTCATGGCCTGGCAATACCTCACTTTACTAATACCATCAAGCCAGAGGACCAACCCTTGTTCAATGAAGAGTGTAGAGCAGCACCAGGCATACCTAAAACTGAAGTGCCAACCTGGTGAAGCTACAGGACTACTTACATGCCAAAGAGCGGAAGCAGCATTCTATAGACGTAGCTAAGTGGATCAGCTCAAAGCTCTGCAATCCTGCCACATCCAGTCGTGAATGGTGGTGGACAATTAAGCAACCCCATCCTTAATGATGGCAGAGCCCAGCACATGAGCGCAAATGCCAAGGCCAAAGCAATCGCAACCATCTTCAGCCAGAATGCCAAGTGGATGATCCATCGTGTCCTCCTCCTGAGGTCCTCACTATCACAGAAGCCAGTCTCCATCCAATTTGATTCACTCCCCATGATATCAAGAAACGGCTGAGCGCACTGGATACAGCAAAGGCTATGGGCCCCGACAACATCCCCACTGTGCTCTTGTGAATTGTGCTCAAGAACTAGCCACGCCTCTAGCCAAGCTACCCCTGTACAGCTACAACACTGGTATCTACCTGACAATTTGGAAAGATGGCCAGGTATGTCCTGTTCATAAAAAGCAGGACAAGTCCAATCCGACAAATTACCGCCCAATCTACCTACTCTCAATCATCAGCAAAGTGATGGAAGGTGTCATCGACAGTGCTATCTAGCGGCACTTACTCAGCAATAACCTGCTAACTGACGCCCAGTTTGGGTTCCGCCAGGGCCACTCAGCTCCTGACCTCATTACAGCCTTGGTCCAAACATGGACAAAAGAGCTGAACTCAAGAGGTGAGGTGAGAGTGACTGCCCTTGACATCAAGGCAGCATTTGATCGAGTGTGGCATCAAGGAGCCCTAGCAAAACTGAAGTCAACGGGAATCAAGGGGAAAACTCCCCATTGGTTGGAATCATACCTAGCACAAAGGAAGTTGGCTGTGGTTGTTGGAGGTCATTCATCTCAATTACGTGACATCACTGCAGGAGTTCCTCAGGGCAGTGTCCTAGGCCCAACCATCTTCAGCTGTTTCATCAATGACCTTCCCTCCATCATAAGGTCAGAAGTGGGGATGTTCGCTGATGATTGCACACTGTTCAGCACCATTCGAGACTCATCAGATACTGACGCAGTCCGTGTCCATATGCAGCAAGACCTGGACAACATTCAGACTTGGGCTGACAAGTGGCAAGTAACATTCGCACAACACAAGTGCCAGGCAATGACCATCTCCAACAAGCGAGACTCTAACCATCTCCCCATGACATTCAATGGCATTACCATCGCTGAATCCCCCACTATCAACATCCTGGGGGTTACCATTGATCAGAAACTGAACTGGACCAGCCATATAAATACTGTGGCTACAATAGCAGGCCAGAGGCTGGGAATTCTGCGGCGAGTGTCTCACCTCCTGACTGCCCAAAGCCTTTCCACCATCTACAAGGCACAAGTCAGGAGTGTGATGGAATACTCTCCAGTTGCCTGGATGAGTGCAGCTCCAACAACACTCAAGAAGCTCGACACTATTCAGGATAAAGCAGCCCGCTTGTTTGGCACTCCATCCACCACCTTCAACATTCACTCCCTCCACCACCGGTGCACCATCTACAAGATGCACTGCAGCAACTCGCCAAAGCTCCTTCAACAGCACCTTCCAAACCTGCGACCTCTACCACTTAGAAGGACAAGGCCAGCAGACGCATGGGAACAACACCACCTACAAGTTCCCCTCCAAGCCACACACCATCCTGACTTGGACTTGTATCACCGTTCTTTCACTGTCGCTGGGCCAAAATCCTGGAACGCCCTTCCTAACAGCATTGTGGGTGTACATGCACCATATGGACTGCAGCGGTTCAAGAAGGCGGCTCACCACCATCTTCTCAAGGGCAATTAGGGATGGGCACTAAATGCAGGACCAGCCAGCCAGCGACGCCCACATCCCATCAATGAATTAAAAAAAAAATGTGTGAGTGACTGCCCTTGATATCAAGGTAGCATTTGACCAAATGTAGCATCAAGGAACGGCAATATACTTACAAGTCAGGATGGTGTATGACTTGGAGGGGAACTTGGAGATGATGGTGTTCCCAAGTGCCCGCTGCCCTTGTCCTTGTAGGTGATAGAGGTTGTGGGTTTGGGAGGTGCTGTTGAAGAAGCCTTGAAGATAATACACACTGCAGCCACGGTGCGTCGGTGGTGGAGGGAGTGAATATTTAAAGTGGTGGATGGGGTGCGAATCAAGCAGGCTGCTTTGTCCTGGATGGTGTCGAGCTTCTTGAGTGTTATTGGAGCTGTACTCATCCAGGCAAATGGAGAGTATTTCATCACACTCCTGACTTGTGCCTTGTAGATGGTGTTATGTTCATAAATAAATAATTAGACGTTTTCATTATGAACAGCTAGCTTGAGCGAGTCATTTATTCAGCCATGTGGACTAGTGTACAGGCATCCATCTTGACTACTGCCTTGTGGGTAGCCTGCTACTAAACATACAGCTCCACCTAGTGTACCATTCTAGAATGACATGTTACTGATCATTACATCCCCGTTCCTTAGAGGTTAAACAAAATCAATATCAATCAATCATAACGACATAAACATCTTCACAACAGTCAACACATTTTCAAAGCTTTACTTTATCAAATCTAAGCTTTTCATTCTTTTATTATAGTTTTCTTTGTGCTCAAAGGTTAAGTCTATCAGGCTTTTTTACTTCACATGTGGATCTTCTCAGCACAGGTAAGTCTGATGTGTTTTCATGAGAGCCTGTATGTGTGTTTGTGTTAGATTGTTCTGGTGGTGAGTGACAAGATTCAGTTGCGGCATTGTCATCGATTTGCTCTTGGATAGTTTCTTGTGTTTTCAGGAGGGAACGGCGGTTCCTCCTGAGAATCTGTCCTTCCTCAGTTCTAACGGTGTATGACTTTGGTCCTACTTCCTCAAGAACTGTAGCTTTCCTGTTCCATGCATTTGGATCCTCAATCCTGACAACATCATCCCTTGTCAATGGTTTCAGAGTTTTGGACGACTTGTCATAGTGTGATTTCTGTTTCAGCTTTAACAGTTGAAGTCTCTGTCTCAGTTCCTTACTCTGCTTTTCTTTTGCACAGCAGGGTAGCGTGGTGCGCAACTTGCGACCGATTAGGAGTTCAGCAGGTGAAGAACCACAGTCTAAAGGGGAGGCTCGGTAGCTCAGCAGGGCGAGATAAGGATCAGACTTGCTTTCTGTTGCTTTCTTCAGTAGCTGTTTGAGAACTTGAACACCCTTCTCTGTCTTACCGTTCGACTGAGCATACAGAGGACTGGATGTGATGTGCTGAAAGTCATAGTGTGCTGCAAATTGTTGCCACTCCTTACAGTTGAAGCACGGACCATTGTTGCTAACGGCAATCCTGGGAATTCCATGTCTGACGAAAATGGATTTAACATGCATTATGACACTGCTTGCTGATGTGCTTGAGAGCAGCGCCATCTCAGGATAGTTAGAATAGTAGTCAATCACTAATAGATAGTCTTTACCATTCAAATGAAAACAGTCCATACCAACCTTTTGCCATGGTGCTGTTGATAAGTCAGCTACTATCATTGGATCCTTTGCTTGTTTGTTTTGGTGTTTCTGACATGTTTCACATATGCCTATCATTTTCTCAATGTCCTTACTTATGCCAGGCCAATAAACAGTGTCTCTTGCTCTCCTTTTGCATTTTTCAATTCCGAGGTGTCCCTCATGAATCCTTTTGAGCATGTCTCGACGTAAAGCCTGTGGAATGACTATTCTGTTCTGTTTTAATAATAGTCCACTTGCGACACTTAACTCTGACCTGATGTGATAGTACTTTGGACAAGAACCTTTTGGCCAACCATGATGAATGTTCTCTATTACTGTTTGTAACACTGTGGCCTAGAAATTGAGTGCCCTTAGCGCCGATTTTGCGGCGCTAGAGGGCCTAGCGCTGCAATTGGCGCCGGCGCCGAAATTGCCTGGGGCCCTTCCGCCGCGGTAGACCGGTAGCGCTGCGCCGGCTCCGATGACGTCATCGGTGTGCGCAGCGTCCCGGTTGCCATGCCGACGGGCCCCAGCGCCGAAATTCAGTTGCGGCCGCCTCGCCCGTGGCAGCCGCAACTAAGACTCTGGCAACAGAGTCTTACAAGTCTTTGCGCCGGCGCATTAAAGGCCCCGCGGCGGCCGGCCGCTTTCCCGCCGGCCGCCTGGCCGCAGCTCCCTCCCCGGACTTCCCCCCGGAACAGAAGCAAGCCCGGCACTTGTCCGAGGTGCCGGGCTCATTTTTAAAAAGATTTTCGCGGGCCGCGGCCGGGTGCAGGCAGCTCCTCCTTAAGGGAAGGAGGAGGCCTGCACTTCCCGAACCTGCCGCACCGCAGCGGGCGCCGCAGCGCCGGAATAGCGCCGATATTCAGCGCGTAGCGCCAGTTTTCAGGCGCAAACAGCTCGCAGCAGCGCCGGCAGCCGTTTGGGTGCAGAATTGGTGAATTTTGGGCCCGACCAGCGCGACTTAGCTCCGGCACTAACTTCCGGCGCTAAAGCCCTGGCTGCGCCAAAACTCAATTTCTAGGCCTGTATCTTTTACTGTTTCTTCTGCTATTTGCTTTGATTTTGTGTCTGACATGGGCAGCACAGCAGTGAGCATACTCACATGAACATCCACGTCTTCCTCAGTGGAGCTCACATGACTCATTGTGGGTGCTCGGGATAGTGCATCTGCTAACACTATGTGTTTGCCTGGTGTGTAGATCAGTTCAAAGTCATATATTTGCAGCTTCATCATGAGTCGTTGAATCCTTGGAGACATCTCATTCAGATTTTTTTTTATGATGGCAACCAATGGGCAGTGGTCTGTCTCAACTGTGAAGGTGGGAAGTCCATATATGTAGCCATGGAACTTTTCTAGTCCAACTACCAAGCCTAGACATTCCTTTTCAATCTGGGCGTATTGACACTCAGTATCAGTCATAGCCTTGGAGGCATAGGCAACAGGCTTCCAATCTTCACCCTCTGCTTGTAGCAAGACCGCACCTAGGCCATCTTTTGATGCATCCGTTGACACTTTGATTCTCTCTGTTGGGTCAAAGAAGGTGAGTACAGGTGTGGTTGTCAGCACTGTTTTGAGGTTCATCCACTCTTGTTCATGTTTTTCTGTCCATGCGAACTCATTTGTTTTATGTAGCAGGTCTCGCAGACAGGCTGTCTTGGCTGACAAGTTAGGAATGAACTTTCCAATTAAGTTTATCATCCCCATGATGCGTAGCACTCCTTTTTTATCAGTGGGTTGGGGCATGTTGAGTATGGCGTTTACTTTTTCCATATCTGGCTCTACTCCTTTACCAGATAGATTATCTCCTAGGAAAGTGACTTCCTGGATGCCAAACTGACACTTGGCTTTGTTGAGCTTCAGTCCATTCCGGCGTATGCTCTGTAGCACTTTAGTCAGTCTCTTATTGTGTTCTTTCAGTCTGGAGCCCCAGATGATGATGTCATCAACATCGAGCTGAACTTTTTGTTTTATTCATTGATGGGATGTGGGCGTCGCTGGCTAGGCCTGCATTTAGTGCCCATCCCTAATTGCCCTTGAGAAGATGGTGGTGAGCCACCTTCATGAACCGCTGCAGTCCATATGGTATAAGTACACCCACAATGCTGTTAGGAAGGGAGTTCCAGGATTTTGGCCCAGCGACAGTGAAGGAACGGCAATACAGGTCCAAGTCAGGATGGTGTGTGGCTTGGAGGGGAACTTGTAGGTGGTGATGCTCCCATGCGTCTGCTGCCCTTGTCCTTCTAAGTGGTTGAGGTCGCAGGTTTGGAAGATGCTGTTGAAGGAGCTTTAGCGAGTTGCTGCAGTGCATCTTGTAGATGGTACACACTGCAGCCACAGTGCACCGGTGGTGGAGGGAGTGAATGTTGAAGGTAGATGGAGTGCCAATCAAGCGGGCTGCTTTATCCTGAATGGTGTCAAGCTTCTTGAGTGTTGTTGGAGCTGCACTCATCCAGGCAACTGGAGAGTATTCCATCACACTCCTGACTTGTGCCTTGTAGATGGTGGAAAGACTTTGGGGAGTCAGGAGGTGAGACACTCGCCGCAGAATTCCCTGCCTCTGGCCTGCTCTTGTAGCCACAATATTTATATGGCTGGTCCAGTTCAGTTTCTGATCAATGGTAACCCCCAGGATGTTGATAGTGGGGGATTCAGCGATGGTAATGCCATTGAATGTCAAGGGGAGATGGTTAGCGTCTCACCTGTTGGAGATGGTCATTGCCTGGCACTTGTGTGGTGCGAATGTTACTTGCCTCTTGTCAGCCCAAGTCTGAATGTTGTCCAGGTCTTGCTGCATATGGACACGGACTGTGTCAGTATCTGATGAGTCTCGAATGGTGCTGAACAGTGTGCAATCATCAGCAACCATCCCCACTTCTGACCTTATGATGGAGGGAAGGTCATTGATGAAACAGCTGAAGATGATTGGGCCTAGGACACTGCCCTGAGGAACGTCTGCAGTGATGTCATGTGATTTAGATGAATGACCTCCAACAACCACAGCCAAATTCCTTTGTGCTAGGTATGATTCCAACCAATGGAGATTTTTCCCCTTGATTCCCATTGACTTCAGTTTTGCTAGGGCTCCTTGATGCCACACTCGATCAAATGCTGCCTTGATGTCTAGACCTTCAATTATGTGTTCCATCGCTCTATGAAAGATTTCAGATGCAGATATTATCCCTGAAGGCATTCTGAGGAAACAATACCTGCCAAATGGTGTGTTGAAGGTACAGTATTTGGTGCTTTCTTCATCCACTTTTAGCTGCCAAAATCCTTGTGAGGCATCGAGCTTTGTGAAGTATCTGGCACCTGACATTTCACTGGTGATTTCTTTTCACTTGGGAATCTGGTAGTGTTCACGTTTTATGTTTGCATTTAAGTCCTTTGGATCCATGCATATTCTTAGATCATTGTTCTTTTTCTTTACACATACCATGGAGTTAATCCAGTCTGTTGGCTCTTCGGCCTAGAAATTCATTATAGCCACTTTTGGGGCGGTAAAGTCGGGCGGCCACTAAAGTTTGCGCCCGGCGCAAATTCGAGCCCATTAGCTTCGCCCTAAAAGTTTGCTCGAGCGCTAAAACTGGCGATGCATGGCTCTCTTTAGGCGCTAAGCCGGCGGTGCTGAGCGATACCGCCGAGGCCTGGCGCAGCGCAGGTGCGGCCATTTCTTGATTGACAGCAGACACCCTGGCGCCAGCCAGCTCTTAAGGGGGAAGGGTCGAGTTGGTCTGCTGCCACGCCCTGGACACTGCAGCCCTCCAACTAGGCCTGAACACTGCTGCTGGACCCAAATAGCGCCTGAAAGGATGGAGAAGGCCCGTGAACGAGCGCAGCGCTTCTCAGAGCATGGTCTGAGGGTGCTGGTTGGCGCTGTGGAGAAGAGACGCCATATTTTGTTTCCAGACAATGGGAAGAAGCCGGCGGCCCGCGTCTACTGGAAAGCCTGGAGGCATGGCGCCACCAGGGTGACATCCAACAGTGAGGTCCCCAGGAGCGCTGTACAATGCCGCAAAAAGCTAAATGACCTCGCCAGGATTGTCAGGGTGAGTACCCTTTCCAGTGTCCTCCTCATCCTTGCATGTGCCCCTCACATTATGGGCAAAGGGACCTGAAAGCCCTAATGGCCAGCCCTCATGCAGCAGCTATGGGACAGTCATGAACATCAATTGCACATTGTGCACTTAACACACTGGCCAGGCTATTCCACCATGGGAGGCAGTGCACACAAGATCAGGGCTACACACTGGCCAGGCTATTCCACCATGGGAGGCAGTGCACACAAGATCAGTGCTACACACTACTTAGAGGCCGTCCTTTCTCTTGCAGGCCAAGCTGGCCAATAATAAGAGGATCCGGACTGAGACCGGGGGAGGCGGACCCCAGATCCAGCCGCTCACCGAGCTGCAACAGCGCGTGGAGCGCATCATGGGTGCCCGGGTGATTGGCCCCGTTGCATCTGGAGATGCCGACCCTGTTCTGGGCACCAATGGTAAGGACATCACCTTTTGGACCTCTCTCGTCCCACTTGCGCATCAGATCTACATCCTTTGCCACTGTCCGACCAATGCGCTGAATGCCACCACTCATGCATCCCTCGCTGACGCCCTCTCCTCACTCTAAAGCTACTCTTGTGCCTTCCTGCTTTCAGATGGTGAGGAGGAGGTCCCTGAAGTTGTTAGTGACAGCCCCTCAGAAGAGGAGGAGGAGGAGGAGCAAGAGGAAGGCGGCCCATCAGGGGAACCCTCAGCTGCGGCAAGCCATGCCAATGTAGGGGAGACGTCTTCCCTGGAGGGGAGCCTGGGGGATGTGTCGGAGGGGAGTGTAGCTCCTGGGACCAGCGGCCTGCAGAAACGCGGGAGGGGGGTGGAAGCTCAGCGGCCTTCTCCCCAGAGGGGGGAAGGGTCGGAGGGGAGTCAAATTGCTGGGCCCAGCGGCGTCCAGCAACGCAGGAAGGGTCGGCCAGCTCGGCGGCCTTCTCCCCAGAGGGAGAGTCCGGCCTCCAGTCCGGAGACGGTCAACGCCGAGGAGATGCGCCGCCTCGAGGACATGTCCGCGGACTCGGAGCGCCGGCACACGGAGCTCATGGGGGTAGTGGCACGGATGCCTGAGGCCATCGAGTCCCTGTCTCGGAGTGTGACCGAATTCAGGGCCTCACAGGCCACAAGTTTGGCGGAATTCGGGGCAGATCAGGCAGCGAGTCAGGCGGAATTCGGGGCAGCTCAGGCAGTGACTGGCCAGGTGATCAGTGGTGCCGTGCAGTCACTGGCTGCTCTGATGCGGTCACAGAACAGGGCAACACGGGCACTCACTGCTGCCACACTCGCTGTGTCAGCCAGGCATTGCCAGGGCACCCGCCGCGCTGCAGCAGCACAGCGGTCTGTCCCTCTGCAGATTGCTGCGCATGCTGCAGTGCTGGCCCGGGCGAGTGCCAGTGTCTCAGGCGACCAGCGAGCGCCAGCCATCCGCAAGCTTGCCCCCATTCCTCCAGCCGCCACTGCCACTCCCCCAGTGGAGCTGCCACGAGCTGCTGCAGCGACTGATGCTGCCCAGCCACAGCTGCAGCATTCACCAGCTGGCCCCTCGAGGACTAGACCTCATCTAGGCCGACCCCCAAGGGCATCTGCCGTCACAACATGTGCCCCTCAGGAGCCTTCCCCCAGCCTTGCAGCAGCCACTGGCCTCACTTTGAGGAGGAGCAGCCGGGCGTGCAGGGGCTGCCAAAGTTTGCAGAAGGCATCGCCCTCGCGGGCCACAAAGTAGAGGGTGTGTCCAAATGTTTTGTTTTTTGGAATGGGTGTTTTGTGAAGGCCGAGGATGAAGGCCATTTTTGTTTACATCTTTTGTTAATCCTCCCCAGGTTGTGGGAGTGAGTCATGTGTGTGAGTGTTTTTTGGGGGTTTCGTGTGTTTTTGGTTTTCATGTGGGAAGGGCCCTGAGTTTGTACAATAAACCATTTTATTTATTCACATTGTCCATGTTTGACCTTTGAAGTGTTTGTTGCCTTAACCGGCTGAGGGCTTGCGGAGCGGCTGCAATCATGTTCTTTCATTGGCACAAGCCATTCCCTGACAGGGGGCCTAGAAGTGACGTTCAATAAGCCGCCGACGGGCGGCCCTTGGGCCTTCTGCCTCCCTCCTGGGCTGGTACTCCTCCTCCTCCTCCACCTCATGCTCCTCCTGCTCCTCCTCCTGAGGTGGTGGTCCAACGTGAGTTGGCAGTGCCTGAGTCCTGCGGATAGCCAGGTTGTGCAGCATGCAGCAAACGACGACGAATTGGGAGACTCGCTCCTGCGAATACTGGAGGGCTCCCCCGGAGCGATCCAGACAGCGGAACCGCTGCTTCAGGACGCCGATTGTTTGTTCGATGAGGTTCCTGGTCGCTTGATGGCTCTCGTTGTATGCCTCTTCAGCAGGGGTCTTGGGCGCGCGGAGCGGGGTCATGAGCCAGGTACACAAAGGATAGCCTTTGTCCCCGATAAGCCATCCTCTTGGGTGAGGCTGTGCCTGGAACATGTCAGCCACAGTTGTCTGTCGCAGGATAAAGGCATCGTGGCTGCTGCCTGGAAAGCGGGCATTGACAGCTAGGATGCGCTGCCTGTGGTCACACACCAGCTGTACGTTGAGGGAATGGTAGCCCTTCCGGTTGCGGTAATCCTCGGGATGGTCCAGAGGTGCCCGCAAAGCCACATGCGTGCAGTCAATGGCGCCCTGCACCATGGGGAAGCCCGCTATTCTTGCAAATCCCACTGCACGCTGCTGCTGCTTGTCCAGGGTCATGGGGAAGGAGATGAATTGACGTCTCCTTCTGAAAAGGGCATTGGTCACCTGGCGGATGCAGCAATGCACGGCGAACTGGGAGATGTTAGCGATGTTCCCAGCAGCGGATTGGAAGGAGTCGGTGGCATAGAAGTTGAGAGCCACCGTCACCTTCACTGCCACCGACAGAGACGTCCTGCGCATCAGCTGTGGATGCAGATCTCTGTGAAGCAGCTGGCAGATGTCTGCAACCACCTCCCTTCTGAATCGCAGCCTCCTAACACACTGTGCGGCAGACATGTTGAGATAGGAGAACTGCTGGCGGTATACCCTGGGTGGGTAAGGCCTCACTTGGCGACACCTGTTGCCCCCTCTGCGTCTAGCCAGGGCTGCCACTCTCTCACGGCGTCTGTAAGCCCTTCCGACATAATGCTGAAACTCAGCGTTGGCACCCAATGCAGCCCCCATAATATGCTGGCAAACACTGAGATCTCAATGAAGGCAAAGATAATTGCAAAGCTCTGGCCTGAAGCCAAAAATACCTGTCCTATTGTTGGGCCAAAGCAGTAAGCTCTCTTACGATAGCAAAATACTGCAGATGTTGGAAATCCGAAATAACAACAGAAAATGCTGGAAAAACTCAGCAGGTCAGGCAACATCTGTGGAGAGAAATTTGAGTTGACCTGCTGAGTTTTTCCAGCATTTTCTGTTGTTATTTCAGTAAGCTCTCTTCCTTGGTATCTCTCCAAAAATCCGTTGCACAAGAGTGAATGCTGCAAAATGGCTGCCCTTTATAGTGCAGGGTAAGTGCCCTTTAATTTGCACTCCCCGCGGCCCGCCTCGGCTGTGTACCGTTCCACTCAACAGTCGTTAGGGCCGCCCGGCGCACAATGGGGCGGCGCGAGTGAAGTTCCGGTTCCGGGCGCACAAAGGGCGTTGCACGACGAAATGACGTCATGATCTGCGCGCGCAGATGAGCACGCGCAAAGACTTTGCGCCGGCGCTAAATGTCTACTGAAGTTGGGGCGAGGCGCAGATCGCGCTGCGCCCGGGCGCTAAGTGCCTAGTGCTCGAGATCTGCTCCTCCTAAGGCGCTAACGGCTGGCGCAGCCAACTGAATTTCTAGGCCCTAATGTGGTCATTCTGTCCAGTTTTTTCTTGAGCCGGTCATGCAGGCGTGCTGGAACTCTCCATGGAGCATGTACCACTGGCTGAGCATCCTCCTTCAGCTGGATCTTGTAAGTGAATGGTAGAACTCCAAATCCTTTGAACACATTGTAATGATATCAGCAAATAGAGATGGTATTTGCCTGTTCGATTATGATGCCTTAATAGCATGTTTGCATGTATTGATTGCTTGTGCCTGACCAGCAGAGGTCATGTGACCGAGACAAGCAAGGCAGTCTAGTTTAGTTTCAGTTTCATTTAAGATGCATCACTAGCTTGATGTCTCCTGTAAATGCTGTTAAAAGAGTTGAACAAGACTTTAGATTAAAAGACATTCGCTTTCATAAATGTCTCGTCATTGAACCCACAAAGAAATCAATACATGGTGTCAGAAGTGATTGAAAGAGATGAAGAGAAAATACCTGAAGTTAAATCAGCTCTCCACAAATTAGCAAGCCAAAAGAGAACATCGTTGCTTACCATTGGAGAATAGCTAACGAAGTGAAAAAATGGAAGGTTTACACCCACCGGCAACGCTTCAGTTGACAGGTAACGTGGCTGAAAATTGGAGGAGGTTCAAACAACGTTTGGGGTTGTATTTATCAGCAATCGGAGCTGACGAGAAAGGTGATAAAATGAAAGCGTCCCTGTTCTTACATGTCGTGGGTGATGAAGCGCTGGAGGTGTATAATAACTTCACATTCGCTGCTTATGGAGACAAAATGAAGCTAGATAAAATAATGGAACAGTTTGAGGCCTACTGCATACCTAAACATAACGTGACGTTTGAGAGGCACAGATTTTTCACATGTGTACAGAAAATGGGTGATACTATTGATCAGTATGTGACTGAACTGAGAAACAGAAGCAAATCGTGTGAATTTGGGGGACTGACAGACTCGCTGATAAAAGACAGACTGGTGTGTGGTATTCCAGATAATGGTCTAAGGGAAAGACTGCTAAGAGTGCAAGATCTAGACCTGGGAAAAGCCATAGCACTGTGTAGGGCTACAGAGACTGTGAAGTTGCAGGCAAAGGAGCTGTTCAGTGATAATAGCTGCAACGTGGATGCAGTGAGAAAGAACGGATACAAACCGTTTAACAAAAAGAGCGCCAATGTGAAAAAAGAGGCGTGGCCAGCGAACGAAAATGAAAGGGACAATCGAAAGTTATGTAGTCGATGCAGTACACAGCATCCACCAAAAAAGTGTCCAGCATATGGTAAAAAATGCAATAGTTGCAACAAAAACAACCATTATGCCTGTTGCTGTAAGAACCAAGCGCAACAAAGCAAGGTCTATGCAGTAGATGAAAGCGAGATAGAGGAGTTGAATGTAGATGTTGTGTCTGAAAACAAAGAAGAAAAAAGAGACTGGATGTTGACACTAAAAGTGAATGACATACACATTCCATTTAGATTGGATACTGGAGCACAAGTTAATGTGATATCAGAGACTGATTTTAAGAAAATTAGACCCAGACCAAAGATACATGGAATAAAAGTGAAAGTGACAGGATACTCAGGTACTGATATACCAGTGAAAGGAAGATGCATTTTCAAAGTAACACACAAGGACAGAGAGCACACGCTAGCATTAATCATGGTGCCAAAGGATGTGCAAGCCATACTAGGTTTAAAAGCCTGTGAGAGACTGAACCTGGTAAAGAGAGTCCTCGTTGTGGAAAGCGAAGGAGAGACAGTCTATGATGAACTGAATGTTGCGTACACACTGGGAAAGCTGATGTATATAGCAGACACGTTGTCCAGAGCTGTTGACCCAGGAGAGCCCGCAAACACAGTGAAAAGACTGATGTACAAGGCAAAAGACAGTGGAACTGACTTCTACCAGAGCATGCTTGTATACCGCACAACGCCGCTCGAGTGTGGTATGTCACCAGCCCAACTCCTGATGGGACGTCGGCTAAGGTCAAACCTACCCATCCCGGAGAACCTCCTGAAAACAAAAGAGGGGGAGAAAGTGAGGAAGTTCAAAGAACAACAGAAAGAACAGCAAAAGTACTACTATGACAGAGGAACACAAAACCTACCTGAACTCCACACTGGTGACCAAGTAAGGTTGAAAGACAAAACAAACACATGGACTCAGAAGGGAACTGTCCTGAGTGAAGTTCAACCAAGATCATACACCATTCAGACAGATGAGGGTGCTGTTCTGAGAAGAAATTGTAGGGATCTTCTCATGGGACCAGCCACAGCAGGTCAAGAGACTGATACTGTTGAACAACCTGATCACACAGCTGAGAACACATCACCTGAGGCAACAACTCAGATTCAAGGACAATCAATCAGAAAATCCTCAAGACACGTGAAGCCTCCTGAGAGACTCATTGAGCAAATTTAAGGACTATTGTTATAGAAGGAAGTGATGTTATCTTATTCTTTCTTCAAGTTCTAGTGTATTGACATATTTCATGTGAACACACAAAGGTTAAGAAACCTTGATCATGATAATGATAATGTAAGTTCATTAAGTGTTACAGTTAAAATGCAGATTAATACAAAGAAAACATGTTGTTAGTTAAAAGTAAAATACTTTTGTTTTAAGAAAAGGAGATGTAATGATATCAGCAAATAGAGATGGTATTTGCCTGTTCGATTATGATGCCTTAATAGCATGTTTGCATGTATTGATTGCTTGTGCCTGACCAGCAGAGGTCATGTGACCGAGACAAGCAAGGCAGTCTAGTTTAGTATCAGTTTCATTTAAGATGCATCACTAGCTTGATGTCTCCTGTAAATGCTGTTAAAAGAGTTGAACAAGACTTTAGATTAAAATACATTCGCTTTCATAAATGTCTCGTCATTGAACCCACAAAGAAATCAATACACACATCCTGGAAATTACTCACTACAGAATCCACCGAGTCATCTGGCCTGCTTATGGCACAGTTTATACAGTAGACTCTCTTGACCAGTTCTAAGTCCTCACAAGCTTTGTCACCTAATAGTGAATCAAGTCCTTCAGCCACAGCAGAAAACATGAGATGATGCACTTTGTCTTTGACTGTCACTTTAAGTGTGCATACACCTAAGCTATCTATTTTCTGTCCATTATAGTTCTTCAGTAGTACTGACTTTTTCTGTATTTTGGGCTTTTCTTTCATATTTTTAATGTCACTCATACTGATTAAGTTTGCTTTTGCCCCAGTGTCTAGTTTCAATGTAACTAATGCTCCATTTACCTGCAGTGGCATTGTCCAATTGTCCTCTTTTACTGCATTAGCTTTATGTTCAGCATTGTCCATTCCTGAGGGCTGCACATTTTCTGTATCCTTTTCTATATTGTCACATGACACCATTCCTAGAAAAAATGTCTCACTTAAATCAGTGTCTTCAATCACATTGACTTGTTGCCCTTTCTTTGTTTTTACTTTTGAAAAGCATTGTTTGGCAAAGTGATTCTTTCCATTACATTTTGTGCACATTTTTCCAAACGCTGGGCATTGTCCTGACTGGTGTTTGTAACCACAGCGTTTACAATTAAAAATGCCATCCTCCGATTGCTTTGCATTTCTGTTCTGCCCACTTTTCTTCCCCTTGTAGGACACAGCACCGACAGCAGCACAGTCACTCATTACAGTCGCATCATTATTAATTTCACTGAAAGTCTTGCGTGCTGTTGATCTAGCTCACTGGCATGGCATATTTTCACAGCATTCTCCAATGTTAGTTCAGTTTCTCTCAACAGACGTTCCCTGACCTTTTTATCATGAATACCAAACACAATCTGGTCACGAATCATGGATGATTTCAGTTCAGAGAAATTACATGTCTGTGCTTTCAGTTTCAGTTCGGTCACAAAGCTATCAGAAGTCTCATTTTGCTGCTGTGTCCATGAACAGAACACGTAACTCTCATAGGTCTCGTTCTTTTGTGGAGAACAATGTGTATCAAACTTCTTTAGCACATCGTCCATTTTTTCTCTGTCCTCCTCTTGATCAAATACACATGTATTAAATACCTCTATCATCTGTGGGTCTGCAACCATGAGCAGTAACGCTATTTTCCTTGCATCTGGCATCGTACCGAACCCGATGGCAGCAATGTAGAGTGCGAATTGTTGTTTTAAAGTCCGCCAATTGCAGTCGACATTCCCCGTGAGTTTCAAACCCTCCGGTGGCTTCAAATTCTCCATGTCGCATTTCGCAATATTCAGCAGATATTACCAATCCTGGAACCATGTTATGTTCATAAATAAATAAATAGACGTTTTCATTATGATCAGCTAGCTTGAGCTAGTCATTTATTCAGCCATGTGGACTAGTGTACAGGCATCCATCTTGACTACTGCCTTGTGGGTAGCCCGCTACTAAACATACAGCTCCACCTAGTGTACCATTCTAGAATGACAAGTTACTGATCATTACAGATGGTGGAAAGGCTTTATGAAGTCAGAAGGTGAGACATTCGCCACAGAATACCCAGCCTCTGACCTGCTCTTGTAGCCACAGTATTGATGTGGCTGGTCCAGTTTCATTTCTGGTCAATGGTGATCCCCAGGATGTTGATGTTGGGGGATTCGGCGATGGTAATGCCGTAGAATGTCAAGGGGAGGTGGTTAGACGCTTTCTTCTTGGAGGTAGTCATTGCCTGGCACTTGTGTGGCATGAATGTTATTTGCCACATATCAGCCCAAGCCTGGATATCATCGAGGTCTTGCTGTATGCAGGCATGGACTGCTTCATTACCTGAGGAGTTGCGAATGGAACTGAACACTGTGCAGTCATCAGCAAACATCCCCACTTCTGACCTTATGATGGAGGGAAGGTCATTGATGAAGCAGCTTTAGATGTTTGGGCCTAGGGCACTGCCCTCAGGAACTCCTGCAATGATGTCATGGGGATGAGATGATTGGCCTCCAACAACCACAACCATCTTTGTTTGTTCTAGGTATGACTCCAGCCAGTGGAGAGTCTTTCCCCTGATTCCTATTGACTTCAATTTTACTGGGGCTTCTTGATGCCACACTTGGTCAAATGCTGCTTTGATGTCAAGGGCAGTCACTCTCACCTCACCTCTGGAATTCAGCTCTTTTGTCCATGTTTGGACCAAAGTTGTGATGAGGTCTAGAGCGGCGTGATCCTGGAAATCAATCTTGAAATTTTAAATGGACCCAGGATCCACAGTCTTTTGTGGGAGGAAGTTCCAGATTTCTCCTGCCCTTTGTGTGAAAAATGCTTTCTGATTTCACACCTAATTGGCCAAGCTCTAATTTTAAGTTTATATCCCCTTGTTTCCATTCAATACCCATCCAAACCACTTTCACTTCCCTCCCGTCTCTCTATTCTATTCATCTTTCTTAAATGTTGAATAATATGCATCTATGTATTTTTTTACCCTGTAAAATGTATTTCAAGGTACTTCAGTCTCTAATCAATAATTTCCATATTGAAACATATATGACAATCTCACTTACTCGGTATATGATGATTGCTTAGTTGTGTTAATGAGTCTCTGGAGGATATATTCTATGGTAAATGCTTAACTCCATCAGCTCACTATAAAAAGAATACTTTATCTATATGAATACTGTATAATTCTAATCAAGATTTTCTAAATATGATAAATTGTGTTTCTACTTCAATCTGTCTTCATTTTGCCTCACGTGTTTCTCAGCATCTTGCCAAATTTCAATCAAAATATTCTGGGGAAAAGCATTCACCTGCAGCATTGAAGGCGAGAATAAGGCAGAGAACAAACTCATTGTGTAAAATCCTCAATTTACCAAGGTGCTCTCTTCCAATTTGTTTATGTACATGGGCATCATATTTCCCTGGCTATAATCCAAAAGTGCTAGCTTAATGTCTATTTACAGGTGCCCCATAATAAGATGCATAATAAGATGCATCCTTGTTCCAAGTTTAGCAGCTTGTTCTGCAAACTAGTGACTCAAAACATTACTCGTGTTACTCATATAAAAAACTGTGAGCACAAGCACTAAATTATCTCTTTTTGAGGGAAGGGAGGTGAATTTTTGTTCGTCAAGTTGTGGTCCTCTGAAATGAATTATTTGAAAACCCAGTATTGGTGGCAAGCATTTTCAAATCAAGTAGATAAAAAGCCAAGCCTCCTATGTTTTGCCCTGACAATTTGACATCTCCCAGTGTACCAGTGTAACATTTACAGCTTACCCACACTAATTTTCCTTGAAGTTTTTTTTAGTGTGATTGCTAATTATTGCCAAATTAGGTAAATTTTTGTGCTGTAAACTCTTGTACAAAAGGAATGAAGTGAGACCCAACAAACTCATTTTACAGACTTACAGTCATTAGAATTTCACCCCATCTGTCTGGCCTCGATTTAAAATGAGATATTTTCAACTATGCATCTAAGTCCTCAAAGGAAATAAATCACCAGCAACAGCTGGTAAAGCTTATCATTCACTTGCTGCCAAAATGTATGAGTAAAAATTCCCATTGGTGGGATCTGGGTAAACGTGAGCTGGACAAAAGACAATCTATAACATCTCCCATTTTGCACAACACTGGATTTTGTGGGGGGTCAGCGGGCGTGATCAGTGGCGGGTCAGGTGGGAAAGTATTTTTTTCCCCCAGCAGGTCTCCAAATAGTAAAATAGAGGTTAGGGAGGGCATCACGAGGGAAATTAGAGAAGCGTGCAATAAGAGCACAGCTGTCATCATAGGTGACTTTAACTTACATATAGATTGGACTAGCCTAATCAGTAAAAATAATGAGGAGGAGGAATTCCTTGAGTGTTTGAGGGATGGTTATCTGGATCAATATGTCGAGGAACCAACTCGGGAACAGGCTATATTGGACTGGGTACTGTGCAATGAGAAGGGACTAATCAGTAATCTTGTTGTACGGGGACCCTTGGGTCAGAGCGATCATAACATGATCGATTTCTCACTCGAAATGGAGAGCGAAGAAATTGACTCAGAGACTAAGGTCCTGAATTTAAACAAGGGGAATTATGATGCCATGAGACGGGAACTGAGTAGGTCTGATTGGACAACGTTCCTGGGAGGACTGGAGGTAGATAAACAATGGCAAACATTTAAAGATAGAATGACAAAATTGCAAAAATTGTTTATACCAATCTGGCATAAAAGGAAATCTAAAAAGGTGACTCAACCGTGGATAACAGGGGAAATTAGAGACAGCATAAAATCCAAAGATAGGGCGTATAAAATAGCCAAAAAAAGCGCCAGAGCGGAAGATTGGGAACAGTTTAAAATAGAGCAAAGGAGGGCAAAGGGCATAATCAAGAGGGGCAAAATAGCTTACGAAAACAAGCTGGCGGAAAATATAAAAACTAACTCCAAAAGCTTTTATAAGTATATCAAAAGGAAAAGACTGGTGAAAACCAAAGTTGGTCCATTGCAGTCAGATACGGGGGAATATATAATGGGAAATAAGGAAATGGCAGATCAACTAAATGCATACTTTGGGTCAGTCTTTACGAAGGAAGACACAAAAAACCTCCCTGGGATATCGGGAAAAATAGGGACATTGGCAAAGGAGGAACTGACGCAAATCAATATCTCTAAGGATATGGTGTTAAGGAAGCTAAAGGGATTGAAGGTGGACAAATCCCCAGGGCCTGATAACATGCATCCTAGGGTACTGAAGGAGGTGGCCCTAGAGATAGCGGATGCACTAAGGATGATTTTTCAGAATTCATTAGACTCGGGAACAGTGCCGATGGATTGGAGGGTAGCTAACGTTACCCCACTATTCAAAAAGGGGGGTAGGGAAAAAGCAGGTAATTACAGACCTGTAAGCCTTACATCAGTTGTGGGCAAAATGCTGGAGTCCATCATTAAGGATGAAATAGCGGAGCACTTAGCAAATGGGGACAGGATAGGACAGAGTCAACATGGATTTACAAAGGGTAAATCGTGCTTGACTAATCTATTGGAATTTTTTGAGGGAGTAACTGGTAGAATAGATGGGGGAGAGCCAGTAGATGTGGTGTACCTGGACTTCCAAAAGGCCTTCGATAAGGTCCCACATAAAAGATTAGCATGGAAAATTGAGGCTCATGGGATAAAGGGGAAAGTTTTGGCGTGGATAGGGAACTGGCTGTCAGATAGAAAACAGAGAGTTGGAATAAACGGCTCATTTTCTGAATGGCAGGCAGTAACAAGTGGGGTACCACAGGGATCTGTCCTGGGCCCCCAGCTGTTCACAATTTACATTAATGACCTGGATCAGGGAGTCGGATGCAGCATTTCCAAATTTGCAGACGACACTAAACTAGGAGGGGGGGTGGGCTCAGAGGAAGAGACCAGGAAGCTCCAGAGCGATTTGGACAGACTGGGCGATTGGGCGGATAAATGGCAGATGCACTATAATGTGGACAAGTGCGAAGTTATCCACCTTGGGTGCAGGAACGGGAGGGCAAATTATTATTTAAATGGCAATAGATTGGGAGAGGGGGAAGTACAGAGAGACCTGGGTGTTCTTGTACACCAGTCACTGAAGGCGAGCATGCAGGTGCAACAGGCGGTCAAGAAGGCAAACGGTATGCTGGCCTTCATAGCAAAAGGGTTAGAATACAGGAACAGGGATACCTTGCTGCAGCTGTACAGGGCACTGGTGAGACCACACCTCGAGTACTGTGTACAGTTTTGGTCGCCTCATCTGAGGAAGGATGTTCTTGCCATGGAGGGGGTGCAGCGGCGATTCACCAGGCTGATACCAGGAATGGCGGGAATGACCTATGAGGAGAGACTATGTAGTTTAGGGATGTACACACTGGAGTTTAGAAGATTGAGAGGGGACCTCATAGAAGTGTATAAAATTCTGACAGGTCTAGACAGACTGGATGCAGAAGGAATGTTTCCCTTGGCGGGTGAGAACAGAACTAGAGGACATAATTTAAGGATAAGGGCTAAACCATTTAGGACAGAGATGAGGGGGAATTTCTTCACTCAGAGAGTGGTGAACCTGTGGAACTCATTGCCACAGAGGGCAGTGTACGCCAGCTCATTAAATATATTTAAGAGGGAATTAGATATATTTCTACGGGCAAAAGGGGTTAAGGGTTACGGAGAGAAGGCGGGGACGGGATACTGAATTAAAGGATCAGCCATGATCTCATCGAATGGCGGAGCAGGCACGAAGGGCCGAATGGCCTACTCCTGCTCCTATCTTCTATGTATCTATCTATGTATCTATGATCCCACTGTGAACCCGCCGCCACACGCCTTTCATAGAAACATAGAAAAATAGGAGCAGGAGTAGGCCATTCGGCCCTTCGAGCCTGCTCCACCATTCAATATGATTATGGCTAATTCTCTATCTCAATACCATATTCCTGATCTCTCCCCATACCCCTTGTTGCCATTTAGTCCCAATGTCGGGTCTGTCAGCGCAGAGCAGACCCGACACGCAGCGGCGGGGGACCCAATTCAGGTAATTAGTGGCTTGTTGAGAGCCACTTAAGAGTGAATTTCAGCTTACTTTCTGCATTTGGCAGCTCGCCCACGGGGTCCACGCTGGTCATGGACCATGTCTGCCAAGCTGAGGTGGGAGTTCAGTGGCCATTGAATCAGCTGTTGAGTTAACAGCTTCAAATGTACAGTAAAAGCTCCCACCTTACAGAGATATCGCCCCTCAACCACAAACTCTTCTTCGTTGTATTCCCACAACATATTCACCATGCTGCAAGTCTTACACATGTCTCCATCCAGTCTGACCTCATTACCTTTCCTGTCAAAGACAGATCGCTTCTGTCATCTCTACTTCACCTGCCATCTATTCCATCAGCATGGGCATCCTTTATACGCTCTCACCTTGGTCCTCAGAATCCCACCACAATCAGCCCCAACACCAGCAGCACCAGGTACAGCAGCAGCACTAACAACAACACCACCATCCTTCTCCGCATCACCTGATGCTGCACAGGACAGAGGGTATCAGCACCCAACCACATTGCTGCCTGGGAGGCCAGAGTTGGCCTTACCATGGCCAGGTTATCTTCACTTGACGCTGTACACTCTGGCTGCCACATGATGCGCCAGGTTGGCACCACCTCACACCAACACCATAAAGCACCCCTACAATGCCCAAGCCATTCCTTTCACATTCATCAGCATTGCGGGGGGTACTGTTATGTATCACCATTCACTGCAATTCACTAAGCTACTTACAAAGGTGCACACAAATCTCTCCAAGAACACAAAGTGTTGAAAATAAAGGTTTCAATGTTTGACAACACATTAACAGAAACTTTACATGAACATTGCATAAAACACCCAAGCGCCTACCCTTGTGTGTTGTTAGTTGATATGATTGCACTAGGATTAGAGTGAGTGTGAGGGGTGGCTAGTGAGATGGGGATGTGATAATGTAGATAGAGAGAGAGAGGGATGGGTGAAGGTGCAAGGTGGTGTGAGTAAGGGTGTGCCAAAGTTGGATAAGGAAGGCAGAGTGATGGGGATGTAATGAGTGGCACAGCAGGATGAGGTTGAGTGTGACTTTGTACTAATGTTTCGTTATCTATAGAGATCATTGAAACATTTGCGGCACTGCACCCAGGTCCTCCTGACCATATTCCTGCTTGTGTTCTCCTGTGCAATGTGCAACCAGGCTGTGTCGACCTCCTGGGGCGGTCTCTTCCACCCATGGGAAGGGAAGAGGACCTCCCTGTGTGCTGTGACTCCCTCCATAAGCATATGGAGGCAGTCATGGGGGAGCCTGGGTGCAGCCCTTTACATCTGTGCAGTGCTTGTCAGTGTTTGCAGCATCTCAATGCTGTGGAACACTGACAGCACAACTGTCAAAATTAAGTTGGCCATGATCCCTTTAAGGAAACTGGCTGATGACGCATCATCAAATGACATCACCAGACCCGCTTCCTCTAACTGGCTGGGAAATGCGCTGGGTGGGGCTTAACAGGCCCCATTGAGGGAAATTCATTTTAGACAGCGGGATGGAGCCAGCAGCGGGGCCGAGACCCGCCACCAACACCGCCCACACCGGACCAACCGAGATCGGCAAAATCCCGGCCATAGATACTCTGTCATACAGAATGTGCCAGAGTTTCATTGGAAATCTAGATCCCTTGCATATTAATGAGCACTGCAGCAGCTTGTAAAATACGAGAGCATATGCAGTGTACAGAATACTTAGCTATCCATTTAAAAGAGATGGTAAAGGTCAGTCAAGTCATCGCCTGTCGGGAAGAGATTTCTTATAGCAGGACTTCAGCTTTTGCTGCAATTCTATTGGAAGCTTCCATCATTGATTTCGGTCCGACCTCGCACTAAGCATATGATACGCTGCATAAGCTCCAGATTTTTACTAGCTGTTGGAATATTCATTAATTGTATACAGTTACACATACATTGCAAATGTGAGAGGATGAAGATGACCAAAGAAGGGATGCAAAGAGGTTAGACTGCATCAGAGACAGATTATTCACATCGTCCATTACCTTAGCAACAATAGGGCAACATTTCAATCTGATGGCATAACTTCAGAGGAATATTCGTGGAAACCCTGGAGAAATGGTAAATGGCCGATTATGCCATTTCTGTGTGCTTTCTACCAATTATCTGCCTATGTTCAGGTGAAATCACCACAGCTCCCATTTAAATTCTATCTGCCTATCTATAGGCCCAAGTGCAGTTACCTGCCAATGACAACTGAGAGGCAGTTACAGAGCTGCAAAAAGATCTGCAGCCAACCTCCAAGATAGGGATGGCACTCCCAATGCTGGTCAAAGTTGCCACTACCCTCAGCAGGCCAATTAAGGGCCACCCGGCAACAGGTGACATCACAGACTGATATTTCATCTGTCAAGATTTCTGACAGATGAAATATCAGTGTTTTACAGCTGTTTGAAGCTGTCAAACACTGACAGTCTGATTTCTAAGATGAGTCCTTCTGTGCAGACTCATTTAGAAATCTCAGCAGCACTAAAAGCTGAAGGCTGTCACTTTTGACAGATCGCAGCCGTTCAGCTTTCAGTTCCGGCTGAGTGCTGCGCTCCCGACGGCTACAGGAAGAAAGGCTGTTGAGGTAAGTAAAGATAAGTTAAAGTTCTTCACAAACTTTAGACACACCAAACACACTTACCTTTACACTCATGCACCCATCACTCACCTGAACACCGACATCGCGACCCCTCCAACTCATTCAACCCGACGGCCCGCTGCTCTAACCTGGCGTGGTTTGGAGCCGTCGGGAAACCCACATGAAATCTCTCAAAATGGGGATTAGGCTAAAAACTGCCTGTTAACTACCTGTTAACAGGCAGTTAATTGGCACTAATCCCTTCCCGCCTGGTTTCGGTGGGTCCCAGTGCGGGGCAGGTATCCGCTGCCCCTGAAACTTACGTGGGGCAAGGTTTTGGGCGGGATGGTGTCAGGATCCCCAAAGTCGGGATTTTCCCCCTCCACACGCCTGAAACCCTGCCTGACGGCACCCCGAAAATCTAGCCTGATTTGGTACTGAATAAAAAGCAAGATAGAGCTGCCCAATTTCACCCCATTGTCAGGTTTCCTAAACTACAGAAGTCTTTGATCCCACCCCTCAACATAATGCCATGACCTACATAAGCAAAAAGGGAGCCCATTCCATTAATGTGAAGCTAGTCCCTGACCATCAAGTCTATACCATATGGTCCAATGCCACTTTCCTGACCACAATCATTCTTAGACAACATCTGTGCCAGACTTCTTTGAATGGGAAGAAAGAGTGGAAGGATGGTTTCTCAGGGAAGATGGCTACCTACCCTCTTCAGATCTGGCAGAAGGAGGGCACAGAAGGAATGAGGCCCATGCAGCTACCAGGATCATTATAGAGCATCCATTAGCATCCTGAAGCAGCACCTCAGTTGCCTCAGCAGATTAGAGGGTGGTTTACAGTACAGAGATACTAAATTCTTCAAGATCATAATTGTCTGTTGCATGCTGCACAACTTTGCAATCTAAAAATGTCTTACCATGGAGGAAATGGCCATAATGCATCTGAGACAAGAGCAGGTGTAGACACTGACCAGAAGGATATCACTGTAGAAATATCTGTGCAGGCAAGAAGAATAGTAGCCAGGTACTTATCCAAGGCATCTTCAGCAAAGTGCCTAAGCTGCCCCAATGTACATAATCAAGTGGCTTGAAACACAATCACTCATTTGCATTATCTCAACTATTATTGATGTCCATTCTTTGCTGTCTTGCTAACTTATTCTGCAACATCAGAAAAGGGGTAATTTTGACTCTGGGTGATAATGTAAAACGGGCGATATTGGATCAGCCACCCGTTATACATCTCTCACAAGGAGAGAAATGTATAATGGACGGCTGATCCGATATCGCCCATTTTACACTATTGCCCAAACTGTCCAGAAAAAAACTGCCTCAGGACAAACCAATCTTGGAGGGGGACCTCAGGCAGGCTTTAGGCTCCTTACTCGCCTATGCAAAGGGCTGAACACCCGCTTCATGCGTGGGTAACGGATGCCTCTTATTTGTCCTTACCCAATATGGCAGGCAACGCACTTCATGCCCGCCATATTGAGGCCTTAGGTGCCCTGGTGCTGCGCGATGCAATTTCTAGGCAAGTGAGGTTTTGCCCTGGTGCTTCCCCTTAATGCTGATGTAGCATGTGCACCTTCTAATTCCTTCTTGGATGGTACTGGTTCTCAGCTTGGAGGATATCTCCTTAACCATTCCTTCTCTTTTAAGTCATCCTTAAAAAAGTCCCTTGTAGCATCCATGTCTACCTGATGTTGTTATCGTTGATGTTTTGGTATAACAAAGTTTCGCCAGTGAAATAAACATTATTCAGGTTCCCTATCTGGTGATTATTTGGTATAGCAGCAATGCAACTGGTTGATATGTGGAATATTTAATATTAAGATACAACTAATCCAGAACATTTAAGAACAGGGACAAATTATTACATTTTCCTGTATGATATTTGTTAGTGTACACTGTACAATATTAAGTAGAAATGTAAGATTAAACATTAGAAATGCATTTATGATGTGACTCCCTGCATGCCTGCCTATCCATAATATCATTTTGAAATGTACACAGAAATTCAATTTCACATGAGAGTTTTCAGGTGTAGTGATATATTTAATTATTTTGGTGAACACTTCAGTCCATTATTAAAGTGGAAACAGTTTCTCACTATCTACTCTATCAAAACCCCTCATAATTTTGAACACCTCTATTAAATCTCCCCTTAATCGGCTCTGCTCTAAGGAGAACAATCAACAAACAACAGTGTTTGCTGCAATTTTTACTTCCTGCACTAACTTCATGGTATAATGAAATCAGTTATTGGGATGGTTGAGGGTTACTTGCCCAGTAATAACCAAGTGCACTGCAGAGCTTTGCTTCAGAAGGGGAAGCTCCTAACTGACAAGCCTCCGAGAGTTGTTTGAGGAAGTGACCACCTAAATGGTCTGCGGGAAACCCAGTGATGTGATGTACCTAGACTTTCAATAGTTTCACACAAAAAGCTATTAGTTAAATGCAAAGCTGTGGGGAATCGAGTCAAGCTTTGGAAATGGATAAGAACTGGCTAAAGGGTAATTGTTGGAGGAGCTTTATCAGTGCGGGGTATTGAGTACAATGCCCCAGGGATCAGTATTGGGACCAATACTGTTTCTAATTTATATCAATGACTTGGGTTCAGAAACACAAGGCAAATTTGTTACATTTACAGATCATATTTAAAGCTGACAAGTGGAAAGTATTCCACATAGGAAAAAACAGGGGCATTTGGTGGTGTCTGAGATGTGATCTTATGTAAAATAGTTAAGGGAGTGGAAACGGTAAACCTTTTCTATTATATTAATTTAAAATAAATTGTGAGAGTAAGACAAGGAGATACAAACTCAAGCTGGTAAAAGGTAAAATTTAAGAAATATATCAGGATGTTCCTCTTCACACAAGAAGTGATCAAGACATGGAATGGACTCTTAAATGGAGTAGTGGAGGTGTAAGCCCAGAAATTATTTAAGAAGCAATTAGATGCTGAAGTGGGTAATTTAAGATGGGCCAAATGGCCTTCCTCATCTGTAATGATCTCGTATGACTGCCTGCCCCTCACCAACAGCCAGTCACTAAAGGGATCTGCTTATAGTCATGTCCATCTTTGTTTCTGTCTGCCATTTGAAGTTGATTTTTTCCCCACTGATCTCCTTACTTGGAAAATCACATTTGTTTTGTTGTCAAATGGAGACTTTCTATTTCCTCAGGCTTAACAGGTTGTATTTGTATTTACTGACCATCTCCGTGGAAAGATTCAGTTTAGCTTCAGAAAACTTTGCTTTAGATTTCCACTGGTTGCCTTCTGCTCTCTGTTGTCTATTTTATGTATTAACAGTTCTTAATATAGCGCAGACGATCTAAACAGAGCCAGTCACAACGTTGCATAAAATTGACACATTTTGTAAAGCCAATTTGTAGAAATCATTTACAATTTGTAAATTGTGTTGTACTACAAAACTAAAAAGAAATGGAGCTTGGGAGATTAGTTGAGTTGTTTAATTGAGTCAAAAGAAATGATCTTTTGTGATCCGTAAACAGTGAAAAAAAATCACATCCTATATATTACATTTTCAGAAAAGTGGATCATGTTATTCACTGCTGCATCATATTAATATTAGATTGAAATGTTTGACAAGGGTACAATTAAGTAGCATTTCCATCACTGCCACCTTCCACCATAGTTACAAGTGGGGCCCTGACCCAATTCAGTGAGTTGATGGGGTCATAATTATCTATGGTCTTTTATTTTTAATGCTGCCAGAATCGCCTGGAAAAGTTACTTAACCACCAGGGGATCCTGCAGAGTGGTAGCCAGTGTAACACTGTCATGATAAACTTGACTGAATTTCCATTTGACTGAATCTAAAAGTGACCAAATTTTACCATCATGCTTCGCGAGGACTAAGACTGGTTGCTGTGAGACCTTTGCAAAATAAACTGTTAGACTTGTAAGCTGTAAAAGCTGCCAGTTGTCATTCAACAGATATGGAAAACAAGCTTATTGAAGTTCTGTGGGAACAGACTATTGACTGTGAAATCAGTGCAATAACAGGAACATCTTCAGACTATGGAATGTACCTAGCCTTGAAGGCCCACAGTTGCCTAACAGACTAGTGATAAGTGGGTCTGGGAAACAACTGCCGACCATTATTATGCTGTATAGTTAGGGACATGTACGCAGTGGGAGGGTTGCCAAATTTTGGGGTATAAAAAGGTACTGTCTCAAAACATTAGTGGCTGCAGTGGGGCGATAGTCGATGGTGACCTGGTCAGTTGTCAGTTAAAGTTAGTCATATGTCTAATCATCGTTGAATTAACCTCTCATCTGGTGAATAAGTAGCGTATGTGATTTTGCTTATAATCACCTGAGCTTAAAGTAAATGATTTTAGATGCTTGCTTGTGATAAGTACATGAATTGCGTACAGTTTATATTCTGCTAATTACTTGTAACCTCTTGTTGATTTTTAAGTAAAAGAAGTTTCACAGATTCATTGGGTTTTGTGCTGTCTTTTCCACGAGTCTGAACTCTATAAACTGTCAGACAATCAGAACGTCTTACACCAGCAAAGCACAGAAAGGGGAACATTAATAAACAGATTTAGATGCGTGTGAGGTTCTTTTGAGCATAAGGAAACTCTTGAGGAAACTAAACATTTAACTAAGCAATTAACGTTCTATTTTATTTTACTTATTTTATAACTGATTAAGGATATGACTTGTAAAGAAAAATATACAGTAATACAAGAGACATATTATTGCTTTATTGAAAAATAGAATTTGACATAAAAATATTCATAGGCTGAAATTATGGTTTAACTTTTAAAATAATATTTAATCTTATTATTGTCACAATATTTCTTACTGAATGCAAATTACTTTATACACGAGAAGTTATTATATGTTGACCTAAAGTGGTGCTTCAATGCACCACACTTTATATTTATGTTTGTTTTCTATGATATATTCAACATAACTCACAAATATTAGTTAACTATCTCTGTCCAAATGCACAAATAAATGGAGCAATATCTTATCTTATATCTAATTCATATGAAGAGATTTCTTATTCAGGAAAATACGATTCCATCTTCTACACAAAGATTAAGAACCCACATCCCATCAAGAGCTGCATCAGGTGAAAAGAGGGGAAAAGGAGCCAGACTTTCAGAGAAAAGCCTACATACCTCACCAGCATGCACATGAATGTAACATGCAGAATTATCAAGTCAGTCATTCTGACCAAAACTTGGCTAAATTTATGCTTTGCTCTTTCCAGAAATCTTGGTCATCTTCTCAAATTTGATTTTTGACAAATAGTACAAAATAGAGGATACCAGCATTTACTTTCATTTAAGGATTATCAAGATGCTTTGTAGCATCTTGGAAACTCCAGTCAAGTCGCTTGAGGTGGCTGGTTCCTTTTCACAAGCTCTTTTTGTAATCTTACTGTGTCCAGATGACCTAGATTTTCTTTTTCCTGAGGCACAAAGCTGGGCTCAACAGTCTGTTTAACAACTGTTCATATTGCTGTCGCTAAGGTAAGTACAGCAAGTTCCAACCAGCCAACTGGAACTGCCTCTTTAGACATATTTCAATGGATTTGTTTCAGCAGCTCTCTCTAACCATGTACAAGAAACTTTGTGTTATCCGGAGGCTAAATGTCCAGCAAGCTCGAGCCACCGGCAAAAATCAGGAGCCATTTTGTTAGGTTTTTCTTCTTCTTGTGGCTTTTTTTTCAACAGTCAGGCTCTGCAAAGTCTCTGTAGCTTAGCAACAGCTTCAGAGAGACGCTTCCAAGGTACGGGCCGACTGTTTAGAAGCTGTTGCTAAGCAACAGTGTTTGTTGTCAGATACGGAGATGAAAAGCTCCGTATGCTTCAACATTAACGCTGGTGTGTCCGGCAGTTTTGAGGGAACGGCAACAGCTCGGTCCTGTCGGTGCCGGATAGCACAACGTTTCCTGTATCCTAACAGAGACAATCCACAGTTTCTCTACCCATGTTACTAGTTTATTCATTTTCCTTGGTGGGATACATTTCAGTCACGATTCGATTTAACGGTATCTCTCCTCTCAGGCACTATCAGTATCCTCCGTTGTACCTTTCCCTAGCCTGGAGAATGCAAGTGAGTAATTCACAGTCCACTGAACCAGCCTACTGGCATTTTATTTCAGGTCTTTGCATTATTGATTCAGAGGCCTAGAATTTAGTTTGGGTCTTGGCACTGCGCGACCAGCGTGTGCTCAAATCGAGAGGCCCGAGGATCAGTGGAAATTGGTCTTTGGGCCTTATGGAGGAGTTCACTCCTCCACAAGCAGCTCGCACGAGCGAAGCCATTAATGTCGGGCCACCTGCCTCGCTCTCAGTGGCCCTCAGGTAAATCCCAAGAGGGGGATTTGGAGTGGGCTGCAGGTGATGGTGGTGGAGGGGTGGGGTCGGGGGGCGGGGAGAGCGATCATGATTCCTCTGGAGTTGAGGAAGCACCCCTGCTCCTTCTAGTTCCACAGGATGGGTATTTTAACAAAGATAAATTATTTCAACTTAACCGGAGGTGCCAGCTGCAGGGGCTGCTGAAGAATCCTAAATGGTGCAGGCCCGATGCCTACCCCGCACATCGCCAACTAATTTCTCGATGGGTTCCTTCTACAGGTGTTAGGTCCTTAGTTTAAATATTTTATAGGACTAATGCCTGTTTTAGGCATCTGCCTGGGACTCCTAACAAAAAGCCCTCACAAATTTAGCACTGGGACCAACATCTGTGAAGATTACGCATAGGCTGTCCCACTGCTAAATTCATATGTTTTGCACCTGTTTTACACCCGAAAACCTAGCACAGTGCATACTGATTTCTACTCCAGCGGTTTGATGCTGCAATGATAGTAGCCCGTGACTGTCATCTTTACTGGTTAATGGAAACTTGTACTTCAAGGTTAAACTTTTATACTGGTTACATATTAGCATGAGTGGGCGTAAAATTGCTGCTAAAAAGTATGAAGCATAAGTTGTGAAAATCTCTAAAAGCTATTATATATTGGCCTTTCCAACTTTGACCCTGGGTGGATAATTCACTCTCCTCCTTAATGAAATGGTAAAATAATTAAGGACAGGAGCCAACTTGATTCCCACTTATAAAGGATGTTGAGCATGTAATGTTGAACATAGCTGACTCATATTTTGTGACCGCTGTTAGATCACACCTACACACAGATTGTCCACTAGACAATAATTTATCTCCTCCAGCTTTCAAGGGTCCAACACTTTTGCCCCAAATTAAACATTACCTCCGTTACTCAGACAACTTGCTCATGACTATTTTTAAAGGTAACTTTTATGTGCGTGCTTGAATCAACTCACTAAGTAATAATGGATTTGTTTGAATTTTTAGGAGCTTTAGCCTGGATTTTCTGTTTGGAGGTAGTTTACATTAGAATGGCTATTGGCAAGCTTTAGTTAGTCTCAAATGCACCCAATTTACTGAGGGAAACTCATTGGCATAGGCTGCGATCTTACCTTTCGGTGCGAGTTGGGAGCGGGTCAGCTGACTTGCGGGTTCTGATTGCGCCCCCAACGACGCCCAACGCACAGACGCTATTTTGCGTCAATTGGTCTTGTTAAGCCCACCCCGCGGGCTTGTGGGCCAATTAAGTGAAAGCCGGTGTCAGATGATGTCAGTTGATGACGCTTCATCTGCCGGTTTTCTTAAAGGGGACACGCTCATTTTTGTTTGACAGATGATTTTTCAGTGTTTGACAGCATTGAGGTACTGAAAACACTGCCAATCACTGAACAAAGGTGAGCCCTTGCACCCAGGCTCTCCAGAGACTCTCTCCTTAGGATAAAACAGATGGCAGCTGCAGGTGAGGTTACAGAAGTGATCTGTCACTAGTGAGAGAGGTTCTCCCAATGAGGCAGGACTACACAAACATTTTAAACCTTATGACCTACAGAAAAGTCTAAATACATTAAAAATGATTTTCCCAGCATTTTCTTACCTCTGAAACTCACCGGTGTACCATTGGATCTTTCACACCTCTTCTGCAGCTGTCATCAATGAAGAAACATTACAGTAGACGCACAACATGCCACACTTACCTGGAGTGGTGTCCGGATGTCGGGAAGCCCGCAGTCAACCTGGCAAAATTGAAAAAAGCCTCTTAACTGCCTGTTAACTACCTGTTAACAGGCAGTTCAGTGCCTATAATCCTTTCCCCCCACTCTAGGTGTTGGGTCCCTGCGCAAATCGGGGATCAGACCCTTGGGAAGATTGTACTGAGGCGGGTTGACAGCAGGTTTGGGTCCCGCTGTCAATCTTTGCCATTTTGCCAACAGTCCCACCACCAAACCCACCCCCTGAGCGCTGGCAAAATTCGCCCCATACAGTTTATGAATGGTAGGAGCTCAAAATTGAAGGTAAGTGAAACATAAAGGGATGGGAACAATTAATAGAGACTACCACAAGAGAGCAACAAAACTTTTGAAAACCTCAAAGCCTTCAAAGTGCCTCAAAAGTAATCTCAATCCATTACCAGCCTTCTAAAAATAGATAGCCAGTACAAGAAAATCAAAATTTTATTATTCCTTAAAGTTTGGGGTCAACAGGTAATGGTGGCAATATATCAAAGTGAGTATCTTGTTATATTGTCTTGTATATATTTTATACAAACACACACACACACGCACACATACACACACACACACACACTTTATACATGTAACCTACAAAACTTGGAAATGCTAACAAGCAGCTTCAAAGAAGCTGCCACAGCCCCCAAAAAAGCTGCCAACTCAAAAATAAGACAGTGCCCCATTGACCAACATGCTGCAGTGCTTCAGGAACCATAGGCTACATTATAGGTCCCGTGGAATGCTACGTTCAGCTGTGGTCACCATCCACAATGTATTAAAAATCTTAACCAGGATTATCCTCTCTGGGGCAAAGTTCCAGCAGGACAGGACATCCTCCCAACCTTACCCCGTTTCCCTGAGTCTGGGCTCATTTGTGAAAAACTGTGGGCTTCTGATAGAATTCCCACCACCAAAATGAGCCTGCCAGTGCAACGGGAGGCCTGTCGATGTTGCTGCAGCACCAGGAGAGCTGATGAGAGAACTTAAACATGGCCCTAAGGTCAGACCAGTTGTCCCACTGAAGGCATTGGCCGACATTGGGACCTTCGGCGTGCGGCCCGGTCCTCCTGATGCTATTTGCAATTGCTGAGTAGGGAAGTAGCAGCCAGTGGTGGTCCCAGTGGGAGCAGGAGGGGGAAATCCCGGTCAGGCAATGAGGCCTTATTGCCCTTACCACCCAGTTTTGGCTGGGACCACAGTGCGCACTTACTCCTTACAAATCCTTACTTCCACATCACATTTTTGTCACACTTGTGTGTGAATTTTCCAATATAAATTCCTATGACCACATTTATAATAGAAACTGCCAACATAAACTTATAATGCTGTAGTTACACTCTTCCACAATGATTGCTCTTTAACACATTAGCCCAGAAATTCGGGTCGGGGGCTTCCCGCGGGTGCAAGCCCCCGACCTACACTTACCTAGCGCGCCGGCAGTTGAGCTCTGGGCCTGTGTGGAATCCCTCTCCGGGGCCTGGCTCAGAGGCCAGCGCGCTGTGCTTGCGTGTCCCAGGGGCGTAGTTAGTGCGATGCATCCTCTGGGATCACGTGAGCCATGGGCAGCCAATCGAAGGAGGGAAATGCCCATTCATAAGATTGACAGAAAGACCTGTCAAAACGTATGAATGCTGAGGGCCCAAAACAGTAGTTAACCTTCAAATAATTTTTTTTTTTAATCACACTTTTTAAATAAACTATAAATTACATTAAATAACTATTTTAAACAATAATTTAAATTTTTGAAAAAAATAATTTTATAAAAAACGGGGCTAAAATAAACTTACCTTGCTTTAAAGTATTTAAAAATAATAAACCTGTGGAAAAAATGTTTTAATTTTAATTAATTGACCACTTACCTTTTAAAATGCAGTCCTTACGCCTGGTTTCTACATTTCTAAAATCTAAAGACTTACCCTCACGGAAAAACCTGTAAAAAAAACGTAAGTTCAAAGCGCACGCGCAGACTCCCGCGCGCGCGCGTTAGACCTCTGAACCCCTTCGTTCAGAGGATCGGAACTGCCGGTTTCCCGCGCATGCGCAGTGCATGCAAGAAACCGGCACTTCCATCGGGTCCATGCGTGAGTACCCCGTGCGTACTCACGCGTTGGGACCCGAATTTCTGGGCCATTAGTTTTGTATCTCCCAGCTCTTCAGCCTGTACTGCAGAAGTAAAAAAACTCAAGGCTGAAGCTTAAACATTCCCTTGCTTGAATTTTTATTTCTTGAAATAAGAACATCTCCAATTTTACTCATTTGTAAATCTGTCAAATTCCGACAAGACAGATCATCAGCTGTGATGGTCAAATCCCCATTGCTGACGAGAAGTTGGGCTAATTGCCCACCAACTACGCAGCAATTATGCTGGGAAATTATATGGCTGGTGCAAACAGGTGCAGGAGCCTGTTTGCACAGCATAAGGGGTGAGGGGAATGAGAAAAATGTATCAATAATTAAAAATGAACAGATAAAAGCGCTGTGTGTCAACCTACCAGGCAGCTGTAAAGGCTCAGTTTCAGAGATGAGATGATTTATTCTTTTTTTCAATCTTGCAGAGTCTTCCAGTAATAATTATACTTGCGACAAAGTATTCCCTGTGCTTTTTAAAGGCAAGTACTGCACTTGTCAAATAAATATTCACTCCGACTAATTTAAAATTTGATTGATGTCGGGCATCGGAGATTTTTATTTCCTGATTGGCTAGTGAAAGGAGCACCGCGCCACGTGATCCCAGGTATGATTACACACAACAGTACACCCGTGGGATCTGTGGGCCACTATGTTGCGCACAGCTCTGCAGCATTTCAAAGCAAGTTTTCGTTTGGGGCCTTGCACTAGGTAAGTGCGGATTTCATTCGGAGGTCAGCGGCGTACTCCTTAGTTACACCGCCGACCGCAATTTCAGGGCCAAGGCCTTCTTCTTATGCTTCTTCTGATCTTTAAGTTTCTTCTTGCTTTTCCTTTCTGTCTCTTTTTCCTCTTTCTCTCTTAATCCACTCTCTTCCTTTCCCTCTCTTTATTTCTCTTTCTGTCTTTAATTAAATTCAGTCCATTTCCTTCTCCGTCGTTCACTCTGTTTCATTCTCCTTCCTTTTGTTTCATTGGTTAAGGAAAGACCATTGGGCACGACATTCACGAGGTTCCAGATATGACGTTAACACCACTGCTCCATTATCAAATCAAATTTCCAGCAAATATATTGCGATCTTAGGGGTGAGGAGAATAGCCAATTAATGACCGGATGGGATGCATCCAAGGTTACTGAAGGAAGTAAGGGTCGAAAATGTGGAAGCTCTGGCCACCATTTTCCAATCCTCCTTGGATATGGGGGTGGTGCCAAGGACTGGAGGATTAGAAATGTTATAAGCATGTTTAAAAAAGGGAAGAGAGATACACCCGACAACAATAGACCAGTCAGCTTAATGTCTGTGAGGATGAACTTTTAGAGTCAATAAGCCGAGGCAAAATTAATTGGCATGTGGAAAAGTATATGGGCTAATAAATGAAAGCCAGCGCAGATTTATTAAAGGCAAATCGTGTTTGACTAACTTGAACGAGTTATTTGATGAAGTAATGGAGAGGGTTGCTGAGGGTAGTGCAGTTAATGTGTATATGAACTTTCAAAAGGTGTTGACAAAGTACCACATAATAGATTTGCTAGCAAAATTGAAGCCCATGGGATTAAAGGGGCAGTGGCAGTGTGGATACAAAAATGGCTAAGGGACAGAAAGCAGAGAGTAGGAGAGTAGTGGAGAACGGTTATTTTTCAGACTGGAGGGAGGTATGCAGTGGTGTTCCTCAGGGGTTGTTAGTAGCCGCCTCGGGGGGAGACTGTATGCCGCTGGCTCCCTACCTCTACCCCCACGAGTAGAGGCTGTTATCACGGAAGAGGATTTTCCCGCTGCCCTGGCGTTTAAAAAAAATATTTATATATATATAATGGTGGATTTTATCTTTCTTCCCCTCCCCCGGATTCGCTTTGTCTCCGGCGGCGATTCTATGATTCTAAATCTTTATAAAATACTGATTAGACCTCAACTGGAGTATTGTGTTCAACTCTGGGCACCACACTTTAGGAAGGATGTCAAGGGATTGGTGAGCCTGCAGAAGAGATTTACTAGAATGGTACCAGGGATGAGGAACTCCAATTATGTGCAGAGACTAGAGAAGCTGGGGTTCTCCTCCAGAGAAGGTTAAGAGGAAATTTGATAGAGGTGTTCAAAATCATGAATGTTTTTGATAAAGTAAATAAAGAGAAACTGTTTCCAGTGACAGAAGAGTCAGTAACCAGAGGACACAGATTTAAGGTGATTGGCAAAAGAATTAGAGGCGACATGAGGAAATATTTTTTTACACTGTGAGTTGTGATCTGGCATGCACTGCCTGAAAGGGCGGTGGAAGCAGATTTAATAGAAACATTCAAAAGAGAATTGGATAAATACCTGAAGGGGAAAAAAATTACAGGGCTATAGGCAAAAAGCAGGGGAGTGGGATTAATTGTACAGCTCTACCAAAGAGTCGGCACAGTCACAATGGGCTGAATTGCCTTCTTCTGTGCTGTATCATACTATGACTCTATGAACATCTCGCGCCATGAGATGCGCCATTCCAGCAAGTTCTGGTCCAATACCTGCTTTTTTATATTGAGATTATGTCACCCTGTGATTGTTCACTCTTTTTGTTTTATTTGTTCTTTGGGATGTGGGCGTAACTGGCAAGGCCAGCATTTATTGCCCATCACTAATTGCCTTTGAGAATGTTGTGGTGGTGGTGAGCCGCTATGAACCGCTGCAGTCTGTGTGGTAACTGAGTGGCTTGCTAGGCCATTTCAGAGGGCAGTTAAGAGTCAACCACATTGCTGGCTACTGGGTTCTCACAAATCACTCCGATGTTAATCTTTAAACTTACCTGTCATGTTTCTCTCTAACACCAGCACATACTGTATTATCCTTTCCCCACAAATCACTCAAAATGCAGTGAAAAAAATGTCACTGCCATTTTTTAATCAAAGAACTGAAATTTCTAATATGCAAAATAATAATGAAATAAAAAATTACATATTTCATAATAATGATGAAGGTTATCTACTGAACTGTCTTTTATGTCTTTTAATGGTTTCATTAACATTTTTACTTGAAGTTCTCAGACACTGCCAAATGTGTGCAGTTATCTTCAATCTAATTTGATTTCTTTTTTTCAATCAGTTAACTTTTGAGGGAAACACATAGTAAGAGAGAATAGGAGGGGGAGAGGAGGGCAAAACAAGATAAGGGTGAGGAAGTCTTTGGCACTTTGTCACCCATCCTTGGGGTGAGCTAGTGAGAGTTGAGGGGAGTAGGTGGAGGATGAGGTAGGTGACAGCAGAGCAAGTGAGCGGAGAGGATTACAAATTTTGATTGGGTATGTCAAAGGGGAAAGGGTGGATATAGTGATGGGAATGGGCCTAGAAGGAATAGGAATTGGTATTGGGATGAGAAGGGGTAGGGAACATGACATGAATGAGGATTGGAGAAACACAGTGGCCTAGAAATTCAGTGGGCTGCGCCACCCGTTAGCGACTTAAGAGGGCGCTAAGTGGGTCGGAAGCCACTGGCCACGCCTCCCGCTAAATTTAGCGGGACGCTAATGGCGGCGCTAGCCATTAGTGCTGCACCACTACGATGATGTCATCGGTGTGCGCAGCGCCCTGCTACCGCCCCGATCGCGATATTTAGTTGCGCCCCCTGCTTTAACACCGGATGCTATTTGCGAATGGTTCAGGGGGCCTACCTGTGGTGGTAGAGGTGCTAATTAAAGGAGACGTGCGGGGCGGCCATTTTTTTTGCTGGCCGCCTGCCAGCACCTCTCCGCGCTGCCATCCCCGGCTTCCTGAGCGCCACACCCCCCGCGGAGTGCCGACTGCGTTCCAAGAGCCCGGCAATTCTCCTCGGTGCCGGGCTCTTTTGCCGGCACTCGCGATCCTCGATCGTGCTGCACAAGGCCCCTCCCCTTTAAGAAGGGGAGGAAGGCCTGCAGTACCACAGTGCGCCGTGCCGCAGTGTGTGGCGCTGCAGCACGTTGCACAGCGATCTTCAGCTGCAGCGCCCCAAGAGGGATGTGGGGCACCAACAGTAGCGCCGCGCTTCCCTCTGGGGCGCGCAAAGTGAATTTCCGGCGGGCGGCCGCGACTACTTCCGGGGTGCTACTTTTGGCACCCTGGCGAGGCTGGCACCCCAAACGGGGCGCTACTGAATTTCTAGGCCAGTGACTGGGGAGTAGCTGAGAAAAGAGAGTCCCATTTTCCCTACACCTCCCAGCAATAAATTGTGGCCTTCAGCTGTTGGTGGATCCTCTTGGACAAAGGCATGACGTCCACTTATCACGACAGAACTGAAAAATCAGGGATCAATGTTATGAGATGTTCAATACATAAGGAAATTAATGTTCATGGGGAAAACATCCTGTCACATTAAGTAACTCCAGCACTCCTTTTTCTTCATTAAGCAGTAACAATACGAAAAATATAAAGGCCTAGAAATTCATTAGCCCCTAAACTTGGGCATGAGAATTGCAATGCATGATGATCAACCCGTGCTCATTCAGAGGAATGCAGGCAGCACACAAATTTCATGCTGTCTGCTCATTTCCATGATTGCAGCGTTCAGCCCAGTGCTGAATGTGCTACTGAGTGGCTGAAACCTCAACAGGGGGGCCCAAGTTTGGGCGAGGCTAGCACTTCTTAAAGCTGGCCTGCACAACTTAAAGGCAGTCTGCACCTCTTAAAGGGGAGGTGCATACTTTCTGCAGCAGCTCATTGAACTGGCTGGGAGCGCAGGAACAACAACTAATGATGGCACAGCAGGGGAGAGAGCATGCACATAGTTTCTCGGATTCAGCATTGGAGGCCTTGGTTTGGAAGGTGAATAGGAGGAGAGAGGCCCAAAGGGGCCAGAAGGCCCTCCGGGCAAAATCACAAATAGCAATGGGAGCAGCAAGCCATAGCAGTCATTGACAGCAGTGTAGCCCTGAGGACCTGGCTGCAGTGAAGGCAGAAGTTTAATGTCCTCAAACGAATGGTCAAGGTCAGTGAATTCACCTTCAAATGCCATATCCCACCATCTGCACCACCAGCCTCACACACTGCTCAATGCACCACACCCCTATCACTCACCCACCAACAATCTCTACCAAACAGGACTCGTACCTCACATTCATTGCTTCACCTCACCCTCACACACTTACCACTGCTACATGCCTCACACCCACACCTCACAGCTTGCACACACTGTCAGTTAGTTAACCATGACAGGCACATCACCCAAACACATTGCACCACACTCACTGACACACTTCCCTCTCTCTTGCAGAACAATGTGGCTAACAATCAGAGCCAGCAGGGGCTACCCAAAGGGACACAGGCGTGCCTGCATAATCTTACCCCTATGGAGGAGGTGGTGCTGGACAATTTTGGGAGGGCAATCGCTGAGCACGTGGCCAGCGGCAGCGCTGAAGCAATCCAAGATGACAGTATCCCTGTAACTAATCCTCCTTCTCACATCCCACTTCTCCATCATCCCACAATCTCTTCTGATTTACAAGCTGCACAAGGTGTAAGCATGAACCTCTTGCTTTCCCCCCTCCCTTACCACAACCCTACCCTTGTGCCTTTCTCATTTCAGAGATCCAAGAAATCAAACCTGCCCAGCCAGTGGTGTAAGAAGAAGAGTGATGAAGAAGAAGAATCACCATCACTCGATCTGACATTCGTAGCCACCAGCTCAGATACTGGCACTGTGCAGACTTTAGAGGGTAGCTTAGAGGTGGGATCTGTACGTGGCGAGTCTTCAGGCATGATAGGGCTGCAGGGGGAAAGGGTAGCGCAGATACCAGCTCCCCGGTGGGCGGGTCACACACGACTTCTGCTGCAGAGGACTCAGATGAGGACTTCGATGGGGCAGCTACAGAAGAACACCGAACTTGAAGCCTATCCTTTCCAGGATGGAAGTGTTGGCCAACTCCATTAGTGCACTTGTGGTCCCAACCATGATGCAGAGTCTGATGGCTGATGTCTCATCTTCCATTGCAGCACAAGCAGAAGCGACCCAATGTCTGAGTGCTACAATGGAAGCTGAGACTGAAGTCATGCAAGCTCAGACTGCTTTCATCCAGGCTCAGCTTGCTGCCATGCAAGCTCAGACTGCTGCCATCGTGGCTGCATTTACCAGTGCTGAAAGGGGCTTGCAGGGTGTCACAGCAGTCCAGCAATCTGTTCTCCAACAGATGGCTAGGAATGCTGAATACCGCCCCCCACCCCCCACCCCCTCCCCCGCCCACTGGAGGAGTGGCAGTGGCTCCGTGGAGCACGAACCTGCAGTCCTCACTCCGGATCACAGTATTCTTCATGCTACCACTGCCACTCCGCCAGTGCCCTTGATGTTGTCTGTCAGCCAGTCCAGACTGCTGTTGCCCATGCTTTGTTATGTAATATTGAATGGATTTATATATGAAGCTGGATTGGAATGTTTCTTTTGTGTTGGCTTTTATTTCAGCATAGTGGCCAAGAGGACCCTGTGATGTTCAGTAATAGAGTGAATGTAAGGTGTGGAACTATTGTTAAATGGGGAATTGAGGTTGCGTTCACTGGTACCGCAGTCGGATGAGTTGATTACGGACAGCCCAGGCAGAAAGGGGCTGTTAGTGCTGCCTCCTCCCTTCCGTGGTTCAGTGGATAAATAATCACACGGATGCTGTACATTAACAAATAACAGGTCTTTACTGGAGGAGGGTAATCTCTAGACTGGGGTAAAGAGGCATGCGCACAGCTTATATACCGATGTGGTCACTGCCGGTACTACAGTATACAGGAGCTGTAAAAAGTAGTTCTGACTTAAAAGCACATACACTGCAATTCCTCCCTTTTTAGATTAATAATACCCCCTTAATATTCAAATAACAATTACATCTTTACATGTACATTCAATAACAAAAGTCCATTTATAGATTCAGTCTTTGGGGTGGCTTCCTGACCCTTTTGGGATAGTGCCTTTCCAGAGGTTCTTGTTCTTGGTGCAGAGGCGATTCTGACCCCTTTTCATTGGGTAGTTCATCGGGTTCCACTGCCACTGGGTCTGAAGTAGATGCTACCGGTATGTCGGGTTCATCCCCAGGTACTCGAGACATGGGGTTGACGCATTCCTGTGATGCTAAGATCTGATCGACGCGGCGTCTCACAATGTTCTCCCCGACACCCACTGTGTACATTAATGGCCCCTGCCTTGTACATATCGTTCCGGGTTGCCACTTCTCTGTTCGATAGTCCCGGGCCAAGACTGGTTGCCCTACATTGAAGCTCCTTGTCGGCTTTTCATTGATGTGCTGGAATTGTTTGTCCTCAACATTTCTTCGCACATTTGGTCTGAGCAAGTCCAGATGAGATCTCAACCTACGGTTAAAGAACATCATGGCCGGGGTCTGGTTGGTAACTGCATGTGTCTCGTTTCGGTAGGCTAATAAGAAATTGTCCAGCTTATGCTGTAGTGGAATTTCCTCGTCGCACATGACCTTTATCACCTTCTTAAAGGTTTGTACGAACCTCTCAGCCAATCCATTGGTGGCTGGATGATACGGGGCGGATGTGTAATGCTTTACCCCATTCCTTTTCATGAATTTTTGGAACTCGTCGGACACAAACTGTGGTCCATTATCAGAGCAGATCTGCTCTGGCAACCCGTTTCTGGCAAATATGGTCCGTAGGACTGCAATCATTTTCTCTGTAGTGGTTGAAGACATCTTTATCACCTCAGGCCACTTTGAATGAGCATCCACTGCTATTAAGAACATTGAGTCCATGAATGGACCAGTGAAATCAATGTGCACCCGTTGCCATGGAGAGGAGGGCCACTCCCATGGGTGTAGAGGGGCATGTGGTTGTGCATTTTGGACCTTCTGGCATCCTAAGCAGCTCTTCGTTAGGTCTTCGATTTGTTGATCGATTCCCGGCCACCACACATAAGCTCTAGCAAGGCTTATCATTTTCTCTCCCCCCAGATGAACTTCATGCAGCTCATTTAGCAGTCTCTCCCTTAACTTGGGTGGAATCACCACTCTGGATTCACACATCACTGTCCGCTGGCATACTGACAGCTGTTCTCTTCTGGATGAGAATGCTGGCAACAGTGAGTCGCCATGTGTTGGCCATCCCCTCACCGTCAATTCATATACCTGTGACAGCGTCGGATCATTGCGGGTCTCCTTCTCTATATCCGCGTTTGTTACTGGCAATCGTTCAATTATCGACGAATAAAATATCTCGATAGGGTCCACTGCTGGTGCTTCCTCCACCGTAGGCAGTGGCAGGCGCGAAAGCCCATCAGCGTTCCCATGCTGTTTCGTGCCTTTATATTCTATTTCATATTGATTCGCCCCTAGAAACAGGGACCATCTTTGTAACCGCTGTGCAGTCATTCCTTCTTAGGATTAAAGATGGAGACAAGTGGTTGGTGGTCAGTCAGCAAGGTGAACTTCTGCCCATGCAGATAGTGGTTGAATTTTTTTACTCCCCATACTAGGCTGAGGGCCTCCCTGTCAATCTGGGCATTGTTGCGCTCGGCTGAGGTTAGTGACCGAGACGCAAAGGCTACTGGCCTCTCCAACCCGTCTGGGAATTTGTGCGACAGCACCGCTCCAATGCCGTAGGGTGATGCATCACATGTCAAACGAATTGGCAGTGCTGGGTTGAAATGGGCCAACACCTCTTTTGATGTGATCAATTCTTTACACTTCTCGAAAGCTCGTCTACGTTCGTCATCCCACTTCCATGGTACCCCTGTTTGCAGTAGGGTGTTCAGCGGGTGTAATACCGTAGACAAATTTGGTAAGAACTTGTGGTAATAGTTTACCAGCCTGAGGAACGACCTCAGTTGTGACACATTTTCTGGTGCTGGAGCCTTGACTACTGCCTCAACCTTGTCAGGGGACTTATGTAACCCCTCTTCATCGATGACGTGGCTGCAATATGAGATCTGTTTCTGGAAAAACTCGCACTTGTGGCGATTAGCTTGTAGCCCATATTCCTTTAATCTGGCGAGCGCCTTCTCCAAGTTAGCGAGGTGATCACCGTCATTTTCGCCCGTGACCAAGATGTCATCCAAATAACACTGGGTTCCTGGAATCCCTTGCAGGAGCTGATCCATCGCCCTTTGCCAGATAGTCGGAGCCGAGGCTACTCCAAACACCAGTTGGTTGTATTGATGGAGACCTTTATGGGTGTTGATCGTAAGGTAATGTTTCAAAGCTTCTTCTACCTCCATTTGCAAGTACGCCTGGGCTAGGTCAATTTTGGTGAAGCGTTTACCACCAGATAGCGAGGCGAAAATATCCTCTATTCGTGGAAGCGGATATTACACTGTGTGAAGCACTGGGTTCACTGTCACCTTAAAATCCCCACAGATGCGGACCTTCTTTGGTTCCCCAGGCGTATTGCTCAACGACCTCTTCATTACAGGAATGATGGGTGTAGCCCACTCGCTCCAGTCCACTTTGGACAGTACTCCTGAACGTTCCAACCCTTCCAGCTCTGCTTCAACAGCTGGTCTGATCGCATAAGGCACTGACCTGGCCTTCAGAAACTTTGGGCTTGCATTTTCCTCTATTTTAATTGTTGCTGTTATTCCTTTTAGTGTTCCTAGTCCCTCCTGGAACACTTCTTTTGCGTCAGTTAGCATTTTTGACAGTCACCCAGGTGTGACATCGTCATCCTTTTTGGCCTCAGCCTTCAGTGCCTGTATGGAATGCCAATCTAATTGTATCTTTCGGATCCATTCACATCCTAGCAGTGGTGGTCCTCCATTTGGCAATACATATATATCCATTTTAGGTATTTACTGGCCCTTATATATCACTTTCACCCTTATTTTTCCTTTGGGGTAGACTTTTTGCCCCATATACGTCTTCAAGACAATCTCTGTAGCTTTCAAGGGTATGTGTGAAAATAGCCGCTTGTAGTCTCTTTGATTTATGACTGTTAGAGCTGACCCTGTGTCCAATTCCATTTCCACTTGGACTCCGTCTATCTTGAGTGTAACCCAGATAGTCTGGTGATCCTCCATTTCGGTTACATTATGTAGTTTCAGACAACCCAGCTCCTTCCTTCCGGAGTCTGTGTCACTTTTTGGTTCGTCTGAACCACTGTCCATCACCTGGTGTACCTTTTTGTACTTCTCCTGTGGAGATTTCTTACTGTTGGTTTTCTTCCCAGACCTGCAGACTCTTGCTATGTGTCCTGCTTTCCCACACTGTCTGCACACATGGTCCTTGAACCAACAATCTTTCTGGTCATGTGTTGTTCTGCCGCAGCGATAGCATTTCCCTGTTCCATAGGTCATTTCGTTGGTGCCATATTCTTGCGGTCTCCGTTGTATCTCTGCAGCTCCGTTGTATCTCTGCAGCGCCCCTTGCGGCTGCTTCGTGTGATACTGCCATACTGAAAGCTTTGTCCAGCGTAAGGTCCTTTTCTGATAGAAGCTGTTTCTGGGTTCCTTCACTTTGTAGCCCACACACAAACTTGTCCCTTAACGTGTCTGCTAGTCCCGCTCCAAACTGGCAGTATTTCAATAGCTTGCGCAGTTCCGTTAGGTACTCAGCATTGCATTCGTCTTTGTGTTGGTTCCTTTTATGGAACTTAAATTGTTCTGCTATCAGCAGTGGTGTGGGGTTTAAGTGGTCCTGTAGGATTTCTACTATGTTTTCAAAATTCTTGTTTACCGGCTTCTCTGGGGTTATTAAATTTCGCAGTAACCCATAAGTTTTTGCACCCATGGAATTTAACAGAACCAGTGCTTTATTAGCATCTGGCACTTCATTCGCCCTGCAGTACACCTCAGTACGTTCCACATATGTCGCCCAATCTTCGACTTCATTGTCGAACGTAGAGATACTGCCGCTCTTCGGCATCCTTGGTTTTGCGTTAACTATCTCTAATGGCGCCTCCCGCGCTTCCCCTTCTTCTCTGCTGGCACAAAATGGCGTCTCCCGCGCTTTCCTTCCTTCCCGCGCTCACCCATCTTCTCTGCTGCGGCTTCACAAAATGGCATCTCCCGCACACTTCCTGCTTCTCCGCGGCTCAATGGCATCTCCCCTTGCTTCGCCCCGCGGACCCTGATCAGCCCGTGATCCCTGGCTGTGCTCTGCGTGTTCTTCTCTTGATATTTGTCGACGCCGCTCAGTCTAGGACCCGGCTGTTTCTTACCCTCTCTCTCTCCAGTTTGCAGTATTTTTCCTCGACGCCGCTCGGTGATCAACCCCCGGCTGCGCCCTGCTCTCTTCACCCTCTTTCTTACCCTGTCGACGCTGCTCGGCTCTCTCTCTCTGCCGTCGGTCGGCTCCAGCCGCCGCTGCTCGGGAAGGGTCTGCTCTGGACCTGTTGTCGGTCTCTTACTGCTCGTTGTGGCTGGGGAACTAAGCCCGGCTCTCCACAGCCTCCCCTGCAAAGTTGGATCTCTGCCTGACTGCTGGGCGGTTGCTCGCGGTCGACACCCGTGTTCCTGGACTCGACTATTTTTTTTTTTTTTTTTATGTTGCAGGTAGATTCGAATCGACACTCGTCGCCACTGTTGGATCCATGGTTCCGTGGATAAATAATCACACGGATGCTGTACATTAACAAATAACAGGCCTTTACTGGAGGAGGGTAATCTCTAGACTTGGGTACAGAGGCATGCGCACAGCTTATATACCGGTGTGGTCACTGCCGGTACTACAGTATACAGGAGCTGTAAAAAGTAGTTCTGACTTAAAGGCACATACACTACAGTAGGCCTGGTGGAAAGGGCATCTCATGACGGCAAGATTGTGGAGCATGCAACAGACAACAATGAATCTTGAGACTCTGGTGAGTACTACAGGGCTCATCCAGAGCGGTCCAGGCAGCGGAAGCATTGATTAAGGATGCCAATGGTCTGCTCTATCAGATTCCATGTGGCAGCATGGTTCTCATTGTATGCATGCTGCACAGGTGTGGTTGGGTTGCGGTGTGGAGTCATGAGCCAGGTGGTCAGTGGATAGCCCTTGTCGCCCAGTAGCCATCCGCTGATTTGTCTTGGTGACTCAAAGACTGTGGGAACAGAATAAGAGCATCATGACTGCTGCCAGGATACCGGGCATTAACCATCATGATGGTCACACACCAACTGCACATTCAGCGAGTGGTAACCTTTGCGGTTGCGGTACATCTCAGCATTTAACTGCATCACCCACAAAGACACATGCGTGCAGTCGATGGTGCCCTGCACCATGGGGAAGCCTGACATCCTGGCAAAGCCACACACATGTGCTGCCTGTTTCTCTCTGGTCAGAGAGAAGGCAATGAAGTCCCCTCTCCTGGCATGAAGAGTATCTGTCACCTCTCTTATGCAGCAGTGGACAGCAAACTGCGAGATGTTACAGATGTTGCCTGCTCCAGCCTGGAAGGATCCCGATGTGAGAAAATCCAGGGCCACGGTCACTTTCACAGCCATTGGCAGCGTTGGTGTGAGGCTGCAGGTCTGGTTGCAAGAGGTAGCAGAGTTCTGCAAGCACCTCCTTCGTAAAGCATAGACGTCTCACACACTTATTGCTGCTGAATGTATGTTCAGCTGTGCAAGGTTAACACAGGGCGTTACTTCCACCATTGATGATGAAAATGGCAGCGCTGGCATCAAATCAGTGCTACACTGATTGATGTCACTATCTGTTTACTCTACATATATTTGCCACACGCTCCCAGCACCGACACTAACACCTGACCAAGATGGCGTCTGGCACAGCACGCACCAGAGATGTGCATTGCGACGCGGTGCCATTTTCGTCACGAAACAGCACCCGTAGCGCCAGAATATCAGTCACTACGGAGCCAAATTTTTAGCCCAAAATTTTTAAACACCACCAAATGTTTAAAAACCAAACTAAAACACACTCAACTAGCTGATAATCAGCCTATCTATGCAGCAACGGCGAGACTACCAGTGTCCACTCGCTACAGCTGAATGGGAAATTGAGAATTCACAGAGCCAGTTCAAGAGGACTAGCTGAGCATGCATTCAGCAGCAATAAGGACACCCCCTTCAGCCAATCAGCATGTCCTGCCCAAATTCAAATCCTCGTAGCAGGTGATTGTGAATTCATGCCCAATTTAAAAGGACCGGGCTTTCAACGCTGAGCGGGAAATCCAGCCATTCAGCACTTCCCGCCCAAAGTCAAATTCCAACAATGAACAAATATGATTTCTATCACCTGTTTTGTTGCGAGAAATTAAGTTTAAAAAAAATGATTTTGCTTCCTATGTCTGGGGTATTTAATTTTGCTTCTCACTCTTAAAGTGGTGTGGCTCGCCATTTCAATAGCAATTTTGAAACTGTGTTGCTGTGCAGCGACAGTGATTGACAGAGGAAATGATCAATTGGAGTCCTTGTACAAAAAGAAAATACTGCAGATGCTGGAAATCTGAAATAAAAACAGAAAATGCTGGAGATACTCAGCAGGTCAGGCAGCATCTGTGAAGAGAGAAACAGAGTTAATGTTTCAGGTCGATGACCTTTCGTCAGAACTGGAAAAAAGCAGGAAATGAAACAGATTTTTAAGCAAGTGTAGGAGCTGGGAAAGGAGGGAGGGCATGAAAGAACAAAAGGGAAGGTCTGTGATAGGATAGAAGGCAGGAGAGGTTAAGAGACATTAAGAGATATTCAAGGCAAAAGGAGATGGTAATGGGACAGGTTAAGAAACAAAGGATGGCGCTAGATGAAGTGTGTATGTTTGACACCCCTGATTAAGAGGTAAGATGAAAAATTAGTGGGCATATCATCCTGGGCGGCTATTATGCATTTTCTGGAATATCACTGTCACATTTCTTTAGCCTGCCTTCACGAGATGGGTAGTGTGATCAGGCAAATAAAAGGAGGAAATGATAATCTGGAAGAAAATAAATAAATAATTCTCATCATTTGATTTTGCACAAATTATTATATAATTTTATGTGTTCTTGGGTGTATGTTGAGTGCTTTTGCAAGCATCCATTTTAGAACAAAGTTTCCATTTTAAAATAAGGCTTTCTACATAAACATGTAGATGAATTAGGCAGCTAAAGAAAGGCGAGAGGCCAAGAGCATCATAGATGAGAAGCACAAGGATTGTTAGGAACCCCAGTTCTAACCTGAAACGTTAACTCTGTTTCTCTCCCCACAGATGCTGCCTGGCCTGCTGAGTATTTCCAGCATTTTCTGTTTTTATTTCATTAGGAATAAGGGTGTTTTAAATATACATAAGCCTGCACTTGAAGTATAGATGTCGGAGTGAGACCGGACATGCTCACACATTACCACAAGGCCATTCAAGATAGATCACCTCGAAACCTTATAGATGTTAACAGGTTGTATCTTTCTTTAACTGATTATGCTATAAGTATAACCTTTGTATTTTAACCTCTTTACTTCTTGTATTGTAGCTTCTTCAATGACTCCCTCTAGTCTCTGAGTATCACAGACCAAATCTAATATAATTCACTTACAATGGGGGTACGTTTCAAAGCACACACCAGTAGAGGTGATACCCTCACCCGCCATAATAATTCATGTGTCAGTTGGAAGCACACTCGCCTCTGATTCAGAAGGTTGTGGGTTCACAGTCCCACTCCAGAGACTTGAGCGCAAAAATCTCGGCTGACACTCCAGTGCACTGTCGGAGGGGTTGTCTTTCAGATGCGTCATTAAACTAAGCCCCGTCTTCCCTATCAAGCAGTAAAAGATTCCATGGCACTATCTGAAGAAGAGCAGGGAATTTCTCCCAGTGTCCCAGCCAATATTTGGGGCACATATCCATAGTGCAGAGGTTATCCTGTTTGCTTTGCACCAAAAGGTCCCTGGTTAGCCAAACGAGAAAAGATACTGGTAAATTTCCCCAGAGTTTCTCCCGCTCTGCTGCTGTAACACTGCTGGATGTGCGATAGAAACTCCATTTACACATCGAATCGGAGGTTACACCAGCTCTGCTGAAAAGCAGCAGCATAATTTTGAATTTTGAAGCTTAAAAGCAATGTGATAAAAGAAAGAACATTTATAAAGCGCCTTTTACAACTTCATGATGTCCCAAAAGCCTCTACAGCCAATTAACCACATCAGCCATAGAACATCTAGATGCTGCCTCATACCTACTCTTCCTTCCCTTTCAATAAATAAATCTGGAATAAGAAATTAGTATCAGTAACAGTGACTATGAAATGACCGGATTGTTATAAAAACCCATCTGGTTAACTAATGTCCTTTGGGAAGGAAATCTGCCATCCTTACCTGGTCTGGCCTATATGTAACTCCAGACGCACAGCAATGTGGTTGACTCTTAACTGCCCTCTGAAATGGCCTAGCAAGCCACTCAGTTTTACCAAACTGCTACAGAAAACAATAATAAGAATAAAACCTTGGCACTGGCTTTGGACAACGGCACACCCAGCCCAATCATAAGAACATAAGAACATAAGAAATTGGAGCAGGAGTAGACCAATCGGCCCCTCGAGCCTGCTCCGCCATTCAATAAGATCATGGCTGATCTGATCCTAACCTCAAACCTACTACCACTCTCCATCCCACCCGAACCCATGTGATCTCCCGGGAGAGGCGAAAAACCAGATAAAAACCCAATGGCCAATTTGGGAGAAAAAATCTGGGAAATTCCTCTCCGACCCATCTAGGCGATCGGAACTCGTCCAGGAGACCATGCTGTCCCTATATTTCCTGCAGTACTTACCTTCTGTAAAAGGTGATCTCCACTCCAGCCAGGAACAGGCCCAATTTAGTCTTGAAGGACTCCTAGCTGGCAGCCTGTTCCCGAGGTCTCCACTAATCCCTGTGAATAGAACCATCTCCTGAAATCTAACACAGAATTAGAACACAAGAAGTAGGAGCAGGACCAGGCTACATGGCCCCTGGGCCCGCTCCGCCACCCACAGGGCCATGACCAATCCGAACCTAGACTCATGTCCAATTTGCTGCCCGCTCCCCGTAACCCCTAATTCCCTTTACTTCTAGGAAACTGTCTATTTCTGTTTTAAACTTATTTAATAACTAGCTGGAGTGCCTGGCGGTGCCAAGGCTTTTTCGAGGGCATGTTGTTGTTGGAAGAGAGAGAGCGACTGGGGGGAAGAGAGAGAGCGACTGGGGGGGAAGAGAGAGAGCGACGGGGGGGAAGAGAAAGAGCGACTGGGGGGGAAGAGAGAGAGCTGTAGTAACATAGAAGATAGGAGCAGGAGTAGGCCATTCGGCCCTTCGAGCCTGCTCCGCCATTCAATGAGATCATGGCTGATCATCCAAACCCTAGCACCCGGTCCCAACACCGACAGCCATCCCACCCAAGCCCTATCCCTGTAACCCTGTCAATTTTTTTTTATCATGGCCAATCAACCTAACCCACACATCTTTGGACTGTAGGAGAAAACCGGAGCACCCGGAGAAAACCCACGCAAACACGGGGAGAATGTGCAAACTCCACACAGACAGTCACCAGAGGCGGATTTGAACCCGGGTCCCTGGCGCTGTGAAGCAACAGTGCTAACCACTATGCCACCGTGCTTTTATGAGCCTTTAAGACAGAACTATTTTTACAGCTCCTGTATACTGTAGTACCGGCAGTGACCACACTGGTATATAAGCTTTGCGCATGCCTCTGTACCCCCAGTCTTGAGACTACCCTCCTCCAGTAAATACCTGTTTATTGTTAAGTTACAGCATCCGTGTGGTTATTGAAAAACAGCATACTCTCAGAATCACGGATCTAACAGTGGCGACGAGTGTCGATTCGAATCTACCTGCAACTAAAAAAAAAGTCAAGGCCAGGAACACGGGCGTCGACCACGAGCAACCGCCCAGTCATCAGGCAGAGAGTGAACATTGCAGGGGAGGCTGTGGAGAGCCGGGCTTGGTTCCCCAGCCACGACGATCAGCAAGAGACTGACGACAGGTACAGCGCAGACCCTTCCCGGGCAGCGACGGCTGGAGCCGACCGACGGCGGAGAGAAAGCCGAGCAGCGTTGACAGGGTAAGGCAGAGGGTGAAGCGCACAGGGCACAGCCGGGGGTTGAAAACCGAGCGGCGTCGAGAAAAAAAAACGGAGAGAGAGAGAGTAAAGCAACAGCCGGGTTCAAGACCGAGCAGCGTCAAAAAAATAAAAAAATAAAAATAAATAGAAGAACGCGCAGAGCACAGCCAGGGCTCACGGGCTGAACAGTGTCCGCGGGGAGAAGAAGGGAGAGCACGGGAGACGCCATTGAGCCGCGGAGAAGAAGGAAGAGTGCGGGAGATGCCATTTTTAGAAGCCGCAGCGGAGAAGAAGGGCGAGCGCGGGAAGGAAGGAAAGCATGGGAGATGCCATTTTGTGCCAGCGGAGAAGAAGGGGAAGCGCGGGAGACACCGTTTTTGACAGTTAAATCACACCCAGGGATGCCGAAGAGTGGCAGTATCTCTACGTTCGACAATGAAGTCAAAGATTGGGCGACATATGTGGAACGTATTGGGGTGTACTGCAGGGCGAATGAAGTGCCAGATGCTAGTAAAGCACTGGTTTTGTTAAATTCCATGGGTGCAAAAACTTATGGGTTACTGCGAAATCTAATAACCCCAGAGAAGCCGGTGAACAAGAATTTCGAAAGCATAGTAGAAATCCTACAGGACCACTTAAACCCCTCACCGCTGCTGATAGCAGAACGATTTAAGTTCCATAAAAGGAACCAACACAAAGACGAATGCAATGCTGAGTACCTAACGGAACTGCGCAAGCTATCGAAACACTGCCAGTTTGGAGTGGGACGAGCAGATACGTTAAGGGACAAGTTTGTGTGTGGGCTACAAAGTGAAGGAACCCAGAAACAGCTTCTATCAGAAAAGGATCTTACGCTGGACAAGGCTTTCAGTATGGCAGTATCACACGAAGCAGCCGCAAGTGGTGCTGCAGAGATACAACGGAGACCGCAAGAATATGGCACCAATGAAATGTCCTATGGAACAGGGAAGTGCTATCGCTGTGGCAGAACAACACATGACCAGAAGGATTGTTGGTTCAAGGACCAAGTGTGCAGACAGTGTGGAAAAGCAGGACACACAGCAAGAGTCTTCAGGTCTGGGAAGAAAACCAACAGTAAGAAATCTCCACAGGAGAAATACAAAAAGGTACACCAGGTGATGGACAGTGGTTCAGACGAACAGAAAAGTGACACAGACTCCGGAAGCAAGGAGCTGGGTTGTCTGAAACTACATAAGGTAACCGAAATGGAGGATCACCAGACTATCTGGGTTACACTCAAGATAGACGGAGTCCAAGTGGAAATGGAATTGGACACAGGATCAGCCCTAACAGTCATAAACCAAAGGGACTACAAGCGGCTATTTTCACATATACCCTTGAAAGCTACAGAGAATGTCTTGAAGACGTATACGGTGCAAAAAGTCTACCACAAAGGAAAAATAAGGGTAAAAGTGACATATAAAGGCCAGGAAATACCTAAAATGGATATATATGTATTGCCAAATGGAGGACCACCACTGCTAGGACGTGAATGGATCCAGAAGATACAATTAGACTGGTATTCCATACAGGCACTGAAGGTTGAGGCCAAAAAGGATGACGACGTCACACCTGGACGGCTGTCAAAAATGCTAACTGATGCAAAAGAAGTGTTCCAGGAGGGACTAGGAACACTAAAAGGAATAACAGCAATGATTAAAATAGAGGAAAATGCAAGCCCAAAGTTTCTTAAGGCCAGACCAGTGCCTTATGCGATCAGACCAGCTGTTGAAGCAGAGCTGGAAGGGTTGGAACGTTCAGGAGCACTGTCCAAAGTGGACTGGAGCAAGTGGGCTACACCCACTGCTCCTGTAATGAAGAGGTCGTTGAGTAATACGCCTGGGGAACCAAAGAAGGTCCGCATCTGTGGGGATTTTAAGGTGACAGTGAACCCAGTCCTTCACACAGTACAATATCCGCTTCCACGAATTGAGGATATTTTCGACTCGCTATCTGGAGGTAAACGCTTCACCAAAATTGATCTAGCCCAGGTGTACTTGCAAATGGAGGTAGAAGAAGCTTCGAAACAATACCGTACGATTAACACTCATAAAGGTCTCTATCAATACAACCGGCTGGTGTTCGGAGTAGCCTCGGCTCCGGCTATCTGGCAAAGGGCAATGGATCAGGTCCTGCAAGGGATTCCAGGGACCCAGTATTATTTGGACGACATCTTGGTCATGGGTGAAAATGACAGTGATCACCTCGCCAACTTGGAGAAGGTGCTCACCAGATTAAAGGAATATGGGCTACGAGCTAATTGCCACAAGTGCGAGTTTTTCCAGAAGCAGATCTCGTATTGTGGCCACGTCATCGATGAAGAGGGGTGACATAAGTCCCCTGAAAAGATTGAGGCAGTAGTCAAGGCTCCAGCACCGGAAAATGTGTCACAACTGAGGTCATTCCTCGGGCTGGTAAACTACTACCACAAGTTCTTACCAAATTTGTCTACGGCATTACACCCACTGAACACCATACTGCAAACAGGGGTACCGTGGAAGTGGGATGACGAACGTAGACCAGCTTTCCAGAAGTGTAAAGAATTGATCACATCAAAAGAGGTGTTGGCCCATTTCAACCCAGCACTACCAATTCGTTTGGCATGTGATGCATCACCCTATGGTATTGGAGCGGTGCTGTCACACAAATTCCCAGACGGGTTGGAGAGGTCAGTAGCCTTTGCGTCTCGGTCACGAACCTCAGCCGAGCGCAACTATGCCCAGATTGACAGGGAGGCCCTCAGCCTAGTGTGGGGGGTAAAAAAATTCAACCACTATCTGCATGGGCAGAAGTTCACCTTGCTGACTGACCACCAACCACTTGTCTCCATCTTTAGCCCTAAGGAGGGCGTTCCAGTGATGACTGCACAACGGTTACAAAGATGGTCCCTGTTTCTAGGGGCGAATAAATATGAAATAGAATATAAAGGCACGAAACAGCATGGGAATGCTGATGGGCTATCGCGCCTGCCACTGCCTACTGTGGAGGAAGCACCAGCAGTGGACCCTATCGGGATATTTTATTCGGCAATAATTGAACGATTGCCAGTAACGAACGCGGATATAGAGAAGGAGACCCGAAATGATCCGACGCTGTCTCGTGTATATGATTTGACGGTGAGGGAATGGCCAACACATGGTGACTCACTTTTGCCAGCATTCTCATCCAGAAGAGAACAGCTGTCAGTATGCCAGGGGACAGTGATGTGTGGATCCAGAGTGGTGATTCCACCCAAGTTAAGGGAGAGAGTGCTAAATGGGCTACATGAACGTCATCTGGGGGGTGTGAAAATGAAAAGCCTTGCTAGGGCTTATGTGTGGTGGCCGGGAATCGATCAACAAATCGAAGATCTAACTAAGAGCTGCTTAGGATGCCAGAAGGTCCAAAATGCACCACCACATGCCCCTCTACACCCATGGGAGTGGCCCTCCTCTCCATGGCAACGGGTGCATATTGATTTCGCTGGTCCATTCATGGACTCAATGTTCTTAATAGCAGTGGATGCTCATTCAAAGTGGCCTGAGGTGATAAAAATGTCTTCAACCACTACAGAGAAAACGATTGCAGTCCTACGGACCATATTTGCCAGAAACGGTTTGCCAGAGCAGATTTGCTCTGATAATGGACCACAGTTTGTGTCAGAAGAATTTCAAAAATTTATGAGAAGGAATGTGATAAGGCATTACACATCCGCCCCGTATCATCCAGCCACAAATGGATTGGCTGAGAGGTTCGTACAAACCTTTAAGAAGGCGATAAAGGCCATGTGCGATGATGAAATTCCACTACAGCATAAGATGGACAATTTCTTATTAGCCTACCGAAACGCAACACATGCAGTTACCAACCAGACCCCGGCCATGATGTTCTTTAACCGAAGGTTGAGATCTCGTCTGGACTTGCTCAGACCAAATGTGCGAAGAAATGTTGAGGACAAACAAATCCAGCACATCAATGAGAAGCCGACAAGGAGCTTCAATGTAAGACAACCAGTCTTGGCCCGTGACTATCGAACAGAGAAATGGCAACCCGGAACGATATGCACAAGGCAGGGGCCATTAATGTACACAGTGGATGTCGGGGAGAACATTGTGAGACGCCACGTCGATCAGATCTTAGCGTCACAGGAACGCATCAACCCCATATCTCGAGTACCTGGGGATGAACCCGACATATCGGTCGCATCTACCTCAGAATGAGTAGCAGTGGAACCCGATGAACTGCCCGATGAAAAGGTGTCAGAATCGCCTCTGCACCAAGAACAAGAACCTCAGGAAAGGCGCTATCCCGAAAGGGTCAGGAAGCCGGCCCAAAGACTGAATCTATAAATGGACTATTGTTGTTTAATGTACATGTTAAAGTGTTAATTGTTATTTGAATATTAGGGGTACTACTAATCTAAAAGGGGAGGAATTGTAGTGTATGTGCCTTTAAGACAGAACTACTTTTACAGCTCCTGTATACTGTAGTACCGGCAGTGACCACACCTGTATATAAGCTTTGCGCATGCCTCTGTACCCCCAGTCTTGAGACCACCCTCCTCCAGTAAATACCTGTTTATTGTTAAATTACAGCATCCATGTGGTTATTGAAAAACAGCATACTCTCAGAATCACGGATCTAGCTAGAGCGACGAGGGGGGAAGAGAGAGAGCGACTGGGGGGGAAGAGAAAGCGACTGGGGGGGGGAAGAGAGAGAGCGACTGGGGGGGGAAGAGAGAGAGCGACTGGGGGGGAAGAGAGAGAGCGACTGGGGGGAAGAGAGAGAGCGACTGGGTGGGAAGAGAGAGAGCGACTGGGGGGGAAGAGAGAGAGCGACTGGGGGGGAAGAGAGAGAGCGACTGTGGGGGAAGAGAGAGAGCGACTGTGGGGGAAGAGAGAGAGCGACTGGGGGGAGGAGAGAGAGCCACTGGGGGGAAGAGAGAGAGCGACTGGGGGGGAAGAGAGAGCGCGACTGGGGGGGAAGAGAGAGAGTGACTGGGGGGGAAGAGAGAGAGCGACGGGGGGGAAGAGAGAGACAGACGGGAGGGAAGGTGGCCCGATGGACCCCTCCCTCACCCTCTCTCTCCCTCCCCATCTCTCCCTGCTTTACTCTCTCTCCCTCCCCCTCTCCCCCCTGTCCTCTCCCTCCCTTCACCTCTCCTCACCCTCTCCCTCTCTCTCTCTCCCTCCTCCTGTCTCTCCCTGCTTTACTCTCTCTCCCTCTCTCCCCCACCTTGTCCCCTCCCTCCCTCACCCTCTCCTCACCCTCTTCCCTCCCCCCACTCCCCTCCCCCACCCTCTCTCTCTCCCCGCTCCCTCTCCCTCTCCCCTCTCCCTCCTTGCCCCTCTCCCCTCTCCCTCCTTGCCCCTCTCCTCTCTCCCTCCCTGCCCCTCTCCTCACTCTCCCTCTCCCTCCCCCTCTCCCTGTCCTCTCCCTCTCCTCCCTCCCTATTTCTCTGTCTCTCTGACATCTGTCTGTTGACTGTTCCCCTCTGCTACTCCAGGCCCCGCCGTCCGCCCGCTCTCCGGGGCAAGATAAGAGCCGGGCTCTGGCGCCACACCCACACCGCCAGGGATCAGCACCCGGGGAACTCGCCCGCCCGCCACCCAACGTGAACAACAAACACCCTCCTCACCTGTCACGGAGTTGAAGTCTCCGAAAGCGGCCACGGTGCCCCGGGCCTCTTCCCCCGTGCATTCAGGAGGTGCGGGGAAGAGAGAGAGAGATAGACTGGGGGGAGAGTGAGATGCCGCCGTGCACCTGCTCTGCAGAGCTCCGTGCCACCACCGCCGCACCAGACTTTACTAAGATGGCGGCAGTAGCGACGCTCGGCTGAGGCCCGCCCCTCCAGCCTTCACAAAGATGGCGGCGATCGGGGGCCGCTTGCTGACTGGGGCCGGGAGGTGCCTAGCTCGGGCGTGGGTGCGGAGGAGAGGCCCAGGCTTCGAGGCCTACAAAAACGGTGAAAGGTAGGAAAATTATAGAGGTTAGAGAAAAGATGCACAAATTAATTAACTTTTTTATAAAACAATCTGGCCTAGAAATTGAGTTGACGCCGCGCCAGGGCTTTAGCGCCGGAAATTTAGCGCCGGCGCTAATTCCCTTGTGCGCGCCAAAAATTCAGTAGCGCCGCGCCCAGACGGCTGCCGGCGCTACTGGCGGGCGTGAGCGCCTCCCAATGGGCGCTGAGTGCCGAATTGCGGCGCTAATCCGGCGCTGCGGCAGCCGATGCGGTGCGGCAGGCTGGGGAAGTGCAGGCCTCCTCCTTCAGCTAAGGAGGAGCTGCCTGCACCCGCCCGCTGTCCGTTCAAATATTGAAAAAATGAGCCCGGCACCTCGGACAAGTGCCGGGCTTGCAGGCCAGACGCATCTGTTCCGCGGGGGGGGGGTGGAGGAGTCCGGGGAGGGAGGTGCGGGCAGGCAGCCGACGGGAAAGCGGCCGGCCGCCGCGCGACCTTAATGCGCCGGCGCTAACTCGGGGAAGACTCGGTTGCCAGAGTCTTAGTTGCGGCTGCCACGGGCGAGGCGGCCGCAACTGAATTTTGGCGCTGGGGCCCGTCGGCATGGCAACCGGGACGCTGCGCACACCGATGACGTCATCGGTGCCGGCGCAGCGCTACCGGCTTAACGCCGACGGAAGGGCCCCACTCAATTTCCCAACTGGCCATAACTCCGGCGCTAGGCCCTCTAGCGCCTCAAATGCGGCGCTAAGGCTACTCAATTTCTAGGCCTTTGTGTTTTAAAAACAACTTTTTTTTTGCTGGAAATGTATATTTGAAAAGAAACACGCTGAAAGCGGGAAAAAGAAATGAACAGTTTGGAATCAAGATGGCGGCCACTCACCTCGGTTCAGAACGATAAGACCCACCCACACACGCACCGATTGGTCGACCATCATGTCACTGAAGCGTAGGATTGGTCAATCACCCTGTCGCTCGACTCTAGAAGGGCCCGCCCGCACGCGCGACGAACCCGCCCCCGCCATGCAGCGATTGGTCGACCGTTGGGTCGTTCGACCGTGCGATTGGTCGACCTTAATGTCACTCTATGCTAATGAGCGGATAATGAGCGGAATTTTGAACATGTTTTGGATACCGCGGCGCAATTTTTGTCTCGCCGAAACGTAAATACGCTTATGACCGTTCTGGAATCGTAAGCTTTCTTTTGATGTAACGCACGTGTAGGTACGCTCTGTAACTTTGGAGTGTATAGCCAGACAGACACACCGAAGGACAGACAGACAGAGAGACAGACAGACAGACAGACAGACAGATCGATCCTTTTATATATATAGATGTAGCTTCCACAGCTTTCTGGGGCAGCAAATTCCACAGACCTACTACCCTCTCAGTGAAGAAGTTTCTCCTCACCTCAGTTTTGAAAGAGCAGCCCCTTATTCTAAGATTATGACCCCTAGTTCTAGTTTCACCCATCATTGGGAACATCCTCACCGCATCCACCCGATCAAGCCCCTTCACAATCTTATATGTTTCAATAAGATCGCCTCTCATTCTTCTGAACTCCAATGAGTAGAGTCCCAATCTACTCAACCTCTCCTCATATGTCCACCCCCTCATCCCCGGGATTAACCGAGTGAACCTTCTTTGTACTGCCTCAAGAGCAAGTATGTCTTTTCTTAAGTATGGACACCAAAACTGTATGCAATATTCCAGGTGCGTTCTCACCAATACCTTGAATAACTGCAGCAATACCTCCCTGTTTTTATATTCTATCCCCCTAGCAATAAAAGCCAACATTCCATTGGCCTTCTTGATCACCTGCTGCACCTGCATACTAACTTTTTGAGTTTCGTGCACCAAGACCCCCAGATCCCTTTGTAGTGCAGTACTTTCCAGTTTCTTGCCATTAAGATAGTAGCTCGCTCTATGATTTTTCCTGCCAAAGTGCATAACCTCACACTTTCCAACATTATATTCCATCTGCCAAATCTCTGCCCACTTACTTAGCCTGTCTATGTCCCTTTGCAGGTTTTTTATGTCCTCCTCACTCACTACTTTCCCTCCCATCTTTGTATCATCTGCAAACTTTGATATGTTACACTCGGTCCCCTCCTCCAAATCGTTAATAAAAATTGTAAAGAGTTGGGGTCCCAGCACTGACCCCTGCGGAACACCACTAGTTACTGATTGCTAGTCTGAGAATGAACCATTTATCCCAACTCTCTGCTTCCTGTTAGATAACCAATCCTCCACCCATGCCAGAACATTACCCCCAATCCCATGATTTTTTATCTTGAGCAATAATTTTTCGTGTGGCACCTTGTCAAATGCCTTTTGGAAGTCTAAATACACTACGGCCACTGGTTCCCCTTTTTCCACCCTGTGTGATACGCCCTCAAAGAACTCAAGCAAATTTGTCAAACATGACTTCCCCTTCATAAAACCATGCTGAATTTGTCCTATTAAATTATGTTAATCCAAATGTCCCGTTACTGTCTCTTTAATAATGAACTCCAAAATTTTACCAACCACAGATGTTAGGCTAACTGGTCTATAGTTTCCAGCCTTCTGCCTACTACCCTTTTTAAATAAGGGTGTTACATTTGCAGTTTTCCAATCTGCCGGGACCTTTGCTGAGTCCAGGGAGTTTTGGAAAATTATTACCAATGCATCCACAAACCCTACCGCCACTTCCCTCAAGACCCTAGGATGTAAGCCATCAGGTCCAGGGGATTTATCCGCCTTGAGCCCCATTATTTTACCGAGTACCAATTCTTTAGTGCTTTTAATCGTACTTAGCTCCTCCCCCCCCTGGAGCCCCCAGTCGAACCTGAAAAGCCTTCTTCACTAACATCTGAGGACTTGTATCAAAATTGGGATGCTGTCCCATAGACTAGTCAATCAACAGCCTGACATAGACATACTCACAGAATCATACCTTTCAGCCAATGTCCTAGACTCCTCTATCACCATCCCTGGATATGTCCTGTCCCCCAGTAGGACAGACCCACCGGAGGTGGCGGCAAAGTGGTATACAGTCGGGAGGGAGTGGCCCTGGGAGTTCTCAACATTGAATCCGGACCCCATGAAGTCTCATGGCTTCAGGTCAAGCACGGGCATGGAAGCCTCCTGCTGATTACTACCTACCACCCTCCCTCAGCTGTTGAATGAGTATTCCTCCATGTTAAACACCATTTGGAAGAAGCACTGAGGATAGCAAGGGCACAGAATGTACTCTGGGTGGGGGACTTTGATGTCTATCACCAAGAGTGGCTCGATAACACCACCACTGACAAAGCTGGCTGAGTCCTGAAAGATATAGCTGCCAGACTGGGCCTGCGGCATGTGGTGAGAGAACCAACACAAGGGAAAAATCTATGTGACCAATCAATCTACCTGTCACAGAAGCACCTTGACAGTATTGGTCGCAGTGACCACCGCACAATCCTTGTGGAGATAAAATCCCATCTTCACACTGAGGGCACCCTCCATCGTTTTGTGTGGCATGACCACTATGTTAAATGGAATAGACTTAGAACAGATCTAGCAGCAGCAAACTGGCCATCCATGAGGTGCTGTGGGCCATCAGCAGCAGCAGAATTATATTCCACCACAATCTGTAACCTCATGGCCCAACATATCCCTCACTCTAACATTACCATAAAGCCAAGGGACCAACCCTGGTTCAATAAGGAGTGTGGAAGAGCATGCCAGGAGCAGCACCAGGTGTACCTAAAAATGAGGTGCCAAACTGGGGAAGCTGCAACACAGGACTACATGCATGCTAAACAGTGGAAGCAGCATGCTATAGACAGAGCTAAGTGATCCCACAACCAACGGATCAGATCAAAGCTCTGCAGTCCTGCCATATCCAGCCGTTAATGGTGGTGGACAATTAAATAACTAAGTGGGGACGAGGCTCCATGAATATCCCAATCCTCAATGATGGTGGAGCCCAGCACGTGAGTGCCAAAGAAAAGGCTGAAGCGTTTGCAACCATCTTCAGCCAAAAGTGTCAAGTAGATGATTCATCTCGGCCTCCTCCTCAGCTCCCCACCATCACAGAAACCAGTCTTCAGCCAATTCGATTGACTCCACGTGATATCAAGAAATGGTTGAGCGCATTGGCTACAGCAAAGACTATGGGCCCCGACAACATCCCAGCTATCGTGCTGAAAACTTGTTCTCCAGAACTAGCCGCGTTTCTAGCTAAGCTGTTCCATTACAGCTACAACACAGGTATCTACAATTTGGAAAACTGCCCAGCTGTGTTCTGTCCACAAAAAGCAGGACAAATCCAAACTGGCCAATTACCACCCTATCAGTCTACTCTCAATCATCAGCAAAGTGATGGAAGGTGTCATCGACAGTGCTATCAAGCGGCACTTACTCACTAATAACCTGCTCACTGATGCACAGTTTTGATATCGCCAGGACCACTCGGCTCTGGACCTCATTACAGCCATGGTCCAAAGAGCTGAATTGCAGAGGTGAGTTGATAGTGACTGCCCTTGACATCAAGGCAGAATTTGACCGAGTGAGGCTTCAAGGAGCCCTAGTAAAATTGAAGTCAATGGAAATCAGGGGGAAGACTCTCCACTGGCTGGAGTCATACCTAGCACAAAGGAAGGTGGGTGTGGTTATTGGAGGTCAATCATCTCAGCCCCAGATGCAGGAGTTCCACAGGGCAGTGTCTTGGTCAAACATCTTCAGCTGCTTCATCAATAACCTTCCCTCCATTAAAAGGTCAGAAATGGGGATGTTCACTGATGATTGCACAGTGTTCAGTTCCATTTGCAACTGGATGACATTCAGGCTTGGGCTGATAAGTGGCAGATAACATTCGCGCCACGCAAGTGCCAGGCGATGACTATCTCCAACAAGCGAGAGTCTAACCATCGCCCCTTGATATTCAACGACATTACCATTGTTGACTCCCCCATCATCAACATCCTGGGGGTCACATTTGACCAGAAACTCAACTGGATCAGCCACATAAATACAGTGGCAACAAGAGCAGGTCAGAGGCTGGGTATTCTCTGGTGAATGTCTCACCTCCTGACTCCCCAAAGCCTTTCCACCATCTACAAGGCACAAGTCAGGAGTGTGATGGATCACTCTCCACTTACTTGGATGAGTGCTGCTCCAACAACACTCAAGTAGCTTGACAACATCCAGGACAAATAGCCCACTTGGATTGATACCCCATCCACTGCGTTAAACATTCACACCTCCAGCACCGGCGCACCGTGGCTGCTGTGTGTACAATTTACAAGATGCACTGCTGCAACTTGCCAAGGCTTCTCCCAAACACGTGACCTCTACCACCAAGAAGGACAAGGGCAGCAGGCATGTGGGAACACCACCACCACCTCCAAGTTCCCCTCCAAGTCACACGCCATCCTGACTTGGAAATATATCACCATTGCTTCATCGTCGCTGGGTCAAAATCCTGGAACTCACCCCCTAACAACACTGTGGGAGTACCTTCCCCTCACAGACTGCAGCAGTTCAAGAAGGTGGCTCACCACCACCTTCTCAAGGGCAATTAGGAATGGGCAATAAATGCTGGCCTTGCCAGTGGTGCCCACATACCTGGAGCGAAAATTTTAAAAATATCCCTCACCTCTCCTGCTCCAGGCTGAAAGAAAGACTTGAAAGGCTTGCACAACCTCAGGACGTCCCAAGACACTTTATAGCCAATTAAGTACTCTTGAAGTTTTACTGTTGCAATTTAGGAAAAGTGGCGGCCAATTTGTGCACAGCACGCTGCCACAAACAGCAATTAGATAATGATAATGATCAGATAAACTGATTTTAGTTTAGTAATGTTGGTTGAGGAATAAATATTGGCTAGGACACAAGGTAATATTGAAGTATGTCGGCACAATGCAAATGTTTCAGGCAGATTTACAGTTCTGAATAAAGTACAGTTCAGTAAATCAAAGTGACAGAAAGGTTTTGATCTGTTAGTTTAGTCTAGGTTTTGCACTCCCTTTGGATATAGTTGGTCTAATTGATAGATTCAATAACTCTCCATACATTAGCTCAATTTTTGTACTGCAATCACTAACAGTTTGTCTTCTTCTGGCTGCTAAAACTGACACAGACATAGCAGATAAGACGACCATTTCACAGTGGTGTTTTTTTCTTTCATTATCTGTGGTCGCTCTTACTTCACCCCGGTGCTGTTGTCAATGTTGCTTACAAGTACAAAAGTAGCTGGCGTCTTGGTCAGATTTTAATCACTTAATTAAGCATGTCATTAACCTCTTAACAAAGCACTCTTGAAAAGTGTCAGTTTAATAGGTAATATTTGCAAGTGGGTGTTGGAAGAAAAGATACAGGGATCAGCAAATATTTAACCCTGACATGTAAAAAGATAGACTTACATTTCTATCATGCCTTTCATGACCTCAGGATGTCCCAAAGCATTTTACAGCCAATTCATTGCTTTTTAAAGTGTCGTCACTGTTGCAATGTAGGAAACATTTAAAGAAATATTCCAAAATTTTCAACGAATATACATTCCATTGAAAAATAAAACCTCCATGGGATAAGTGATCTGTCCATAGCTAACTAAAGATGTTAAGGATAGTATTAGATTAAAAGAAGAGGCTTATAATGTTGTGAAGAATAGTAGTAAGCCTGGGGATTGGGAGAGCTTTAGAAACCAGCAAAGGATGACCAAAAAATGGATTAAAAGGGAGAAAATTGAATATGAGAGTAAACTAGCAAGAAATATAAAAACAGATTGTAAAAGCTTCTACAAGTATGTAAAAAGGAAGAGAGTAGCAAATATAAACGTTGGTCCCTTAGAGGCTGAGACTGGAGAAATTATAATGGGGAATAAGGAAATGGCAGAGACTTTCAACAAATATGTATTATTTGTCTTCACAGTAGAAAACACAAAAAGCATGCCAAAAATAATGGGGAACCAAGGGGCTAATAAAAGTGAGGAACTTAAAGTAATTAATATCAGTAGAGAAAAAGTACTTGAGAAAATAATGGGACTAAAAGCAACAAATCCCCTGGACCTGAAGGCCTACATCCTAGGGTTCTAAAAGAGGTGACTGCAGCGGTAGTGGGTGCATTGGTTGTGATCTTCCCTAGATTCTATATCGGTCTCAGCGGATTGGAAGATTGCAAATGTAACACTGCTATTCAAGAAAGGAGGGAGAGAAAAACAGGGAACTACAGACTAGTTAGCCTGACATCAGTTGTCAGAAAAATGCTGGCATCCATTCTTAAGGAAGTGCTAACAGGGCACTTAGAAAATCATATGATTAGGAAGAGTCAACATGGCTTTATGAAAGGGAAAATGTGTTTGACAAATTTATTTGAGTTTTTTGAGGATGTAACTAGCAGGGTAGAAAAAGGGGAACCAGTGGATGTAGCATATTTAGATTTCCAAAAGGCATTCGATAAGGTGTCACATAAAAGGTTGTTGCACAAGATAAGGCCCCGCTCCCAACCCGCCTCCGTGCCATCTTCCCAGGAGGCGGATCCCCGAATCACGCAGGGACCCGTCTCCTCGAGGCAGGAAGGGGAGTACAGTCAATTAAGTCAATTAGAGCCTTGTTAAGCCTGCAGGGTGAGCTTAACAAGGCCAATCAATGAAAAATAACGTGGGTTGGTCAGATGTTGCTGGGGGCAGGACTGAAACCCGGAAGCCAAAAGTCCCACCTCCACCATTGAGAAAATCCAGCCCAAAGAGTCTGCAGAGGGATATAAACAGGGTAAGTGAGTGAGCAATAAAATGGCAGGTGGAGTATAATGTGGGGAAATGTACGGTTATTCAATTGAGTAGGAAGAATCGATCAACTGAATATTTTTTAAATGGTGAGAAACTATTAAATGTTGGTGTTCAGAGAGATTTAGGTGTCTCGTATAGGAAACACGGAGGGGGGAAAATTCGGTATCGACCATTTGGGGTGCTAACGTTGGCCAGCTGGCCACAAAATCTAGCACCGGGTGCAAATTATCGCCGGCGACTGTGAAATTCGCCTCCAGCGCCCCTGGAGATGATTGCACACCACACTTCTCTTAGGGTGCTACCGACAGGGAATGGGGTGCTACCTGAGAGTGCTACTCAACTCAGGCACTGTCAATTACCGAGTACTCAGACAGCCTGGGGCCTTCCAGTTCTTAAAGGGGAGGTTCAATCATGCTGCATAGCCTCACCCTGATCATTGCTGCTTTTGACCTGGGTCTGCAAGGAGGTGCAAATCTTGAACTACGAATATCATGGCTGCTCAGAGGCCCAGAGGGAGAGAGAGAGAGTGCTGGTTTAGTGACCAGGCATTGGAGGCTTTGGTTGTGGCTGTGGAACACTGATGGCAGTGCTATTCCCAGACACTGGCAGGAGGCCATTGCCCCGAGAGTTCACAAGAATGTGAAGGGAGGAGCCCTATTACGTCTCCTCCAGAAGAAATCACACCCAGTGCCGCAAGAAGTTCAACAACCTTACTCAGTTGGTCAGGGTGAGTAGATGCTTGAAATACCTCTACATCCCACCATCTCAACCTCACTCTGTGCACAGATGGTATAAATTGTCAAATCCCCAACACTCACCCAACAACTATGCCCATCTACTAAAAGTCACATCCACATCGCACACCTTGCAGACATTAATGGCTATTCAACTACATTAGGTACATCTGCCAAACTAATGGCTGCATACTCACTCACATGCTGTCCTTTTTCTTGCAGGCCAAGCTTTCTCATAACAGGAGGGAGCAACAATGCACGGGAGGAGGTCAGGCAGAGCTGCACCCCCTCACACAGCTGGAAGAGTGAATAGAATAGAATAATCGCCAGCCATGTCATGGGTGCTGTGGCAGTCGGAGAGTTTGACACCCTTGGGGACAGCAATGGTATGTTCATCATCTCTCTCTCCTCTCTCATACCACTTCCCCCTCACAACACGAGCTCTTCCCACTTTCCATCTAAGTATACTGTCCCCATTCCTTGCTCCCTTCCTGCCCCCTCCACTCCAATAGTGGATTGGCGGTTAGAATCAGATCAGCCATGATCTTATTGAATGGCGGAGCAGGCTCGAGGGGCCGATTGACCTACTCCTGCTCCTATTTCTTATGTTCTTATGTTCTTATGTTCACTCACATTAAAGCCACTCTTCTGCCTTCCTGCTTTCAGATAGTGAGCCACCATCTGAACAGTCTGTCCCTCAGCCTCCCAGTGGAAGCAACGCGGGAGAGGATCAGGAACACCAAGCCTCACTGCCTGTGTCTCCCGAGGGCGACACATTGGATACTGGGGCCACACGGTCACTGGAGGGGAGCAGAGGAAATGGCTCGATGTGGGTGAAGCTCCGGGACCCAGTGGGCTGCAGCAATGCCATGGGGAAAGGGAAGCTCTGGGGCCATCTCCTCGGAGAGTGAATGCGTGCACGAGTTCTGCTGCACAGGACTTGGATGAGGACCTTGATATCGCGGCGATGAACACACAGGCAATGAGCATGCACACTGAGCTCATGGGTGAAATGGCAAGGTTGCTCGAGAGCATGGACACACTGGCTAGGAGCATGGAGGAGTCTGCCGCCAGCACAGTTGTCATCTGTGCGCAAACCCTTGATCCCATCCTTGCCTTGTTGCAGAGGATGGATGACTTGCAGGGAGACCGTGGGGACCCAGACCCCATGCCACGTGTAATGGGTGAGGTGGCAGCATCTATTGCAGCACAGGCCGAGGCAACACAATGGCTTAGTGCTGGAATTGAGTCATTGGTTGGTGCCATCCAGTCTCAGACTGCTCTGATGCAGTCTCAGATTGATGCCACAAAAGTGCTGACTGCTGCCATCGTAGCTGGGGCAACCACTGTCCACCGGGGATCTGACGGTGCTGCAGCAGGCCAGCAATCTGTGCTCAAGCAGATCGTCCCAGATGCTGTGGTTCTGCCCCAAGGGAGTGGAAGTGTGTCGGTCGAGCAGGAAGGTGCTGTCCTCTCTCAGGATGACAGCATTCCTGCTCCCACCACTGCCACTCCACCATTGCACTTGGCACAGCCTGTAACCCAGCCAGCCCAGACTGCTGCCGCCCATGCAGATTTGGTGCAGTCTGTAGCCGTGCCCTCGAGGCCCAGAACTGGTCCAGAGTGTCCTGCAAGGCCATCTGCAGTCTCTGGCTCCCAGATTCAGCAGCCTTCCACCAGCCTTGCTGCAGCCACTGGGGCCACATTACGGAGGAGCAGTAGGGTTGAGAGGGGGGAAGTGCGAAGCGGAGGTAGATCGTTGAAGAGGCCGACTAACTAAAAATTTTCGACCAAATGGGGGGGGAGTGTTTGTACCAAAGATGGATGTGTTTGTAAATATATTGTTCACTTTGTTAAGAATTGTTTTGATGTGCTAAGAACCAGTTGTGTTTGTTAATACATTTTTGTGTTTGTTTGTTATTGGTTGTGCTTAATAAAACACAGTTATTCTGAAGAATAAACATTTTTATTTAAACACTACAAATTTACTCATGTTTCTCATTGGAACTTTGGTTGGTCATAGGGGCTGCGGGATGGCTGTACTGACATGGTTGTCGACCCCAAATGCCTTCTTCTGTGCCATTCATCGAATGCACTGTGTAATGAGTTCACAAACGGCCCTTGCAGAATCAACATTGAATGCTTCCCTCCCACGGTTGTTGCTCCTCCTCCTCTTCATCCTCCTCCTCCTGAGGTGGTCCACCAATTCCTGGTGGCAATGGCTGGGTCCTCAGAATGGCGAGGTTTTTGAAGCATGCAGCACACAACTATGAAAACCGATACTCCATCAGGGGAGTACAGCAGGGCTCCTCCAGAATGGTCAAGACTTCAAGATGCCGATCGTCTGCTCAATGAGGTTCCTGGTGGTGCTGTGGCTCTCATTGTATGCGAGCTCAGCAGGAGTGTTGGGGTTATGGAGCGGTATCATCAGCCAGGTGGTGAGTGGATAACCCTTGTCCCTGAGGAGCCAGCCGTGAGCTTGAAGTGGTGATTGGAAGAGGTCTGGGACACCAGTCTGGCGCAGGATGAAGACATCGTGGCTGCTGCCAGGATAGCGGGCATTGACGGCGAGGATGCGCTGCCTGTGGTCACACACCAACTGCATGTTCAGAGAGTGGTAGCCTTTGCGGTTGCGTAAAACCTCTGCATTTTCATGAGTTGCCCGCAATGCCACATGGGTGCAGTCAATGGCACCCTGAACAATGGGGATGCCCGCTATCCTAGCAAAGCCACATGCGCATTCACGCTGTTTGTCTTGATTGCAGACATAGATAGCCTGGTAGACCTTCCTCTGGGAATTGAGCATGACTGGGAGAATGAAGAGAGGCCACGCAGAGCAGGACAAGCTGCTAGAAGAGGGAGGAAGAGGAAGGGGAGAAGGGCTCTCAGCAGGAGGCCTTATCCACAGATGGTGCTTGGAGAGCAATTCTCTTACCTGAACCTTAGCGACCACCAATGCTTGAGACATCTGCGCTTCACTAAAGAGGTTGTGACTGAAATCTGCCAACTGCTGCAGCCACAATACCAACCTCAAAGCAGGGCAAGGACGGCATTGCCAGAGGCTTTCAAGGTGACCGTGGCTGTGAACCTTTACCCGTCTGGCTCCTTCCAGGCTGCTGGAGATATTAGCAACACCTCGCAGATTGCAGTATGCTGCTGCCTAAGGGAGATCACAGAGGCTCTCTATATATAGAGAGACAGCCTCATTTCATTCCCTCTTGCCAGAGACAAGCAGGCGGAGCGAGCACGAGAGTTTGCTCGAATTGCAGGATTCCCCATAGTGCAGGGTGCCATTAACTACATGCACATTGCCCTCCATGTGCCTCATGTCAATTCTGTAATTTTCCTGAACCGAAAAGATTCGACTTTCTCAATGTGCAGCTGGTGTGCGACCACAGGCAGCGCAACATGCAGTTCAATGCCCGGTATCCTGGCAATAGTCATGATTCCTTCATTCTGCAGCAGTCTTCCATGCCAGCTGTATTTGAAGCACCATGGCAAGTCAAAGGCTGGTTATTGGGTGACAAGTTATCTACTCATGACATGGCTCATGACTCCAGTCTGGATTCCATGCACACATGCACAGCAGGCCTACAATGGGAGCCATGCTGCCACAAGGAATGTTATAGAGCACCATCGACATCCTCAAGCAATGCTTCCGCTGCCTGGACCACTTTGGAGGAGTCCTGCAGTACCCGGCTGAGCGGGTTTCAAGATGTGTGGTAGTATGCTGCATTCTGCACAACCTCGCCATTATAAGGGAACAGCCCTTGCCACCACCTGTCAGATGAGAAGCTGAGGAGCAGAAGCAGGAGGAGGAGGAGGAAGTGAAGGAGGAGGAAGTGGAGGAACAGTTAGAGGAAGAAAACATAGACAGCCCCTTTCTGCCCAGGCTCTACGTGATCAAATAATTCATGAGTGATACCAGTAACCTCAACTACAATTCCCCATTCACCAACAGTCCCACACTCCTTACCTTTCCAATGTCACTGACCATCAGATTGTTCTCTTCCCCACAATGCAAAAATAAAAGCCAACACAAACTACACATTCCAATCCAAATTTATAAATTAAATAATGACATAGTGCACACAAAAATAAAGAAATCATCCTTGTGCCTTCCCTTAGTGCCTGACTTCCATGTGGTTTCGCCGCTCCTGCATTGAGGTCAGCGGGCACGGATTAATCGCACAACGCGATCCCATCACCCATTTTGGGTGTCTCATTCAATTTAATCCCCTCAAAGTTTATCTTTAAAATGATATACGAAAAGTTCAGGGGAATGGAACTAAACGAATAGTTCTTACAGTAAGCTGGTATAGGCGCGATGGACAAAATAGCTGCAAAATTCTATGACTCCATGATTTTTTTTCATTCTGGTGATCTACATAAAGTTCTTCAAACAGTTGGATAGATTTCTATTCAAGCATTAATGCTGCAACAATATACATAAAACTGTCAAAAGCTAAGTACTGTGAATGCTGGAAATCTGAAATAAAATCAGAAAATGCTGTTTCTCTCTTCACAGACGCCACCTGACCTGCAGAGTGTTTCCAGCATTTTCTGTTTTTAATGATGATTTCTAGAGCCCACAGTATTTTGCTTTTGTATAATTTGTTTAATTTACTGCTACTTCTCTTCCAAGAATCCCCACCTTGAAGGCGTTCTGCTCTTCTCACTGATCGGTCTTACATGTGTCTCTTTTAAACCTCTAACTTCTTCCAGTTCTGATGAAAGGTCATAAAACTAAGCACCTAGGAGGTAGGGAGCTCATACAAAGTATTTATTTTCAGGCTTGCAACCAACTAGTCTTAAGTAGAAAGCATAGTGGCCTAGAAATTGCAGTAGGCCGGAAACCTGCCGGTGCCACCATGGACCGAAGTTAACAATTGCCCGAAATCATAGCGCAGGCAGCCCCGGTATTTTGGTGCTGCCTGCTAATTTAAATTAGTGCAGTGCAAAACCTAGAGTGCAAGACTGGTTTTCCAGTGTTAGTCTCTGCAGGAGGCCCAATGTAGTGTGACCATAGCATCCCTGGAGCAAGAGCAGAATTGTCTTAAAGCCAGTCTGTCATTTTAGAAAGCAATATTGGTCCCTTAAAGGGGAACTGCCTTCTAAAATGAAAAAAAATCATTTAAAAATAGGCAGTTTTCAGCCCTTACAGCTCAACTGCCTTCTGAAATAAAATAAACATTAAAAATAAGTCCCAAATGGCAGTCTTCAGTTCTTAAACCGGAACTGCCTTCCACAAGTAAAAAAATGTTAAAAGTGTTTCAGCACTAACACAAATGCCACAACAAGCTAGATAGAGGGCACCTAGGGTCTCACACGCAACACTCCAGCTTTGTGCGGGAGGTCAACACCACAAGACAGGTCCTCTACTCATAGGGGCCAGGAGGAATTCCAGAAAGAACGATGTGGGACCAGATCACAGAGGCCATCACTGCCAGCAGTGTCGCCCCCCACCCCCCAGCCACCTGGTTCAAGTGTCCAAAGAATCTTCATGACCTCAGACCAGCGGTTAAGGTCAGTGAATGCATCTTCAAGAGCCGTCTCCAACCAACTGCACCACTAGCCTCACACACTTCTCAATGCACAATTCTCCCCACCCCATCACTCACGTACCAACTATCTGTATCAAACTCAAGGCACATCTCCTATCCCTAGCATCACATCACCCCCTTGGAGGAGATGGTGCTGCCCATTCTTGGCAGGGGCATGGCTGAGCCTTTGGCCAGTGGCGGGCTGAAGGAATACAAGATGCTGGTATCCTTATATGTTATCCTCCTTCTCACAGCCCACTTCCCCCTCATCCCACAACATCTTCTGATTTATAAGGTGCATATGGCATAAGCATGCAGCTCTTGCTTTCCACCCTCACCTCACCACAACTCTACCGTTGTGCTTTCCTCATTTCAGACATCCAAAAAATCCAGCCTGCCCAGCCAGTGGTTCACCAAGAAGAGGGAGAGGAGAATAGAGAAGAAGAAGAAGTAGAAACACCATCACTCGATTTCAAACTACCGGCCACAAGCTCCTCGAGGTGATCCTGCAAAGCAATCTGCAGCATCCCCCACTGCAAGTCAACAGCCTTCCACTAGCCATGCTGCAGCCACTGGGGTAGGACTGCGTGACATCAGTGGGATAGGCAAAGGCATAGACAAGACACTCTCTAAGGGAATGCACAAGGGATGATTAGTTGATTTTTTGATGTCATTTTGGGTGGATAGATGTATAAAGTTGGATTGAAAAGTTTGCTTTGTGATGGCTTCTGTTTCAGCATTGTGGCCAAGAGGACGCTGTGATGGTTAGTAACAGAGGGAAGGTAAGGTATGGGACAAATGTTGAAAGGGGAATTGGGATTGTGGTCACTGGTACCACAGGCGGATGATTCCATCCCGGATATCCCGGCCAGAAAGGGGCTGTCTGGGTTGCTTCCTTCCTTCCATTTCCTCCACTTCTGCTTCTTCCTCTTCTGCTGCTTCCTCTTCTGTGTCTTCCTCTTCTCTTTGCGAGTGGATGCTGTAAATCTGAAATAAAAGCAGAAAATACTGGAAATACTCAGCAGCTCAGGCAGCATCTCGACCCGAAACCTCTGTTTCTCTCTCCACAGATGCTGCTGGACCTGCTGAGTATTTCCAGCATTTCTGTCTTCTCAAAGGCCTTCCTTTACTATCCGAGGCCTTGCAAGTGTCTAGTAGTGCTCCCTGCACACCTTGCACACTTTAACAACTTTTAACATCTGTTGTACCAAACCACTACTTCAATAAAATATTTTTTTAAAGTCCAAATGCTGAAATCCAAACTTACCTGAAAGATGTGTGTGTCGCTTTAAGACGAGTTGACAGCGTCTCTGCAGGGCTGCTGCATGCATGCTTTTCTGAGCGTGCTTCGAACCCGGCGGTAAACTCAGCAATAATGTCAAGGATTACAGACTGATTACATTTCTAGGGCCAGCGCTGACATTGGCAGTGCTATGGCCCTTACCAAAATGGCAGCCATCATGTCCTGTGCTGGAGGCAGGCGGAAGTGAGGCAGTCACCATTTTTTCCCCGAAATGGGTCTTAACGGCCAATGGTAAATCTGCGAATTTCTAGGCCCGTGATGCACTGACAAGAGCCTACAGTAGAAAGCAAATCACGTGACATCATATCACGTTGCCATGCCTGAAATTTTGACACAATATGACTAGGGATAATTTTATTAATATTTGATGGCACATAGCAATTTTTGAATTTTCTTTTAATTCAGTGAAAATTAAGAAAATTGGTGGTCTTGTTACTAATGACGAAAACAGCAAAATGGGCTTTGAAACAATTTGCATGTATGAAACTTGTGTACACACTCAGTTCACATATACGCAGTGCTGCGGAATTTCTTGATATAAGAGACCTACCAGGTTCCTCCTTTAGGTGAATTGGTTGTACGAATGAGTTACATTTTATTGAAGGTCATCTGCAAGCAGGAGAGATTCTTTGCAGAACTGTCACGTTACAACAGTTTAAGGCTTTGTACATCCTGTGAGCTGTTCAGTGACTGCAATAGACGTTCATATCTTTGAGAATTGTGATACTAGCATCTGAAAATTGAATGTTCTTGCCCTCTACTGATCAAATTTGGATTACACTGTACACATGGAAAGATGCTGCAGGATCAGCTAACACTTTTCCAGTTTGGTTTACAATGTAACTTGTTTATCCAGCACAGATATGCCAGTTCTGTGCTCCATACTCCCAGCTGGGAGAGGGATTTGCATGGAGCATATTGTATTGTTTATTTTCTATTGATTAATTTTAATGCGCAGAACACCATGAACTATTTTCCTGCAATTTCCTGCGAAGCGCTCTGTGCATTGGGAGTGGGAATCAGAGCTACAGTGTATTTTTAAAGAAGTATATCAACAAAAACATGTTGTAACTAAGTGATTATTAATTGGCAGCGTAATATAACTGGGCTGAAGTCAGCATATGTGACGTTAGCACATAAACACTTAATGTGAAATTCCTTTGTCAGCCACTTTAATGGACGGATTAAACTACACCATTATCACACAACAACAGTTTACCACTTATATAACACCTTTAGCAAGAAAAAAAAATACAAAAAGGCATTTCACAGAAGTGTAAAGCAAATAAGAGTTGCTGAGCCAAAAAAGGGGATATTAGGAGAAATGGCTTAAAGCTTGGTCAAAGAAATGGGTCTTAAAGAGGGTCTTAAAGGAGAGGTGGAGAGGCAGAGGATTTAAAAGAGAGAATTCCATAAAGTGGAACCCAGGCAGCCACCAATGGTGGGTCATAGAAAGTTGGGGCAGGAATGCCCAAGTGGAATGGAGAGTTTGGGGGAAACGTGTAGATTTGGAGGAGGTTATGTAGACACGGAGGGACTTAAACAGAAGGATGAGAATTTTCAATTTGAAACTCTGGACCGAGAGCCAATGATGGTTAATGAGGATTAGGGTAATAGACGAGCAGGACTTGGTGTAGAATAGGGTATGAGCAGCATGGATAAGTGTTTCAGCTCAGGAGGGGTGAGGTAGGGGTGCAGGCGGATGATATTATGGAGATGAAAGTAGTTTTCTTTGTGGTGGAAAGGATATGGGGTTTGAAGCTCTGTTCGGAGTCAAATGGGATGCTGAGATTGTAAACAGTTTGATTCAGTCTGAGACTGAAGAGGGGGCTGGAGTCAGAAGTGAGGGTACAGAGCTGGGTGCAAAGATGATGGCTTTAGACCCCCCCAGTTTTTAGCTGGAGAAAATGTTGACTGGGAAAGGAGATGAAAGTGTTGGGCCCTGCAGAGCTTTGCTTCAATTACAGTTTGATACATGTGCCATGTGCAGACGGTAAACATCCACATGATGGCCTGCAAGGAGCTGAAGGCAAAAAAGTGGAGGGAGGAGGCGATCTTCACTGCCATTTGCAGTGCTGGCCCCATGGTGCAGGTTGGCTGCAAGTGTCCTTAGAGTAGATGGCACAGATCTGCAACCGGCTCCAAGCTGACCCAGGCCAGGCCTACATAATCAGTTCCCTACAGTTAGGTAGTTGTGCCAGAGTTTGCAGTTATAGTTGGGCGTCAGCTGTTTGGCTTTGGTGCCCGGTGGTGACCTTGGCGTGCCTTATTTCACCTTGTACCACATTAGCTATGAAATTCTGCATTTGTGCTGCTTCAAAAACAACCCCCATAATTAATTTTAACTTGGTTTGCCAGCCTTGGAACTCTTTGTTTAGAAGCTCTGTCGATCCCTGAGCTTCTCAGACAGTTTGCATTATAAGAAGGTCTTACCTTATCAACTTAACTGCCTTTTAAAGGTGTCACTTGACTCTGCTTTAACTGCCTTCTCTGAAAGTCCATTTCACATATTCCTCAGAGCTGCTCTCGCTCCGCCATCGTAACGTCACCGCAAGTATGGCAGAAATCTCATTTCCACACATAGACGGGGTTTCCACCATACTTTCGGGTGAAGTTACATTGGTTAAGTGGGAGAAGCGCTGAGGAACTTCATCCCCATATAGGAAGAAACGCTTTGTCTTATCTCGAATCTTGCTCAAAGTTTGCAAACTTTATACTAGTATCCTCCAGCTTTTTGCTTTCAAACTTATGCTTTTTGCCCAAGATAAACAGGGTGGTTCCACCTTATCTATGCCTTTCATTATTACCATCGTGTAGTGGTAACATTACTGGACTAATAATCTAGTAGAAGTGAATTCAAATCCCACTCATAGCAGCTTAAAAATGTAGAAATAAAAAGCTGGTATCAGTAAGAGATGACTGTGTTGTTAAAGTCCAACGGGATCTGTAATGTCCTTAAAGGAAGGAAACCTGTTGTCCTCACCTGGTCTGGCCCACACAGAAGAGTTTGACATGCACTCTAGCCTACCTGCACCCAGATTGTGGGCAGGGAGGAAAGTTGGGGCTAATAAATTGGCGGGAAGCAGTGATATAAGCTTGCAAGCAGAGGAACAGGAGGAGGCTATTCAACCTCTCAAGCCTCCTCCACCATTCAAGTTGATCATGCTGATCTCAACTCCATTTACCCACCCTTTTTTGATATCCTTACCTAACAGAAATCTATCGATCTCAGTCTTGAATGCTCCAATTATCCCAGCATCCACAGACTTTTTTGGAAGTGAATTCCAGATTTCTACTACCGTTGTGTGAAAATGTGCTTCCTGATTTCCCTGCTAAATGGCCCAGCTCTAATTTTAAAATTATGTCCCCTTGTTCTTGATTGCTCACCAGAGGAAATAGTTTCTCTGAATCTACCCAATCGAATCTTTTAACATTTTAAACACCTCAATCAGATCATCCCTCAATCTTCTAAACTCAAGGGAATATAAGCCAAGTTTACGCAACCTATTCTCACAATTTAACCCTTAAGCCCTGGTATCATTCTGGTGAATCTGCACTCCACTACATTCAAGGCCAATGTATCCTTCCTGAGTGCGATGCCCAAAATTGAATGCAGTGCTCAAGATAGAGTCTCATCAAGATTCTCTACAACTAAAGCATAACTTCCACCCCTTTGTAATCCAGCCTCCTTGAGATAAGCCTATTAAAATGATTCGTTTTTACATTGAAATACAAAATTAGAATAAAAACTCCTCTCCCAAAAAAACAGTGACTATCATTGGAAAAAGTGAGACTTGAAGGGTTTGAAAAACATTACAATTTCACATATCCAAAAATTATACCTGTTGGATCTATGCAATAAATTATAAATTTGCCATCAGAGAGCATTGACAAAAGTGACTAAATTACAAGATGTTAAAAAGTAATAGGATATTGATAAGGTAACTAAGGGATATTACTTTGTAACATCTAGCAGAGAATAAAACATAATACTTAGCTGTAAGCAAATGTCCACACATTAATATTGCAAATATCTCTGGAGATCTGTTAAAATCTGTTAAGATCAAATGTTACTGGTTTTGACTTATAACCAAATGCCCTGAAGATGCGCCCTATTCGATTATTAACCTTGCGAAAATGGTTCACACTGACTGGATATTTTCAGTGAATGGTTGATGATCGCAATTGAATTCTTTTCCTTTTCCATCTTTGCCAACGGAAATCACTTCATCAGGTTTATGTTTTACATTTCTTGTTCCAATATACATTACCTTAATTTATCTACATAAAAATCCATCTGTCATGCCTTAGCCCATCCACTTAATTCAACCAGATCCTAAAGGCTAGCAATCTCTTTTATATTTGTCACTTGGTTTACCGGTATCACCAAGTTTTATAAAATTATATGCAACAATACTCTTCTCCATATTCCTTATGAACAGTGTGAATTGTAGGCAAACCAGAACAGGCCCCTGTGGAACTCCATTAGGCACTCTCACCCAATTAAACATTTTTCCATTTGTCCTTGTAGCATATTAATACAACAACTAAATACAGTACATTCTTTTTAACTAATATTCAGGGTTTTTAAGTGATTGATTAGAGCTGTATCAAGTTCCTTAAAGACTTTAAGGCCTGGATTTTGCAGTAAAAATAATGGCGAGGCTATCAGCTACCTTTGAAACACATGGAATGGCATGAAATTGCAGTACTTACTATATAGATACCCACTAAGCATGCCAGATAAAGTTAGGCCATCTCCATTCCAGTGTCAACACTTTTTTAATGGTGTAATAACTCTGAATTTCTGTCAAACAACCTCTCGGAAACTGAAAATTTACTTTAACAAGTGTGGAGACTCATTCCTTCAAATTTTAATTATAGTTGGAATTTTTTTTAAAAAGTGTATTTTTTAAAACTTTTTCTTTCTGTATCTTTCCAATCCAATCATATAGAAATATAGAAACATAGAAGGTAGGAGCAGGAGTAGGCCATTCGGCCCCTCAAGCCTGTTCCACCATTTAATGAGGTCATGGCTGATCATTCAAATTCAGTACGCTGTCCCTGCTTTCTCCCCATATCCCTTGATCCCTTTAGCCTTAAGAAATATATTTAACTCCTTCTTGAATATATTTAATAAGTTGACCTCAACTGCCTTCTGTGGTAGAGAATTCCACAGGTTCACCACTCTCTGGGTGAAGAAATTCCTCCTCATCTCAGTCCTAAATGGCTTACCCCTTATCCTTAGACTGTGACCCCAGGTTCTGGACTCCCCCGCCATCGGGAACATCCTTCCTGCATCTACTCTGTCTAGTCCTGTTAGAATTTTATAAGTTTCAATGAGATCCCCTCTCATTCTTCTAAACTCTAGTGAATGTAAGCCTAATCGGCCCAATCTCTCTTCATACGTCATTCCTGCCATCCCAGGTATCTGTCTGGTGAATCTTCGCTGCACTCCCTCCATGGCAAGAACATCCATCCTTAGATAAGGCGACCAAAACTGCACACAATACTCAAGGTGTGGTCTCACCAAGGCCCTATACAACTGCAGCTAGACATCCTTGCTCCTGTACTTGAATCCTCTCACTATGAAGGCCAACATACCATTTGCCTTTTTAACCACCTGCATGCTTACCTTCAGCGACTAGTGCACAAGGACACCCAGGTCTCATTGTACTTCCCCTTTCCCAATCTATTGCCGTTCAGATAATAATCTGCCTTCCTGTTTTTGCCACCAAAGCGGATAACCTTGCATTTATCCACATTATACTGTATCTGCCATGCATCTGCCCAATCACCCAAATTGTCCAAATCGTACTGGAGTTTCTCTGCATCCTCCTCACAGCACACATGCCCACCCAGCTTTGTGTCATCTGCAAACTTGGAGATATTACATCTAGTTCCCTCATCTAGATCATTAATATATATTGTGAATAGCTGGGGTCCTAGCAAGGATCCCTGCGGTACCCCACTATTCACTGCCTGCCACTCGGAAAAAGACCCATTTATTCCAACTCTTTGCTTCCTGTCTGCCAATCAGATCTCTATCCATGTCAGTACCTTACCCCCAATCCCATGTGCTTTAACTTTGCAAGCCAATCTCTTATGCGGGACCTTATTGAAAGCCTTCTGAAAGTCCAAATACACCACATCCACTGGTACTCCCTTATCTATTCTAACAGTTACATCCTCAAAACATTCCAGTAGATTAGTCAAGCATGATTTACCTTTTGTAAAGCCATGTTGACTTTGCCCAATCCTGTCACTGTTTTCCAAGTGCTCTGCTATTACATCTTTTATAATGGACTCTAGCATTTTCCCCACTACCGATGTCAGGCTTACCAGTCAATTATTCCCTGTTTTCTCTCTACCACCTTTTTTTAAATAGTGGGGTTACATTAGCTACCCTCCAATCCATGGGAACTATTCCAGAGTCTATAGAATTTTGGAAGATGACCAGCAATGCATCTACTATTTCTAGGGCCACTTCCTTACGTGCCCTAGGATGTAGATTATCAGGCCCTGGGGATTTATCGGCCTTCAATACCATCAATTTCCCTAACACCATTTCCCCACAAATACTGATTTCATTCAATTCCTCCCTCTCATTAGACCTTATGTTCCCCGACATCTCTGGAAGGTTATTTGTGTCCTCCTTTGTGAAGACAGCACCAAAGTGTGTATTTAATTGGTCGCCATTTCTTTGTTCCCCATTATAAATTCCCCTGATTCTGACTGCAAGGGACCTACGCTTGACTTCAGCAATCTTTTACTCTTCACAAATCTATAAAAGCTTTTACAGTCTGTTTTTATGTTCCCTGAAAGCTTACTCTCATATTCTATGTTTCCCCCTCTTAATTAATCCCTTTGTCCTCCTTTGCTGAATCCTAAACTGCACCCAATCCTCAGGTTTGCTGCTTTTTCTGGCCAATTTATATGTCCTCTCCTTGGATCTTATGCTATCCCTAATTTCCCTTGTTAGTCACGGTTGAGTCACCTTTTTTGTTTTATTTTTATGCCAGTCAGGGATGAACAAATTCTGCAGTTCATCGATGCGATCTTTAAATGTTTGCCATTACCTATCCACCGTCAAACCTTTAAGTAACATTCCCCAATCCATCCTAGCCAACTCATGCCTCATACCATCAGAGTTTCCTTTATTTAAATTCAGGACCCTAGTCTCTGAGTCAACTACTTCACTCTCCATCTTAATGAAGAATTCTATCATATTGTGATCGCTCTTCCCCAATGGGCCTCGCACAACAACATTGCTAATTAATCCTTTCTCATTACATAATACCCAGTCTAAGATGAATGTAAGAAGTTACACAACACCAGGTTATAGTCCAACAGCTTTATTTGAAATCACAAGCTTTCGGAGTGCTGCTCCTTCGTCAGGTGAAGTGAAGAGTTGCATATAAGCACAGCATATATAGTCAGAGAGTACTGCCAGATGATTACAGGTAATCTTTCTAACTGCCCTTTATCACACCTCGGCAGAGAGATAATCACAGCAATCAAAGGTGTGAATGGTGTCCAAACATGTCAGTCAGGAAAACATTACATCAAATTTGATGTATTGTTTTCCCGACTGACCTGTTTGGACACCATTCACACCTGTGATTGCTGTGATTATCTCTCTGCTGAGGTGTGATAAAGGGCAGTTAGAAAGATTACCTGTAATCATCTGGCAGTACTCTCTGACTATATATGCTGTGCTTATATGCAACTCTTCACTTCACCTGACGAAGGAGCAGCGTTCCGAAAGCTTTTGATTTCAAATAAAGCTGTTGGACTATAACCTGGTGTTGTGTGACTTCTTACATTTGTCCACCCTAGTCCAACACTGGCATCTCCACATCATCAGTCTAAGATGGCCTGATCTCTAGTTGGTTTCTCGACATATTGGTCCAGGAAACCATCCCGTATACACTTTAGGAATTCCTCCTCCACAGTATTGTTACTAATTTGGTTAGCCCAATCTATATGTAAATTAAAGTCACCCATGATAACTGCTGTGCCCTTATTGCATGGGTCTCTAATTTTCCATTTAATGCCTTCCCCAACCTCAGCACTAATGTTTGGGGGGTCTGTATAAAACTCCCACTAACATTTTCTGCCCCTTGGTGTTTCTCAGCCCTACCCATACAGATTCCACATCATCAGAGCTAATATCCTTCCTTAATATTGTGTTAATCTCCTCTTTAACCAGCAATGCTACTCCACCTCCTTTTCCTTTTTGCCTGTCCTTCCTGAATATTGAATACCCAGCCTTGGTCACCCTGGAGCCATGTCTCCGTAATTCCAATTACATCATATCCGTTTACATCTTTTTGCGCAACTAATTCATCCACCTTGTTACGAATACTCCTCACATTAAGACACAAATCCTTCAGGCTTTTTTTTTACACTCTTAGTCCTTTTAGAATTATTATTTACTATAGCCATTTGATTTACACCCTTGATTTCTCTGCCTTCCACTTTTGCTTTTCTCCTTCCTGTCTTTTGTTTCTATCCTTGCTTCCCTTTCCTCTGTCTCCCTGCAGAGTTTCCCAACCCCCTGCCATTTTCGTTTAAACCCTCCCCAACAGCACTAGCAAACACTCCCCCTAGGACATCGGTCCTGGTCCCGCCCTCGTGCAAACCATCCAGTTTGTACTGGTCCCACCTCCCCCAGAACCGGGTCCAATGTCCCAGGAATTAGGATCACACCCCCTTGCACCATTCCTCTAGCCATGCATTTATCTGATATATCTTTCTATTTCTACTCTGACTAGCACGTGGCACTGGTAACAATCCTGAGATTACTACCTTTGAGATCCTATTTTTTAATTTACCTCCTAACTCCCTATATTCAGCTTTTAGCTCCTCATTCTGTTTTTTACCTATATCGTTGGTACCTATATGCACCATGACAACTGGTTGTTCACCCTCCCCCTCCAGAATGCCCTACAGCCGCCCCGAGACATCCTTGACCCTTGCACCAGGGAGGCAACATACCATACTGGAGTCTCGTTTGCAGCCGCAGAAATGCCTATCTATTCCCCTTAAAATAGAATCCCCTATCACTTATAGCTCTCCCACTCATTTTCCTCCCGTCCTGTGCAGCATGGTGGCTGGAAGTTGGCTGCTGCTGCCTTCCCCCAATAAGCCATCTCCCTCAACAATATCCAAAGTGGTATATCTGTTTGAGAGGGGGATGGCCACAGAGGACCCCTGCACTACCTGCCTGCACCTACTACTCTGCCTGGTGGTCACCCATTCCCTTCCTGCCTGTGCAGCCTTTACTTGCGGTGTGACAACTCCCTAAACATGCTATCCACGATGTCCTCAGCATCGCGAATGCTCCAGTATGTATCAATTCACAGCTCCAGTGCCGCAATGCGGCCTGTCAGTAGCTGCAGCCGGACACACTTCCCGCACACATGGCCACCAGGGGCACAGGAAGTGTCCCTGATTTCCCACATAGCGCAGGAGGAGCATGCCACGGGGCCAAGCTGTCCTGCCATGACTTACCCTTTAATTAATTTAAAATTAAATTAAATCAAATCAATACCACTAATTACACTACAATTAAATGATATACTCAAGGGCCCTTGGTTACTAGCACTCCCCGAGACACATCATGGACCTTAGAAACTACAACCACAAAAATTAAGACCTTCTAAATTTTATAAACTATTTATCTTAACTGTCAAACTATAGAGTAGTATAAATATTCACCTGGCCGTACTCACCCAGACAGCTGCTTCCTTTTGCCTGCGTCACTTTTTGAATCGTGATGTGGCTCCGGAACGCCGCCGCTGGTCTGTGAGATTGGTAAGCCTCTGTAAAAAAGCCCGTGAAAGTGAGTTAAAGTACTCACTGTACCGCTGCCCTCTGCTCCTCCCAACACTGGCTTCTGTAAAAAAAGCTCGCGAAAATGAGTTTAAGTATTCACTGTACCGTCGCTTTGTGCTCCTCCCAACACTGGCCTCTGTAAAAAAGCCTGCAAAACTGAGTTTCTTTCTCTTTCTTTTGTTTTCTGTACATGGTTTGGCATTGCATTAACTATTCTAACTTACACTTCCTTCTATTTCTCAGCTACATGCGGCCCCTCGACGACATCATCTGAAACCACAGCATCAGTTTCCACATGTATGCTGACAGCAGCTAGCTCTACCTCACCACCACCTCTCTCAATCTGTCTCTAAATTGTCAGACTCCTTGTCCGACATCCAGTACTGGATGAGCAGAAATTTCCTGCAACAAACTATTGGCAAGACCGAATCCATTGTCATCCGTCTCCACCACAAACTCCGTTCCCTAGCCATCGACTTCATCCCTCTCCCTGACAAATCTCTGAGGCTGAGCCAGCCTGTTCGCAACCTTGGTATCATATTTAACCCCAAGATGAGCTTTCGACCACATATCCGTGCCATCACTAAGACCGCCTATTTCCATCTCCGAAACATCGCCCGACTTCACTGCAGCTTTCAAAAGCTCTTAAAATAAGTTGTCTGTGACTACACAAACTACTCTGGGTACAAGTATATTTTGCATAATTAAAACAGGTTTATTAAGCATTAACATCCAGTACAAAGAAATAATACTTAACAAGAACATAGTCACAGTCTGTTCGTTAGAATCCCGGCGTTCCTTCCGAGTGACCACGGCGCAAGTCTCCTGATGTATGTTGCTGTGTTCTGTTGACCGATGCTCGCTTCATAGAGTCATAGAGTCATAGAGTCATAGAGTTTTACAGCACAAAAAGAGGCCCTTCGGCCCATCGTGTCTGCGCCGCCCATCCATCCCTGTCTAGTCTAATCCCATTTTCCAGCATTTGGTCCATAGCCTTGTATGCAATGGCATTTCAAGTGCTCATCCAAATGCTTCTTGAATGTTGTGAGGGTTCCTGCCTCTACCACCCTTTCAGGCATTGAGTTCCACATTCCAACCACCCTCTGGGTGAAAAAGTTCCTCCTCAAATCCCCTCTAAATTTCCTGCCCCTTACCCTGAATCTGTGCCCCCTTGTTATTGACCCCCCTACTAAGGGGAAAAGTTCCTCTTTATCTACCCTATCTATGCCCCTCATCATTTTGTACACCTCAGTCAGGTCCCCCCTCAGCCTTCTTTGCTCCAAGGAAAACAACCCCAGCCTGTCCAGCCTCTCTTCATAGCTGAGGCGCTCCATCCCAGGTAACATCCTGGTGAATCTTCTCTGCACCCTCTCCAAAGCAATCACATCCTTCCTATAGTGAGGCGACCAGAACTGCACACAGTACTCCAGCTGTGGCCTCACCAGCGTTTTGTACAGCTCCATCATAACCTCCCTGCTCTTATATTCTATGCCTCGGCTAATGAAGGCAAGTATCCCATATGCCTTTTTAACCACCTTATCTACCTGTTCCGCTGCCTTCAGGGATCTATGTACATGTACACCAAGGTCCCTCTGACCCTCTGTACTTCCTAGGGTCCTACCACTCATTGTGTATTCCCTTGCCTTATTTGTCCGTCCAAAATGCATCACCTCGCACTTTTCAGGGTTAAATTCCATTTGCCACTTTTCCGCCCATCTGACCAACCCGTTTATATCGTCCTGTAGCCTGAGGCTTTCCTCCTCGCAATTTACCACCCCACCAATTTTCGTGTCATCCGCGAACTTACTGATCATACCTTTTACATTCTCATCCAGATCATTTATGTAGATCACAAACAACAAGGGACCCAGCACCGATCCCTGAGGCACCCCACTGGACACAGGCTTCCAGTCACAAAAGCAACCTTCGACCATCACTCTCTGCCTCCTGCCACTCAGCCAGTTTAGGATCCAACGCGCCAAGGCACCCTGGATCCCATGGGGTCTTACCTTCTTGACCAGTCTCCTATGCGGGACTTTGTCAAAAGCTTTACTGAAGTCCATGTAAACCACATCCACAGCATTTCCCTCATCCACCGCCCTAGTCACCCCCTCGAAAAATTCAATCAGATTTGTCAGACATGATTTACCCTTGACAAAGCCATGCTGACTATCCCTGATTAATCCTTGCCTCTCCAAGTGGAGACTAATTTTGTCCCTCAGAATTTTTTCCAATAATTTCCCTACCACAGATGTTAGGCTCACTGGCCTGTAATTCCCTGGTTTATCCCTGCTACCCTTCTTGAATAATGGTACTACGTTAGCTGTTCTCCAGTCCTCTGGTACATCCCCTGTGGCCAGAGAGGTTCTGAAAATTTGTGTCAGAGCCCCTGCAATCTCCTCCTTTGCCTCCCACAGCAGCCTGGGATACATCTCGTCCGGGCCTGGGGATTTATCCACTTTTTGGCCTGCTAAAACCGCTAGCACCTCCTCCCTCTCGATGCTAATATGTTCAAGTATGTCACAGTCCCCTTGCCCGATTTCTATGTCTGCATCGTCTTTCTCCATAGTGAACACAGATGCAAAAAATTCATTTAAAACCCCGCCTACATCATCTGGCTCTACACACAGATTGCCTCTTTGGTCCCTAATGGGCCCTACCCTTTCCCTGGTTATCCTCTTGCCCTTAATATACTTATAAAACATCTTAGGATTTTCCTTTATTTTGCTCGCCAGTGTTATTTCATGGCCCCTCCTCGCCCTCCTAATTTCTTTTTTAAGTATGCCCCTGCACTTTTTATACTCCTCTAGGGCTTCTTCCGTCTTTAGTCTTTTGTAACTGCCAAAAGCCCCCCTTTTATTTCTAATGCATTTTTGTATATCCCTTGTCATCCAAGGTTCCCTTTGCTTGTTGGTCCCACCCTTGACCTTTACGGGAACATGTTGGCGTTGTACTCTCTCTATTTCCCTTCTGAAAGTCTCCCACTGTTTTGATGTGGATTTTCCTATTAGTAGCTGCTCCCATTCCACTTTGGCCACATCCTGCCTTATCATATTAAAATCGGCCTTCCCCCAATTTAGAACCCTTATTTCCGGGCCGTCTTTGTCTTTTTCCATGACCACCTTAAATCTCACCGAATTATGGTCACTGTCGCCAAAATGCTCTCCTACTGACACTTCCACCACTTGCCCGGCTACATTCCCCAGAATTAGGTCCAGTACCGCCCCCTCTCTTGTAGGACTTTCTACATGTTGGCTCAAAAAGCTGTCCTGGATGCACTTTAAGAATTTTGCACCCTCTAAGCCTTTCACACTCTGACTATCCCAATTTATATTGGGGAAGTTGAAATCCCCCACTATTATTACCCTATTATTTTCGCACTTTTCTGAGATTTGCCTACATATCTGTTCCTCTATCTCCCCCTGACTGTTTGGAGGCCTATAGTACACTCCCAGCAAAGTGCTTGCCCCCTTTTTGTTTTTAAGTTCTACCCATATGGCCTCATTAGAGGAACCCGCTAATATATCATCCCTCCTTACAGCAGTAGTTGACTCCTTAATTAATATTGCAACACCCTTTTACACCCCCCTCTGTCTCACCTGAAGATTCTATACCCCGGAATATTGAGCTGCCAGTCCTGACCCTCCCTCAACCATGTCTCCGTGATAGCAACAATATCATACTTCGTACTCCCATGTGTTCAACAACAACTTCAGTTCATCCACCTTATTTGCAAGACTCCTTGCATTAAAATAAATGCCTTCCAGCCCTGCCATATTCCCTTTTGCCTTCACATATTTGCTCTGCCTTCCCAGCTGACTTGTTTTTCCCACTGTATTTGGCTGTAAATCACCCCCTACTATAGCTCCACTCTGTATCCCATCCCCCTGCTTCCTTGGGATCTTGTTGTGTTTTGTTGACCGATGCTCCTACCAATCTCTGGTTACACGGTGCGCGCTTTCTATGTTCAAAACCTGTATCTTTATACCCTGTAGGATTCACAAAATTGGACTTTATATTAATAAGGGTCAAATGGCAGAAGAGGCTGTGATTTTAAAGACTGTTTTAAAAGAAGCCCAGAAAAAGGGGCATACAAAATGGCCACCATACCATGTGACCAGCTTATTGGGACATTTTTAAACGGTTCCTGCGCAGCCTCAGACAGCTTTGTGGATTCAGCCCACAGCAAGTTCTGGAAGCCGTTCCTGAGAGAACGAAACCAGACCCACACGTATGCATATGGATTAGATGCAGATCCAGTCAGGATCGGCCTGGAGACAGAGGCCATCAAAATGTGGACCCAGACAAAAGGGGACAATTTCATATCATCGAGAACAGCACCCAGGACTAGATAACGAGATCAGCAGGACATTAAAAACAATGGAGGTCATTTCAGACCAGAGATGGGCCTTTACCGGCCATCGAAAACATTAAAAAATATAATAACTACCCCGCTGTGCTCCCAGCCCGCCAAAAGTAAAACAAAGACTAACCTGATTTTGGGTGGGAGATGGAAGTTTCTGGAAAAAAGGTATATCTGGAAGACTTTTCGGCAGTTGGGGCAAGCTTGAAGAGACACGTAGCTTGTGTGCAGTTTTGAATCCGGACACTCAGAAGAAGAAGCAGGCACTCGGAGAAGGAAGAAGAACCAAGCCAACATCGAGAAGGCCGTCTCGAAGCCGGCGTCCCACCCCAGGGAAACACATCGTGAGATCATCGACCATCCCCGGGCCGTTGCCGGAACGAGAGGCCATCGACCCAACTTGGGAGAAGAGACAAAAAAATAAAAACCCCAAGAGAAGAAACCTTCCAGCCACCCCGGTTGGAAGGAGAAGAGATAAAAACAAACTGAAGAAGCGATGGGAGCCAGCCCAAAGTTCCTCTGACCAGGGTCGAGCCGACGATCCTTGACCCCACCGACATCCAGGCCCGCCGATGTCCAGCCGCCCCCAACCCCCACCTCAGGAGAGAGGTGTGGCGCAGCTCGCAGGGGCTCCATGATCCACGTGGAGACGAAACGCCTGAAAGGACCAAACACAGACTCAATTTCAAAACCTTACACTTGCTAGTGGGATTGGTGAGCATGTTTCTGGCCCTTCACAATCAGATCTAGATAGGTTTAATAAGGGGGTGGATTAAGGGTACAATTAACATGAGTTCTTGTCCCTCGATGTTCCGTGTGTTTCCTTATTTCATGATGATCTTTGTAGAGTATAAGATGCCTGTATTTGCCTTAGTTAGTACTGTGTCATTATGATTTGTTTGTGTGTTTTTCCCTCCCGTGTACTCCCTTATCTGCTTGCATTTGATTTGATATTTTTCCTTATGCAATAAAATTTAATTTTGTTTCATCAAACTTGGCCTACAAGAGTTTTCTCTACATTGTAGTTCCTGCCCCTAAGTCTAGAGTATAGAATCTAAGGGGCGAGTGGGTCGAACCACTCAAGGTTTTACTGTGCAAGAGAGAGAGGCCTCTAGAGAGAGAAACCTCAGGGAAGTCTCTCAAGGAAAACCCCTTACAACCCTTTTTCCTCTCGTTTTGCCTACGTGGCAGTAATTATACCTCTAACACCTGGTAAAAAGTCTTGCTTCCTCGTTAGCCATCTTATGACCTTGTTGATCCTTCTGACTTTTTCTCTATGCATAACAAAGTACCCTTATCTCAGATGTTCACTTTTCACAGAACACTTCCTAGAATGTTGACAAAACAGTCTGTCCATCCTATAGCTATACCAAAGATGGATGTCTCCAACTCTTATCTATCTCTCTAGTTTTTATCGCTATAAGCATAATATTGCTGAATTCCTCGTCTCCATAAACTTAGCACAACATTCCATTACTTCAGTAATTTTAAACAGAGGTTTTTAGTCAGGTTGGCATAATCCCATCCTGCTTTGCTCTTAGCCATTTGCCATTTTATACAGGCTTTTAGGCTTTTAACATAAGATTTCACATATTATAGTTATATAAAAATGGTTAAAGAATCTTAATAATGTTTACTAAATCCTGCAGGTACACCCTATCCTACACCGCCCTGCCTTAACTCATCTGCTGCTGAAATCTTCATCCATGCCTTTGTTACCTCCAGACTTGACTATTCCAAAGAATTCCTGGCCAAATCCCACATTCTACCCTTTGTAAAATTGAGGTAATCCAAAACTCGGCTGGCCCATGTCCTAAATCGCACCAAGTCCCAATCACCCAGCCCCCCTGTGCTCACGGACCTACATTGGCTCCCAGTTAACCAACACCTCAATTTAAACATTTTCATCCTTGTTTTCAAATCGCTCCATGGCCTCGCCCCTCCCTATCTCTGTAATCTCCTCCAGCCCTACTACACTCTGCAGTCCTGCCACATCCAGTCACGAATGGTGGTGGACCATTAAATAACTAATGGGAGGAGGAGGCTCCATGAATATCCCCATCCTCAATGATGGTGGAGCCCAGCATGTGAGTGCAAAAGACAAGGCTGAAGCGTTTGCAACCATCTTCAGCCAGAAGTGCTGAGTGGATGATCCATATCAGCCTACTCCTGAGGTCCCCACCATCAAAGAAGCCAGTCTTCAGCCAATTTGATTCATTCCACATGATATCAAGACATGGCTGAGCGCACTGGATACAGCAAAGGCTATGGACCCCAATAACGTCCCCGCTATCATGCTGAAGACTTGTGCTCTAGAACAAGCCGCGCCTCTAGCCAAGCTGTTCCAGTACAGCTACAACACTGGCATCTATCCGACAATATGGAAAACTGCCCAAGTATGTCCTGTCCACAAAAAGCACGACAAATCCAACCCGGCCAATTACCGCCCCATCAGTCTACTCTCAATCATCAGCAAAGTGATGAAAGGTGTCATCGGCAGTGCTATCAAGCGGCACTTACTCACCAATAACCTGCTCACTGATGCACAGTTTGGGTTCCGCCATGACTCAGCTCCTGATCTCATTTCAGCCTTGGTCCAAACATGGATAAAGGAGCTGAATTCCAGAGGTGAGGTGAGAGTGACTGCTCTTGACATCAAGGCAGCATTTGACTGAGTGGGGCATCAAGGAACCCTAGTAAAACTGAAGTCAATGGTAATCAGGGGGATAACGCTCCACTGGCTGGAGTCATGCCTAGCACAAAGGAAGATGGTTGCCATGGTTGAAGGTCAATCATCAAACCCCAGGACATCGCAGCAGGAGTTCCTCAGGGCAGCGTCCGAGGCCCAATCATCTTCAGCTGCTTCATCAATGACCTTCCCTCCAACATAAGATCAGAAATGGTGATGTTCGCTGACGACTGCACAGTGTTCAGTGCCATTCACAACTCCTCAGATAATGAAGCAGTCCATGCCCACATCCAACAAGACCTGGACGATGTTCAGGCTTGGGGCTGATAAGTGGCAGGTAATATTCGCGCCACAGAAGTGCCAGGCAATGACTATCTCCAACAAGCGAGAGTCTAAGCAACACCCCTTGACATTCAATGGCATTACCATCGCCGAATCTCCCACTATCAACATCCTGGGGGTCACCATTCACCAGAAACTTAACTGGACCAGCCACATAAATACTGTGGCAACAAGAGCAGGTCAGAAGCTAGGTATTCTGCAGCGAGTGTCTCACCTCCTGACTCCCCAAAGCCTTTCTACTATCTACAAGGCACAAGTAAGGAGTGTGATGGAATACTCTCCACTTGCCTGGATGAGTGCAGCTCCAAAAACACTCAAGAAACCAAAGCTATCCAAGACAAAGCAGCCCGCTAGATTGGCTCCCCATCCACCACCTTAAATATTCACTCCCTCCACCACCGGCGTACTGTGGCTACAGTGTGTACCATCTACAAGATGCACTGCAGCAACTTGCCAAGGCTTCTTCAGCAGCACCTCCCAAACCCACGACCTCTTCCACCTAGAAGGACAAGGGCAGCAGGCGCATGGGAACACCACCACCTCCAAGTTCCCCTCCAAGTCACACACCACCCTGACTTAGAAGTATATCGCCGATCCTTCATCGTCGCTGGGTCAAAATCCTGGAACTCCCTCCCTAACAGCACTGTGGGAACACCTTCACCACACGGACTGCAGCGGTTCAAGAAGGCGGCTCACCACCACCTTCTCAAGGGCAATTAGGGATGGGCAATAAATGCTGGCCTTGCCAGCGATGCACACATCCAATAAACGAATAAATATAAAAAATTAAAAACCCTCCGCGATATCTGCGTGCCTCTAATTCTGGCCTCTCGAGCATTCCCAATTTTTATTGCTCCACCATTTGTGCCCGTGTCTTCAGCTGCCAAGGCCCAAACATTGGATTTCCCTCCCTAAATGTCTCTGCCTCTCCACCACTCTTTCCTCCTTTATAATGCTCCTTAAAATCTATGGGGGAAAATTTGGTTGCTTTGCACCTCCCATTAGTGCCCGGGTGCGGCACCGCCCACGCCTCCCGCGAAATTCAGCGAAAGGTTAGCGGCAGCAGTAACCGGTAGCACTCCGTGGTACTGCGCTACCGGTGATGACGTCATTGCTGTGCACTGCGCCCCGGCCGTGATCTTTGGGAGTGCCCCCTGACTTAAGCCAGTCACTTTATCCGACGGGGTCAGGGGGGCCTACCTGCGGCTGGGGAGGCGCTATTTAAAGGCGAGGTGCGGGGCGGCCATTTTTGTTGCTGGCCGCCTGTGAGCACCTGCCTTCGCTCCCGTCCCTGGCCTCCTTACCTGCCCCCCAGCAGAGTGCCAGCTAAGCTCCATGAGCCCGTCACTTCTATTGCGTGACGGCCTCTTTTGCCGGCACTCCCGATCCCTGGGGGCCCTTTAAGTAGGGGAGGAAGGCCTGCACTATCGCAGCACGTAGATCCACGATATTCCCGAGCAGCGCCCCAAGAGGGAGGCGGGGCGCTTCCAGTAGTGCCCCGCTTCCATCTTGGGGCGCTACCACTCAATTTCCGTTGTGGGGCGCTAATTTTTCTGGCTAAAAGTAGCACCCCGGCGAAGTTAGCTCCCCACAGGGTGCGTTACTCAATTTTTAGCCCTACCTCTTTTATCCGCGTTAATAAATCCTTATGTGGCTCAGTTTGAAATGTTGTTTTATAACGCTCCTGTGAAGCGCCCTGGGATGCTTTGCTACGTTCAAGGCACCATATAAATACAAGTTGTTGCTGTAGCTCAGACTCTGCGCTGCTCAGTAACAATTCTTCAATCTGACTGGTTATGAAGATACACATTGCTTGCCCTGTTCACACAGGTCCCAGGTCCTCTGTAGAGGGCGCAGTGCCAAACAAGTCAGTCCCATTATCCCGTTCTATCCCCGTAGCCCTGCAAGTTTATTGCCCTCAAGTGCCTATCCAGTTTCCCCTTGAAAACATCGAGTGTCTCTGCTTCCACCACTTCCATCGTCAGCGAATTCCAGGTCATCACCACTCGCTGCATAAAAAAGCTTTTCCTCACGTCCCCCTTGTATCTCTAAGATGCCCAAAACCTTAAAACTGTGTCCCCTAGTCCTTGTACCATCAACTAGTAGGAACAGGCTTTCCCCGTTTAGCCTATCCAAACACGTCATAATCTTGTACACCTCTATCAAATCACTCCTCAACTTCCTTTGCTCTAATGAAAACAAATCCAGTTCTCCAACTTGTCCTTATAGCTAAGATCCCCCATCTCGGGAACAATTCCAGTAAACCTCCTCTGCACCCTCTCAATGGCCTTCACATCCTTCCTAAAGTGTGGTAACCAGAACTGGATGCAATACTCCAGTTGTGGCCTAACCAGCGCTTTATAAAGGTTCAGCATAACTTCTCTACTTTTGTACTCAATACCTCTATTTATGAAGTCCAAGATCCCATATGCTTTGTTAACCACTCTTGTTAGACCTGTGATTCTGAGAGTATGATGTTTTTCAATAACCACACGGATGCTGTAACTTAACAATCAACAGGTGTTTACTGGAGGAGGGCAGTCTCAAGACTGGGGTACAGAGGCATGCTCAAGGCTTATATACAGGTGTGGTCACTGCCGGTACTACAGTATACAGGAGCTATAAAAGTAGTTCTCTCTTAAAGGTACATACACTACAATTCCTCCCCTTTTAGATTAGTAGTACCCATAATATTCAAATAACAATTACCACTTTAACATGTACATTAAACAACAATAGTCAATTATAGATTCAGTCTTTGGGACAGCTTCCTGACCCTTTCGGGATAGCGCCTTTCCTGAGGTTCTTGTTCTTGGTGCGGAGGAGATTCTGGCCCCTTTTCATCGGTTAGTTCATCGGGTTCCACTGCTACTGGTTCGGAGGTAGATGCTACCGGTATGTCAGGTTCATCCCCAGGTACGCAAGACATGGGGTTGACTCGTTATTGTAATGCTAAGATCTGATCAACGTGTCGTCTCACAATGTTCTCCCCGACATCCACTGTGTACATTAATGGCCCCTGCCGTTTGCATATCGTTCCGGGTTGCCATTTCTCTGTTCGGTAGTCACGGGCCAAGACTGGTTGTCCTACATTGAAGCTCCTTGTCGGCTTCTCATTGATGTGCTGGAATTGTTTATCCTCAACATTTCTTCGCACATTTGGTCTAAGCAAGTCCAGACGAGATCGCAACCTTCGGTTAAAGAACATCATGGCCGGGGTCTGGTTGGTAACTGCATGTGTCGCGTTTCGGTAGGCTAACAAGAAATTGTCCACCTTATGCTGTAGTGGAATTTCATCGTCGCACATGGCCTTTATCGCCTTCTTAAAGGTTTGTACAAACCTCTCAGCCAATCCATTTGTGGATGGATGATACGGGGCAGATGTGTATTGCCTTACCCCATTCCTTCTCATAAATTTTCGAAACTCTTCGGACACAAACTGTGGTCCATTATCAGAGCAAATCTGCTCTGGCAAGCCGTTTCTGGCAAATATGGTCCGTAGGACTGCAATCGTTTTCTCTGTAGTGGTTGAGGACATTTTTATCACCTCAGGCCACTTCGAATGAGCATCCACTGCTATTAAGAACATTGAGTCCATGAATGGACCAGCAAAATCAATATGCATCCATTGCCATGGAGATGAGAGCCACTCCCATGGGTGTAGAGGGGCATGTGGTGGTGCATTTTGGACCTTCTGGCATCCTGAGCAGCTCTTGGTTAGGTCTTTGATTTGTTGATCAATTCCCAGCCACCACACATAAGCCCTAACAAGGCTTTTCATTTTCACTCCCCCCAGATGACCTTCATGTAGCTCATTTAGCACTCTCTCACTTAAATTGGGTGGAATCACCACTCTGGATCCACACATCACTGTCCCCTGGCATACTGACAGCTGTTCTCTTCTGGATGAGAATGCTGGCAACAGTGAGTCGCCATGTGTTGGTCATCCCTCACCGTCAAATCATATAACCGAGACAGCGTCGGATCATTGCGGGTCTCCTTCTCAATATCCGCGTTCGTTACTGGCAATCGTTCAATTACTGACGAATAAAATATCTCGATATGGTCCACTGCTGGTGCTTCCTCTACAGTAGGCAGTGGCAGGCGCGATAACCCATCGGCGTTTCCATGCTGTTTTGTGCCTTTATATTCTATTTCATATTGATTCGCCCCTAGAAACAGGGACCATCTTTGTAACCGTTGTGCCGTCATCACTGGAACGCCCTTCTTAGGACTAAAGATGGAGACAAGTGGTTGGTGGTCAGTCAGCAAGCTGAACTTCTGCCCATGCAGATAGTGGTTGAATTTTTTAACTCCCCATACTAGGCTAAGGGCCTCCCTGTCAATCTGGGCGTAGTTGCGCTTGGCTGAGGTTAGTGACCGAGACGCAAAGGCTACTGGCCTCTCCAACCCGTCTGGGAATTTGTGCGATAGCACCACTCCAATACCATAGGGTGATGCATCACATGCCAAATGAATTGGTAGTGCTGGGTTGAAATGGGCCAACACCTCTTTTGATGTGATCAATTCTTTACACTTCTGGAAAACTCATCTACGTTCGTCATTCCACTTCCATGGTACCCCTGTTTGCAGTAGGGTGTTCAGTGGGTGTAATACTGTGGACAAATTTGGTAAGAACTTATGGTAGTAGTTTACCAGCCCGAGGAACGACCTCTGTTGTGACACAGTTTCCGGTGCTGGAGCCTTGACTACTGCCTCAATCTTTTCAGGGGACTTATGTAACCCCTCTTCATCGATGACATGGCCACAATACGAGATCTGCTTCTGGAAAAACTCGCACTTGTGGCGATCAGCTCGTAGCCCATATTCCTTTAATCTGGTGAGCACCTTCTCCAAGTTGGCGAGGTGATCACTGTCATTTTCGCCCGTGACCAGGATGTCGTCCAAATAACACTGGGTCCCTGGAATCCCTTGCAGGACTTGATCCATCACCCTTTGCCAAATAGCCGGAGCCGATGCTACCCCGAACACCAGCCGGTTGTATTGATAAAGACCTTTATGAGTGTTAATCGTAAGGTATTGTTTCGAGGCTTCTTCTACCTCCATTTGCAAGTACGCCTGGGCTAGATCAATTTTGGTGAAGCGTTTAACTCCAGATAGCGAGGCGAAAATACCCTCAATTCGTGGAAGCGGATATTGTACAGTGTGAAGGACTGGGTTCACTGTCACCTTAAAATCCCCACAGATGCGGACCTTCGTTGGTTCCCCAGGCGTATTACTCAATGACCTCTTCATTACTGGAACGATGGGTGTAGCCCACTCACTCCAGTCTACTTTGGACAGTACTCCTGAACGTTCCAACCCTTCCAGCTCTGCTTCGACAGCTGGTCTGATCGCATAAGGCATTGGTCTGGCCTTAAGAATCTTTGGGCTTGCATTTTCCTCTATTTTAATCATTGCTGTTATGCCTTTTAGTGTTCCTAGTCCCTCCTGGAATACTTCTTTTGCATCAGTTAGCATTTTTGACAGTCGTCCAGGTGTGACGTCGTCATCCTTTTTGGCCTCAACCTTCAGTGCCTGTATGGAATGCCAATCTAATTGTATCTTCCGGATGCATTCACGTCCTAGCAGTGGTGGTCCTCCATCCTGCAATACATAAAAATCCATTTTAGGTATTTCCTGGCCTTTATATATCACTTTCACCCTTATTTTTCCTTTGGGGTAGACCTTTTGCCCCCTGTACGTCTTCAAGACAATCTCTGTAGCTTTCAAGGGTATATGTGAAAATAGCCGCTTGTAGTCCCTTTGGTTTATGACTGTTAGGGCTGATCCTGTGTCCAATTCCATTTTCACTTGGACTCCATCTATCTTGAGTGTGACCCAGATAGTCTGGTGATCCTCCATTTTGGTTACCTTATATATTTTCAGACAACCCAGCTCCTTGCTTCCGGAGTCTGTGTCACTTTTCTGTTCGTCTGAACTACTGTCCATCACCTGGTGTACCTTTTTGTACTTTTCCTGTGGAGATTTCTTACTGTTGGTTTTCTTCCCAGACCTGCAGACTCTTGCTATGTGTCCTGCTTTTCCACACTGTCTGCACACATGGTCCTTGAACCAACAATCCTTCTGGTCATGTGTTGTTCTGCCGCAGCGATAGCACTTCCCTGTTCCATAGGACATTTCATTGGTGCCATATTCTTGCGGTCTCCGTTGTATCTCTGCAGTGCCCCTTGCGGCTGCTTCGTGTGATAGTGCCATACTGAAAGCCTTGTCCAGCGTAAGATCCTTTTCTGATAGAAGCCGTTTCTGGGTTCCTTCACTTTGCAGCCCACACACAAACTTGTCCCTTAATGTATCTGCTAGTCCCGCTCCAAACTGGCAGTGTTTTGATAGCTTGCGCAGTTCCGTTAGGTACTCAGCATTGCTTTCGTCTTTGTGTTGGTTCCTTTTATGGAACTTAAATCATTCTGCTATCAGCAGCGGTGTGGGGTTTAAGTGGTCCTGTAGGATTTCTACTATGCTTTCGAAATTCTTGTTCACCGGCTTCTCTGGGGTTATTAGGTTTCGCAGTAACCCATAAGCTTTTGCACCCATGGAATTTAACAAAACCAGTGCTTTCCTAGCATCTGGCACTTCATTCGCCTTGCAGTACACCTCAATATGTTCCACATATGTCGCCCAATCTTCGACTTCATTGTCGAACGTAGGGATACTGCCACTCTTCGGCATCCCTGGGTGTGATTTAACTGTCAAAAATGGTGCCTCCCGCGCTTCCCCTTCTTCTCCGCTGGCACAAAATGGCGTCCCCCGCGCTTTCCTTCGTTCCCGCGCTCGCCCTTCTTCTCCGCTGCGGCTTCTAAAAATGGCGTCTCCCGCGCTCTTCCTTCTTCTCCGTAGCTGAATGGCATCTCCCGCGCTCTCCCTTCTTCTCCCCGCAGACACTGTTCAGCCCTTGAGCCCTGGCTGTGCTCTGCGCGTTCTTTTTTTTTTCTGTGCCTTTCCCGTTTCCGCCGCTCGGTCCTGAACCCGGCTGTTGCTTTACCCTCTCTCTCTCCGTTTTGTTTTTCCTTGACGCCGCTCGGTTTTCAACCCCTGGCTGCACCCTGTGCGCTTCACCCTCTGTCTTACCCCGTCGACGCTGCTCGGCTTTCTCTCCGCCGTCGGTTGGCTCCCGCCGCCGCTGTCCGGGAAGGGTCAGCGCTGCACCTGTCGTCAGTCTATTGCTGATCGTCGTGGCTGGGGAACCAAGCCCGGCTCTCCACAGCTTCCCCTGCAATGTTCACTCTCTGCCGGACAACTGGGCGGTTGCTCGTGGTCGACGCCCGTGTTTCTGGCCTCGACTTTCTTCCCCCTCCCTCCCGGAGCGAATCCTCGTAGGGAAATGCAGAGTTGCAGGTAGATTCGAATCAACACTCATCGCCACTATTAGATCCGTGATTCTGAGAGTATGATGTTTTTCAATAAGCACACGGATGCTGTAACTTAACAATCAACAGGTGTTTACTGGAGGAGGGTAGTCTCAAGACTGGGGTACAGAGGCATGCTCAAGGCTTATATACAGGTGTGGTCACTGCCGGTACTACAGTATACAGGAGCTGTAAAAGTAGTTCTCTCTTAAAGGTACATACACTGCAACTCTCTCAATATGTCCTGCCACCTTCAGGGACCTATGCACATTAACTCCCAGGTCCCTCTGTTCCTGCACACTCTTTAAAACTGTGCCATTAAGTGTATATTGCCTCTCCCTGTTCCTTCTGCCAAAATACATCACCTCACACTTCTCTGTATTAAATTCCATCTGCCACTTGTCTGCCCATTCTGCTAGCCTTTCTATGTCCTGTTGTAGTCAATTGGTATCATCATCACTGTTTGCCATACCCCCAAGTTTGGTGTCACGGGCAAAGTTAGAAATTCTACTCCGTATTCCAATATCCAGGTCATTTTTATTTATCCAAAAAGCAATGGCCCCAGCACTGACCCTTGGGGAACACCACTGTCTACCATCCTCCAGTCTGAAAAACAGCCATTTACCACAACTAGCTGTTTTCTGTCCTGAAGCCAATTCCTTATACAAGCTGCCACTGACCCACCTATTCCATGAGCCTCAATTTTGTTAACCAGCCTTCTACATGGTACTTTGTCAAACGCCTTCTGAAAATCCATGTAGACAATATCCATTGCATTCCCTTCTTGAACTGTATAAACACTAGTTAGGCCGCAGCTAGAATACTGCATACAGTTCTGGTCACCACATTACAGGAAGGATGTGATTGCACCAGAGGGGGTGCAGAGGAGATTTACGAGGATGTGGGGAATTTTAGCTATGAGGAAAGACTAGATAGGCTGGCGTTGTTTTCTTTGGAACAGAGGAGGCTGAGGGGAGAGCTAAATGAGGTGTATAAAATTATGAGGGGCCTTGAGAGAGTGGATAGGAAGGACTTATTTCCCGTAGCAGAAGGGTCAATAGCCAGGGGGCATAGATTTAAAGTGTTTAGTCAGAGGTTTAGAGGGGATTTGAGGATAATTTTTTTCACGTAGAGGGTGGTGAGTATCTGGAACTCACTGCCTGAAAGGGTTGTAGGGGCAGAGACCCTCATCACATTTAAAAAGTACTTGGATATGTGCTTGAAGTGCCTTAACCTACAAGGCTACGGACCAAGTGCTGGAATGTGGGATTAGGATGGATGGCTCTTTGCCTTCCAGCATGGACAAGATGGGCCGAATGGCCTCCTTCTGTGCTGTAAGTTTCTATGATTCTATGATTTTGAACTGGCTGGCTATCTCTTGATGGTGTAAATCCAGCCAGGATCCCACTGCAAATATCTAAAGATCCCCAAAGGGGTGGATATGAAGGTGTGGATAGAAGTCCCACCCTGTCAGAACTCTGCTCACAATTTTGGTTTCATTGGGAGAACACAGTAACAAAGTGGACCACCTCAGTAACTGAATTACTCAACAAAATTAAGGGTTTAGGATAAGTAAACTATACCAAAGCAAATTAGCATAACCTGAGGTGTATTTACAGAAAACATCATTTTCAAAGATGGACTTTCAGGCCCTCATACTTTTGTTTGCATTCTAGCCTCAGAGACCAAGTATATCTTAGTCAATACTGTTAATGCGGAGGGTGCAATCAAAAATTGCAGACAGGGCATACACCTTTCCAGATGTCTGCCACTTTTTGCAGCTGTATTTTGTTTGATTCTTGTAGCAAATTTGGCTTTTTATTGTTCAGATTAGTTTGGTAGATAGTGAGGGCCAGAAACCTTTGGTTAATAGATTAGAAATCCCAGATTAAGTCCCGAGTCATGCCTAGCAGGCTTTGCATGAATGCTGATGATGTTATAATTGCTCAATTTACTATGATAGTACAGTGAAGAAGAATTCTTTTGCTTTGTCTTCATTTTATTTAGAGCCTAATGGCGCACTCTGTATATGCTTATGTCTTGCAATCTGAATGCTATGTGTGCGTGTGTGTGCATACACACATGTGCTGGGGGGTTGTTACATATTTTGTGAAAGATTCTTTCCGAAATGATCGGTGTAGTTATTTCTTTATGTTGGTATGGTTTTCAAACTCCATCCCTTGATTGTTTTTAATACAGTACATAAGGTAAGTTCAACGTTAAAAATATAGTTGTCCAAAAGTAAACAGTGTTCTGGTTTTAGCCAGCTCCTGAAAGTTGAGATAAAGCTCAATTGTAATATGCTGTGGGACACACTTGCAATTTGGCAGAGTGCGAGCCAGGGCAGTTGCAGGCGGTGAGGCAGAAGGAAGTGTGCCACAGGGTGCTTGACCTTATAACTAACTATCCATTCCTCATCATTTAACAATCTCTCTCACTCAATCTGCATCCCAGTCTGCCGCTGCATTGAACAACCCCTTTTTTGCAATGATATAAAATTGCCTCTAGCTACTATTTATTTTCTCTAAGCCCCTTGTTCCAGGTCCAGCCAAAGTCCCAGGACCATTGACAGTAGAGGAAGAATCTTCACCTAAAGGTGCACTGTCAGTCATGCTTCCACATGACAGTACCAGCTCAAAAATTGGCACCTTTAGATAGCAACTTAAAGGGGTGAGGACTGGATAGTGCACCAAGCACAAGTATCCAGGAGCAAGGACAGGAGGAGAGGACAACTCAGGTCACAATTCACCAGAGGCTGATCTCACCTCCTAGTGCTGCTGAAGAGGACAGAGTTGAGGACTTCCAGGGCCCATCCTTCAAAAGATGAAAATTAGCTGTGCCCCAGAAACTGTATTGTAGTGGATTGTCTGACAGGGGGGCTATGCAACATGTTCCACTGTGCGGAAGAGTCTACTTCCAACTGGTGTGTAGCACTCACACATGGCATCAAGTCATTGCAGCCTACCATGGAGCATATAGTCACCTGTATGCATACTACAGGTGGGCCAATAGCCAGAAGTCTCTGGCACAAGTGGCAGCATTTCTCTGGAATGCACATGTTGAGGCTATATAGGCTCTGCGCTCCACTGTTACTTCCAGCTTACTAAGCTTGAAGCAAAGCATGGATAGGGGCTTCCAACGTCGAAGAACTCCAACAGTTTTCTCTCCCTCAGATCAGTGAGAGTGCTGAGGTGCCATCCCATGAGAGTGGCAGTAGCACCATTGGAGAAGCACATGCTGCTCCCCTGCCAGCCCCTCATCTAGTGCTGGTCCTGGTGGAGTGAAGCCAGCTGGACCAGACTGCCCAGCAACAGCCAAGGTGCCACAGTCTGCAGCTGGGTCCTTCCACGTCCCTGCAGCTTGAGGTCGCTGGCCACAGCTATCTCAAGTGCCCTCATTGGAGGCCCAGCAATCTTCTACCTCCCAAACTGAAGTCGCTCAGGGAGTAGCTCGTAGAAGCACTCGAGTAGGTCGAAGAGCACTTACAATAGCCACTAGAGGGTTGCATCAGGGTGATCAGTAGTTAATGGAAGTTGTAAAAATCACTGTAAATCACATTCCTTTTCTAAATTCTTGTTGCACAGAGTTTGTTTGGTGACTAATTGATGACCAGCCAGTGTGTTTTGTTTGAAAGCCCCATGTGTGTGCTTGTGTTGTGTGCAGTCCTAAGGATGGTGGAAGGACTGGGACTGATGTTGGGAAGGACTGTCAGTGCAGCGGAATAGGAAGTTTTCAGCTGAAGCGCTACTCGATGAGCTTCTGTTGAAGAGCACTTGCAGCTGGCAGGATAGGTGGGCCTTGCTGTCCCTCAACTTCCTCAGTGTCTTCCTGATGCTCATGCTCCTCTGACTCCATGTCTTCCTCCACGCGTTGGCTTCTCTGGATATCAATTGTGCAGCATTCAGCAGACAATAATGATACTAGAGATTCTGGACATCTCTAGGCAACAGAAGAAATTTCTTCAGGAGGCATATGTTATGTTCTATCAGCATTCAAGTGGAGGCATGGGCATTGATTGTACTTCATCTATGCTTAGGCTCCTGCGAGGTGTCATTTGCCAGGTTTGTCCCCGAGCAGCCAGCATCTGACCCAGTGGTCTGAGTGAAAACAAGAGGGGCTACTGGCACAGGTTGCCAACTACCAGAAAACCGGCCACAGACCTGCAGGATACGCTGCATGTCATTGCACACCAGCTGGGCATTCAGCGAGTGGAATGGCTTCCTAATCATGTAGACTCATGGCTCTTCCACCGGAGGCCACAAGCAGGGATGTGATCAGGAGGACCTTGGTGCAGTTCCCCAAATGTTTCAATGATCTCATTAGATCAGGAAACGTTAGTACAAGGCCACACTCAACTTCATCCTGCTGTGCCTCTCATCATATCCCCATCACTCTGCCTTCCCTACTCTACTCCTGCACATCCTTACTCACACCAACATACCTTGCACCTCCACACATCCCTCTCTCTCAATTTACATTAGCACATCCCCATCTCACTAGCCACACCTCACACTCACCGTCATCCTAGTGCAATCTTACCAACTAACAACACACAAGGGTAGCCACTTGGGTATTTTATCCAATGCTTATGTAAAGTTTCTGTTAATGTGGTGTCAAACATAAAAATCTTTATTTTCAACACTTTCCGGTCTTGGACAGATTTATGTGCACCTTTGGAAGTGGCTTAGTGAGTTGCAGTGAATGGTGAGGCACACAGTACCCCCTGCAATGGTGATGAGTGTGAAAGGAATGGCTTGGTCTTTGTAGGGATGCTTTATGGTGTTGGTGTTGGGTGGTGCCTACCTGGCGCATCATATGGCAGCCATATGGGTGTACAGCGTAAAGTTAACTAAATCTGGCCATGATGAGGCCTTCCCTGGCCTTCCCTGGCCTTCCCCGGCCTTCCCTGGCCACTTGGGCACCATTGTGGTCGGGTGCTGGTGCCCTCTGTCCTGTGCAGCCTGAGGTGATTGCAGAGAAGTTTGGTATTGTTGTTGGTGCTGCTGGTGTGCCTGGTGCTGCTGGTGTTGGGGCTCATCGTGGTCCGATTCTGAGGACCAAGGTGAGCCAGTATAAATGACACCCATGCTGATGGAATAGATGGCAGGTGAAGTACAGATGACAGAAGCATTCTGTCAATGGTGAGAGAGTTCTTCCAATGAGGTGAGACTCGATGGAGACTTTGCTGGAAACACTTGAAGCCTGCAGAATCTGTGCTGGAAATGGACTGAGCAACAGCTTCTGCCTGAGGAAAGTGATCATCTGTCAGTTGGGAGCTTTTACTGTACATTTGATGCTGTCAAGTGATCAGCAGGAGCAATGGGCACAGAACTCCTGCCCCAGGTTGACAGACGTGGCTCCTGAGCTGCGTGAATTCTGTGGCCATGCAGGGAAATTTAAAATGTAGGGGGTAAAAGGCTCTTAAGTGCCTGTAAACTATCTGATAATTATTTCAATTGAGTCGCCCACCTCTGCTGGTCGGTTCGGCTCCGCGATGACAGACGCGCCGGGGGAATGGCGCGTGGGGGTGGGATGAAAATTGGTTCCCGACCCGCTGTCAAAAATAACAACTTTCTCACCCGACCCACCACCAATCACACCCACTACCACCCCAGAAAATTCCGGCCTATGAGTGTACAGTCGATGATACCCTGCACTGGTGGGGGAGGGTGTTGGGGTGGGGGGAACCTGCAATCCTGGCAAAGAGCCCTGTCTTCCTGCTTTGTGATTCCCATATGAAGCCATGGCTTTGGCAAAGAGTGCAGCCATTAGCTGGCGAATACAGGCCTGCACAGCTGGTGGCTGATGTTGCAGCTATCACTTGCCACAGCCTGGACTAACCCCGTGGTATATAAGTTCAGAGCCACAATTACTTTGACAGTCTCAGGCAAGGGCGTACATATACTGGCGCTGGTCTACAGTTGGTGCTGCAACAGGTGACGGCTCTGTGACAGCCTCCCTGCTGAACTGCAGGTATGAAGTTCTGGGCCTGTACAGTCTTGTGGTCGAATGCCCCCTGTGAGCTGCCTTCCTGCCGTCTCTTCTCTTTGCAGCTGCAGCTCCCTGGATTCTAGGCTGTCACAGAACTCTGTCAACTGAAGTGCACTGAAAGCCATTTTTTGATGGGGCTTCTCAGAGGCATCCAACACACCCGCTCAGCGAGCTATTCATCGGTTCTACAAAGACACAAATGTCGGGCTGGTGCCATTTCCAATGTTATTTAAAAGGATCATCCGCTGCTCGCGGGTAAATCACTGGTTTGTTCACTTTGACTGCTGGTGTGTTGCTTTTGCTGTTTTGGCTGTGTTGGCTGTTGTAGCTGACACTGCAAATCTCCATAAAGTTATGTGACTGAGTCTGCACTGTACTTTTGACCAAGGGATTCTGGCAAAACGTGTGGTTATCATTATGAGTTTGGTTATTGGGATACCTTAGTGGCTGGGAGAGGAGGATGGAGTTGAGCAGCAGGCAAGATTCCTCAGAGCTGCAGCTGCAGGGAGAAGAGGCAGAAGGAGGCAAGTTCACAGAAGGCCTTATCCCACCAGACAGTACAGGCACAGAACTTGATTACCTGCAGTTCAACGAGGAGCAGTGTGTGAGGAGGCTTCACTTTACCAGGGAGGTTGTCACTGAGCTATCACCCACTGCAGCCCGACGCCAGGGTACGCTCATCCTTGTCTGTGGCTCTGAACGTGAGTGTGGCCCTGAATGTTGATGCCTCAGGGTCATTCCTGATTGTAGTAGGTAACATTAGCAACATCAGCCAATCCGCTGTGCATGCCTGTAGGAAGCAGGTGATGGATGCGCCCTTTGCCAGAGCCAACAATTTCATATACTTTCCCATGGAGGCTACGAAGCAGTAAGTTCGGACTCTGGACTTTGCTAGGATTGCATGCTTCTCCCAGATGCAGGGCATCATCGACTACACACAGATTGGCCTCAATATTAGCACCCCCCACGACGAGCCGGAGTGGGATGAGGGGTTAAAATATCAAATTTGCACAATCTGACCCCAACCCGCCACGTACGCACTTGTCACCATTTTTACAGCGGCGATTATCAGGGTGTCCGAGTGTCCCGTTGTGGAGAGGCAGGAGGCACATTAACATATTTAAATAGGAGAGTTCTGAGCTGTTCAGATAGAGAAGGTCATGATGGTTGGCACCATGGCTGCTGTTAATTAGACTGAGGAAGAGGAGGAGAATGAGGATGAACAACAGCAAGGGTGTGATGTGGAAGGAGGTGCAGGTGGCCAGCAGAGAGCGGAGCAACAGAGGGGATGCGCTCGCAGAAGGCCCTACCCACCTAACAAGGTCTACAGACAGAGGCTCAGCTTCCTTGAGCTGTCAGAAGAGCAATGCTTCTGAAGGCTGAGATTTCCACGTCAGCTGGTTGCAGGCCTCTGCAGCCTCCTACAGGAAGACATGCTGCCTGCTGGACCTGGTGACCATGCATTACCAGTGGCTGTGAAAGTCACCACCACCCTCAATATCTTTGCCTCCGGCTCCTGCCAGGGTGCTACTGAGACATGGTGAGAGTGTCGCAGTCAGCTGCACATAAATGCATACAGCAGGTGATGGATGGATTGTTTGCCAGGGCTGGGAGCTATGTAAATTTTCCCCATAATGAAAGTAGCCAGAGTGAGCATGCACTGAGATTTACATCTCTGGCTGGCTTCCCACAGGCGCAGGGTGGCAATCTGAGCACCCCCGGACCAACCAGGAGCATTCATCAACCACAAGAAATTTAAGTCCATCAATGTGCAGCCGGTGTACAATCACAAGAAATGGTTTCTGCAGGTCCATGCGAGATTCCTGTGAGCTGCCATGAAGCTTTCATACTGCGACAGTCCAGCATGCCCCAACATGTTCCGATCTTGGAACAAAACTGAAAGGATGGTTGCTTGGGGACAAAGAATACCCCCTTCACACCTAGTTGACGACATCTCTAAAGAAACCCACCAATGAACACCAGGAGAGGTATAACTTGAGCCACATGACAATCAGATGTGTCATTGAGCAAGCCATTGGCATGCTGAAGTTGCGCTACAGGTGCCTAGACAGGTCTGGATGCTCCCTTCAGTATTGACCAGCGAGGGTCTCAAGGATAATCGTGGTCTGCTGTGTGCTGCACAACATATCGCAGCAACAATGACTAGAGATCCAGGAGGAAGAAGCCGCTCAGGTCTGTTCATCTGATGAGGATTACAATGGTGAAGAGGAAGATGAGGCGCCTAATGCAAGGCCAGCCAATCACATTGCTGCTCGAGATGCCAGGGATTCCCTGATAGCGCGGAGGTTCTGTTAGTCATTCACACTGGACCAACGTGACGATACCGTCCCCTCTCGCAAAAGCAGTCCTGTAACCATTCATCCACTCGTTCCACATCCACTAATTGATGTCAGTCACTAAAGCTCTCTGCCTTCAGCACCAAATAAATGAAAAGCAGAATGGGCACTCGCCTTAAAATAATGGAGCACACGGGAATGTGGTGAGAATTTAAATATTTAATATGATCCAACAAATAAATAATCACGAGGTGACATCCCATCTAACTGTCTTACGGGCCCTACCAATGTGCTCTTATCTGCACTGGTGCCTGCAATGCATGTCTCCTGTTACGGCAGGCTTTCAGCAGGAATGATCTCCTCTGAGGAGTCTTCATCCTCTCCAGTAGGGTTTCCTGTTCTTTGCGTGATGGCCCTGGAGGAGTGAAGAGACGGATATGATTTAGTCCTTTAACTTTACAAATGTTGAAATGCATGTGATTAAAGTGAGCATATTTGCTAAAGTGCTCAAGTCAACTAAAGAAGACTTTGCCTTGGATGAGATGTGGGTCTGAGAGGTTAATGCTGTCACCCTGCTCCATTGCAGTACAAACCCCACCATCTCCAATGCTTAGGGAGGCAGAGATGCTGCTTATCTCCAGCACCCCTTACTCCGTCGGGTAGAGTTTCACCATCTCGGGGTGCCCGCCCCCAGTCCTTGCCTTCCCCTGGCATTCTATGCTCTCTTCTCCTGCAAGGGTGGCGCAGCAGACCTAATGGTGGCTCTGAGGCATGTGTGCATCTGATGGATGCTGTGCATTCAGTGAAGGTGACAATCAGGCAGATGCATCACAAGTGGCACTGGCATGCATTTGAGGAACGTGTTGATGATGCCACTTCAGGATGAGTGCTGAGAATTGGGGGAGCTAAATTACATGAGGTGATATCAGATTACATGAGGATTAGGGTGACTGGCAGTGGAGGAAGGAGGAAGCAAGAGGTGAGGATATGAGGGGAGTGAGAATTGGAGGATGTGCATATTAGCAGAATGATAAGTGCTTGTTGGATAATTCCTTCCTTATCTTATTAACACCCAATCTGAAAAGCTAGAGATAGTAATATGTCTAACAATTAATTTCATTTATTATTTTTTCAAAACTTTAATTTTATGACTTCATACAGAGCAGTACACACAGCCCCACGTCTAACACTTATGTGCAAAGAACTTTGTGGGAATTGTGAGTGCTGCTTTATCGAAAGCCTGTTCTTGCTACCTCACCTTGAAGGTAATTAAAGTTCTTAATGAGCTGTGCTTTGTTTCTTTCTCCAGTTCCTTTGTACCTTTGATGTACCTTTGTTTGCTACCTTTGTTCTTTCGAATTATAGCCTTTGTTGTACAAGCCTTTGACATCTTGGCCTAGAAATTCAGTTGGTTGCGCCAGCCGTTAGCGCCTTAGGAGGAGTAGATGTCGGGCGCTAGGCGGCTAGCGCCCGGGCGCAGCGCGATCTGCGCCTCGCCCCAACTTCACTAGAGATTTAGCAGCGGCGCAAAGTCTTTGCGCGCGCTCAGCTGCGCACGCAGATCATGACGTCATTTCCTCGTGCAACGCCCTTTGTGCGCCCCCAACCGGAACTTCAGTGGCGATGCCCCATTGTGCGCCTGGCGCCCCTAGCGACTGTTAGAGTGGAACGGTGCTCAGCCGATGCGGGGCGCGGGGGGCGCAAATTAAAGGGCACTGCTCCTGCACTATAAAAGGCTGCCATTTCGCAGCACTCCTTCTTGAGAAACGGATCTTTGGAGAGAGACCAAGGTAGATAGCTTTCTGCTTTGGCCCAACACTCGGACAGGTACTTCTGGCTTCAGGCCACAGCTTTCCACTAGTCTTTGCCTTCATTGACATCTCATTGCTTGCCAGCGTATTATGGGGGCTGCAATGGGTGTCAACGCTGGCTTTCTCAATTACATCCAAAGGGCTCACAGACGCCGTGAGAGAGTGGCAGCCCTGGCTAGATGGAGAGGGGGCAACAGGCGTCGGGAAAGGAGGCCTTACCCACCCAGGGTATACCGCCAGCAGTTCTCCTATCTCAACATGTCTGACGAGCAGTGTGTTCGGAGGCTGCGATTCAGAAGGGACGTGGTCACAGAGATCTGCCAGCTGCTTGGCGGTGATCTGCATCCACAGCTGAGGAGCAGGACGTCTCTGTCGGTGGAAGTGAAGGTGACGGTGGCTCTCAACTTCTATGCCACCGGCTCCTTCCAATCCGCTACTGGGGACATTGCCAACATCTCCCAGTTCGCCGTGCATTGCTGCATCCGCCAGGTGACCAATGCCCTTTTCAAAAGGAGACGTCAGTTCATCTCCTTCTCCATGGCCCTTGCCAAGCAGCAACAGCGTGCAATGGGCTTTGCAGCATTCGCGGGCTTCCCCATGGTGCAGGGCGCCATTGACTGCACGCATGTGGCTTTGCGGGCACCTCTGGAGAATGCCGAGGATTACCGCAACCGGAAGGGCTACCATTCGCTCAACGTCCAGCTGGTGTGTGACCACAGGCAGCTCATCCTAGCTGTCAATGCCCGCTTTCCAGGCAGCAGCCACGATGCCTTCATCCTGCGACAGACTTCTATGGCAGACATGTTCCAGGCACAGCCTCACCCACGAGGATGGCTTATCGGGGACAAAGGCTATCCTTTGTGTACCTGGCTGACGACCCCGCTCCGTGCGCCCAGCACCCCTGCTGAAGAGGCATACAACGAGAGCCATCAAGCGACCAGGAACACCATCGAACAAACAATCGGCGTCCTGAAGCAACGGTTCCACTGTCTGGATCGTTCCGGTGGAGCCCTACAGTATTCGCCGGAGCGAGTCTCCCATTTCGTGGTCGTTTGCTGCATGCTGCACAACCTGGCTATCCACAGGACTCAGGCACTGCCACCAGAGATTGGAGGACCACCTCAGGAGGAGGAGGAGGAGGAGGAGGAGGAGGACCAGCACAGGAGGGAGGCAGAAAGTGCAAGGGCCGCCCGTCGCCGGCTTATTGAACGTCGGTTCTAGGCCCCCTCTCAGGGAATGGCTTGTGCCAATATCAGCAGATGAATGTAGCCGCTCCACAAGGCCTCAGCCGAGCAGGGCAACCAGGACTTAACAAAAAAACCATGCACACTGCAATTTAACAACAATAATTTATTGCAAACCTCTGCCCTTCCCACATTACATCCTCATGTGGAGAAGCCCCCTCCAAAAACACAAAACTACCAGTCTCGGCCTTACAAAAAGAAAGAAAGACACCAGTCTTGGCCTTACACAAACACAACTGCGCCAGTCTCGGCCTTACAACAAGCACCAGGCATTTGCGCATACCTCTACTTTTTGCCCTGCGAGGGTGATGCCTTGCGCATCCTTGCCTGGCCCCTGCCCGCCCTGCAGCTCCTCCTCAATGGGAGCCCAGTGGCTGCAGCAAGGCTGGGGCAAGGCTGCTGAGGGGCAGATGGCGAGACGGCAGATGCCCTTGGGGGTCGGCCTGCACCAGCTCTGGCCTTGGAGTGGCCGGCTGCTGACTGCTCCAACTCTGGCTGGGCGGCAGCAGTCTGTCCAGCGGCTCGTGGCAGCTGCAATGGCGGAGTGGCAGTGTCGGCTGTAGGAATGGTGGCAACCTGGCAGATCGCAGGTGGTCGCTGGTCGCCTGAGACATTGGCACTCGCACGGGCCAGCACTGCAGCATGCGCAGCAAACAGCTGAAGAACAGACTGCTGGGCTGCTGCAGCGCGGCGAGTGCCCTGGCGATGCCTGGCTGATCCAGCGAGGGTGGCAGCAGTTAGTGCCTGTGTGGCCCTGGTCTGTGTCCGCATGACACCAGCCAGTGAATGGACGGCACGACTGAGCACTTGGCTAGAAGCCGACTGTGCTGCCACGAAGTCCTGCAGACTCCTGGCCTGTGCTGCACTGAATTGTTCCAGACTCCTGGCCTGTGCTGCACTGAATTGTTGCAGACTCCTGGCCTGTGCTGCTCCGAATTGCTGCACACTCCTTGACAGAGACTCTATGGAGTCAGGCATCCTTGCCACTGCAGCCATGAGCTCAGTGTGCCTGCGCTCAGCCTGGATGGCCATTTCCTCTAGGAGGCGCACCTCCTCTGCGCTCACCGTAGCAGGACTGGAGGCCGCACTCACCTTCTGGGGAGAAGTCCGCCGAGCTTCCCCACCCCTCCCGCATTGCTGCAGGCAGCTGGGCCCCGGAGCTTCACTCTCCTCCGACCCTTCCCCCCGGCTCCCCTCCAGGGAAGACGTGTCCCCTACATCGCCATGGGCTGACGCGGCTGAGGGTGGCACTGATGGGCCGGCTTCCTCTTGCTCCTCCTCGTATTCCGAAGCGCTGACAGTGGCAGCTTGAGGGCCCGCCTCCTCACCTGGCGATTCACCATCTGAAAGCAGGAAGGCACAAGAGTAGCTTTAGAGTGAGGACAGGGTGGCAGCGAGGGAGGCATGAGTGCTGCCATTCACCGCACTGGTCGGACAGTGGCAAAGGATGCTGATCTCATGCGCAAGTGGAACGAGAGAGGCCCAAAAGGTCATGCCCTTACCATTGGTGCCCAGAACAGGGTCGGCATCTCCACTGGCGACAGGGCCAATCAGCCGGCTTGCCATAATGCGCTCCACACGCTGGTCGAGGTCGGAGAGCTCTTTGAGGTCAGGACGGCCTCCCCCGGTCTCAGTTCGGTTGCGCCGGTTGTGCGCCACCTTGGCCTGCAAGAGAAAGGACGGCCTCTAAGTACAGTGTGAAGCCCTGATCTTGCCTGCACTGCCTCCCATGGTCGAATAGCTTGTACAGTGTGTAAAGTGCTGAATGTGCAAGTGATTTTCATGCCAGTCCCATAGCTGCTGGATGAGGGCTGGCCATTAGGGCTTTCAGGTCCCTTTGCCCATAAAGTGAGGTGCACATGCAGGGATGAGGAGGACACTGGAAAGGGTACTCACCCTGACAACCCGAGTGAGGTCATTGAACTTCTTCCGGCATTGCACAGGAGTCCTGGCAACCACGCTGTTGGAAGACACCCTGTTGGAGACCTCCCTCCAGGCTTTCCGGTAGGCGCTGGGCAGCGGCCTCTTGCCACCTTCTGGGAACAGAACATGGTGCCTGCGCTCCACTCCGCCAACCAGCAGCCTCAGGTCACCGTCGCTGAAGCGCTGCGCTCTCTCCCTGGCCTTCTCCATAGCCCTGGGCGTTGTGCAGGTGAAGCTGAAGTGGTCAGGCCTAGGTTGAGGGCTGCAGTGTGCAGGGCGTGGCAGGCAAACAAATCCACCCTCCCCCTTTAAGAGATGACCGGCGCCAGAGTGTCTGCCGTCAATCAAGAACTCGCCGCACCGGCGCTGCGCCTGGCCTCGGGGGTATCGCTCAGCACCGCCGGCTTAGCGCCTAAAGGTAGTCGTGCATCGCCTGTTTTAGCGCAGCAGCAACCTCTTGGGGCGATGCGACTGAATATCGGCGAAGGGGGCGCGACTATGCGCCGGGCGCAAACTTTAGCGGCCGCCCGACTTTAGCGCCCCAAAAGTGGCTATACTGAATTTCTAGGCCCTTATCTCTTGCAATCTCCATAGTAAAAGGAATCTATTCCCTTATTTATACTGCAGTAATTTCCTTCTCCACACTCCCCACTGTTGTGATAAAAAACTGTCCTTTAAAGTCTTATGGGGGAGAAATTTGGGATCGCCCTGTTTGGAGCGCTAAATTTTGAAAGTTGGAAAAATTAGCGCCAGGCGCTAATCATTCTCAGCTTTCGGTAAATTCAGTGTTAGCGCTCCAGGAAGGAAGTGGAGCACTAAATCAAGCGCTACCACTTCCCTTCTGGAGTGCTAAACCAAGCAGGGGGTGCGGTAGAGGTGCAGTGCTGCACAATGACCACTGCAGCACTGCCAGGATCCGAGGGCTCTGTCCCTTCCTTAAACGCAAGGGCCATTGCTGCAGGCTCTGCATTTGAATGGTCTCCATCATCGCCGACAGCAGCCGGGATCCTCGACAATCAGCCCCACGCACTCTAACAGAGTGGAGGGCTGATCAATCGCACCATTTAAAAATGTTCATAATGCACCCTAAAGGGCGCTACTGGGCCGCTGTGCAGTCGGATGACGCCACGATCTCCGGGCGCAGGAGACCGTGGTGTTAGGGGTTTCCACCGCCGCAAACCGCCAGGTGAATTTCGCGGGCAGCGGTACTACCACCATGCCCGGGTGGTAAGCCATTAGCGCCCCGTTGTCATCCCCCAGAGGTGCTAATCAGAGGCGCAAAGGAGCCAAATTACTTAGGCCTAGAAATTGGGTTTTGGCTTAGACAGGGCTTTAGCGCCGGAAATTAGTGCCGGCGCTAAGTCCCCTGCATGCGCCAAAAATTCAGTGGCGCCACGCCCAAACGGCTGCCGGCGCTACTGAAGGGTCTTAGCGCCTGGAAAAGGGCGCTAACTGCCGTTTCGCGCCGCAATTCCGGCGCTGCGGCACCCGATGCGGTGCGGCAGGCTGGGGAAGTGCAGGCCTCCTCCTTCCGTTAAGGAGGAGCTGCCTGCACCCGGCCGCTGCCCGCGCAAATCTGCTTAAAAATGAGCCCGGCACCTCGGACAAGTGCCGGGCTTGCATCTGTTCCAGGGGGGGTGCGGAGAGAAGTCCGGGGAGGAAGCTGCGGGCAGGCGGCCGGCGGGAAAGCGGCCAGCCGCCGCGGGGCCTTTAATGCGCCGGCGCTAACTGCAGCAAGGCACCTCTGACAAAACGCTGGTTGCGGCTGCCACGGGCGAGGCGGCCGCAACTCAATTTCGGAGTTCGGGCGGGTTACCACGGCAACCGGGACGCTGCGCACACCGATGACGTCATCGGTGCCGGTGCAGCGCTACTGGAGCAATGCCGATTTAGGGCCCCAGGGAATTTCACTACTGGCCATAACTCCGGCGCAAGGCCCTCTAGCGCCTCAAATGAGGCGCTAAGGCTACTGAATTTTCAGCCGTTAGTGTTTTAACCTAACAGCCCTTTTAGCTCCATATTATATCATTAATGCCAACTAACTTATTTAACTCATTCTTCTCCAATGTTATCAGTGTTATTGAAGAGAAAAGAATGGATTTGCGAGCACAGTTTAAACCAATTCTGTCTACATTAGCTGTTTTGTCTCTGTTCTGTATTAGAATAATGTAAAAACATATCTATATTCTTGCAGTGCTGATGAAAGTGAAGATAGTGTGAATGGAGTATGATTGACAAGAAGACTGAAAGTGATGCACTGCAGGATGCAGGTGCAACTTTACGTTTACTGACCTTTCCTGGCCTGGTCAAGTCATTGAAGTTTTTGCTGGATGTTTATCCAGGACCTCACAGTGATGCTCCTGCTACTGACCTCCTTTGCTACCTCCTGCCATGCCTTCTTTGCGGTGAAGCAGGTTCTTTCTTACAGCAGCTGGGAAACAGGATCTCCCTCCTGGTCCTTACTGCACCCAGCAGAACATCCAAGAAAGTGTCCATGAACCTGGATGCTGCCTTCTGTTTCCTTGCAGCCAACTCTATTTTCTCCTTCCAATGCAGATACTTCTGAGCTCCAAACATCCTCCTCCATTTCATCTCTGAACTGGGCCTTTCAGTCATCGACGGGAAATCGCGTAATATGAAAATGAGTCATAACTGTTAAAATCAGCCATGCCTACCTATCTCGCAATGTTGCATGTTCATCACCTGCTATTGCCCCCGCTGTGTTCCTGTCTCTGGGTTAACATCAGGGCCATAGTCTTGCATGCTCCTAGAGTATACATGAAAGGGCTTCCACTCATGAGCATCCAAGCAAAGCAATGCTTCCACCAGAGCCCTAATAGTACCAACCATCGGCATCCTCATGCGATCCACTGGCTGGATAGGTCTGGATGCATCACGCAGTACAACCCCCAGATACTCTCCAGAAACACCATTATGTGCTACATGCTCCAAAACTTTGCCATGCAAAGGGGCCAACCCATCGAGCCACTTGAGGAGGAAGACATGGAAGCAGAGGAGCATGAATGTCAGGCAAACAGTGAGGATGAAGAGGAACTGCAAATTCCACCTATCTTGCTAGCTGCAAGAGCTCTTCGACAACAGCTTATCGAGGAGAACTTTGACTAAATCATCCCTGCTCCTCCGCACCAACAGTACTTCCCAAATTTGTCCCAGTTTTTCCGCAATCTTTAGGACTACACTCAACCCAAGCACCAGCATGGCTACTTCACCTTGCCTGGTCATCAAATACTCACCACCAAACTCAGCACAACAAGAATTCCTTAAAAACTATCATTGACAATGAGTATTAACACATCTAGACATTAAGAATCACCCTGGTGCAAACCCCTAGTGCCTGTCTTTAGTGCTCTCCTTCCTGTTCCGGTGCTCTTACAAGGTGCTGCCTTGAGTTTAGACCTTGAACAGCAGCAGTTTGAGCATCCATCAACACTGCTACAGCTGTTGCCACAGGCTCCATAACTGAGGGCCCCACTGTCTTGATGCCATGCTCGATGACACTACACAAGTTGGGCGGTGACTCCTCCACACTGTCCAACATGGTGTGAGAGTTCCCTAGCAGGGCCCTGCAAATCCTCATCTGTGCCCCCTAGGAGACAAACTTGCACTCTGGAGAGCTGTGTCATGTGCTATCTTTTCTTCCATTGCTCCTGTTCAATTGCGCTCAGTGAATCACCCAGTGCTGACTTCACAATTCACTTCCAACAGTACCCGGGGTGCCAATTCCTGAGCTGTTGCGTGCACGAGTTAATGAGAGTGAGGGTGCACATTCTGCAGTGCTGCCCTCCTCTTCCTCTTGTGCTGCTGGTCCTGTGACTTGTGAGAGGACCTGGAAAGACGAGAGATATATTAGCACTTAGTGACAAGTGAAAGCAGCTCTTAGGACCACTAGTTTATCATGCCGAGTGTATGAGGGAGAGAGTGGAGTCTCGAGAAAAGGAGGAAGATGGCCAACACCCTGTGGAACACTTTCTCCAGCCTTGCCATCTGTCACGATTTGTGCCCTCACCTCTGCCAATGATATCAAACGCAACCTCCTCCATTCACATCAGTGCTAGCATTGCTGGTGGTCCTCCACCATTTACAGTCATCTCCCTCCTGTTGTGCACCAGCTTGTCCTGTAAGAAGAGTGGGAGCATGTTTGTGTGTGGCCTGTTGAAGGGATGTGAAGATATCTATGACAGTTTAATATTATGTGCATGGTGAGAGTTGTTGAGAAGAGGGACCAGTAATTGTGAGGGCAATAGCAGAGCGTGTAAGTTGAAATAGAAAGAGGTGCATTAACATGTGCCCTGTGATTGGAGGAGAGAAATTGAAAGCTGGAATGGGAAGGTTTATTAGTGCTGGGGCAAGAGTAGAGTGATGCAGGGCTGTGCAGAGCATAAGAAAGCTATAAGTGGGAATCTTACCTTAGCAGCTCTGGTCAAGTCATTGAATTTCTCCCAGAATTGCTGCCAGGTCCTTTTTGTATGATGTGACTGGCATTCACATGGTCGGCAATCACTGCCCACTGTTGGGCACCTCCTTCTTTCTGGTCACCTCCTTCACCAGGACCTCTATGCCACCATAAGAGAAACAGGGTTTGGGGGGGTGGGGGGCGTCGGGGGCTGGGGGACTCTAGCAGCAGTCATTTTACAGGCAGCAGCAGGTAAAGAAGACAGCATTAACCAAAGTGCAGGCTGCCTTTAAATTGCAGGGTCTCCGTTGGATTTCCAAGCCCCCACCCTCAACAATGAGTGAGTGACCAATCACAAGTGTGAGTACCACTGACAGCTTGCTCTTCCTATGGAACTGAAAAATGCACCTGAAAGTGGTTTGTCTCACATATCATTGGCTGCTGCCAAGCATCGTAGACCATTTCAGGTGATAATTGATGGTTCCTTTCACTGTGATCCAAGGTGTGTGTGTACAGGAAAATCAGCATGTCAATACAGGACAATGGAAAGAAAAAAACTGCAAATATTGGAAATCTAAAATTGGAAATATACAGCAGGCTAGTCAGCAGTTGAAAAGAGAAAAGATAGCTTTGGGTGTAACCCTTCATCAGTACTGAAAAATGAAAGATTAGAAAGCATCTTAAAAGGTTGAAATAAAAAGTGAAACGAATGAGAAGAAACTACAGATATTCAATCATAGCAAGAAAATTTATGGAAATTAATATAAAAACAGGAGTTTGAAGGTCATTCAACCTATTAAGTTCCTCTCTGTGATTGAAGTACCTCTCTGTGATTGAAGTACCTGTTGTTTCTTCCCTGCTTCTCTTTATCCCACCCTGCCAACGTTTTCTGTTCTGATGAACATCTATACCCAAAATATTTGCCTGTCTTTTCTCTTTACAGATGCTGACTGACCAATGTATTTCCAACATTTGCTGTTTTTCCATGCAGGAGAATGCGTTGTTTACAGGAAAAGTGAATGATACATAACATCCGAACTTCCTTTGATTTCCTCTCTCATGTTATCTTCCCAGTGGAGTCTTCAAAGTCAGTTGGCAGCCAAAGAAAACCCAGGCCCTGAACTTCTGTTTTTAACTGTTAAGGTCATTACCACTGGTCTCCTGCCAGAGTTATGGAGGGGAGACTGGGAGAACCCCCCATGGAATTTCAGGGTCCCAGCATTTCTAAGTTTGCCTCCAAAATGGAGGGTGGGAGCCAAAAGTTAGAAGAGGACGGATACCTTAAAATCTTCTAAGCCTCTAAGGGCAGAATAAGGAAGACAGAGTAATCAGAGATAATTGGATAGGATTTGCAATATGCAGTATTAGCAATGAACATGTTAACGTATTCATACAAAACTAATTTATCCAATATTAAGCAAAGATATTAACCTGTTTATTTTACATAGGTTAGCACCTTTATCAATATAACAGATAGAAAATATGCAGATAGGGTTAGAAGAAGGGTGGGAGGAGGCTTGTGTGGCACATAAACACCGGCATGGATCAGTTGGGCTGAATGGTCTGTTTCTGTGCTGGAAATTCAAAGTAATTCTATGTAATGTAAAAAATCATATGAACATGCTAACACGCTCGTTAATAATAGCACACAATATGATTTTTAACTCAGAAACATTTACATTTTACTTTAGCTAAAATTGTGCTTTAAGCACTGATTCGGTGATCAGGCGTTTTGAGTAAAGGATGTAGAACATAAGAATTAGGAGCAGGAGTAAGCCCTTCAAGCCCTTCGAGCCTGCTCCACCATTCAATGAGATCATGGCTGATCTTCGACCTCAACTCCTCTTCCCGCCTGACCCCCATACCCCTTGATTCCCCTAGGGTCCAAAAATCTATCCATCTCAGCCTTGAACTCAGTGACTCAGCATCCACAGCCCTTTGTTCAGAGAATTCCAAAAATTCACATCCCTCTGAGTGAAGAAATTCCTCCTCATCTCAGTCTTAAATGGCTGAGCCCTTATCCTGATATGCCCCCTAGTTCTAGACTCTAGAGCCAGGGGAAACAACCTCTCAGCATCTACCCTGTCAATCCCCCTCAGAATCTTCTGTTTCAATTAGGTAACCTCTCATTCTTCTAAACTCTAGAGAGTAGAGGCCCAATCTACTCAACCTCTCCTCATAGAACAACCCTCTCATCCCAGGGATCAATCTAGTGAGCCTTTGTTGCACCGCCTCTGAGGCATGTATGTCCTTTCTCAGGTAAGGAGAACAAAACTGTGCACAGTACTCCAGGTGTGGTCTCACCAAAGCCCTGTACAATTGTAGCAAGACTTCCTTATTCTTGTACTCCAACCCCCTTGCAATAAAGGCCAAAATGCCATTTGCCTTCCTAATTGCTTGCTGTACCTGCATGCTAATTTTTTGCATTTCCTGTATGAGGACACCTAAATCTCTCTGAACACCAACAATTAATAGTTTCTCACCATTTAAAAAATATTCTGTTTTTCTATTCTTCCTACCAAAGTGAAAAACCTCATAGGGGAAGAATTGGGTTGCATTGCGCCTCCCATTAGCAACCCAAGGGGAGGGAGGCCTGCAATACCATGGCGCTACGTGCCGATGCGTGTGGTGCTGTTTCACGTGGTGCCGCGATATTGAATGGTAGCACCCCAAGAGGGAGGGGGAGCAATTTCCCTTTCATAAAACCATATTGACTCTGCCTAATCATATTATGAGTTTCTAAGTACCCTGTTACCACTTCCTTGATAATGCATTTTCCCGACGACTGATGTCAGGCTAACTGGCCTGTAGTTCCCTGTTTTATTTCTCCCTCCTTTCTTGAATAGCTGAGTTACATTACCTTTTTCCAATCTGCTGGGGCTGTTCTAGAATTTAGGGAATTTTGGAAGATCACAACCAATGCATCCATTATCTCTTCAGCCACCTCTTTTGGAACCCTAAGATGTAGGCCATCAGGTCCAGGGGATTTGTTGCCTTTTAGTCACATTCGTTTCTCAAGTACTTTTTCTTAACTGATATTAATTACCTTAAATTCCAAACTCTTATTAGCGCCTTGGTTCCCATTACTTTTGATACGCTTGTTGTGTCTTCTACTGTGAAGACAGATACAAAACAATTGTTTAAAGTCTCTGCCATTTCCTTATTCCCCATTATAATTTCACCTGTCTCAGCCTCTAAGGGACCAACACTTACTTTTGCTACTCACTTCCTTTTTACATAATTATAGAAGCTCTTACAATCTGTTTTTATATTTCTTGCTAGCTTACTCTCGATCTATTTTCTCACTTTTCATCAATTTTTTTAGTCATCCTTTGCTGGATTCTAAAGCTCTCCCAATCCTCAGGCTTACTATTATTCTTTGCAACATTACAAACCTCTCCTAATCTAATGTGTAAGGGTTTTCTCCTATCTGGATCGCAGAGGTTTCTCTCTCTAGAGGCCTCTCTCTCCCTCTTGCACAGTAAAACCTTGAGTGGTTCGACCCACTCACCCCTTCGGTTCTAGACACTGGACTTAGATGCAGGAACTACAATGCAGAGAATACTTTTATAGACCAAGTTTAATGAAACAAAATGAAATTTTATTGCATAAAGAAAAACAAATCAACTGCAAGCAAATAAGAGGGTACATGGGAGGGAAAAACAAATCAAAATAGAGTACTAACTAAAATAGATACAGGCATATTATACTTTACAAACGACATCATGAAATGGGGAAACACACGGAACATCGAGGGACAACAACTCATGTTAATTATACCCAAAATGCCCACCCACTTAAACCTATCTAGATCCGATTATGAAGGGCCAGAAACATGCTCACCAATCCAGTTGGAAAAGTATAGAGTTTTGAAGCAAGTCTGCGTTTTGATCCCCTCAGGTGTCCTGTTTCCGCGTGGTCAGTGGAGCCACAGCGAGCTGCGCCACAGTTCTCTCTCTCTCCTCGAGGTGAAGGTCACAGGCAAGCTGGACACTGGCAGGCCTGGATGTCGGTGGGGATGGAGACCACGGTTAGAGGGGTCTCTAGCTGGTTACCATTTTCACATGGGTTTCTTCTGTAGGGCTGTTGCCCTTGGTCTCGTCAGCGGCCCGGGGTTTGTCGATGATCTCCCGATGGTTACCCCGAGGCGGGACGCAAACTCGAACCCCTTCTTGGTCGACCTTTCTTCGCGGCTCCCACAAGCTCAAAGCGTGTCTAGCTGATCGCTCCTTCTCTCATCGCTAATCGCTCCCGATGGTTTTTGATGGCTACTCCGGGACACCAAATATACTTCTCAGGAGAAGCCTTTATCTCCCGCCAAATCAAGGTTATTCTTTGTTTAACTTTTGGCGGGCTTGTCGTACAGCGGGGTAGTTATTATATTGAAACTGCTTTCGGGATGGCCGGTGATGGCCATCTCTGGTCTGGAATGACCTGCATTGTTTTGAATGTCTTCTTGATGTCTTTAATGGGTCTTTGATGCTCCCCTTATGAATATAGAGCTGTTTCCCTTTGTCTGGGTAAACATTTAGATGGCCTTTATCTACAGGCCGATCTGACTGGATCTGTATCCAATCTATATGTATGTGTATGTGTCTGATTTTGTTTTTCTCAGAAACGGCTTCCAGAACTTACTGTGTGTTGAATCCACAAAGGCTGTCTGGGGACTGCAGGAACCATTTTAAAGTGTCCAAAAAGCTAGTCACGGGGTCTGGCGGCCATTTTATATGCCCCCTTTTTCTGGGCTTCTTTTAAAACAGTCTTTAAAAGTAAAGGCCTCTTCTGCCAAAGGACCCTTATAATACAATGTTCAATTTTGCGGCTCTTACAAATGTTATTCTTAACTTCTTTAGTTAGCCACGGATGGATGTCTTTTCTCATGGAGTTTCTATTTGTCAATGGAATATATATTTGTTGAAAATTTTGGCATATTTCTTTAAATGTTTGCCATTGCTTATCTACCGTGATACCTTTTAATCTAATTTCCCAATTTACCTTAGCCAACTCACTGCTCGTATCTATGTAATTAGTCAGCTGTGGCTCAGTTGGTAGCACACTCGCCTCTGAGTAAGAAGGTTGTGGGTGCAAAGTCCCACTCCAGGGACATGAGCACATAAAGCTAGGCTGACAGTGCTGTGCTGTCTTTTGGATGAGATTCTAAACTGAGGTTCCGTCTCCTTTCACAGGTGGACGTAAAAGATCCCATGGCACTATTTTGAAGAAGAGCAGGGGAGATTTCATTATTGATCCCTCAATCAACATAACAAAAACAGATTATCTGGTCATCGTTTGTGGGAGTTTGCTGTGCGCAAATTGGCTGCCGTGTTTCCCACATCACAACAGTGAATCCACTCCAAAAGTACTTAATTGGCTGTAAAAAGTGCTTTGAGATGTCCGGTGGTCGGAAGGCGCTATATAAATGCAAGTCTTTCTTTCTTAATTGATAATAAAGAGTGGGGCCTCACAGAGATTACAGGCTAGGTAATTGTAAAGTCTGTGGGTTGTACAGTTAATAACGACACAGACTTCGGGAATAACAAACAAACAGGTCTTTACTATTCGAAGGTCAGGGCGAATCTGCCCAAGGAATCATGCCACAACACTTATATACCGGTGTGGTCACCGTCGGTATTACAGTATACAGAAGCCAAACAAGTAGTGCCACACCTAAAGTAGTTCTCTTAAAGGTGAACGGTTACATACAATAGTTCTCTTAAAGGCAGACGGGTACATACACTACAATCCTCCCTTTTTAGCTTATTACATACAGAGTCCCCATTAAACATAACATATCTTCAACTTCATATAAAACAATTTACAGACATAGTCTCAGTGGGAAACAGTTCACAGGTTCAGTCTCTGCGGGAACAGTTCACAGATTCAGTCTCTGATCTTGACTCGGTCCGAACAACATCTCTTTGGTGTAGATGGTTCACATTGCTAGCGTGACTCCTCCATATCCTTTTCTTGACTTAACAGCTTGAACTTTCATCCTGCTGAACCAGCAGTGCTGACTTTTACAACAACTGGGTTGCCTTGATATTTTCCTACTTCCCAACTGATTTAACTCCTTTCGTAGGGTCCACGCATGATCTGGTAGAAGTGATAATATTTGCGATAGTTATCATCTTCTGCTTCTTCTTTTTCTTTTCTGCTTTTTGGAGACTCTCGGGGCTCCCTTATCAGCTGCCAGCTGTAGCGCCACCAACTCTCTATGTTCCTTCGACTTTAAGTGCTTCATCCTGATTTCGGCACTTTGGGAGTTTTCATCACAAACTGGGCAGACCACATCCTCGTAATATTCAGTGTCACTCAACAGGTCATGGTAATATTCGGGTTTGTCCTGAGTTAGGCCAGCGAGAGGGCCTTCTACTTCCTCCTTACCCATCTGGACGTTAGCTGACTGTGGTTCCTTCCCTAGACATCTTTCTTGAAAAGACTTCTTCATGCATTCATCTTCATCCCGCTCTTCCTGGGTTTCCTGCAAATCCTTCACTAATGACCTCATTTGTGATTTCAATACTTCCCCTTCCCTCGGGGATTGATTGATCGGGCTATTCAATCCTTCTACTGGAGCAGCTGTTTCAACATTCTGTTGTTCACATAGACGCGATTCAGCGTACTTTTGGCATCCCAGTAAAGTCTGTTTTGCAACCTCAGCTATTTCCCAAACTTTTGAGAGCTCCGAACTCCTTCCCATTGAAGATTGAAGCTCGTGTTCAGATTGTTCCCATTGCAGAGTCTTTTCCCTCAGCATATGAAGGAGTTGGCTGACCGTTAACTCTTCCACGGGAACACTGTGGTTCAGAGTCTTCTCCATTTCATCCACCTTTTCCTCCAATGCTTCCACCTTCTGTTCCTCTTGTACTTTGGCTTTCAGCGCTCGGAAAAGTTGCGCCCTGATGCTCTCTAGCTCATGTCCAGGGACCATTCTTACAGTCTCTGTGTTTCTTACAGTTTCCTTTTCTTCCACTGAAAGGATTCCCAGTTGAATCTGTTCTTCAAGTTGTTGAACCTCGGACATTGCCGCCTCATATTTGTCTTGGGTTTCCTTCAATATTTTTATGAGTTCTTGGACATCTTGTCTTTCATGTTCTGCCATGTCTTTCACCTCTAATTTCTCATCTATGGATGGAACTTCTACCGATGAGTCTGTCTTGGCCTTGAGCTCATCAAGAATTTCCTGCAGCCTTTGGACTTCTTGCTCATGTTCAACCTTTAGTTGTTCATATGCTTCTACTGAAACTAGCTTTTCGGAGGTTGCCGAGTTAACCCCCTCCAGAATTGTAGCCTGGGCCTGTTCATACTGTTCTTTCAACTTCTCACACTCTGCTTGTAAGGAGTCGTAGAGAAGAACTGGAATAACATCCTGGCTTCCTGAAGATTCCTCTTCATTTGCTTCTTTCGCAATTTTCTGTTGGAGTTCAGCCAAGGCTGCTATGCTATCTGCCTCTTGAAGTATCACTGCCGTCAAATCTTCTTTATTCCTGCAGTCTATCTCAGCCATTTTCCGATTACTTTCATTTAACTGAGTGAGTAGTCCCTTATTCTGGGCTGAGAGATATTGCACCTTCTCATGTAGACCATAGCACTCCTTCTCTGCTCGACATAGCTGGTTACAGCTGATTTGGTTCTGTGTTTCAAGTTCCAACATCCTTTGCTTAGCTTCTTTCAGTTTCGCCCCTATAAGCTCCTCTTGCAACATGGCCACATTATTCACATCAGGTAAAGAAGCGTTTCTCTTTTCCATGTCCAAGATTTTTTTCTGCATATCTTTAAGTGCACACTGCGATTCAGCTTCTCTTAACCTTGCTTGCACTAGCTCCGTCTCCAATTGCAGAACAAAATCCTCAGTGTAGCGTGGTTTGCCTTTATGCTGTATCTCTAGATCATGCAAATATTCTAACTCCTGAACATCATAAAGGAGATGCGATCGGTAATCGGTCATGATGGCTCTGTGGTCGCTCTTTGCTTGAGCTAGCTGCCTCTGCTGTCTTTCCAGGTTCTCCCATTCGGTGTCCCAGAACTTTTCCATTGTTTTCATCTCTTGTACGAGATGGTAACTCAACTGTTCTAATTGTTGTCGTACTTTGAAATAAGTTTGAGTCCGAGTTCGGTGTTCTTCCGTCGTGGATAAGTCCTTAACTTGAACAGGCTCAGAATTCTCTGTCAAACTGGAGTTCTGCTCTGAAGCTTTATTCTTCTCGGTAGCATAATCCTTTATGCATGTCTTCGTTTTCTCCACCATAGTCGGCAAGTTCATTTTAGCCTTGTCTTCCATATTTGAGTTGGTCTTATCGTCAGCCGTTTCAGAATCTGAGCTGATAGCTTGCACCGAGTCCTCATTCATTATGGCTTTTAGATAGTGCCATTCCATGTCTATTTTCTTGATCCACTCTCGTCCTAGAAGTGGTGGTCCTCCCTCAGATAATACGTACAAGTTCATTCTTGGGTGTTCTTTACCCCTATCTCTCACCTTGACTCTTATCTTCCCCATGGGGTATACCTTATGCCCCGTGTATGTCTGCAATACGAACTTGGTATTTCTTAAGGGTATGTGAGAGAATAGCCGGTGGTAGTCCCTTCGATTTATGACTGATAGAGCTGATCCAGTGTCCAACTCCATTCTTACTTGGACTCCAGCTATTTTTAGTATGACCCAGATAGTTTGTAGGTCAGCTTCCTTACTCACATTGTGAATTCTCAGACTACCCAGCTCCTGGCTGTTTGGGTCTGAGTCTGAATTCTGTTCGTCTGAACTCTTCTCAGCCACCTTGTGTACCTTGTTGTACTTTTCTTGTGGTGGCTTCCTTTGGTTGTTGGTCTTCTTCCCTGACCGGCATACCTTAGCGATGTGACCCAGTTTGCCACATTTCCTACATTCTTGGTTCTTAAACCAGCATTGATTCTGGTCGTGTGTTGTCTTCCCACAACGACAGCATTTTGTTGTACTTGAGGTAATTTGGTCCACCCCGAGTGCCGCCGCCTTTAGCTGCATTTCCGCCGTTCCTTTCGCTGCGGCTTCGTGCGATGCGGCTATAAGGACAGCCCTGTCATGTATGAGGTCGTTCTCTTCGAGTAGTCGCTTTTGTGCTCCTTCCTTGGACAATCCGCATACGAACTTGTCTCGCAGTGCCTCTGTCAGATTCCCTCCGAACTGGCAGCATTTCGCTAGCCTACGCAGTTCGACCAAATATTCCGCGCTGCTTTCGTCTTCCCGTTGTGTTCTTGCATAGAATTTGAATCGTTCAGCCACCATCAACGGTGTGGGGTTCAAGTGGTCCTTCAGAACAGCCACAATCCCTTCGAAAGTCTGATCCGCCGGTTTAGCTGGTGCTAGTAGATGCTTCAAGAGCCCGTATGTCTTTGCGCCCATCGAGTTTAGCAATGTTATCGCTTTGTCGTCTTCCTCTATTTTGTTGGCTTCACAATAGATCTCGATGCGTTCCACGTACGTGGCCCAGTCTTCTATCTCAGAATTAAAACCGTTAATATTCCCTCGCTTAGGCATCTTCCTTTCCTTGGGAGCAGCACAAGTATTTCTTTAAATTCTTATTTATTATTTATTTATTTCTAAGATGGCGGTTTTTCCCGCGAAAATGGCGGTTTCCCGCTCTTTCCTTCTCTCCCCGCCCCTTCAATGGCGGTCTCCCGCGTCTGTCGTCTTCTCCGCCTAATGGCGGCTTCCCGCGTTTCTTCCCTGGTGGGAGGGGTACGCTTTCCCCACAGCGGACAGGTTCAGCCGCTGGGCTGGCTTCCGCACAGCTCCCCTTACTCGGCTCTGTCTTTCTCTCCCGCTCGCACGGCTCTACCGGCGCTGGGTACCCTGTTCACGGAGAACAGTTCAGCCGCTGGACTGGCTCTCGCGCAGTCTCTCTCCCCTTGCTCGGCTCTGTCTCTCTCTCCCCCACGTTCGGCTCTACCAGCGCTGGGTACCCCGTTGGTGGAGAACAGTTCAGCCGCTGGACTGGCTCTCACGCAGCCTCCTTTGGTCGGCTCTGCCTCTCCCACACGCCTGGCTCCCGTTCGCCTCCCAGCCCTCATGCAGTCCGGTGCTTCCCTCCCCGGCTGCGGCTGAGTTTCTCTCTTCCCGCGCCTGCTCCCAGTCTCAGCGCTTCGTGGCTTCGGTCGCTGCCCGGCTTTTCCCGCCGATCGTGGTCCGGCTATCTCACGATGCCGTTGGACCCGCCTTCCTGACCCGCTCTGCTCCCCCTCGACCGTGGTCGAGTGCACAGCCCTTATCCTCCGGATTTCGTTACACTTTTCCCTACTCACAGTCTCCGCAGCCGCCTTGTTTCCTGCTGATCGGCTCACTCCGCACCATGGTAGAAGGGTAGTCAGTGCCTGTTGCTGCTGGAAGCTTTTGTTGCTAAAGTCTTCCTCCTTTCTATTGCTGCAGCCTCGTGTTTTCTTCCAGCAGAACGACGAGGGCGGTTGCCTCTCTTCGACGCTCTTTAGTTGCTTTGGTAGTCTTGCCGCAGGGTACGATCGGACTCGTCGCCACTGTAAAGTCTGTGGGTTGTACAGTTAATAACGACACAGACTTCAGGAATAACAAACAAACAGGTCTTTACTATTCGAAGGTTAGGGCGAATCTGCCCAAGGAATCATGCCACAACACTTATATACCGGTGTGGTCACCGTCGGTATTACAGTATACAGAAGCCAAACAAGTAGTGCCACACCTAAAGTAGTTCTCTTAAAGGTGAACGGTTACATACAATAGTTCTCTTAAAGGTAGACGGGTACATACACTACAGTAATGGCTGATATTTAACTCATGATTTTGCAGACATGCACTCCCAATGAGTGCCATTTTTGCGAGTGTCCAATAGTGGAATCAGCTTTTTAGTGTATACCTGAATTGTTTGAGGTTAATCTATTCCATTTCACTTATTTTATTACTGTAAGGTTAGCTGTATTTTATGAATCACAATGGGTGAGTTGAATATAAACAAAATCAAGCAGTCAGGGAGATCGGAGTTTCCCTCATCCTGTCTACAGTCTTAAGGTTAAAATTATTCAAATTTACCACTTTAAACAAACACCAAAAGACCACTTGATTTAGGCAAGTGAATGTGACACTTTGTGCTGGAGTTGGGAAGGGATGGAAAAGGATGTGGGAAGAAGAGTCACCGACCAAAGATATCGCCTTTTGAATGGAGCAGAACTGTTTGCACCAGTAAAGCAGTAAAGAAGCCTGAAACATGGCAATAAAACATTATCATCCTTAATAGAAGACTATTGAAAGGTTTGGATCATCAATGTACATAGCATGGGTTGCTGGTATCCATAATAGGCCAAATTTTACATGGGCTGAAAGGAGTGAGCTTGATTGGCTCAATGGCCTTTACTTGCTCATGCTTTCTTGTAATAGGACGACCATAGAAAAAAATATCAATACATTAAAATATGCATGCAAGATTTTACAAACACACTATAAACTATTATGCCAGAGACAAACAGAAAAAATAAACTCTCATTTATATAGTATGTTGCTTCAGCTCTCAGAAGTTAAATGCATGGCTCAAAGACTGGTGTGGGAGAAATGGGTTTTGCTTCTTGGGACACTGGCACCAGCACTGGGACAGGAGGGAGCTGTTCCGTTGGGATGGACTCCACTTGGCCAGTGCTGGGACTAGAGTCCTGGCGAATCATATAACTAGGGCTGTAGAGAGGGCTTTAAACTAATTAGTGGGGGGGAGGTTTCTAGAGAGCAAATAACAGAAATGACAACAGAGAAGGTCATAGACTTAGGTAGCAGTGGGGAAATTAAAAAACAGAACATGTCAGGAAGGGACAGAAGGTATGGAGTAAAAGGTAAAGTAGTAAAAGGGGAAAAAAAAGGAACTAAGTGTCACAAAACATATTTGAAAGTTCTTTATCTGAATGCACGTAGCATTCGTAACAAAATGAATGAGTTAACGGCACAAATAATGACATATGGGTATGATCTTGTGGCCATTACAGAAACATGGCTGCAGGGTGAGCATGACTGGGAATTAAACATACCAGGTTATTTAACAATCAGGAAGGACAGGCAGGAAGGGAGGGGAGGTGGGGTGGCTATGTTAATAAAGGAAGGAATCACTATAATACAGAGAAATGATATTGGGTCAAAGGAGCAGGATAGTGAAACAGTTTGGGTAGAGATAAGGAATAATAAGGGGAAAAAAACACTAGTGGGCGTAGTCTATAGGCCTCTGAACAGTTGCAACTCTGTTGGACGGAGTATTAATCAGGAAATAGTTGAGGCTTGTAATAAGGGGGGATTTTAACTATCATATTAACTGGACAAATCAAACTGGGCAGAACAGCCTTGAGGATGAGTTCATTGAGTGTATTAGGGATGGGTTTCTTGAGCAGTATGTAACTGAACCGACCAGGGGGCAAGCAACCTTAGATTTGGTTCTGTGTAATGAGACAGGATTAATTAAAAATGTCCTAGTAAAGGATCCCCTTGGAATGAGTGACCATAACATGGTTGAATTCCACATTCAAGTAGAGGGTGAGAAGGTTGGATCTCAAACAAGCGTGCTGAGCTTGAATAAAGGAGACTATGAAGGTATGAGAGCGGAATTGATTAGAGTGGACTGGGAAAATAGATTAAAGGGTAAGACGGTACATAATCAGTGGTGTACATTTAAGGAGTTATTTTACAACTTCCAAAAAATATATATTCCACTGAGGAAAAAAGGCTGTAAAAGAAAAGATAGCCATCCGTGGCTAAGTAAAGTAATTAAGGATAGTATCCGACTAAAAACAAGGGCATATAAGGTAGCCAAATCTAGTGGGAAGATAGAAGATTGGGGAGTCTTTAAAAGACAGCAAAAAAATAGCAAAAGATTGATTAAGAAAGGGAAGATAGATTATGAAAGTAAATTAGCAAAAAATATAAAAACGGATAGCAAAAGTTTCTATAGTTATATTAAAAGAAAAAGAGTGGCTAAAGTAAATGTTGGTCCCTTAGAGGATGAGACTGGGAAATTAATGGTGGGAAACATGGAGATGGCAATAACGCTGACCAAATATTTTGTATCAGTCTTTACGGTAGAGGACACTAAGAATATCCCAACACTGGACAAACAGGGGGCACTAGGGGGAGAGGAGCGAAATACGATTAAAATCACTAAGGAAGTGGTACTTGGTAAAATAATGGGACTTAAGCCGGATAAATCACCTGGACCTGATGGCTTACATCCTAGGGTCTTGAGGGAAGTGGCGGTAGGGATTGTGGATGCATTGGTAATAATTTTCCAAAACTCCCTGGACTCAGCAAAGGTCCCGGCAGATTAGAAAACTGCTAATGTAACACCCTTATTTAAAAAGGGTAGTAGGCAGAAGGCTGGAAACTATAAACCTGTTAGCCTAACATCTGTGGTTGGTAAAATGTTAGAGTCCATTATTAAGGAGACAGTAACGGGACATTTGGATAAACATAATTTAATAGGACAAACTCAGCATGGTTTCATGAAGGGGAAGTCATGTTTGACAAATTTGCTTGAGTTCCTTGAGGAAGTAACAAACAGGGTGGATAAAGGAGAACCAGTGGACGTAGTGTATTTAGACTTCCAAAAGGCATTTGACAAGGTGCCACACAAAAGATTATTGCTCAAGATAAATAATCACGGGATTGGGGGTAATATTCTGGCGTGGGTGGAGAATTGGCTCTCTAACAGAAAGCAGAGAGTTGGGATAAATGGTTCATTCTCAGACTGGCAATCAGTAACTAGTGGTGTTCCGCAGGGGTCAGTGCTGGGTCCCCAACTCTTTACAATCTATATTAATGATTTGGAGGAGGGGACCGACTGTAACATATCAAAGTTTGCAGATGATACAAAAATGGGAGGGAAAGTAGTGAGTGAGGAGGACATAAAAAACCTGCAAAGTGACATAGACAGGCTAAGTAAGTGGGCAGAGATTTGGCAGATGGAATACAATACTGGAAAATGTGAGGTTATGCACTTTGGCAGGAAAAATCATAGAGCAAGTTATTATCTTAATGGCAAGAAACTGGAAAGTACTGTAGTACAAAGGGATCTGGGGGTCCTGGTGCACGAAACTCAAAAAGTTAGTATGCAGGTGCAGCAAGTGATCAAGAAGGCCAATGGAATGTTGGCTTTTATTGCTAGGGGGATAGAATATAAAAACAGGGAGGTATTGCTGCAGTTATACAAGGTATTGGTGAGACCGCACCTGGAATACTGCATACAGTTTTGGTGTCCATACTTAAGAAAAGACATACTTGCTCTCGAGTCAGTACAAAGAAGGTTCACTCGGTTAATCCCGGGAATGAGGGGGTGGTCATATGAGGAGAGGTTGAGTAGATTGGGACTCTAATCATTGGAGTTCAGAAGAATGAGAGGCGATCTTATTGAAACATATAAGATTGTGAAGGGGCTTGATCGGGTGGATGCGGTGAGGATGTTCCCAATGATGGGTGAAACTAGAACTAGGGGGCATAATCTGAAAATAAGGGGCTGCTCGTTCAAAACTGAGATGAGGAGAAACTTCTTCACTCAGAGGGTGGTAGGTTTGTGGAATTTGCTGCCCCAGAAAGCTGTGGAAGCTACATCATTAAATAAATTTAAAACAGAAATAGATAGTTTCCTAGAAGTAAAGGGAATTAAGGGTTACGGGGAGCGGGCAGGAAATTGGACATGAATCTCGGTTCGGAATGGTCATGGCCCTGTGGGTAGTGGAGCGGGCCCAGGGGCCGTGTAGCCTGGTTCTGTTCCTACTTCTTGATGTTCTAATTCTGTGTTAGATTTCAGGAGATGGTTTTATTCCTGTTCCCGGCTGGAGTGGAGATCGCCTTTACAGAAGGTAAGTACTGTAGAAAATATAGGGACAGAGTGATCTCCTGGAAGAGTTTCGATCGCCTAGATGGGTCGGAGAGGAATTTCCCAGATTTTTTCTCCCAAATTGGCCATTGGGTTTTTTATCTGGTTTTTCGCCTCTCCCAGGAGATCACATGGGTTCGGGTGGGATGGAGAGTGATGGAAGATTTGAGGTTAGGATCAGATCAGCCATGATCTTATTGAATGGTGGAGCAGGCTCGAGGGGCCGATTGGCCTACTCCTGCTCCTATTTCTTATGTTCTTATGTTCTTATGTAAAATGCTTCACATACAATGGGCCACATTTTCTGATCGGAGGCTTCCCACGTGCGGAGGACTCCGATCTGGAAAAAATCTACGCACTTACCTGAGGGCTCCCGAGGTGCATATAGTTCAGATGCTGGGCCTCTCCAACTCCAAGTGCACAGGGCCCACATATCCCAGGGGCGCATGTGGTTCGCAGTGTCCCTGGGATCACGTGGGTCATGGGGAGCCAAACAAAGAAGGGAATCTCTCTTCATACACTTGACAGATAGACCTGTCAAATATATGAATGGAGATCACCGCAAAAACACTTTAAAACATTAAATCAATTTTTTAAAAACATCAGATTTTTTAAATTAATTGAAATTACAATAAATTAAAAAGTTGAAACAAAAATTTAATATTTTGAAAAAAATAATTAAAGTTTTTTATGGGGCTAAAAACATAGAAACATAGAAATATAGAAGATAGGAGGAGGAGTAGGCCATTTGGCTGCTCGAGCCTGCTCTGCCATTCCGTGCGATCATGGCTGATCATCCAAATTCAGTACCCTGTCCCTGCTTTCTCCCCATATCCCTTGATCCCCTTAGCCTTAAGAAATATATCAAACTCCTTCTTGAATATATTTAATGAATTGGCCTCAACTGTCTTCTGTGGTAGAGAATTCCACAGGTTCACCACTCTCTGGGTGAAGAAATTCCTTCTCATCTCAGTCCAAAATGGCTTACCCCTTATCTTTAGACTGTGACCCCTGGTTCTGGACTCCCGCGCCATTGGGAACAGCCTTCCTGCATCTAGTCTGTCTAGTCCTATTAGAATTTTATAAGTTTCAATGAGATCCCCTCTCATTCTTCTAAACTCTAGCAAATATAAGCCTAATCGACCCAATCTCTCTTCATACATCATTCCTGCCATCCCAGGTATCAGTCTGGTGAATCATTGCTGCACTTCCTCCATGGCAAGAACATTCTTCCTCAGATAATATGACCAAAACTGCACACAATACTCAAGGTGTGGTCTCACCAAGGCCCTGTAGAACTGCAGCAAGACATCCTTCCTCCTGTACTCAAATCCTCTCGCTATGAAGGCCAGCATACCATTTGACTTCTTAACCACCTGCTGCACCTGCATGCTTACCTTCAGCGACTGGTGCACAAGGACACCCAGGTCTCGTTTTCCCAATCTATTGCCGTTCAGATAATAATCTGCCTTCCTCTTTTTGCCACCAAAGTGGATAACCTCACATTTATCCACAGTATACTGCATCTGCCATGCATCTGCCCAATCGCCCAACCTGTCCAAATCGTACTGGAGTTTCTCTGCATCCTCCTCACAGCACACACGCCCACCCAGCTGTGTCATCTGCAAACTTGGAGATATTACATCTAATTCCCTCGTCTAGATCATGAATATATATTGTGAATAACTGGGGTCCTAGCACCGATCCCTGCGGTACCCCACTCGTCACTGCCTTCCACTCGGAAAAAGACCCGTTTATTCCAACTCTTTGCTTCCTGTCTGCCAACAAGTTTTCTATCCAAGTCAGTACCTTACCCCCAATCCCATGTGCTTTAACTTTGCATGCTAGTCTCTTATGCGGGACCTTATCGAAAGCCTTCTGAAAATCCAAATACACCACAACCACTGGTTCTCCCTTATCTATTCTACCAGTTACATCCTCAAAAAATTCCAGTAGATTAGTCAAGCATGATTTACCTTTTTTAAATACATGTTGGCTTTGTCCGATCCTGTCACTGTTTTCCAAGTGCTCCGCTATTACATCTTTTATAATGGACTCTAGCATTTTCCCCACTACCGATGTCAGGCTTAGCGTTCTATAATTCCATTTTTTCTCTACCACCTTTTTTAAATAGTGGGGTTACATTAGCTACCCTCCAATCCATGGGAACTGTTCCAGAGTCCATAGAATTTTGGAAGATGACCAGCAATGCATCTACTATTTCTAGGGCCACTTCCTTAAGTACCCTAGTATGTAGATTATCAGGCCCTGGGGATTTATCGGCCTTCAATCCCATCAATTTCCCTAACAGCATTTCCCTACAAATACTGATTTCATTCAGTTCCTCCCTCTCATTAGACCCTATATTCCCCAACATCTCTGGGAGTTTATTTGTGTCCTCCTTTGTGAAGATAGAACCAAAGTATTTATTTAATTGGTCACCATGTCTTTGTTCCCCATTATAAATTCCACTGATTCTGACTGCAACGGACCTATGCTTGACTTTACCAATCTTTTTCTCTTCACATATCTATAGAAGCTTTTACAGTCAGTTTCTATGTTCCCTGCAAGCTTACTCTCATACTATATTCTCCCCCTCTTAATGAATCCCTTTGTCCTCCTTTGCTGAATCCTAAACTACTCCCAATCCTCAGGTTTGCTGCTTTTTCTGGCCAATTTATATGTCCTCTCCTTGGATCTTATGCTATCCCTAATTTCCCTTGTTAGCCAATGTTGAGTCACCTTTTTTGTTTTATTTTTATGCCAAACAGGAATGAACAAATTCTGTAGTGCATCCATGCGATCATTAAATGTTTGCCATTGCCTATCCACCGTCAACCCTTTAAGTAACATTCCCCAATCCATCCTAGCCAACTCGCGCCTCATACCATCGTAGTTTCCTTTATTTAACTTCAGTACCCAAGCCTCTGAATCAACTACTTCACTCTCCATCTTAATGAAGAATTCTATCATATTATGATCGCTCCTCCCTAAGGGGCCTCGCACAACAAGATTGCTAATTAATCCTTTCTCATTAAATAATACCCAGTCTAAGATGGCCTGATCTCCAGTTGGTTCCTCGACATATACACTCTAGGAATTCCTCTTCCACAGTATTGTTATTAATTTGGTTAGACCAATCTATATGTAGATTATAGTCACCCACGATAACTGCCGTGCCCTTATTGCAAGCATCTCTAATTTCCCATTTAATGCCACCCCCAACCTCAGCATTACTGTTTGGGGTTCTGTATATAACTCCCACTTACTTTTTTTAAAAGTATTTTTAAATGATAAATGAGTGAAAAAAAAACATTTTACTGTTTTCAACTCTTATGCTGGTAGAAGCAAGCCTTACACCTGCTTTTACCAGGGAAAGTATTCTAAGGGTTTTCTGCAGGCGGAGTTTCTCCAGAAAGCGGAACTATCCGCCCACAGAAGCCCATCTCCAGGGCAGGCGTCCGATCTATCAAGAGCATTCTTGACAGATCGGAAATGCCAGTTTTCAGCGCATGTGCTGTGCATGCCTGAAACCGGCATTTCCGATGTCCCTACGGGTGTGTACACAACGCGTAAATACCCGTAGGGATCAGAATAACCGGCCCAATGAATTACTTTGACTGTTGTTATGTAAGCAAATGTATCAACTAGTTAATCTGTATTTTACTGGTGTTGGTTGTGGGAGGAGAGTGAGCCAGAAGATTGGGAGAACTCCATGCTCTTTGAATATTCCCATGAAGCTTTAACATCCACCTGCTGCATTAAAGAAATGGCTGAATGCATTATGTACAGCAAAGGCTATAGGCCCTGACAACATCCTGGCTGTCATGCTGAAGACTTGTGCTCCAGAACTAGCTGTGCATCTAGCCAAGCTGTTCCAGTACAGCCATAAAACTGGCATCTACCCGACAATGTGGAAATCTGCCCAGGCATGTCCTGTCCACAAAAAACAGGACAAATCCAATCCAACCAATTACCGCCCCATCAGTTTACTCTCAATCATCAGCAAAGTGATGGAATGTGTCATCGACAGTGCTATCAAGTGGCATTTACTCACCGGCTTACCAATGCACAATTTGGGTTATGTCAGGACCACTTCGCTCCTGACCTCATTACAGCCATGGTCCAAACATGGACAAAGGAGCTGAATTCCAGAGTTGAGGTGAGAGTGACTGCCCTTGTCATCAAGGCAGCATTTGACTGAGTGTGGCATCAAGGAGCCTTAGTAAAACTGTAGTCAATAGGAATCAGGGGGAAACCTCTCCACTGGCTGGAGTCATACGTAGCACAAAGGAAGATGGTTGTCGTTGTTGGAGGTCAATCATCTCAGCCTCAGGACATCGCTGCAGGAGTTCCTCAGGACAGTGTCCTAAGCTTGACACTGTAAAGTCTGTGGGTTATATGGCGAATTAATACACAGACTACAAGAGTAAACTTTAACAGGACTTTACTATTCGAAGGTCAGGGCGAATCTGCCCAATAAATCCTTACACAGCACTTATATACCGGTGTGGTCACTCCTGGTATTACAGTATACAGCAGCCAAGATAAAGTAGTGCAACACCTAAGATAGTTCTCTTAAAGGTGGACGGTTACATACAATAGTTCTCTTAAAGGTAGAACGGTTACATACACTACAATCCTCCCTTTTTAGCTTACAACATACTTATTCCCCATTAAACATAACATATATCCAACTTAATGTAAAAACAGTTCACAGATGTAGTCTCTGCGGAAACAGTTCACAGATTCAGTCTCTGCGGGAAACAGTTCACAGATTCAGTCTCTGCGGAAAACAGTTCACAGATTCAATCTCGGTGTAGTCGGTTCACTTTGCTGGAGTGACTCATCCAATAGTCCTTCACTGTACTTAACAGCTTGAACTTCCGTCACTTCTGAACCAGCATTGTTGACTTTTAAAAGCTTGAGTACCTTGGGAAGTTTTTCTACTTCCAAACTGATTTGGCTCCGTACGGAGAGACCACGTGCGTGACCTGGTAGAGGTGATAATGGTTCAGATGGTCATCATCTTCTGCTTCGTCTTTTCCTTTTATGCTTCTTGGAGACTCTCTGGGCTCCACTGTCAGCTGCCAGCTGCATGCACCATTCCTCCTTCTTGTCCTCCTTTTTCCGTAGTAGCGCCACCATCTCCCGATGTTCCTTCGACTTTAGGTGATTCTTCATGGTTTCTGCACTTTGGGAGTTTTCATCACAAGCTGGGCAGAGCAGGTCATCGTAATATTCGGTGTCGTCCAACAGGTCATGGTAATATTCGGTGTCGTCCTGAGCTAGGCCAGCGAGAGGGTCTTCTATTTCCTCCATACCCAGCTGGACGTTAGCCAGCTTTTGTTCCAAATCCAGACATCTTTCCTGAAGAGACTTCTTCATGCGTTCAGTTTCATCCAGCTTTTTCTGGGCTTCCTGCAAGTCTTTTACTACTGACCTCATTCGTGATTTCAATACTTCAACTTCATTGGGAGATTGATTGATTGTATTATTCAATCCCTCTACTGGAGCAGCTGTTTCAGCATTCTGTTGTTCAACATTGACGTGAATCAGCGTACTTTTGGCATCCAAGGTTTGCTCTGCTGCCATCTTCTCAGTCTGTGTTGCAACCTCAGCTATTCCAATAACTTTTGGGAGCTCCAAACCCCTCTCCTTTGAAGATTTAGACTCATGTCCAAATTGTTCCCATTTCAGAGTCTTGTCCCTCAGCATATGAAGGAGTTGGCTGACCATTGACTCTTCTGACCTCATCCGTTTCCCAGTAGCTGCAGGGCTGTTTATAACCTTGCCCTGGGGCTCCTTTGCTGTTTCTACTTCGCCATCCGCAGCCTCCACCATTCGAATTTCCACAAATGAATCGTCCGGTGATGCTGCACCCAACTTCAGTAGGAGCTCGGAATTCATGGCGACCAACTCAGCCTTTTCTGCCTGCAATCTGCTAACAAGCGCCTTCAGTTGCTGAACATCTTGCTCCACCAGATTAGAGCACGCACCTTCAGAAACCGAATCAGCTTTGATTCGTTTGGCCTCCTTGCGCAGACGGTTTGTGTGCTCCTGCTCCCTTTTCTCCCTCAGCTGTTTCTGTTGTCTTTCCAGATTCTCCCACTCTGTGTCAAAGAACGTTTTCATTGCTTTTATCTCTTGCTCGAGACGGCAACTCAATTGTTCTAATTGCTGTTGTAATTTGAAATGGAGTTGAGTTCGAGCCCGGTGTTCCTCAGACTTGTGCATGTCTGTAAACTGGACAGACTCAGAATTCTCTGCCAAACTATGTTGTTGTTGTTCAGTGGAATTCTGTTCTGAAACTTTGTTCTCCTTTGAAGCCTCAGTATTTATGCACTCCTTTGTTTTTCCAACCTTAGTCAGCAAGTCCATTTTAGACTTGTCTTTCGCACCTGGGCTGGTCTTGTCGTCATCCGTTTCAGAGTCTGAGCTGATTGTCTTCACCGAGTTCTCACTCGTTATTGCTTTTAGGTAGTGCCATTCCATGTTTATTTCCCTGATCCACTCCCGTCCCAGAAGTGGTGGACCTCCCTCAGGTAGTACATATAAGTCCATTCCTTGGTGTTCTTTGCCCCTGTCTCTCACCTTGACTTGTATCTTTCCCATGGGGTATACTTTATGCCCCGTGTATGTCTGCAATACGATCTTGGTATCTCTCAAGGGTATATGTGAGAATAGCCGGTTGTAATCCCTTCGATTTATGACTGATAGGGCTGATCCTGTGTCCAATTCCATTTTCACTTGGACTCCGGCTACATTTAGTGTGACCCAGATAGTTTGTAGGTCAGCTTCCTTACTCACATTGTAAATTCTCAGACTACCCAGTTCCTGGCCGTTCGGGTCTGAATCCGAATTCTGTTCATCTGAACTCTTTTCAGCCACCTTGTGTACCTTGCTGTACTTTTCCTGCGGTGACTTTTTTCTGTTGTTGGTCTTCTTTCCTGACCGGCATACTTTAGCTATGTGACCAAGCTTGCCACATTTTCTACATTCCTGGTTTTTAAACCAGCATTGGTTCTGGTCGTGTGTTGTCTTCCCACAACGATAACATTTTGTTGTACCCGAAGTCATTTGATCCACGCTGAGTACCGCTGCCTTCAGCTGCATTTCCGCAGTGCCTCTCGTGGCTGCTTCGTGTGATGCTGCAATAAGGACAGCCTTGTCAAGTGTAAGCTCGTTCTCTTCGAGCAGTCGCTTTTGTGTTCCTTCCTTCGACAACCCGCACACGAACTTGTCTCTCAATGCCTCTGTCAGATTTTCCCCAAACTGGCAGTATTTCACTAGTCTACGCAGTTCGACCAAGTATTCCGCGTTGCTTTCCTCTTTCCGTTGCGTTCTCGCACAAAATTTGAATCGTTCCGCCAACATCAGCGGTGTGGGGTTCAAATGATCCTTCAGGACAGCAACAATATCAGCGAAAGTCTGATCCGCCGGTTCAGCTGGTGATAGAAGATGCTTCAATAGCCCGTATGTCTTCGCCCCCATTGCGTTTAATAAGGTGAGAGCTTTATCATCATCTGCTATTTTATTGGCCTCACAATATATCTCGATGCGTTCTACATACGTGGCCCAATCTTCCACCTCGGAATCGAAGTCGTTGATGTTACCATGCTTAGGCATCTTCACTATCTTTCTGAGAAACAACAACAAATTTGTTCGTTACTTTTTTTTTCCAAAAATGGCGGTTTCCCGCGCTTGTCTTCTTCCCCGCCCACTTTCAAAATGGCGGTTTCCCGCTCCTGTCTTCTTCCCCGCCTACTGGCGGCTTCCCGCGTTTCTTCCCCTGGCGGGAGGGGTAAGCTTTCCCTCGGGCGACGACCGCTGGCTTTCGGAGTTCGCAGCCTGCGCGCCGGCTTCAGTGCGTTCCTTGTTCCCTTTTCTCGGCAGGGCAACCGGCACTGGGGACAACCCGTTGGCGGCGAACAGTTCCAGCCACTGGGCGGAATCTCGCTCGGTCTCCCTCGCTCGGGCTCTGTCTCTCCCGCTCGCTCGGGCTCTGTCTCTCCCTCAGCGGCTTTCAATCGCGCCTCCCAGCCCTCTCGCAGTCCGGTCCTTTCCTCCCCCGGCTGCGGCTGAGTTCTCCGCGGTGCACCGGCTTCAGTTTATTCTGAAGCTCCCCTGCTCGCTCGGGCTCTGTCTCTCCCTCAGCGGCTTCCAATCGCACCTCCCAGCCCTCTCGCATTCCGGTCCTTTCCTCCCCCGGCTGCGGCTGAGTTCTCCGCGGTTTGAATTATTTATTATTATCTCCCGCGCCTTACGATCCCGGTCGCAGCGCCTCGCGGCCTCGGTAGCTGCCCGGCCTTTTTCACCAGTCGCGGTCGAGCTGTCTCACGACGCTGTTGCGTCTCCCAGCCCGCTTGTAGCCCGGTCTCTCACACCAGCTGCGTTCCCGCTTGTAGCCCGGTCTCTCACACCGGCTGCGTTCCCGCTTGTACCGCGGCTTCCGTGCCCTACGCTGTCCCAGTCTCAGCGCCTCTGGCCCCGACTTCTGTCCGGCTCCTTTCCCCCGACCGTGGTCGAGTTCTCCGCCCTTATCCTCCGTTTCTTTTTATTTTCCCCCTACTCACAGTCAACGTGGCCGACTTGCTTCTCGTGGCTGATCGGCTCACTCACCACCGTGACAGAAGGGACGATCACTGCCTGTTGCTGATGGAAGGCTTCGTGTCTGAATTCTTCCTTCTTCCTTGCTCTGCAGACTCGAGTCTTCTCTCAGCAGAACGACGAGGGCGGATGCCTCTTCTCGACGCTCGTTAACTGTTTCGGATGTATCGCTGCCACAGGGTAAGATCGAACTCGTCGCCACTGTAAAGTCTGTGGGTTATATGGCGAATTAATACACAGAATACAAGAGTAAACTTTAACAGGACTTTACTATTCGAAGGTCAGGGCGAATCTGCCCAATAAATCCTTACACAGCACTTATATACCGGTGTGGTCACTCCCGGTATTACAGTATACAGCAGCCAAGATAAAGTAGTGCAACACCTAAAATAGTTCTCTTAAAGGTGGATGGTTACATACAATAGTTCTCTTAAAGGTAGAATGGTTACATACACTACAGACACCATTCGGACAAAGCAGTCGATTGATTGGAACCCCATCCCCCATCTTAAACATTCATGCCCTCCACCACTGGTGTGCCGTGGCTGCAGTGTGTACCATCTACAAGATGCACTGCAGCAACTTGCCTAGGCTTCTTCAACAGTGCCTCCCAAACCCACGACCTCTACCACCTAGAAGGACAAGGACAGCAGGCTCATGGGAATATCATCATCTCTAAGTTCCCCTCCAAGTCACACACCATCCTGACTTAGCAGTATATCGCCGTTTCTTCATTATCGCTGGGTAAAAATCCTGGAACTCGCTCCCTAACAGCACTGTGGGAGTACCATCACCATACGGACTGCAGTGGTTCAAGAAGGAGACTCACCACCACCTTCTCAAGAACAATTAAGGAAGGACAATAAATACTGGCTTTGCCAGTGACGCCCACACCCCAGGAACAAATAAAATAATTCTTCCCATTCTGGTAAGTGCTATGTACACATTCTTCTTTAATTATCTCATAAATAAGAAGTAATGTCCTGTCAATAACATTTAGTGAAGTCTTGCAAATCACATGTATAATTTCCTGGGTCCATTACTATATACCATAGCTGAGGTAAGTGATGTAATATTGGCTTCCTGTTTATAAAGTATGCTGGAGGAGGAATTTGATTGCTTCAGCAAGATGTTCAAAATGTCCATGACACTGTGCACTCTGATAACAGCCAGCTATATATTGAGATGATGCACAGTTGGCAGAACTCATTGGCTCTCAAGTTAATCTGCTCACCACACTTGTGAGAAACCAACATTCTTCCTTATTTTTGTTCCAGGATGATATCATTTGGAACTCCCTTCAATCCTATGAAGATTATGAAATGTTTCATGCCAGAGCTCAGTGGTAGCAGACTCTTGTCTGAGCCAGAAGGTTGTGGGTTCAAGTCCCACTCCAAGGACTTGAGCACAAAATTTAGCCTGACAGTCCAGTGCAGTGCTGTAGGAGTGCTACGCCGTCAGAGATGCCATCTTTCGGATGAGGTGATAGATTTCATGCCCGTTTGCCCTGTCAGGTCGACATGAAAGTTCCCATGGCACTATTTTAAAGAAGAGCAGCGGAGTGCTCCCCAGTGTCCTGACCAATATTTATCTCTCACCCAACATCACTAAAACAGATTATCTGGTCATTACCAGATTGCTGTTTGTGGGATCTTGCTGTACGGAAATTGGCTGCTGCGTTTCCTACAACAGTGGCTACACTTCAAAAGTACTCAATTGGCTGTAAAGTGCTTTGGGATGACCTGAAGTTGTGAAAGGTGTTATATAAATGCAAGTCTTTCAAGTCTTTCTTTTAATCTGGAAGAGGGAGGGGTATGAAAGGGAGGAAAGTGTAGGCATGAGGCAGCATCCAGATGTGTTAACAAACCTTGTCGAGGATCCTTTGAGTTATGAGTTCTTTTTAAACATTCAACAGCCAGTCATTGAGGGAATCAGTAAATAGAACAAATGTGCATGGCTTTGAAACACAAATCATTTCACATTTTATGTTCATTATATAGAAACATAGAAGATAGGAGCAGGAGTAGGCCATTCGGCCCCTCGAGCCTGCTCAGCCATTCAATGCGATCATGGCTGATCATCCAAATTCAGTACCCGATCCCTGCTTTTTCCCCATACCCCTTGATCTCTTTAGCCTTGAGAAATATATCCAAATCCTTCTTGAATATATTTAATGAATTAGTCTCTACTGCCTTCTGTGGTAGAGAATTCCACAGGTTCACCACTCTCTGGGTGAAGAAATTCCTCCTCATTTCTGTCCTAAATGGCCTACCCCTTACCCTTAGACTGTGACCCCTGGTTCTGGACTCCCCGACCATCGGGAACATCCTTCCTGCATCTAGTCTGTCTAGTCCTGTTAGAATTTTATAAGTTTCGATGAGATCCCCTCTCATTCTTCTAAACTCCAGCTTACATACTTCTTTATTTATGTTTCCAGTAATTTTGCACACACTTATGAAGGGCTGACCGAGTTATTTAATTCTAAACATTGCAATGACATTTGCTAATAATTTTTCATGTTTTACATTTTTTTCCCAAAATAATGATGTGATGACATTTTTGTGCAGCTATACTGGAAAGATTTTATTTGTCTGCATCACTTCCTTTTTTTGTTTGGGTATGGTTTCAGAGGTGCTGGAAATACCACAATTCGGTATTATAAAGTGCATCACAGCTGAACCGAATCCTGTCCTTAACTAAAAACCACACATATCAATTTGCAACAAGATTCACTGGATACTGAGTAGGAATTGGAGCCCAACAGAGACCAGGGGCTTGATTTTTATTTCCGAGGCGGGTTGGAGTCGGGTCGTATGGAGGGTGGGTTCTGGAGCCGCTTCTGGTGGGATCAGCTGCTGATGTCCGATTTTGAATTAATGAGCTTGTTGATTTCAATGAGGCGTGCTGGCCGGTCCAATGAGTGCGATCGGGTCGGCTGGCCACCTCTGATGACGTCATCATGGCAGTTGGTTTGAACACTGTCATCCAGCCTAAGCTTTTCTCTTCTGCACTCTGATACTCAGTGAGATTGATCTATCCACAATGACGTCTTCCAGAGGCAAGGCAGCTCCTCGATTTAATGATGAGTCCCTCCAAGTTCTTGTGGATACTGTCAGAGGGCGTAAGGAGATTCTCTTCCCTCCTAATGGCCGGAGGAAACCTCCTCAGCAGACAAAGGCAGCCTGGCTGCGCATTGCTCAGGAGATCTGCGCAAGGTCCATTTGTTCACACTCTTGGATCCAGTGCCGAAAAAGGTTTAATGATCATGTGCGAACATCAAAAGTGAGTATCAGATCACATTTACCATCAATCTGCTTCCCATCTCTTCTCATCACCAGCACTCTGCATTGTAAGCCTGCTCCTCCACATACTAGCTTACCCTTACTTCCCTTGCACCCTTACCTATCCATCTCTGTCTCTGCACTGAAACACTTCAGCATCCTGCCTATGCACCCCTTAGATTCGCTCTCACTGTCATGCAGAGACAACTAACAACGCACAGGGAGCTACCTTCCTCTTGGCACCTAACCCCATCTTCGTCTCCCTCAAAGCTTTGATGGTAGGGATTCTTCACACTCACTCCATCACTGTGGTTGAAACTCCGCTTATGTCCCTCCTTGCAGGAAAAGATAGCCCACAATAAGAGGGAGAGAGCACTGACTGGAGGAGGTACACCTACCCTCGCAACATTGCCCAGTGCTGAGGAGGCTGCATACAAAATTGTTGGAGGTGACAAGGACCTGGAAGTGGGCGATGGAGAGACGGGCACACTAGAGGAAGCTGGTGACATAATAGAGTTTCATCCCTCTCATTGACATTTAGTGATTGACTGCAATGGCATATGATGTTCATAGAGAATTGCGATGTATCATCTGCTCAAAAGGATGTGTCTGCTACATCAATATCAGATGTCCAAATCATGCCTTTACTCGCCGACAGTACCATCGAGTGTCCCCCTCCCCACGATCCAGGGCGAAGAGCCGGACAACTGCTCAGAGGAACCTGAAGCCTCTGAGGGAGCAGTGTCACCAGGACTCAGCGCACCCAGCACCAACGCAGCAACGTACACCTCGGTGGGGCCATCGCGAGTTAGAGTAGTGTTGACACCTGGTCTATCAAAGCGCACAAGTGAGCAGCAGCAGATGGTGGAGACAGCGACAGCAGTGGAGAGTCCTTGACAGAGGTCACAACAATCTCCTAGCTCTGCTGAGCTGCATGCAGACGCTGTGCCTCTGGGGCCATCAAGAAAAAAACCTTCTCGGGAAATACAGGAACAAGTGCAGGAGTCTCTGGAAGGGTTTGCCTCAGGGTTAGTGCGAGTGTGGATAAAATGGAGGGCTCTCTACCAGCAGCACTACCGTGGTGAAGGCAATGGCACATGAACGCACCACCATGGATAGGATGGCAACCTCCATGGATATGACGGCATCCTCCATGGAAAGGCTGACTACCTCCGTGGAAAGGATGGCTACCGCCATGGAGGAAATAAGTCGCCAGAGTCAGGAAAACATGGTGACTGTTCAAAATCGAATGTCATCTCTGGAGGAGTGATGGGCAGCTATTGAGCAGAGAGACCAGAGCTTCATGGACATCCTTGTGATGAGGACTACCAGTGCAGATATGGGTCCTCATGATCCCCCCGATATGCAGCAAGGTGCTCTCCAGCCACTTGCCAGCACTGAGTTGCGGCTGACCCAAGAGGCGGATGTTGTTGGCAGGACACAAGGAAGTGTGGGCTCCTCTCAAAGTGCTCACACAACCATGCCACTGTGGAGCCCTCTGTCAGAGACCCACCTTGTGGGGACAACTGAGATGGCCATTTCAGCCCCTGCACAGCCGCAGGAAGAGCAGACTGTTGAAGAGCCCTCCCAGGCTCCCAAACCCAGAGGACAGTCACCAAAGGCATCTAAGCAGGCGCAGCATCCTAGTCATCAAGGTAACTCTACATTTGCTGAAGCCACTATGTAGAAGCACGCGTAAGAGAAAGATTAAGCACATATAGTCACAAGGGGACCCAGTTGGGTGTTTTGTCTTTTTTTCTGACTGTTCTTGGTTTATTATCCTGTTGTGATGTGGAAAAGAAAAATTATGGCCAACAGTTGATTATGTGGCCTATGCGTTCTGCGAAATGGCAAAAGTGCATTGAGGGCTCAGGGCGACTTGCTTTTGTAATGCTGATGGTGAAAGTGATAGGAAGTAACCGAATATAGCAGAGATGATGTACGACGTTGGACAAATTTCACCTACAATTACAGAGCCATATGGTAGCCACCTATGGTTGAAGAATAAGCTTATGCGAATGTGGCATGGCAGTGTGCATACCCTGCTTGACGGGCAGCAGTGAACTGGAGGGATGCTGTATTGGTCACAACAGGGCATGCAAGGTGCCCCTCGTCCTCGTCCTCCTCTTCCCAGGAAGATCTGCATTGAGCCACATGGCTGCTGCTCCTCCAATTATGAGGACCAGGATGAGGGGACATAAATGTTTCCCATCTCCTTGCTATAGATTTCATTTGAGGCAACAAGCTTGCAAGCGCACAGTCGACGTGGCCTGAAATTATTCCATTCAGGTCACACTGCAGGTGGGTGTCAGCTTGAACAGTCACAAGGTCAGTAGATGTGCAAAATCTTATCCCATACCTACAACAGCAAAGGTGTTGCATTTGAATGTCAGCAATGTTTCAGGGTGCTTTTAAAGTGCTCCACCAATGAATACAAATCATGTTCTCCACCAATTCGTCTCCTTGAACCTGGCCTGTTTCTGACAAGTTTCCAAAAGCACAAAAATGGGTAACCACTATCAAAATAGGATTAGTAAGGCAGTTAACAGGCCGTTAACTGCCTTAACTACCTGTCCCACCGGTTCCAGTCGGGTCATTTTGGGAGCAGCTAAACAGACACTCACGAAAATCGTGTGGGGGCGGGATGGAGGCGGGTTGGGTGTCTGAAGCCACTTTTTTCCAATTTCCGCTGCAGACCCACCTCCAAACCACCTCCTCAGGGCTATCAAAATCGAGCCCCAGAGATCAAACTTGGACACGTCCTCTTCTGAATAGCTCAGTACTGCAGCAGAATGTGCCTGTCTGCCCGAACCAGGGGATTGAACTGTACCATTTTACATGGTTACTTCATGAAACTGGTCGTGAAATTACTCCGGGCATAAAACTAGCAGACAGACACCTAACAAATCTTTCTGAAATCACTGTCTCTGTTCAAAATAAGTGGTTTAATGCCTCTGTTATAATGGTGGAAAGGGAAACTTCAGACAAATTCGTTAAGCATTCCCAAGCTTGCATTCCATAGCGTAATTTCAGAGCCTTTATTTTTTTATCACTTCTTGGTTATGTCTTCATTTCTCCTTCATGCAATTTCTCCATTCCCATCTCCTAAACAGATTGAAAACCTGTTCACTATCTTTGGTGCAAATCTTGACTGTTTCTGAATCTGCTGTCACATATGGTGGTCCTCTATCCTATGGGTTCTGCTTCATTCAGATATTCAAGTGAAGGATGGTTTGGCTTGTGCCAGCTGAAACTTGGAAATTATATTTTCCACAAAACTATTCGTGCCTTCCTGTTTATCCACCCAGAACAATACACTTCTTGCACACACTGGATCAAGCAGAAATGTTAGAGAAAATTATAGTCACGCTTCATCACTCATAGTGGTTTAGTGAGATGCAAATATATTACAAAATCTGTCGGGTATTTTCAAAATGAACACACGCATTAATATATTGGCTTAGGTCTGTTGGCAGCAACAAAACCTGGTCGAAATGCGATTTATAAGCCTGATGTTGTACTTGTCAAACAATCAAAATATATATTGCCACTTACGTTAATTGGATCTGCCCTTAAATAATTATTTAATTTGGTGGTTTTAGTTCACTGGCAGTAATTGTTTTCCACTATGTAAAATATGTACTGGAATCTGTGGAACCAGAATAATATCACTCAAAATCCCCTTAAAGCCAGACTAAAATATTCTGTTTGGTGGTAAGTGGGTAGTAAAGTTACTGACCACTGAGGGGTCGCACTGGTCAATATGAAAATGTATGAGATAAGACAAGATAAGCTTAACACATGCATTAAAATAATGCACAAAGATATTTTATGTAAAAGAGTTAACGAATGCACCACCAGAGGAACACTTAAAGACACAAATGTGAGTCTACTTTCAAAAAGTTAATGCATTTTTTTTTGCAATTTGTTGAATTCAACAGTACAAATACATTTCTATAGTATCAGTAATGAAACCCTAACTAGCTGAACTAGAGGCCATCAATATAAGGTAGTTACCAAGAAATCAAATAGGGAATTCAGAAGAAACTTATTTACCCAGAGAGTGGTGAGAATGTGGAACTCGCTACCACAGGGAGTGGTTGAGGCAAATAGTATAGATGCATTTAAGGGGAGGGTAGTAAACATATATGGGAGAAGGGATGGAGGTTATGCTGATAGAGTTATATGAAGAAAGACGGGAGGAGGCTCGAGTGGAGCATAAACGCTGGCATGGACTGTTTGGGTGGTATGGCCTGTTTCTGTGTTATATATCCTATGCAATCCTATGTAATGTAAAATTTTACACAACTTCAGTCCCTTGTCCGATTTTAGGTAGTTTTTCGTCATTGCTGAGAAGAAAAAGAAATATGTTCTTATGCGGACACGAATAAAGGGAATATGAACTCATCTGGGTATGTTTACATTGCTGCAATCCTTGGAGATTGGTGGTAATTGGAAAACAGCATTAGCAGGATTTTCCAGCCTGTGAGAAAAGAACGTATTAGCACTAACTTTCTGGTGTTATTTTAATCTGCACTGCTTAATACTGCCAACTAATGCTTGCTAATTGTTGTCAATGCCATCCAAACACTTAACTAGCCATACAAGCTAAAACCAGAGTACAGTGCACAGGCCAAGAAGCAGTTACCTGTTCCAAATTGTAGATTATTTTGTGTACGGGTCGAGGCTGCCCAAAGAGGTGCTTAGTGACCAGTGGCACTTCCTGAATGATCAGCTTTCATCAGCATTGCCCTCCTTGTGGCAATCAAGAAAACAAGAATTCTCAATTCCTATGCTCCTAGCAGCTTCCAGGACATTAGACAGGTGACCGATGCACTGTTTGGTCATGCCCGCTAATACATAAAGCAGCACATGCAATCTCAAGGCTGATGGGGTTTTAAGCAAAATACATGGCGCATTAGGGTCCAGGGAATAATTGATTATACCCATGTGCTGTATTGTCCAGTGATGTTAGGTATACAGAAAGCAAAAGGTTGTTCACTCGTTTAATGTGCAGATGGTATGTGACCCCACCCCCCACTTAAGAATTATGCACATTTAACTTCCCTGGAGTAGCCATGAATTAGATATCTTAAGCCAAGGCAAGGCTACTGAGCTCACCCAGGGGATGGATGGTGCAATTGGTGCCTGTAAAGTAATGGCCTCATACATATCAACCTTGAAAACTAGCAAAAGCTCACCAACAGCTCCAGAAACAGTTAGACCAGTACACTTTCTCCTCTCTGCATAGAAACATAGAAACATAGAAGATAGGAGCAGGAATAGGTTATTCGGCCCCTCGAGCCTGCTCCGCCATTTAATGAGATCATGGCTGATCATAGAAATTCAGTACCCTGTCCCTGATTTCTCTGCATATCCCTTGATCCCTTTAGCCCTAAGAAATATATCTAACTCCTTTTTGAATATATTTAATGAATTGGCCTCAACTGCCTTATGAGGTAGAGAATTCCACAGGTTCACCACTCTCTGGGTGAAGAAATTGCTCCTCATCTCTAAATGTCCTAAATGGCTTACCCCTTATCTTTAGACTGTGACCCCTGGTTCTGGACACCCCCGCCATCGGGAACATCCTTCCTGCATCTAGTCTGCCTAGTCCTGCTAGAACTTTATAGGTTTCAATGAGATCCCCTCTCGTTCTTCTAAACTCCAGCGAGTATAAGCCCAATCGACCCAATCTCTCCTCATATGTCATTCCTGCCATCCCAGGTAGCAGTCTGGTGAATCTTCGCTGCACTCCCTCCATGGCAAGAACATCTTTCCTCCGATAAGGCGACTAAAACTGCACACAATACTCAAGGTGTGGTCACACCAAGGCCTTGTACAATTGCAGCAAGACATCCTTGCACCTATACTCGAATCCTTTTGCTACGAAGGCCAACATACCATTTGCCATCTTAACTGTCTGCTGCACCTGCATGCTTACCTTCAGCCACTGGTGCACAAGGACACGCAGGTCTCGTTGCACTTCCCCTTCTCCCAATCTATTGCCATTCAGATAATAATCTGCCTTCCTGTTTATGCCACCAAAGTGGATAACCTCGCATTTATCCACATTATACTGCATCTGTCTTGCATCTGCCCAATCACCCAACCTGTCCAAATCATACGGGAGTTTCTCAGCATCCTCCTCACTGCACACACGCCCACCCAGCTTTGTGTCGTCTGCAAACTTTGAGATATTAAATCTAGTCCCCTGGTCTAGATCATTAATATATATTGTGAATAGTTGGGGTCCTAGCACTGATCCCTGCGTGTACCCCACTAGTCACTGCATGCCACTCGGAAAAAGACCCGTTTATTCCAACTCTTTGCTTTCTGTCTGACAACCAGTTCTCTATCCAAGTCAGTACCTTACCCCCAATCCCATGTGCTTTAACTTTACACTCTAATCTCTTATGCGGGACCTTATTGAAAGCCTTCTGAAAATCCAAATACACCACATCCACTGGTTCTTCCTTATCTATTCTAAAAGTTACATCCTCAAAAAATTCCAGTAGATTAGTCAAGCACGATTTACCTTTTGTAAATCCATGTTGACTTTGTCTGATCCTGTCACTGTTTTGCAGGTGCTCTGCTATTAAAACTTTTATAATGCACTCTAGCATTTTCCCCGCTACCGATGTCAGGCTTACCGGTCTATAATTCCCCATTTTCTCTCTACCACCTTTTTTGAATAGTGGGATAACATTAGCTACCCTCCAATCCATGGGAACTGTTCCAGAGTCTATAGAATTTTGGAACATTACCAGCAATGCATCTACTATTTCTAGGGCCACTTCCTTAAGTACCCTAGGATGCAGATCATCAGGCCCTGGGGATTTATCGGCCATCAATCTCATCAATTTCCCTAACACTGCCTGTAAAAGCTTTTATAGATATGTGAAGAAAAAATGATTGGTGAAGTTAAGCGTAGGTCCCTTGCAGTCAGAATCAGGGGAATTTATAATGGGGAACAAAGAAATGGCAGACCAATTAAATACATACTTTGGTTCTGTCTTCACAAAGGAGGACACAAATAACCTCCCAAAGATGTTGGGGAACATAGGGTCTAATGAAAGGGAGGAACTGATAGAAATCAGTATTTGTAGAGAAATGGTGTTAGAGAAATTGATGGGATTGAGGGCCGATAAATCCCCAGGGCCTGATAATCTACATCCTAGTGTACTTAAGGAAGTGGCCCTAGAAATAATAGATGCATTGCTGGTCATCTTCCAAAATTTGCTAGACTCTGGAACAGTACCCATGGATTGGCGGGTAGGTAATGTTACCCCACTGTTCAAAAAGGGTGGTAGAGAGAAAACGGGGAATTACAGACCGGTAAGCCTGACATCAGTAGTGGGGAAAATGCTAGAGTCCATCATAAAGGATGTAATAGCAGAGCACTTGGAAAAAAGTGACCGGATCGGACAGTCAACATGGCTTTACAAAAGGTAAATCGTGCTTGTCTAATCCAGTGGAAATTTTTGAGGATGTAACTGGTAAAATAGATAAGGGAGAACCAGTGGATGTGGTGTATTTGGATTTTCAAAAGGCTTTCGATAAGTTCCCACATAAGAGATTTGCATGTAAAATTAAGGCACATGGGATTGGGGGCAAGGTATTGACTTGGATAGAGAACTGGTTGGCAGACGGAAAGCAAAGAGTTGGAATAAATGGCTCTTTTTCCGAGTGGCAGGCAGTGGCTAGTGGAGTACCGCAGGGATCGGTCCTTGGACCCCAGCTATTCACAATATATATTAATGATCTGGACGAGGGAACTAGATGTAATATCACCAAGTTTGCAGATGACACAAAGCTGGGTGGGCATGTGTGCTGTGAGGAGGATGCCGAGAAACTCCAGTATGATTTGGACAGGTTGGGTGATTGGGCAGAAGCATGGCAGATGCAATATAACGTGGATAAATGCGAGGAAGGCAGATTATTATCTGAATGGCAATAGATTGGGAGAAGGGGAAGTGCAACAAGACCTGGGCGTCCTTGTGCACCAGTCACTGAAAGTAAGCATGCAGATGCAGCAGGTGGTTAAGAAGGCAAATGGTATTTTGGCCTTCGTAGCGAGAGGGTTTGAGTACAGGAACAAGGATGTCTTGCTGCAGTTGTACAGGGCCTTGGTGAGGCCACATCTTGAGTGTTGTGTGCAGTTTTGATCGCCTTAACTGAGGAAGGATGTTCTTGCCATGGAAGGGGTGCAGCGAAGATTCACCACGCTGATACCTGGGATGGCAGGAATGATGTATGAGGAGAGATTGGGTCGATTGGGCTTGTACTCACTGGAGTTTAGAAGAATGAGAGGGGATCTCATTGAAACTTATAAAATTCTAACAGCACTAGACAGACTAAATGCTGGAAGGATGTTCCTGATGGTCGGGGAGTCCAGAACCAGGGGTCACAGTCTAAGGATAAGGGGTAAGCCATTTAGGACAGAGATGAGGAGGAATTTCTTCACCCAAAGAGTGGTGAACCTGTGGAATTCTCTGCCAAAGAAGGCAGTTGAGGCCAATTCATTAAATATATTCAAGAAGGAGTTGGATATATTTCTTAAGGCTAAAGAGATCAAGGGATATGGAGAGAAGGCAGGAACAGGGTACTAAATTTGGATGATCAGCCATGATCTCATTGAATGGCAGAGCAGGCTCGAGGGGCTGAATGCCCTACTCCTGCTCTTATCTTCTATGTTTCTATGTAACACCATTCCCCCACAAATACTGATTTCATTCAGTTCCTCCCTCTCATTAGACCCTATGTTCCCCGACATCTCTGGGAGGTTATTTGTGTCCTCCTTTTTGAAGACAGAACCAAAGTATGTATTTAATTGGTTTTTCCATTTCTTTGTTCCCCATTATAAATTCCCCTGATTCTGACTGCAAGGTACCTACGCTTGACTTCACCAATCTTTTTCTCTTCACATATCCATAGAAGCTTTTACAGTCAGCTTTTATGTTCCCTGCAAGCCTACTCTCATACTTTATTAACCCCTCTTAATTAATCCCTTTTTCCTCCTTTGCTGAATCCTAAACTGCTCCCAATCCTCAGATTCTGGCCAATTTATACATTCTCTCCTTGGATCTTATGCTATCCCTAATTTCCTTTGTTAGCCACGGTTGAGTCACCTTTTTTGTTTTATTTTTATGCCAGACAGGGATGAACAAATTCTGTAGTTCATCCATGCGATCTTTAAATGTTTACCATTGCCTATCCACCGTCAACCCTTTAAGTAACGTTCCCCAATCCATCCTAGTCAACTCGCGCCTCATAAGAACATAAGAACATAAGAAATAGGAGCAGGAGTAGGCCAATTGGCCCCTCGAGCCTGCTCCGCCATTCAATAAGATCATGGCTGATCTGATCCTAACCGCCAATCCACTATGACAGGACTATCTCCTGAATCTAACAGAATTAGACACACGAAACAGGAGCACGATCAGGCTACACGGCCCCTGGGCCCGCTCCGCTACCCACAGGGCAATGACCGATCCGAACCTAGACTCATGTCCAAATTCCTGCCCGCTTCCCATAACCCTTAATTCTCTTTTCTTCTAGGAAACTGTCTATTTCTGTTTTAAATTTATGTAATGATGTAGCTTCGACAGCTTTTTGTGGCAGCATATTCCATGGACCTACCACCCTCTGAGTGAAGTAGTTCCTCCTCATCTCAGTTTTGAAAGAGCAGCCCCTTATTCTAAGACTTTGCCCCCTAGTTCTAGTTTCACCCATCATCTGGAACATCCTCCCTGCATCCACCCGATCCAACCCCTTCACAATCTTATATGTTTCAATAAGATCGCCTCTCATTCTTCTGAACTCCAATGAGTAGAGTCCCAATCTACTCAACCTCTCCTCATATGTCCATCCCCTCATACCATCATAGTTTCCTTTATTTAAATTCAGGACCTTAGTCTCTGATTCAAATACTTCACTCTCCATCTTAATGAAGAATTCTATCATATTATGATCGCTCCGCCCCAAGGGGCCTCACACAACAAGATTGCTAATTAATCCTTTCTTATTACATAATACCCAGTCTAAATGGTCTGATCTCTAGTTGGTTCCTCGACATATTGGTCCAGGAAACCATCCCGTATACACTCCAGGAATTCCTCCTCCACAGTATTGTTACGAATTTGGTTAGCCCAATCTATATGTAGATTAAAGTCACCCATGATAACTGCTGTGCCCTTATTGCACACATCTCTAATTTCCCATTTAATGCCATCCCCAACCTCAGCATTACTGTTTGGGGGTCTGTATACAACTCCCACTAACGTTTTCTGCCCCTTGGTATTTCTCAGCTCTACCCATATAGATTCCACATCATCAGAGCTAATATCCTTCCTTACTATTGTGTTAATCTCCTCTTTAACCAGCAATGCTACTCCACTTCCTTTTCCTTTTTGCCTGTCTTTCCTGAATATTGAATACCCCTGGATGTTGAATTTCCAGCCTTGGTCACTCTAGAGCCATGTTTTCATAATCACAATCATATCATATCACTACTGCTAGTGCTGGAACAGGGATTGTTGTGTCTCTGTATACTGCAGGCAGGAATTCCTGTTCTCATGGGAATTCCCACCTACAGCAATCCCTGCCCTGGCAGTGGGGCAGAGAATAGAAAGAGTCTTGGTTGAGCACATTAACCGACATACTCAGATTGACGAGGCACACTGGGGGAAAGGGGCCTGATCCATGCTGATTTTTGTCAGCAAATGATGGCATACTGACAGGGCCCCCACTACACAATCAAAACGTATGTGGTTCATGCACTGCTCAATGCATCTCTGTGCATGCCACACACTGGGTCTGAGCTGCAGCATAACTTATTGAGCATGAGGCCTTTTGTATGGTCAGAGCCTCAGGTGCCTGGACCACTGTGGCAATCGACTCATGTATGCCCCCGGTAAAAGGTGACAAAATAGTGACAGCGTGCTGCACAACTTTGCCACTGAGGATGAAAAACAACATCTGCTGACGGAGGAGGGACTGCTGACAGCGCTAGAATAGGAGCAGCAATATATTGGCAGCTTCTACCCCATAGCTGCTACACTGGGACATCTGTCTAGTGTTGACTGCAATGATGTCAGTGCTATCTGCTTGGCCATGGTTGATAAAGATCTTACCAGGAACTGATAAACACGAGCAAGAGTTGATGTCCCATGGTGTTTATAGAACCGGCATGGGTCGCAAGATGTTAATTAGCAGCAACATTTAGTTAACTGCTTGTGCATTTCTGTTCAGACCAATTTTGTGTCCCAAGTGGTGCTGGGGCCTTTAAATATGTTTTATAGAACGGAAATGCATAAAAAGGATCAGAGAAGAACTGAGATCCCTGAAGGATGCAAAGGGGGGTGGGGGTGGAGGGCGGGGGGTTCAAACTCAGGATGAACTAAAAATAGATAACATGTTAATGATTATGACCTAGAAGTATTCACTTGGGAATATGTGAGTATCATATCACTCATTATAGTAAATTCTATGGATGAATAAAATAGCCCCGATTTTAACTCGGGGTACAAGTTCGGTGTAGCGAGCGTCAATCTCGCCTATCCACGCTGCAGTGAGACCCAGGCCATTTTAACTCCCGAGTCTCACTTCCACCTCTCAGAAGTGTCTGCTGCCCGATCCCAGCAGGAATCAGTACCTAGCTGGTGGGCAGGGGCAGCATTGCGGGCAGCAGTAGGGCACCAGCAGAGAACTGCCCTGGTAGTCAGGGAAGTGCATCAGGGGGAGGGGGGAAAACCCAGTGGAGCACAGAGAGTGTGCAGTGTGAAAGTGTAAAAATGTGTATTTTTGACCTAAATATTTATTGGGGCAGTAATTCCTCCCCAAACGCGTGAGTACGGAAGGGGTACTCACGCGTCTGGCCGGAGGAAATGCCGGTTTTCAGCATGCACAGCGCATGCGCTGAAAACCGGCATTTCCTCTCCTCTAACCCAAGAGGTGAAGAGGCTAGCGCGTGCGCTGTAGGGGGCAGCGCGTGCGTCTTGGATTTCCTCTGTTTTGGGGGATTTGCGCATGTGTAAAGGCCTCCGGTCTTTACGCTTGTAAAAAGCACACGTAAGTATTTATTTTTACAGGTAAGTGGTGTTTTAGTGCAATTTTTAAAAATGTTTTCCAATGGTTTATTATTTTAAAGAATCTACAATAAGGTAAGTTTAGTTTTAGACCCTTTTTATTAAAAATGTACTTTTTTCAAAAAAAAAAAATTATTGTTTAAATTATTTTTTTAAACTTATTTATACTTAATTTAATGATTGGGATGTTTTTTAAAATTTTATTTAAAGTTTAAGTAGTGTTTTGAGGTGCAGTACTTTTCATGAGTTTGACAGTTCTTACTCTCAAACCTATGAATGAAGTTTCCCCTCCCCTGATTGGCTGAACAGTGCTCACCTGATCCCAGCCAGCACATCGCACTAACTACGCCGCTGGGTCAGGTTAGCACAGCGCGCCGTCATCAGAACCGGGCCACTGACAGGAAATCCATTGCGGGCCAGGTTTCAGATGTCGGCGCGCCGGGTAAGTGCACATCGGGGGCTTGCACGCGCGGCATGCCCCCGACACCAAGTTCTGGGCCAATATATTTCATAACATAAGACAGATTATATTTGTGAATTTTACCAAATTATATTGTGTTCCTGAGTCCAGGTAGTTGATGCAGATTAGAAACTGCAGGAACCCCAGCATCAAACCTTGGGATACACTGCTCAATATTTCCCCGCTCTGAGCTTACTAGCTGCTGCTTCCTCTCATTCAGCCAATTCGTAACCCACATCCTGGTGCTGACATGGATAACTGGCACTCTAAGCTTGTGTAGCAATCTTTAATGTGGAACTTTAACACGCATGTTTTCTGTAACTCTAAAAGAAAAGAAAGACTTGCATTTCAATAGCGCTTTTCATGACCACTGGACGTCCCAAAGCACTTTACAACAAATGAAGTACTTTTTGGAGTGTAGTCGCTGTTGTAATGTTGGAAATGAGGCAGCCAATTTGCGCACAGCAAGCTCCCACAAACAGCAATGTGAAAAGGATCAGATAATCTGTTTTTCTTATGTTGATTGAGGGATAAATATTGGCCAGGACACCGGGGATAACTCCCCTGCTCTTCTTCAAAGTAGTGCCATGGGATCTTTTACATCCACCTGAGAGAGCAGACGGGGCCTCGGTTTAACGTCTCATCCGAAAGACGGCCCCTCCGATGGTGCAGCACTTCCTCAGCACTGCACTGGAGTGTCAACCTAGATTTTGTTCTCAATCACTGGAGTGGGACTTGAGCTCTAGGTGCACTATTGACATGGAGTTGCCTTGGAGCTGGTCCGGCTCTGCCGCCATAACTTCACCAGAAGTGCGGTGTAAACGTCATTTACCAGCATAAGCCAGGGTTTAGGCCACACTTCTGGTGAGGCTGTGGTGGCGGAAATTCTGCTCCAAGAAAGTTCCCGGCCTGTGACGTAGGGGCTCCCAACTGTCAACTTGGGAGTGCCACCTCCTCCAAAAGGTCAAGGTGGTTGATCAGATAGGACCGCCTCCTTCTTAAACTATGTGCGACAGACTAGACTTCAAACCTGTTTAATAACACAAGAATCCCTGTATGATATATATTTTTATAAGCAGTTTGTGAGCTGCCTGGGGTATTAGCCACTTTAATTTGATTCCTGTGTGCTGAAAGCAGCCTGTCTGTGTGTACATGAAGCATACATCAGAGCACATTTTATGAATTTCATGCACTTGGGTGCAGAGCTTCGTACACTGGCAGCATATACTGGGATTCAGTGACAGAGGTCGGTGGGTTTTACTGGATTTTCTACCCATTAAAATGAATGAACACAAAATCCTACGGATGCACTGACCTTCATGACCTCATTCCTGAAATGCACTCCAGGTGTGCAAAGATTTGCATCAGGAGCATGAATTCATAAAATCTATCTGATGATCTATCTCACGCTGATGCTACTTCAAAGGAGAAAGAATCATCTCTGTCCAGGCAAATCCAAAGTTCACCCAGAAACAGTTAATATTGATCACCAGGCCACTAATTGGTACATTGGCAATGGCCTTTGCAATTGTCTCATCAGGGGTTCTTTTGACTGTGTCCTGATAACGTGATGCTGGACAGCTAATTGGGAAGTAGGGGGGTGTTAACAATCTCTGTATAAGAGTCGCTTTGTTTCAATATGGTAAACGAGAAAGTTATCAGTTTCTCTGGGAGAGAAATTCAACCTCGTTTTGGCCATTTCTGCGGACGTTAAACGAGGGAGATAGTTAGCAAAATCGGGCCACGTCTCCTGATCTGCACCTGATGTTCAGCAGCCACCATATTGGATCGGGCAACTTTTATTTACTCAGGTCACCTGCCTGACACAAGCATTGGGCTGATTGGTTATGCAAATCAAGGGCCCTGAGCCGGGGGTGGTCCCCAGCAATTGGAGAAGATGCCTCGGATTGCGGCAGCGAGAAGGGAGGGAGGGAGAAATTGCACAGGGGTGGAGAGATCGCTGGGAGCAGAGATCGCGGGTATGAGAGATCGCTGGGATGAGAGATCATGGGGGTCAGCCGATTGCAGGGAGGGAGAGACTGCAGCGGAAGGTTTGCTTGCGGGGCCGGGGGCTCGGGGGGTGGTGGGCAGGTGTGGCGGTAAGCACTCTTTCTCCTCCTGGCCCACAAGCAGTTTTGTCATATTCTGGCCCTGGGAAACCCGGCCCGCAGCCGTCAAATTTAAATGGATCCCAAAGCCTGAGGAGCAGAGCCTCATTTGATTAATATAATCACGGACCCGCTTCTTCAGAGCGGGTTAATCAGACGCCCCACCCCTCCCCCCGCAAACCCGACACGGTTAAACCGGAAATAGGCGCGCTTGCGGCGGGCTGGGGTCAGGTTTCACATTTTTACCAAAGTAACCCACCCCCCGCGACCCTCTCCCGCCCATCGTGGCGGGGGGGTGGGGTTAACATGGTTTGTTGGTGTGTTACTAGTATGTCGGTTGGAAGGACCTAGGCCGTGAAATTTCGCACCTTAGTGCTGGCTGGTCAGGCTGTTATCAGAGCAAAAATGGCGGCCGCCTCGCTCCTGCCCACTTCCGGTGGGTTGCACAGCGGTCGCAATTTTGGGCAGGTCGACAGCGCGGCCGTTGCCTGCATGCTACAAAAATGCTAATGTGGCAGATCGTGACCTCAATGATGTAGAGATTCGCAAAATCCCCTCAGCCCCCGAAGATCGGGAAATATTAAACCACATCGTGGACGAAGACTTTGTGTGATTTAAATTGTCTCTGGGTTGGACAAAGTTTTAAAACGTGCCCAGAACCGCAAAAGGCTGCGTTAAGGAGCCCGTGAGCTAAGCAGCCCTTGGACACTGGAATCAAAGGACTTTGTAAAAATCACACATTTTAAGATAGTACATTTTATTAAAAAAAAGAGATGTACTCTTGAGTTTTGAACCTCATGGAAACAGAATTTTCAGCAGGAAAAAGGACAGACAGGCCATTAACATTTGAATGGAGCCCAAGCTGTCAATCACCCTGTGGTATTGGGTGGGTCAAGTAACCTACAAGCTGTTTGTTTACACTGGGGAGTAGCCCATTTGAATCTGCTAATCAAAGGCAGTTCGGGAAGCCCCTCCCTGCAGAGACAATCGATTTGTTTACAGAAACTGCTACAAGGATGTTTGCACAAGGAGTAACCACTTGAGACTGCAGTCTCAGTTGACCACAGACAATGGGTTTCTGTTTACATAGTAATACAACTCCATTCAAACCCATCAGGAAAAATGAAGACACATTCAAACCACTCCAAGCTTTATTCGACAGCCATCACAGACATTGGACACATTTAAACTGCAACTTTATTCAAACCCATCCCAGACAATGGGGACAGTTGGATTCCTTTTGTTTTAGCCCAGAAACTTCCAGATCTGGGCGGTAACATTTCGGCCCCAAAATTGGGGTATAAAAAGATAGCTTCTCAGAGGCATCTCTCTCTCTCTGGCTTGCCTCTGTGTGCCCTCTACAGCGTGGGAGTCTGTCTGAAGAAGTAAGAACACCAGCAGTTACTTTTAAAACACTGGGGTGTTTCTTTACTTCAGGACAGTGAAGATCTCGTGGGACACGGAGCTGGCACTGCAGTGGTGAGCATATATTTTTCTGGCCTTCTACAAGGCAACTTAGAATAGACTTAGGGGTGGGAGTAAAGTGGGGATTTCGTTAGAATTGTATTTTAGTCGATTTCCCTCGTTGTGTCCGTTTTTTTTCCTCCCCTATTTAAGCAATTTTACCGTGATTATTTTGATCGTGTGGTGTAGTGTCTTAGTTTTAATAAAATTTGACTTTCGTGCATCCAGACCATTTGTCCGTTTTAATATATCATTAATTATAAGTTCCTCCAGTCAGAACTGGAAGGAGGGGTTTAGCGATTCAAAACCGCTGATTGGAGCTGGTCAAAGTGCAGTGGCAAAAAGGCTGCCTGACCAGGTAAATTACCGTAAACCAGGTAAAGGAAGGTAAATTACTGTAAACAAGGTAAAGGAAGGTAAATTACTGTAAACCGGGTAAAGGATGCCCCCCTACAATGAGTTGATTTGATGCACGACCTGCTATTTTTGACGTCGCCACTCCATTAAACGCCCTGTCTAATCATGACCAGCTGAGCGTGCGTTCAGCAGCAGGAAGGACCCCCCTCACCAGCAGTATTTAAAGGGATCAGCAACAATTTGCAGCTGACTTGCTTTTTGATTTATATAGGCTCTGTGTAAGTTTGTGCACCTGCTTGGAGCTTTCTACGGTTATTTAAAGTTAATAAGATGAAGGGGAGTGGTGCTGCAAATGGAAAACACCTGGGGGAAAAATCTGTGCTCACCAGCAAAGTTGCCGGTGTTAGTTGCAACTGCAGTTAACGGCCGCTGAAAATGGTCACATCGCTAGCCAAGTGAAATTGGTCTGGGGGGCATGGAGATTGGTGGTGTAGCGCTCACCTTCTGTACAACATCGTCCTCGTGGTGTTGCTGGAGGGATCCGGGACAATGTTTCTGTCCTGGTCGGGTGTTGGAGCTTCCCACAGCCTCTGGGAGTGAAGCTGTGGCGCTCACAGGGAATTGTGGGCAATGAAGAGGTCTGAAAATTAAAGGGGCCATGCACACTGAAGCAATAAAAAATAAAATGCAGTGAATCAATACATTTTTCAGACCATTCTGCCTTTTAAGAAATATTCAATATTTAAAGGAAGTTGCAAATGTGAATATTCAGCTGTTAAAGCAGAATTACCTTTCTAACCTCAACAAATGGTTAAACTAACTCAGCACTAACACAAATGGCTCAGCAAGCCAGGGAAGGGGCACCGAGGGCCTTACAAATAAGCACTCCAATTTTGTGCAGGGATCAACACTGCAAGACTGGCCCTCTACCCACAGGGACGAGGAGGCCCTCCAGAAAGAAGGATGTGGGACCACATCTCTAAGGCCCTCACTGCCAGCAGAGTCGATCCAACCACCTGGCTCCATTGCCCAAAGAAGCTTCATGACCTCAGACCACTGGTCAAGGTCAGTGAATGCATCTTCAAAAACCATCTCCTACCAACTGCACCACTCGCCTCACAAACTGCTCAATGCACAGCTCCCCTCCAATCACTCACCTACGAACAATCTGCACCAATGACGAAGCACATCTTTCATTCCTAGCCTCACCTCACCCCCTTGGAGGAGACGGTGCTGGCCATTCTTGGCAGGGGCATGGCTGAGCCCTTGGCCAGCAGCAGGTCTGAAAGGATACAAGATGCAAGTATCCTCGTATGTTATCCTCCTTCTCGCAGCACCTCTTGCTTTCCTGCCCTCCCATCAGCACGACTCCACCCTTGTGCCTTCCTCATTTCACACTCCCAAGAAATGCAGCCTGCCCAGCCAGTGAGTCAACAAGAAGAGACAGCCTGCCCAACCAGTGGACAGCAGACAGATGATTCCATTCCGGATATCCCAGCCACAAAGGGGTTGTCTAGGATGTATCCTTCCATCTGACTCCATCTCTTCAGTTTCCTCCTCTTCCGCGTCTTCCTCTTCCATCTACAAGTGGATGCTGTAAATGTGAAATGACAGCATAAAATGCTGGAAATACTCAGCTGGTCAGGCAGCATCTTGATCTGAGATGTGAACTCTGTTTTTCTCTCCATGGATGTTGCATGACCTGCTGAGCATTCGCAGCATGTTCTGAATTCTTTAAGGCCTTCATTTAACATCCAAGTGTATTGCAGCACTCCCTACACACTTAAAATCTTTTCACATCTATTGTAGCAAGCCATCACTTCAATAAAATAAAAAAAAAACAGTCCAAGCCCTTAAATTCAAATTTACCTGAATGATGTGCATGTCTCTTTAGGAGGTGCAGACATTACCACTGTCAGCCAGCTTGCATGCCAGGTTAATAATAATAATTAATAATAATAATTCAACTTTATTGTCATTGTACAATGCACAAGTACATGAACAACGAAATAGGACCCAGCACTAGGGTCGAAGTTGGAATGGTTGGTGACGTTAGGTCGGCATTGCACGCCGTTTGACGTCACCACGCCGCCATTTTTTTTTCCCGTAGAAAGCTCCAGTACATAATTCCTGTCCCATTTTGTGGTGGTCTGCTGCATCCTCCACAACTTGGCTATCACGAGGGTGCAGCCCTTGCCACTACAGATTCCACAACCAGCTCATGAGGAGCAGAAGGAGGAATGGAGGAGGAAGGCAGCAGATCCCCGTTCCAGGCAGGCTGTCCTTGAGCACCTCATCAGAACCTGGTTCCCCTGAATGAAACCCCAGATCCCCTTTGCTCACCATTTCCCCAGCTTACTGTAGTGTATGTAACTGTTCTACCTTTAAGAGAACTATTGTATGTAACCGTCCACCTTTAAGAGAACTATTTTAGGTGTGGCACTACTTTATCCTGGCTGCTGTATACTGTAATACCGACGGTGACCACACCGGTATATAAGTGCTGTGGCAGAATTTATTGGGCAGATTCGCCCTGACCTTCGAATAGTAAAGTCCTGTTAAAGTTACTCTTGTAGTCTGTGTATTACTTTGCTATACAACCCACAGACTTTACAGTGGCGACGAGTTCGATCTTACCCTGCGGCAACAATACTTCTGAAGAAGTAAACGAGCGTCGAAAAGAGGCACCCGCCCTCGTCGTTTTGCTGAGAGAAAACTCGAGTCTGCAGACCAAGAAAGGAGGAAGATTTCAAACACGAAGTCTTCCATCAGCAACAGGCACGGATTGTCCCTTCTGCCACGGTGGTGAGTGAGCCGATCAACACGAGAAGCAAGTCGGCCACGGTGACTGTGAGTGAAGGGAAAATAGAAACAAATAAACGGAGGATAAGGGCGGTGCACTCAACCACGGTCGAGGGGGAAAGGAGCCAGACAGAAGTCGGGCCCAGAGGCGCTGAGACTGGGGCAGCGTGGAGCAGAAGCCGCGGTACAAGCGGGCTGGGGAGCGTCGTGAGACGACTAGACCACGACGACGAAAAAGGCCGGACATTTACCGCGACCACGAGGCGCTGCGACTGGGATCGTAAGGCGCGGGAAGATATAAACATAAATAAGCCATGGAGAACTCAGCCGCAGCCGGGGAGGAAAGCACCGGACTGCGAGAGGGCTGGGAGGCGCGATTGGAGCGAAAAAGGCCGGGCACCTACCGAGGCCGCAAGGCGCTGCGACCGGGATCATAAGGCGTGGAGGCAATAAATAAATAAATAACTAAATAACCCGCGAAGAATCAGCCGCAGCCGGGGAGGAAAGGACCGGACTGCGGGAGGTCTGGGAGAGGCGTTTAAAGCCGCTGAGGGAGAGCCGCGCGAGCGGGAGAGACAGAGCCCGAGAGAGAGCGAGCGAGAGCCGAGCGAGCGGGAGAGACAGAGCCCGAGAGAGAGCAAGCGAGAGCCGCGCGAGCGGGAGAGACAGAGCCCGAGAAAGAGACCGAACGAGGTTCTGGCCAGCGGCTTGCAGCAGCTGCCATGAAGGACCAGGAGCTGGATCTGTCCGACGCCAACTGGTTGTCCCCAGCGCCGGTTGCCCCTGCCGAAAAGAAGAAGGGGGGGGAACAAGGAACGCGATCGGCTTTTCTAGCGCGCGCTTCAGAATAAACTGAAGCCGGCGCACAGGCTACAAACCCCGTAAACCAGCGGTCATCGCCCGAGGGCATAGCTTACCCCTCCCACCAGAGGAAGAAGTCAGGAGCGGGAAACTGCCATTTTGCCAGTAGGGGGGAAGAAGACAAGCGCGGGAAACCACCATTTTGCCAGTAGGCGGGGAAGAAGACAAGCGCGGGAAACCGCCGTTTTTGGAAAAAAAAAGAAAAAGTTAAAAAGTTAAAGAGAAATCCTGTTTCGCAGAAAGATAGTGAGAGATAGTGAAGATGCCTAAGCATGGTAACATCAACAACTTCGATGCCGAGGTGGAAGATTGGGCCACGTATGTAGAACGTATCGAGATATATTGTGAGGCCAATAAAATAGAAGATGATGATAAAGCTATAACCTTGCTAAACTCGATGGGCGCGAAGACATACGGGTTATTGAAGCATCTTCTATCACCAGCTAAACCGACGGATCAGACTTTCGATAATATTGTTGCTGTTCTGAAGGAGCACTTGAACCCCACACCGCTGATGTTGGCGGAACGATTCAAATTTTATGCGAGAACGCAACGGAAAGAGGAAAGCAACGCGGAATACTTGGTCGAACTGCGTAGACTAGCGAAATACTGCCAGTTTGGAGGAAACCTGACAGAGGCATTGCGAGACAAGTTCGTGTGCGGGTTGTCGAAGGAAGGAACGCAAAAGCGACTGCTCGAAGAGAACGACCTTACACTGGATAGGGCTGTCCTTATTGCAGCATCACACGAAGCCGCAGCGAAAGGAACTGAAGGCAGCGGTCCGCAGTGTGGATCAAATTACTTCGGGTGCAATGAAATGTTATCGTTGTGGGAAGACAACACACGACCAGAACCAATGCTGGTTTAAAAACCAGGACTGTTGGAAATGTGGCAAACTGGGTCACATAGCCAAAGTATGCCGGTCAGGGAAGAAGACCAACAACCAAAAAAAAAAGCCATCACAGGAAAGGTACAACAAAGTACACAAGGTGGTTGAGAAGAGTTCAGATGAACAGAATTCAGACTCAGACCCAAGCGGCCAGGAGCTGGGTAGTCTGAGAATTCATAATGTGAGTAAGGAAGCTGACCTACAAACTATCTGGGTCATGCTAAAAATAGCCGGAGTCCAAGTGAGAATGGAATTGGACACTGGATCAGCCCTATCCGTCATAAATCGAAGGGATTACAACCGGCTATTCTCACATATACCCTTGAGAGATACCAAGTTCGTATTGCAGACATACACGGGGCATAAAGTATACCCCATGGGAAAGATAAGAGTCAAGGTGAGAGACAGGGGCAAAGAACACCCCGGAATGGACTTATACATACTACCTGAGGGAGGACCACCACTTCTAGGACGGGAGTGGATCAAGAAAATAGACATGGAATGGCACTACCTCAAAGCAATAACGAGTGAGGACTCGGGGCAGACAATCAGCTCAGACTCTGAAACAGATGACGATAAGACCAGCCCAAGCATGAAAGACAAGTCTAAAATGAACTTGCTGACTAAGGTTGGTAGAACGAATGTGGGCCTAAAGGCTTATGCTCCAGCGGAGAACAAAGTTTCAGAACAGAATTCCTCTGAGCAACAACAACATAGCTCGACAGAGAATTCTGAGTCTGTTCAAGTTACAGAGATATATATTACTGAGGAACATCGAGCTCGAACGCAAACTTATTTCAGATTACGACAGCAATTAGAACAATTGAATTGCCGTCTCGAGCAAGAGATGAAAGCAATGAAAAAGTTCTATGATACCGAATGGGAGAATCTGGAAAGACAACAGAAGCAGCTGGGGAAGAAAAGGGAGCAGGAGCACACAAACCGTCTGCACGAGGAGGCCAAACGAATCAAAGCGGATTTGGCTTCTGAAGGGGCGTGCTCCGATCCGGTGGAACAAGATGTGCCGCAACTGAAGGCGCTGGTTAGCAGGTTGCAGGCAGAAAAAGCTGAGTTGGTCGACATGACTTCCGAGCTCCTACTGAAGTTGGGTGCAGCATCACCAGACGATTCATTTGTGGAAATTCGAAGGATGGGGCCTGCGGATGATGGCGAAGTAGAAGCAGCAAAGGAGCCCCAGGACAAGGTTCTAAACAGCCCTGCAGCTAATGGAAAAGGGATGAGGACAGGAGAGTTAACAGTCAGCCAACTCCTCCAGGGAAAGGTTATAAACAGCCCTGTAGTTAATGGAAAAGGGATGATGGCAGAAGAGTTAACAGTCAACCAACTCATTCATATGCTGAGGGATAAAACTCTAAAATGGGAAAAACTTAAATACAAGCCTCAATCTTCAAAGGGAAGGGAGCTCTCAAAAGTCATTGGAAGAGCTGAGGTGGCAACCCAGACTGAGAAGTCTGCAGCAGAACAGCCCTTGGATGCCAAACGTACGCTGACGCACGGCAATGTAGGACAACAGAATACTGAAACAGCTACTTCAATAGAGGGATTGAATAGTCCGATCAATCAACCTCCGAATGAAGTTGAAGTATTGAAATCACAAATGAGGTCATTAGTAAAAGGCTTGCAGGAAGCCCAGAAAAAGCGGGATGAATCTGAACGCATGATGAAGTCTCTTCAGGACAGATGTCGGGATTTGGAACAAAAGTCGGCTAACGTCCAGCTGGGTAAGGAGGAAATAGAAGACCCTCTCGCTGGCCTAGCTCAGGACGACACCAAATATTACCATGATCTGTTGAGTGACACTGAATATTACGAGGACCTGGTCTGCCCAGCTTGTGCCGAGAACTCCCAAAGTGCCGAAATCAGGATGAATCACTTAAAGTCTAAGGAACATAGGGAGATGGTGGCGTTACAGCTGGCAGCTGACAATGGAGCCCCGAGAGTCTCCAAGAAGCAAAAAAGGAAAAGACGAAGCAGAAGATGATAACCAGCTGAACCATTATTACCTCTACCAGATCACACACGTGGTCCCCCGAACGGAGCCAAATCAGTTGGAAAGTAGGACAATTTCCCAAGGCAATCCAACTGTTTTTTGTTTGTTTTAAAAAGTCAGCAATGCTGGTTCAGAAGTGATGGAAGTAAAGCTGTTACGTCTAGGGAAGGACTAGGGGATGAGTCCCTCTCGCAAGGTGACCCGACTACACCACGGAGGCGTGGTCCGGACCGAGTCAAGAAGATCAGAGACTGAATCTGTGAACTGTTTCCCGCAGAGACTGAATCTGTGAACTGTTTCCGCAGAGACTACCTCTGTGAACTGTTGTAACATGAAGTTGGATATGTTATGATGTTATGTTAATGGGGAATAAGTATGTTGTAAGCTAAAAAGGGAGGATTGTAGTGTATGTAACTGTTCTACCTTTAAGAGAACTATTGTATGTAACCGTCCACCTTTAAGAGAACTATTTTAGGTGTGGCACTACTTTATCCTGGCTGCTGTATAATGTAATACCGACGGTGACCACACCGGTATATAAGTGCTATGGCAGAATTTATTGGGCAGATTTGCCCTGACCTTCGAATAGTAAAGTCCTGTTAAAGTTACTCTTGTAGTCTGTGTATTACTTCGCTCTGTCACAAAACGTCACAGCACCCTCTTGGACACAAAGTTAAAATGAGAGCCACCACAAAATAAACTTTACAAACAAAAATTATAAATTAATCAATGCAAAACTACACAACAACATCAACTAATCACCATTGTGTATTCCCTTACTGTCTGTCTTTTGTGCTCATTTCCCTACTTTAGTGCTCCTAGGCAGTGTTATCCCAGTGGCTGCAGCATTGCTGGTGGAAGGCTGCTGACTTTCAGTGGGGGAGACTGCAGATGGCCTTGCAAGGTGACCTCGAGGAGCTCTGGGCTTAGTAGGCCCAGCTGTAGACTGCACCACCTCAACATTGGCGGCAGCAGACTGGGCTGGCAGGCTGACAGGCAGCAGCAAGTGCTCTGGTGGAGTGGCAGTGGTGGGAGTAGGCATGTAAGGGGTTTTCGATCGCCGAGTTCTCTCTCTCTCTCTCTAGAGGCCTCGCTCTCTTGCACAGTAATTCACCCAGTGGTTCGACCCACTCACCCCTTAGGTTCTGTACACTGGACTTTGAGGCAGGAATTACAATGCAGACAATACTCTATAGACCAAATTTAATGAAACAAAATGAAATTTTATTGCACAAAAGAAAAATTGAATGTAAGCCAATAAGGTACATGGGAGGGAGAAACAAATCATAATACAGTACTAACCAACATATCTACAGGCATATTACACTTTACAAGGTTCATCATGAAATAGGGAAGCACACGGAACATCGAGGGGCAACAACTCATTGTTAATTATCCCCTAAAATGCCCACCCTCTAAACCTAGCTAGATTAGATTATGAGGGACCAGGCACATGCTCACCAATCCAAAACTGCGGTTGGGTTGGAATTCTTTACTTGGTGCTCTCTCTCTCGGGCCTGCCGTCACCACGTGGTCGTTGGGCTGTAGGCGCAGTGGGCTGCCCAGGCTAATGGCATCTCGGCCACCTTAATTCAGCAGGACTCGATGTCCATCGTTTCACCCACCGGCTGTCTTCTCGGTGCTCCTGCATACAATGATGGTGGTCACAGTCTCGATTTTTTCATGCTGCTGCACATGATGCTGGTGGCTACCCGTTCTGTAAGGCGTTTCATTTTCTTCCTCTTCGTCAACTGTCTTCTCGTTTTGTCAACGGCCCGGGGTTTTTGTCGATGATCTCCCGATAACTACCCCGGGTCTCGTCTTCTTCTTCCGAGTCCGAAAAGGCCTTCTTCGGACCCCCGAGCAATCTCTCGGAACGACTGGCTCTTCACAAAGCGACCAAGCTAAAAGTTGCAAAAGCTGCAAAAGCTACCGATGGCTACCCCGGGACTCTAGTTATACTTTTTCACGGAGGCCCTTATCTTCTGCCAAATCAAGGTTAGTCTTTGTTTAACTTTTGGCGGGCTTGTAGCACAGCGGGGTATGCTTTGTTTTTAAAGTATCTTCGGGATGGCCAGTAACTGCCATCTCTGGTCTGGAATGACCTTGTATTGTCTTTAATGCCCCTCTTCGAACTTGAATCTGTTCCCCTTTGTCTGGGTAAACATTTAGATGGCCTTTATCTACAGGCCGATCTGATCGGATCTGCATCCAATCTATATGTATGGGGCTCTGTCTGGTTTCATTTTCCCTGAAACTGCCTTCCAGAACCTACTGTGGGCTGAATCCACAAAAGCTGTCTGGGGACTGCAGTAACCATTTCAAAGTGTCCAAAAAGCTGGTCACGGGGTCTGGCGGCCATTTTGTGTGTCCCTTTTTCTGGGCTTCTTTTAAAACAGTCTTTAAAATTAAGGCCTTTTCTGCCAATAGACCCTTATAGGACAATGTTCAATTTTGCGAATTCTACAGGCGTGCTGTCCTCCTGAGAGAGGAGAGCAGGTCCGTGCTCCATGGAGCCACCGCCACTCCCTCGGGATAGCGCCTCAGCATTCCAAGCCATCTGTTGGAGAACAGATTGCTGGGCTGCTCTGAGACCCTGCAAGCCCCTTTCTACACTTGCAAACCCAACAACAATGGCAGCAGTCTGAGCTTCCATTGCAGCCCTCAGATGTTGGGTCACTTCCACTTGTGCTGCAATGGAAGCTGCAACAACACCCATCACACCCAACATCATGGTTGGGTCAACAAGTGTCCTAATGGAGTTGCCCATCATTTCCATTCTTGAAATCATGGGCTCAAATCTTCACGCAAAGCCCCGTGTAATGTTGGAGCCGGACTCCTCCGTGTTCCTTGACACTGACAAGAGGCTCTCTGGCAGGCTTGCCATTGCACCAAGCATTTCTGTGTGCATGCCCATCACCCTTCTTCTGAAGGCCGCCCATCAAAGTCATCATCTGAGTCCTGTGCAGCAGAACTTGTGCGCGAACTCGCCCTCCGCTGAGCTGGCACCCAAGCAACCCTTTCCCCCTGGCCTGGCTGTAGCCCACTCATGCTCGGTGACTCAACACATGCAGATCCTGCCTCTATATTATGCTCTAAAGTCCACGCAGCGACTTTTTCTGAGCTGGTGCCTGGGAGTGTCAGATGGAGTGACGGTGCCTCATCTTCTCCTTAATTCTTCTCCTTTACAACGTTGGGGACAAGCAGTTCTTGGGTATCTGAAAGGAGAAAGGCACAAGGGTTGCGGTGTTGTGGGGGTAGGGAGAAATCAAGATGTGCATGATTACGGCATTAACGGCTTGTAACTGAGAAGAGATTGTGGGATGAAGAGGACGTGGGATGTGATAAGAAGGATTAGGGATGAGCATACAGTCATCAACAATGTTTTCAACCATACGCTCACCATCCTCGCAGTGACGGCCCCTCCGATGATCTCCAGCACAGTTTCCTACAGCGCAGTAAGGTTCTGAATTTGGGCTTCCCCTCCACCTGTCCACTGCTGCTCACGTCTGTTGTGAGCCACCTTTGCCTGCAAGAGAAAATGAAGTGTGTCAGTGAGTGTGGTGCAATGTGTTGGGGTGATGTGCCTGTCATGGTTGATTAGCTGGCAGTGTGTGCAAGGTGTGAGATGCGGGTGTGACTCTTGCAGCAGTGGTAAGTGTGTGGGGGTGAGATGAAACTATGAATGTGAGGTATGAGTCGTGATTGCTAGAGACTGTTGGTAGGTGAGAGATGGGGGTGGGGTGCATTGAGCAGTGTGTGAAGCTAGTGGTGCAGTTGGTGGGATATGGCATTGAAGATGCATTCATTCACTTTGACCGCTCGTGTGAGGTCATTAAACTTCTGGCTGGATTCAGGTCCTGGAGACAACACACATGGGCATTGACGGTTTGTGCTGTCGTCTCCCACTGCCTTCTGGCCTGCTGCTTGGAAGGCCTCCTCCTCTCCATGGGTAGAGGACCTGGTGTCTTCTGTGCACCCCGAGGACCAAGGCCTCAGTGCTGCATCTGAGAATCTCCTTGCCCTCTCTCTTCCCTGTTGAGCCATGGCTTCAGAGTGACAATTAGGTGCTTCTGCAACAAAGCACCTCCCCTTTAAGCAGGGCAGAGAGCCTAGGCAAAATTTTATTGGCCAAAAGACTGCACAGGATATTAGCCCCCCACCGCCCCCAACCCTGGTTGAGTTCTAATCTAACCAGCAGTGTGTTTAGCACTGTGATCAGCGCTCCAATCATGTGAATGAGCAGGCAGCAGGAATTTTGCGTGCTGCCTACACCACTTTGAACGGGCATGGGCAGATCGCGCCTCACGCTCCCCGCACCCATTTTTCAGATTAATAGAGTAATTATTTCCAGTACACACATTGACGGTAAATCCATTTATTGCTCATCAGTGTGGGCTTCCTTGGAGAAGTGGTCCTTTGCGCTGGAGAATGCCTGAATTGTAACCCTGTATTTTATTGGGTAATTTTCATACAAATGTTCCTCGAAGTTGTTCCAGATGATGAATTCATCATTTTGCCTGTTACTGATGTAAGACTAATGAATGTCGTTAGCTGGCTTTGTGATGTTGCTTTTTAGTGAAAACTGGTGCCCTGTGAGCTAGTTTCCAAATCAATCAGGTCATTCCTGCATTTACTGACTCCATCACGAATACTGTTAGCATTTTCATCGCTATTCTCACTTAGCACCCTTGGGCATACCGTCCGACCCTGGTGATTTAATTGTTTTGCGTTTTGAACCAGTTTAGCACCTCTGTCCCAGATATGTTAAAGCCGACCGTGCCCGATGAGACCGGGGCATGGTGAGATGTTAAAATAGCAGCAGAGCCTCCTCCTCTGCAGGTTGGGGCTGCATTCATGCCTGCCGCCAATTTAACTGCTGTGTTCTGGCCAGCAGCGCATGTCGTAAATAGGACCCTGCTGTGATTTAAACGTGCAGTCGTGTGACCCATGACAAGTGCTGGGCCCACCAGAGAAAGCCGACAGCGCAGCCCGGGAGAGAGCCGAGAAGACAAGATTTTTTTTTGTCCCGCTCCTGAAACATAGAAAGGGAAGGGACAGATAAGGCAACTTCCTCTCAGAGTATCTGCATGTTTGTCCAACGCAGGCTTGTTGGGGGTTTCTCTTGCTCGTTCTGGTCTCCTGCCACGCTTTGTGCAATAATTACCCTTGAGTGGTTCGACCCACTCTCCCCTAAGGTTCTAGACCTTGGACTTAGATGCAGAGAACTATAGTGCAGAGAAAGGACTCAATAGACCAGGTTGAATAGCACAAAATGGATGCTTTTATTTTTAAACAGTTTGAAGCATTACAAAATACATGTCATCGGCACAGATTAAAGTAACTACAATCATGCACAAATTTATGACCTTGACTCTATGGAAATGGGGAACACACGGCACGTCGTAAAAGGGGAAACACATTACGATTTAACCTTACTCCCTCCCCTAATACCTAAACTAAGTTTCGACTTGAGGAACTCGGGATCATGCTCACCACTATCAGAATCGCAAAAAGGAGGGGTTCGCAGCCTTTCTGGCACAGCTTTCCTTCGTCACGTGGATTTGGAAACTTCTGGCGCAGCTTGTTTTTCTCTCTCTCTCAGGCGATGAGGCAGTGGACACAGCCTCAGTGAGCGCTCATCATGGCTGAAATCCACTAAGTCTGTTGTGGATTTGGGTTCATGGAACAGAACAACACCTCGATGGGATGTTGAGGCACGGAAGTGCTAGGCCCGGAATGTCCTTTCTCTCCGGCCTGGATCGTCGGTTTTCCTGAGGGTGTCTTCTTCTTCGGCCTGGGTCGTCGATGATCTCCCGACAACGGTACCCGGGCCACCCTCGTCGTCTTCTTGTCGCAGCCGAGCCTTGTCTGGCTGAACACCGACCACGTTGTCCTTTCCGAAATGTCCGTCCGAAACTTCCTGATCGAATTCCGAAGCTACCGAGGTAGAAGAGGCACTGATGGACTTTTCAAAATCCATATTTATACCCCTTTTGGGCCAGCCTTATCTCCCGCCAGATCATAGTCCAGTCTTTGTAATATTTTGGCGGGCAGAAATCTCTGCAGGGGCGCTTTGTCTTGTAACGGGAGCCAGTGATAACTTAACTGGCCTTCCTGGCCGATAATGTCTTTTAATGTCTTTTACTTTGTCACCGTAACTCTGCTCGCATATTGATCGGTCTGGAGATTTCCCTTGATGGCTGTTGAACGGTTTTTCCTTTGTACATTAAATGAGTTTAAGTGTTCATGCATTGTCCGCCCATATCTTGATGGGCCCCATCCTGTTTGCCTGAAACTGTCTTGTACTTAGAATCCATTGAATATGTATGCTGTTTCCCTGAGTTTCGGTTTCCCGATACTGGCTTTCACGGGCTTACTGTCTTCAATCCACAAGCCTGTCTGGCTTGCAGTAACAGAAATCAAATGGTCCAGAAACTGATCACGAGGCCCGACGGCCATTTTGTATGCCCTTTTATCAAAGGTTTTTCTGTGCAAGCTTACTTTGGTCAATAAACTGCCTTATTTTATCCTGTTTTCTTGCGTGATTATTGCTGAAAATTTCGAATCTTACAGGCCCCCCTGTGATACTGATAGCTTGCTAGAGGCATCAATGATCCTTGGTGAGCAAATTTTCCCTGATTCCCCACATCCAAACATTCCTAGCACTTAACTATCTATGACCCTCACGACACATGCAGTTCCCATTTCTGAAAAAAAATGAAAGTTACCTTGTGCACATTTGGACAATCATAGGCAGTACTTCTTAAACTATAACACATTCATCTGTCAGATGTGCAGGGGTTGATACCCTCTTGCACCACCTGCATACACCTTTTATTAATCCAAAAACTTAACAACGACTAATAACATAACAATATTCATATACTTAAAAAAAAACGCGCAAATGGCCAAAATCAAAAAAAAATGGAGGGACGCCTAACTTTCAATACTAGCAGCTTAAAGTGGGGTGTCTTCTTCCCCCATTCGCACATAGCGTTCTCTCCATTCTCCTGTGTTCTCGTGCCTCTGGAGGCGTTTGCCTCTCTTGCAATGCACGAACAGCAAAAATATCACAATTAAAACCTGACACACTACTAGGATGTGGGATGCTATTCTAATCCAGGCCGGGATCTCTATGTTGGTGAACAAGTCCCACCATGGTGGGATGACTATGTCCAATATGTCTTTTCCTATCTCTAAAGTCTTCTGCTCCAGTGTGTAAAAATGTTTCTGTGAAACTATAACGGCTTTTAAAATCTTGGTGAGGTGTTCGGGAAGAGGGGGAATGACATAACCAAAATGCGCGATGAATCGTTGCAAGTCCGTGAAATTCTCTTTTACAGTGAGGTGAACGGTGGAGGGTGCAGGAATGGGGACAATTCGTTGTTGTGCCACTTGAACCTCGGCCCTGGGTTTGAAACAGAAACTGCTATCACTGATCGAACACCACTCGTGCTGTCCGTAGCGGTAGTGAGGCGCTGCAGTGGTGACGCAGTATGTCCCACCCCCGATATATGCTACCTGCGGGGGCACATGGTCCTCTGCCATTGCCTCCATGGTGCAATTTATCGGCTTCCCGCTAGCGGTTCTGAACCTGCACTGTGGTTTCAAAAAGGCATTCAAGTGCTGGGGGCACTGCGGTTTCAAAAAGGCATTCAAGTGCTGGGGACACAGGATGATGTGTGCTCCCCGGCTCCGACAGCCCGAGAGGTCGGTGCCTGTCATCGTATGCTCCCATCTGATGACGTAAGGCGGGACCACTGCGTAACGAATGTGCGCGCCCCCCTGAATGACTCCAATGTTCTCCACCCTGTATACCGGGGCGGGCTTTGCTGCGGGACCCAACACCGGCATTCTTACCACTATTCCCATGATAGTATGATTTGAACGTCCGCAGTCCACTGGGACTGGGTACGCTTCTGCAGCTAGTCTGAGCTGGCACGGGCTTAATGCATTCTCAAAAGGGTGGAGCGCTTGCAAGTGCTTGTTGCTGATCCAGGACGGGACCAAACCCTGTTTTAAATCCTCAAGATTACTGCGGCCCTCGCCCAGTAACCATGCCCCGTATAGCACACAGGCCTCGTTTTGCGCAGCTTGATCGGACGCATTCCGATCCTCCTTAATGAGCGCATTTACCGTTCTCGCGTGTTTCTCCAGCTCAGCTATTATTTCCTTAAAGTGTAGTGTCATGGCCTGGTCTTCATGTAACTCAGAACCCACTACCTTATTTTCGTCTGTCAGTATGTTCCTTAACTGGGCTTTTAAACCGTTGATCTGTGTCTGCAGCCCCACGTTACCTAGAGCGTTGACGACAGATGTCCCGGTATTAAAAGCAGTGAATATGTCATTTACTGTACCCCTTCTTTGCCTCCCGACTCGATCCAAAACTTCCGGTGGTGTGGTGTATAATTTGTCTTTGTCGATGTCGGCAAAGTCAAACTCGTAAAACTGTCTAAACATTCGGGTTAACAGGACCTGGTATAATTGTTCCGTTTCTTTGGGACACCACTCCGGCAATCGTACCTCAGTGAGGTTTAAAATCACTGAGGCCACCGCGTAGTGTACCCCTTGGTACAGCACCTGACCGGTGGGTACCAATACTAAACCGTTCCCGGGTCCCTTGGTGGTGGTTGGGCACCCTTCTTTCTGGGCTAGTGCTACCGGAAGCATGGGCAGGGGCTTGCGTGGGTGGGTGATGAGTTCAGTGGCGTTTACCGGAATAGGGGAGTATGGGGCTCCGCACGCTCGAGTGCTGACATCCCATCTCATCCCCTTTCCTTCATCCTGCCACTGCCTCTGGAAGAAGATGGATACGCCCTTGGGGCAAACGCGTTTTGAACCACACATACAGACATATATTCCTTCATCTGGTTCCCACCATTTGTCCCAACACACACGTAATTGTCCGTGAGTCCCCGTAATTGTCCGATGGGTATTATTACCCAGTCGCTCCCACTCGACCGTAGAGTTCTTCATGTCCTTTCCCAGCTTTCGCAGCCACCACCATCGCCTTAGTGGTACGTTCCCATTACACACCAGACAGATCCTCTTTCCCACGGTAACGCTGACTCTGGGTGCAAGGATCCTCACCCGAGGGCACGCTAACGAAGTGCCTTGGTAGGCAAAACCGAAATTGCTGGAGTATTCCGTAGAATTCGTCCCCAGCCAACCTGGCCATCTCCCCTGGTGGAAGTAGGTGGCGGTTTCCTCAACCTCTCACTCCCCTGTCCCATCCGTCGCGATGGGGGCCGTGTCCCCGGAACACCCGAAGATGATGACGTCCTTGGTGCGGCCTCGGTAGGCCCACCCGCACCCGATCGCCACGAACACGATGAGAATCTTTTTCATCATATCCCAGGTTTCTGTAACCAATAAAATGATGTAGCCAGGCTCCCAATAGGTGCTGGCCTAATTAAATGGACGTGCGGGTTCCTAGACCCCGCTTCCAAACAAGCACACATACCGGGCAGACTTCAAAATTGTACTCTTAACATTTCTTAACACTGTAAACTTTATATTCCTTAAACTATCATCATAATTACCTAACTTAACTTATGTACAGCGCCGCCCTCCGCCGGGCGGCCTACTGAATTCCTGTGAGGGCTGCAGCGTGCCGCACCCTGTGGTGGGGCTGCACTGACCTTCGGCTTTGATCCCCCGCAGCCTGTCGCTGTTGAACGGGAACCATGCCTTTCTGGGGCTGCTCTAAACCGAGGTTGGGAAGGATGGGGAGAATCTGGCCAAAACTTTCTGGGCTGGGGCGCTCGAGTTGACCTACGAGGGGCTGCTTTGGGAGAGGCTCCCGGGGCTGATGGACCGGGGGTTGGGACTGTCGTCGTCACAGCCTGTGGTTCCACCACAGCTGCCGGCTCCAGCTCCCCTCCCTCAGGCTCCGCCCCCCCTGGGCCGGGATTTGTGGCTTCCAACTCCACCTCACCTGTCCCTACAGGTAGTGAGTCTCCGCCCCCATTCCCTACCTCCCCCAAGCTTGAGTCGAGGGCGGGATCGTCGTCCTCTGACTCTTCCTCCTCCGTGATTGGGTCTAAGGCGAGGTCGAGCTGTTCGGGCTCTTCCTCGTCCGAATCCCAAATTAGAGGGGAGACCTCCCACTCCGATGGGGTGGCCCCTCCCTTCACGCAGGCTACTGTTCCAGCCTGTGTGGTCTGTGACTCTGTTACAGGCTGAGGATTTTTGTTCTCAGACCTGGTCCCTGTTGTTGGCCCTTGTGCACCCGATTTAAACAGTTTACACTGGTTAATGTGAAACCATTTGGTACGTCGGGGCACCTTCACTGCATAAACCATGGGGCTGGCCTTGTCTACAATGCTGTAAGGCCCCATGTACAATGGTTCAAAACTCCCTACCCTGGCATAGTTTCGGACCATGACCTGGTCTCCGACTACCCACTGTTGTTGCTTACGAGGTTCCAGTAACAGTCGATTTCCCTGATGCTGTCTTCCCATGTTCCCAGCCGCCTGCCCGTAAATCTGTTTCAGGCGCTCCAAAAGGGTTTGGACGAATTTGTCTCGCTTCACCTCTCGGAGCTGGCCCTCAGTGAGCACCGGGGCTAGTACATGGGTGGGTGTTCGCATGATCCTTCCAGTCATTAATTCGTGCGGGGAATACCCCGTACTTTTGGACTGGCTGGCCCGGATCCCCATGAGGACTAAAGGCAGGACCTCCGCCCATTTCTGGGGCGAGCCCATTGTCTCTTTCCTCAGCTTTTCCTTGAGGGTCCGATTCATGCGTTCAACAATCCCGGATGACTGGGGATTGTATGCTACGTGCCACTTCCCCTCAATGCCCAAGAGCATGAGGGCGTTCTGCATTACTTGACCGGTGAACTGACTCCCTTGGTCGGACTCTACAAAACGGGGGAGTCCCCACCGTGAGAACACTTCCCGAATCAAGATCTTAGCAGTGCCCAGTGCCGTAGCTGTTCTGCACGGGAAAGCTTCTACCCATTTGGTGAACACATCTACCAGGACAAGTCAGTACTTATATCCTCCCTGGGCGGCGGGCAGGGGCCCTATGTAGTCGACCTGAATCGACTGCCATGGTCCCTCTACCCTCCTGATGTGCCCCATGGGCACCTTCCTTTTGTGGGGGTCTGGGTTGTTTGCAGCGCACACAAGACAGCTTGTGCAGAACTCGCGGACATCATCCCGAAGTCCCGGCCACCATCCCGCCTGCTCTACCCGCTGCCAGGTAACCTCAGGCCCGGGGTGTCCCGCCCCTGGACCCTCGTGGGCCAGTTGCAGGAATTCCCTCCGGTGCTGCTGCGGCACAACCCAGTGCTCCTCTCGGAACAGCATGCCTTCTTTGACTGAGAGGGCTGCCGTACTGTACGGACCCTCTACCTGCTTGCCTTCTGTGATGGCTATTAGGACTGTTTTTAGGGCGGGATCCAGGGTTTGGACGGTCTTTAGGTCTGGGGGCGGTGTCACCCCTGTGTTCCCTGGAGTTCCCTCCCTGCCTTGGATCGCCGCCACGGGTCCGGGTCCATAGGGGTCCCGGAGAATGCCGTTGCGGGCACCCTCCCTGGCTAGCGCATCCGCCTGCTGGTTGCCCTGACTGCGGGGTTCTGTGGTGGAATGAGCCTTCACCTTATGGATGAACACTTCCCCTTCCTCCCCCACAGCTGCCAGGATCTTTTCCAGCAAGGGCTTAACTGTTAAAGGCCGCCCGTCCGCGGAGGTATATCCGCGGCGGGACCAGATGGCGAGGTACTCCGTACACAAAATGCATGTGAACATGTTGTCTGAGCAAATCGTGTATGGGGTTGGGAAAATCTCGGGGTGGGTAACCACGTACGCCACCGCGGACAGTTCAGCCTGCTGTGCGCTCATAGTGCTGGGGAGCTTAATTGCCAGGGCAATGTTTGCCGCAGGGTCATAAACTCCACACCTTGTGAGTCGTTCGCCAGCAGATACAGTGCTGGAACCGTCTACGTAGATTTCGCGGCCTGTGGGGTGTATCCCGGCCCGTAAACCTATGTTGACCTCCCATACCCCTTCTACGGAACACCGATGGGCTGTTCCGGGATATACCATGTTGGCTGCGAGCTTTGGCTCGCAGAGGCCTTTAACTTTGAGATCCATCTGGGAAAGGAGGAGGGTCCAGCGCGCAATCCGAGCGCTGCTTACGGTCCCATCCTTAATCCTTCCATCCAGAAGCATCTTTGTGGGGGTGTGATGGGTGAGGAGCGTGATGGGAGAGGTTCCTGTGAAGATCACTAATCTGTTCACAGCCCAATGCGTGGCCAGGAGATGCCGTTCGCAGTTGGAGAAACTCCTCTCTACATCCGTGAGCACCCTGGAGGAATAAACTACCAGTCTCAGCTTGCCGTGCTGCTGCTGGAGCAGCACGGCGCTCAGGCTGTCCCCACTAGCGGCTACCTCCAGGAAAAACTCCTCTGCCCCATCTATGGCCCCTAGGGCTGGCGCAGTCTGCAGATCTCTTTTCAACTTCTCAAATGCTGCCTGGCACCCCTCATCCCAAGACCACTCGATTCCCTTGTGTAAGAGTCGGAGTAGCGGGGCTGCTGTGGCAGCATAGTCCTCGATGAAATCTCTGCAGTACCCGGTCAATCCCAAAAAGGACCTTACACCCGTTACTGTGTTGGGGATCAGCAGATCTTGTACTGATTCCCTTCTGGCCTTATCTATGGCTCTTTCTCCAGCGCGGATGGCCAGACCCAGGAATTTGACTTCCTGCTGGCCGATCTGTGCTTTCTTTGGGTTTACTTTGAAACCCTTCCTTTCTAACAGCTCCAATAATTCGGCTAATAGTGGGCCGTGCTCCTCCCTTGTGTCCGTGAACTGTGAGGGTGCCAGTCAGTTCCTTCTGTAGCCTCTAGATGGCACCTTCACTTGTTTGGTCCTCTTTTTTGTTGGACCAAAATAAATTAAACAAATAAACTGTAACTAAAACTCTAATAAATCTTTAAATAAAGCTTAACAAATCAAATTAAAATTTGGTCATTTAAACCAATTATGCACTCCAGTCCCCGCGGTGCCCACCGGTCACGAAAGTGCTCGAGCGCGCCAGCGGACACCGCGTGCTCCATCTCCAGGGCCACCCGGGCGCGAACATGGCCACGGAAGAGAGGGAGGCAATCTGGCCGGATGACCCCCCTCGACCGCCCGCTGCCTGGACCAATTGATGGCTTTTTTAACCAGGCCCAAGAGCAGACCCACGAGGAGGTCCTCCAACCTGCCCGCTCCCCTCCGCACCGGGTGACCGTAGATCAAGAGCGTGGGACTGAAGTGCAACCAAAAATCGAGGAGCAGCCCCTTTAAATAATGGAAGAGGGGCTGCAACCTCACACATCGAACATTAACATGAAAAACGGACTCCTCCAGACCACAGAACAAACAGGCGGTCTGGGTGTCCGTGAATCTATTTAACGATATATTGCACGGGACTGCTCCGTGCAACACCCTCCAGGCCAAGTCCCCAATAGAACAAGGGAGGACTCCCGCATAGAGAGCCCTCCATTGGGGACCTCCGCCTCCGCCGGAAGGCAAAACGGCACGCCACGGCGTGTCCGGACGGCAGGCGAAGATGACAAAGTGGAAGGTGTGCAGGAGCAGCCCATACAGAAAACCCCTCCGTGCGGAATGAAAAGGCACGGAGGGCATCTCCTCGAGACGGCTCAAGTTGTGAGGCGCCGATCCCCGAGGGGGGTTCCGGGGCAGGGCGCCGATAAGGAATTCCGTCCGAACGGGGGAAAGCTCGGACGGGATCGCGCCACGCACTTGAGCCGCCTCGATACACCTTGTGGCGCTGGGGTGCAGCGTCGTTTTCACCGCCTCGGTGGCATCGACCGTGAGCCGGACGTTGTCCCAAGACGTGCGCCGCGCCAACTCCTCTGGCGCCATCCAGCCCGCTCCTCCGCCATCGAGTAGGTCCCCGACTCTAGTCACCCTACCAGGCACAGCCCTGCATTCCGCCAGCCACCCGAACTCGCGGACGTGGTGGTGCGGATTCCTGAACAGCGGCTCCCGGAGGACAGCCACCATTCCTGACGGGGGAGAGCTCCGCCTGGAGGCGACGTAGTTCCAAACCCATAGCAGTTCCTGGTAGAAGACAGGCAGCTCCCACAGGCTGGCACGCCTGCCGCCCACTTCCAAAAACAGGAGCTGCATGTCGTAATTGAGGCCGTGCAGCTGGCGGAAAAAATACGTCGCCAGCGCACACCATCTCGGAGGATTCTCGACGTACAGGTATCTCTGCAGCATCTGAAGATGGAAAGTCGCAGCCTGGGTGCGGAGGCACACCAACGCCTGACCACCCTCCCTAAGCGGGAGACTCAGAACCACGGCAGAGACCCAGTGCTTCCTTTTGTCCCAGAAGAAGTCGACGAGCTTCTTCTGTATCTTGGCGACAAACGCAGGGGGAGGGATCAAAGTGACGAACCGGTACCACAACATGGCGGCCACCAGTTGGTTTATGACCATCGCTCGACCCCTGTAGGACAACACTCGGAGCAATCCTGTCCAGCGTCCTAAGCGAGTGGTGACTTTGGCCTCCAACTCTTGCCAGTTCGCCGGCCAGGCGTCCTCGGCAGGGCTAAGGTAGACTCCCAAGTAGAGGAGGTGTGTGGTGCTCCAGGCGAAGGGCCTGAACTCCTCCGGCAGGGAGTCCACCCGCCACTGACCCACCAGGAGTCCGGAACATTTCTCCCAGTTGATCTTGGCGGAGGATGCGTCCGAGTAAATCTGCTGGCATTCCCGCATCCTCCGCAAGTCAGCGGGATCCGTGACCGTGAGGAGCACATCATCGGCGTAAGCCGAGAGGACCACCTCCACGCCCGGCCCTTGCAGAGCCAGTCCCGTCAACCTCTTCCGCAAGAGGCGCAGGAAAGGCTCTACGCAAACGGCATATAACTGGCCGGACATGGGGCATCCCTGACGCACCCCCTTCCCGAAGCGAAGGGGCGCCGTCAAGGACCCGTTAACTTTAATCAGACACTCCGCGGCAGCATACAGAAGTCGGATCTCCGGGCGACAAAATGCGTCCCGAACCCGAATGCGCGCAGAGTCCCGAAGAGATACTCGTGATCCACCCTGTCGAACGCCTTCTCCTGATCAAGGGAAAGGAAGGCGACCGACAGACCAGCCCTCTGGGAATGATGGACCAGGTCCCGGACCAGATGGATGTTATCATGGATGGTCCGGCCCGGGACCGTGTAGGACTGGTCGGGGTGGAACATGTGGGCCAGCACGGCGCCTAGGCAAGCAGACATAGCCCTGGCAAAAATTTTATAGTCCGTGCTGAGGAGGGAGACCGGGCGCCAGTTTTTAAGGAGGCGGAGATCACCCCTCTTAGGCAGCAAGACAATAACCGCCCTGCGCCAAGAGAGGGGCATCTCCCCGGTCGCCAAACTTTCCCCCAGGACCCGCGCGTAGTCGCCCCCCAAGATGTCCCAGAATGCCCTGTGGAACTCCACGGTCAGCCCGTCCAGCCCCGGGGACTTTCCCCTAGAAAGCTGGCGGAGGGCACCGGTCAGCTCCTCCAGACTCAGAGGAGCGTCCAATTTATCGGCGTCCTCCAGGCCGACCTTCGGCAGGTCCTCCCGCAAAACTCTGCGCGCATCCTCGCTGGGCGGATCCGGAGAGAACAGAGCCCCATAATAAGCGCGGGTCTCCGCACGGATTCCCTCCGGATCCGAGACCAGAGATCCGTCGTCGGCCAGCAGCTCCAAGAGCTGCTTACGGATCCCCCGTATTTTTTCCAGCGAGTAGAAGAAGGGGGAGCCGCGGTCCAGGTCCCACAGGAACTGGATCCGCGACCTCATGTACGCGCCTCGGGACCCGACAAGCTGCAGGTCTTTCAGCGCGCCCTTCTTCTCTTCATACACCATCCGCAGGGCCGGGTCCTCGAAGACTTGACCGAGGCGGGACTCCAGGTCGAGCACCTCCTTCTCCAACTGCCCGACCCGGGCCTCCCGCCTCTTGGTCAACCCCTTCGCGTACTCCTGACAGAAGAGACGGATGTGAGCCTTGCCCACATCCCACCATAGCGTCAAGGAGGGGAAGCTCCCCCGCTTCCTTCTCCAGCCGGCCCAGAACCGACTAAACGAATCCCGGAACCGTGCGTCCTCCAGCAGCAGGTTGTTAAAGTGCCAATACGCGGACCCACCCCGTGCGCGCAGCGGAACGAGCTCCGCCCACACCAGGTGGTGGTCCGTGCACGGCACCGGCCGCATGGAAGCCGCCGGAATGCAGGAGACGTATGCCCGGGAAATGTAGAGGCGGTCGATTCTGGACGCTCCTCTCCCAGGCCTCACGCAAGTGAAGGCGCTGGAGTCGGGATGGAGATTTCGCCAGACGTCCACCAAGTCGAGGGACCCGACCAGGTCCCTCAACTTCTCCATCGTTGCCGGGCATGGCAGGGTGCCCGTGCGGTCCCTCGCCTCGAGGGTACAATTAAAATCCCCCCCGAGGATGACGCACTCGCCCGCGTCGATGGAGCCCACAAGAGTGGACACTTCTTCAAAGAAGCGCGCTTGCTGCGCACCGGCCTGAGGGGCGTACACGTTCACTAGATGGAGCGGCACGCCCCCCAGGCGAACAGTGACCTGGAGCAAGCGGCCCGGCACGAGCTCCTTGACCCCCAAGATCTCCGGCTGAAAATGTGGGGCCAGCAAGATAGCCACCCCACTGGAAGCACTGGAGAGGTGACTCATGCTGACCCCTCCTTGCCACTCCAGGAGCCATGTGGCCTCGTCTCCCGGAATGGTGTGGGTTTCTTGCAGGAAGCACACCGCATACTTCCCGTCCCGAAGGACCGAAAAGTTATTAAATCTGCGGCTAGCTTCCCTGCTGCCGTTGATGTTGAGGCTGGCTATGGTTATCTTCATCTCAGAAGCATAGATCAACCTCTACTTATATCTAACGGGGGAAGGGAGAGCAGCCGCTAGTCAACCGCCACTCCCTTAGCAGCCCAGTGAGGAAGGACTGGAGCTGACGCAGCCCGAGCGGGCTCACTCCCGCGCCCGCGTCCATGGCTTTGACGGCGGTGCGGGCCGACCCGACGAGCAGCGCCAGGTCCGGCCATCTGTCAAGGGCCACCCGAATCCTGTGACGACCCTGGCACGTGGCCACAAAGTCCCGGAGTTCCTCGATGGAAATGAGGGGGGTCCCGGCGAGGGACGGGAGGTCATCCATCACCTCATCGGCGATGGAATCCCAGTCATCCACCGCCCCCACCACCGAGTCCCCGTCCTCCTCCGGGGGGTCGCCACCGGCGGCCGACCCGTCCGTCACGCAGAGCGCAGTGAACGGCTCAGCCGCAACGGCCGGCCCCGCCTCCACCCGGATCCCACCCCCAGGCTCCTGCAGGGGCGCCGGGCCAGAAGATGGCGGCTGTTCGGAGCCGCCCTCCGCCCCAGGCGCCGGAATGACTGGAGAGACCGGAGAGACCGGAGGATATGAAAATCCGATCTCCTCCAAGTCGCCCGGCGCCAGAGACACAGACAGAGGGCATTCCGCTACCGCGCCACCGGCCTCCTACCCAGCAGAAGGGGTATTTCTTGTAAAATCCTCGACGAGGTCGAGCAGCACCTGGGAAATGTCCGGGCCGCTTTGGGCGAGCTCATCTTCCGCGAGCTCGCCCGACCCAGACTCCAAGCTGCCCGACTCGTCGAGGGGTAACGCCACCGAAAGGGGATTGATCTCGGCCGCGGGTTGTTCCGCGACCCCCCCCATGGGCAGGGTCTCGCCCCATCCCTGGGAGGCACGAGCTGGGCAGACACCTCTGCCTCAGCCTCCCCAGGGACAGGCGACCCCTGCCGATCGCTCACGATGGTGACAGCAGTGGGGTGGGGCGCAGTACCCGCGGCGGGCGACGACTCCCCCTGACCGGAGGGACCTTCCTCCTCCTGGTCCTCCTCCTCCTCCTGGGGGTCGCGCCTTCTTTTTAAAGTGGAGGGATAGGGGGAGACCTCCATTTCTGCAGGGGCCTCCCCTGCTCCCACCGGTGGAGCAGGTTCGTCGGGTCCCTCGGGCCCGAGCCCGGCTTCAGGTTCTGGCGCTCCCGCCTCGGCGGTCGCAGCCACAGGCTCGGGTACGAGGTCCCTCCCACTCTCACCTTCCCTCATTAACGCGGTAACGCGCTCGGGTGTCAGGGGCTCCATATCCAGGGGCACGCCCTCCCTGGGGGGGCCCACCGCACGGTGTTTATTTTTCCGCGCCCTCTTCCCGACCGGAAGCACTTCCTCCCCCTCGCCGGAGGCCTGGATGGCATCGACCTCCGACGACGACCGCGCCCCAGTAGTATTTGTTTGGGGGGGGCACGGCCAGACCCGGGGGGAGGAGCGTTGGCGGCGCCAGCCTCGGCCATGCCAGACGACCTGGCGGCCTTGGAGGCGGGGCAATTTTTTCGTATATGCCCCACCTCCTTGCAGGCGTGGCACCGCACGCCGTCCGTCGTCCAGAAGACGCGGTGAAGGGTCCCCTCCAGAGGGTCCACCGGCAGGAAGGTCCCGCCCACGATGAGCCCCTTGGTGATGGCCAGGGCCACCGCCCGCTCCGACTCCAGGAAGAACACAGCCTTCCCATACATTCTCGAGGTGGCGAGTATGGCTGGAGGGCCGACAACCCCAGCCATGGCCTTCACGCACGCCTCGATGGTCATGTTGGGGTGGGTGTAGCTCTTCACCCCAAGCTTCTTTGTTATGAGTCGGAACGGCGACGGGGCAGCAGCAGAAGCCGGAGTAGCCATGGCTTTGGTCGCCACCGCCGCATAGGTTCTTGCCGGCCCCGTCACCGCCGCAGATGTGGAAGCCATAGTGGGGTGGTTCTTTAAAGAGCTACACACACCCCAAGTCACAGGCCTGAGGGTGTTAATGGCCTTGGTAAAAGTCTTCCCTTGAGCAGAGGGAGTGTAAAGTAACTGGCCCGCCTCTCCCCCTGATAGAATTAATTGGGAGAGGGGCCTTTCTTCCTTCTGCTCAAGTGGCAATTAGTAGATTTAAAAAGGAGCTGCCTTTTCAGAGAGGCAAAGAGAGGACAAAGAGAGAGAGAGAGGGGGGTGGGAAGGAGGGGGGCCGCAAAGGCAGGGTCCCCACTCAAGGTGGTATTCGGTGGGTGGGTGTTGGCAGGGTGCACTCCCCGATGGAAAAACAAAGTCTTAGGCAGATGGTCTTCAGGCAGAGGGAGAAGATGTCTTCGCCTGGGCAGGCTGGAGAAAGCCCAGGCTCAGCCCCACACCAGGTCTTCTCACTGTAAGGAAAAAAGCTTCACCTGGGCAGGCTGCAGCCAACCCAGGCCAGGCTTTCCGGCCCGTCTTCTTTCCTCCCCCCGCCTAGAATGCAAAGTCTTTAGGGGAATGCACAAAAGACACCCACCTGCAGATGTTGAAAGATGCAGCTCCTCCCCTCCTTCCAAGTTGGAGCTGAGTGATGTTCCTCTCCCCTCTCTCCCTCTCCTGGACTGGAGGCCAAATTGGGAGGCAGTGATGGAAGGCCTCTCCAGTTGTAATGCTGGCCTCCTCCTCTGTCCTCTCCTCCTCCTCTCCCCAGGCACCTCGGTAGATGTAGATGGTTGTAAATGGATGGTTGCTGGTAGTAGTGGCCTGGGGTCACTCCTTCCCCTCCACTCCCAGGCCAAGGCGACCACACACTCTCCACACAGCAGCGGCAGCAGTAGCACAACCTGTTCCTCAGAGAGCAAGGTTTAGAATGAGGTTGTGTGAGGGTGCCAGTCAGTTCCTTCTGTAGCCTCTAGATGGCACCTTCACTTGTTTGGTTCTAGCCCTTTGTTAATTGTTCCTAGCCTCCTGTGTTAATTCTTAACGGCCTGTTAGCTGTTCATGGGTTTCACCTGGTTTTCTTGGTATATAAGTTCTGTGGTTGCTTCCCTCCTTGCTGAGTCCTAACCGGGGATCCAGGGACTAGCCTTCGCTCTGTGGCTCCTAGCTTTGACTAGCTGGTTGCCATGGTTCTCTCGAGCTCTGTATTTAAGATGTAACTAAGTCTGTGTTCTTGTTGTTCTTAGTCTTGATAAGGCGCTGGCCTGGACTAGCGTGTTGCCATGCTGGCGCTTGTCTTGAGCTCTGTATTGATAAGCCTGTTACCCCTGTGGCAGCCCCTCGTGATAGCTTGTCTCGAGTTTCGTCTCGGCAAACTGGCTGCGCTTGTGGTAAGCTTATCCCAGCTCAGTATGGACAAGTAGGTTGCCTCATGGAAGCTGTCCTGAGTTCCTATTCTTGACTAGCCGTTTTGTAACTTGTCTCGAGTTCTTTGTATATTGTTCTTGTCTCGAGTTCTATGTATGCTGTGGTGTTCCTGTCTCGAGTTCTTACGTATGCTGTTGTGTTCCTTGTATGAATCTAGTTATGTGTGAATCTAGTTAAGTAATGAATAAAGTACTGTTCCTTAAGATTGTATACCTGCCTCTTGCCTGGTTTCTGCACTTGGGTCCAGAACCTACCTTGCCCGGAGAGCACAGCCCCGTATCTACACGGCCCCGTGGCTCCCCAACCCTGACAGTAGGACTGAGACATACATGGACCCAGTAGAAACCAACCGGTTAAGGTTTGAAACTCTCGAGTTAATTTTTGAGTTCTCTTGGGCAAATATTTGGTCTCCTAGGACTAAGACTCCCCGCTGTGTCGCAGTTTAATTTTGGTTCTCCTAGAAAGAAGACCCCCACTGTGTTAAATTTTCAAGTCTTGTGTTAAATTTTCGAGTGAATTTTCAAGCCTCCAGGGTTAAGTGTTCAAGTAAATTTTCAAGTCTCCTGGGCCTTCATAGTGTTAAATTTTCAAGTGAAACTTTTGAGTCTCCTGGGCCTTTACTGTATTTAGACCCCCAGGTGACCTCTCAAAGTCTCCTGGGCCTCTATTGTGTTAGAACCCCAGGTGAACTCTCAAGCTTCTTGGGCCTCTACTGTTAGACCCCCAAGTAAATTCTCAAGCTTCCTGGGCCTCTACTGTGTTAAACCCCAAATAAGTTCTCAAGCTTCCTGGGCCTCCCGTTGTGTTAAACTTTCAAGTCAATTTTCAAGTTTCCTGGGCCTTCATAGAGTGAAATTTTTGAGTGAACTCTCAAGTCTCCTGGGCAATTTAAGCTTTCAAGTTCTCCTAGAAAAGTTAGGATTTCAAGTTCTCCTGGGCAAGTTAAGTTTTCAAGTTCCCCTGGACAAGGTAAACTCTCAAGTTCTTCTGGACAAGTTAAATTTTTGAGCTATCCTGGACAAGATAACTTTTGAGCTCTCCTGGATAGGAATATTTTCGAGTTCTTCTGGACAAATGAAATTTTCGAGCTCTACTGGATAAGACATTCTTGAGTTCTCCTGGACAATTAAATTCTCAAGCTCTCCTGGACAAGTTAAATTCTCGAGTCTTCGCCCTTCTTGCATCCCTTCGGAATATAATCCATTGAGCGTGCTAACTCTGGAGAAACGATGGCTCCGTTGCTTACCAAGATTTTGGTCATATGATCGCCACGACATGTCTCTGCCGCTAGTGGATGAAGAGGATGAATTTGTCTTGAGATTTCTGAACATCTGCAGTTTGTGAACAGTTGGAATGGGGAATATCATTGCTTGAAAAGCTAAGAAGAAGGCGCCCTGTGTATTAGCGCCCTGTGTATTAGCGCCCTGTGTATTTCGAGCCCAGTGTATTTCGAGCCCAGCGTATTTCGAGCCCAGCGTATTTCGAGCCCAGCGTATTTCGAGCCCAGCGTATTTCGAGCCCAGTGTATTTCGAGCCCTGTGCCTCTCGAGCCCTGTGCCTCTCGAGCCCTGTGCCTCTCGAGCCCTGTGCCTCTTCGAGCCCTGTGCCTTTTCGAGCCCTGTGTTTTTTCGAGCCCTGTGTTTTTTCGAGCCCTGTGTTTTTTCGAGCCCTGTGTTTTTTCGAGCCCCGTGTTTTTTCGAGCCCCGTGTTTTTTCGAGCCCTGTGTTTTTTCGAGCCCTGTGTTTTTTCGAGCCCTGTGTTTTTTTGAGCCCTGTGTTTGGAACGTCAGGAGCCGTTCCTAGGGGGGGGTTCCTGTGAGGGTGCCAGTCAGTTCCTTCTGTAGCCTCTAGATGGCACCTTCACTTGTTTGGTTCTAGCCCTTTGTTAATTGTTCCTAGCCTGCTGTGTTAATTCTTAACGGCCTGTTAGCTGTTCATGGGTTTCACCTGGTTTTCTTGGTATATAAGTTCTGTGGTTGCTTCCCTCCTTGCTCAGTCCTAACCGGGGATCCGGGGACTAGCCTTCGCTCTGTGGCTCCTGGCTTTGACTAGCTGGTTGCCATGGTTCTCTCGAGCTCTGTATTTAAGATGTAACTAAGTCTGTGTTCTTGTTGTTCTTAGTCTTGATAAGGCGCTGGCCTGGACTAGCGTGTTGCTGTGCTGGCGCTTGTCTTGAGCTCTGTATTGATAAGCCTGTTACCCCTGTGGCAGCCCCTCGTGGTAGCTTGTCTCGAGTCTCGTCTCGGCAAACTGGTTGCGCTTGTGGTAAGCTTATCCCAGCTCAGTATGGACAAGTAGGTTGCCTCATGGAAGCTGTCCTGAGTTCCTATTCTTGACTAGCCGTTTTGTAACTTGTCTCGAGTTCTATGTATATTGTTCTTGTCTCGAGTTCTATGTATGCTGTGGTGTTCCTGTCTCGAGTTCTTACGTATGCTGTTGTGTTCCTTGTATGAATCTAGTTATGTGTGAATCTAGTTTAGTAATGAATAAAGTACTGTTCCTTAAGATTGTATACCTGCCTCTAGCCTGGTTTCTGCACTTGGGTCCAGAACCTACCTTGCCCGGAGAGCACGGCCCCGTATCTACATGGCCCCGTGGCTCCCCAACCCTGACAGTGAACAGGAGTAAGTCGTCCACATACTGTACTATCTGGTTGGGCTGGCTAAATTCTTTTAAACTCCCCGCCATGCATTGATGGAAAATGCTGGGGCTGTTGTGAAAACCCTGTGGCAAGCAGTTCCAAGTGTACTGTTGCCCTTTGAAAGTAAAGGCAAACTTGTACTGATCCTCCCGCCGCAGCGGAATGGACCAAAAACCGTTCGAGATATCCAGCACCGTGAACGTGGTCGCCGATGCTGGAATACTCCCTATTAGGTCTGCAACTGCTGCTACCGTGGGCGCGCAGGCTGGGATGTTACTATTGAGGACTCTGTAGTCCACCGTGGCTCTCCACGAATTGTCCGGCTTCTTTACCGGCCATAAGGGGGAGTTCACATGAGTGGCTATTGGTCTCAATATGCCCTGCTGCACCAATGAAGATATTGCGGTCTCCATGTCGGGTTCTGCCTCCTTGGGGAAGTTATACTGCTTTTGGGGTCGGATCATGGGGTCCCCATCTATGCTGACTTCAAACCCAGTTACTCTCCCACAGTCGTGCTTGTGTGTGGCAAACGCGGTCAGATTTTCCGACACACACGCCTGCAAGTCCGTTGGGACGTTCGCTACCATGAGCTCGAGATCGTAACCTCCTGACGGCTTCATGGTGCACAGGGCCCCCTTTTCTTCCCTCCCTGGGATTACAACTACCTTACCTAAACCGCTCTCGGCTCCCCAGAGACAGTGATTTCTCAGGTCCACGAGGATCCCGTGTTCCACCAAGAAATCAGCCCCGAGGATGCCTTTTCCACCCCCCTCACTCCACTTCAATAGGATACATGTCCATGTGGTGTGGAGTGCTCCCAAATGAATGGAGAGCGGGATGGAGTATGCGCCAGCCTGTTCTCTGCCTGTGAAACCCGCTACTGAGAATGGAGCCTGGGTGGACAGAGGTGAGGCAAAAGGTCTAGCTGTGTGGATCACGGTGCACGAAGCTCCCGTATCCAACAGGTAACTACCCTTTTCCCTTTCCACCTCCATTTCCACCACAGGTCTTCTCCAGGCGTCATAGCGGAGCAGACACAAGTAGACGGGCTGCGCAGGCGTCAGTCATTTAGGTGCTCCGGTTGGGGTCTCGGGAGAGATAGGGCTGTTGGCGACTGCTACCTTCCTGTGGTAAACCACTGTAGTTCACTGTGTTCACTGTTGTTGTTGTCGTTCACTCTTGTTTCACTGTTGTGCCTGACTATGCCTCAGCTGACTCCGCCCCTGGGCTACCGAGTATAAGAGCGGCCGCATGGCAGCTCCTGGCATTCGGTTGTCCACTAGAGGCATAGTCCTGATCTGTCTGAAGTGCAATTCAGTAGTCAATAAAAGCCTGTCGTTCTGAACTCTGCCCAGCCTTTTATTAGAATTGATAGCGCATCAATTTTATTAACTACTGAAAAAAAAAAAAAAAAACGATGCTGCAGATTCTTAAGATCAAGTGCCTGGAACTCGACCCGCAAGAACCGGACTCGACTGCTAAGTTCTCGCACTGGCTGCACTGTTTTGAGTCCTTTCTGACTGCATCCGGCGAGACCGTCGCCGCCGATGCCGACAAGCTCAGGGTGCTGAACTCTAAAGTAAACCACCGAGCTTTTGCCCTTATCCGGGACGCTACGAGCTACCAGGGGGCTATCGACATCTTGAAGGAGCAATACGCACGCCCGGTCAACTATGTTTACGCAAGACATCTCCTGGGGTCTCGCAAACAACAGCCCGGGGAACCCACAGAAGCATACATACGGGCGCTGAAGGAACTCGGCCGAGCCTGCGAATGCAAGCAAGTAACAGCCACGGAACATACGGAGGAGCTCATCCGGGACGCCCTCGTGGCGGGCCTCAGGTCCACTCACACACGGCAGCGACTGCTGGAAAGTAGCGAGCTCGACCTGAAGAAGGCGATTTCACTCACCCTCTCATTGGACGTAGCCCACCGGAACATGGAGGCCTACTCCCCGGACCGCGTGGCCGCCTCATGGATGCCGCAGCCGCCGCCACCTTGGGACGCGGCGCCGCCACGGGCCCTGGCCTCAACTGCTGCAGCGATGTCCCGCGCGAGCCAGAAATGTTATTTCTGTGGCCAAACCAAACACCCCAGGGCACGCTGCCCGGCGAAAAACGCGGTCTGCTCTGCCTGCGGTAAGAAGGGACACTACGCTGGCGTCTGCAGAAGTCAGAAGACCCCTACCTCCAGCAGCACCGCGTGCGATTCGTGGGAGCGGCCATCTTGCCTCCCTCCAGCCTCGTGGGGATCGGGATCGTCATGGGCGCCGCCATTTTGTCCTTCCTCTCCGACGCCGCCATCTTGTCCGCCATTCTGCCAACAGGCCCCCGACTCACCCACCGCCGCCTCACCGGGGTTCTACAGCGACGCTACCGACTCCACAGCGGCCTCCATCACGCTGGATCAATCCAGACCCCATCAGCTAGCCAGGTCCACGATGGACATCCAGGTAAATGGCCGCGCCACAACTTGCCTTTTTGATTCCGGGAGCACGGAGAGCTTCATACACCCTGATACAGTACGGCGCTATTCCCTCTCGGTCCGGCCAACGCGCCATCGGATCTCCATGGCCTCGAAATCCCACTCAGCAGACGTCGGCGGCTACTGCGTAGTGACCCTCTCGGTGAAGGGCTCTGTATATAAAAATGTAAAGCTATTCATCCTGCCACATCCCTGCGCTGCCGTTCTACTGGGGTTGGACTTTCATTGTCACTTTAAGAGTGTCACCTTGACATACGGTGGACCTCTTCCCCCGCTCACTGTCTGCAACCAGCAGTTTTTAAATTGCCCGCCGCGCCCCACCTGTAGTCTCTCCACCCTCAAAATCACCCCCCCCCCCCTGTTCGCCAACCTCACCCGCAACTGCAAGCCTATCGCCACAAAGAGCAGGCGATACAGCACCGGGGACAGATCCTTCATAAGATCTGAGGTGACGCGGCTCCTGAAAGAGGGGATTATTGAGGATAGTACCAGCCCCTGGCAAGCCCAGGTGGTAGTCGTTAAGACTGGCAACAAGCAGCGCCTAGTCATCGACTACAGCCAGACTATCAACAAGTACACCCAGTTGGACGCATACCCCCTCCCCCGCATAGCCGACATGGTTAATAAGATAGCGCAATACCGCGTTTTCTCGACCATTGACCTCAAGGCAGCATACCACCAAATCCCTATCCGCCCTGAGGACCGCCAGTACACAGCTTTTGAGGCAAACGGCCGCCTTTTTTACTTCCTCAGGGTTCCTTTTGGCGTCACCAACGGTGTCTCCATCTTCCAGAGGGAGATGGACCGGATGGTCGACGAGAATGCGTTACAGGCCACGTTTCCCTACCTGGACAACGTGACCATCTGCGGCCATGACCTGCAGGACCATGACGCCAATCTTGATAAGTTCCTCCGCACGGCCCAACTCCTAAACCTCACGTACAACAAGGAAAAGTGCATATTCCGCACAGCCCGCCTCGCTATCCTTGGTTGCGTGGTGAAACACGGAGTCATCAGTCCTGACCCTGACCGGATGCGCCCGTTGATGGAACTTCCCCTGCCCCACTGTCTCAAGGCCCTCAAAAGGTGCCTGGGCTTCTTTTCCTATTACGCCCAGTGGGTCCCTCATTATGCGGACAAAGCCCGTCCACTTATCAAGTCCACTTCCTTCCCCCTGACGGCGGAGGCCCGCTTAGCCTTTCACCGTATAAAAGATGACATTGCCAAGGCCACCATGCACTCGGTAGACGAGTCCATCCCCTTCCAGGTGGAGAGCGATGCATCCGACTTTGCCCTGGCCGCTACCCTTAACCAGGCGGGAAGACCCGTGGCCTTCTTTTCACGAACCCTCCAGGGCTCCGAACTCAGACACTCCTCTGTGGAAAAAGAGGCCCAGGCCATTGTGGAGGCGGTGCGCCACTGGCGGCACTACCTGGCTGGAAAACGATTTACCCTGCTTACTGACCAGCGTTCAGTTGCTTTCATGTTCAACAACAAGCAGAGGGGTAAAATCAAAAATGACAAGATTTTGAGGTGGAGAATCGAACTTTCCACCTACAATTACGACATCTTGTACCGGCCAGGGAAACTCAACGAACCCTCAGATGCTCTATCGTGAGGCACATGCGCCACCGCGCAGATCGATAGACTACGGGGCCTCCACAACGACCTCTGCCACCCGGGGGTCACCAGGTTCTTCCATTTCATTAAGGGCCGCAACCTGCCTTACTCCATCGAGGAGGTCTGGACCATGACCAGGAGCTGCCCAGTCTGTGCAGAGTGCAAGCCGCGCTTCTATAGGCCCGACAGAGCAAACCTGATCAAGGCCACCCGCCCTTTTGAGCGCCTGAGTATCGACTTTAAAGGGCCCCTCCCCTCCTCTGACCGCAATGTGTACTTCCTCAACATAGTTGATGAGTACTCCCGTTTCCCTTTTGCCATCCCCTGCCCGGACATGACCACCGCTACGGTCATTAAATGCCTGCACAACCTCTTTGCTCTGTTCGGTTTTCCCAGCTATATTCATAGCGACCGGGGCTCGTCCTTCATGAGCGACGAACTCCGTCAGTACCTGCTCATGAGAGGTATTGCCTCAAGCCGGACCACCAGCTACAACCCCCGGGGGAACGGACAGGTTGAAAGAGAGAACGCGACGGTCTGGAAGGCGGCCCTCCTAGCCTTAAAATCTAGGGGCCTTCCGACCTCCCGTTGGCAGGATGTCCTACCCGATGCGCTCCACTCCATCCGGTCACTGCTGTGTACAGCCACCAACGCAACCCCCCATGAGCGAATGTTTGTTTTTCCCCGGAGGTCCACATCCGGTAACTCACTACCACACTGGCTGACGTCCCCAGGGCCCGTCCTGCTGAGGAAGCATGTAAGGTCCCACAAAACGGCTCCCCTGGTAGAGAAGGTTCACCTCCTCCATGCCAACCCCCAGTACGCCTACGTGGCATACCCGGACGGGCGGGAGGATACAGTCTCCATTAGAGATCTGGCACCCTCGGGGTCCACTGACCCGCCACCATTGCCCCCCACCACGACCCCCTCCGACACGGCCCAAAATTCAGTAGACCCAATTCTCACCCCTGTCCATTCCACCCCAGTAGACGGCATGCCGCGCCCCCAGGACCAGCCGGAGTCCACTCGTCCACCCAACACCAAAGGGGACGATACGCCGGTGCTGGACCCCGCTCAAGACGCGTCGTGGGAAGCTGTACCATCGCAACCGTCGCCACGAAGATCTCGATGGCAAACGAGGCCGCCCGACAGACTCGCCTACTCGAACTTTTGATACACTTCACCCCGCCGGACTTAATTTTAAACGAGGGGTGAATGTGGTAAACCACTGTAGTTCACTGTGTTCACTGTTGTTGTTGTTGTTGTTGTCGTTCACTCTTGTTTCACTGTTGTGCCTGACTATGCCTCAGCTGACTCCGCCCCTGGGCTACCAAGTATAAGAGCGGCTGCATGGCAGCTCCTGGCATTCGGTCGTCCACTAGAGGCATAGTCCTGATCTGTCTGAAGTGCAATTCAGTAGTTAATAAAAGCCTGTCGTTCTGAACTCTGCCCAGCCTTTTATTAGAATTGATAGCGCATCACTTCCCCTGCGAGGTCATCAGAGACCGCATAGTCTCTAAAATTGACTCAATCGTAGCGGGATCCACAACCGCACCACCTCCTGTTGCTGGGGCAGGGGCTACGGTTGGGTTTTGGGCTGGTGCTGGGGCAACGGTCTGGGCTTGGGCTTGGGCTTGGGCTGCGGGGAATCTCCCTCTATTATCCTTCCATGGATTTCTACAGTCCTTGCGCCAATGACCCTCCTTCCCACACCCGTAACAACTGCTTTTGGCTTGGGGAGGGCGATTCCCCTCCTGATGCCATTCCTTTTTAGCAGAAGCTGCGGGCCTTGCCTCATGTACCTTTCCTTTTAAAGCAGGCATTTTCCTACCCTTGTTGTTCCTGTAACTGATTGTGAGCTGATCGAGCACTACGTCTTCCGTGGAGCGGGCGTTAGTGGGGTCAAACCATGCTTTGGCCTGCTCCCTCACTATTGGCAAGCAACCTGCTACCAGGCACCGAAGCCAATGAGCCCTTTGTTCATCATTTAGCGCGTTCCGGTCTGGTCCTCCTGGGCAGCTGCGCCGATACACGGGCCACAACCTTCCGGCGAAAACCCGTGGGGGTTCTCCTTCTAGCTGCACTGTCTTTTCTAAACGGAGGAACGGAGTTCCGTCACTCTCTCCTATAATCTCCAGGATCTCGTCCCGTAACAACCCATATTCCCTGTGCCCTCTCTTGCTCTCGTCAGGGAGACACTGGAGGAGCGAGCTGTCCAGGGAGAACAGCAGCATCTTAGACTGTTCAACCCCGTCGCAGTCATTAACAGCTGCGGTCTGCTCCACGTCCCTAAAATGGACGGAGGGATCTCCTGACTCGGAGAGTTTTGGGATGTGACTTATCATTGCCCTCAGCTGTTGTACGCTGTGGGGCATTATGATCTGATTCACAAGGGGTCCGTCCTCCCCATCATTGGCGCCTGGACCGAGCCTCCGGTGTCGCATGGGTCACATCGGTGCCGGTCCTGACTCTGCTACCTGGGGTGGCTCTTCCTCAAGAATCTCTTCATCTACCGTCTCCGTTTCCTTTCCCGGAGTCCAAGACTCATCATAAGCAGGAGGCGCAGAGGGTTCGGGGGTTGGTTCCTGAACTATCTCTTGTGGAATCGGTCTTTTGGATTCCTTGGCTAGCAATAGCTGGCTCACTGGTGGGTTTATGAGACACACCAACCCGTTTGCCTTGGCTAGGGCCGTTCTCAGGTCCTCTTGCTCCCGGCGGCAAGCGCTGTGGTCGGTGCTCTCAGATCTATCCTCCATGGCCATCTTATATGCTGCCCTGGCTCCCAGAAGTTTTTCCTCTTGGGTCTCTATTTGCTTAGCTAGACGGAAACACCTTTCTCTCATTCTACCTTCACAGGCCTTGGCTTCAATGACCTGACATTTTAAATACTCTACCCGGGTTTCGTGGCGGTGAGTTGTGGATTGGCGTTCCTGATTCAGCACGTTAAGCGATTCAATCAGTTTTTGACCTCCCGCAACCTTTTCCTCTACTTCTGTAAGCAACCCTTTGATCTGGGCTGTCTGTGCTACAATGACTTGGTCCAAAAGCTGGACTTGCTTCTCGTAGCACATCAGCCAGACCACCTTTTCTACAGATTTCTTATGCTCTTTACCCTCTGTCCACTTGATGGCTGCGTCTAGCGGGCGCCTATCCCTTAATAGGTCAGATGTCCATTGTTTTGTGAGGTTTACCTTTCCAAAAACATAATCCGCTATTCTTTCATCCATCACATTTCGTTTATTCAGACCTTGATCTAACACACTACTTTCCTGCTGCCAAGGTCCTGCCAAGGTCGCCATTTCTGTAGGGGGTTTCTCTTGCTCGTTCTGGTCTCCTGCCAGGCTTTGTGCAATAATTACCCTTGAGTGGTTCGACCCACTCTCCCCTACGGTTCTAGACCTTGGACTTAGATGCAGAGAACTGTAGTGCAGAGAAAGGACTCAATAGACCAGGTTGAATAGCACGAAATGGATGCTTTTATTTTTAAACAGTTTGAAGCATTACAAAATACATGTCATAGGCACAGATTAAAGTAACTACAATCATGCACAAATTTATGAACTTGACTCTATGGAAATGGGGAACACACGGCACGTCGTAAAAGGGGAAACACATTACGATTTAACCTTACTCCCTCCCCTAATACCTAAACTAAGTTTCGACTTGAGGAACTCGGGATCATGCTCACCACTATCAGAATCGCAAAAAGGAGGGGTTCGCAGCCTTTCTGGCACAGCTTTCCGTCGTCACGTGGATTTGGAAACTTCTGGCGCAGCTTGTTTTTCTCTCTCTCTCAGGCGATGAGGCAGTGGACACAGCCTCGGTGAGCGCTTGTCATGGCTGAAATCCACTAAATCTGTTGTGGATTTGGGTTCATGGAACAGAACAACACCTCGATGGGATGTTGAGGCACGGAAGTGCTAGGCCCGGAATGTCCTTTCTCTCCGGCCTGGATCGTCGGTTTTCCTGAGGGTGTCTTCTTCTTCAGCCTGGGCCGTCGATGATCTCCCGACAATGGTACCCGGGCCACCCTCGTCGTCTTCTCGTCGCGGCCGAGCCTTATCTGGCTGAACACCGACCACGTTGTCCTTTCCGAAATGTCCGTCCGAAACTTCCTGATCGAATTCCGAAGCTACCGAGGTAGAAGAGGCGCTGATGGACTTTTCAAAATCCATATTTATACCCCTTTTGGGCCAGCCTTATCTCCCGCCAGATCATAGTCCAGTCTTTGTAATATTTTGGCGGGCAGAAATCTCTGCAGGGGCGCTTTGTCTTGTAATGGGAGCCGGTGATAACTTAACTGGCCTTCCTGGCCGATAATGTCTTTTAATGTCTTTTACTTTGTCACCGTAACTCGGTTCGCATATTGATCGGTCTGGAGATTTCCCTTGATGGCTGTTAAACGGTTTTTCCTTTGTACATTAAATGGGTTTAAGTGTTCATGCATTGTCCGCCCATATCTTGATGGGCCCCATCCTGTTTGCCTGAAACTGTCTTGTACTTAGAATCCATTGAATATGTATGCTGTTTCCCTGAATTTCGGTTTCCCGATACTGGCTTTCGCGGGCTTACTGTCTTCAATCCACAAGCCTGTCTGGCTTGCAGTAACAGAAATCAAATGGTCCAGAAACTGATCACGAGGCCCGGCGGCCATTTTGTATGCCCTTTTATCAAAGGTTTTTCTGTGCAAGCTTACTTTGGTCAATAAACTGCCTTATTTTATCCTGTTTTCTTGCGTGATTATTGCTGAAAATTTCGAATCTTACAGGCTGCCCCTTCAGATTCAAGAAATATCAGTTAGTGGGTGGGGCTATCATTAACATGCCACATTTTGTCACTCTAAGTGCCCAAGATTGCAATTGCAAAATATAGCTTGTTAATAAGTCAATCCGTCCTGATCCCCTGGGTTTCGCTGGCAGAGTCACGAGCAGAGGTCAACAGTGTCCGCTCAGCAACACCTCCACTGGTTGGACTGGCCAGCAATTTTGTGGCTATAAGGACCTGTCACTTGCTTGACGCATCTCTGAAATTCAGACTGACTAATCTGGTAAGCAAGGGTTCAGCAGCATAAATGTTTACTACTTCACACCACTGTAAAAGAACTTGGATTTATATAGTGCCTTTCACAACCTCAGGATGTCTCAAAGCACTTTATAGCCAAGTAAGAAAATTAGATGTGTAGTCACTGTTTTAATGTAGGAGACACATTAGAATGCAAAAGGACCATCAGTGCGGTAGATGTTGTCTGCAGGTCAGTCTTTACTGATAGCAAAAAGTGAAGGCAGCCAAACAGGTCTGCTCCGACATTTCCAGGTAAGGGTATTGGAATCTTTAGATGTAGATCTTGGGGTACTGACCAGTGCGGCACATTGGTGGACGTTCATGAACTTGTTTTCATCATTAAAATCACAGGGGGGAAAATTTGGTTGTTTTGCGCTTCCCCCAGAGGATGCTAACAGAGCGCAAACCACCTAATGTCCGGGTGCGGCGCTGCTAACGCCTCCCGCGATATTCAGCGGGAGATTAGCGGCTGCGATAGCCGGTAGCACACCGTGGCACTGCGCCTCCGGCATTGACATCATCGCCGTGCGCAGTGCCCCAGTAGCAAACTTGGCTCGCGCCCCCTGACCTACCGTCGGACGCTATGTCGGACAGGGTCAGGGTACCGTGTTTGCAGCTGGGGCGGCACAAATTAAATGGCAGGTGCCGGGCGGCCTTTTTTTTTGAACCGCCTGCCAGCACCTGCCCCCTCTCGCCTCCTCCTGCGGGGTGCTGGCCGTGATCGGGCAGCCCAGCACTCCTCGAGTGCCGGGCTCCCCGGTGGTCCAGCAGGGTCCCGGCCCCTCCCCTTTAATCAGGGGAGGGAGGCCTGTAGTACTCTGGCGCTACGCCTTTCACGACCACCGGACTTCCGAAAGCGCTTTACAGCCAATAAAATACTTTTTGAAGTGTAGTCACTGTTGCAATTTAAGAATCGCTGCAGCCAATTTGCGCACAGCAAACTCCCACAAACACCAATGTGATAATGACCAGAGAACCCATTTTATTGATGTTGATTGAGTGATAAATATTGGCTAGGACACTGGGGATAACTCCCTGCTCTTCTAAATAGTGCCACGGCATCTTTTACACCCACCTGAGAGAGCAGACAGGGCCTCGGTTTAACGTCTCATCCGAAAGACGGCACCTCTGTGTAGCATTCCCTCAGTACTGGTCCTGGAGTGTCAGCCATGATTTTTGTGCTCAAGTCTCTGAAGTGAGACTTGAACCCACAACCTCTGACTCAGAGGTGAGGGTGCTACCCACTAAGCCACAGCCGAGAGGGGAAAAGCAATCAGACCTCTGCTGAAAAGCACAGGTGTGTGGATGTAGAGTGCGGACAAGCTCCATCCCAGCTGTGAAGACCCATGGTGAATACCCTATGATGACTGCTCACTTTCTCGGCTCACACATGAAGAATGGATCCAGGGGCTAAGTACTTGAGAGGGTAATCACTCCCAGCATCTCAGCAAGCATCACAGACTGTAATTTTCTGCTTCTGTGCTCTGTGCCCTTCCTGTTCGTTTATTTGCATGGAAGGACAATTTTAAGCTCGCAAGTGCGCATGTAGAAAATCCCAACCACTTCCTTTAGGATTGTGGGGCAGAAGGGAAAATTAGTAAGCAATAAAAACATTACACAGCAGACTTATAACATTTGTTTTCTCAGTAAAATTAAGCACTGGACTGAAAATGTAGTTTATTGACTTTTATAAATAATTGTGCAAACTGAGAAACATGCTGTGCCTCAGTTATTTATAGTCTCGTTTTTAAGATATTCTTTGGATCACAATTTCAGTATAAAATATATAGGGCTGGGTATTAACATGTTTGTGCTTTTACCAATTAAGTTATCCAAAAACTAAAGCTTCACTTACGTCAGCTGAGAAAATACTTCAATCTCATAAGTGCACATGACTGTTGAGAGAAATGTTCCAAAGGTGAAGTTTGGCACTTACATCGTTGTGCAATCACAGGTCAATTAGCACTTCCATCGGTCCTAGCAACACTTCCATCATGTAATCTAGTCGAACTTTTCATCAGCTTCTGAATAGAATTAACAAGAAGTGTGTCATCACATTCTAGTACTGTAAAAGTATGAGAGTAGCACTTCTAAAGCATCTTATATTTCGAAGTGTAGTAAGTGTTGTGTAGATAGATACAACATCCATTTTTACACATAGCAAGATCTTGCAAACAGCATCAAGATGAACGACCAATTAATCTGATTGTGCCTGCTTTTCTTGAGGGAGCAATGCTGACCAGGGCATCAAGAGAAAACCTTTTTGACTTCCATGTGTTGGATCCGTGGTTCAGTGGATATGCTATTATTAAATAATCACACGGATGCTGTACATTAACAAATAACAGGTCTTTACTGGAGGAGGGTAGTCTCTAGACTGGGGGTACAGAGGCATGCGCAAAGCTTATATACCGGTGAGGTCACTGCTGGTACTACAGTATACAGGAGCTGTAAAAGTAGTTCTGACTTAAAGGCACATACACTACAATTCCTCCCCTTTTAGATTAGTAATACCCCTAATATTCAAATAACATTTCAACATGTACATTAAACAACAAAAGTCCATTTATAGATTCAGTCTTTGGGGCGGCTTCCTGACCCTTTCGGGATAGCGCCTTTCCAGAGGTTCTTGTTCTTGGTGCAGAGGCGATTCTGACCCCTTTTCATCGGGTAGTTCATCGGGTTCCATTGCTACTGGGTCTGAAGTAGATGCTACCGGTATGTCAGGTTCATCCCCAGGTACTCAAGACATGGGGTTGACGCGTTCCTGTGACGCTAAGATCTGATCGACGTGGCGTCTCACAATGTTCTCCCCGACATCCACTGTGTACATTAATGGCCCCTGCCTTGTACATATCGTTCCGGGTTGCCTCTTCTCTGTTCGATAGTCACGGGCCAAGACTGGTTGCCCTACATTGAAGCTCCTTGTCGGCTTCTCCTTGATGTGCTGGAATTGTTTGTCCTCAACATTTCTTCGCACATTTGGTCTGAGCAAGTCCAGATGAGATCTCAACCTTCGGTTAAAGAACATCATGGCCGGGGTCTGGTTGGTAACTGCATGTGTCGCGTTTCGGTAGGTGAATAAGAAATTGTCCATCTTATGCTGTAGTGGAATTTCATCATCGCACATGGCCTTTATCGCCTTCTTAAAGGTTTGTACGAACCTCTCAGCCAATCCATTTGTGGCTGGATGATACAGGGCGGATGTGTAATGCCTTACCCCATTCCTTTTCATGAATTTTTGGAACTCGTCGGACACAAACTGTGGTCCATTATCAGAGCAAATCTGCTCTGGCAAACCGTTTCTGGCAAATATGGTCCGTAGGACTGCAATCGTTTTCTCTGTAGTGGTTGAGGACATTTTTATCACCTCAGGCCACTTTGAATGAGCATCCACTGCTATTAAAAACATTGAGTCCATGAATGGACCAGCAAAATCAATATGCACCCGTTGCCATGGAGAGGAGGGCCACTCCCATGGGTGTAGAGGGGCATGTGGTGGTGCATTTTGGACCTTCTGGCATCCTAAGCAGCTCTTAGTTAGGTCTTCGATTTGTTGATCGATTCCTGGCCACCACACATAAGCCCTAGCAAGGCTTTTCATTTTCACTCCCCCCAGATGACCTTCATGTAGCTCATTTAGCACTCTCTCCCTTAACTTGTGTGGAATCACCACTCTGGATCCACACATCACTGTCCCCTGGCATACTGACAGCTGTTCTCTTCTGGATGAGAAAGCTGGCAACAGTGAGTCACCATGTGTTGGCCATCCCCTCACCGTCATTTCATATACCCGTGACAGCGTCGGATCATTGCGGGTCTCCTTCTCTATATCCGCGTTTGTTACTGGCAATCGTTCAATTATCGATGAATAAAATATCTCGATGGGATCCACTGCTGGTGCTTCCTCCACAGTAGGCAGTGGCAGGCGCGATAGCCCATCAGCGTTCCCATGCTGTTTCGTGCCTTTATATTCTATTTCATATTGATTCGCCCCTAGAAACAGGGGCCATCTTTGTAACCGCTGTGCAGTCATCACTGGAACGCCCTTCTTAGGATTAAAGATGGAGGCAAGTGGTTGGTGGTCAGTCAGCAAGGTGAACTTCTGCCCATGCAGATAGTGGTTGAATTTTTTTACTCCCCATAGTAGGCTGAGGGCCTCCCTGTCAACCTGGGCGTAGTTGCGCTCGGCTGAGGTTAGTGATCGAGACGCAAAGGCTACTGACCTCTCCAACCCGTCTGGGAATTTGTGCGACAGCACCGCTCCAATACCATAGGGTGATGCATCACATGCCAACTGAATTGGTAGTGCTGGGTTGAAATGGGCCAACACCTCTTTTGATGTGATCAATTCTTTACACTTCTGGAAAGCTCGTCTACGTTCGTCATCCCACTTCCATGGTACCCCTGTTTGCAGTAGGGTGTTCAGTGGGTGTAATACTGTAGACAAATTTGGTAAGAACTTGTGGTAGTAGTTTACCAGCCCGAGGAACGACCTCAGTTGTGACACATTTTCCGGTGCTGGAGCCTTGACTACTGCTTCTATCTTGTCAGGGGACTTATGTAACCCCTCTTCATCGATGACGTGGCCACAATACGAGATCTGTTTCTGGAAAAACTCGCACTTGTGTCGATTAGCTCGTAGCCCATACTCCTTTAATCTGGTGAGCACCTTCTCCAAGTTGGCGAGGTGATCACCGTCATTTTTGCCCGTGACCAAGATGTCGTCCAAAAGCACTGGGTCCCTGGAATCCCTTGCAGGACCTGATCCATTGCCCTTTGCCAGATAGCCAGAGCCGAGGCTACTCCAAACACCAGCCGGTTGTATTGATAGAGACCTTTATGAGTGTTGATCATAAGGTAATGTTTTGAAGCTTCTTCTACCTCCATTTGCAAGTACGCCTGGGCTAGATCAATTTTGGTGAAGCGTTTACCTCCAGATAGCGAGGCGAAAATATACTCAATTCGTGGAAGCGGATGTTGCACCATGTGAAGGACTGGGTTCACCGTCACCTTAAAATCCCCACAGATGCGGACCTTCTTTGGTTCCCCAGGTGTATTACTCAACGAGCTCTTCATTACAGGAATGATGGGGGTAGCCCACTCGCTCCAGTCCACTTTGGACAGTACTCCTGAATGTTCCAACCCTTCCAGCTCTGCTTCAACAGCTGGTCTGATCGCATAAGGCACTGGTCGGCCTTCAGAAACTTTGGGCTTGCATTTTCCTCTATTTTAATCGTTGCTGTTATTCCTTTTAGTGTTCCTAGTCCCTCCTGGAACACTTCTTTTGCGTCAGTTAGCATTTTTGACAGTCGACCAGGTGTGACGTCGTCATCCTTTTTGGCCTCAACCTTCAGTGCCTGTATGGAATACCAATCTAATTGTATCTTCTGGATCCATTCACGCCCTAGCAGTGGTGGTCCTCCATTTGGCAATACATATATATCCATTTTAGGTATTTCCTGGCCTTTACATGTCACTTTCACCCTTATTTTTCCTTTGGGGTAGACTTTTTGCCCCGTATACATCTTCAAGACAATCTCTGTAGCTTTCAAGGGTATGTGTGAAAATAGCCGCTTGTAGTCTCTTTGATTTATGACTGTCAGAGCTGACCCTGTGTCCAATTCCATTTCCACTTGGACTCCGTCAACTTGAGTATAACCCAGATAGTCTGGTGATCCTCCATTTCGGTTACCTTATGTAGTTTCAGACCACCCAGCTCCTTGCTTCCGGAGTCTGTGTCACTTTTCTGTTCGTCTGAACCACTGTCCATCACCTGATGTACCTTTTTGTACTTCTCCTGTGGAGATTTCTTACTGTTGGTTTTCTTCCCAGACCTGCAGACTCTTGCTATGTGTCCTTCTTTCCCACACTGTCTGCACACTTGGTCCTTGAACCAACAATCTTTCTGGTCATGTGTTCTTCTGCCGCAGCGATAGCACTTCCCTGTTCCATAGGACATTTCATTGGTGCCATATTCTTGCGGTCTCCGTTGTATCTCTGCAGCGCCCCTTGCGGCTGCTTCGTGTGATACTGCCATACTGAAAGCTTTGTCCAGCGTAAGGTCCTTTTCTGATAGAAGCCGTTTCTGGGTTCCTTCACTTTGTAGCCCACACACAAACTTGTCCCTTAACGTGTCTGCTAGTCCCGCTCCAAACTGGCAGTGTTTCGATAGCTTGCGCAGTTCCGTTAGGTACTCAGCATTGCTTTCGTCTTTGTGTTGGTCCCTTTTATGGAACTTAAATCATTCTGCTATCAGCAGCGGTGTGGGGTTTAAGTGGTCCTATAGGATTTCTACTATGCTTTCAAAATTCTCATTTACCGGCTTCTCTGGGGTTATTAGATTTCGCAGTAACCCATAAGTTTTTGCACCCATGGAATTTAACAGAACCAGTGCTTTATTAGCATCTGGCACTTCATTCGCCCTGCAGTACACCTCAATATGTTCCACATATGTCGCCCAATCTTCAACTTCATTGTCGAACGTAGAGATACTGCCACTCTTCGGCATCCTTGGGTGTGCGTTAACTATCACAAATGCCGCCTCCCACATTTCCCCTTCTTCTCCGCTGGCACAAAATGGCATCTCCCGCACTTTCCTTCCTTCCTGCGCTCGCCTTTCTTCTCCGCTGCGGCTTCTAAAAATGGCGCCTCCCGCGCTCTTCCTTCTTTTCCGCGGCTCAATGGCGTCTCCCCTTTCTTCGCCCCATGGACCCTGTTCAGCCCGTGAGTACTGGCTGTGCTCTGCGTGTTCTTCTTTTTATATTTTTCGACGCCGCTCAGTCTAGAACCCGGCTGTTTCGTACCCTCTCTCTCTCCGGTTTGTTTTATTTTTCTCGATGCCGCTCGGTGTTCAACCCCCGGCTGCACCCTGCGCTCTTCACCCTCTGTCTTACCCCGTCGACGCTGCTCGGCTTTCTCTCCGCCGTCGATCAGCTCCAGCCGCCGCTGCTCGGGAAGGGTCTGCGCTGGACCTGCCGTCGGTCTCTTACTGCTCGTTGTGGCTGGGGAACCAAGCCCGGCTCTCCACAGCCTCCCCTGCGAAGTTGGATCTCTGCCTGACTGCTGGGCGGTTGCTCGTGGTTGACGCCCGTGTTCCTGGCCTCGACTATTTTTTTTTTTTATATTGCAGGTAGATTCGAATCGACACTCGTCGCCACTGTTGGATCCGTGGTTCAGTGGATATGCTATTATTAAATAATCACACGGATGCTGTACATTAACAAATAACAGGTCTTTACTGGAGGAGGGTAGTCTCTAGACTGGGGGTACAGAGGCATGCGCAAAGCTTATATACCTGTGTGGTCACTGCCGGTACTACAGTATACAGGAGCTGTAAAAGTAGTTCTGACTTAACGGCACATACACTACACCATGGGATCTTTAACAGGGAGAAGGAGCCTCAGTTTAACATCTCATCCAACGGACCATATCTCCAACAATGCCAAACTCACTAAATACTGCAATGGAATGTCAGTCTAGATTTTATGCTCAAGTCCTGGTACAGGTCTCAAACTTGCAATCTTATCACCCAGAATTTCCTGAGGTCCTGGTCTGCTAGTGGAAATGTAGTTGGGCTGGGACTTCCGCCCGCCTGTTATTTGTACTCCTGACCACAGACCACTTCCCAGGGTCGGAGGCATTTATATGTTGTGGGCAGTTCCCCACACTATTTACATTGCCAATGGGGCAATTGCCTCAGGTGGGGGGAGGGGATTCACTGTAATCCCTTGCTGCAGCAAAAACTAGGCACACATCTGCTGGAAGCAGTAGGACAAAGTACAAAAAAAAGGGCTGCTTTCCCATTAGGGTGGTTTCTATAATGCAATCAACCACCCTGTGATCCATTAAATTGCTGAACCCATCTCTTAGCAATGCTGGACACCAGGGATGCACATGCCATCATAACTGGCGCCACCCTCCCTCATACCGCCCCCATCCCGATTACAGTATTTTTGTGGGTGTATCACCCTGCTTCTGGGGGAATTTTTAACGGTTGGTGTAAGAGTAGGAAACCTGGTGCCTCTAGGGCCTGCCCCAGATTCCATCCACCAATCCAGATTATAGAAGTTTTGTGCCACCGGGCCTGAGGAATTTTGAGGCCAAGGGTGAGTGAATTAGGCACACTGTAATTGTATCTTAATGGTTAAGTCACACACTGTTTCTTTGGAGTCTGCTGGACCTCGGCTTATCCATTTAATTCCCCAAAATGGCCTGGTTTTAAACTTTTACTGAAGCAATTTTTCAACTCTTGTCTCAGCGCACATGATAAAAAGCTGATGTGTGATCATTCAGCTGGCAGAGGAGGTGTCTTTAACACCCTATTTAAAGTGCAAAGAATTTATGCATTTTCCACAAATATTCTTAGCAGCCAAGTGTTCAGTAATGACAAATGATCTAATGAACAGTCAAAATGATATAAGCTTCAGTGGAGCTGTTTGTTTTTACTAAGTTGAGAAAGAATATGGAGATAATGAGAGTTCAATCACAATGGTTAATGTCTGTGCAAAGATAGCTTAAGGCAGATGGTGAAAAAAGAAGAAATAACAACAGAAAATGCTGGAAAAACTCAGCAGGCCAGGCAACATCCATAGAGAGAAACAGAGTTTCAGGTCGAAACCCTTCTTCAGAACCAGGTGAAAAAAGAAAATTTGTGTTAAAACAATGAATGTAATATATACAGGGTAAAAAACTTCAGTTGACCCAAAACAGAGCGTCTTCCTTTACATCTCTTTCTCTCTTTCTTTACTACAGATACAACAGCTTTCTGTTATTTCTCATACATAAAGTACACACAGAATGAGAAGACCATAGCAAGATCACCGGTGTTAAATAATCTGCAACTGCACATTTCATCCGTTCCACGATAATACTTTAATTCAAAGAGGTTAAAAAGAACACCAGTTATACCTGAGGATTAGCTGATGGTTTTTCCCAATTCTGAAAATGTATGAACCATGTCGGAGATGCACCATTCTCGATCCACATCCTTTGCCTGCTCTGCATCTCCAGGATTCCCATGCACTCTGTAATATTCCCTAACTCCCCATTTTAGTAGAGAAGTTAGAAAACATAAGGGTAAGAGTAGAAAACACTTTAATGAGATAATCAATATTCTATCATTTATGTCATCAACTGCAAGAATTACAGGCTATGTTCCATATCATGTGTATGTTAAAAAATAAACAGCTAATATTTATCCCTCAACAAACATGACTAAAACAGATTATCTGGTCATTATTGCATTGTTGTTCGTGGGACCTTGCTGTGTATAAATTGGCTGCCACGTTTCCTACATTACAACAATGATTACACTTCAAAAGTACTTCATTGGCTGTAAAGCGCTTCGGGATAACCTGGGGTCGTGATATATAAATGAAATGTCTTTGTTTCTTTCTTTTACTCCAATGATGGAGCTGACAGCCTGACTATTTTGCGCTGCCAGTCTGATTTCTCTAAAATATCCTCTCTATACTTCTGGAACTTTATATTCCTCACCTGCCTGCCCATTGTTTTCATCTCCAACCTCCTATCCCAGTACATAATCAGTGAGACCTCTCTCCCTTCCAGCCGGCCTATGCTCATTTTCAATCCTTTATCTCACCTGCTTCGATCTTTCCTCGCATCCGCTCCTGCTTTCACCTCAGTCAGTATTGACAGCCCCTCTATTCATCATAATTGATGCTATGAGTATTTTGCTATCGTCAACACTAATCAAAGTGGTTCAGTGACACTGAAGATGCAGGAATAGCCCAATTCCTTTAGTGCTTCCTGTTGCTACCAGTGAGGCCAAGAGGGATGCCAGGAATAAACCAGCGATCCTAGCATCCAGCGTTGCTGTGGCATTAATGGTGAGAACTACAATGTCTGATGTTTTCCCATAATCACCATGCTTGAATAAACCCTACAATGTCACTACAAGTATGAGCAGTCGTGGCAATGTGGCTCAATAGGAATGGAAGGGAAGGGCAGCTGAGAGGCAGACAGCAGTCAATGGGAAGGAGTTGGTGAAAAGGCCAAGAGTAGGAAGGGAATTAAAGTCTGACACTGAACAGCCAGGAAGGAAGATTAAGGTAAAGAATATCAGAAAGCGAAGAGAAAATGTCAAAAATTGTTATAGAAACATAGAAGATAGGAGCAGGAGTAGGCCATTCAGCCCCTCGAGCCTGCTCTGCCATTTAATGAGATCATGGCTGATCATCCAAATTTAGTACCCTGTCCCTGCTTTCTCCCCATACCCCTTGATCCCGTTAGCCTTAAGAAATATATCTAACTCATTCTTGAATATATTTAATGAATTGGCCTGAACTGCCTTCTGTGGTAGAGAATTCCACAGGTTCACCACTCTCTGGGTGAAGAAATTCCTCCTCATTTCTGTCCTAAATGACTTACCCCTTATCCTTAGACTGTGACCCCCGGTTCTGGACTCCCCGACCATCGGGAACATCCTTCCTGCATCTAGCCTGTCCAGTCCTGTCAGAATTTTATAAGTTTCAATGAGATCCCCTCTCATTCTTCTAAACTCCAGCTAGTATAAGCCCAATTGACCCAATCGCTCCTCATACGTCATTTCTGCCATCCCAGGTAACAGCCTGGTGAATCTTCGCTGAACTCCTTCCATGGCAAGAACAGCCTTGCTCAGATAAGGCAACCAAAACTGCACACAATACTCAAGATGTGGTCTCACCAAGGCCCTGTACAACTGCAGCAAGACATCCTTGTTCCTGCACTCAAACCCTCTCGATACGAAGGCCAACATACCATTTGCCTTCTTAACCACCTGCTGCACCTGCATGCTTACCTTCAGTGACTGGTGCACAAGGACCCCCAGGTCTCATTGCACTTCCCCTTCTCCCAATCTATTGCCATTCAGATAATAATCTGCCTTACTGTTTTTGACACCAAAGTGGATAACCTTGCATTTATCCATGTTATATTGCATCTGCCATGCTTCTGCCCAATCACCCAACCTGTCCAAATCATCCTGGAGTTTCTCGGCATCCTCCTCACAGCACACACGCCCACCCAGCTTTGTGTCATCTGCAAACTTGCAGATATTACATCTAGTTCCCTTGTGTAGATCATTAATATATATTGTGAATAGCTGGGGTCCAAGGACCGATCCCTGCGGTACCCCACTAGTCACTGCCTGCCACTCGGAAAAAAGACCCGTTTATTCCATCTCTTTGCTTTCTGTCTGCCAACCAGTTCTCTATCCAAGTCAATACCTTGCTCCCAATCCCATGTGCCTTGATTTTACATGCTAATCTCTTATGTGGGACCTTATCGAAAGCATTTTGAAAGTCCAAATACACCACATCCGCTGGTTGTCCCTTATCTATTTTACCAGTTACATCCTCAAAAAATTCCAGTAGATTAGTCAAGCACGATTTAGCTTTTGTAAATCCATGTTGACTTTGTCCGATCCTGTCACTGTTTTATAAGTGCTCTGCTATTACATCTTTTATAATGGACTCTAGCATTTTCCCCACAACCGATGTCAGGCTTACCAGTCTGTAATTCCCCGTTTTCTCTCTATCACCTTTTTTGAATTGTGGGGTAACATTAGCTACCCTCCACTCCATGGGTACTGTTCCAGATTCCATCGAATGTTGGAAGATGATCAGCAATGCATCTACTATTTCTAGGGCCACTTCCTTAAGTACCCTAGGATGTAGATTATCAGGCCCTGGGGATTTATCGGCCTTCAATCCTGTCAATTTCCCTAACACCATTTCTCTACAAATACTGATTTCTTTCAGTTCCTCCCTTTCATCAGACCCTATGTTCCCTGACATCTCTGGGAGGTTATTTGTGTCCTCCTTTGTGAAGACAGAACCAAATATGTATTTAATTGGTCTGCCATTTCTTTGTTCCCCGTTATAAATTCCCCTGATTCTGACTGCAAGGGACCTGCGCTTGACTTCACCAATCTTTTTCTCTTCACATATCTATAAAAGCTTTTACAGTCAGTTTTTATGTTCCCTGCAAGCTTACTCTCATATTCTATTTTCCCCTTCTTAATTAATCCCTTTGTCCTCCTTTGTTGAATCCTAAACTGCTCCCAATCCTCTTTTAAGTAGCTAATGACATAAAATAGAACTTACCATTGTTTTTGTACAAGACATAGCTATTCATCACAATGTTTTTACTATTATTCTTTTGTACAATCTCCCACAATATGGGAAGATAATGAAGGGATATTTGAGGATCAAAATAACCCAAGGAGAATTATTTTTAAAAATTCAACAAAATCTGAGAATTCAGAATCACACAAAAGTTAGTTGAAAATAAAAAATTATTAGAAGGAAGAGGGCAACATAAAAGCAAATTTCAAATAACGGGGGATTTGTTTTCGATGCAAAGTGAAATAGGGCGAGTTATAAAACAGGCAGCTTCCCGTGAGTGAGCTAGATAAAATGACCTCAGAGATCCAAGGCAGGCCATAGATTTATAACATGGCAATGAAGAAAATGCTTAAGTCTATTCGACAGGACATTGTCAATGGTTTTCCAACATGCAATAAAAGCCAGAAGCAAGATTTGGCATTGTTTTAGAAGCTAATGGGTATAATTTTCAGTCAGGCACAAATGGTCATAATACTTCCCTCTGCTTCAATGAAAAGTAAAATCAGACGTGGTATAAAAAGGGGAGCCGATCTGTTTCTGTCAGTTTCCCGAATGGCGAGTTAGATTTAAACTACTCCCATTGTTTTTAATCACCCTTTCATTCTGGCTGATATTAAACATCTGTTACCAAAACTTAGTGGTATTGCATGTACTACAAAGAAGAATATGCAAGTTTCATTTACAAATGCAATGCAGCACAAATAAAGGTATTTGTGGTTGTTGCAGGCCCAACCATCTCAGCCCCAGGACATCACTGCAGGAGTTCCTCAGGGCAGTGTCCTAGGCCCAACCATCTTCAGCTGCTTCATCAATGACTTTCCCTCCATCATAAGGTCAGAAGTGGGGATGTTCGCTGATGACTGCACAGTTTTCAGTGCCATTCGTAACTCCTCAGATAATGAAGCAGTCCATGCCCACATGCAGCAAGACCTGGACGACATTCAGGCTTGGGCTGATAAGTGGCAGGTAACATTTGCACCACAGAAGTACCAGACAATGACTATTTCCAACAAGAGAGAGTCTAACCACCGCCCCTTGACATTCAACGGCATTACCATTGCCGAATCCCCCAACATCAACATCCTGGGGGTTACTATTGACCAGAAACTTAACTGGACCAATCTGTAGGTAGGTGAACTCGGACCTCGCGTCTTATAATTCCAGAATCTGACTTGAATCCCTTCCAGGTGGAAAGAAATGGTCAAGGCTCACAAACTCAGTACAACTCAGTATGCCTTTTGTTGTGTATGTAACCGTTTACCTTTAAGGGAACTATAGAATGTAACCGTTCGCCTTTAAGAGCACTACTTTAGGGTGGCACTATCTATTGGCTCATGTATACTGTAATACCGATAGTGACCACACCAGTATATAAGGGTTGTGATACGTTAACTAGGGCAGAATCGCCCGAGCCTCTGAATAGTAAAGACGTGTTTTATTTTGTTAACAGTGGAGTCTGTGATTATTTATAATACAACCCACAGACTTAACATTGGCGACGAGTCAGGATTCGAACCCTGCGGCAGTTGTTCCACGGCGGCTTCGTCCGAAGACAGGACGTTGAAGAGAGGTTTCAATCCTCACCAGTCTGGAACCGACAGGCTGGAAGCGACAGGCATTAGGACCCTGAAGCCTCCATAACCTCGTGGGTAAGCCGCAGCGTTGGCTGCAAAGACAGGGCGATCGCAATCCCTGATAAGAGCCGCGGTGAAACGCGCGAGCGGGTAAGCCAGAGCCCGGGAGGGAGCGAGCAAGAGCCGCGCGAGCGGGTGAGCCAGAGGCCGGGGGCCGCTTTCAAGTGCGAGGCGCAGCCGGGCCATCGATCGCATCCGCTGATAAGGGCCGCACTCGGGCTGAAAGTCAGCGTCGGGGAACGGGTGATAACCGCCATTGAAGTGGGCGGAGAGCGCCGAGAAGCGCGGGAAAACCGCCATCGAAGTGGGCGGGGAGAGCGAGAAGCGCGGGAAAGCCGCCATTTTTCACGGGGAAACCGCTGAAGAAGAAGGAAGAAGCGGGAAACCGCCATCTTGGAAATTATTAAGAATTTCAGGAAAGTAATAAGATTTTTCAGAAAGGCTGGTGTGTTCTCAAGAAGAGAGGGAAAATAAGTATAAGTACAGCAATACTTGTGGTGTTCTCAAGAAGAGAGAAGAAAATTAATAATAAGTAAAGTAATACTTGTAATGTACTCGAAAAGAGAAGATGCCTAAGCGAGGAAATATTAATGACTTTAATGCTGAAATAGAAGACTGGGCCACGTATGTGGAACGCATAGAAATATATTGCGTAGCCAACGACATTGAGGATGACGACAAGGCAATAACTTTGTTAAATTCGATGGGAGCAAAAACATACGGGCTTTTGAAACATCTAATAGCACCAGTTAAACCAGTGGACCAGACCTTCGAAGAGATCGTAGCAGTGCTGAAGGATCACTTGAACCCCACACCGTTGATACTGGCTGAACGATTTAAATTTTACGCCAGAACCCAGAGGCAAGATGAAAGCAATGCGGAATACTTAGTCGAACTGCGTAAGCTAGCGAAATACTGCCAGCTTGGAGGGAATTTGACAGAGGCGCTGCGGGACAAGTTCGTATGCGGCTTGGCCAAAGAAGGAATGCAGAAGCGACTCCTGGAGGAAAACGACCTCACACTGGACAGGGCTGTCCTCATAGCTTCATCGCACGAAGCCGCAGTGAAAGGAACGGTGGAAATGCAGCTAAAGGCGGCGGCACTCGGGGTGGACCAAATGACTGCAAGCATTTCCAAATGCTACCGTTGTGGAAAGACAATGCACGACCAGAATCAGTGCTGGTTTAAGAATCAAGAGTGCAGGAAATGTGGCAAACTGGGTCACATCGCGAAGGTATGCAGGTCCAGAAAGAAGACCAACAAACAAAGGAAGCCACCACCACAAGAAAAGTACAACAAGGTGCATCAGGTGGCTGAAAAGAGTTCAGATGAACAAAATTCAGACTCAGACCCAAACAGCCAGGAGTTGGATAGTCTGAGAATCCACAATGTGGGTAAAGTAACTGATCTACAGACGATCTGGGTCACACTAAAAATAGCTGGAGTCCAAGTACGAATGGAGCTGGACACGGGATCAGCTGTATCAGTCATCAACCAAAAGGACTACCACCGACTATTCTCTCACATACCCTTAAGAAATACCAAGTTCGTATTACAGACATACACGGGGCATCGCGTATACCCCATGGGGAAAATAAGAGTCAAGGTGTGAGATAGGGGTAAAGTACACCCAAGAATGAATTTGTACGTACTACCTGAGGGAGGACCACCACTTCTAGGACGGGAGTGGATCAAGAAAATAGACATGGAATGGCACTACCGACAAGCAATGATGAGTGAGGACTCGGTGCAGACAAGCAGCTCAGACTCTGAGCCGGAAGACGATAAGTCCAGCTTATGTATGAAAAACAAGGTTAACATTAACTCACAGACTAAGGTTGGGAAATCGATGGCGTGCATAAAGACAGAGAATTCTGAGTCTGTTCAAGCTACAGACATATGCATTACGGAGGAACACCGGGCTCGAACTCAACGCTATTTCAAAGTACAACAACAATTAGAACAATTAAGTTACCGCCTCGTACAAGAGATGAAAACAATGAAAAAGTTCTATGACACCGAATGGGAGAGTCTGGAAAGACAACAGAACCTACTGGCTCAAGCAGAGAGCGACCATAGAGCCATCGTGACCAATTACCGATCACATCTCCCTGATGATGTTCAGGGGTTAGAATATTTGCATGATCTAGAGATACAGCAGAAGGGCAAATCACGCTGCACTGAGGATTTTGTTCTGCAATTAGAGACGGAGCTAGTGCAGGCAAAGTTAAGAGAAGTTGAATCACAGGGTGCTCTTAAGGAGATGCAGAAACAAATCTTGGACATGGAAAAGAGAAACGCTTCTTTACCTGATGAGAATAATGTGGCCATGTTGCAAGAGGAGCTTATAGGGGCGAAACTGAAAGAAGCTAAGCAAAGGATGTTGGAACTTGAAACGCAGAACCAAATCAGCGGTAATCAGCTATGTCAAGCAGAGAAGGAGTGCAAGGGTCTACATGAGAAGGTGCAATATCTCTCAGCCCAAAATAAGGGACTACTCACTCAGTTAAATGAAAGTAAACGGGAAATGGCTGAGATGGACTGCAAGAATAAAGAAGAGTTGATGGCAGTGAGACTTCGAGAGGCAGATAGCATAGCAGCCTTGGCTGAACTCCAACAGGAAATTGCGAAAGAAACAAATGAAGAGGAATCTTCAGGAAGCCAGGATTTTATTCCAGTTCTTCTCTACGACTCCTTACAAGCAGATTGCGAGAAGTTGAAAAAACAGTATGAACAGGCCCAGACTACAATTCTGGAGGGGGTTAACTCAGCAACCTCCGAAAAGCTAGTTTCGTTGGAAGTATATGAGCAACTAAAGGTTGAACATGAGCAAGAAGTCCAAAGGCTGCAGGAAATTCTTGAGGAGCTCAGGGCCAAGACAGACTCATCGGTAAAAGTTCCATACATAGATGAGGATGTAGAGGTGAAAGACATGGCAGAACTCATAAAAATATGGAAGGAAGCCCAAGACAAATATGAGGCGGCAATTACCGAGGTTGACCGACTTGAAGAACAGTTTCAACTGGGAATGGGCCCTGAACATGAGCTAGAGAGCATCGAGGCGCAACTTCTCCAAGCACTGGAAGCCAAAGTACAAGAGGAAGAGAAGATGAAAGCATTGGAGAAAATGATGGATGAAATGGAGGAGTACGCTGAATTACGTCCAGGGGAACAGGAGAATGGGGAAACAGCTACTTCAGTAGAAGGATTAAATAGCCTGATAACGAAATCCCTGAAGGAAGGGAAAGGATTGAACGCACAAATGAGGCCAGGAGGGAAGGAAGGGCAGACATCCGAGGAAGAGCAGGATGAATATGATTGCTTGAAGAAGGGTTTTGACCTGTTGAGTGACACCGAATGTTATGAGGATGTGGTCTGCCCAAATTGTGATGGGAACTCCCAAAGTGCTGAAATCCTGAGGAAGCACTTAAGGTCTAAGGAACATAGAGAGTTGGTGGCGCTACAGATGGCAGCCGGGAAAAGAGCTCGGAGAGTTTCAAAAAGGCAGAAAAGAAAAAGAAGAAGCAGAAAATAATAACTGTTTAAAATATTATTACTTCTACTACCTCAGTCCGAACACTACGAAAGGTGCTAAATTTGTAAAAAAAATCCAGGGACATTATCAAGACAGCCAGTGGGTTGTATAAGTCCGCACTGCTGGTTCAACAGGACGAAAGTACAAGCTGTTAAAAAAAAAAGGCTATGGAGGATGCTGTCTGGAACGAATTAATACCAGAGACTGAATTTATGAACTGTTCCCACAGAGACTGAACCTGTAAACTGATTCCACTGAGAGTATGTTTGTAAACTGTTATATGACGTTGACTCCATCGAGAGTATATCTGCAAACTGTTTATATAAAGTTGACGATTGTATGTTTAACGGGATTCTGTAAGTAATAAGCTAGGAAGGGAGGAGTGTTGTGTATGTAACCGTTTACCTTTAAGGGAACTATAGAATGTAACCGTTCGCCTTTAAGAGCACTACTTTAGGGTGGCACTATCTATTGGCTCATGTATACTGTAATACCGATAGTGACCACACCAGTATATAAGGGTTGTGATACGTTAACTAGGGCAGAATCGCCCGAGCCTCTGAATAGTAAAGACGTGTTTTATTTTGTTAACAGTGGAGTCTGTGATTATTTATAATACAACCCACAGACTTAACACCTTTAACTGTTTATTGTACTATGAATAACAAACAAACGTCAATGCACTGTTCCCTTATAACTCCAAACAATACTAACATACACATACATAACGTTCCCTTTAACTCTTTAATTTCAAACACCACTCACCCCAGCGATCAAGTGGAAGAGTCTGTTTCCATCTGTACGTGTGATCAAACCTTCCGCAGTTTCCTTGCAAGTTGCCAGCCTCTGTTTCTAAACACATCATTTTATAATACAAAAGATCAAAACCTGTGACAATAGACTGACACAAACCCTTCCCCTTTTGATTGTACCATCTTAAACATAGAAACATAGAAGATAGGAGCAGGAGTAGGCCATTCGGCCCTTCGAGCCTGCTCCGCCATTCAACGAGATCATGGCTGATCATCCAAACCCCAGCACCCGGTCCCTACGCCGACAGCCACCCCACCCAAGCCCCATCCCCGCAACCCCGTAACCCCATGTATTTAATCCCCCCTAACACTAAGGGCCAATTTTTTATCATGGCCAATCAACCTAACCCGCACATCTTAATGTCATCTTTCTGCCATTCTGTTCGATTTCAAACCATACAATACAAAAAAAATGTCTTCATCCTGTTTGATGTTTGACAATTATCACACAAAGAAATGTCTTGATTGGACACTTCCTTGCTTATCATCAGTTTGAAAGGTTTCAATGCAATGACAATCCTGGCATTAACATTTCCAAAAGATGAGGGAGCCATTCCAGACTCGGTGGAACCAATTGTAAGCCTGGTTAACAGCTGGACCAAGAAGTTTCACTGGACAGGATGGTCAGTTGAATTTACACAAACACATGCCATTATGTGGTTTGATTGTTCCAGCCACTTCCTTAGTTAGCATATTCATGAAGTAAAAGGAGTCATGTTTGTGGTTCTTATCTTCTTCTTAGGCAGTCCCTCGGAACCAAGGATGACTTGCTTCCACATTAAAAATGAGTTTGCAGGTGACTGATGAGTCCAATGCGGGACCTACAGTTTCTGTCACAGGTGGGGCAGACGGTGGTTGAAGGGGCGGGTGGGTGGGGTGCTTGAGTTGACGTGCGCTCCTTCCGCTGTTTGCACTTGGCTTCCGCTTGCTCCCGGTGAAGAGACTCGAGGTGTTCAGCGCCTTCCCGGATGCTTCTCCGCCACTTTGTGCGGTCTTGGGCCAGGGATTCCCAGGTGTCGATGGGGATGTTACACTTTTTCAAGGAGGCTTTGAGGGTGTCCTTGAAGCGTTTCCTCTGCCCACCTGGGGCTCTCTTGCAGTGCCGGAGTTCCGAGTAGAGCGCTTGTTTTGGGAGTCTCATATCGGGCATGCGGACAATGTGACCCGTCCATCGGAGCTGATTGAGCGTGGTCAAAGCTTCGATGCTGGGGATGTTGGCCTTAGCAAGAACACTGATGTTGGTGCGCCTACCCTGTCAATGGATTTGCAGGATCTTGCGGAGGCAGCATTGGTGGTACCTCTCCAGTGCTTTGAGGTGCCTGCTGTACATGGTCCATGTCTCTGAGGCATACAGCAGGGCGGGTATCACTACTGCTCTGTAGACCATGAGCTTAGTGCCAAGTTTGAGGTCCTGGTCTTCAAACACTCTCTTCCTCAGGTGACCTCAGGTTCTTATGCTGTTTAATCCAGAGCGTGTATTACAAATTCCTTTTAAAAGTCTCATCTTTTCTCATGTTATGCTATGATATGAAGTTTGGTCAGTTTCTTATGTTTGGTCAATTTCACAAAACTGCCTTTACAGTACCGCCATTTGACCCTTTAATGTTGGTATCATTTAAGTTGAATGCGTTCTTGCTGCAGGAACTGGCTGCAAACCACATAAATACTGTGGCTACAAGAGCAGGTCAGAGGTTGGGTATTCTGCAGCGAGTGTCGCACCTCCTCACTCCCCAAAGCCTTTCCAATATCTACAAATCACAAATCAGGAGTGTGATAGAATACTCTCCACTTGCCTGGAAGAGTGCAACTCCACCAACATTCAAGAAGCTCGACACCATCCAGGACAAAGCAGCCCTTTTAATTGGCACCCCATCCACCACCTTAAAGGTTCACTCCCTCCACCACCGGCGTACCGTGGCTGCAGTGTGTACCATCTACAAGATGTACTGCAGCAACTCACCAAAGCTTCTTCAACAGCACCTCCCAAACCTGTAACCACTTCCACCTAGAAGGACAAGGGCAGCAGGTGCATGGGAACACCACCACCTCCAAGTTCCCCTCCAAGTCACACACCATCCTGACTTGGAATTTTATCATCATTCCTTCATCATCGCTGGGCCAAAATCCTGAAACTCCCTCCCTAACAGCACTGTGGGAGTACCTTCATCACACGGACTGCAGCTGTTCAAGAAGGTGGCTCACCACCACATTCTCAAGGGTAATTAGGGATGGGCAATAAATGCTGGCCTTGCCAACGATGCCCACATCCCATGAATGAATAAAAAAAATATGGTTACAATTCACTCATTACTTATATTAAATACATATGAACACAATTGCATTTTTTCTGCTTTTAATATATAGGGTTATTTTGATTTCTGTCCCCTGTTTATTCTCCCCCACCCCTATTAACAATCAGTTTTTCAAACCTATTTCTTATGTAAATCTGTACTTATTAGCATGTTGACTGTGCACCATTCTAGGTGAAACTAGCAGTTTCTGGATGTTCAATCAATAGTAGCACTTCTTTGGCATTCAAGAATCATATAAAGATTTTCAGGAGTGAGCACACCTAATTTTATTGGAGCAAAATCCTGAACCAAATTGAAAATTTTAGATTTATATTTTAACACCTTTTGCTTCTGGCTGGTTCACATGGCATGTCCATCCTTGACAATACACTTCACCAAAAACTATCTAATTGACCAAAACTATCTAATTGACCATTCCAACGAAATTAGCAGTTTACATTTCATATGTATTACATTACATAGTATTTACATTACATGATACAGGAACAGGCCATTTGGCCGAACAGGTCTATGCCGGTGTTTATGCTCCACATGAGCCTCCTCCCACCTTACTTCATCTAACCCCATCAACATATCCTTTTGTTCCTTCCTCCCTCATGTAGTCAATCTAGGTTCCTCTTAAATGCATCTATGCTAGTCATCTCAGCTGGGTAGAATGTATCTGAGCCAAAATAGTGGGCTGCACCTCTTATAAGGGAGGTGCACTTTGGTTTCAGGTAACCAGAAGGCAATTCTGAAGATGGAAAGCCAAGGAGAAAGTTCAAGGGGCCCCCGTTTCTCAAATGTTACACTGGAGGTCCTTATTGGGAGAGGTTGGCAGGAGTAGGGACATCTTCTTCCCACCAAGCGGCAGGAAAGTAGTCCAGCAAACTGCATGGCAGCAGTGGGCACAAGGTGGCAGACTGTATCAGTACCAGGGGCATTAACCCCAAGACAAGGCTGCAAAGCAGGATGAATTTTAATGACCTTACCAGGGTTGCTAAGGTAAGACTGTTAACTACGGTGTTGCATCACTCTCTGCATAACCCTGCACTACCTGAAGCCCCAGCACTCACAACTCTTTGCTCCCCCAGTTACCAACATTATGGTCCTCTCTCAGGATGACAACATACCTGCTCTCCTGCCAGACTTTGACCCAGTGCCTTTGTTGAGCAAAGACTGCCCCAACCAACACCAAGAAACAGCAGTCTATAGTCAAGCTCTTAAGGGTCAGGACTGCTCAACATTGCCCACCACGGCCATCTTAATTGCCTCAGTGGATAATCAGTGGCCTTCCACCTCTCAGGTTCCAGCAACAGGAGAACCACCTTGTAGGAGCATTAGAATATGTAAACAAGCAGATGCCAGCTACTAAGGGACTGCATTAGAAAGACTTGCATTTATATAGAACCTTTCATGACCATTGGACATCCCAAAGCAGTTTACAGATAATGAAGTACTTTTTGAAGTGTAGTCACTGTTGTAATGTAGGGTGATTTCAGTTCAACATTAAGAGAAATAAAAGTTGTTAAACCCACAAAGTGCATGATGTTAATAAACAGTTACTTATTTGCATTGATATTGGTCTTCATATTCTTAGTTATGTAAGTGGAAGAACCATGATGTATTCAGGTTGGAGGATATGCAAAAGCTGGGCTGAAGGTTTGGGTCAAATACTGGGTCTGTTGGTGTACTGGGGAAGGATGGTTTGCTTCAGAGACTCTCCTCAATAATTAGTTGCCTTACAGCACTGTTTTGCCTTGGTCTTCCTCATCATCCTTTTTTTCCTCTACCCCTTCTTCAGTAGACAGCTTTGGCTCAGTTGATAGCACACTCACCTCTGTTGTTCTTCAGTTGTCGGATGGCCTTTTCAACCTCATGCCGGGCTGCGGTTATGCTGAGGTGCTGGCGGGTAGCATGCTGTGGGATGGAGTTGAGGACACTTGCGTCGAAGACAGAGTCTCGGTTAAAATGATCTTCGAAGTGCTCCTTCCAGCGGGCACTGACTGCCTCCCTGTCATTGATGAGTACCTCTCTGTTCATGGCACGCAGTGGGGTAGGACCTTGGGTGCTTGGGCCGTAGATGGTCTTGACTGCGCTAAAGAATCCACGCACGTCGTGGTTGTTGACTAGCTGCTGGATCTCCTGTGCTTTCTCCGCCCACCATCTGTTCTTTAGGTCGCGTGTTTTTTGTTGGACCTCGACCTTCAGGCGTCTGTAGAGCTGCTTTCTTGCTCTCAAGTTGTGTTGCTGTTTTCAGATCAGGAATGCCTTGCACTTGTGGCTTTTTTGCTCCTGGATCTCCTGGTAATTCTCGTCGAACCAGACTTGGTGTTGGTGTTGGTGTTTCCTGGTCGAGTGACCGAGCGTCTCTTCACAGGTGCTGATTATGGAGTCCTTGATCCAGATCCAAATGTTCCCATCCTCTGTTGTTGAATTACAGTATGCAGACGACGCTTGCGTCTGCGCACACTCGGAGGTCGAACTCCAAACCATCGTCAACACCTTCACCAAAGCATACGAGAGCATGGGCCTTACACAAACATCCGTAAGACAAAGGTCCTCTACCAACCTGCCCCCGCCACACAGTACTGCCCCCCGATTATCAAAATCCATGACAAGGCATTGGGCAACGTGAACCACTTTCCATACCTCGGGAGCCTACTGTCAACAAGGGCAGATGTTGATGACGAAGTCCAACATCGTCTTCAGTGTGCCAGTGCAGCCTTTGGTCGCCTGAGGAAGAGAATGTTTGAAGACCAGGTCCTCAAACCCGGCACCAAGCTCATAGTCTACAGAGCAGTAGTGATACCCACCCTCCTGTATGCCTCAGAGACATGAACCATGTATAGCAGGCACCTCAAAGCACTGGAGAGGTACCACCAATGCTGCCTCCGCAAGATCCTGCAAATCCATTGGCAGGATAGGCACACCAGCGTCAGTGTTCTCGCTCAGGCCAAAATCCCCAGCATCAAAGCTTTGACCACACTCGATCAGCTCCGATGGACTGGTCACATCGTCCGCATGCCCGATACGAGACTCCCAAAACAAGCGCTCTACTCGGACCACTGACCTGGCTAGAGAGCCCCAGATGGGCAGAGGAAACGCTTCAAGGACACCCTCAAAGCTTCCTTGAAAAAGTGCAACATCCCCACTGACACCTGGGAATCCCTGACCCAAGACCACACAAAGTGGAGGAGAAGCATCCGGGAAGGCGACGAACACCTTGAATCTCTTCACCAGGAGCAAGCAGAAGCCAAGTGCAAGCAGCGCAAGGAGCGCACGTCAACCCAAGCACCCCACCCACCCGCCCCTTCAACCACCTGTGACAGAGACTGTAGGTCTCGCATTGGACTCATTGAATGTTCAGCTGATCTGTGACCATATGAAGTGAAGAATGCAGATCTGTACCCAGTTTTCCCGCAATAGTCATACTGCGCCAGTCCTCAATGGCCCCTGTCTTTGACCCAATTTTTAATGTGGAAGCAAGTCATCCTCAGTTCCGAGGGATTGCCTAAGAAGACACTCACCTCTGAGTCAGAAGGTTGTGGGTTCAAATCCTACTCCAGGAACTTAAGCACATAAAGCTAGGCTGACACTCCAGTACAGTGCTGAGGGAGTGCTGCACTGTCGGAGGTGCTGTCTTTTGGATGAGCCGTTAAACCAAGGCCCCGTCTGCTCTCTCAGGTGGATGTAAAAGATCCCATGGCACTATTTCGAAGAAGAGCAGGGGAGTTATCCCCGATGTCCTGGCCAATATTTATCCCTCAACCAACATAACAAAAACAGATTATCTGGTCATTATCACATTGATGTTTGTGGGACCTTGCTGAGCACAAACTGGCTGCCGCGTTTCCTACATTACAACAGTGACTCCACTTCAAATAGCACTTCATTGACTGTAAAGCGCTTTGAGACATCCGGTGAACGTGAAAGGCGCTATATAAATGCAAGTCTTTCTTTCTTCAGCTTACGTCTGGACTTCTACCTCCTGTGGCAGCTGCAAGGCTTAGCCCTTATGAATGGCATAATTGTGCAACAAGCAGAAAGCCACAACAAATCTGGAGACTAGCTCGAGGTTATACTGCAGGACTCCATTGGATCAGTCCAGGCACCAACATTTTGCTTTAGGATGCCTATGGTTGACTCAATGAGGGTTCTGGTTGGTGTTTGGCTCCCATTATATTGGTGCTTAGCATCTGTGCCTAGTTTCTCTAGGTCTGGGTCAAAGACAGGGGCCATTGAGGACTGGCGCAGTATGACTATTGCCAGAAAACTGGGTACAGATCTGCATTCTTCACTTCATATGGTCACAGATTGTGGTAAACCACTGTTTGTATTCCACTGTGTACATGCCTCGGCTGACTCCTCCCACGAGTCCAGGTATAAAGGTGACTGCTCCACAGTCCCTCTGTATTCTGGACTGGTCGACCACTCGAGGCACACCTTCATTCTCTTGTTAATAAAAGCCTGTTAGTTACTCGCTTAACCTCAGTCTTTTGAGTGATTGATAGAGCATCACAGATCAGCTGAACATTCAGGGGGTGGGACCCGCTTCCTGTTATAAAACATAGCTGTTTTTTGATGTGGAGAATGCAGCACGATGTGTGAGCAGTCAATGAGGCCTTGGACCTGGTAAAATCTGGAGATGTGAATAAGTCCAAGAGCTCTGTCCTCTGGAACCTCAACCTGCATTGGGAAGGTGTTGTATTGCTGTCTTCTTGTGAAGAGGGCATCCATCACCTGCTTGATGACCATGTGGACAGCAAACTGACTAATGTTGCTGGTATTACCTGTTGCAGCCTGGGTTGAGCCTGTCTGTAGAAGTTGAGAGCCACCTTAACCTTCAAATCCACAGTGCTGTGTGTGCCCTGGTGTTTGGCTCCAATTCCTGCTGTGACAGCAGACTTCTCATACACTGCTCCTCTGCCACGTTGTGAAACACCCACATGCTGTAACGCTTCCTTGGCCCTTGCCTCCTTGATTTCTTCTTTGAGCCTCCGCAGGTCTGTGCTGCTGTGCTTGCTGCTGCCGCTGTGGTGGTTGCCTCAATGGTAATCCCAGCAACAGTCACATCATTTCCAGTACTCCTGCAGCCAATGAATTAAGTCAGAGCAGCTGTTGCCAAACGTCAGCTCTCCAACAGCTCTGTAGTATCAAAACTACCAAAACTCAGCCAAAGAAGACAGGGCTGAGTATTAGGTCCCTTACTTTTTGTGGGATATATCAATGATCTAGACTTGAATATAGGGGGTATGATTAAGAAGTTTGCAAATGATACTAAAATGGCAGACTTGTCATGAAGTTAAAAGCTCATGGGATCCAGGGCAAAGTGTCAAGTTGGATTCAAAACTGTCTCGGAGACAGGAAGCAGAGGGTAATGGTTGATGGGTGTTTTTGTGACTGGAAGGCTGTTTCCAGTGGGGTTCCACAGGGCTCAGTACTAGGTCTCTTGCTTTTGTGGTATATATCAATGATCTAGACTTGAATATAGGGGGTATGATTAAGAAGTTTGCAGATGATACTTAAATCGGCTGTGTGGTTGATACTGAAAAAGAAAGCTGTAGACTGCAGGAAAATATCAATAAATTGGTCAGGTGGCAGAACAGTGGCAAATGGAATTCAATCTGGAGAAGTGTGAGGTAATGCATTTGAGGAGGGATAATAAGGAAAAGGAATACACATTAAATGGTAGGACACTGAGTACCTTGGACAAAGGGACCTTGGAGTGCATGTCCACAGATCCCTGAAGGTAACAGGCCAGGTAGATAAGGTGGTTAAGAAGGCATACGGAATGCTTGCCTTTGGCATAGAATACAAGAGCAGGGGGGTTATGTTTTAACTGTATAAAACACTAGTTAGACCTCAGCTAGAGTACAGCTTGCAGTTCTGGTCACCACATTACAGGAAAGATGTGATTGCACTAGAGAGGGCAGAGGAGATTTACAAGGATGTTGCCAGGAGTAGAGAATCTTAGCTATGAGGAAAGATTGGATAGGCTGTGTTTGTTTTCCTTGGGACAGAGGAGGCTGAGGGGAGACCTTATTGAGGTGTATAAAATTATGAGGAGCCTAGATAAAGTGGATAAAAAGAACCTATTTCCCTTAGCAGAGGGGTCAAAAACCAGGGGACACAGATTTAAAGTAATTGGTGGAAGGTTTAGAGGGGATTTGAGGGGAAATTTCTTCACCCAGAGGGTCGTGGGGGTCTGGAACTCACTGCCTGAAAGGGTGGTAGAGGCAGAAACCCTAACCACATTTAAAAAGTACTTGGATGTGCACTTGGGATGCTGTAACCTGCAGGGTTACGGGCCAAGAGTTGGGAAGTGGGATTAAGCTAGATAGCTCTTTGTTGGCCGGAGTGGACACGATGGGCCGAAATGGCCTCCTTCCATGCTGTAACTTTCTATGATTCGATGAAAAAAAAGGCTCTACAATCCCCAGCAGCCAAAAAAAATAATCCAGAGAATTACCTGAATGGAGGTGGGGCTCACTGTAAATATCACTGCTTCAGCCCACTTCCTGGACTTTCACGTGCCATGTTTTTCTTGACAGGCACAAGAAATTAGCAAATTAAAGCTCCCAGGCACGAATTTCCCCAAATAGTCTTGATACAAACGTAGGGCTCCAATTTAAATATTTCATAGTTTAGCGTTCATTTCAGGGGGCTGCTAGGAACGTCTAAGGAGTGCCTCAACAAATAAAGCAGCCATTGCTTTTTCTGCGCACTTGTGGTGCAGGATGTCTCACCGTGAATTTGGTAAGTGGAACTCCAATTTTGCACCCAAAACCTTGGTGAAATGCAACGGAATTTGTACCCCTATGGCACATGATGAATTTATTCCTTTTCTGTCTATTAGATGTTTATCCTTTCATATCGATGCTATGTGACAACTCCCTTATGTTTCACAGCTCTCACATGAACTCTATTACACTCGTCAGAGCAGGTGGTGCCCCTTTACTGAATCAACACTCTGGTGTCCTTGCAATCACCACCGGTAAACGTCAACCATCTTTCACCCAGAACATTCTTTCCTTTCTGATAACTATTCACCTTTGGGAGTCTGTCAATTTACAGGTCTACAGGCCCCCTCTAACACATCTAATCTCAGCATTTCCCACAGAGACTTTTGTTCAAATGTCCCAGACATTGATTAGCTATTTCAAAATATTAGCATTTAAAATTACTTAATTATTTTTCTCAAATGAAAAGTTAGATTTTCACACAGTTACAGTAATATATATATATATAATATATATAAAGGCATAGCATTGACAGTATTACACTAGCAAACTTCATCAAATTCTGCTGTTACCTTGATTAACCCTTTTCCATTATGGTTAAATATATTCATCCAAAGTTATTACCCAACATTAGCGAAGAGAAACTCCATACGATTAGCAGAACTGAACCTGTGACTAGCACTTAAAAGGGTTAACATAATTATTCACTTCCCAAAGAGATTTGAATTATACAATGGTTTCATTATGCATAATTTTGAAGTCTTCAGAAACAATGATAAACAGGTTTTTGAAAGCTCATATCTGTCAGAGACAGAACCCTTTAATATCGCTGCCAATGTAGATTCTTCATAAAGACGCAGTATGTAACTGTCAATGATGTTTATTACTCCAATGAATGTTTCAGTATAAAGCATCAAGCTACTCTTTGCACATCCCCCTGGTACTTAAAACTGGCATTTTTATTTCAAATGAGCCTCAAGGCATGGAAGTTATGAAAACTGATAAACTCTAATGCTGTCGCTATAAGTAGTTTTTGAACATAGAAAGTGATCATTAAGTGAAACAAGAAACAGATTCCAGCAGTCTTCTATGTAATAACTGTTGAAACGGATATTGCCATTGCTATTATTGCATTAATTGGACTATAATTGTCTTTTTGCTAAGATTTTAATCTAGAATGCCAGTGTGATGGAGCAAAGTTCTGGCTTACTTTAAATCAAAATCTCTATTATATCTTTTCCACATGTGAATTTAAAATAAAACTCTGTTAGCTGCTTTCTGAAAGGATTTTGTCGTTATGTGAGGTGAGTGAGTTAAAGAATTACACAATTTCTATTTAGGCATGTATACATTATTGTGGGGGTTATCTACCTTGAGGAACGTCCTTCAATGTTAATTACATTGGGAATTCTCATCTGGCTTTGAAATGCAGGTTCCATGCAAAGTTTGCAAACACATAATGGTCACCAAGTTGTTCTCCAGAAGAAGCTATTTGGCATGCAAGTTAGGTGTTAGATGGCAACAAGATCATTCTAAGTACCAGAAGTCAGTAGTTCACACTAACTAAAATCTAATGAAAGCACTTTTAAATGCATTGTGTAATACCCCTCCTTTGATCTGGAATATTAAAGTCTCATTTAGAGAGGTATAAGCTTGATAGCTTTTCCCTGTTCAGCAGTTCTGTTTTCAAGTTACAATAAAGGAAGATTTTGAACATTTTCTTATCTGCGAGACAGTTTAAAATATTGTGTCAACTAAGCATTTGCATCGCTGATTATTCTGCCGTATGTCTTTTGTTTATCTATAATCTTATTCCTTTTAAATAAATTTAACTTGTAGCTTCAGCTGGAATGTTGTAGTTTGAAAGTGTGCCGTTTTTCTCGCATAAACTGAGGCGGGCAATTTGTGCAATCTCCAATGTGAGATACCTTCTAAAATGGTAATCGTTAATCCCGTGGCACGGTACCCACTGTTCACAAAAAGCAAAAGGCTGTACATTTCTGAGGGTGGATCTGTTAATGAAAGCTGCATTTTTCTGTGAACATGGATAAAGAGAGCTGGGTGAGAGCCTAGAATGTAACAGCTAGAACAGATTAACAATGACTATACTAATGCAATACAAGCTGTGATTTTAAAGGCACTTGCTTAAATTTTATGTCAGCAGCTTGTACCTTGATAATTCAACTTTACATTTTGAAATGCATCCGAAGTACACCTCACTTTAAACATCTCCCAGTTTTTGCTACTGAAAAGGTTACACATCTTAGAGTACTGTGCACAGTTCTTGTCTCCACATTATAAAAATGAGACAGAGGCACTGGAGAAGTTGCAAAACAGATTTACAAGGATGATATCAGAACTGAGAGGTTATACCAATCAGGAAAGATTGAACAGGCTCGACCTCTTTTCTCTAGAAAAGAGAAGGCTGAGGGGTGACCTGATAGAGGTCTTTAAGATTATGAAAGGGTTTGATCGGGTAGACGAAGAGAAGATGTTTCCACTTGTGGGGGGGAGACCAGAACTAGGGACCATAAATATATGATAATCACTATGAATCCAACAGGGAATTCAGGAGAAACTTCTTTACCCAGAGAGTGGTTAGAATGTGCAACTCGCTACCACAAGGAGTGGTTGAGGCGAACAGCATAGATACATTTAAGGGGAAGCTGGATAAACACATGAAGGATAAGGTTATGCTGATAGGGTTAGATGAGGAGGGGTGCGAGGAGGCTTGTGTGGAGCATGAACCCCAGCATAGAATAGTTGGGCTGAATGGCCTGTAAATTCTATGTAATTCTATTGGTGGTTTTCAAAGTTGATTTCAGTAGGAAATTTGCTGATTAAATGTTTAAATGATTTTGGCATAAGGGAAGTGTTATGTCCTTCAATAATCAGACAACAAGACTGCAGGGAACGATTCAACAGGTGTTTACTGAATGAGGGTTACTCTAGAACTAACTATACAGATCACTACTCAGGGTTTATATACAGGTGTGGTCACTGCCGGTACTACAGTATACAGGAGCTGTAAAAAGTAGTTCTCCCCTTAAAGGTACATACGTTACAATTCCTCCCCTTTTATATTAACAATACCATAACACTCATTTAACAATTAAATATCAAAATAATTACAATTAACACTTTTAACATGCAACATTAGCTGAAAATAGTCTATTTATAAATTCAGTCTTTGGGGAGGCTTCCTGATCCTTTCTGGATAGCGCCTTTCCCGAGTGTCTTGCTCTTGGTGCGGAGGCGATTCTCGCCACCTGTCGTCGGTTGGTTCATCAGCTTCCGATGCTACTGTTTCTGGGGTAGATGCAACCTGTACGTTGGGTTCATCACCAGGTACGTATGGGCGAGGCATGGGGTTGACTTGTTCCTGTGGCTCTAGGACCTGGTCAGCATGGCATCTCACGATGCTCTCCCCAACGTCCACTGTGTACATTAGTGGGCCCTGCCGTGTGCATATTGTTCCTGGCTGCCATTTTCCTGTTCATTAGTCACGGGCCAAGACTGGTTGTCCTACATTGAATATCCTTGTTGGCTTCTCACGGATGTGCTGGAATTGCTTACTCTCAACATCTCTTCGTACGTTTGGTCTGAGCAAATCCAGGCGAGATCTTAACCTTCGGTTAAAGAACATCATGGCTGGGGCCTGGTTGGTGACTGCATGTGTCGCATTCCGGTAGGCGAACAGGAAATTGTCCACCTTCTGCTGCAGCGGAATGTTGTCATTGTACATAGCCTTTATTGCCTTCTTAAAGGTTTGTACGAACCTCTCAGCCAATCCATTTGTGGCTGGATGAAACGGGGCGGATGTGTAATGCCTTACCCCATTCCTTTTCATAAATCTTCGAAACTCTTCGGACACAAACTGTGGTCCGTTATCAGAGCAAATCTGCTCTGGCAAGCCGTTCCTGGCAAAAATGGTCCATAGGACTGCAATAGATTTCTCCGTGGTGGTGGAGGACATTTTGATCACCTCAGGCCATTTCGAGTGCGCATCCACGGCTATTAAAAACATTGAGTCCATGAATGGACCAGCAAAATCAATATGCACCCGTTGCCATGGAGATGAGGGCCACTGCCGTGGGTGTAGAGGGGCATGTGGTGGTGCATTTTGGACCTTCTGGCATCCTGAGCAGCTCTTTGTCAGGTCCTCGATTTGCTGATCGATCCCCGGCCACCACACATAAGCCCTAGCAAGGCTTTTCATTTTCACCCCTCCCAGATGACCTTCAGGAAGCACATTGAGCACTCTCTCCCTTAACTTGGGTGGAACTACCACTCGGGATCCACACATCAAGGTCCCCTGGCATACTGACAGCTGTTCTCTTCTGGGTGAGAATGCTGGCAACAGTGAGTCACCATGTGCTGGCCATCCCTTCACCGTCAAATCATATACCCGAGACAGTGTCGGGTCATTTCGGGTCTCCTTCTCTATACCAGAGTTAGTTACTGGCAAGCATTCAATTATAGTCGAATGAAATATTTCGACAGGATCCACTGCTGGTGCTTCCTCCGCAGTAGGCAGTGGCAGGCGTGATAGCCCATCAGCGTTTCCATGCTGTTTCGTGCCCTTATACTCAATTTCATATTGGTGCGCCCCTAGAAAAAGGGACCATCTTTGTAGCCGTTGCGCAGTCATCACCGGAACGCCCTTCTTTGGATTAAAGATGGAGACAAGTGGTTGGTGGTCAGTCAGCAAGGTGAACTTCTGCCCGTGCAGATAGGGATTGAACTTTTTCACTCCCCACACTAGGCTGAGGGTCTCCCTGTCAATCTGGGCGTAGTTACGCTCGGCTGAGGTTAGTGATCGTGACGCAAAGGCTATTGGCCTCTCTGAGCCGTCCGAGAATTTGTGCGACAGCACTGCTCCAATACCGTAGGGTGATGCATCACATGCCAGCCGAATTGGTAATGCTGGGTTGTAATGGGCCAATACCTCTTTTGCTGTGATTAGTGTTTTGCTCTTCTGGAAAGCTCATCTACATTTGTCACTCCACTTCCATGGCACCCCAGTTTGCAGTAGGGTGTTCAGTGGGTGTAGTATTGTAGACAAATTTGGCAAGAACTTATGGTAGTAGTTTACCAGCCTGAGGAACGGCCTCAGTTGTGACACATTTTCCGGTGCTGGAGCCTTGACTACTGCCTCAATCTTCTCTGGGGACTTATGCAACCCCTCTTTATCGATAACGTGGCCACAATACGAGATCTGTTTTCTAAAAAACTCGCATTTGGGATGGTTAGCTCGGAGCCCATATTCCTGCAATCTAGTGAGCACCTGCTCCAGGTTGGCAAGGTGATCACTTTTGTTGTGTCTGTGTGTTGATAGAGACACTGAAGACAGGAGTTGGTTTGATAGGTGTTTACTAAACAAAGTCTGGAGGGGAACTAACGGATACAACACAATACCCAGGCTTATATAGCCCGAGTGGCCATTACCGGCCTTACAGTACACATGGGGCTCTTAAAGGCACATACACTACAACTGTCATTTTCGTCCATGACCAGGATGTCGTCCAAATAACACTGGGGCCTAGAAATTGAGTTGATGCCGCGCCAGGGCTTTAGCGCCGGAAATTTAGCGCCAGCGCTAATTCCCTTGCGCGCGCCAAAAATTCAGTAGCGCCGCGCCCAGATGGCTGCTGGCGCTACTGGCGGGCATGAGTGCCTCACAATGGGCGCTGAGTGCCGCATTGCGGCGCTAATCCGGTGCTGCAGCACCCGATGCGGTGCGGCAGGCTGGGGAAGTGCAGGCCTCCTCCTCCCGTTAAGGAGGCGCTGCCTTCACCCGATCGCTGGCCGTTTGATTTTTTCAAAAATGAGCCCAGCACCTCGGACAAGTGCCGGGCTTGCAGGCCAGACGCATCTGTTCCACGGGGGGGGGGTGGAGGAGTCCGGGGAGGGAGGTGCGGGCAGGCGGCCGGCGGGAAAGCGGCCGGCCGCCACGCGACCTTAATGCGCCGGCGCTAACTTGTGTAAGACTCGGTTGCCAGAGTCTTAGTTGCGGCTGCCACGGGCGAGGCGGCCGCAACTGAATTTTGGCGTTCGGGCACATTGCCACGGCAACCGGGATGCTGCGCACACCGATGACGTCATCGGTGCCGGCGCAGCGCAACCGGCTAACGCCGATGGCAGCGCCGAAGTGAATTTCAGAAACGGCTATCATTGCGGCGCTAGGCCCTCTAGCGCTGCAAAATGGGCGCTAACCCTACTGAATTTTCAGCCCTGGGTCCCTGGGATCCCTTGCAGGACTTGTTCCATTGCCCTCTGCCAAATAGCCGGAGCTGATGCTACCCCGAATACCAGCCGGTTGTATTGGTAGAGACCTTTATGGGTGTTGATTGTGAGTTTTTTTTTGATGCTTCTTCTACCTCCATTTGCAGATTCGCCTGGGCCAGATCAATCTTAGTGAAGCGTTTCCCTCCAGATAGCGAGGCGAAAGTATCTTCAATCCGCGGAAGTGTATATTGTACGGTGTGAAGGATCGGGTTCACTGTTACCTTAAAGTCCCCACAGATGCGAACCTTCCTTGGTTCCCCAGGCGTGCTGCTCAACGACTTTTTCATCACAGGGACGATGGGTGTAGCCCACTCGCTCCAGTCTACCTTGGACAGTACACCTGAACGTTCCAGACTCTCCAGCTCTGCTTCGACGGCTGGGTGGATCGCATAAGATACCGGTCTGGCCTTAAAAAATGTTGGGCTTGCGTTTTCTTCAGTTTTAATCATCGCTGTCATGCCTTTTAGTGTTCCGAGTCCTTGCTGGAACACTTCTTTCGCATCAGTTAGGATCTTTGACAGTCGCCCAGGTGTGACATCGTCATCCTTTATGTCAGCCACAGTCAGTGCCTGTATGGAATGCCAATCTAGCTGTATCTTCCGGATCCATTCACGTCCGAGTAGTGGTGGTCCTCCATCTGGCAATACATATAGGTCCATTTTTGGTGTTTCCTTGCCATTATATATAACGTTCACCCTTATTTTTCATTTGTGGTAGACTTTTTGCCCCGTGTACATCTTCAAGACAATCTTTGTATCTCTGAAGGGAATATGTGAGAATAGCCGCTTGTAGTCCCTTCGGTTTATGACTGTTAGGGCTGTTCCTGTGTCCAATTCCATTTTCACTTGGACTCCTGCTATCTTGAGCGTGACCCAGATAGTTTGGTGATCCTCCATTTTGATCACACTATGTAGTTGCAGACAACCCAGCTCCTTGCTTCCGGAGTCTGTATCACTCTTCTGTTCGTCTGAACTACTCTCCGTCACCTTATGTACCTTCTTGTACTTCTCCTGTCGAGATTTCTTGCTGCTGGTTTTCTTTCCCAACCTGCAGACTCTTGCTATGTGTCCTACTTTTCCACACTGTCTGCACACTTTGTCCTTGAACCAGCAATCATTATGGTCGTGTGTTGTTCTGCCGCAGTGATAGCACTTCACTGTTCCGTATTACATTTCATTCATGCCAAATTCTTGCAGTCTCCGTTGTATCTCTGCAGCACCCTGTGCTGCTGCTTTGTGTGATACTGCAATGCTGAAAGCCTTGTCCAGCGTAAGATCCTTTTCTGATAGAAGTCGTTTCTGGGTTCCTTCACTTTGAAGCCCACACACAAACGTGTCCCTTAAAGTATCTGCTAGTCCCATTCCAAACTGGCAGTGTTTCGATAGCTTGCGCAGTTCCGTTAAATACTCAGCATTACTTTCATCTTTATGCTGGTTCCTTTTGTGAAACTTAAATCTTTCTGCTATCAGCAGCGGTGTGGGGTTTAAGTGGTCCTGTAGGATTGACACTATGTTTTCAAAATCCTTTTCTACTGGCTTCTCTGGGGTTACGAGGTTTCGTAGTAAGCCATACGTTTTTGCACCCATTGAATTCAACAATACCAGCGCTTTCTTGTCATCTGGCACTTCATTCGCCTTGCAGTATACTTCTATGCGTTCGACATGTGTCGTCCAATCTTCGACTTCATTGTCGAACGCTGTGATACTGCCACTCTTCGGCATTTTTGGGTGTTGTTAGACTGGCTTAAAATGGCGTCTCCCGCGCTTTCCTTTCTTCCCCACTGCGGCTTAAAATGGCGTCTCCCGCGCTGCTGCCAATGCCGCTCTCGGCAGTCCTCGTGGCAAATGGCGACACCCTGTGGGTTTCGTGCGCTGCTCCTGCGCTGCTGCCAACGCCGCTCTCTGCGGTCCTCATGGCAATGGCAGCACCTCACGTTTTCCTGCATGCCTCTCTCCCACGTTGACGCTGCTCAGCCCTTGAACACCGGCTGCGCTCTGCGCGTTTTCTTGTGCGCCTCTCTTCCCCGTTGACACTGCTCGGCCCTTGAACACCGGCTGCGCTCTGCTCTCTCTCGCCTCTCACCCCCGTTGATGCTGCTCGGTCGGGCTCTAGCCCGTCGCTGTCCGGGAAGGGTCTGTGCAGTACCTGTTGCCAGCCCGTTTTGCTGGACCACCGTGACTGGAAAGCCAAGCCTGGCTCTCGACAGCCTCCCCTGCGATGCTCAAATCTCCCCTGGATGACTGGGCTGTTGCCCGTGGTCGACGCCCGTGCTTCTGGACTCGACCTTCTTCCACTGTTCTCCAGGAGTGAATCCCTGGGAGGTGATGCAGAGTTGCAGGTAGGTTCGAATCTGCTCATCGCCAATGTTATGTCCTTCAATAATCAGACAACAAGACTGCAGGGAACGATTCAACAGGTGTTTACTGAATGAGGGTTACTCTAGAACTAACTGTACAGATCACTACTCAGGGTTTATATACAGGTGTGGTCACTGCTGGTACTACAGTATACAGGAGCTGTAAAAAGTTGTTCTCCCCTTAAAGGTACATACATTACAGGAGGGATTCCACAATTTAGTGTTCCTGTTGGGTTTATATAGGATGCTGTCATATATCGATATTGCCCTTTGATGGAGAAATTATAGGATATTACCATACATCCGTCACCTCTAATATAGGTTCAAGTACTAGGAAACACTGAAACGTCTGGTTAATAATCTTTATTAAATCAAGTCAATGAGATAATAAAACACAATGGGCCAGTAATTCCGGTCTCAACGCGTGAGTACGGACGGTGTACTCATGCTTGAGCCCGTTGGAAGTGCCGAATTTCAGCATGCACAGTGCATGCGCGGGAAACCGGCATTTCCTCCAAGGGTTTCAGAGGTCAAACGCTTTTAATTGTTTAAAATAGTTTTTTTAAGTTATTTATAGTTTAATTAATTATTGGAATGTTTTTTTAAATTTTATTTAAAGTTAAACTAGTCTTTTGGGCGCCTGTACTTTTCATGAGTTTGACAGTTCTTACTGTCAAACTCATGAATGAAGTTTCCCCTCCCCCGATTGGCTGCACAGTGCTCACCTGATCCCAGCCGGCACATCGCACTAACTACGCCGCTGGATCAGGCAAGCACATCGTGCCGACATCTGAACCGGGCCAGTGACAGGAATTCCAAGCAGGCCCAGGCTTCAGATGTCGGCGCGCCGGGTCAGTGCACATCGGGGGCTTGCACGCGCGGCAAGCACCCGATCCTAATTTCTGGTCCATCGCCTTACAAGCAGTACATATGAGACATAGGTATCAATATTCACGTTCCAAGGACTCATTAGGAGGTCGCAGTTGTGTCATCTTGGCTGCTTATGCTAGCCTCGGCAAGACTAGATTATAGTTCCCCAATAGCTCTAGTGTGTTGTATCTTTTATAGGTTTAATTACCTAGGACAAATGTGTGTAGCATATGTCATCACATTCTGTGTGCCCTACGTAAACCTGAGGTCATCCAAAACTCGGCTGCCCATGTACTAACTCTCACCAAATCCCGTTCACCCATCACCCCTGTGCTCACTGACCTACATTGGCTCCCGGTTAAGCAACACCTCGATTTCAAAATTCTCATCTGTTATGTTCATTAATAACTAGTCGTTTTTATTAAGAACAGCTAGCTTTTGCTAGACACTTTATTGAGCACATGTGGGCTAGGTACAGTATCTGTAGAGGCCTCCATCTTGACTGCTGCCTTGTGGGTAGCCTAGTGCATCATGGGTAGCCCACTCTTATATACATACAGCACCACCTAGTGTACCATTCCAGAATGACAGGTTACTGATCATTACATCCCCTTTCTTTGAGGTTAAACAAAATCAGTATCAATCAATATCAATCAATAACAACATAAACATCTTCAACAGTCAATACATTTTCAATGTAGTTTTCTTTGTACTCTATCAGGCTTTTTTACTTCACGTGTGGATCTTCTCAGCACAGGTAAGTCTGATGTGTTTTCATGAGAGCCTGTATGTGCATTTGTGTTAGATTGTTCTGGTGGTGAGTGACAAGATTCAGTTGCGGCATTGTCATCGATTTGCTCTTCGATAGTCTCTTGTGTTTTTAGGAGGGAACGGCGGTTCCTTCTGAGAATCTGTCCTTCTTCAGTTCTAACAGTGAATGACCTTGGTCCTACTTCCTCAAGAACTGTAGCTTTCCTGTTCCATGCATCTGGATCCTCAATCCTGACAACATCATCCCTTGTCAATGGTTTCAGGGTTTTGGATGACTTGTCATAGTATGATTTCTGTTTCAGCTTTAACAGTTGAAGTCTCTGTCTCAGTTCCTGACTCTGCTTTTCTTTTGCACAGCAGGGTAGCGTGGTACGCAACTTGCGACCCATTAGGAGTTCAGCAGGTGAAGAACCAGAGTCTAAAGGTGAGGCTCGGTAGCTCAGCAGGGCGAGATAAGGATCAGACTTGCTTTCTGTTGCTTTCTTCAGTAGCTGCTTGAGAACTTGAACACCTTTCTCTGCCTTACCATTTGACTGAGCATACAAAGGACTGGATGTGATGTGCTGAAAGTCATAATGTGCTGCAAACTGTTGCCACTCCTTACAGTTGAAGCACGGACCATTGTCGCTAACGGCAATCTTGGGAATTCCATGTCTGGCGAAGATGGATTTCACATGCATTATGATACTGCTTGCTGTGGTGCTTGAGAGCAGCGCCATCTCAGGATAGTTTGAATAGTAGTCAATCACTATTAGATAGTCTTTACCATTTAAATGAGAAAGGTCCATACCAACCTTTTGCCATGGTGCTGTTGGTATGTCAGCTGCTATCATTGGTTCCTTTGCTTGTTTGTTTTGGTGTTTCTGACATGTCTCACATTTGCCTATCATGTTCTCAATGTTCTTATTTATGCCAGGCCAATAAACAGTATCTCTTGCTCTCCTTTTGCATTTTTCAATTCCGAGGTGTCCCTCATGAATCCCTTTGAGCATGTCTTGACGTAGAGCCTGTGGAATGACTATTCTGTTCTGTTTTAGTAATAGTCCACTTGCAACACTCAATTCTGACCTTATGTGAAAATATTTTGGACAGGAACCTTTTGGCCAACCATGATGAATGTTGTCTATTACTGTTTGTAATACTGTATCTTTTACTGTTTCTTCTGCTATTTGCTTTGATTTTGTGTCTGACACGGGCAGCGCAGCAGTGACCATATTCACATGAACATCCACGTCTTCTTCAGTAGAGCTCACATGACTCATTGTGGGTGCTCGGGATAGTGCATCTGCTAACACTATGTATTTGCCTGGTGTGTAGATCAGTTCAAAGTCATATCTTTGCAGCTTCATCATGAGTCGTTGAATCCTTGGAGACATCTCATTCAGATTCTTTTTTATGATAGCAACCAGTGGGCTGTGGGCTGTCTCAACTGTGAAGGTGGGAAGTCCATATATGTAGCCATGAAACTTTTCTAGTCCATCTGCCAAGCATGGACATTCCTTTTCAATCTGGGCGTATCGACACTCAGTATCAGTCATAGACCTGGAGGCATAGGCAACAGGCTTCCAATCTTCACCCACTGCTTGTAGCAAGACCGCACCTAGGCCATCCTTTGATGCATCCGTTGACACTTTGATTCTCTTTGTTGGGCCAAAGAAAGTGAGTACAGGTGTGGTTGTCAGCACTGTTTTGAGATTCATCCACTCTTGTTCATGTCTTTCTGTCCATGCGAACTCATTTGTTTTATGTAGCAGGTCTCGCAGACAGGTTGCCTTGGCTGCAAAGTTAGGAATGAACTTTCCAATGAAGTTTATCATCCCCATGATGCGTAGTACTCCTTTTTAGTCAGTGGGTCAGGGCATTTTGAGTATGGCGTTTACTTTTTCCATATCTGGCTCTATTTCTTTACCAGATAGATTATCTCCTAGGAAAGTGACTTCCTGGACGCCAAACTAGCACTTGGCTTTTTGAGCTTCAGTCCATTCCGGCGTATGCTCTGTCGCACTTTAGTCAGTCGCTCATTGTGTTCTTTCAGTGTGGAGCCCCAGATGATGATGTCATCAACATAGACCCGGACTCCTTCCAGACCTTCAGTTATGTGTTCCATCGCTCTATGAAAGATTTCAGATGCAGATATTATCCCGAAAGGCATTCTGAGGAAACAATACCTGCCAAATGGTGTGTTGAAGGTACAGTATTTGGTGCTCTCTTCATCCAGTTTTAGTTTCCAAAATCCTTGTGAGGCATCGAGCTTTGTAAAGTATCTGGCACCTGACATTTCACTGGTGATTTCTTCTCGCTTGGGAATCTGGTAGTGTTCACGTTTTATGTTTGCATTTAAGTCCTTTGGATCCATGCATATTCTTAGATCATTGTTCTTTTTCTTTACACATACCATGGAGTTAACCCAGTCTGTTGGCTCTTTGACTTTCCTGATGACTCCTAGTGTGGTCATTCTGTCCAGTTCTTTCTTGAGCCGGTCACGCAGGGGTGCTGGAACTCTTCGTGGAGCATGTACCATTGGCTGAGCATCCTCCTTTAGCTGGATCTTGTAAGTGAATAGTAGAACTCCAAATCCTTTGAACTGTTCTGGTGGTGAGTGACAAGATTCAGTTGCGGCATTGTCATCGATTTGCCCTTCGATAGTCTCTTGTGTTTTTAGGAGGGAACGTTTTTTTTTCATTAATAACTAGTCGTTTTTTATTAAGAACAGCTAGCTTTTGCGAGACACTTTATTGAGCACATGTGGACTAGGTACAGTATCTGCAGAGGCCTCCATCTTGACTGCTGCCTTGTGGGTAGCCTAGTGCATCGCGGGTAGCCCACTCTTATATACATACAGCACCACCTAGTGTACCATTCCAGAATGACAGGTTACTCATCATTACATCATCCTTGTTTTCAAATCCTACCATGGCCTCACCCCTCCCTATCTCTATAATTTCCTTCAACCCCACAACCCCCCAAAATATCTGCGCTCCTCTACTGCTGCCCTTTTGAGCATCCCTGATTATAACCTCTTAACCTTTGGTGGCCGTGTCTTCTGTTGCCTAGGCGCTAAGCTCTGTAATTCCCTGCCTAAAGCTCTCCACCTCTCTGTCTCTCTCTCCTCCCTTAAGACGCTCCTTAAAACCTACCTCTTTGACCAAGTTTTTGGTCATCTGCCCTAATTTCTCCTTATATGGTTCAGTGTCAAATTCTTTGTCTTGTAATACTCCTGTGAAGCACCTTGTGACATTTTACTACGTTAAAGGCGCTATATAAATACAAGTTGTTGTTGTTGTTGTTGACTTGCAAGCTTGTTTAGTGGTCAGGTTAGAATCTATTGTCTGTTGTACATTCCTTTGATGTCTTAGGTTGTTTATGACACTGAACATTCCACACATGACCGCTCATTAGTTCTCTGTAGCATTTGAAGTCTTATCTCTTCCCTGTACATCCATAATGCAACCCTTATTAATATCACATTACTCCCTACAATCTCCTTGACTATTTTACTACATTTCTTATGTCTTCTCATGGATGGTTAATGTAGTAATGTCTCCACTGCTCCAGGCCTGACCTTGTAAAGCCATTGCAACCATTGCAGAATCAATCTTTAATATGTAGATATATATTTTATATTAACACAAACTTACGTGATCTACCTGATATATTGCCCAGCAGAGAAGCCCTGCTCTTGGGGAGCACAGGTAAGATATAGAACTAGAACATTATAACCCCATTTTTCCAGTCTATGATCTCCAAGTACAGCTCCATGTGCAATGTAAAAGCTGACTGCCATAAAGCCTATTCCCAACTAAATATCAGACTAGAATCCATCAACAATAATAAAATAATAACAGAAATAGCTGGAAAAACTCAGCAGGCCAGGCAGCATCCGTGGAGAGAGGAGCAGAGTTAACGTTTCAGGTCGAAGACCTTCTGACGAAAGGTCTTCGACCTGAAACGTTAACTCTGTTTCTCTCTCTACGGATGCTGCCTGGCCTGCTGAGTTTTTCCAGCATTTTCTGTTATTTCAGATTTCCAGCATCCGCAGTATTTTGCTATAGAATCCATCAACACTGTGCTGTGTAGTCTTTTAACCCCTTGAACATTAAAAGATCTTTAAGCATCCAAATGATCCTCTGTTCCTTCATGCAACATCTGGAAAAAATAATTGCTGTAATTTTGTTTTTATTCACCCGTGTCAATTTTTCTGCCCTCCTCCTTATGAAAGTCCAAACCATTTTCAGGTATACAGTTCTACAGAGGCCAGTTGGCCTTACCCAAGTGGTCATTATTCATGTGTAATCCTGAAAAGTGGGCGTAGACAGGAGATTGTATACTCCATAACATCTCATTCAACATAGATGCTGGGCTTTTACATCTCAGCATCTAAAAATTTGATCACACAATTACATACATAGAAGATAGGAGCAGGAGTAGGCCATTCGGCCCTTCGAGCCTGCTCCGCCATTCAACGAGATCATGGCTGATCATCCAAACCCTAGCACCCGGTCCCTACACCGACAGCCATCCCACCCAAGCCCTATCCCCGTAACCCCACGTATTTAATCCCCCCTAACACTAAGGGTCAATTTTTATCATGGCCAATCAACCTAACCCGCACATCTTTGGACTGTGGGAGGAAACCGGAGTACCCGGAGAAAACCCACGCAAACACGGGGAGAATGTGCAAACTCCACACAGACAGTCACCCGAGGCCGGATTCGAACCCGGGTCCCTGGTGCTGTGAGGCAACAGTGCTAACCACTATGCCACCGTGCTGCCAAGGGGACAATTAGTCAAGGGGACAGATTCTGAGCTAAGGGGGGAGAAATTTGGTATCGCCCCGTTTGGGGCGCAATTATCAGCTGGGCGTAAAGTTTAGCGCCTGGCACTAATTATCGCCTCCAACTGCAAACTTGGCTTCTATCACCCCTGGAGGTGATCGGAGCGCTAAATCAGGCGCTACACACCTCTCAAGGCGCTAACGCCGAGGAGCGAGGCGCTATCTCAGAGCGCTGGCGAAGCTCATGTGATGTCAGTCAGCAATGGAACACAGACCCACTGGCGCTGGCCAGTTCTTAAAGGGGAGGGTCGATCTTGCTCTCCATCCACACCTTGCTCATTGCAGCCTTGAATCTCGGCCTGGAGAGACCTGCACATCAAATCTGCTGGAAAGAACAATGGAGAGGCCCAGAGAAAGATGTCAAAGTGCAGCTCCCATTGTCTCTTCTAAATTGATGCAAGGAAGATCAAATCAAAATGAACCTGCAAAGTGCTGCTCAGTACCCAAAACTCCTCAACACAGCGTTGAATCTCTCCAGAAGTCTCTCTCTCTCACTCAGAATGTGTGGTGCAAAAATGTCGCCGAAAAAAAAGGCAGGAACCAGTCGCCTTTAAATAGTGCACCTCCAGTCCCTTCCCGACTGCAAAACGCTCCCCTCAACCTGTCGTTGCTAGCGGCAAGCGGTAAGGCAGGGGGCGCCACTCAATATCCAGTCCGGAGCGCTACTGGGGCGTGTCACGATCTGCGGGCGCAGGAGATCATGGCGGTAGTGTTTAGCACCGCCACAAAATGTTTGGTTAATTCTGTGAGCGGTGCAAACACCGCCGCACCCGGGCACTAGTTGTTTTGCGCCCCATTAGCGCCCTCTTAAGACGCTAACGGGAGGCGCAAACCAACCGAATGTTTCCCCCCAAGGTGTGTGTTACTCAGCAATCTCCTCATATTACCCACTGAATGTCAACCCCCTAGTGAAGTCCATTTGATGCGACTTCATGAACTGAGCTAACAGTGAGAGATACCTCTTAACCAACCTTAGCTACAGTCTTGATATCGTAATTCATAAAATAAAGTGGATAGTGGGAAGTGAAATTGAGAGGATTCTGTTCTTCTTATACATGGACAAGATCACTGCAATGCAAATTGTGATTTGCTGAAGGACAAAGTGTAGGAGTGATGAAGATTATCCCTGTCTCTTATAATTCACCTGGCTAACCATCAGACGCAGGGGGCTTGTCTCCTGCTGCTAACCATCTCATCAAAGTGATTAAGGGGAGAAATTCAGTTGGTTAGCACCTCCCGTTATCACCTCCGGGTGCGCTAATGGGGCACTAATGACTTTCTGCCCGGGTGCGGCGATGTTAGTGCCACTGGCGAAATTCACCTGGCGGTTTGCGGCGGCGCTAACCACTACCACCACGATCTCCTGCGCCGGGAGATCATGATGTCATCCGGCCGCACATCGCCCCAGTAGTGCCCCGGATTGAAACTCATTTTCACCCCCTGCCTCAGCGCCTGCCATTAGGAATGATAAGTAGAGGAGGCATGCACTTCCTGTTTTTTTTGTCGGCCAACAATGCTGCCTTGTCACTTTGGCAGAAGCACACAGGCATTTTGGCCCATTTGAGGTTTTCCTACTTGAAGGAGTTTTGCTCCAGCCGAAGATGTATCTGGTTCATTTGTCTTACTTTTGATACAGCAACATTTCCAACACTTAATGGGGGCTGTACTGACACGGGACCTCGCCCTCCAGCTTCACCATCGGAGGCAGCAGAGGCAGAGAGAAAGATTGGAAAACGTTGCCAGAGGGAGGAGGGCCAACAGGGCTCTCAACAGGACACCTTACCCTCCCAGGGTATTCCGGGAGCAGTTCTACGTTCATCTGCCAGAGCAGCAGTGCCTTAGAAGGTTTCGCTTCAGTAAGGAGATGGTCACAGAGCTCTGCCACCTCCTGCAGTCAGAGCTCCAGCCTCAGCTCAGGACCAGCACATCACTTTCAGTGGCAGTGAAGGTCAAAGTCGCTCTCCATTTCTATGCCAACGGCTCCTTCCAAGCTTCAACAGGAGATATTTCAAACATTTCACAGTTCGCTGTCCATTGCTGTATCCAGGAGGTAACAGACACTCTCTGCAGAAGGAGAAGGGAGTACATGTCATTCCCCATGACCAGAGACAAACAGCATGAATGCTCATGTGGCTTTGCAAGGATAGCGGGCTTCCCCATGGTTCAGGGCACTATTGACTGCACCCACGTGGCATTGCAGTCACCTCATCCCAATGCAAAGGTGTTCCGCAACCGCAAAGGCTACCACTCTCTGAACATGCTGTTGGTGTGTGACCACAGACAGCGCATTCTCGCCGACAATGCCCGCTGTCCTGGCAGCAGCCATGATGCATTTATCCTGCAGCAGACTGGTGTCCCAGCATTGTTTCACCCACCACACAAAGCTTGCGGCTGGCTGCTCAGAGACAAGGGTTATCCACTCACCACCTGGCTGATGACACCTCTCCGCAACTCCAACACTCCTGCTCAGCACACATACAATGACAGCCATAGTGCCAGCAGGAACCTGATTGAATTTTAAGTCTGGCTTCTGTTACAGATATGGATAAGTGGGATCCAAGATCAATCTTATTGCCTCCAGAGTTCGAGATCCACTAATCTGCAGGGTTTATCGCTGCACTTAGTGCCTCTCCAATTTGCCTGAGAATAAAGAAATACTTTCATGACAGAGAGCCTGTAATCTCTGAAATAATTGGAGTCAGTATCTTTGTGGCGGTACTCCATCACAGCAATATGCTCTTTGGGTCCGACTGAATTGGTAAGCTACAACATGGGAGGGGGATTTTCAACTTCGGCTCAAACAGGCGCAAAGTTGCCGGTGTCCCCGTGGCACCCGCCCAAGGCCACAATTGGAAGACTCAAACCAAATTCAGGTTCAGTCCTCATAGAGTCATAGGGCTTGATTTTCTAAGCCCCGAGGAGGCGGGTTTGGAGGCGGGTTTGGAGGCGGGAGTGGTGGGAAAATTGCAGAATTGGGGGGCAGGAACCCATCCCACCCCCAACACACCTCCGTGCCAACGTCCCAGGAGGTGGGTACCCGACCTGAGCTGGGAGCCGCCTCCCCGAGGCGGGAAGGGGATTAGTGCCAATTAACTGCCTGTTAATAGGTAGTTAACAGGCAGTTTTTACCTAATCCCTATTTTTAGCCCTGAAGTGTGGGCTTCCTGACGGCTCCGAAGCACGCCAAGTTAGCGAGGCGGACCGTCGGTCTGCAGGGGTTGGAGGGGTCGAGATGTCTGTTGTACAGGTGAGTGATGGGTTCATGTGTGCAGAGGTAAGTGTGTGAGGTAAGTGTAAAGCGTTTTAATAAGTTTTACTTACCTTTACTTTCTCCTGCAGGCTTCCTTCCTTCAGTTCTCGGGAGTCCCTGAGCTCACCGGCACAGAAAGCAGAATGGCCGCTGAACTGTCAAAAGCTGCAGCCTCTGCTTTCTGGTCTGGAGAGCTCTCTAACTGAGTCTGAGTAGAAGGACTCAAGTTAGAAGACAGATTGTCCGTGTTTGACATTGATTTTTCATCTGTCAAAAGCTCTTGACAGATGAAATGTCAATCGGTGACATCACCAGTAACCAGATGTCCCTTAATTGGCCTGCTGAGCCCGCTGGGCGGGCTTAACAAGGTCAATCAAGGGAAAGTAGCGTGGATTGGCCACAAGTCGATGGAGGCCAGACTAAAACCCAAAATTGGGAGCCCCGCCTCCAAAAGCTCCCCATTGACAAAATCGAGCCCATAGAGTCATAGATTTATACAGCACAGAAAGAGGCCCTTCGGCCCATCGTGTCCGTGCTGGCCATCAAGCCCTGTCTGTTCTAATCCCATTTTCCAGCACTTGATCTGTAGCCTTGTATGCTATGGCATTTCAAGTGCTCATCTAAATGCTTCTTGAATGTTGTGAGGGTTCCTGCCTCTACCACACTTTCAGGCAGAGAGTTCCAGATTCCAACCACCCTCTGGGTGAAAAAGTTTTTCCTCAAATCCCCTCTAAACCTCCTGTCCCTTACCTTGAAACTATGCCCCCTGTTTATTGACCCCTCTACTAAGGGGAAAAGTTCCTTTCTATCTACCCTATCTATGCCCATCATAATTTTGTACACCTCAATCGGGTTCCCCCTCAGCCTTCTCTGCTCTAAGGAAAACAACCACAGCCTGTCCAGTCTGTCTTCATAGCTGAAGCGCTCCAACCCAGGTAACATCCTGGTAAATCTCCTCTGCACCCTCTCCAAAGCAATCACCTCCTTCCTATAGTGTGGTGACCAGAACTGCACACAGTATTCTAGCTGTGGCCTAACTAGTGTTTTGTACAGCTCTCATTTGAATTTAACTGGCGAGCCGTGGGAAATCGACCGTCTTCTGCACAGAGCTGGTCGGCACATAGGGCCTGTTGGCCTCACAAACATTTGAAAGATAAAAAAACAAAAGCTACCTTTTCCTGAGTGGACTCTAGCAGTCCCGTGGCTGGTTAGGCCATTAAATACCAAATACAATTGGGGTCAACATGCTCCACCCAACTGCACATTAAGATTCCAGTTCAGGGTTCTACAACTGACGCACGGAGTGAGTCTTTGACTGAATGGTAGTATTCCCGTCTGAGTCAGAAGGCGCAAGTTTTATACCCCACCTCAGACAGTCCCAGCAAGTGGAGACCAGAGCTTCCCTGGTTGACATTCAGCTAGATATCGGCTGGTACAAAGATGGTTATGGCCATGGCTGGAGCATGCACATCGCAGGCTTTTAGACCATGAATCAGCCTGTGAATCCTTAGACCGCTTCACCCCCTTCTCCAAGGGAAGGCTACAAAGATACGAAAACAACAATCAGCATATGACACCAATTTTCATATTTAAACAGTCTGTTTTGGGCGGGAGTGCTGGGAACACATTTAAAGGCCTGCCTGAAAATCGAATCAGGCGGGCAAATGGGTGTCGAAGGTGCGCACCAGATTTTCTTCTACTGGCCGCCTGTCTTTCAAGTAAGAAGCATTCAGCCGGCAATTGAAAATTCCTCCCCTCCCCAACACTCTGATTCAGAAAAGCCTTGACAGCAAAGGAAGATCACATTGTTAGAGGGAGAACACGGACATCCTACAGTATCATACAGTGCCAAACCTTCCTAGGCTTGGCACAAGGCCCGTATTACTTAAAATACGCAGATATTTAATATCAAATCATTGACTCTTGGCAGGGATTTAGACAGTACCCCCTCAAAACATGTTTGAAAACTAAAAGAAAAACGAAGTAAGTGAACTGTGGAACTTCATGAGGAAATATTGTGATATATAATCTTAATCTAGATGAAGTAGAGTGGTACATAATGTACACTATAGAGCAGAAAAATTAATAATTGATGTAGTCAGTGGAAACAATCCATATTAATTGTCTACAACAAAATTTGACGTATCACTATGTCGCTTAACTTATCATATCATATTCAGATCTTATAAAAGTGTTACTGCTTCACTTTGCAGTGAATAGGTTCAGAGAAAATGATCTTTTGTGAATTCCCGTACCATTCCATTCTTTCATTGTGTCAAATTTCTTTGGCATTGCACATGGAGGGTGGGGGAGGATGGAGGTGGATCAAGACCAAGTGTAGTCTTCAGGTCTAGCAGGATTAGAGGAGAGGGAATAATTGGACCAGGGTGTGTACATGTAATTCAGTCCCCATTTTAAAGTCATTTTACTATCCATTATGAATTCCGATGCCCACATTTGTAAATCAAAACTAAATTTACTGGGAGAGAAATTGGATAACGCCGCAAAATGGACGTGAGGCTCGTGGTATGCGATTAACCCGCACCCGTTCATCGCGTTGCTGGCGCACGGTGAATTGGTGCGGGCTGCTATTTTACATGATTGCTCCCCGCGCTGTTCATTGGCTGCACACATCAGCAGGGGTCCTGATATTGCAAGTCAAGGAGAAGTGTCTAGGCTCTCTCATGTTGGAGATAGTCATTATCTGGCACTTGTGCAGCACAAATGTTACTTGCCACTTATCAGCCCAAGCCTGAATGTCGTCCAGGTCTTGCAGCATGTGGGCACAGACTGCTTCATTATCTGAGGAGTTGCGAATGGAATGGAACACTGTGCAATCATCAGCGAACATCCCCACTTCGGACATTGTGATGGAGGGAAGGTCATTGATGAAGCAGCTGAAGATGGTTGGGCCTTGGACACTGCCCTGAGGAACTCCTGCAGCGATGTCCTGGGGCTGTGATGATTGAGCTCCAAACACCACAACCATCTTCCTTTGTGCTAGGTATGACTCCAGCCAGTGAAGAGTTTTCCCCCGATTCCCATTGACTTCAATTTTACGAGGGCCCCTTGATGCCATACTCGGTTAAATCCTCCCTTGATGTCAAGAGCAGTCACTCTATCTCACCTCTGGAATTCAGCTCTTTGCCCATGTTTGGGCCAAGGCTGTAATGAGGTCTGGAACTAAGTGGTCCTGGCAGAACCCAAACTGAGCATCAGTGAGCAGGTTATTGGTGAGTAAGTGCTGCTTGATAGCACTGTCAGCGACGCCTTCCATCACTTTGCTGATGATTGAGAGTAGGCTGATGGGGCGGTAATTGGTCGGATTGGATTTGTCCTGCTTTTTGCGACAGGACATACCTGGGCAATTTTCCACTTTGTCGGTTAGATGCCAGTGTAGTAGCAGTACTGGAACAGCTTAGTTCGAGGCGTGGCTTGTTCTGAAGCACAAGTCTTCAGCACCACAGCCGGGATGTTATCGGGGTCCATAGCCTTTGCTGTATCCAGTGTGCTCAGCCATTTCTTGATATCACAATGGAGTGAATCACAATGGAGTGAATCGAATTGGCTGAAGCCTGGCTTCTGTGATGGTGGGGACCTCAGGTGTAGGTCGAAAAGGATCACCCACTTTGCACTTCTGGCTGAAGGTGGTTGCAAATGCTTCAGCCTTGTCTTTTGTACCCATGTGCTGGGCTCCATCTTCATTGAGAATGGGGATATTCATGGAGCCTCCTCCTCCTGTTAGTGGTTTAATTGTCCACCACCATTCACCGGCTGGATGTGGCAAGACTGCAGAGCTTTGATCTGACCTGTTGGTTGTGGGATCGCTTAGCCCTGTCTATAGGATGCTGCTTCCGCTGTTTAGCGTGCATGCAGTCCTATGTTGCAGCTTCCCAAGGTTGGCACCTCATTTTTAGGTACGCCTGGTGCTGCTCCTGGCATGCCCTCCAGCACTCCTCTTTGAACAAGGGTTGGTACCCTGGCTTGATGATAATGGTCGAGTGAGGGATATGCTGGGCCATGAGGTTACAGATTGCGGTGGAATACAATTCTGCTGCTGCTGATGGCCTACAGCGCCTTATGGATGGCCAGTTTTGAGTTGCTAGATCTGTTCTGAATCAATCTCATTTAACACAGTGATAGTGCCACACAACACGATGGACGATGTCCCCAGTGTGAAGCTGGGACTTTGTCTTCACAAGGACTGCATGGTGGTCACTGATACTAATGCTGTCATGGACAGATGCATCTGCGACAGGTAGATTGGTGAAGACAGGGTCAAGTAGGTTTTCCCTCATCTTGTTTCGCTCACTACCTGCCGCAAGCCCAGTCTGGCAGCCATGTCTTTCAGGACTCAGTGAGTAGTGGTGCTACTGAACCACTCTTGGTGATGGACATTGAAATCCCCCACACAAAGTACATCCTGTGCCCTTGCTACTCTCAGTGCTTCTTCCAAATGGTGCTCAAAATGGAAGAGTACTGATTCATCAGCTGAGGGAGGTCGGTAGGTGGTAATCAGCAGGAGGTTTGCTTGCCCCTGTGTAGGATCCGCAAAATTGGACTTTGTATTAATATGGGTCAAATGGCAGAAGAGGCCATGATTTTAAAGACTGTTTTAAAAGAAGCCCAGAAAAAGGGGCATAAAAAATGGCCACCGTACCATGTGACCAGTGTAGTGTCCGTGTGTAGATAAAGACACTGAAGACAGGAGTTGGTTCATAGGTATTTACTAAGCAAGTCTGGGGGGGGGTTTCTAAAGGATATACACAATACACAGGCTTATATAGCCCAAGTGGCAATTACCGGCATTACGCACACCTGGGGCTCTTAAAAGCACATACACCATAATTGCTCTTAAAGGCACATACACCACAATTCCTCCCCTTCTAGCTAACTAGTACATCATATTTTAAGTAATTATTAATTACATGTTATATGCAAAATAATATACATTGCTGTATTAATTAATTATAAGTTAGTCTCTCAGGAGGCTTCCTGACTCGGTCCGGATAACGCCTCGGGGGTGTAGTAGTTTCTGGTGGTGTAGTAGGTTCTTCTGGCAAGGCTGATTCGGCTTGAAGGCCAGTGTCGGGTTCATCGGGCTTCAGTATCACCGGATCGGAGGTAGATATGGGTATCTCTACTTCATCGTTAGATGTATAGAGTGGTGGTGTAGGTTGTCCCTTTTTGGATGACTTGATGATTTGGTCAGCATGGCGCCTTATTATGCTGTCTCCGATGTCCACGGTATACATCAGTGGTCCTAATCGTGTGCAGATAGTTCCAGGCTGCCATTTCTCGGTACGGTAGTCCCGGGCCAAAACCGGTTGGCATATCTGGAAGGCCCTAGTTGGCCTTTCATTCATGCCCTGAAACTGCCGGTTCTCCACGTCCCTTCGGATGTTGGGCTTGACCAAATCCAGCCGGCATCTTAGGTTTCTATTGTAGAACATCATGGCGGGAGTTTGGTTAGTAACCATATGCGTTGCATTCCTATATGCAAATAAGAAGTTATCCACCTTGTGCTGAAGTTTTATGTCTTCATTACCCATAGCCTTGATGGCCTTCTTGAAGGTCTGGACAAACCTTTCAGCCAATCCATTGGTGGCGGGATGGTATGGGGCGGACGTGTAGTGCTTTACCCCATTGTTCTTTAAGAACTTTCTGAATTCTTCGGACACAAATTGCGGTCCATTAACAGAACATATCTGCTCCGGCAGCCCATTCCTGGCAAATATGGTCCTTAATACTGTGATGGTTTTTTCCGTGGTGGTGGAGGACATCTTTATTACCTCCGGCCACTTGGAGTGTGCATCAACTGCGATTAAGAACATTGAGTCCATAAATGGACCAGCAAAGTCGATGTGCACCCTTTGCCAGGGAGATGAGGGCCACTCCCATGGATGTAGAGGGGCCTGTGGCGGAGCATTTTGGACCTTCTGGCATCCCAGGCAGCTCTTGGTCATGTCTTCAATGTCTCCATCGATACCTGGCCACCATACAAACGCCCTAGCTAGGTTCTTCATTTTCACTCCACCCAGATGCCCCTCATGAAGCTCCTTTAGCACTTTATCCTGGAGTTTGGGTGGAATCACCACTCTGGATCCACACATCAAGGTTCCTCGGCACACTGACAGCTGTTCTCTTCTTTGCGAGAATGCTGGCAACAGTGGTTCGCCATGTGCTGGCCATCCCTTCACTGTTAAATCGTAGACCCGTGAGAGAGTAGGGTCATTTCTTGTCTCCCTTTCAATGGCAGAATTTGTCACCAGTAGACATTCCACTATGGTAGAGTGGAATATCTCTACTGGGTCTACTGTAGGTGCCTCTTCTATCGTTGGCAACGGTAGGCGTGACAAACCGTCAGCATTCCCATGCTGTTTTGACCCTTTGTATTCAATGTTGTATTGGTGTGCCCCTAGAAAAAGGGACCACCTCTGTAGTCTTTGTGCCGTCATAATGGGGACACCTTTTTTAGGGTTGAATATGGAGATGAGGGGTTGATGGTCAGTCAGCAAGGTAAATTTTTGTCCGTGTAGGTAATGGTTGAATTTCTTCACTCCCCATACCAGGCTGAGTGCTTCCCTGTCTATCTGGGCATAGTTACGCTCAGCTGAGTTCAATGAGCGTGACGCAAAAGCTATCGGCCGTTCCGAGCCATCAGGGAATCTATGGGACAATACCGCTCCTATGCCGTAAGGAGATCCATCGCACGCCAGTCTGATTGGTAGTGATGGGTTGTAATGAGCTAAAATTTTCTCGGATGTGATTAAGTCTTTACATTTATGGAAGGCACGTTTACAGTCTTCGTTCCATTTCCAAATCACTCCTGTCTGTAGAAGATCATTAAGAGGGTGTAGAATAGTTGATAAGTTCGGTAAAAATTTATGATCGTAATTTATTAATCCCAGGAATGACCTTAATTGTGAAACATTTTCAGGTGCTGGGGCTTTTATAACTGCTTCAATTTTTTCAGGTGACTTATGCAACCCTTCATTATTAATTATGTGGCCACAATATGATATCTGATTTTGGAAAAATTCGCACTTGGGGCGATTTGCTCGTAGGCCCCGTTCTTTCAGCCTAGTGAGCACCTGCTCCAAATTGGCAAGGTGCTCGTTGTCGTTTTCTCCTGTTATAAGGATGTCGTCTAGGTAGCATTGAGTCCCCGGAATCCCTTGCAGGACTTGCTCCATAGCTCTTTGCCAGATAGCTGGAGCTGATGCTATTCCAAAAACCAGTCGATTGTACTGGTACAGGCCTTTGTGTGTGTTTATTGTGAGATACTTTTTAGAGGTCTCCTCAATCTCCATCTGTAGATATGCCTGTGCCAAGTCAATTTTTGTGAAACGTTTCCCTCCGGATAGTGAGGCGAAAATATCTTCTATCCTCGGAAGAGGATACTGTACCATGTGAAGGACCGGGTTTACAGTCACCTTAAAGTCCCCACAGATGCGAATTTTTTTCTGTTCCTCAGAGTTATTTTTCAATGTTTTTTTCATGACTGGAACGATGGGTGTTGCCCATTCGCTCCAATCTATTTTGGATAATACGCCTGCCTTTTCCAAATTCCTCAGCTCTGTCTCGACTGCCGGACGTATTGCGTATGGCACCGGTCTTGCCTTAAAAAATTTTGGAATTGCTGTATCTTCCACTTTTATTGAGGCGGTGATGCCTTTCAAGGTTCCTAGTTTCTCTTGAAACACTTCTTTGGCGTTGGCCAAGATGTCTTTTAATCGTTCAGGTATGATGTCATCACTGTTTTTTTCCTTACTGGTCACCGTCAGTGCCTGAATGGAGTGCCAGTCTAAACGTATCTTCCTTATCCATTCACGTCCCAACAACGGTGGACCACCATCTTGTAGAATGTATAAATACAACTTTTGTATTTCTTTGCCGTTGTATACCACAGGCACCCTTATTTTTCCTTTGGGGTAGACTTTCTGCCCCGTATATGTTTTTAGGATAATGGATGTGTCTTTTAGAGGTATATGCGAAAATAGCCTCTCGTAATCTCGTCGATTTATTACGGTTAGAGCTGATCCTGTATCTAGCTCCATTTTAACTGGGGACCCTGCTATTGTGAGGGTAACCCAAATGTTTGGTAATCCTCTTTGGCAAGTACATTATGTAATTTGAGACAGCTTAGTCTCTTGTTTCCGGAGTCGCTATCGCTATTCTGGTCTTCGGAGCTATTGTCCGTCATCATTTGTACCTTCCTGTACTTTTCTTTATTGATTTTTTGTTTTCTGTCAGTGGATTTATTTTGTCCAGATTGGCATACCCGTGCAATGTGTCCAATCTTACCACATTGCCTGCATGCTTTGCCCTTGAACCAGCAGTCCCTCTGGTTATGAGTGGATCTGCCGCAGCGATAACATCTTCCGAACTCCTGTGTCATTTTATGGGTGCCGAAGTCCTGTGTCTCTTGTTGTATCTCTGCAGCTCCTTTTGCTGCTGCTTCGTATGATACAGCCATACTGAAAGCTTTGTCCAATGTTAAATCTTTTTCAGAAAGCAGTCTTTTTTGTGTTCCTTCACTTAAGAGACCGCAAACAAATTTGTCTCGAAGATAATCCGATAGTCCTGCTCCGAATTGGCAGTACTTTGATAGCTTTCTTAATTCGGTTAGGTAATCAGCGTTACTTTCATTCTTGTGTTGATTTCTCTTGAAGAACTTGAATCGTTCCGCTATCAGCAGCGGTGTTGGGTTTAAATGCTCCTGCAGGGTATCAACAATTTCTTTAAAAGTCTTGTCCTTTGGTTTGGCTGGAGTGATTAAATTTCGTAACAGCCCTTATGTCTTCGCGCCCATTAAGTTCAGAAGTATTGAAGCTTTTTTTTCATCTGTTATTCCATTTGCAGTGCAATAAACCTCTACTCTTTCCACGTATGTGGTCCAATCTTCTATTTCGCCATCAAAAGCCTCAATATTACCAGATTTAGGCATTTCAGAAAAGATATGGCGCTTCCCGCGCTTTTTTTTTTCTCTCTCTGTAGCAACGATATGGCGCTTCCCGCGCTTTCCCGCCGCTGCTACCAATAACAACGCTGTTTTACTGTGGTTTCCGTTTATTCACTGTTGGAGACTCGTTCCCGACGGAGGTCTAAACGCTGACCTGCTTGCCGCGCCGGCCGTCTCTCGAGTGCACCCTCCCAGTCCGTTATTGCTTGCCTCCGATTTTGCTGCCTGTCTCAGCTGTAGAGCCCGCCGCTGGAGCTCCAGCCTGACGCCCAGGAAGGATTAGCGCAGTACCTGTCACCAGCTTGGCCAGCTGGTGAAACCACAGTTTCTCTTACTTCCTTGAGTCTTCTGGACGCTGGAGGAATCGATGTCCTTGAGGTGCTGCCGAATTGCAGGTAAGTCCGTTTCCACTTCGTCGCCACTGTAGTGTCCGTGTGTAGATAAAGACACTGAAGACAGGAGTTGGTTCATAGGTATTTACTAAGCAAGTCTGGGGGGGGGGGTTTCTAAAGGATATACACAATACACAGGCTTATATAGCCCAAGTGGCAATTACCGGCATTACGCACACCTGGGGCTCTTAAAGGCACATACACCATAATTGCTCTTAAAGGCACATACACCACAACCAGCTTATTGGGACACTTTAAAATGGTTCCTGCGCAACCTCAGACAGATTTGTGGATTCAACCCACAGTAAGTTCTGGAAGCCGTTTCTGAGAGAACGAAACCAGACCCACAGGTATGCATATGGATTAGATGCAGATCTAGTCAAGATCAGCCTGGAGACACAGGCCATCAAGATGTTGCCCCAAACAAAAGGGGACAATTTCATATTCATGAGAACAGCACCCAGGACTAGATAACGAGATCAGCAGGCCATTAAAAACAATGGAGGTAATTTCAAACCAGAGATGGGCCTGTTACCAGCCGTTTAAGACATTTTAAAATATAATGGCTACCCCACTGTGCTCGCAGCCCGCCAAAATTAAAACAAAGACTAACCTGATTTTGGGCAGGAAGTGAAGCCTCTGGAAGAAAGGTATATCTGGGAGACTTTTTCAGCAGAAAGCACTCCAAACAAGCTGGCAGCTGGAGGACACGCAGACACACACTCAGGATGAGCAAGCTTGAAGAAGGAGCAGTCAATCACAGGAGGAAGAGGAAAGCCAATGTCGAGAAGGCCGTCTCGAAACTGGCGTTCCACCCCGGGGAAGCCCATCGGGAGATCATCGACCGTCCCCGGGCCGTTGCCGGAACAAGAGGCCACCGACCCAGCTTGGGAGAAGAGACAAAAAAATAAAGGTCCCAAGCGAAGAAACCTTCCAGCCACCACGGCTTGGTAGAAGAGAGGAAAGGAACCTGAAGAAGCGATGGGAGCCAGCCCAAGGCTCCTCTAACCAGGGTCGAGCCGACGATCCTCGACCCCGCTGACATCCCGGCCCGCCAGTGTCCAGCCGCCCCCGACCCCCACCTCAGGAGAGAGGTGTGGCGCAGCTCGCAGGAGCTCCACGATCCACGTGGAGACGAAACGCCTGAAAGGACCAAACACAGACTCGATTTCAAAACCTTGCACTTCCTAGTGGGATTGGTGAGCATGTTTCTGGCCCTTCACAATCAGATCTAGATAGGTTTAATAAGGGGGTCGATTTAAGGGTACAATTAACATGAGTTGTTGTCCCTCGATGTTCCGTGTGTTTCCTTATTTCATGATGATCTTTGTCGAGTATAAGATGCCTGTATTTGCTTTAGTTAGTACTGTCACGTTATGATTTGTTTGTGTGTTTTTCCCTCCCATGTACTCCCTTATCTGCTTGCATTTGATTAAATATTTTTCCTTATGCAATAAAATTTAATTTTGTTTCATCAAACTTGGTCTACATGAGTTTTCTCTACATTGTAGTTCCTGCGCCTAAGTCCAGAGTACAGAATCTAAGGGGCGAGTGGGTCGAACCACTCAAGGTTTACTGTGCAAGAGAGAGAGGCCTCTAGAGAGGGAAACCTCAGGGAAACCTCTCGAGGACAAAACCCCTTACACCTGCTTGACCTGAAGCCATGAGACTTCATGGGGTCCAGAGTCAATGTTGAGGACTCCCAGGGCCACTCCCTCCCAACTGTATACCACTGTGCCACCACCCCTAGTGGGTCTGTACTGCTGGTGGGCTGGTGGGACAGGACATATCCAGGAATGGTGACACAGGGAATCTGGGACATTGGCTGAAAGGTCTGATACTGTGAATGTCACTATGTAAGGCTGTTGCTTTACTAGTCTGTGGGCAGCTCTCCCAAATTTGCCACAAGTCCCCAGATGTTAGCGAGGAGGACTTTGCAAAGTTGACTGGGCTGGGTGAGCTGTTAGTCATGTCCGAAGCCTAGGTCAATGCCGGGTGGTCTGTTCAGTTTCATTATTATTGCTTCTCCTAGCGGTTTGATTCAACTGAGTGGCTTGCTAGGCCATTTCAGAGGGCAGTTAAGAGTCAACCACATTGCTGTGGGTCTGGAGTCACATATAGGCCAGACCAGGTTAGGGTGACAGATTTCCTTCCCTAAAGGACATTAGTGAACCAAATTGGTTTTTATGACAATCCGATAGTTTCATAGTTACCATTACTGATACTAGCTTTTTATTCCAGACTTTTACAATTAGCTGAATTTAAATTCCCCAGCTTGCATGGTGGGATTTGAATTCATGTTTCCAGATCATTAGTCCAGGCCTCTTGATTACTAGTCCAGTAACATTACCACTATGCGACCACTCCGATTGTCTGGAGTGGGAATTGAACCCACAAACTTCTGATTCAGAGGCTTGACACCATGGCCTGAATTTTAATGGGGTGGCGGGTTGGGAGTGGTAGGGAGTGGGGTGAGAAGGTGCTCGGAAGTGGTTGGGAAACCCAAATTTAATGGCGGGCCCTGATTTACATAGGAAAACTCTGTTTTGTAGAATCCGCAAAATTGAACATTGTCCTATAAGGGTCTATTGGCAGAAAAGACCTCAACTTTTAAAGACTGTTTTAAAAGAAGCCCAGAAAAAGGGGCATACAAAATGGCCGCCAGACCCCGTGACCAGCTTTTGGGACACTTTAAAATGGTTCCTGCATTCCCCAGACAGCTTTTGTGGATTCAGCCCACAGTAGGTTCTGGAAGGCAGTTTCAGGGAAAACGAAACCAGACAGAGCCCCATACATATAGATTGGATGCAGATCCGATCAGATCAGCCTGTAGATAAAGGCCATCAAAATGATTACCCAGACAAAGGGAAACAGTTTCATCTTCATAGTGGGAACATCAGGCACCGTTTAAGACATCAGAAGAACATTAAAGACAATACAGGGTCGTTCCAGACCAGAGATGGCAGTTACTGGCCATCCCGAAGATACTTTAAAAACAAAGACTACCCCGCTGTGCTACAAGCCCGCCAACAGTTAAACAAAGACTAACCTTGATTTGGCGGGAGATAAGGGCTTCTTTGAGAAGTATAAATGCAGACCTTTCAAAATCTTATACTTTCGAATTGGATTGGTGAGCATGTTTCTGGCCCCTCATAATCTGATCTAACTAGGCTTAAGGGGTGGGCATTTTGGGTATAATTTAATTATGAGTTGTTGTCCCTTGATGTTCCGTGTGTTTCCCCATTTCGAGATGACTTTTGTAAAGTATAATATGTTGGCTAGTACTGTATAATGATTTATTTTTCCCTCCCATGTACCTTATTGGCTTATATTCAATTTGTTCCTTTATGCAATAAAATTTCATTTTGTTTTCATTGAACCTGGTCTATTGAGTATTCTCTACATTGTAGTTCCTGCCTCAATCTCCAGTGTACAGAACCTAAGGGGCGAGTGGGTCGAACCACTCAAGGTTTGACTGTGCAAGAGAGAGAGGCCTCTAGAGAGAGAAAACCTCTGCAATCTAAGAACCCCTTACAGAAAATGGCGACCGCGGCAGGACACTGGCAGCAGGATTGCAATGTATTAGACCCAGGTTTGAATGGATGAAATGTTATGGATGAGTGGACAGCGGATTATGTTTTTGGAACGGTAAATCTCACTAAGCAGTGAATTTCCGATCTCTTACTGGATGGGTGTCTGGTAGACGCAGCCATCAGGTGGACAGAGAGCAAAGAACATAAGAAGTCAGTAGAGAAGGCAGTGTGGCTGATGTGCTACAAAAGACAGGTCCAGCTTTTGGACAGAGTCGTTGCAGCGCAGGCAGCCAAGATCAAAACCCAGGCCTCAGAGATAGGGGAAAAGCTCATCGCAGCGCTTCACGCGCTGAATCAGGAATGCCAAACTGTAGCCAGCCAACATCAGGCTAAAATAGAGTACCTGGAATGTCAGGTTACTGAGGCAAAGATACACGAAGCGAGAGTACGGGAGAAAAGCGTCCGCCTCGCACAACAGCTAAGAGCGCAGGAGGAGAGAGTAGTAGAGGTCAAGGCAGCTTACAAGCTGGCCATTGAGAACGGGTTTGAGAGCGCAGACCACGGCCCCTGCCAGAAGGCGTTAGAAGACCTAAGAACGGCCCTGGCAAAGGCAAGAGGCATGGTATGCCTCGTAAGCCCAAAAGTGAGTCAAATAGACTTCCTCAAGGAATCCAAAAGACCGATTCCACACAAAGTAATTGTGGCACCAGCCACTGAACTCTCAACACCGCCGAGCTATAATGAGGTTTGGCCCGAAGGGGAGGAAGCCGAGGTAGAACCGGAGGAGGAACAACCCCTGGTAGTAAAGCCGGAGCCGGCACCAATGTGTCCTACTCGGCACCAGAGGTGTCCTACTCGGCACTGACGCAAATGGCGCGGACGAGCCCCTCCTGAACCAGAACGTGCTGCCCCACGGTGCCCAACAACTCAGAGCGATGGTGAGCCACCTCCCAAAACTCACCGAGAAGGTAGATCCCTCAGTCCATTTCAGGGAGATAGAGGAGACAGCCGCCATCAATGATTGTGATGATCTTGAACAGGCGAAGATGTTGCTGTTCTCCCTGGATAGCACAATCCTTCAGTGCCTCTCAGACGGGAGTAAGAGGGGACAGAAATGGTATGTGGAACTCAGGGATGAGGTCCTGGAGGTTATGGGAGTTGATGACGGCAATCCGTTCTTCCGTGTGGAAGGGACTGTGCAGCTAACTGGAGAACCCCCACGGGTTTTCGCAGAAAGGCTGTGGCCAGTGTATCGGCGCAGCTGTCCGGGCATGCCTGAACGGGTTGCAATGAACGGTGTTTAGCGGGTTCATTGGCTCCGCTGCCTGGTTGCCAACAGCTTACCACAGATACAGGCCCAAGCCAAATCTTGGTTCGACCCCCAAGGCCCCAGTACCACAGAGGAGACAGCTCACCATTGCATACAAGAATTGCAGGAGTCAGGAGGCACCTCCCTCTAAGGGAAAAGTGCATGAACCCGCAGCCCCAAGCAAAAAGGAGTGGCATCAGGAGGGGAATCGCTCTCCCCAAGCCAAGCTCAATTGCTACGGGTGTGGGAAGGATGGACATTGGCGCAGGGACTGTAAAAATCCGTGGAAGGATAATAAGGGAACATCTCCCACAGCCCAAGTCCAAGCCCAGACCACCGCCCCAGCACAAATCCAGGTCTAAGCCGCAGCCCCTGTCCCAGAAAAGGGATCCGGTGCAGCTATGCATCCCGCTGCAATAGAGTCAATTATAGAGGCAATGCCGTCTCTTATGATCTCGCAGGGGAGGGTAGCAGTCACCAGCGGTCCTGTCAGTCCCGCAGCCCCGATCGTTTCACCCAAATGACTGGAGCCCGCGCAACCCGTTTACCTGTGTCCATTGCGATATGATTTATGGAGGCGACCCCTCGTGCAGATGGAGGTAGAAGAGGTAAAAGGGAACTATCTGGTGGATACGGGGGCATCGTGCACCGTGATCCAAGCAGCTAACCCTACCACCTCACCTCTGTCCATCGGGGTTCCATATGTTCTGTCGGGTTTCACGGGCAAAGAACAGGCTGGCGCATTCTCCATCCCTCTCTCCATTCATTTAGGACCACTCCGCACCACGTGGAAGTGTGTACTGATGATGTGGGAGATGGAGGGGGGAAAAGGGATCCTTGGCTCCGATTTCTTAGTAGAACACGGGATTCTCGTGGACCTTAGAAATCACTGTCTCTGGGGAATGAGTACGGGTGAGAAAGGAAAAAGGGGTCTCAAGGTGAAACCAAAGAAGGCACGGATCGGCCAGCAGGAAGTAAAATTCCTGGGTCTGACGATCCGCGCTGGAGAGAGGGCCATAGACAAGACCAGACGGGAACCGGTACAAGATCCATCGGTCCCCACCACTTGCGTAGTGGAGGTGCCCCGGTGCACTAAATGTTTTCACATAAATCAGTGCAAACTATTTAAGCCGAGTGCAAAAGAAACAACAACCGAAGCCAGGTCTGAGGGTAAAAATCCTCAGCCTGAGGCGTGCAAAGAGTCACAGACCACACAGGCTGGAACTGCAGCCTGCTTGAGGGGAGGAGCTATCCTGCCCACCTGGGAGGTTTCCCCATTGGCCTGGGACTCGGACGAGGAAGAGCCCGAAAAGCTAGACCCCGCCCTTGAAAAGATTCTGGAGGAGCTGGAGTCGTAGGACAGAGGTCCCGCCATCGACTCAAGCTTAGGGGAGGTAGAACTTGGGGGCGGAGATTCTCCACCTGTAGGGGCAGGTAGGGAGGAGTCGTCTGCCACAGACCCAAATCCCAAAGGGGCGGAGCCTGAGGGAAGGGAGCCGAAGCCGGCAGTCGTGGTGGGGCCACGGGCTGTGAGGGCCAAAGTCCCAACCACAGGTCCACTCTCTAAGGGAGCCTCGCCCAAGGCACCCCCTCGCAGGTCGTCTCGAACGCCTCAGCCAGTAAAGCCCTGGCCCGATTCCCCCTACTTCAGCAGACACCGATTTGGGAAATCCCTAGAAAGACGCAGTCCCCAATTGGCAGCAAAAGGCTGCAGGGGACTCAAGCTACAGGTCAGTGCGGCCCCGCCACAGGGAGCGGTGAGCTGCAGTCCAAACAGTGATTAGGTAGGCTGCCCGGGGACGGGCGGCACTGTACATAAGTTTAGTTAAGTTTAAGGTTGGTTCAGTTTAAGGTTTGTAAATTTTTAAGGTGATGGGTGTCATAAGGAATAGTTTTAGAATCTGCCCAGCATGTGTGTTGTTTTGGATCGAGGTCGAAAGACCCGATCATGCCTTCACCTCGGCCAGAATCTCTCGGGAGCCTGGCTGTATCGTGTAATCTGTTGCAGGAACCAAAGGCGCTATGGAAGGGATTCTCATCGTGTTCGCGGTGATTGGGTGTAGCTTGGCCTATCGGGGCTACACCAAGGACTCCATAGTATATGGATGTTCCGGGGACACAGCCCCCCATCGCGACTGATGGGACAGGAGTACGGGACATTGAAGAAACAGCTACCTATTTCCACGAAGGGAGGTGGCCAGGGTGGCTGGGGTCGAACTCTACGGAATACTCCAGCCAGTCCAGATTTGCATACAGAGAGACTTCTCTAATGTGTCCCAGGGTGAGGATCATCGCGCCCAGAGTCAGCGTCACCGTCGGAAGGAAGATTTGTTTGGTGTGTCATGGACATGTTGCTTTGGACAGATGGTGGTGGCTCAGGAAGCTGAGGAAGACCAGGAAGAACTCCACGGTCGAGTGGGAGCGACTGGGTAACAATACCCATCGGACTATTACGGGGACTCATGGGAGATTGAGTGTCTGTTGGGACAAATGGTGGGAACTAGATGAGGGGATTTACATCTGTATGTGGGGTTCAGAAAGCATCTGCCCCACAGGCGTCTCCATCTTTTTCCAAAGACAGTGGCAGGATGCTGGGAAAGGGATGAGGTGGGACGTCAGCACACGGGCGTGCGGAGTCCCATACTCTCAGATCCCAGTGAATGCCACTGAGCTCATCACCCGCCCCCGCAAGCCCCTGCCCACAATTCCGGTAGCCAAAGCCCGCAAGGTAGGGTGCCCCGCCACTACCAAGGGACCCGGGAACGGACTGGTATTATTACTCACAGGTCAGGTGCTGTAACAAAGGGTGCACTACGCAGTGGCCTCGGTGATTTTAAACTTCACCGAGGTGCGATTGTCAGAGTGGTGCCCCAAGGAAATGGAGCAATTGTAACAGGTCCTGTTAACAAACATGTTCAGACAGTTTTATTCGTTCGACTTTGCCGATGTCGAAAGAGCCGGATTGTACACCACACCACACGAGGTCTTGGACAGGGTAGGGAGACAAAGCAGGGGTACAGTCAATGATATTTTTACCGCTTTTAACACAGGGACTTCCGTCATCAACACTCTGGATGGCGTGGAGCTGCAGACTCACATCAATGATTTAACAGGGCGGTTAAGAAAGATACTGATGGATGAGAATAAGGTAGTGGGTGCCGAGTTAAATGAGGATCAGGCCATGACACTACACTTAAAAGAAATCATAGCTGAGCTGGAGAAACACGCTAAAACGGTAAATGCTCTCATCAGAGAGGATCGGAATGCGTCAGATCAGGCTGCGCAGAATGAAGCGTGCGTGTTGTATGGGGCTTGGTTATTGGGCGAGGGCCGCAGTAATCTGGAGGATTTAAAACAAGGTTTGGTCACCTCCTGGATCGGCAACAAGCACCTCACAGCCTTCCACCCTTTTGAGAATGCCTTAAGTCCATGGCAGCTCAGACTAGCTTCAGAGGCCTACCCAGTCCCAGTGGACTGTGGGCGGTCTAATCCCACCATTATGGGTATAGTGGTAAGAATGCCGGTTATGGGAAAGACAGCTAAACCCGCTCCGGTATACAGGGTGGAGAACATTGGAGTCATTCAGGGGGGTGCACACATTCGCTATACAGCGGTCCCACCGTACGTCATTCGATGGGAGCATGCAATGACGGGTACCAACCTTTCAGGGTGCTGAAGCCGGGGAGCACACATCATCCTGTGTCCCCAGCACTTGAATGCCTATTCGAAACCACAGTGCGGGTTCAGAACTGCTGGTGCAAAGCCTATAAATTGCACCATGGAGGCAATGCACAAGGCCATGTGCCCCCGCAGGTTGCATATATAGGAGGTGGGACATACTGTGTCACCACTGCAGCGCCCCACTACCAACATGGACAGCATGGCTGGTGTCTGGTCAGTGACAGCAATTTCTGCTTCAAACCCAAGGCAGAAGTTCAAGTGGCCCAAGAGCGAATTGTCCCTATTCCTGAACCTTCCACTGTTCACCTCACTGTCAAGGAAAATTTCACGATCTTCAACGATTCGTTGCACATTTTGGCTACATCATTCCCCCTCTACCTGAACACCTCACCAAGATACTAAAAGCCATTGCCGTTTCACAGAAACATTTTTACATGCTGGAGCAGATGACATTAGAAATAGCGGCAGACATATTAGATATAGTGACCACACAGTGGTGGGCAGCACGGTGGCATAGTGGTTAGCACTGTTGCCTCACAGTGCCAGGGACCCGGGTTCAAATCCGGCCTCGGGTGACTGTCTGTGTGGAGTTTGCACATTCTCCCCGTGTTTGCGTGGGTTTTCTCCGAGTGCTCCGGTTTATCCCACAGTCCAAAGATGTGCGGGTTAGGTTGATTGACCATGATAAAAAAAATTGACCCTTAGTGTTCGGGGGGATTAAATACATGGGGTTACGGGGATAGGGCTTGGGTGGGATGGCTGTCGGTGTAGGGACTGGGTGCTAGGGTTTGGATGATCAGCCATGATCTCGTTGAATGGCGGAGAAGGGCCGAATGGCCTACTCCTGCACCTATCTTCTATGTTTCTAATATAGAAGTCCCTTCTTGGATTAGGATAGCCTCCCACATCCTCATAGTATGTCAGATTTTTATTGTGATTTATTTACTCTTTGTACACTGTAAAAAGGACAAATGTTTACGGAAGTATGAGAAGAGAGGAGAATGGAGGGAGCATTATGTGCGGATAGACGAAGAAACACCCGTTTAGATTTCTACTGCTGTGTATAAAGTTAGAGTTTCCCTCCCTCCTCTATTTTTGATTGTATTCATGTGTGATTCTGTGTGTATGTTCTTTCTTCATTACTTTAGTGAAGTTTTTATGTGTGTTGTTATTAATAAAAATAATATGTATTAACCAGGTGGTGCAGTGTATTAGGCCCCCCTCCACGCCTGGAAATGTTTGTATCAGATTTTAATTCCAATGTACTGCCATCTATAGATGCTTAATGTACATGTAGATTTTCTGAAATGAGAAATGCATGAGGCATGGGGTCATAGATAGGTAAATACAGGGGATGGTTTGATTATGGAGAGTCAGAAAATTTTGCTCACCCAGAATTATGATACTTCAAGCAAGTTATAGTATCATCAGCGGGGACTGTAGAATTTGCAAAATTGAACATTGTCCTATAAGGGTCTATTGGCAGAAAAGGCCTTAACTATTAAAGACTGTTTTAAAAGAAGCCCAGAAAAAGGGGCATACAAAATGGCCGCCAGACGCAGTGACCAGCTTTTGGGACACTTTAAAATGGTTCCTGCAGTCCCCAGACAGCTTTTGTGGATTCAGCCCACAGTAGGTTCTGGAAGGCAGTTTCAGGGAAAACGAAACCAGACAGAGCCCCATACATATAGATTGGATGCAGATCTGATCAGATCGGCCTGTAGATAAAGGCCATCAAAATGTTTACCCAGACAAAGGGAAACAGTTAAACAGTTTCATATTCATAGGGGGAACATCAAGCACCATTTAAGACATCAGAAGAACATTAAAGACAATACAGGGTCGTTCCAGACCAGAGATGGTAGTTACCGGCCATCCCGAAGATACTTTAAAAACAAAGACTACCCCGCTGTGCTACAAGCCCACCAAAAGTTAAACAAAGACTAACCTTGATTTGGCAGGAGATAAGGGCTTCTTTGAGAAGTATAACTGGAGTCCCGGGGTAGCCATTGGTACCTTTTGCGGCTTTTGCAGCTTTTGCAGCTTTTGGAGCGTAGCGGGAGGATAGCGTAGTGTGGCGCAGCTTGGCTTAGCTAGCTTGCCTTTTCGAGAGCCATGGAGGAACGTCGATCCGGAGACCAGTCAAGAAGGTGATTCAAGTTTGCGTCCAGCCCCTGGGTAACCATCGGGAGATCATCGACAAACCCTGGGCCGTTGACGAGACAAAGGACAGTAGCCCTCCAGAAGAAACCTACATGAAAATGGTAAAACAGCTGGGCTCTGCGGAGAAAACTATTTGACAATGACCAAACAGTTGGTCTCCGTCCATGCCGACGTCCAGGCCTGCTAGCATCCAGCCTGTCCATGACCTTCACCTTGAGGGAGAAGAGAGAGTGTCGCAGCCCGCAGCGTTGACCACGTGGAGACAGGACGCCTAAGAGGATCAAAATGCAGACCTTTCAAAATCTTATACTTTCTAATTGGATTGGTGAGCATGTTTCTGGCCCCTCATAATCTGATCTAGCTAGGCTTAGGGGGTGGGCATTTTGGGTATAATTTAATTATGAGTTGTTGTCCCTCGATGTTCCGTGTGTTTCCCCATTTCGAGATGACTTTTGTAAAGTATAACATGCCTGTAGATATGTTGGCTAGTACTGTATAATGATTTGTTTTTCCCTCCCATGTACCTTATTGGCTTATATTCAATTTGTTCCTTTATGCAATAAAATTTCATTTTGTTTTCATTGAACCTGTTCTATAGAGTATTCTCTACATTGTAGCTCCTGCCTCAAAGTCCGGTGTATAGAACCTAAGGGGCGAGTGGGTTGAACCACTCAAGGTTTTACTGTGCAAGAGAGAGAGGCCTCTAGAGAGAGAAAACCTCTGCGATCTAAGAACCCCTTACAGTTTCCCACCTGCAGCCAGCCAGATTGAGTGACTGGCTGACTGGGTGTTGGGCAGGTAGGCCTGCGGCACTAGGCTGCAGAGAGGAGAGAGAGAGGGATCCCATGGGGGCTGGGTGGTGGGGGGGGTGGCCGGAGGAGCATGGGGATGTCTGGAGGAGCTGGATGCGGGGAGGCCTGAGCCAAATGATTGGAGGGCTGGAGAAGCGGGGGACGGGGGAGGGGTGGTTGGGGTGGTCGAAGCGCCAGAGGATTGGGGGGGTGGAGCAAATGGTCAGAGGGCCAGAGGAGCAGGGGTGCAGACAGGGACAATCATGGGCTGGAGCACAGCTCGGGGGCCGGTGAATGGGAGGGGTTATGGGGGAGGCCTGGCAGTTGGGTGGGGGGGGAAATCAGAGGCCTGGGGATTGGAGACCTGGTGGGATGATCAGAAGCCTCAAGGGGGGGATCGGAGGCCTCGTGGGGGGGTCTCCAATTGCAGGTGGTGGGTTAGGTAAGGACCCTGGATCTGGAGGTAAGTGTGAAGGACTTCTGGATCCAGCAGTCTTCGACTTCCATTAGCGTGCAAAATCCGACCAGCCACTGTTAAATTTAAAATGGAGGTTAAATCTGAGGCATGCCAGCCTCATTATAGTATTTAAATGGATGACCTGCCTCCTGGCAACGGATTGGCTGCCCGCTCCCGTCTCACCTCCGTTAAAACTGGAAGTGGGCGGGTTCTGGTCAAGGTTCAGATTTCTAACCTTTTAACTTTCCCCACGACCCCAACCCACCCATTTTTTGCATTAAAATTCCCTCCATGGTTCCAAATGATGTAAATTTTGCAGGTGTGACACTTCGAGTTACGATGGAAGTACACTGGGCAAAGCTTAATTACATAGACGAGCACTAGCTTTGCCTTAATAACAACAGAAAATGCTGGAAATACTCAGCAGGCCAGGCAACATCCGTGGAGAGAAATTAAAAGTCGACGTTTTGGGTGAACCCTTTTTCAAAACTGGAAAGGAAATAAAATAGATCGAAGGCAGGGCTGCGATAGAACAAAAGAGAAGTAAAGAGACATTAAGAGGTATTCAAAACCAGACAAGATGGTAATAGGACAGAGGAGACAAAGACGGCTCAGATTAGGTGTGAAGTGTACTGGCAGGATGAGAAACAGCTGCCATGTGGGAGAGAGAAAAAAAAGGAAAGGGGGAGGCGGGGAAAGGGAAGACCCAAAACAAAGGGGTGGAAAGAAATATATAAATAAAAATGTAATAGGGGCCGAGGTTATGATCTGAAATTGTTGAACTCGATATTGAGTCCGGAAGGCTGCAAAGTGCCTAATCGAAAGATGAGGTGCTGTTCCTCGAGTTTACGTTGAGCTTCCATGGAACAATGCAAGAGGCCAAGAACAGTGGGGTCCGAGTGAGAATGGAGCGGTGAATTAAAATGACAGGTGACCAGAAGCTCGGGGTCACCCTTACGGACTGAACGGAGGTGTTCCGCAAAACGGTCACCCAATCTGCGTTTGGTCTCCCCAATGTAGAGGAGATCGCATCGTGAGCAGCGAATACAATATACTAGATTGCAAGAAGTACAAGTAAATTGCTGTTTCACCTGGATGGGGTGTTTGGGGCCCTGGACAGTGGGAAGGGGGGAGATATAGGGGCAGGTGTTAGATCTCCTGCGCTTGCACGAGAAGGTGCCAGGCGAAGGGGAAGGGCTGTTGGGGGTGATAGAGGAGTGGACTAGGGTGTCTCGGAGGGAGCGGTCCCTACGGAATGCTGAAAGGGGAGGGGAGGGGAAGATGCATTTGGTGGTGGAATCACTTTGGAGGTAGCGGAAATGGCGGAGGATGATCTGCTGAATGTGGAGGCTGGTGGGGTGAAAGGTGAGGACAAGGGGAACCCCATCGTGGTTCCGGGAGGGAGGGGCAGGATTGCGGGCAGAAGTGTGGGAGATAGAACAGACACGGTCGAGGGCCATGTCAACCACGGTAGAGGGGAATCCTCTGTAAGAAACAGTTATTAGATTCATGGATGAAGTTTGACTCTTAGAAAAGAAATTAAAACTGCAGTTAGGAATAAATGGGGGAAGTATCAGCAAGGTCAAATAACAAACACTGAAAGGCCTGAAAGTGATAAGGGGATCGTAAAATGCAAGACAACACAGGGTCGTGGTACCATAGCTAGACAAAATGAAGCCGAAAACTCATGTCCTTAAAGAAACATAACAAAACATTCCTCAGAAAGATAACAGAAAGGCCTCGTCAGCCAGGCAAAAAGGGGCAGTGAGAAATGTTTTCCCGCAGCACATTTGGATGATAGATGATTGACAATAGATAGATCACAGCCCACCGAAATAACTATAAGTATAGAGGGCTGAGAGTGGGAATCAGTCAGCGAGGGGCGAAGGCTTCTTCAAGGTGGAAATCACTGCTGGCTCACCTCCAACAGCCAGAGGGACAAATCAACAGAGGCGACTGCTGTTACTGGCTGCAGAGACTTGCTGACCCAAGACCTCCACGCTGCCTTACCAGACCTCCAACCAACCGTCCGTCCGGTCGTGGCATTCCGCTTCGGGAAGTCGTAGATCGCTTTCTACTGTCACGGGTTGTATGTCTATTATACTCAGCTTAAACCATATGTAATATCTGATTATGCTTTGAAACTGTAGCTCTTTAATAAAAGCCTTGCAACTTCTAAAACCCTGTTGGCTAATCCATGTGAGCCTGTGATCCTGAATCTTACATTGGTGTCAGAAGTGGGATCACAGAGTTAGGAGTTGTAAGGTTCCGGTTGGGATGACCGGAGGGACTGGTCAAACACGCGTGATCGTTGCTTAGACTATGTAATATCTGATTGTGCTTTAAAACTGTAGCTCTTTAATAAAAACCTTGCAACTTCTAAAGCCCTGTTGGGTAATCTGTGTGAGCCTGTGATCCTAATCTTACACCTCGGTTGCGGAAAAAGGAAGACATGTCGGAAGCACTGGTGTGGAAGGTGGCATCGTCGGCGCAGATACGGCAGAGATGGAGAAACTGGGAGAATGGAATAGAGTCTTACAGGAAGCGGGGTGGGAGGAAGTGTAGTCAAGGTAGCTGTGGGAGTCAGTGGGCTTGTAGTGAATATTGGTCGATAACCTATCCCCAGAGATGGAGACGGAGAAGTCGAGGAAGGGAAAGGAAGAGTCAAAGATGGACAAGGTCAAGGTGAGGGAAGGGTGGAAATTGGAGGCAAAGTGAATGAAATTGTCTAGTTCGGGGCGAGAGCAGGAAACAGCACCGATACAGTCATCAATGTATCGGAAAAAGAGGTGAGGGAGGGGACCCGAGTAGGACTGGAACAAAGATTGTTCCACATAGCCCACGAAAAGGCAGGCATAGCTAGGACCCATGCGGGTACCCATGGCAACACCTTTGATTTGGAGGAAATGAGTGGAGTTAAAGGAGAAGTTGTTCAATGTGAGAACAAGTTCAGCCAGGCGGAGGAGGGTGGTGGTGGATGGGGACTGGTCGGGCCTCTGTTCAAGGAAGAAGCAGAGCGCCCTCAGACCATCCTGGTGGGGGATGGAGGTGTCGAGGGATTGTACGCCCATGGTGAAAAGGAGGCAGTTGGGGCCAGGAAACTGGAAACTGTTAAAGTGGCGGAGGGCATCTGAAGAGTCGCGGATGTAGGTGGGAAGAGACTGGACAAGGGGAGAAAAGATAGAGTCGAGATAGGAAGAGATAAGGTCCGTGGGGCAAGAACAGGCTGAAACGATGGGTCTACCAGGGCAGTCCTGTTTGTGGATCTTGGGAAGGAGGTAGAAGCGGGCTGTGCGGGGTTGGGGAACTATGAGGTTGGTGGCAGCGGGGGGAAGATCTCCAGAGGAGATGAAGTCAGTGACAGCCTTGGAAACAGTGGTTTGATGTTCGGTAGTGGGGTCATGGTCCAGGTGGAGGTAGGAGGAGGTGTCGGAGAGTTGGCGTTCAGCTTCCGCTAGGTAGAGGTCAGTTTGCCAAACAACAACAGCACCACCCTTGTCAGCGGGTTTAATTAAAATGTCAGGGTTGGATCTAAGAGAATGGAGTGCTGCAAGTTCAGAGGGAGGTAGGTTGGAGTGAGTGAGGGGAGCAGAGAAATGGAGACGGCCGATGTCACGGCGGCAGTTAGCGATGAAAAGATCTAGAGAGGGTAAGAGGCCAGGGGGAGGTGTCCAAGTAGAACAGGAATTCTGCAAGCGGGAGAAATGGTCAGTCATGCGGGGGGAAGACTCCTGGCCAAAGAAGTGGGCACGGAGACGAAGGCGGCGGAAAAAGAGCTCAACATCGTGCCGAGCTCGAAATTCATTGAGGTGGGGGCGTAAGGGGATGAAGCTTAGGCCTTTGCTGAGGACAGATCGTTCGGGGTCAGAGAGTGGGAGGTCAGAGGGGATAGTGAAAACGCGGCAGGGGGTGAGATTGGGAGAAGGGGGGTCAGAGGAAAGTGAAGGGGAAGAAGGTTCCGGAGGGGCGTTGGTGTCCAAGAGTTGATGAAGCTTGCGATCCTTGACAGCGGAAAGGAAGAAAAAAAGTTTTTTGTTGAAGCGTCGGATGAGTCGAAGGATGAAATGGAACTGCGGTCCCAGACAGCTTTGAGATAGAGTGCGCCGGTATTACTGAAGAGAGAGGTCGAGAGTGTTCATGTGGCACAGCATGGCATTGAGCGTGGATCTCAGGATGCAGCGAGAGCAGTAGTTCGAGGAACAATGAATATCTTGGAGATATTTGTAATCCTGGGTGGATCCGAAACACGAAATGTGGAAGTTTAGTTGGAATCCACGTGGAATAAGTCGGAACTGGAGGCAGTTGCTGAGGAAAATGATGTGGCTGTGAAACCGAGTCTTGGCAGATACATGATCAAACACGAGAAGGGAAACTGAAAGTAATGAAGATGAACAAGGTTGAAGAGCTAGCTTTGCCTTTCCTTCCTATAACCAAATAAAAAGGTGTGAATGTGAGCTAATAATTAATTTTTGTTGCCAATCTCCTCCAATTAATTATACTAGAGTTTGGGCTTTTACAAGGCTTTAAACATCATTAACATGCAAATTTTTATTGATAACATTAGGAAATGTGTTTTGACAAGGGAGCAAGACTGAGTAGCCTATTACTATTTCTTGCCTTAATTACTCCACTGCTCAACTCACATTTACTTTTCATTATGGTCAATATTTTCCAGTCTGTGAAACTTAATGATCCCACACCCTTCTTTCTACTTTAGAATATTAGAATTTAACAACTGCAGTTTACTGTGACTAACCAGGCTCTACACGATGGCTAAAGCTATAGAATTGCTTTTAATTTAGCAACTTGCAGTACATTGGCTGATTTTATACTGGGTTTAAATGGAGAGCCAGAGCTGCTGATGTGTGGGTTGAGTGCAGCAAATGGCAAGTTCAAGGTAATCTTGCCGGAATTGTTAATGTTGGGTCTTCCCAGCTGCTACTGTTAGCAAATCTGCTAAGTTATTTCCATGTATGTTCTTGGATGTGGGCAACACTGGCAAGTCAGCTTTTATTACCCATCCCTCAGTGCCCTGGGGGCATTAGGAGTCAACCACATACTGTAGATTTAGCATCACATGTAGGCCAGATCTAGTAGGGGTGACAAGTTTCCTTCCCTGAAAATCATTTGTGAACCAGTTGGCCTTTTGCAACAATCCAGCAGCTTTCATGGCCGTTTTCTTGTATTAGCCCAAAGATGACCACAAATTCGATTTCATAACTTGCTATGGTAGAATTTCAGTTCATGACCTTTGCTATGCTCGTCCAATGCCATAAGCATTAAGCTACCATGGGGTTACCACCAGCTGTACAAGACTGATGCATCAGGGGCCGGTGGGACTAGCAGATCACTGATTTCAATATAAAAGCATCTACTGAGGCTCCAAAAGTTTGGTTGACAGGGATACTAATTCAAAATTGTGTCTAAGAAAGTAAGATCCTTGCTGAAGGAACTGGAATCATTGCAGAGAAGGGTCTGAGAGGGGAAAGACAGCTGAAATCAGCTGGAACAATCTTTTTTAAAGCAGAAATCAGGGATTTGACCAGAAATGTCAAATACAAGACTTTGTTACAGCTTTAAATGGGCCATGTTTATGTTCAGGTCATTAATTAAGCGATATGGCCTGATAACAGAGTTTATAGAAACATAGAAACATAGAAGATAGGAGCAGGACTAGACCATTCGGCCCCTCGAGCCTGCTCCGCCATTCAATGCGATCATGGCTGATCATCCAAGTTCAGTACCCGGTCCCTGCTTTCTCCCCATACCCCTTGATCCCTTTAGCCTTAAGAAATATATCCAACTCCTTCTTGAATATATTTAATGAATTGGCCTCTACTGCCTTCTGTGGTAGAGAATTCCACAGGTTCAACACTCTCTGGGTGAAGAAATTCCTCCTCATTTCTGTTCTAAAAGGCCTACCCCTTATCCTTAGGTTGTGAGCCCTGGTTCTGGATTCCCCGACCATCGGGAACATCCTCCCTGCATCTAGTCTGTCCAGTCCTGCCAGAATGTTATAAGTTTCAATGAGATCCCCTCTCATTCTTCTAAACTCCAGTGAGTACAAGCCCAATCGAACCAATCTCTCCTCATACGTCATTCCTGCCATCCCAGGTATCAGCCTGGTGAATCTTTGCTGAACTCCTTCCACGGAAAGAATATCCTTCCTCAGATAAGGCGACCAAAACTGCACACAATACTCAAGATGTGGTCTCACCAAGGCCCTGTACAACTGTAGCAAGACATCCTTGTTCCTGTACTCAAGCCCTCTCGCTATGAAGGCCAACATACCATTTGCCTTCTTAACCGCCTGCTGCACCTGCATGCTTACCTTCAGCGACTGGTGCACAAGGACACCCAGGACTCGTTGCACTTCCCCTTCTCCCAATCTATTGCCATTCAGATAATAATCTGCCTTCCTGTTTTTGACACCAAAGTGGATAACCTCACAATTATCCACGTTATATTGCATCTGCCATGCTTCGGCCCAATCACCCAACCTGTCCAAATCATCCTATAGTTTCTCGGCATCCTCCTCACAGCACACACGCCCACCCAGCATTGTGTTGTCTGCAAATTTGGAGATATTACATCTAGTTCCCTTGTCTAGATCATTAATATATATTGTGAATAGCTGGGGTCCAAGGACCGATCCCTGCGGTACCCCACTAGTCACTGCCTGCCACTCGGAAAAAGACCTGTTTATTCCAACTATTTGCTTTCTATCTGCCAACCAGCTCTCTATCCAAGTCAATACCTTGCCCCCAATCCCATGTGCCTTAACTTTACACGCTAATCTCTTATGTGGGACCTTTTAAAAAGCCTTCTGAAAGTCCAAATACACCACATCCACTGGTTCTCCCTTATCTATTTTATTAGTTACATCCTCAAAAAATTCCAGTAGATTAGTCAAGCACGATTTACCTTTTGTAAATCCATGTTGACTTTGTCCGATCCTGCCACTGTTTTCCAAGTGCTCTGCTATTACATCTTTTATAATGGACTCTAGCATTTTCCCCACTACCGATATCAGGCTTACCGTTCTGTAATTCCCCGTTTTCTCTCTACCACCTTTTTTGAATAGTGGGGTAACATTAGCTATCCTCCAATCCATGGGTACTGTTCCAAATTCCATCGAGTGTTGGAAGATGATCAGCAATGCATCTACTATTTCTAGGGCCACTTCCTTAATTATCCTAGGATGTAGATTATCAGGCCCTGGGGATTTATCGGCCTTCAATCCCATCAATTTCCCTAATACCATTTCCCTATAAATACTGATTTCTTTCAGTTCCTCCCTTTCATCAGACCCTATGTTCCTCGACATTTCTAGGAGGTTATTTGTGTCCTCCTTTGTGAAGACAGAACCAAAATATGTATGTAATTGGTTCGCCATTTCTTTGTTCCCCATTATAATTCCCCTGATTCTGACTGCAAGGGACCTGCGCTTGACTTCACCAATCTTTTTCTCTTCACATATCTATAAAAGATTTTATAGTCAGTTTTTATGTTCCCTGCAAGCTTACTCTCATATTCTATTTTCCCTTTCTTAATTAATCCCTTTGTTCTCCTTTGTTAAATCCTAAACTGCTCCCAATCCTCTGGATTGCTGCTTTTTCTGGCCAATTTATATGTCCTCTCCTTGGATCTTATGCTATCCCTAATTTCCCTCATTAGCCACAGTTGAGTCACCTTTTTTGTTTTATTTTTATGCCAAACAGGGATGCACAAATTCTGTAGTTCATCCATGCGGTCTTTGAATGTTTGCCATTGCCTATCCACCGTTAATCCTTTGAGTGACATTCCCCAATCAATCCTACCCAATTCGCGCCTCAGACCATCATAGTTTCCTTTATTTAAATTCAGGACCCTAGTCTCTGAGTCAACTACTTCATTCTCCATCTTAATGAAGAATTCGATCATATTATGATCGCTCCGACCCAAGGGGCCTCATACAGCAAGATTGCTAATTAATCCTTTCTCGTTACATAATACCCAGACTAAGATGGCCTGACCTCTGGTTGGTTCCTCGACATATTGGTCCAGGAAACCATCCCGTAAACACTCCAGGAATTCCTCCTCCACAGTATTGTTACTAATTTGGTTAGCCCAATCTATATATAGATTAAAGTCACCCATGATGACTGCTGTGCCCTTTTTGCATGCTTCTCTATTTTCCCTTTTAATGCCCTCCCCAACCTCCGCATTACTGTTTGGATGTCTATATACCACTCCCACTAAAGTTTTCTGCCCCTTGGTATTTCTCAGTTCTACCCATGTAGGGGGTTTCTCTTGCTCGTTCTGGTCTCCTGCCAGGCTTTGTGCAATAATTACCCTTGAGTGGTTAAACCCACTCTCCCCTATGGTTCTAGACCTTGGACTTAGATGCAGAGAACTGTAGTGCAGAGAAAGGACTCAATAGACCAGGTTGAATAGCACGAAATGGATGCTTTTATTTTTAAACAGTTTGAAGCATTACAAAATACATGTCATAGGCACAGATTAAAGTAACTACAATCATGCACAAATTTATGAACTTGACTCTATGGAAATGGGGAACACACGGCACGTCGTAAAAGGGGAAACACATTACGATTTAACCTTACTCCCTCCCCTAAACACCTAAACTAAGTTTCGATTTGAGGAACTCGGGATCATGCTCACCACTATCAGAATCGCAAAAAGGGGTTCGCAATCTTTTAGCACAGCTTTCCGTCGTCACGTGGATCTGGAAACTTCTGGCGCAGTCGATATTCTCTCTCCCTCTCTCTCTCGAGGCGGCGGGGTAGACACAGCCTCGATGAGCGCTCGTCAAAGTTGAGATCCACTAGTTTCGATTTGGGTTCATGGAGCAGTCCCTGCCACCAATGTGATATTGAAGAAATGGATGCACGTGTCGAGGCCTTGCCTGGCTAGGCTCGGAATGTCCTTTTTATTTTTCCAACCTGGATCGTCGGTTTTTTCCCGAGGGTGTCTTCTCCTTCGGCCTGGGTCGTCGATGATCACCCGACAACAGCACCCGGGCCACGCTCGTCGTCTTCCCGTCGTGCCCGAGCCTTGTCTGGCTGAACACCGATCGTGTCCCGAAATCGAAGTGCTGCCTTGCACTGAAAAGTCCGTCCAAAGCGTCCTCGAAAAGAAGAAACGTCTTGGTCGAATTCCGAAGAAGTGAAACGTGAACTTGATCCTGGATCTGTGTAACCGTCACCGTCACTTTGATGGACTTTCAATCCATAGTTATACCCTTTTGGGACAGTCTTATCTCCCGCCAAATCATAGTCCTGTCTTTATATTAATTTTGGCGGGCAGAAATCTCTGCAGGGGCGCTTTGTCTTGTAACGGGAGCCGGTGATAACTTAACTGGCCTTCCTGGCCGATAATGTCTTTTTAATGTCTTTTACATTGTCACCGTGACTCGGTTCGCATATTGATCGGTCTGGAGATTTCCCTTGATGGCTGTTAAACGGTTTCTCCTTTGTACATTAAATGGGTATAAGCATTCATGCATTGTCCGCCCATATCTTGATGAGCCCCATCCTGTTTGCCTGAAACCGTCCTGTACTTAGAATCCATTAAATATGTATGCTGTTTCCCTGAGTTTCGGTTTCCCGATATTGGCTTTCGCGGGCTTACTGTTTTCAATCCATAAGCCTGTCTGGCTTGCAGTAACAGAAATCAAATGGTCCAGAAACTCATCATGAGGCCCGGTGGCCATTTTGTATGCCCTTTTATCAAAGGTTTTTCTGTGCAAGCTTACTTTGGTCAATAAACTGTCTTATTTTATCCTGTTTTCTTGCCTGATTATTGCTGAAAATTTCGAATCTTACACCATACAGATTCAACATCGTCAGAGCTAATATCCTTCCTTACAATTGTGTTAATCCCTTCTTTAACCAGTAATGCTACCCACCTCCCTTTCCTTTTTGCCTATCTTTCCTGAATATTGAACACTCCTGGATGTTGAGTTCCCAGCCTTCGCCACCCTGGAGCCATGTTTCCGTAATCCCAATCAAATCATATTAGCTTACCTCTATTTGTGCAGCTAATTCATCCACCTTATTACGAATGCTCCTCGCATTAAGACACAAAGCCTTCAGGCTTGTTTTTTTTATGCTCTTAGACTTATTAGAATTATTATTTACTGTGGCCATATTTGATTTAAACCGTTGATTTCTCTGACTGCCACTTTTGTTTTTCTCCTTCCTATCTTTTGCTTTTATCCTTGTTTCCCTTTCCTCTGTCCCCCTGCTCAGGTTCCCAACCCCCTGCCATTTTGTAACATAATTCACCAAGACAGCCTTATATTTTAACATGTTAAAATTTGTACACGGAAATATATACTAGAGTAATACAATCTCAAAGGCAAAGAATGATTTTGGATAGTGTGAAGGGATAATTACTAGTCCTAGCCCCTTTAGGGCTGCCCCGGATCAGGCGTATTCCTCAGATGTTCACTTTCAACTAATGTTTGAGGAATCCGAAAGATGCTTAATTGGGTCTAAAGGTCCAGACTATCTCTCCCTAAAGGAAAGGGACAACCTGAAAATGCTACCATCCTCCAGATAGCACTTTTAATAAGTTTAGCTAGACTGTAACATTCCAGATATTATGAGGGTCCAAAAAACTCCCCCAGAATTTTGCAACTCCTCACCAAAGAGTGTACAGTGATTGAGTTTGCGAGTTTGATACAGAAGTATTATATGAGACAATTCTAAAAATATATAGATTTATTAAAGAACCAACATATAATTTATGGTTGGTGAGTCAATCGCAACATTAACAGTTCAAAAGAAAGAAAGCTTACAATTCTATTATCAGAGAACCTACTCTCAAATCTTAACTTCACTACAGTTTTACAGGTCTTAGTTTTATTCAGGATATCCACCAAAATCAAATACAGTACCTTTGATCCCCGAGGTACAAAGTGTTGGAGACTTACAGAGCTGTCTCTGAAGTTGAGAATCGCTTTGCCCCTTTAAAGCGAGTCTACTATCCAATTTGAGAGTTCAATATTTATACCCTTTTCTAGTGGTATTTCCTTTAAGGTTTTCTGCTGATGTAAGCTAATTATCTCTAGTCATTTTTCTGCTGACCCCTGCAATTCTTACAGTGACCTCAGCTGGTAGCACTACAGAACCATGTCTCTCCTCTAGGTGTTCTAAGTTTATCATAAAAAATGGTGTAACAGCAGATGCGCTTTACTTGGTATCATTTTTACGAAGGCAGATGTTTGTTACTTTTATGTGCTTCTTTACAAGTTGTAAATTAGAACAACTTGTACATGGTGAACTATTGTCTTGTTCCCAAAGGTTCAGACTGTCAGGAGCCTTTAACCTTCTGCTTCAATAAGGTTATTGATTCAGTGTCAACAACTTATCTTATCTCAATAGCCAGAATGCTATCACAGCTTTTTAATAGTTAGGTTTCTAGATTTCCAGACCCAGTTTGTCATGTTTTAATAAGGCCAGAATTATTTCATAGAATGGTGTATTTTTCTGAATAGGTTATATGGCTTATTCCTTCACTAGTGAAGTGCATATTTTCAGAAGTGCAGTGTTATGATAAGTTACCATTTTTCAAGTGGGCAATGCAAAGGAACTATGGAGAAAATTGGACCATGCTGTGCCCGTTTTATAGGCATGAAATGGGTGCAAAAAGACCCAATTTCAGGGACCAATGCCCTGTGCCCCAAGGATGCCTGAAAAATGTCCAACAACAACATGGATTTATATATCAACTTTAATGTAATCAACCGTCCCAAGGCGCTAACCCAGAATTGATTTGGGGGCTATTTTTCAGAAATCCAGGGTGGCCACCTAAAACAGGCGGTGCATAAATTGATTCAAAATGGAATTATGTTTGAAGGGGATCAATAAACGGCCACATTCCTCATCTAGAAACTGAGAGTAAATAACGATCATAGAGGAGAGAAGCCTAGGAAGGCAGCAGCCCACATTATTTTTGTGGAACCCAGAGGAGCACTCATGCTCCTTCTGACCCCACTAAAATATTCTTTTCAATTGCCTTGCTGGGACCTCTTCCTCTTCACTGTCTGGTGGACCTAGCTGGGGCATTCACAGCACACACTCCATCCATTTGTACCTGAAATTTGTAATCAGGGTCCTGAGCATTCTGAAGGGGGAGGGGGATCAGCCAGTTGTCGTGGTACATGTAGGTACCAACGATGTAGGTAAAAAGAGGGAGGAGGTCCTACAAGCTGAATTTAGGGAGTTAGGAGCTAAATTGAAAAGTAGGACCTCAAAGGTAGTAATCTCTGGATTGCTACCAGTGCCACGAGCTAATAAGTTTAGAGAGAGTAAGATAGATAAGCTAAATACGTGGCTTGAGCAGTGGTGCAAGGGAGAGGGATTTAAATTCTTGAGGCATTGGAACCAGTTCTTGGGGAGGAGTGACCTGTACCAAGGGGACGGTCTACACCTGAGCTGTGAGGGAGCCGATGTCCTCGGGGTAATATTTTCTAGGGCGGTTCGGGAGGATTTAAACTAATTTGGCAGGGGGATGGGAACCTAGATAGTGGAAAAGAGGGAAGTCATATGAAGTCAGAAATAGATGGTAGAAAGGTGAGAAGCAATAAGCAAAGGAGAGAAACACAAAGGGCCAAACTAATTCATAATGAGAGTGTGAAAAAAGCAAGCCTGAAGGCTTTGTATCTTAATGCTAGAAGCATTAGGAACAAGGTGGATGAATTAGTTGTGGAAATAGAGGTAAACAAGTATGATTTGATTGGGATTACAGAAACGTGGCTGCAGGGTGGGCAAGGCTGGGAACTTAACATCCAGGGATATACAATATTTAGGAAGGATCGGCAAAAAGGTAGGGGAGGTGGGGTAGCATTGCTGGTAAAGGAGGGGATTAATGCAATGGAAAGGAAGGATATTAACTCGGATGAAACGGAATCTGTATGGGTAGAAATGAGAAATAGCAAGGGGAGGAAAACGTTAGTGGGTGTGATATATAGGCCTCCAAATAGTAATATGGAGGTGAGGGAAGGCATAAAAAGGGAAATTAGAGAAGCGTGCGATAAGAGCACAGCTGTCATCATGGGTGACTTTAATTTACATATTGATTGGACTACCCAAATTAGTAAAAATTCTGAGGAGGAGGAATTCCTGGAATGTTTTCGGGACGGTTATCTGGACCAATATGTCGAGGAGCCGACTCGAGATCAGGCCATTTTAGACTGGGTATTGTGCAATGAGAAGGGACTTATCAACAATCTTCTTGTACGAGGCCCCTTGGGTCAGAGCGATCATAATATGATCGAGCTCTCAGTCGAGATGGAGAGTGAGGAAATTGAATCAGAGACTAAGGTCCAGAACTTAAATAAAGGGAATTACGAGGGTATGAGACGGGAATTGGGTAAGATTGATTGGGTGGTGTTTCTGGGGGGATTGACAGTGGATAGACAATGGCAAGCATTCAAAGATAGAATGGAAGAATTCCAGAACATGTTTATACCGGTTTGGCATAAAAATAAACCTAAAAAGGTGGCTCAACCGTGGATAACGAGGGAAATTAGGGACAGCATAAAATCAAAAAAAAGGGCATATCAACTGGCAAAAAAAAGCACCAGACCGGAAGATTGGGGGCAGTACAGGATACAGCAAAAGAGGACAAAGGGATTAATCAGGAAGGGGAAAATAGAATACGAAAGTAAACTTGCAGCAAACATAAAGACAGACTGCAAAAGCTTTTATCGGTATATCAGGAGGAAAAGACTGGTAAAATCCCAAGTCGGTCCCTTGCAGTCCGATTCGGGAGAATATATAATGGAGAATAAGGAAATGGCAGACCAATTAAACTCATACTTTGGTTCTGTATTCACAAAGGAGGACACAAATAACCTCCCAGGAATATCGGCAAACATAGGGACTAATGAGAGGGAGGAGCTGACAGAAATTAGTATCTCTAGGGATATGGTGTTGGGTAAGTTGAGGGGACTGAAGGCCGACAAATCCCCGGGGCCTGATAAACTACATCCTAGGGTACTTAAGGAGGTGGCCCTGGAGATAGCAGATGCTCTAAGGATCATCTTCCGGAACTCCATTGACTCAGGAACAGTACCCGTGGATTGGAGGGTAGCTAATGTTACCCCAATATTTAAAAAGGGGGGTAGAGAGAAAGCAGGGAATTATAGACCAGTAAGCCTTACATCGGTTGTGGGCAAAATGCTAGAGTCCATTATTAAGGATAAAATAGCGGAACACTTGACAAATGGGGAAAGGATCGGACAGAGTCAACATGGATTTACAAAGGGTAAATCGTGTTTGACTAATCTGCTGGAATTTTTTGAGGAAGTAACTGGTAAAATAGATGGGGGAGAGCCAGTGGATGTGGTGTACCTTGACTTCCAGAAAGCCTTCGATAAGGTTCCACACAAAAGATTATCATGCAAAATTAAGGCTCATGGGATTGGGGGCAAAGTATTAACGTGGATAGAGAACTGGCTGGCGGATAGAAAACAGAGAGTTGGAATAAACGGCTCGTTTTCGGAGTGGCAGGCAGTGACCAGCGGGGTGCCGCAAGGATCTGTCCTGGGACCCCAGCTGTTCACAATATATATAAATGATCTGGATCAGGGAATTGGATGCAATATTTCCAAATTCGCTGACGACACTAAACTAGGAGGAGGGGTGGGCTCTGATGAGGATGTCAGGAGGCTACAGTGCGATTTGGACAGGTTGGGGGAATGGGCGGATACGTGGCAGATGCACTATAATGTGGATAAATGCGAGGTTATCCACTTTGGGGGTAAAAACAGGAGGGTAGATTATTATCTAAATGGCAATAGATTGGGAGATGGGGAAGTGCAGAGGGACCTGGGTGTTCTTGTGCACCAGTCACTGAAGGAGAGCATGCAGGTGCAACAGGCGATTAAGAAGGCAAATGGTATGTTGGCCTTCATATCAAGGGGGTTCGAGTATAGGAATAGGGATACCTTACTACAGCTGTACAAGGTGCTGGTGAGACCGCATCTGGAGTATTGTGTACAGTTTTGGTCGCCCCATCTGCGGAAGGATGTTCTTGCCATGGAAAGAGTGCAACGGCGATTCACCAGGCTGATACCTGGAATGGCGGGAATGACCTACGAGGAGAGATTGAATAGTTTGGGCTTGTACTCACTGGAGTTTAGAAGATTGAGAGGGGATCTCATCGAAACATATAAAATTATGGCAGGCCTGGACAGGCTGAATTCAGAGAGAATGTTTCCAATGGCAGGGGAGCACAGAACCAGGGGCCACAGTCTAAAAATAGCGGGCAAATCATTTAAAACAGAGATGAGGAAGAATTTCTTCACTCAAAGAGTGGTGAGCCTGTGGAATTCCCTGCCACAGAGGGCTGTGAAGGCTAATTCAATAAATATTTTCAAGAGAGAATTGGATATATTTCTGAAGGCTAAGGGGATTAAGGGTTACGGAGAAAAGGCGGGGACGGGGTACTGAACTGGTAAGATCAGCTAAGATCTCAGATGAAGATCAGCCATGATCTCATTGAATGGCGGAGCAGGCTCGAAGGGCCGAATGGCCTACTCCTGTTCCTATCTCTATGTTTCTATGTTTTACCACTGGCTTAGGACCCAGTTTGCATATTTAAGTGGCCTTGCGCCCATTTCAAGTGGACGGGCTACTTATCCATTTTCAGGCCCGCATGAATATTTCCGTTTCTCCCCCCACTCCACCCAGCACCCCCCATCCTCGGTGCCGATTTTCAACCGCTGGCTGTTCATTTTTTCAGGTGCAGAACAAGCGGTTGTGAGTTGAACTTCTCAATTAACAAGTAGGTTGCAAAGATGCACTGCTACTGTGGAATCTGGTAGGTCTTTGCACTTAAGGATATGCCCATCTCTATGCATTGCAGAGTAAATTGTTACACAAAAGCTGTTAAAGCAGAGTACTTAACATGTAAATAATTTCAACAAATTACTCGTTCCCCATCACTGTCTCCCAGCAATCAATCATTAATTATCTGCAAATAAAGCATCCACATTTGTTGCATTCCAATTGTTTAGCTTCATACTGAGAATAACAAACCATCTGGAGTGACATAACCAGTAGAGGAGAGATACGGATATGTACTTCACCATTGTTATCCACGATGATGAAGAGACACAGATGAAGGGTCTTTTCTCTGCCACATGTAGACAGTGCCTCGCAAGACAAATACGCTGTTGAATCAAGTATTTCCAACAGCAGCATCTACACAGGGCATTCTTCATGCACACAGGATGATATTGAAGCACAAATGACCTTGTAAAGAAAAATACCTCAGCTACCATGAGCAGCATTTGACCTCAAATTTTCTTATGAATTTTTGAACCGCACGGCATGTTCAGTCACTGTGGTAGTGGGTGAACTATGTCTTGCCTTCCAAGCTGTGATGGGAAACATTAATAAACTTCTATTCAGCTATCACTGAAATCGATAACACTCAAAAAATGCAATCAACTTCACAAACCAGCTTGGGGACAATTAATTGAAGATAATCATTCAAAAAGAATATATATGGCTGCCATCTATATAATTTTGAAAATCCTGTGTGTGGCACACACATATTGGCCACAAACAGTGGCCCAGATTTTGAGGTCAGCAGCGAAGGGATGGTGCTCACCGCTGACCTCGAAGAAAGCTGCCCACAAACATTTAGTGGGCTCTGTGGTGTCGATTTCCCTTTTTCCGATGTGACTTTCCATCTGGCGCCATTTGTAGGGGAATTTGTGGTGTCTAGCAACAGTGATGTCATCAAGCATGCTGTGCAGCCAATCACATTGAGGTATTCTCAGAGACAGCAAACCAGCAAGTAAAAAGCAGATTTTCTCATTCAACTTCTTTAATAATTTTACAGAAAGCAAAATAAAGATTGGGACATACACATGGGATTAAGGTAATAGCTGAAATATCACAAACAAACAAACAAATTTCAATCACGGAATGACATTTTTATCACAGAATGGAGAAAATGACACTCCAGAACATAAAATTAGTTTTTCAGGGCTAGCGAGGTTGTTCAGCAGTAACTATGACTTAGTAGACCATTAAAAAATCAGTTGCACCTCATTCAACAAGGCTTAACATTTCAAGAGTTTTTACAGCGAGAATAGTGCACAAACAGTTGAAGTTCATGTCAATTCACTGATTCTGTATTGATTGCAACTATGAGTACTGCAACAGCGCACCCTGTGGAGGAGCAGGGAATCACTGACAGCAACTTCTGGATTTCTGCATTTAACTGCACATGTGCAGACTTCAGAAGTTGCTGTCAGTTTTGTAGAGTAATAATGGCGAAGGCTAACAGTTTCACCATCATTACAACCTCAAATTTCGGGTCATTATTTCCTGTGATACTTTTCATGTCAACATTTAAAATGGGAAAGATGTATCTAAACATTTATAATGGGAAAGCTGTATGTAAGCAGTGGCTTGAGATACTTATTGATAAACCAAACAAATTACGCAAATGTTTTTGAAAAAACTTCATTTTTTTCTTCAGTAATTTAAATTTCTGAATTTAAGTCACACAAAAAGCAAATTTGTTTCCAGCAGATTAGGTTATTCATACTGAAAGGAAGGGATTGTGTCCATTATCCCAGCTATGTTTTGCTGTTAGAAATAGTGGTCATCTTGATTATTCGGTAGAAAATAGCTTGAGAAAATTGAATGGGACGAATATCACCGCTACATTTTATTCATGGACAATTGTTTTATAAGGTGAGCCATGGCCAGGAGAGTCAAAATTCCCCCCTTTTGGAAATCCAATGGGATTGCACTGGGCCGCCTTACCCGACCAGCAGTTGAAGGGTGCCCACTTGAGGAAACGAGTTGTTCCCGGCAAAAGCTCTCGGTGCATTTATGGCAGAAATAGTCCGAGTAAATACGTATTTTTATTCAGCAACAGAAGTTGTGGCAGAAAGAAAATTACAGACAAGGACAGGTGATCTTTAGAATCAGTGAAAATGATAGCAACAACATAAGGGGATTGGCTGAAAAGAGGGAGGAAGTAAAACATATTCCACACATACTGTAATTGTGTGTTCTAAACATGCATTTTGTGAAACATAGAAGTAAAATTAAGAAAGCTTACAATGAACATTGAAAAGAAGCAAAGACTTTAAAACAACTGAAAGTGGAAGAGTAAAAATAAAGAATTGAACACTAAGTACAGGTACTATTAATTTCTGTAGCCTTTTAAAATGAGCGTTGTTGTGTATGTACCTTTAAGGGAATAACTGGTCTCAGACTGCAGTACCGGCAGTGACCACCCCTGTATAAAAGGCGCTAGCAATCTTCTGTAGTTTCAGTGTCCCGATTGTCTCCATTCAGTAAAGACTTGTTATAATCAACTCCTGCTGTCCGTGTCTCAATTATACACGGACATAATATTGGTGACGAGCAGATACGAACTTACCTACAGTCTGCACCACCTCATGGGGTCCATTCCTGAAGTGAAGTGAGCAGAGGTCGAGGCCAAAAGGAAGGAAGAAGCAGTAGAAATGGGCATCGACCGTGGGCATCCGCCCCGAGTCAGCGGAATTGAAGATTACAGGAGAAGCTGTCGAGAGCGGGGCCTGGTTCCTGTCGACGGTGCTTCAGGTAATCGGGCTGGTGGCAGGTAGTACACTGATCCTTCCTGGGCTGCGGCGGTTGAGAACTCGAGCAGATGGCTTGCAACGGGGCCGAGCAGCGTTGTCGGGAAGAGGAGAGAGAGAGAGGGTGGAGCACACAGGGTTGTTCCACGACGGGAAAATAATAAATAAAATAAAAAAAGAAGTTATTAAACGCGCAGAAAACCGCGAGGAGCTGCAGGTTGCAATGGAAACCACGGAAAGCAGCGCTAGCAACAGCGGGGAAGAAGGCAAAGCGCGGGAGGTGCCATCTTAATCCAGCGGGGAAGAAGGCAAAGCGCGGAAGGCGCCATCTTAATCAGCGGGGAAGAAGGCAAAGCACGGGAGGTGCCATTTTGTTAAATCGGGGAAGAAGGCAAAGTGCGGGAGGCGCCATTTTAGATTTTCAAGATGCCGAACACTGGCTGTATCACTGCCTTTGATAATGCAATAGAGGACTGGACCACGTATGTGGAAAAAGTCGAGGTATATTGCGAGGCAAACGAAATAGCCGATGAGAAAAAGGCATCGGTATTGCTAAACTTAATGGGCGCTAGAACGTACGGCCTATTGCGGGACCTGATTACTCCAGCCAAACCGAAGGCGAAGAGTTTTAATGAAATTGTTGCTATCCTACAGGAACACCTAAACCCTGCACCGCTGCTGATAGCAGAAAGATTTAAATTCCACAGGAGAACTCAGCATAAAGATGAGAGCAATGCTGAGTACCTTACGGAACTACGCAAGCTATCAAAGCACTGCCAGTTCGGAGCAGGACTGGCAGATACCCTACGGGACAAATTTGCCTGTGGACTCCTGAGTGAAGGAACACAGAAGAAGTTACTCTCAGAGAAAGAGCTGACGCTAGATAAGGCTTTCTGCGTGGCAGTATCGTACGAAGCAGCAGCCAGGGGAGCTGCAGAAATACAACAAAAGCCACAGGAATATGGCACCCACGAAATGACATGGGGATTTGCAAAATGTTATCGCTGCGGCAGAACTAACCATGACCAGAAGGACTGCTGGTCAAAGGACAAAATATGCAGGCAATGCGGAAAGATGGGACACATTGCACAAGTTTGCAGGTCTGGGAAGAAGACCAACAACAACAAAAAGGCGACTAAGGAACCGTACAAGAAAGTACAAAAGATGACGGACAGTAGTTCCGAAGACCAGGTGAGTGATAGTGAATCTGGGAACAAAAGACTAAGCTGTCTCAAACTTCACAATGTAATCGCAAAAGAGGATCACTGAACCATTTGGGTCACCCTCACGATAGCAGGGTCCCAAGTTAAAATGGAATTGGATACAGGATCAGCGCTAACCGTCATGAATCGATGAGACTACGAGCGGCTATTCTCACACATACACTTGAGAGAGACATCCATCGTCTTGATGACGTATACGGGGCAAAAAGTATACCCCAGAGGAAAAATAAGGGTGCCTGTCGAATACAACGGCAAGAAAATACGGAAATTGTATCTCTACATACTGCAAGATGGTGGACCACCGTTATTGGGGTGTGAATGGATCAGAAAGATAAGCTTAGATTGGCACTCCATTCATGCAATGACTGTGGATGGTAAAAACGATGAAGACGTCACTCCTGGACGATTGTCAACAATCTTAGCTAACGCCAAAGAGGTATTTCAACAAGAACTGGGCACTCTTAAAGGCGTAACCGCCTCGATAAAAATAGAAGAGAATGCAATTCCCAAGTTTTTCAAAGCAAGACCGGTACATATGCAATTCGCCCAGCCGTCGAGGCAGAGCTGGAGAATCTGGAGAATGCAGGCATGTTGTCTAAGGTAGACTGGAGCGAGTGGGTGACACCCATCATTCCTGTCATGAAGAAAACGTTAAGCAATAAGTCTGAGGAGCCAAGGAAGGTTCGCATCTGTGGGGACTTCAATGTGACGGTGAACCCAGTCCTTCACACAGTACAATATCCTCTTCCAAGGATAGAAGACATCTTCGCCTCACTATCTGGAGGGAAGCGTTTTACAAAAATTGACCTAGCACAAGCATATTTGCAGATGGAGGTTGAAGAATCCTCCAGGAAGTATCTCACGATAAACACTCACAAAGGACTTTACCAGTATCATCGATTGGTATTCGGAGTAGCATCAGCTCCGGCGATATGGCAAAGAGCGATGGAACAAGTCCTGCAAGGGATTCCGGGGACTCAGTGTTACTTGGACGACATCCTAGTGACAGGTGAAGATGACAGTGAACACCTTAACAACCTAGAACAGGTGCTCACTAGACTACGGGAACATTGGCTACGAGCCAACCGCCCCAAGTGCGAGTTTTTTAAGAAACAGATATCGTATTGTGGCCACGTGATTGATGAAGAGGGGTTACATAAGTCCCCTGACAAAATTGAAGCGGTTGTTAAGGCCCCAGCGCCTGAAAATGTGTCACAACTGAGGTCATTCCTCAGATTGGTGAATTACTACCATAAGTTTTTACCGAATTTGTCCACAATTCTGCACCCACTGAACGCCCTACTACGAACGGGAGTAGCATGGAAATGGAGCAATGACTGTAAGCGGGCCTTTCAGAAGAATAAGGACGTAATCACTTCAAGAGAAGTATTGGCTCACTACAACCCATCACTACCGATAAGACTGGCGTGTGATGCGTCTCCCTACGGCATTGGAGCGGTACTGTCACATAAATTCCTTGATGGTTTAGAGAGGCCGATAGCTTTTGCATCACGCTCGTTAACTTCAGCCGAGCGTAACTACGCCCAGATTGACAGAGAGGCCCTCAGCCGAGTGTGGGGGGTGAAGAAGTTCAATCACTACCTGCACGGTCAGAAATTTACTCTACTAACTGATCATCAACCTCTTGTCTCCATTTTCAACCCTCAGAAGGGCATACTGATAATGACAGCACAATGGCTACAGAGGTGGTCCCTTTTCCTAGGGGCACACCAATATGACATCGAGTACAAAGGAACTAAACAGCATGGGAATGCTGATGGATTGTCGCGCCTACCGTTGCCGATGGTGGAAGAAGAACTTGCAGTGGATCCAATGGAGATATTCCACTCGACCATAGTCAAATGTCTCCCTGTGACGAATGCAAAAATAGAAAAGGAAACACGAAATGACCCGACACTATCCCGGGTCTATGATTTAACGGTGAATGGATGGCCAGCACATGGCGAACCACTGCTGCCAGCATTCTTGCTGAGAAGAGAACAGCTGTCAGTGTGCAGAGGAACCTTGTTTTGTGGATCCTGAGTAGTAATTCCACCCAAATTGAAGGATAGAGTGCTCAATGAGCTTCATGAGGGTCATCTGGGAGGAGTAAAAATTAAAAACTTAGCCAGAGCGTTTGTGTGGTGGCCGGGAATCGATAGAGAAATTGAAGAGATGACCAAGAGCTGTACAGGATGCCAGAAGGTCCAAAACGCCCCACCACAAGCCACTCTACATCCATGGGAGTGGCCCTCATCTCCATGGCAAAGGGTGCACATTGATTTTGCTGGTCCCTTCATGGACTCGATGTTTTTAATTGCGGTGGATGCACATTCAAAGTGGCCAGAGGTAATAAAAATGTCCTCAACCACCACAGAAAAAACTATCACAGCCTTACGAACCATATTCGCCAGGAATGGGCTGCCTGAACAGATTTGCTCTGACAATGGACCACAGTTTGTGTCTGAAGAGTTCCGGAGGTTCTTAAAGAACAATGGTGTTAAACATTACAGATCTGCCCCATATCATCCAGCCACTAATGGATTGGCCGAGAGGTTTGTTCAAACATTCAAGAAGGCTATCAAGGCAATGTGTAATGAAGATATACCCCTTGCAACACAAGGTGGACAACTTCTTGTTTGCCTTCCGGAATGCGACACATGCGGTTACCAACCAAACTCCAGCCATGATGTTCTTCAATCGAAGACTACGATGCCGCTTGGATTTGGTGAAGCCAAACGTCCGAAGAAATGTGGAGAACAGGCAGTTTCAGAATATGAATGAAAGGCCGACCAGGAGTTTTAAGATAGGTCAACCAGTTTTGGCCCGGGACTACCGCACAGAGAAATGGCAGCCAGGAACGATTTGTACACGGCAAGGACCTCTCATGTATACCGTGGACGTTGGAGAGAGCATTGTAAGACGCCATGCTGACCAGATTCTAGAGTCACTGGAAAACATCAACTCCACACCACGATCTGATACACCTGGCGATGAAACCAACGTACCAATTGCAGCTACCGCAGAATCGGTGATATTGGAAGCAGATGAACCAAACAACGACATTGATCCAGACTCAACCTTGCCAGAAGAACCTGATACCCCAAAGAGGCATTATCCAGACAGAATCAGGAAGCCTCCTCAAAGACTGAACTTATAATTGCTTAACCTCAACCAATGTATCTAGCAACCGTAATTGTGATTGTAATTAGTTATCATTTAGTTGTTAAATGAATGTTATGTACTGTTTATCTAAAAGGGGAGGAATTGTTGTGTATGTACCTTTAAGGGAATAACTGGTCTCAGACTGCAGTACCGGCAGTGACCACCCCTGTATAAAAGGCGCTAGCAATCTTCTGTAGTTTCAGTTTCCCGATTGTCTCCATTCAGTAAAGACTTGTTATAATCAACTCCTGCTGTCCGTGTCTCAATTATACACGGACATAATAAGCGTCTGACAGCAACTTCTCAAAGGGGCGTTTGCTCGAGGTAAGATGTCGATGGCGTACTCTTTGGCTAGGTCGCTGACCGCATATTTAGGGCTATTGCTTTTTTTCCCCAAAAGACGTTGAAAGAAACTGAATATTGGATTCTCAAAGCTTTATCTTAGGCAAGCGATTTAGCAAAGTTTTATTATGAACTGCTCAGGTAGGCAGCACCTGTGATTTGCAGTATCTGTATGTGATTTCTTTGTTGATGGTTAGCAGAGAGAACAAAGAGATTGGCCATGAAATTCATGACTAGCTGAACGTGCGTTCAGCAGCAGGATAGACCTCCCCACCAGCGCTATTTAAAAGGATCATCAACAACGTAGCTGATTGCTTTTAGATTTCTGCTGGCTCTGTGTAAGTTTGTGCAACTCTTGGAGCTTTCTGCAGGTACTTAAAGTTGGTGAGGTGAGTGAGGGAGGGTTGTTGCAAGTGGAGAACGCCTTGCTTCTCATTTAAAGGGTTCTGCTCACACCACTTGCTCCCAGTCATGACGGCTCTACTTGCAGTCCCCCTCATGCACGAGTATGACAGGGAGATGGAGCAGTGCAGTGAAGAAGAGGAAAAGGTGCTCGCACAGGGAGGAAGAGGAGGAGGGGCAGGAGGGCTCTCAGCAGGAGGCATTTCTCCTATCTGCAGTCAAGCCAGGAGCAGTATATTAGGAGGCTTCGCTTCACCAAGGTGGTGGTCACAGAAATCTGCCACTTCCCGCAACGAAACCTGCAGCTTCAGAGCAAGGCGACCATGGCTCGCCCAGTGGCCCTCAAGGACACTGTCGCCCTCAATTTTTTCGCCACTGGATCCTTCCAGTCTGGAGCAGAAGACATCGCTAACTTTTTGCCATCCATCGTTGCATCCGAGAGGACTCGGAGTCTCTGTATCCCAGGAGAGGGGACTTCATTGTCTCTCTGAACAGAGAGAAGCAGGAGGAGCGCACATGTGGCTTGCCAGGATATCGGGACTCCCCAGGGTGCTGGGTGGCATCTACTACACACACGTGGCTTTGTGGGCACTGCATATCAATCCTGAGATGTTGTGTAACCGCAAAGGCTACCACTCTCTTAATGTGCAGTTGTTGTGCGACCACGCCCCGCTCATAATGATGGTGAATGCCCGATATGCTGGCAGCAGTCATAATGCCTTAATGGTGTGCCAGAAGTCATTCAGCCACCTCGTTAAACCCGAGGGTGGCTACTCTGAGACAAGGGCTATCTGCTCTGCACCTGGTTCATGACTCCCCTTTGCAGCCCCACCATTCCTGCCCAGCAGTCATTGAGCAGACCATCAGGGTGCTCAAGCAACGGTTCCGCTGCCTTGACCGTTCAGGTGGAGCACTCCAGTACTCACCGGGTGCCCCATTATGTGGTGGTCTGCTGCATGCTTCGTAACTTGGCCATCATGAGGGCGCAGCCCTTGCCATCACGGTTTTTGGGACCACCTCAGGAGGAAGAGGAAGAGGATGATGAGGAGGAAGAGGAGCAAGAGGATGATGAAGAAGAGGAGCAGGAGGACAAGGAAAAAAGCATGAGGCAGGCAGCAAATTCCCCTTCCACACAGGCTGTTTGTGAGTGCCTCATGAGACTCCGATTCTAGTGAATGAATCCCCAGGTCCCCGCTCATCACATTCCCACCCAGCACATCCCCATCTTACCAGCCCTCTGTCACGGAACATCACAGCATTCTCCTGGGCACAAAACAAACATTCCAAACATAATTTATAAATTTATCAAATTCATATCTAAACAGCAACGCCAATTAATCACCCTTGTGCAATCCCTTACTACCTGTCGTTCATGTCCCGTTTTCTGATCTAGTGCTCCTACGAAGTGCTAACCCAACATGGTTGATGGAAGGCTGCTGAGCTTCCATGGGGGAGACTGCAGATGGCCTGGCAGGACAACCTCGAGCAGCTCTGGCCCTAGAAGGCCTGGCTGTAGAATGCACCTTGGCATGGGCGGCAGCAGTCTGGGCTGGCCGGCTGACAGGCAGCGCCAAGGGCAATGGCGGAGTAGCAGTGGTGGGACCAGGAATGCTGTCATCCTGAGAGAGGACAGCAGGGTCCTATTCCACTGACCCACTGCCACACCCCCAGGGTGGCGCCTCAGCATTCCTATCAATCTGTTGGAGCACAGATTGCTGGGCTGCTGTGACACCCTGCAAGCCCCGGTCGACACTGATAAATGTAGCTATGATGGCAGCATCCTGAACTTGGGTGATAGCAAGCTGAGATTGCATGGCAGCGGTCTGAGCAAGATGGCATTACGCTGAGACTTCATGAGAGTGGACTGCACGTCCGCTGCAGCACTAAGACATTGGGTCGTTTCCGCCTGTGCTGCAATGGCAGCCGCGACATCATCTATCACGTCTGGGTCGAGACGGTCTCTTTAGGAGTTATCCATCACTTCAAGCCTGGAAATGCTGGGCTCCAAGCTCTGCACAGAGCCCTGTGTAATGTTGAAGGTGGTCTCCTCCATACTCCTTGACATTGCAAAGAGGCTCTCTGGCAGGCTTGCGATTGTGCCTCGCAATTCGGTTTGCTTGCCCATCACCCTTCTTCTGAAGGCTGACCCATCGAGGTCCTCATCTGAGTCCTGTGCAGCAGAAATGGTGCACAAACTCACCCTCTGGGGAGCTGGCCCCCGAGCTACCCTTTCCCCTGGCTTTGCTGCAGCCCACTCATGCCCGGTGCCTCACCCTGTGCAGATCCCACTTCTACACTAGCCTCTAAAGTACATGCAGTGCCAGTTTCTGAGCTGGTGTCTGCGAGTGACAGATGCAGTGATGCTGTTTCTTCTACTTCTTCTTCTGCACCCCCCCCCGCCCCCCGATCTCCTGCATTGCCTCGGGGACAAGCTGCTCGGGTGCTTGGTCTTGATTAGCTGAAAGGCACAAAAGTCGGGTTATGGTGAGAGGAGGGGTGGGGGAAAGCAAGATACCCATGCATACAGCATCAGCAGCTTGAAAGTGAGAAGAGATTGTGGGATGAGGGGGAAGTGGGATGTGAGAAGTAGGATTAGGAATGAGGTTACCATTGTTGTCACCAAGGGCTTCAACCTTGCCTGTTGCCACGGCCTCCATTATCTGCTGCTCAAAGAGCTCCAGCACTCTCTCCTCCAGGTGGCTGTGGTCCTGGATGGCAGCTTTCCCCAGGCCTGCTGTCTGCCGCTACTCTCTCCGATTATGCGTGAACTTGGCCTGCAAGAGAAAGAGAAGTGTGTGAGTGAGTGTGGTGCAATGTGTTTGAGTGATGTGCCTGCCATGCTTGTACAACTGTCAGTGTGTGCAAGGTGTGAGATGTGGGTGTGAGTGTTGCAGCAGTGGTAAGGTTGTGAGGGTGAAGTAAAGCTCTGATTGTGAGGTGTGGGTGGTGAAAGGTAGAGATTGTTGATAGGTGAGTGCTGGGGGTATGGTGCATTGAGGAGTGTGTGAGACTTGTGGTGTAGATGATGGGATATGGCTTTGTTGAAGCCTTCACTCACCTTGACCTGCCGTGTGAGTTAATTCAACTTCTTTCGGCACTGGATGCCACCCTTGTGACCACAGTGCTGGCGGTGACATGGGTAGCTATCTCCTGCCAGAGCCTTCGAGAGGTGTGTGACGAGGGCTTCCTGCCAGTGTGTGGGAAGAGGACAGCACACCTCCTCTCCCCGGCTATGACCAGTGCCTCAGGAGCTGCATCTGAGAATCTCTGGGCTCTCTCCTGTGCTGAGGCTCTGGCATGTGTTTCCACTGCCATCTTCTTCCAGCTGAAGTTGTAAGTGGCTTGACAATGAGGTGCTGTAGCATCAATGTACCTCCCCTTTAAGTACTGAATAAAGCCTGTGCCAAACATGACTGGGAATTAGACAGCACGCGATATTGGCCCACCTGTTGAGTGGGAAGTCAATAAGCAGTGGTTTTAGCACTGAGATCAAGGCTACAATCATGTTAATGAGGACTGAGCACGAATTTTGCGTGCTACCGAGCCCATTTTGATCTGGCGCGTTAACACTGCCTATTTTGTGGCTATATCCAATTTCTAGACCAGTGAGGTACATGGAATTACATAAATATATAGCACCCAAATAGGCCATTCAGCCCAACTGGTCTATGCTGGTGTTTATGCTCCACACGAGCCTCCTTCCACTCCTCTTCATCTGAACCTGTCAGCATAACCTATTCCTTTCTCCCTCGTGTTTATCTAGCCTTAAATGTATCAATAATGCTATTCACCTCAATTACTCCTTGTGGTAGCAAGTTCCACATGGCCCCTAGTTTTGGACTGCCCCATAAGTAGAAACATTGGGCTCGATCTTACTTCCCGAGGCGGGTTGGAGTCGGGTTGTGTGTTGGGCGGGTTCAGGAGCCGTTTCTGGTGTGAACAGCTGCAGAGTTGCGATTTTTATTCAAGTACTCTGTTAATTTCATGGAGGCGCGCTGGCCGGTCCAATGAGTGGGATCGGGTTGGCTGGCTGCCTCTGATGACATCATAATAGCAGCTGCTTTTAAAGCTGCCATCCAGCCTGAGCCTTTCCATTGTGGTTTCCTGGACTTCTTTTCAAAGCTATGATTTCTTCCAGAGGCAAGGTAGCTCCTCGGTTTAATGATGAGTCCCTCCAAGTTCTTGTGGATGCTGTCAGAGGGCGCAGGGCGATTCTCTTCCCTCCTGATGACCGGAGGAAGCCTCCTCAGCAGACCAAGGCAGCCTGGCTGTGCATTGCTCAGGAGGTGAGTGCAAGGTGCATTTCTGTACACTCATGGATCCAGTGCCGCAAAAAGTTTAATGATCTTATGAGAACATCAAAAACAAGTATCCTATCTCACTTACCTTCACTTTGCTTTCCTTCTTTTCTCATCACCTGTACTCTGCTTTGTAAGCCTCCTCCTTCACATCCCACCTTACTCTTACTTTCCTTGCACCTTTTCCTATCCATCTCTGTCTCTGCACTGAATCACTTCAGCATCCTGCCTATGCACCCCTTATACTCACTCTCACTGTCATGCAGTGACATCAACTAACAACGCACAGGGAGCTACCTTCCTCTTGACACCTTACCCCATCTTCGCCTCACTCAAAGCTTCTATGGTAGGGATTAATCACACTCACTCCATCACTGTGGCTGAAACACCACTTGTGTCCCTCCTTGCAGGAAAAGATAGCCCACAATAAGAGGGAGAGAGCACTGGCTGGAGGAGGAACAGCTACCCTTGCAACATTGACCAGTGCTGAGGAGGCAGCAAACGATATTGTTGGAGGTGGCGAGGACCTGGACGTGGGCGTTGGAGAGATGGGCACACCAGAGGAAGCTGGTGACATAATAGATTTTCACCCCTCTCAGAAAGCAATGCAATATAATGTTCATAGAGAATCACTTTTTATCATCGCAAAAGGATGTGTCTGCTACATCAATATCAGGTTTCTAATTCAAGCCTTTGCTCCCCCACAGGACAATCAAGCACCCCCTCCCCACAATCCAGGACGAAGACCCGGACATCTCCTCAGATGAACCTGAAGCCTCTGAGAGACCAGCATCACCAGGATTCAGCGCACCCAGCACCAGCGCAGCAACGCACACCTTGGTGGGGCCATCACAAGTTAGAGTAGTGTTGTCACACTATCACAGCGCACAAGTGAGCATCAGCAGATGGAAAAGACAGTGACAGCAGTGGAGAGTCCTCCTCGGAAGTTGTAGGACTCTCCTAGCTCTGCTGACCTACATGCAGACGCTGTGCCTCTGGGGCCATCCAGAAAACAAGCGGTTCGTGAAATACAGGAACAAGTGTAGGTGTCTCTGGGAGGGTTTGCCTCCAGGGTTAGTGCAAGTGTGGAGAGAATGGAGGAGTCCATCTCTAACATCAGCACTGCCATGGTGGAGGCAATGGCGCATGAACGTACAGTTATAAATCTCATCATTCATCAAGAAACTACTCATGAAATAACGCTGGACGGCCAGCTGGTGGCGTCGTCCAAGGAGTATAAATACTCGGGCATCGGCCCCAGCTTTTCAGGGACATTTTGTAAGACAAGGAACTAGTGAAGTACAACTAGACCTCCATGTTCTGAAATAAGTTGATTAAAGCCTTGCTTTATGCTCAGACTAAGTGCGTAGTGATTTTTTTTTCTGACTGTTTGGTATATTTTGTCATGTGTTAAAGATAAATTATGGCAAACAGTTGATTTTGTGGCCTATGTGCTCTGGGAAATGGCAAAAGTGCATTGTGGGCTCAGGGCGACTTACATTTGTAATGCTGTTGGTAACAGTGATAGGAACTAAGAGGGTCTAGCAGAGATGAAGTATGATGTTGGACAAGTGTCGTGTGCATTTACAGAGCCATATGGTGTCCACCTATAGTCGAAGAGTAAACTTATGCAAATGTGGCATGGCAGTGTGCATATCCTGGTTGATGGGCAGCAGTGAATTGGAGGGATGCTGCATTGGTCACAACAGGGCATGCAAGGCTCCCCTCGTCCTCCTCCTATTCCTCCTCCCAGGAAGATATGTGGTGAGCCACGCGGCTTCTACTCCCCTGATTAGGAAGACCAGGATGAGAGATGACATAAATGTTTCCCATCCCTTTGCTGTAGATTTCAATTGAGGTCACAATCTTGCAAGCGCACAGTCGAAGTGGCCTGAAATATTTCCATTCATGACACACTGCAGATGGGTGTCAGCATGAACAGTCAGAAGGTCAGTAGATGTGCAAACTGTTATCCCATACCTACAACAGCAAAGTTGTTGCATTTGAATGTCAGCCATGTTTCAGGGGCACTTTTAAAGTGCTCCACCAATGCATACAAATCAGGTCCTCCAGCAACTCATCTCCTTGCAGCTGGCCTGTTTCTGACTAGTCGTGGAACAAGAGCCAGTAGCAGGAAAATGGGAAACGACTGTGAAAATAGGATTAGCAAGGCAGTTAACAGGCTGTTAACTGCCCTAACTAATACAAAAAGAAAATACTGCAGATGCTGGAAATCTGAAATAAAAACAGAAAATGCTGGAGATACTCAGGTCAGGCAGCATCTGTGAAGAGAGAAACAACGCATCTTGTAATGTATGTACCTTTAAGGGGAGAACTACTTTTTACAGCTCCTGTATACTGTAGTACCGGCAGTGACCACACCTGTATATAAACCCTGAGTAGTGATCTGTACAGTTAGTTCTAGAGTAACCCCCATTCAGTAAACACCTGTTGAATCGTTCCCTGCAGTCGTTGTCTGATTATTGAAGGACACAACATTAAAATACATGGATCTAACAGTGGCGACGAGCAAGTTCGAACCTACCTGCAAATCTGCATCACCTCCCAGGGATTCGCTCCTGGAGAACAGTGGAAGAAGGTCGAGTCCAGAAGCACGGGCGTCGACCACGGGCAACCGCCCAGTCATCCAGCAGAGATTTGAGCATCGCAGGGGAGGCTGTCGAGAGCCAGGCTTGGCTTTCCAGTCATGGTGGTCCAGCGAAACGGGCTGGCAACAGGTACTGCGCAGACCCTTCCCGGACAGCGACAGGCTAGAGACCGACCGAGCGGCACAGAAAAAGGCCGAGCAGCATTGATGGGGGAGAGAGAGAGGGCAGAGCGCACAGGGCGCAGCCGGTGTTCAGGACCGAGCGGCGTCAACGGGGGAGAGAGACGAGAGAGAGCAGGGCTCAGCCGGTGTTCAAGGGCCGAGCAGCGTCAACGGGGGAGAGAGATGAGAGAAAGCAGAGCGCAGCCAGTGTTCAAGGGCTGAGCAGCATCAACGGGGGAGAGAGGCACGCAGGAAAACGCGAGGCGCTGCCATTTGCCGCGAGGACTGCCGAGAGTGGCGTTGGCAGCAGCGCGGGAGACGCCATTTTAAGCCGCAGCGGGGAAGAAAGGAAAGCGCGGGAGACGCCATTTTAAGCCGCAGCGGGGAAGAAAGGAAAGTGCGGGAGACGCCATTTTAAACCAGTCTAACCTCACCCAAAAATGCCGAAGAGTGGCAGTATCACAGCGTTCGACAATGAAGTCGAAGATTGGACGACATATGTCGAACGCATAGAAGTATACTGCAAGGCGAATGAAGTGCCAGATGACAAGAAAGCGCTGGTATTGTTGAATTCAATGGGTGCAAAAACGTATGGCTTACTACGAAACCTAGTAACCCCAGAGAAGCCAGTAGAAAAGGATTTTGAAAACATAGTGTCAATCCTACAGGACCACTTAAACCCCACACCGCTGCTGATAGCAGAAAGATTTAAGTTTCACAAAAGGAACCAGTATAAAGATGAAAGTAATGCTGAGTATTTAACGGAACTGCGCAAGCTATCGAAACACTGCCAGTTTGGAACGGGACTAGCAGATACTTTAAGGGACAAGTTTGTGTGTGGGCTTCAAAGTGAAGGAACCCAGAAACAGCTTCTATCAGAAAAGGATCTTACGCTGGACAAGGCTTTCAGCATTGCAGTGTCACACAAAGCAGCAGCACAGGGCGCTGCAGAGATACAACAGAGACCGCAAGAATATGGCACAAATGAAATGTCATACGGAACAGTGACGTGCTATCGCTGCGGCAGAATAACACACGACCATAATGATTGCTGGTTCAAAGACAAAGTGTGCAGACAGTGTGGAAAAGTAGGACACATAGCAAGAGTCTGCAGGTCGGGAAAGAAAACCAGCAGCAAGAAATCTCGACAGGAGAAGTACAAGAAGGTACATAAGGTGATGGAGAGTAGTTCAGATGAACAGAAGAATGATACAGACTCCGGAAGCAAGGAGCTGGGTTGTCTGAAGCTACATAATGTGATCAAAATGGAGGATCACCAAACTATCTGGGTCACGCTCAAGATAGCAGGAGTCCAAGTGAAAATGGAATTGGACACAGGATCAGTCCTAACAGTCATAAACCGAAGGGACTACAAGCGGCTATTTTCACATATACCCTTGAGAGATACAAAGATTATCTTGAAGACGTACACGGGGCAAAAAGTCTATCCCAAAGGAAAAATAAGGGTGAACGTTATATATAACGGCAAGGAAACACCAAAAATGGACCTATATGTATTGCCAGATGGAGGACCGCCACTACTAGGACGTGAATGGATCTGGAAGATACAGCTAGATTGGCATTCCATACAGGCACTGACTGTGGCTGACAAAAAGGATGATAACGTCACACCTGGGCGACTGTCAAAGATCCTAACTGACGCAAAAGAAGTGTTCCAGCAAGGACTCGGAACACTAAAAGGCATGACAGCGATGATTAAATTGAAGAAAACGCAAGCGCAAAATTTTTTAAGGCCGGACCGGTACCTTATGCGATCCGCCCATCCGTCGAAGCAGAGTTGGAGAGTCTGGAACGTTCAGGTGTACTGTCCAAGGTAGACTGGAGCGAGTGGGCTACACCCATCGTCCCTGTGATGAAAAAGTCATTGAGCAACACGCCTGGGGAACCAAGGAAGGTTCGCATCTGTGGGGACTTTAAGGTAACAGTGAACCCGGTCCTTCACACTGTACAATATCCACTTCCACGGATTGAAGATATTTTCGCCTCGCTATCTGGAGGGAAATGCTTCACTAAGATTGATCTGGCCCAGGCGTATCTGCAAATGGAGGTAGAAGAAGCATCAAAAATACCTCACAATCAACACCCATAAAGGTCTCTACCAATACAACCGGCTGGTATTCGGGGTAGCATCAGCTCTGGCTATTTGGCAGAGGGCAATGGAACAAGTCCTGCAAGGGATCCCAGGGACCCAGTGTTATTTGGACGACATCCTGGTCACGGGCGAAAATGACAGTGATCACCTTGCCAACCTGGAGCAGGTGCTCACTAGATTGCAGGAATATGGGCTCCAAGCTAACCACCCCAAATGCGAGTTTTTTAGAAAACAGATCTCGTATTGTGGCCACGTTATCGATAAAGAGGGGTTACATAAGTCCCCTGATAAGATTGAGGCAGTAGTCAAGGCTCCAGCACCGGAAAATGTGTCACAACTGAGGTCGTTCCTCGGGCTGGTAAACTACTACCATAAGTTCTTGCCAAATTTGTCTACAATTCTGCACCCACTGAACACCCTACTGCAACCTGGGGTGCCATGGAAGTGGAGTGACGAATGTAGACGAGCTTTCCAGAAGAGCAAAACACTAATCACTTCGAAAGAGGTATTGGCCCATTACAACTCGGCATTACCAATTCGGTTGGCATGTGATGCGTCACCCTACGGCATTGGAGCGGTGCTGTCGCACAAATTCTCGGACGGCTCAGAGAGGCCAATAGCATTTGCGTCACAATCACTAACCTCAGCCGAGCGTAACTACGCCCAGATTGACAGGGAGGCCCTCAGCCAAGTGTGGGGAGTGAAAAAGTTCAATCACTATCTGAACGGGCAGAAGTTCACCTTGCTGACTGACCACCAACCACTTGTCTCCATCTTTAATCCAAAGAAGGGCATTCTGGTGATGACTGCGCAACGGCTACAAAAATGGTCCCTTTTTCTAGGGGCGAACCAATATGAAATCGAGTATAAGGGCACGAAACAGCATGGAAACGCTGATGGGCTATCACGCCTGCTACTGCCTACTGCGGAGGAAGCACCAGCAGTGGATCCTGTCGAAATATTTCATTCGACTATAATTGAACGCTTGCCAGTAACTAACGCTGGTATAGAGAAGGAGACCCGAAATGACCCGACACTGTCTCGGGTGTATGATTTGACGGTGAAGGGATGGCCAGCACATGGCGACTCACTGTTGCCAGCATTCTCATCCAGAAGAGAACAGCTGTCAGTATGCCAGGGGACCTTGATGTGTTGATCCCGAGTGGTAATTCCACCCAAGTTAAGGGAGAGAGTGCTCAATGAGCTTCACAAATGTCATCTGGGAGGGGTGAAAATGAAATGCCTTGCTAGGGCTTATGTGTGGTGGCCGGGGATCGATCAGCAAATTGAGGACCTGACAAGGAGCTGCTCAGGATGCCAGAAGGTCCAAAATGCACCACCACATGCCCCTCTACACCCATGGGAGTGGCCCTCATCTCCATGGCAACGGGTGCATATTGATTTTGCTGGTCCATTCATGGACTCAATGTTTTTAATAGCCGTGGATGCGCACTCGAAATGGCCTGAGGTGATCAAAATGTCCTCCACCACCACGGAGAAAACTATTGCAGTCCTATGGACCATTTTTGCCAGGAACGGCTTGCCAGAGCAGATTTGCTCTGATAACGGACCACAGTTTGTGTCCGAAGAGTTTCGAAGATTTATGAAAAGGAATGGGGTAAGGCATTACACATCCGCCCCGTATCATCCAGCCACAAATGGATTGGCTGAGAGGTTCGTACAAACCTTTAAGAAGGCAATAAATGCTATGTACAATGACAACATTCTGCTGCAGCACAAGGTGGACAATTTCCTGTTCGCCTACCGGAATGCGACACATGCAGTCAACAACCAGGCCCCAGCCATGGTGTTCTGTAACCGAAGGTTAAGACCTCGCCTGGATTTGCTCAGACCAAACATATGAAGAGATGTTGAGAGTAAGCAATTCCAGCACATCCATGAGAAGCCAACAAGGAGCTTCAATGTAGGGCAACCAGTCTTGGCCCGCGACTACCGAACAGAAAAATGGCAGCCAGGAACGATATGCACACGGCAGGGCCCACTAATGTACACAATGGATGTTGGGGAGAGCATCGTGAGACGCCATGCTGACCAGATCCTAGAGTCACAGGAACAAGTCAACCCCATGCCTCGCCCATACGTACCTGATGATGAACCCGACGTACAGGTAGCATCTACCCCAGAAACAGGAGCATCGGAAGCTGATGAACCAACCGACGACAGGGGGCCAGAATCGCCTCCGCACCAAGAGCAAGACACTCGGGAAAGTTGCTATCCAGAAAGGATCAGGAAGCCTCCCCAAAGACTGAATTTATAAATAGACTATTTTCAGCTAATGTTGCATGTTAAAAGTGTTAATTGTAATTAGTTTGATATTTAATTGTTAAATGAGTGTTATGGTACTGTTAATCTAAAAGGGGAGGAATTGTAATGTATGTACCTTTAAGGGGAGAACTACTTTTTACAGCTCCTGTATACTGTAGTACCGGCAGTGACCACACCTGTATATAAACCCTGAGTAGTGATCTGTACACTTAGTTCTAGAGTAACCCTCATTCAGTAAACACCTGTTGAATCGTTCCCTGCAGTCGTTGTCTGATTATTGAAGGACACAACATTAAGATACACGGATCTAACACATCTGCTCTGATGATACCTCCACTGCATCTGCTCTAACGATGCCACCTTCCATACCAGTGCTTCCGACATGTCTTCCTTTATCCTCAACCTAAGATTCCCCCTACTGTGGTTGACATGGCCCTTGACCGTGTCCGATCTATCTCCTGCACTTTTGTCCTCACCCCTGCCCCTCCCTCCCGGAACCACGATAGGGTTCCCCTTGTCCTCACCTTTCACCCCACCAGCCTCCACATTCAACAGATCATCCTCCATCATTTCCGCCACATCCAGCGTGATCCCACCACCAAACACATCTTCCCCTCACCTCCCCTTTCAGCATTCTGAAGGGACCGCTCCCTCCGTGACACCCTGGTCCACTCCTTTATCATCCCCAACACCCCTTCCCCTTCACCTGGCACCTTCCCGTGCAAGTGATTTACTTGTACTTCTTGCAATTTAGTATACTGTATTCACTGCTCACGATGCGGTCTCCTCTACATTGGGGAGACCAAACGCAGATTGGGTGACCGCTTTACAGAACACCTCCATTCAGTCTGTAAGGCGGACCCAGAGCTTCTGGTCGCCTGTCACTTTAATTCTCCGCTCCACTCCCACTCAGACCTCACCATCCTCGGCCTCTTACATTGTTCCACTGAAGCTCAACGTAAGCTCGAGGAACAGCACCTCATCTTTCGATTAGGCACTTTACAGCCTTCTGGACTCAACATAGAGTTCAACAATTTCAGATCATAACCTCAGCCCCTGTCATATATATATATTTTTTCCACACTTTTTTTTCTTCTCTCCCACATGGCAGCTGTCTTTCATTCTGCCAGCGCAATTTACACTTCATCTAGAGCCATCTTTTGTTTCTTAACCTGTCCCATTACCATCTCCTTTTGCCTTGAATATCTCTTAATGTCTCTGAACCTCTCCTGCCTTCTATCCTATTGCAGACCTACCCTTTTGTTCTTTCACTCCTCCCCCCTTTCCCAGTTCCCACACTTGCTTAAAAATCTGTTCCATTTCCTGCTTTTTTCCAGTTCTGACTTAAGGTCATCGACCTGAAACGTTAACTCTGTTTCACTCTTCACAGATGCTGCCTGACCTGCTGAGTATCTCCAGCATTTTCTATTTTTATAACTGCCTTAATTACCTGTCCCACCGGTTGGAGATGGGTCAGTTTTGGAGCGGCTAAACAGACACTCAGAAAAATCGGGTGGGGACGTGATGGGGGCGGGTTGTGTGTTTGAAGCCATTTTTCCCAATTTACCCAGTAGACCCGCCTCCAATCCCGCCTCCTCTGGGCTATTAAAATCGAGCCCATCTTCTCTACATCTAGCCTATCAAATCCTTTCATAATCTTGAAGACCTCTATCAGGTCACCCCACAGCCTTCTCTTTTCTAGCGAACAGAGGCCCAGCCTGTTCAGCCTTTCCTGATAAGTATTACCTCTCATTTAGGACATCATACTTGTAAATCTATTTTGCACCTTCTCCAGTATCTTTTTTAGAATATGTAGGCCAGAACTGTACACAGTACTCCAAGTGTAGCCTTACCAAGGTTCTTTCTAAGTTTAACATAACTTCTCTGCTTTTCAATTCTATCCCTCTAGAAATGAACCCCAGTGCTTTGTTTGCTTTTTTTTATGGCCTTATTAACCTGCGCCGCTACTTTTAGTGATTTGTGTATCTGTACCCATAGATCCCTTTGCTCCTCTACCCTATTTAGACTCTTATTTTCCAAGGAGTATGTGGCCGCCTTATTATTCTTATCAAAATGTACTTCTACGCACTTACCTATATTGAAATTAATTTGCCAATTACATGCCCAATCTGTAAGTTTATTAATATCTTCTTGATTTTAGTCGTAGGCCTCCTCAGTTTTAACTATACCCCCAATTTGTTGTCATCCACAAATTTTGAAATTGTACATCCGGTTCCGGAGTCCAAATCCTTTAGGTAAATGCTGAACAACAGTGGTCCCAGCATCGATCCTGGTGGAACACCACTTCCCATCTTTTGCTAGTCTGAGTAAATACCAATAACACCTACTCTTTTGTGATTTTTTTTAGCCAGCTTGCTATCCATTTTACTACTTGTCTCCTAACTCCACATGCTCTGAGTTATTTGTCTACTATGTGGTACCTTATCGAAGGCCATTTGAAAATCTAAATATATTACATCTACTACATTACCTTAGTCTCTCTGTTACTTCTTCAAAGAATTACATAAAGTAAGGTAATTGGCAAAAGAACCAGAGGCAGATGAGACGACATTCTTTTACGCAGCGAGTTGTTATGGTGTGGAATGCACTGCCTGAAAGGGTGGTGGAAGAAGATATAACAGTACAAAAGGGAATTGGATAAATACTAGAAGGTGAAAAAAATACATGGCCATGGGGAAAGGGCAGAGGAGTGGGACTAATTGAAATTAAGTTGATTGGTCTATAGTTCCCTGGGTTCATTCTATCTCCCTTTTTAAATTTAAGAATCACATTAGCTGTCCGTAAGTCCTCTGGCGCTATTCCCTTTTCTAATAAATTTTTATATATATGTAATCATGCCTCTGCTAGCTCTTCCCTAACATATTTATCAGGTCAGATCTTGCAGGAAAAATAATGGTGTGTTAATAATGTGAAAATCAACCAGCAAGTTCAGGGGATGAAGAGATACGCCATGAATTGTGAATCTCTAGAACTTGCTGATCGATTTATGCCACTCCACCATTTTACATAAGAACATAAGAAATAGGAGCAGGAGTAGGCCATTCGGCCCCTCGGGCCTGCTCTACCATTCAATAAGATCATGACTGATCTTCTACCTCAACTCCACTTTCCTGCACTATCCCCATATCCTTTGATCCCCTTAATATCCAAAAATCTATCGCTCTCTGTCTTGAATATACTCAATGACTGAGCCTCCACAGGCCTCTGAGGTAGAATATTCCAAAGATTCACCATCCTCTGAGTGAAGAAATTTCTGCTCATCTCAGTCCTAAATGGCCAACCCCTTACTCTGAGCCTGTGACCCCTGGTTTTAGACTTCCCAGCCAGGGGAAACATCCACCCTGCATCTACCCTGTCAAGCCCTGTAAGAATGTTGTATGTTTCAATGACATCACCTCTCATTCTTCTATACTCCAGAGAATATAGGCCTAGTCTACTCAATCTCTCTTCATAGGACAAACCCCCCATCACAGGAACCAGTCTGGTGAACCTTTGTTGCACTCCCTCTATGACAATTATATCCTTCCTTAGGTAAGGAGACCAAAACTGTACATCTGTCCAGGTGTGGTCTCACCAGGGCCCTATATAATTGCAGTAAGACATATTGAGGGAAAAATTTGGTTGATTTGCACCTCCCTTTAGCACCCTAAGAGGGCGCTAACGGGGTGCAAAGCAACTAGCACCTGGGCGCAGCGCCGCTAATGCCTCTCGCAAAATCCAGCAGGAGGTTAGCAGCGTCAGTAACCGTTAACGCCCTGTGGCATTGCGCCTCTAGTGTTGATGTCATCGCCGTGCACAGCACCCCGCTTGTACCCCGGCCGCGATCTTCGGTAGCGCCCCCTGACTGACCGCCGGATGCTATGTCCGACAGGTCAAGGTGGCCTACCTGCGGTCGGGGCAGCACAAATTAAAGCGAAAGTCCCAGGCAAATTTTTGTTGCTGGCCGCCTGCCAACACCTGCCCCCGTTGCTGTCCCCGGCCTCCTGTGAAGCCCCCTTCTCTTGAGTGCCGGACTCTTTTGCTGGCACTCTGATCCCTGGTGGCCCAGCTGGGCCCCGGGTCATTCTGCACTAGGCCCCTCCCCTTTAATAAGGGGAAGAATGCCTGCAGTACAGCGGCACGACTTACCGCAGCACATGGCGCTGCTGCAAGTAGCGCCGCGATATTCACTCGCAGCGCCCCAAAAGTGAGGCAGGGTGCTTCCAGTAGCACCCCAACCCCCTCTTGGGGCGCTACCAGTGAATTTCGGGCGTGGGGTCGCTAACATTTTCGGGGCACTAAAAGTAGCGTCACAGTGAAGTTAGCACCCCAAAGGGGATGCAACCCAATTTTGCCCCCCTTTACTCTTATACACAAATCCTTTTGTAATAAAGGCCAACATACCATTTGCTTTCTGATGCGCTATCAATTACTCATAAAAGACTGAGAGTTAAGAGAGTAACTAAAGGCTTTTATTAGCAAAGAACAGAGCATGCCTCTCGTGGTTGACTGGGTCCCAAGAAGGCAGGGGGCTGCAGGTCAATCACCTTTATACCTGGGCCTGTGTGGGTGGAGCCAGCCGAGACATGTTGAGGCATGCATAGGTACAACAGTGTGTATCAACAACAACAACAACAACAACAACTACAGTGGTTTACCACATTCACCCCTTGTTTAAAATTGAGTCCGGCGGGGTGAAGTGTACTAAAGGTTCATGTAAGTAAGTCTATCAGGTGGCCTTGTATGCCGTCCTGATCGTCGTGGTGGCGGCGGTGATGGTGCAGCATCCAACGTTGAGTCTGGCGTCTCATTGAGTGGTTGGGTGGTCAATGACGGGTCCTGGGGCTGCGGCATGCCGTCTAGCGGGGTTGGGTTGTGGGTAGTGGTGGATGGCAATGGTAGTGTTTCAGGGACACCCAAAGGTGCGAGATCTCGTGTGGGGGCTGTGTCCTCCCGCCCGTCCGGGTACGCTACGCAAGCGTACTGGGGGTAGGCGTGGGTAGTGGTGGATGGTGAGGGGGGTGTTTCGGGAGCACCCGAAGGTGCGAGGTCTCGTATGGAGGCTGTGTCCTCCCGCCCATCCGGGTACACCACGTAAGCATACTGAGGGTTGGCATGGAGGAGGCTCACCCTCTCGACCAGGGGGTCCGTCTTATGGGACCTCACGTGCTTCCGCAGTAGGACGGGTCCTGGAGAAGTCAGCCATGTCGGTAACGAGGTCCCCGATGTGGACTTCCTGGGGAAGGAGAACATTCTCTCGTGAGGGGTAGCATTGGTGGCTGTACAGAGCAGTGACCGAATGGAATGGAGCGCCGCAGGGAGGACTTCCTGCCAGCGAGAGGTCGGGAGGCCCTTAGATTTCAAGTTTAAAAGGACTGCCTTCCAGACCGTCGCATTCTCCCTTTCCACCTGGCCATTCCCCCGGGGGTTGTAGCTGGTGGTCCTGCTTGTAGCGATACCTCTCGAGAGCAGGTACTGCCGGAGTTCGTCGCTCATAAAGGATGAGAGCCCCTGTCGCTATGAATATAGCTAGGGAAACCGAACAAGACGAAGAGGTCATTCAGACATTTAATGACCGTGGTACTGGTCATGTCTGAGCAAGGGATGGCAAACGGGAAACGGGAGTACTCATCAATTATGTTGAGGAAGTACACATTGCGGTCGGAGGAGGGGAGGGGCCCTTTAAAATCGACGCTCAGCCATTCAAAGGGGCGCGTGGCTTTGATCAGGCTTGCTCTGTCTGGCCTATAAAAATGCGGTTTGCACTCGGCACAGATTTGGCAGTTCCTGGTCATGGTCCTGACCTCCTCGATGGAGTAGGGCAAGTTACGGGATTTGATGAAGTGAAAAAACCTGGTGATCCCCGGGTGGCAGAGGGTCTTCAGTCTATCGACCTGCGCGTTGGCGCATATACCACGTGATAGGGCATCTGGGGGCTCATTGAGTTTCCCGGGCCGGTACAAGATATCGTAATTGTAGGTGGAGAGTTCGATTCTCCACCTCAAGATCTTGTCGTTCTTGATTTTGCCCCTCTGCTTATTATTAAACATAAAAGCTACTGAACGCTGGTCAGTGAGCAGGGTAAATCGTTTTCCGGCCAGGTAATGCCTCCAATGTCGCACAGCTTCCACAATGGCCTGGGCCTCCTTTTCGACAGAGGAGTGTCGAATCTTGGGGCCCTGGAGGGTCCTTGAGAAAAAGGCCACTGGTCTCCCCGCCTGGTTAAGGGTTGCAGCTAGGGCAAAGTCGGAAGCGTCGCTCTCCACTTGGAAAGGGATGGACTCATCCACTGCGTGCATTGTGGCCTTCGCAATATCTCCTTTTATGAGAGTGAAGGCTGCACAGGCCTCTGCTGTCAGGGGGAAGGAGGTGGACTTAATGAGGGGTCTGGTTTTGTCCGCATAGTTCGGCACCCACTGAGCATAGTACGAGAAAAACCCTAGGCATCTCTTCAGTGCTTTTTGGCAGTGGGGGAGGGGGAGCTCCATAAGGGGGCGCATCCTGTCGGGGTCGGGGCCGATGACTCCGTTCTCCACTACACAGCCAAGAATGGCAAGGCGCTTGGTACGAAACATACATTTGTCCTTGTTGTATGTTAGGTTCAGCCGCTGGGCCGTACGGAGGAATTTCTCTAGATTAACATCATGGTCCTGCTGGTCGCGGCCGCAGATGGTGATGTTGTCTAGATAGGGGAAAGTAGCCTGGAGCGCGTTCTGGTCGACCATCCGGTCCATCTCCCGTTGGAAGACTGAAACCCCGTTGCTAACGCCGAAGGGAACTCTGAGGAAGTGGTAGAGACGACCGTCAGCTTCAAAAGCTGTGTACTGGCGGTCCTCAGCCCTGATGGGGAGCTGGTGGTATGCCGACTTCAGATCAATCGTCGAGAACACCTGGTATTGTGCTATCTGATTGACCATGTCAGATATGCGGGGGAGTGGGTATGCATCTAGCTGGGTGTAGCGATTGATCGTCTGGCTGTAGTCAATAATTAGGTGCTGTTTTTCGCCAGTCTTCACTACCACCACTTGTGCTCGCCATGGGCTGGTGCTACTTTCAATAATCCCTTCCTTCAGGAGTCTTGCTACCTCGGATTTAATGAAGCTCCTATCCCCGGCACTGTAACGCCTGCTTTTGGTAGCAATGGGCTTACAGTCGCGGGTGAGGTTAGCGAACAAGGAGGGGGGGGGACTTTAAGGGTGGAGAGGCTGCAAATGGTGCGCGGCGGGCGATTTAAAAGCTGCTGGCTGCAGACTGTGAGTGGGGGGAGGGGTCCGTCGTACGCTAATGTGACACTCTTAAGGTTGCACTGAAAATCCAACCCCAGTAGAACGGCAGCGCAAAGATGGGGCAGGACCGGGAGTTTAAAATTTTTGTATTCTGTGCCCCTTACTGAAAGGGTCACTACACAGTAGCCACCGACGTCCGCTGACTGGGCTTTGGAAGCCAAAGAGATCCGATGTCGCGTCGGCAGGACCGGGAGAGAGTAACTCCGCACCGTGTCGGGGTGGATAAAGCTTTCCGTGCTCCCGCTGTCAAAAAGGCAGGTAGTGGCGCGGCCGTTTACCTTAATGTCCATCATGGACCTGGACAGTTGATGAGGGAGAGATTGGTCCAGCGTCACGGAGGCCAGCGTATGGTCGAGCGAGTCGATGTGGTCGTCAGATGAGGCGGTGGTTGAGTCCGGGTCCCCCGTGGTTGAAGTTGGAGACGTCCGAGATGGCGGACAAAATGGCGGCGCCCATGGTCCCGATCCCCACGCGGCTGGGGGAGCCCAAGATGGTGGACAAGATGGCTGCCCCCACGGTTCGCACGCAGCGCTGCTGGCGTTAGCGGTTTTACCTTTGCAGGCGCTGACATAGTGTCCTTTCTTCCCGCAGCCGGAGCAGGTAGCGTTTCTCGCCGGGCAGCGTGCTCTGGGGTGTTTTGCCTGGCCACAAAAATAACATTTCTGTGCCTTGGACATCGCAGCAGCAGTTGAAGGTGGCGGTCCCATTCCCCCGGGGGGTCCCATGACCCAAGGTTGTGGCGTCCACGTTGCGGAGCGGTTAGGGGAGAAGGCGTCCATATTCCTGTGGGCCGCGTCGAGCAAGAGCGCGAGGGACACTGCCTTTCTCAGGTCCATTTCTCCCTTTTCCAACAGTCTCTGCCGGGAGTAGTCGGACCTTAGACCCGCAATGAAAGCATCTCGGATCAGTCCCTCCGTGTGTGCTGCGGCCGATGCTTCTTTACAGTCGCAGTCTCGGCCGAGTATCCGTAGTGCCCGTAGGAAGGCCTCCACCGATTCCCCGGGCTGCTGTCTGCGGGATCTTAAGAGGTGCCGGGCATAGACTGTATTTACCGGGCGTGCGTATTGCCCTTTTAGCAGACCAATAGCCGCCGCGTAGGTCGTCGCGTCCTGGATTATTGTATAAACTTGGTGGCTCACCTTTGAGGCCAGGATTGCCAACTTGTTTTCGTCCAGGGTCACAGTTGAGGCTTGCAGGTAGGCCTCGAAGCAACGCAGCCAATGCGCGAATTTGCTAGCCGAACCCGCCTCTTGGGGGTCTAGGTCCAGGCATGTTGGTCTGAGGGCTCGCAGCAGCTCCTGTTGCTCAGCGTTTGGTGCAGCAGTCTGCTGTTCAGCGTTTGGTGCAGCAGCCTGCTGTTCAGCGTTTGGTGCAGCAGCCTGCTGTTCAGCAAATGTCGACATTTTGTTTTTGCTAATAAAATTGATGCGCTATCAATTACTCATAAAAGACTGAGAGTTAAGAGAGTAACTAAAGGCTTTTATTAGCAAAGAACAGAGCATGCCTCTCGTGGTTGACTGGGTTCCAAGAAGGCAGGGGGCTGCAGGTCAATCACCTTTATACCTGGGCCTGTGTGGGTGGAGCCAGCCGAGACATGTTGAGGCATGCATAGGTACAACAGTGTGTAACAACAACAACAACAACAACAACAGTGGTTTACCACACTTTCTTAATTGATTGCTGTACCTGCATGTTAAGGACACCCAGGTCCCTCTGAACACGAACATTTTCCAATCTCTCACCATTTAAAAAATGCTCTGTTTTTCTATTTTTCCTACCAAAGTGGATAACTTCACATTTCTCCACATTGTATTCCATTTGCCATTTTCCTGCCCATTCACTTAGCCTGTCTATATCCCCTTGAAGCCTCTTTGCATCCTCCTCACAACTTACATTCCCACCCAGCTTTGTATCGTCAGCAAACTTGGATATGGCATCTAGACCATATCCTCCTTGTTAATTTTAAGAACTTGCTAGATTTGTACTTCAATTGCCCATTAAACTCGCCATAGAAAGTTAAGTCAGGTAATTAGAGCGTAAGTGGTGCTGCGCGATGTCTCGCTCCAGTAAGATACTTCCCAATCTCTCTAAGTTTGATTAGTTTATCAGTTATTTCTTCCCTTTCTACCTTAAATGTCTTTATAGAATTTTCCATCTCTTCTTCTAATATCATGGTAACCTTGTTCGTCCCCCTGGTAAAGTAACGCAAAGGGGGAAAGAAGATGTATAACAGTTAGTGTAGAGTGGTGGTGCATAATGGGGATTTGGTTCTAAACAAAAAATGGTCAGGAAAGGCAGTGTATAGCATTACCTCACATAATCGCATGACTGGGCTGGCTACAAGATATAATCAAGGTCAAAGAACTGCAAATGCTGCAAGAAATTAGGTTGAGTGAAAGAGCTAATGTTGCAAGATAAAGGGTATGCTCAAGATGTGTAACCACCCTAGAAATCAGATGGCCTAACAACATCCCAAGGACAGTAAGTAGATCAGGAAGCAGACACGAAGTCAACAATTCTTGGGAGTAGGACAAAGGGCCAGTAAACAAATGCCGATAAGAGCTAAATGATGTTATAACGCAGAACATTCTAGAAGGTGGGCGGGAACAATGTATAGCACATCAAACTGTATGTATAAATATCTACTAACTGCTGTAACAATTCGGAGAAGCTTGGCTAACGTGGAAGCAGGCTGTCTCCCCACTGGTGGCCACCTCACTGGTGCGAATAAAGGCAGTTTGGACTCTCTATCTCTGACTTGTGTTGAGTGATTTGAAATTACTCCACAACAATTGGCGTAGTCAGCAGGATCTCGCAGCAGATGGCAGACACTGGCAGATGGAAGCATGTCAACCACGTGAGTATGTTTAAAATGACCACACATAGTTAGGACAAAGTAGAAGTCTGCTACATGTCGGCTGCCCGAGAGATCCAAATCTGCAGGTCTGAACGAGACTCCACGCAGCCTACAGATAACAACCCCAGGTGAAACGACTCTTACTAATACTGTGTTATCTAGATTGAATTGTATATAAGTATAAGTTGCAAGTATCTGTCTCACTCAGGAAGAGTCTAGGGGAAAAAAAGGGAGATACCGCTGACAACAAATAACCATGGGGGATAGAGAGAGGGATTGTGGACCAAAAGGGTCCCTGACTGAATATGTGGCCAAAAAGAGTAAGAAAAAGAATAAGCCAGAATGCTAGCAAGTAATTGGGATCCCAATGCTGTCCCCGGCAAACAAAAAGAATGGTGGGAAGGCGAAAAGAAAAAAAAGAAGAGAAGGTTGTGATAATAACCCGATCATATTGCGAATTAAGTGAGAGGGCTAATGAATTCATAACAACCCAGAAAAAGGAAAAAATGCGCAAGCACGACGACACCAACAGCGCCGGTAATGGCAGCTAACGACAATGACCGATCTATAGACTGGGGAGACTTAGGACAGAAAGCAGCCTAATACGAAAGAGAAAGAGAAGGCGGGTGGAATACTCCACCCCCATACAGGGAGGATGACACCAGGGCATCAGAATCCACCCTCCCAAAAAGCCCTAGACCAACAGCCCCTACAAAGGTAGAATTTATACCCGGATTGCCCAGGCAGCCCAATGCTAACCCACCCGTAGCAGTGGGACAAGATAGAATCAGGACCACCTATGCACCCTTTTCCCCAAGTGAAAAACTAAAATTACTGAAACAACTCCCCGAATTAAAAGCAAGACAAAGCAATGCCGAATTTTGGCAAAAGCTGAGAGAAATGCGTATATGCCATCTCTTACATAATAAGGATGTCGAAGGATTAGTTCGAGCAAAAATGCCAGGAGATAAATGGGAACTGTTACCACAGAATCACAGAGATGGCACATGGTGCGAGGCCGTATCACCCACCCCGGTATAGCGTGAGACAGATTGCACAGCCTTTAAAGATGCAGTGTCCCTCGTGTTGGGCACGGTCCCCATAAACTGGGGAATAAGAATGGGGGTAATGCAGAACAAAGGAGAATCGGCTAGTGATTATGGGGAAAGGAAATTCCAGAGCTTCCAAGCACATTCAGGAACAGTGGCAGGTGTTACCCGAGACAATATAGCCTTTCTAAAAATGTTTAAGGAAGGGTTAAGCCTCGCTCACCAAGCCATTCTGAAAACCGGTCAACAGGCCAAACCCCATACAAACTAATGACTGGACACACCACGCGTCTGCCCGAAGGACTCTCTACAGGAAGTGCAGGGTTAGGGCCGGTCAGGGATTGAATTAAAAGCTATGTTAAAATTCTAGACGAACAGCTCAAGGCCTTGTGGAAGGAGGTGAGGGAACAGCAGGCCATTAGAGACCAGGAGAACAAATCAGCCAAGCCGACGGAACCTTTACCGAAGGTGGGGGACTCTGAAATGCTCCAGGCACTGCCAGGGCAACCAGGGTTCTCCCCGCAGTGGACAGGACCCTATGAAGTGATAATGACCAGTCATACGTGTGCATATGAATGGTAAAGGACGGTGGAAACACTGGTCCCAGCTTAAAAAATATAGTGCATAAGAAACTGCTTTAATAGATGGCCACTAACTCTTGGTGATGATCAAGACCACACTATGTTCCCACAGGTAAACCACCACTATGGAGTTACTACTGATATTTGCTGTAGCTTTAACTTTAACCAGCAATACAGAGGGAGGCACGGGCACATGCTGGTGTAACAATGGGATGCTCGTACACCAAACACCAATGTGCTTTCCCTGCACAGATGGGACACCGGTCTGCCTCGAGGGCTAGAATGAGACCGAATGCCATTGGTTGGCCTGCTGGAAGAAGGGTGATACCAGACTAGTGCTGGCTCTACCTGAAAAACCTGAAAACGAGCAGACATCCTGCAGGAGTGGAGCAGGAGAAAATCCCTGGTGGAAGGGCTGCAAGCCAAACACAACAACCACCCCAGCGCCTACAGCATCGTCTACATCAAAACCAATGATGTTACAAAGCACTGCCAGCACGATGCCAAAACCCCTGGAATGTCCAGAGGCATCCCTAGCACCAAAAGGAGGACTGGTATTAGTGGACAATGGTAGAATATTATTTGATAACGTGCGCCATGAGCTTGTACCGGTGGTATTGAATTTGTCAACAATATATCCCCCAGCATGGTGTAGCCCACAAGCCCAGTGGTTGTATAAAAACCTGATACAAAATGTTATAGACCAAGCTACCCAGGCATCGGGAATGCGGAGAAGGAGGATTAGAAGGAAAAGAAGTGTGCTAGGAGACGCGGGAGCAGTATTTAACACAGGGACACCACTAGTTAATGCCTTAGACATCGAGGCAGTAGATAGGAAACTCAAAAGTCTGAGTGAAAAACTGAAACAGGTTTTGAAGCAGACAAACACTGAGGCTCAACAAGAGAGCCAGCTAGGGACCCACACAATGGAAACCCTATTGGGAATTACCCATACCCTAGAAGCCCACGCAAAAACCACTAACCATCTAATAAATGCCATTGAGCATAATGAAGGGCAAACAAAGGCGGAAATGTTGTGTCACGCTTATTGATCATGGATAACAGGCCAAGTCCATGCCAACATGAACCAGCTACATCAGGGAGAGGGCCCCAGCTGGATAAGCAACAAGTAATTGAAAGACTTGGCCAGTAGCTCAGGCAACATGACGGCATGTCAATTACGAGGCCTGATCTGAGTATATCACAGAATCACAGAATCACAGAAACCCCACAGTGCAGATAGAGGCCATTTCAGCCCATCGAGCCTGCACCGACACATATCCCACCCGATCCCCGTAACCCCTACACCAACACATATCCCACCCTATCCCCGTAACCCCATGTATTTAACCCCCTAACACTAAGGGTCAATTTATCATAGCCAATCAACCTAACCCACACATCTTTGGACTGTGGGAGGAAACCGGAGCACCCGGAGGACACCCACGCAAACATGGGGAGAATGTGCAAACTCCACACAGACAGTCGCCCGAGGCCGGATTCGAACCCGGGTCCCTGGCGCTGTGAGGCAACAGTGCTAACCACTATGCCACCGTGTCCTACGGACACAAACTGTATAACTCCCACAATACCTCGGGTTGGTTATGATGATACCGGTAATGACCAACGACCAAGCATCCTATCCCCTGCACCAAGTAGAAAATATAGGGGTGAATCAGGGAAAGGCCCATATAAGGTATTACCCAACTCGTAGCTATGCCACAAAAAAAGGAACCAACGCCTGGTGTAGGAAAAGTACAGATAGGGATATCTCTGACAGGATGCAAAGAGTATGAAAACACAGTAATGTGCCCGCACCCAGTAGGGACTGGAGAACAGGCGCAATGTGGATTCAATAAGACCAGAAATTGTACTGTAGAAATCACACAGGCCCGATAGGAGCCAACTCGTGTTGCATACAGGGGCAGAGGGGAATACTGTGTGACCACAAATGAGAAACAGTACAGTTATGGGCCTCTTGTGTGCCCAATCTACAATGCAAACTTTTGTTTCTACCCCCAAACTCCTGTGACAATTGGGCACCAGCATTAAGTGGCAATATATAAGAGACCACAAGTATCCCTCAATGCCATGGAAAACATTAAAGGGGAATTGCAAAATTACATAATACCTAAAGGACCTAAAATCCCAGAACTCACAGAGCACTTAACTGAGATTAACCATAAACTAGACAATATGGTTAAGCAGTACCAAAAGTTACAGTGGGAAATCAAGAAAACTGAGAGGGAAATCAAAAACTTGGTCAACGCTCTATGGTATGAAACAATCTGGAATTGGGGCCGAATGTGCAGGTACACCCTTGGATAAGAATATTATCACACACACTGGTCTGCCTACAAATGATAATCATGATATACTGTTATTAAACTGCTGTTGCAAATATAGAAAGCAAAAGGTAGAGAGACTTGTAAGAGCCATGAAAAAGGCGGAAAATGGGGAACTTGTGAATCTATATCAGTTGTAAGTACCCATATGGCCACCTTGGGCCAGCGTGGCCAAAGGCCAAAAGGGGAGATTGAAAGGGGGAAAGAAGATGTATAAAAGTTAGTGTAGAGTGGTGGTGCATGATGGGGATTTGGGATTTGGTTCTAGACAAAAAATGCTCAGGAAAGGCAGTGTATAGCATTACCTCACATTATTGCGTGACTGGGCTGGCTACAAGATATAATCAAGGTCAAGGAACTGCAAATGCTGCAAGAGATTAGGTTGAGTGAAAGAGCTAATGTTGCAAGATAAAGGGTATGCTCAAGATGTGTAACCACCCTAGAAACCAGATGGCCTAACAATATCCCAAGCACAGTAAGTAGATCAGGAAGCAAACACGAAGTCAACAATTCTTGGGACTAGGACAAAGGGCCAGTAAACAAATTCTGATAAGAGCTAAATGATGTTATAATGCAGAACATTCTAGAAGGTAGGCGGGAACAATGTATAGTGCATCAAACTGTATGTATAAATATCTACTAACTGCTGTAACAATGCGGAGAAGCTTGGCTAAGGTGGAAGCAGGCTGTCTCCCCATCGGTGGCCGACTCACCAGTGCGAATAAAGGCTGTTTGGACTCTTGATCTCAGACTTAAGTGATTTGAAATTACTCCACAACAGTAACATAAGCTGGAGAGCTTTACAAAATAGTAAGGTTACACAGAGTTAGAATGGGATTCAATAGACATCATAAACCACAAGGACAAATCTTCAGCAATTAATCCCTATAATTTCAATCCTGAGAGGTGTAATGCTCATGAACCTCATTCCAGCATGTGTTATTCTATAAGATGTATACCCTGTGGATGTTAAGAGGGATATTTTTATTCCATTTCTGTCAAGTTTGTTTTTGCCTGCAGTGGAAGCCGTAATCAACTAAAGTGTTATAGTACCAATAGATTGAACAGAAGTCTATGAACCAGAAAGAAAGAAAAACTTGCATTTCTATAGCACCTTTCATGACCCCAGGACGTCCCAAAGCATTTTACAGCCAATGAAGTACTTTTGAAATGTAGTCACTGTTGTAATGTAGGAAACGCGGCAGCCAAATATCACACAGCAATCTCCCACAAACACCAATGTGATAATGACCAGATAATCTGTTTTTTAGTGATGTTGATTGAAGGATAAATATTGACCAGGACACCGGGGACAACTCCCCCACTCTTCATCAAAATAGTGCCATGGGATCTTTTATGTCCACCTGAGAGGGCAGACGGGGCCTCGGTTTAATATCTCATCCGTAACAAGGCACCTCCGACAGTGCAGCACTCCCTTAGCACTGGAGTGTCAGCCTAGATTTTTGTACTGAAGTCTCCGGAGTGGGATTTGAACCCACAAGCTTCTGACTCAGAGGCAAGAATGCAGGTTGGGGGGATGGTGACATAGGGAAGTGACGTCCATGAAATGAAAACAATCTAGATTTTATAACTGTTCCTGATTAATAACTTGAGCTGCTAAAACCAGATGCTATGAATATACCAGTTGGTATAATCACCGCTTTTACAAAGGAAGTAATTTTGTGGCAGATGTAAATAATTTTTCTTTTATTTTTTACAGTTTGCTGCAATACATATTGGGCCAAACTTTTCCAACACATATCATCCAACTACCTCCAGCTTGGTTTTGTGAAAGGACATTGAATCCTGGAGCACTTCACTAAAAGCTGGCCAGAATTAAAATTATATTCCCACCATGTGCATTACAAAAACACTGCCATAAAGTTAAATCCTTTAACTTTCATATCTCATAATATCACAGCTTGCTCACAATGAAAGAGACACTGGGCTGAATTGCAAATAAGACTGCAGTGCATGATGCAATGGTAAGTGCAATTATAAGCCAAAGATGTTCTATCAGGAAAGCTGTTGATACTGAAAGGTTAACTATCATACATTGAGTCCACAAACCTGTGTAGATGCTTGATGAGAAAGACAAATAACTGAAAGGTCAGAAGAGAAAAGAAAAATGTTTGGCCTCCACAATCTATTGTCTTGCAAAGCTTCAACTGTCATGACAAAAAAAAGCATGTTGATGGTGTCAAGAACACTGCCCCTGTTTCATGCCATCTGATTTTAGCAGTTCAAGCTACTAATCAGGAAGGGTTATCAAAACTAGGTTGGTTTAATTTCATTATAAGAACTCATTGGCATGGACTTCACTCCCCTCCCTCCCCCCTCAGATGACATTGATCTGGTTCATAGACTAACACACTTCAGTTCAATTTATTGATGCCATAGCACTTTAGTTGACTACAGCAACCACTGCAGGCAAAAGCAAATTTGATTAAAAATGGAATAAAATAGCGTGGGAACATTGTCACATATCATGTTACTGCGATTGTGCAGTGGAAGATGGCAGCCTTCACACGGCCCACTATGTTAAGTGAGAAATCACGACTAATGCCATTAATCCGGCGACCAAACATCGATCAACGATCTCCCGGTCTTCAGAGCAACAACTCAAGCCACCATAATGGCCCACTTCAGGGCTAAACAACATGCCAGATAGGCCCTGGAACAAGGATCTTCCTGATAAGTGGCAAGTAACATTCGCGCCACACAAGTGCCAGGCAATGACTATCTCCATCAAGTGAGAGTCTAACCACCACCACTTGACATTCAACGGTATTACCATTGCCGAATCCTCCACCATCAACATCCTGGGGGTAAACATTGACCAGAATTTTAACTGGACCAGCCACATAAATACTGTGGCAAAAGATCAGGTCAGAGGCTGGGTATTCTGCAGCGAGTGTCTCACATCCTTACTCCGCAAAGCCTTTCCACCATCTACAAAGCACAAGTCAGGGGTGTGATGGAACACTCTCCACTTGCCTGTATGAGTGCAGCTCCAACAACACTCAAGAAGCTTGACACCATACAGGACAAAGCAGCCTGCTTGATTGGCACCCCATCCACCACCTTAAATATTCACTCCCTCCACCACCGGTGCACCGTGGCTGCAGTGTGTACCATCTACAAGATGCACTGCAGCACCTTGCCAAGGCTTCTTCGGCAGCACCTCTCAAACCTGCGACCTCTACCACCTAGAAGGACAAGGGCAGCAGGTGCATGGGAACACCTCCAAGTCACACACCATCCTGACTTGGAAATATATTGCTGTTCCTTCATCATCGTTGGGTCAAAATCCTGGAACTCCCTCCCTAACAGCACTGTGGGAGTACCTTCACCAACACGGACTGCAGCGTTTCAAGAAGATGGCTCACCACTGTAAAGTCTGTGGGTTGTACAGTTAATAATGACACAGGCTTCAGGAATAACAAACAAACAGGTCTTTACTGTTCGAAGGTCAGGGCGAATCTGCCCAAGGAATCATGCCACAACACTTATATACCGGTGTGGTCACCGTCGGTATTACAGTATACAGAAGCCAAACAAGTAGTGCCACACCTAAAGTAGTTCTCTTAAAGGTGAACGGTTACATACAATAGTTCTCTTAAAGGTAGACGGGTACATACACTACAATCCTCCCTTTTTAGCTTATTACATACAGAGTCCCCATTAAACATAACATATCTTCAACTTCATATAAAACAATTTACAGACATAGTCTCGGTGGGAAACAGTTCACAGGTTCAGTCTCTGCGGGACCAGTTCACAGATTCAGTCTCTGATCTTGACTCGGTCCGAACAACATCTCTTTGGTGTAGATGGTTCACATTGCTAGCGTGACTCCTCCATATCCTTTTCTTGACGTAACAGCTTGAACTTTCGTCCTGCTGAACCAGCAGTGCTGACTTTTACAACAACTGGGTTGCCTTGATATTTTCCTACTTCCCAACTGATTTAACTCCTTTCGTAGGGTCCACGCATGATCTGGTAGAAGTGATAATATTTGCGATAGTTATCATCTTCTGCTTCTTCTTTTTCTTTTCTGCTTTTTGGAGACTCTCGGGGCTCCCTTATCAGCTGCCAGCTGTAGCGCCACCAACTCTCTATGTTCCTTCGACTTTAAGTGCTTCATCCTGATTTCGGCACTTTGGGAGTTTTCATCACAAACTGGGCAGACCACATCCTCGTAATATTCAGTGTCACTCAACAGGTCATGGTAATATTCGGGTTCGTCCTGAGTTAGGCCAGCGAGAGGGCCTTCTACTTCCTCCTTACCCATCTGGACGTTAGCTGACTGTGGTTCCTTCCCTAGACATCTTTCTTGAAAAGACTTCTTCATGCATTCATCTTCATCCCGCTCTTCCTGGGTTTCCTGCAAATCCTTCACTAATGACCTAATTTGTGATTTCAATACTTCCCCTTCTCTCGGGGATTGATTGATCGGGCTATTCAATCCTTCTACTGGAGCAGCTGTTTCAACATTCTGTTGTTCACATAGACGCGATTCAGCGTACTTTTGGCATCCCAGTAAAGTCTGTTTTGCAACCTCAGCTATTTCCCAAACTTTTGAGAGCTCCGAACTCCTTCCCGTTGAAGATTGAAGCTCGTGTTCAGATTGTTCCCATTGCAGAGTCTTATCCCTCAGCATATGAAGGAGTTGGCTGACCGTTAACTCTTCCACGGGAACACTGTGGTTCAGAGTCTTCTCCATTTCATCCACCTTTTCCTCCAATGCTTCCACCTTCTGTTCCTCTTGTACTTTGGCTTTCAGCGCTCGGAAAAGTTGCGCCCTGATGCTCTCTAGCTCATGTTCAGGGACCATTCTTACAGTCTTTGTGTTTCTTACAGTTTCCTTTTCTTCCACTGAAAGGATTCCCAGTTGAATCTGTTCTTCAAGTTGTTGAACCTCGGACATTGCCGCCTCATATTTGTCTTGGGTTTCCTTCAATATTTTTATGAGTTCTTGGACATCTTGTCTTTCATGTTCTGCCATGTCTTTCACCTCTAATTTCTCATCTATGGATGGAACTTCTACCGATGAGTCTGTCTTGGCCTTGAGCTCATCAAGAATTTCCTGCAGCCTTTGGACTTCTTGCTCATGTTCAACCTTTAGTTGTTCATATGCTTCTACTGAAACTAGCTTTTCGGAGGTTGCCGAGTTAACCCCCTCCAGAATTGTAGCCTGGGCCTGTTCATACTGTTCTTTCAACTTCTCACACTCTGCTTGTAAGGAGTCGTAGAGAAGAACTGGAATAACATCCTGGCTTCCTGAAGATTCCTCTTCATTTGCTTCTTTCGCAATTTCCTGTTGGAGTTCAGCCAAGGCTGCTATGCTATCTGCCTCTCGAAGTCTCACTGCCATCAAATCTTCTTTATTCTTGCAGTCTATCTCAGCCATTTTCCGATTACTTTCATTTAACTGAGTGAGTAGTCCCTTATTCTGGGCTGAGAGATATTGCACCTTCTCATGTAGACCATAGCACTCCTTCTCTGCTCGACATAGCTGGTTACTGCTGATTTGGTTCTGTGTTTCAAGTTCCAACATCCTTTGCTTAGCTTCTTTCAGTTTCGCCCCTATAAGCTCCTCTTGCAACATGGCCACATTATTCACATCAGGTAAAGAAGCGTTTCTCTTTTCCATGTCCAAGATTGTTTTCTGCATATCTTTAAGTGCACACTGTGATTCAGCTTCTCTTAACCTTGCTTGCACTAGCTCCGTCTCCAATTGCAGAACAAAATCCTCAGTGTAGCGTGGTTTGCCTTTATGCTGTATCTCTAGATCATGCAAATATTCTAACTCCTGAACATCATAAGGGAGATGTGATCGGTAATCGGTCACGATGGCTCTATGGTCGCTCTTTGCTTGAGCTAGCTGCCTCTGCTGTCTTTCCAGGTTCTCCCATTCAGTGTCCCAGAACCTTTCCATTGTTTTCATCTCTTGTACAAGACGGTAACTCAACCGTTCTAATTGTTGTCGTACTTTGAAATAAGTTTGAGTCCGAGTTCGGTGTTCTTCCGTCGTGGATAAGTCCTTAACTTGAAGAGGCTCAGAATTCTCTGTCAAACTGGAGTTCTGCTCTGAAGCTTTATACGCCTCGGTAGCATAAGCCTTTATGCATGTCTTCGTTTTCTCCACCATAGTCGGCAAGTTCATTTTAGCCTTGTCTTCCATATTTGAGTTGGTCTTATCGTCATCCGTTTCAGAATCTGAGCTGATAGCTTGCACCGAGTCCTCACTCATTATGGCTTTTAGATAGTGCCATTCCATGTCTATTTTCTTGATCCACTCTCGTCCTAGAAGTGGCGGTCCTCCCTCAGATAATACGTACAAGTTCATTCTTGGGTGTTCTTTACCCCTATCTCTCACCTTGACTCTTATCTTCCCCATGGGGTATACCTTATGCCCCGTGTATGTCTGCAATACGAACTTGGTATTTCTTAAGGGTATGTGAGAGAATAGCCGGTGGTAGTCCCTTCGATTTATGACTGATAGAGCTGATCCAGTGTCCAACTCCATTCTTACTTGGACTCCAGCTGTTTTTAGTATGACCCAGATAGTTTGTAGGTCAGCTTCCTTACTCACATTGTGAATTCTCAGACTACCCAGCTCCTGGCTGTTTGGGTCTGAGTCTGAATTCTGTTCGTCTGAACTCTTCTCAGCCACCTTGTGTACCTTGTTGTACTTTTCTTGTGGTGGCTTCCTTTGGTTGTTGGTCTTCTTCCCTGACCGGCATACCTTAGCGATGTGACCCAATTTGCCACATTTCCTACATTCTTGGTTCTTAAACCAGCATTGATTCTGGTCGTGTGTTGTCTTCCCACAACGAAAGCATTTTGTTGTACTTGAGGTAATTTGGTCCACCCCGAGTGCCGCCGCCTTTAGCTGCATTTCCGCCGTTCCTTTCACTGCGGCTTCGTGCGATGCGACTATAAGGACAGCCCTGTCAAGTATGAGGTCGTTCTCTTCGAGTAGTCGCTTTTGTGTCCCTTCCTTGGACAATCCGCCTACGAACTTGTCTCGCAGTGCCTCTGTCAGATTCCCTCCGAACTGGCAGCATTTCGCTAGCCTACGCAGTTCGACCAAATATTCCGCGTTGTTTTCGTCTTTCCGTTGCGTTCTTGCATAGAATTTGAATCATTCAGCCAACATCAACGGTGTGGGGTTCAAGTGGTCCTTCAGAACAGCCACAATCCCTTCGAAAGTCTGATCCGCCGGTTTAGCTGGTGCTAGTAGATGCTTCAAGAGCCCGTATGTCTTTGCGCCCATCGAGTTTAGCAATGTTATCGCTTTGTCGTCTTCCTCTATTTTGTTGGCTTCACAATAGATCTCGATGCGTTCCACGTACGTGGCCCAGTCTTCTATCTCAGAATTAAAACCGTTAATATTCCCTCGCTTAGGCATCTTCCTTTCCTTGGGAGCAGCACAAGTATTTCTTTAAATTCTTATTTATTATTTATTTATTTCTAAGATGGCGGTTTTTCCCGCGAAAATGGCGGTTTCCCGCTCTTTCCTTCTCTCCCCGCCCCTTCAATGGCGGTCTCCCGCGTCTGTCGTCTTCTCCGCCTAATGGCGGCTTCCCGCGTTTCTTCCCTGGTGGGAGGGGTACGCTTTCCCCACAGCGGACAGGTTCAGCCGCTGGACTGGCTTCCGCACAGCTCCCCTTACTCGGCTCTGTCTTTCTCTCCCGCTTGCACGGCTCTACCGGCGCTGGGTACCCCGTTCACGGAGAACAGTTCAGCCGCTGGACTGGCTCTCGCGCAGCCTCTCTCCCCTTGCTCGGCTCTGTCTCTCTCTCCCCCACGTTCGGCTCTACCGGCGCTGGGTACCCCGTTGGTGGAGAACAGTTCAGCCGCTGGACTGGCTCTCGCGCAGCCTCCTTTGGTCGGCTCTGCCTCTCCCACACGCCCGGCTCCCGTTCGCCTCCCAGCCCTCACGCAGTCCAGTGCTTCCCTCCCCGGCTGCGGCTGAGTTTCTCTCTTCCCGCGCCTGCTCCCGGTCTCAGCGCGTCGTGGCTTCGGTCGCTGCCCGGCTTTTCCTGCCGATCGCGGTCCGGCTATCTCACGACACCGTTGGACCCGCCTTCCTGACCAGCTCTGCTCCCCCTCGACCGTGGTCGAGTGCACAGCCCTTATCCTTCGGATTTCGTTACACTTTTCCCTACTCACAGTCTCCGCGGCCGCCTTGTTTCCTGCTGATCGGCTCACTCCGCACCGTGGTAGAAGGGTAGTCAGTGCCTGTTGCTGATGGAAGCTTTTGTTGCTAAAGTCTTCCTCCTTTCTATTGCTGCAGCCTCATGTTTTCTTCCAGCAGGACGATGAGGGCGGTTGCCTCTCTTCGACGCTCTTTAGTTGCTTTGGTAGTCTTGCCGCAGGGTACGATCAGACTCGTCGCCACTGTAAAGTCTGTGGGTTGTACAGTTAATAACGACACAGACTTCAGGAATAACAAACAAACAGGTCTTTACTATTCGAAGGTCTGGGCGAATCTGCCCAAGGAATCATGCCACAACACTTATATACCGGTGTGGTCACCGTCGGTATTACAGTATACAGAAGCCAAACAAGTAGTGCCACACCTAAAGTAGTTCTCTTAAAGGTGAACGGTTACATACAATAGTTCTCTTAAAGGTAGCCGGGTACATACACTACAACCACCACCTTCTGTAGGGCAACTAGGGATGGGCAATAAATGCTGGCCTTGCCAGCGATGCCCACGTCCCATGAACAAATTTTAAAAAAACTCAGCATTGAGGGACTTTCCCAAGTGAAGTACAAGTATCTTGCGAACATATTGAAGACACATAACCTTGACGTTCTCACACTCCAAGAAACCCACTTCTCCAATGACCAACAGGCCAGCCGCTACCGCATCCATGGATATAACCTCACGCCTAGCCACTACCACCCGAAATATATACGTGAAAAACACCATCACGAATTTTGACGTCTTCTTTCCAACTGAAGAAAAAGCCACCTACACCACCGTCATCAAGTGTCAGGGTTCCAGCTACACATTGCTCTGCTGGCCGCCAGAGGGCGGTTTAGGATGCCTCAGTACACTGCTGCCTTGTCTCTGTACCTCTCTCCTCACCTGTGTCTCATTAGAGTAATTGTCTCATCAGAGCAATCAGGCCTGTTATTTAAGCTGACTATTTCCTGCCCCAGTCGCTCAGTCTTGAGTTCTTATGCCTGCAAGTCACAGGTCAGTTTCTAGTCCTGGCCCTGCGTTTTGTATACTCGCTTTTGTTTCTTTGAATTGTTACTTTGGCCTTTTGTTTGGCGAATTCTCTGTATGTCCTGTACTTGAAGATCCTTCTACTAAATCATCTTTTGAGTTTTACCCCATCTCAGGTCTCTGGCTGTCTGTCTGCATTTGGGTCCACTACCACACCCGTAACATCAAGATAGGGGAGCTGCACATTACCAACGTGTACAAAACCCCTCATTCTAAATGGCCGAAGCCAGTGCTCCCAAGTGCACCAATCCCAGCCCTGTATGTTGGTGAAATTAACAGCCACCACACTATGTGGGGCTAGGGAGCAAATTAAGCTGATAGCGAAGACCTCACGGACTGGATGTCCGCAGAAGATGTGCAACTGGTCTTTACTCCCAAACAGTGAGCAACTTTCCACTTCGCTCACTGGCAACGCGACTACAATCTGGACCTTACCATTGTTTCCAAAGATTAAAGCGGAAGCACGCTTCACGCATCTCACAAAATTCTCCCCAACTTCCCCCAATAGCCAACACAGGCCCATCATCACCCACATTGGCATCAAAGCCCACGTGATTCTGTTTAAGCATATCCCACGGCGGAACTTGGCCAAAGCCGGATGGGACTGCTATAGGGAAGCCGTCGAAAAAGTGATGATCCGAATCCTCGCGACACCGGAATGTTATCCCCGGTTCATTAGCCTCCTTACCACTGCCGCCAAGAAGAGAATCCCCCAAGGAATACAATCCCTGCTGGACATAAGAGACCCAGGACCTGCTCCGGCAGTACAACCAGTTGGGCAGCCCACAGGCTTCCATGGCCCTGCTCGCGTCTTTAGACTCAGCCAGACGCCAGCGGTGGATTAAGTGTGTTGAAGGTCTGGAATTCACACACATTAGTCGCCATGCCTGGGCCCTACAACAACTTCTCGGAGCCACTAATCTGAATATTGGACCTTAAAAGGCCGGCCCAACTCTATAGCCTCCAAACAGTTGGAGAGCACAAATGGACTGCTCAAAAAAACACCAAGCAAGAGATTCATCGCCAACTACACCGGACAATGACCTCAATCCCTCCACAAGACCCCACCACCATCAGCACAGATGAAGTGAAGGAGGGTTTAGCTGCAATGAAGAATGAGAAGATGGCCAGCGGAGATGGAATCACCCCGGAATTTCTTCATTAAATAAGCCCCGGGGGGAATTCAATGGCTGGTGAAACTGGATACGCAAACAATGGAATCTGCAAGCGTCCCAAAAGAATTGCGGGAGGCGATAGTCATTGCCATACTCAAACTGGACAAACCAACCGACGGCCCGGGAAGCTATAGGCCGCTATCACTCCAGTGCACGACTTACAAACTCCTGGAATGTATCATCCTCTGCAGAACCAGCCCTCTCACGGAGTCAGTGATCCCCGAAGAACAAGCAGGATTCCCATCTAAACACAGCTGCTGCGACCAAGATTTGGCCCTTGCAATGCACATTGAGGCCAGATTCCAGAAGAAATCCAAGACTTTGTAGACCTGTCATCGGCCTATTACATGGTCTGGATTAAAGGCCTGATCCTGAAGCTCGCAAGAGTAATGCCCTACCTCAAAACAATACTCCTGCTATGGAAGATGCTGAGCAATACGTGGCTACGTGTCCATTTGGGTGACAGTCAGCTCGCTTCAGTTCTCCAACAACAGACGGCCACAAGGCTCAGTACTTGCACCGATGCTCATCAATGTCTACACGAGTGACATGTCGCCAATGAAATCGCGCAAATGCGGATGACCTTGCCCTGGCAACGCAAGCAGCCACCTCCAATGACATCCAGTCCATCTTGAATGGGGACCTAAACACCATGGACCAATATTTATGGAAACAGAAGTTCATGCCAAACCCGCACAGAACAAAAGTTACTGCATTCCATCTTGATAACAGGAAAGCTAAGTGCACCCTGAAAGTGACCTTCTGCGGCAACAGTGTGCGTCATGACCCCACTCTGACCTATCTCGGAGTGAAGCTGGACCGCACACTAACCTTCCATGACCACCTGAAGAAGGTAGCCACCAACACAAAGACAAGTATCAACCTGGTCCAGAGACTGGCAAGCACAAGCGGGGGAGCGTCAGCATCAGTGCTGCCAACATATTCTTTGCATATTCCGTAGCTGAGTATTGTGCACGAGTATGGACCAGAAGTAGTCATACTCGATTTGTTGATGTCCAACTGAACACTGCAATGCGATGCATGACTGGAACCCCCAAATTGACCCCAACACCCTGGCTGCCCGTGCTGTCGCATATCGCTTCCCCATCCATTCGCCGCGACGCCACAACCCTCTGGGGAGTCCAGTGAATCATGGGAAACAAATGTCTCTCCATCCACCACGATCTCAACAAGGTCCCTCCCCACCACTTGAAGTCCCGCAAGCTCTTTTGGACCTTTGATCATGAGACTTCAACCATGGTGATGCTTGGAAAGCCAAATGGTGTTCACAAGAAGTCACAAACAAACACTTCGTGAAAGACCCGACGCAGAAGATCCCTAGCTTTGATCTTCCATGAAGCCTACAGGCAACCCTAAACTGCATCCGCACAAGCCATGGCAGATGCGGATACTTGACACACAAATGGAAAACTAAAATCTCTCCAGTGTGTGGCTGTGGTTACCCAGAACAGACCAATGCCCAATTCACAAATACAAAGGAGGCATCGCAACAATACACTCCACTTCTCCTGACGCAATTGTCTGGTTTTTCCCCATTAAATGTAAAATTATAGTTGTTGCTCTACATCAGCCATACGAACTAATAATAATTGCGATTGTACAAGCAAAAGAAAAGTCAGTCCTTCAAATAACAATACCTGTGACTTGTATGAAGAATACCCTGAAAGACATTACTGCAGGCAGGAGAGAAAGATTACTGTGAAATGTTGTTTAGTTTTATGAGAGCTGGGATTTTTGTACACCCTCGAGTCATAAGGTTAAATGAGCTGACACGCAGAGCAGCGGCTTTGATGAAATCATCTGGCGTTAACAAAACCAAAGATTCATCAAAGAAACATATTCACAGGGAACTGGAGACAGATCTACCGTACACATTTCTTAATTATAAAAGGTAGGTCCTTCTCTTCCCTGATAAATTGCCATTTTATGGCTTTGCCTCAATTAAGCAGCGCCTCGATTTTAAAATTCTCCTCCTAGTTTTCAAATCTCTCCATGGCCTCATCCCTCCTTATCTCTGTAATTTCCTTCAGCCCCACAACACCCCGCCCCACCGCCACCCCCACCCCCCCGCCGCCCGAGATATCTGTGCTCGTCTAAATCAGGCCTCTTGAGCATCCCTGATTATAATCGCTCAAACTTTGGTGGTCGTGACTTCTGATGCCTGGGCTCTAAGCTTTCAAATTCCCTGCCTAAACCCCTCCGCCTTGCTACCCCTCTTTCCTCCTTTAAGACGTTCCTTAAAACCTACCTCTTTGACCAAGCTTTTGGTCACATGCCCTAATTTCTCCTTATGTGGCACGGCGTCAATTTTTTTGTCTTAAAATACTCCTGTGCTGCGCCTTGGGACATTTTACTATGTTAAAGGTGCTTTATAAATACAAGTTGTTGTTGTTGCCAAAGAAAATCAGAAGATACAAGAGAAGCTATTGAACCTGAAGACAAGGGTAATATATGTGGGTAGAGCGAATGAAGGACAGAGACACGATGGGGGAGAAATTCAGTTGGCTGCGCCACCCGTTAGTGCCTTAAGAGGGTGCTAAGTGGGTCGCAAGCCAACTCGCACCCGGGCACGGCACTGCCCATGCCTCCTGCTAAATTCCGCGGGACGTTAGTGGTGGCGCTAATCGTTAGCGCTGCGCCGCTGCCAATGACGTCATCGGTGTGCGCAGCGCCCCGCTGACGACCCAGCCGCGATATTCAGCAGCGACCCCTGATCTACCACCGGACGCTATGTCCGACAGGGTCAGGGTGGCGGACCTGCGGCCGGGGAGGCGCAAATTAAAGGCGAGGTGCGGGGCGGACATTTTTGTTGTTGGCCGCCTGCCAGCACCTGCCTGCGCTCCCGTCCCCGGCCTCCTGAAACCCCCACCCCCCCCTGCGGAGTGCCGGCTGTGCTCCAAGAGCCCGGCACTTCTCCTCGGTGCCGGGCTCTTTTGCCCGCACTCCCGATCCTCGGGGGCCCAGCTGGGCCCCAGATCGCGCTGCACAAGGCCCCTCCCCTTTAAGAAGGGGAGGAAGGCCTGCAATACCGCGGCATGACATGCCGCAGTGTGTGGTGCTGCGGCACATAATGGCGCAATATTGACTCGCAGCGCCCCAAGAGGGATGCAGGGTGCTTCCAGGAGCGCCCCGCTTCCCTCTTGGGACGCAACCACTCAATTTCCGGCACGGGGACGCAAATGTTTCCAGGGCGCTACTTTTAGCGCCCTGGCAAGGCTGGTGCCCCAAACGGGGCTATACTTAATTTCTCCCCCGATGAGTTGCTAGTCCATGTGCTTGTTTACTAGGCCAGAGTGAACTGAGCATGCTCATACCAAACCATGTGATAAACCATGTGAGAATACATTGCACTGCTTTTCCCTTAAAAAAATATATGTATTCCCCTCTCAAATAGAACAAAACTATGGTCCCACCTTTCCCAGCATTACATGTACCACACAACAAATACTCCTGGCTTTTTTCTTTTAAATGAACTACAGATCCAATTTTTGGGCTGTTTTGTTTTGGTTCCAAACTCAAAGGAGCAGATACCACCACTCTGTTTCCCCACTTGATACAACCTTGCTCACAAGTCAATTCAGCACAACAGTTATGGAATGGTTTCAATTCTGTGTCCATACACTGATCAGTCCATCCATTCAAGGTGTTTTCATATACTCTTTTCAGTACTGAGTCTCATCTGCAATCTCAGTTGCATTCACGGGAAAGTCTTTGTCAACTGCACCTAGCGTGAAAATCGTAACTTCACTCTCAACATGAGTCCTCATGTGGCAACCTGGACAAGGCATCTGCGATTGCGTTCTGCTTTGAAGTGCGATAGTCAATCGTGTAGTCATATTGTGACAACAACACTGCCCAACATTGCATTCTTGATGCGGCCATTCCAGGGATGGCAGATTTCGGCCCCAATATTCCGAGGAGCGGTTTGTGATCAGTTATCAATGTAAACTTTCTGCCAATCAGGCACTGTTGAAATTTCTTGATCCCAAACTCTATTGCGAGTGCTTCCTTTTTAATGTGCGAGTAGTTTCTTTCGCTTTTTGTGAGGGTTCGCGATGCGAACGCGATTGGTTTCTCTTGGCCGTCATCCATTACGTGGCTTATGACAGCACCCACACCATAGCTGGAAGCATCACACGCTAACTTAAGCTCATGCTTTGTGTCATAGTGCACAAATAGATCATCGCTAGACAGACTTCTCTTACAAGCATCGCAAGCTTCCTGTTGCGCTTTCATCCACTTCCACTGGACATCCTTCTTGAGGAGCTCGTGCAATGGATCTAATGTGTTCGCTAACTCAGGTAAGAAACCTGCGTAGTACTGGACCATTCCAAGGAAAGATCTTAACTCAGACACGTTCTGTTGCTTTGGAGCATTGATGACAGCATCAACCTTTTTCTTCACTGGTTGCAAGCCATTTGCATCAACTTTCAGACCAAGGTACACAACCTTGGGCTGCACAAAAGCATATTTGCTCCTTTTCAGTTTTACATTGTGGGCATTCAACCTTTGAAGCACTATATCTAACACTTCTAGATTTTCTTCCTCACTAGTTGTTGCGATCAGCACATCATCTTGATTGCATAAGCGATTTCGAACTCCTTGCAAAATCTTATCCATCATAGCCTGGAAGATTTTGGGGGAGGACTTTACACCATATGACAGCTTGGTGTATGAGTACAGTTCCTTGTGTGTGTTGATGGTGAGATACTGTTGACTGTCTTTGTTTACATTCAGCTGAGCGTAAGTGTGTGACAGGTCAAGCTTGGAGAAAACCTTTGACCCAGAGAGTGCTGCATACAAATCTTGTGATGTAGGTAACGGGTACTGTGGTGTATGTGCCTTTAAGAGCCGCCTGTGTACTGTAATGCCGGTAATGGCCACTCGGGCTATATAAGTCTGTATATTGTCTTGTATCTGTTAGTTCACCTCCAGACTTTGTTCAGTAAACACCTGTGAAACCAACTCCTGCCTTCCATGTCTCCATTAACACACGGATACAACAGTGGCGACGAATTGGAAACGGACTTACCTGCAATTCGGCAGCACCTCAAGGAGATCGATTCCTCAGACGAAAGTGGAAGAAAAGCAAGAAAGCCGAGCTGGTGGCAGGTACTGCAGTAATCCTTCCTGGGTGGCGGGCTGGGGCTCCATCGGCTGGCTCTGCAGTGGGGCCGAGCAGCGAAGGCGGAGGCAAACAGAGACAGAGGGGGGGAGCACTCGGGAGACGGCCGGCGCTGCAAAGCAGGTCGGCGTTCGGATCAAGCAGAGGGAGGGAAAAGTCCCAGAGAGTCCGGCGGGAACGAGTCTCCACCTGTAAATAAAAACCGTGGAAAACAGCGTTGTCAGCAGCAGCGGCGGGAAAGCGCGGGAAGCACCATTTTTTTCTGCAGGGAAGAAAGGAAAGTGCGGGAGGCGCCATTTTTTTTCAGGATGCCTAAGGCTGGCAATATTAATGCTTTCGATAACGATATAGAGGATTGGACCCCATATGTGGAAAGAGTGGAGGTATATTGCACAGCAAATGAAATAGAAAATGATAAAAAGGCATCAGAACTTCTAAATCTAATGGGCGCAAGGACATACGGGCTGTTACGAAACTTAATCACTCCAGCCAAACCAAAGGACAAGAATTTTAAGGAGATTGTTGATTCCCTACAGGAGCACTTAAACCCAACACCGCTGCTGATAGTGGAATGATTCAAATTCTTCAAGAGGAATCAGCACAAGAATGAAAGTAACGCTGATTACCTCACCAAATTAAGGAAGCTATCAAAGCACTGCCAATTCGGAGCAGGACTGGCAGATTCTCTTCGAGACAAATTCATCTGCGGTCTCCTAAGTGAAGGAACACAGAAAAGGCTACTTTCTGAGAAAGATTTGACACTGGACAAGGCTTTCAGTATGGCTGTATCATACGAAGCAGCCGCAAGAGGAGCTGCAGAGATACAGCAAATGACAGAGGGTTTCGAGAGATGTTATCGCTGCGGCAGATCCACCCATGACCAGAGGGACTGCTGGTTCAAAGACAAAGCATGCAGGCAATGCAGAAAGATTGGACACATTGCATGTGTATGCCGATCTGGACACAAAAAATCCACGGACAGGAAAAAAATCAATAAGGAAAAGTACAGAAAGGTACAAACGATGACGGACAGTAGCTCCGAAGACCAGAAGAGCGATAGCGACTCCGGAAACAAGAGACTAAGCTGTCTCAAATTACATAATGTAATTGCCAAAGAAGATTTCCAGACCATTTGGGTTACCCTCACGATAGCGGGGTCCCCAGTTAAAATGGAGCTAGATACAGGATCAGCTCTGACCGTCATAAGTCGACGGGATTACGAGCGGCTATTTCCGCATATACCTTTGAAAGACACATCCATTATCTTGAAAACATATACGGGGCAGAAAGTATACCCCAAAGGGAAAATAAGGGTGCCTGTTGTATGCAACGGCAAGGAAATACAGAAGTTGTATTTATACGTTCTGCAAGATGGTGGTCCACCGCTGTTGGGACTTGAATGGATCAGGAAGATATGTTTAGACTGGCACTCCATTCAGGCACTGATGGTGACCAGTAAGAAAAAAAATTATGATGACGTCATACCTGAACGATTAAAAGAAATCTTGGCCAACGCCAAGGAAGTGTTTCAACAGAAACTAGGAACCTTGAAAGGCATCACCGCCTCAATAAAAGTGGAAGATGCGGCAATTCCCAAGTTTTTTAAGGCAAGGCCGGTGCCATACGCAATTCGTCCAGCAGTCGAGGCAGAGCTGGAGAATTTGGAAAAGGCAGGCGTATTATCCAAGGTAGATTGGAGCGAGTGGGCAACACCCATCATCCCGGTCATGAAGAAAACATTGAATAATGATAAATCTGAAGAACAGAGAAAAATTCGCATCTGTGGGGACTTCAAGGTGACTGTAAACCTGGTCCTTCACATGGTACAGTATCCTCTTCCGAGGATAGAAGATATTTTCGCTTCACTATCCGGAGGGAAACGTTTCACCAAAATTGACTTGGCACAGGCATGTCTACAGATGGAGGTTGAAGAGGCCTCTAAAAAGTATCTCACGATAAATACACACAAAGGCCTGTACCAGTACAATCGACTGGTTTTCGGAGTAGCATCAGCTCCAGCTATCTGGCAAAGAGCTATGGAGCAAGTATAGGGGGTTTCTCTTGCTTGCTCTGGTCTCCTGCCAGGCCTCTTGCAATAATTACCCGTGAGTGATTCGACCCACTCGCCCCTACGGTTCTCGACCTTGGACTTAGGTACAGGGAGCTGTAGTGCAGAAAAACTCAATAGACCAGGTCGAATAGCACGAAATGGATGCCTTTATTAAACAGTTTGCAGCATTATAAAATACATGTCATATGCACAGATTAAAGCAACTACAAGCATGCACACATCTATAAACTTAACTCTATAGAAATGGGGAACACACGGCACATCGTAAAAGGGGTAACACATTACAACTACCCTTAACCCCCTCCCCTAGACCTAACTAAGTTTCGATTTGAGGAACTCGGGATCATGCTCACCACTTTAAGAATTTCGAAAAGGGGTTTGTAGCCTTTCGACTCAGCTTTCCATCGTCACGTGGGTTTGGAAGGTTCTGGCGCAGCTTGTTTTCCTCTTGGTTCTCCTGCGATGAGCGCTCACCGATGTGATGTTGAGACACTGGAGTGCTGGGCCCTGAGTGTCTTCTTCTCCGGCCTGGGTCGTCGGTCTCCCGATGGTCTTCCCCGGGGCGGTACGCTGGTCCCAAATGGCTTTCTTTATACAGTCATAATATCCTTCTGATTTGGAGCAGAGCTGGAGTACAGGGTGTCTTCTTCTTCAGCCTGGGTCGTCGATGATCTCCCGACAAAAGTACCCGGGCCACCCTCATCGTCTTCCCGTCGTGGCCGGGCCTTGCCTGCCCGAACACTGAACACGTTCCGAACCGAAGTGCTGTGTGAAGGTCTCTGATGGTCTTGAAGCGTCTCACCGAAGAAGTTTAAGAAGCAGTACCGTAGGAGTTGCGAAGCTACTCCGAAGCGTTCTGATGGACTTTTTCAATCCAGAGTTATACCCTTTTGGAACATTCTTATCTCCCGCCAAATCATAGTCCTGTCTTTGTAATAATTTTGGCGGGCAGAACTCTCTGCAGGGGTGTTTTGTCTTCATAACGGGAGTCGGTGATAGCTTAACTGGCCTTCCTGGGCCGATAATGTCTTTGCTTTGTCACCATAACTCAGTTTGTATATTGATCGGTCTGGAGATTGCCCTTGATGACTGTTAAACGGCTTTTCTTTGTACAGTAAATGGGTTAAAGTGTTCGTTCAATTGTCCGCCCATTTCTTGATGTGTCTCATCCTGCTACCCAAATCTGTCCTGTACTTATAATCTAATCAATATGTATAATCAGTTCCATGAGTTTCGGCTTCCCAAAACTGGTTTCCACGGGCTTTAATGTCCTCAATCCACAAGCCTGTCTGGCTTGCAGTAACAGAAATTCAAATGGTCCCAGAAGCTGGTCACGAGGTCTGGTGGCCATTTTGTGTGCCCTTTTATCAAAGGTTTCTCTGTACAAGCTTCTTTTGGTCAATAAAGCTGTTTTATCAACCCTAAATTTCTGCATGATTATTTAATGAAAATTTCGTGAATCTTACAGTCCCTCCTGTGATACTGATAGCTTGCTTAAAGTATCAATAACCCTTGGTGAGCAAATTTTCCCTGATTCCCCAAATCCAAACATTCCTGGCAATTAACTATCTATGACCCCCCACGACACATGCAGTTCCCATTTCAGAAAATTACATTGTGTACAGTTGGACAATCATAGGCAGTACTACCTCAAACTATAATACATTCATCGTTCAGATGTGAAGAGGCCGATACCCCTTACACCACCTGTATACACATTTTATTAATCAAAAATAGAAAACCTGATCAACGGCTATAACACAACAGTATTCATACACTTAAATCATATAGTAACCAAAACCAAGAGTGGAGGGATGCTTTATCCTTTAATACTTAGCAGCTTAAGCGGGGGTCTCTTCACCCACTCGTACATAGCGTTCTCTCCATTCTCCTGTGTTCTCGTGCCTCTGGAGGCGTTTGCCTCTCTTGCAATGCATGAACAGTAAAAATATTACAATCAAAACCTGACACACTACTAGGATGTGGGATGCTATTCTAATCCAGGGCGGGATCTCTATATTAGTGAACAGGTCCCACCATGGTGGGGTGACTATGTCTAATATGTCTTTCCCTATCTCCAATGTCTTCTGCTCTAGTGTGTAAAAATGCTTCTGTGAGACTATTACGGCTTTTAAAATCTTGGTGAGGTGTTCGGGGAGAGGGAGAATTACATAACCAAAATGCGCGATGAATCGCTCCAAATCCGTGAAATTCTCTTTTACAGTGAGGTGAACGGTGGAAGGTACAGGAATGGGGACAATTCGCTGTTGTGCCACTTGAACTTCAGCCCTGGGTTTGAAACAGAAATTGCTGTCACTGACCGAACACCACCCGTGCTGTCCGTGGTGGTAGTGAGGCGCTGCAGTGGTAACACAGTATGTTCCACCTCTGATATATGCCACCTGCGGGGGCACATGGTCCTTTGCTATTGCCTCCATGGTGCAATTTATTGGCTTCGCGCTAGCGGCTCTGAACCCGCACTGTGGTTTTAAAAAGGCATTCAAGTGCTGGGGACACAGGATGATGTGTGCTCCCCGGCTTCGACACCCCAAGAGGTCGGTGCCTGTCATCGTACACTCCCATCTGATGACATAAGGCGGGACCACTGCGTAACGAATGTGTGCACCCCCCTGAATGACTCCAATGTTCTCCACCCTGTATACCGGTGCGGGTTTTGCTGGGGGACCCAACACCGGCATCCTCACCACTATTCCCATGATAGTGTGATTTGAGCATCCACAGTCCACTGGGACTGGGTACGCCTCTGCAGCTAGTCTGAGCTGGCACGGACTTAATGCGTTCTCAAAAGGGTGGAGCGCTTGCAAGTGCTTGTTGCTGATCCAGGACGGGACCAAACCTTGTTTTAAATCCTCCAGATTACTGCGGCCCTCGCCCAGTAACCACGCCCCGTACAGCACACAAGCCTCGTTCTGTGCTGCCTGATCGGACGCATTCCGATCCTCCCTAATGAGTGCATTTACCATTCTAGCGTGTTTCTCCAGCTCAGCGATTATTTCTTTTAAGTGTAGTGTCATGGCCTGGTCCTCATGTAGCTCAGAACCCACTACCTTATTTTCGTTTGTCAGTATGTTACTTAACTGGGCCTTTAGACCATTAACCTGTGTCTGCAGCTCCATGGTGTCTAGAGCGTTGACAACAGACGTCCCGGTACTAAAAGCAGTGACGATGTCATTTACAGTAACCCTTCTTTGCCTCCCTACCCGATCCAAAACTTCCTGTGGTGTGGTGTACAATTTGGCTTTGTCGATGTCGGCAAAGTCAAATTCATAAAATTGTCTGAACATCCTGGTTAACAGGACCTGGTACAATTGCTCCGTTTCCTTGGGACACCACTCCGGCAATCGTACCTCAGTGAGGTTTAAAATCACTGAAGCCACCGCATAGTGTACCCCTTGGTACAGCATCTGACCGGTGAGTACCAATACTAAACCGTTCCCGGGTCCCTTTGTGGTGGTGGGGCACCCTTCCTTCTGGGCTAGTGCTAACGGAATCGTGGGCAGGGGCTTGCGTGGGCGGGTGATGAGATCAGTGGCGTTTACCGGAATCGGGGAGAATGGGACTCCGCACGCTCGGGTGCTGACGTCCCACCTCATCCCTTTCCCTTCATCCTGCCACTGCCTCTGGAAAAGATGGATATGCCTTTGGGGCAAACGTACTTCGAACCCCACATGCAGACATATATCCCTTCATCTGGTTCCCACCACTTGTCCCAACACACACGTAATTGTCCGTGAGTCCCCGTAATTGTCCGATGGGTATTGTTACCCAGTCGCTCCCACTCGATTGTAGAGTTCTTCATATTCTTTCCCAGCTTTCGAAGCCACCACCATCTACTTAGCGGTACGTTCCCATTACACACCAAACAGATCCTCTTTCCCACGGTAACGCTGACTCTAGGTGCAATGATCCTCACCCGAGGGCACACTAACGAAGTCTCTTGGTAGGCAAACCCGGGTTTGCTGGAGTATTCTGTAGAATTCGACCCCAGCCATCCTGGCCATCTCCCTTGGTGGAAGTAGGTGGCGGTTTCCTCAACCTCTCGCTTCCCCGTCCCATCCGTCGCGATGGGGGCTGTGTCCCCGGAGCATCCGAACACGACGACGTCCTTGGTGCGGCCTCGGTAGGCCAGCCCGCACCCGATCGCCGCGAGCACCACGAGAATCCTCTCCATTGTATTCCTGGTTTCTGTAACCGATAAGATGATGTAACCAGGCTCCCAATAGGCGCTGGCCTAATTAAACTGATGCTCGGGTCCCCTGACCTCGCTTCCAAACAAACACACATACTGGGCAGACTTCGAAAACTACCTTTTAAAACATCCCCATCATCTTAAACTTTACATGCCTTAAACTGACATTAAAATTACTTAACTTAACTTATCATTACCTAAACTTATGTACAGTGCCGCCCTCCTTCGGGCGGCCTACCTAACCCCTGTGAGGGCTGCAGCGTGCCGCTCCCTGTGGCGGGGCTGCACTGACCTTTGGCTTTGATCCCCCGCAGCCTGTCGCTGCTGAACGGGAATCGTGTCTTTCCTGGGCTACCCTGGATCGATGTTGGGGGAAGTAAGGAGAATCTGACCAAAACTTTCTGGGCTGAGGCGTCCGAGCCGACCTACGAGAGGGCACCTTGGGTGAGGCTCCCAGGGCTAACGGACCGGGGATCGGGACCTTTACCGTCGCAGCCTGTGGTCCCACCACAGCTGCCGGCTCCGGCTCCCTTCCCTCAGGCTCCGCCCCCCTGGGGCTGGGATCCGTGGCATCCGACTCCACCCCACCTCTCCCCACAGGTGGTGAGTCTCCGCCCCCAATCCCTACCTCCCCTATGCTCGAGTCAGGGTCGGGACCTTCGTCCTCCGACTCCTCCTCCTCCGTGATCGGGTCAGGGGCGGGGTCGAGCTGTTCGGGCTCTTCCTGTAAGGAATGACCCAGACTCTGCCTCGCCTCGCCACCAGAGGGCTCCATGAACTCTCTTAATTGTGTCCTTCTTTATTCATTATTGTATTCACCTGTGCATTGTTAGATGCCTACTATTTAAGTGGTGTTCACTTTATGTTCTTTGCTCAGTCTTGAGTTGCACTGCCTGGAGATACCGTGTGCTGGTCTGCCTGCCTGTATCCTGTACTGTTGTTATTTTGTTTATGTCATTTAAAGTCTACCTTTATTTTGCAACCTTACCTCTGCCTCAGTTTGCCTTACTGCAGTTGGGTCCACCGAGTTCCGGTCCTTACAGCAAGACTGAGCCAAAACATGGACCCAGCAGAGAAGGATCAATGGCCAAGACAAGTTTCTGAACAGCTACAACTTATTTTGAACGAACTGCAGTGTCTCGCCACGGCAGTCTTCCGAAACCAGAATCTGCTGGAGGGCCTCGTCATCACTTTCCATCAGAGCCACAAACAGAGTCAGGTGATCCAAGCCGCTCCTGCACCGTTACCCGCTCCTACGGTTTCGCCTTCTCCTCTGAGAGAACCCCGATTACCTGCACCCAAGCGCTACGACGGTAACCCAGGAGGATGTCGAGGTTTCCTAATCCAGTGTTCCCTGGTTTTCCAACTGCAGGGTTCATTATTTCCCAGTGACTGTTCCCGAGTGGCCTACATCATTTCGCTACTTACCGGCAAGGCGCTTACCTGGGCTACAGCCGTCTGGGAACAGCAAACTACCAACTTTTCTCGGAAGAAATGAGAAGGGTTTTTGATCACCCTGTCAGTGGGAGAGAAGCATCTAACAGACTACTTCGGCTTCGCCAGGGGGTTCGTAGTGTTGCGGACTACGCTATTGAGTTTCGCACTCTCGCTGCTGAAAGCCAATGGAATTCGGAGGCGCTCATCGCCACCTTTCGCCACGGTCTCACGGATGAGATCAAGGATGAACTGGCTTCCAGGGATCCGGTGAGTGATTTGGAGTCTCTTTTTGATATCTCCGTTCGTGTGGATAATCGGCTCCGTGAGAGGCGAAGAGAACGCCACTCCTTTTTCACTCCGTTTCCAAAGACCAGAGCTTTTCCTGCTTCGAAGCCATCTGAGAACCTCCGAGCCATCCCGAGTCCATCTTTGACTGATCCAGAGGAGCCCATGCAGGTGGGAGTAACCCGCCTCTCGCAGCCCGAACATGATCGACGAATGAGAGAGGGATCTTGTCTCTGTTGTGGGAAAGCTGGCCACTTCCACTCTTCCTGTCCAGATTTGGTGGGAAAAGCCAGGGCTCATCCAGGATGGAGGGACCTGAGATGAGCATAACCATCCCTTCCGACCCCACTGTTTCTAGGGTTTTGCTGGCATCCTCCCTTTTCTGGGACAATCAACAATATGATCTTAAGGCCATGGTGGATTCGGGGTCTGATGGTAACTTCATAGATCTGGGGTTAGCTAAACAGCTCAAGATTCCCCTGACCCATCCTGATCACCCCCTCACTGTTGTTGCCCTGGATGGGAGACCCCTGGGTTCTGGAACCGTTCACCATCATACTGCCCCTCTGTGTTTGGGCGTGGAAGGACAACATTTTGAGACCATCCAATTCTCCCTTATCCACTCTTCCCAGTTTCCATTAATTCTGGGTTACCCTTGGTTGGCCTGCCATAATCCTCGCTTAGATTGGGCCACCGGCCGGCTTACGGAATGGGGCTCTGCCTGCCATACTACCTGTCTTCGCGCCAAGTCTCCTTCCCAGCCCCAGGAGTTCCCATCACGCTCTGAATTGTCCCGAGTGCCACCCGAGTATGAGGATCTAAAAGAGGTCTTCAGTAAGGTTCGAGCCACATCACTTCCCCCTCATAGGCCATATGACTGTGCCGTTGACCTCCTGCCTGGGACATGCCCACCTAGGGGTAGGATCTTTTCCCTTTCTGCCCCTGAGACCGCCGCCATGGAGGAGTACATCCGTGACGCCCTCGCCGCTGGCTTCATCCGTCCGTCCACTTCTCCTGCTGGTGCCGGTTTTTTCTTCGTGAGTAAGAAAGATGGAGGTCTCCGTCCCTGCATCGACTACCGTGGCCTTAACCGGATTACTATTAAGAACCGTTATCCTCTTCCACTCATGTCGACGGCCTTCGAGCTACTTCAGGGAGCCACGGTCTTCACTAAATTGGACCTCCGCAACGCCTACAACCTCATCCGCGTCCGCGAAGGGGACGAGTGGAAGACGGCATTCAACACACCCACTGGGCACTATGAGTACCTGGTTATGCCCTTTGGATTAACCAACGCCCCTGCTGTGTTCCAGGCACTCATCAACGACGTTCTCCGAGACATGCTGAATCGCTTTGTTTTTGTCTACCTGGATGACATTCTCATTTTCTCCAAAACTCTTCACGATCATGTCCAGCATGTAAGACAAGTCCTGCAACTTTTGTTTAACAACCTCTTGTTTGTCAAGGCGGAGAAGTGTGAATTTCACGTTTCCACAGTTTCATTTCTGGGCTTCATCATCTCCAGCGGCAACATCCAAATGGACCCTGGCAAGACCCAAGCTGTCCGAGATTGGCCACCACCCACCTCTCTCAAACAGGTGCAACGTTTCTTGGGATTTGCTAACTTCTATCGGAGGTTCATCAGAAACTTCGGCACCATTGCTGCCCCTCTTAACGCCCTCACCAGAATCGCCTCTACCCGGTTCAGTTGGTCCGCTGAGGCTGCGCAGGCTTTCGAGGATCTCAAGCGGCGCTTCACGTCTGCTCCTGTCCTCGTTATTCCGGATCCCTCACTCCCCTTCATTGTCGAGGTGGATGCCTCGGATATAGGAGTGGGCGCCGTTTTATCCCAACGGTCTAACGACAACAAACTGCACCCTTGCGCCTTTTTCTCTTGCCGACTCACTCCCGCTGAACGAAACTACGATATTGGGAACAGGGAATTACTGGCAGTTAAGTTGGCACTGGAGGAGTGGAGACATTGGTTGGAGGGGTCTAAACACCCATTCATTGTCTGGACTGACCATAAGAATCTGGCCTATATCCAGGAGGCCAAATGACTGAACTCTCGTCAAGCTCGCTGGGCACTGTTTTTTAATCGTTTTGACTTTGTCCTATCATATCGTCCAGGTTCCAAGAATCTCAAGCCTGATGCTCTCTCCAGGCAGTTTGATCCACCCAAGCGGGAGAGACAACCAGAACCTATTATTTCTACTTCCCGAATTGTAGCACCGGTTTACTGGGGAATCGAGACGCTGGTCAGAAAGGCGCAACAGAGGGAGGCAGACCCTGGCAACGGCCCACCTGGTCGCCTTTTTGTCCCCAACATGACTCGCTCACAAGTCCTGCAGTAGGGGCATTCGTCGCGACTCACCGGTCATCCAGGCGCATCCAGGACGCTGGAGTTTCTTCGTAGAAGGTTCTGGTGGCCCACCATGGAGAAGGACGTAAAGGCGTTCGTGGCAGCTTGTGCCATTTGTGCACGAAACAAGAACCCTCGATCTCACCCCCAGTGTTTGCTGCATCCTCTCCCCATTCCCACTCACCCCTGGTCACACCTCTCGGTGGATTTCATCACAGGCCTTCCACCATCTCAAGGCAACACGGTCATTCTGGTCATCGTAGATCGCTTCTCCAAAGCCTGTCGTTTTCTGCCCTTGCCCAAGCTTCCCTCAGCCCAAGAGACAGCCGAGCTCATGGTCCAGCATGTTTTCAGGTTATTCGGTTTGCCCCTTGACATCGTTTCTGACCGTGGTCCACAATTCGCCTCCCGGTTTTGGAAAGCCTTCTACAAGCTCATTGGAGCTACTGTCAGTCTTTCCTCGGGTTTCCACCCTCAGTCGAACGGTCAAACAGAACGGATCAACCAAGACCTGGAGACGACCCTGAGGTGTCTCGTGTCCGCTAACCCTGCGACCTGGAGTCGTCACATCGTCTGGGCTGAGTACGCGCACAACACGTTGCGCTGCTCCCCCACAGGACTGTCGCCGTTCGAGTGCCAGTTCGGTTTTCAACCTCCACTGTTCCAGGAGCAGGAGCTCGAGGTGGGGGTTCCGTCCGTGGAGAAGTTTGTCCAGCGTTGTCGGCGGACCTGGAGGAGAGCGCGGCTGGCCTTGCAACGAGCTTCTCGACAACGGCAGGTCCAGGCCAACAAGCGGCGCAGACTGGCCCCTTCATTCCGTCCTGGTCAGAGGGTCTGGCTTTCTACGCAGGATCTCCCGCTGCGAGTGGAGTCCCGCAAGCTGGCGCCTCGTTTCATCGGCCCCTTCATGGTGTTGAGAAAGGTCAATCCGGTGTCCTATCGTCTCCAGCTACCTCGCTCCATGCGGATTCATCCTACCTTCCATGTCTCCCGGCTTCGGCCAGTGGCCAGCAGTTCCCTGGCGCCCGCCACGAGGCCTCCTCCTGCTCCCCGCATCATCGACGGCCAGCCTGCTTACACGGTCCGTCGCCTGATGGACTCTCGCCGGGTTCGCGGGGGCCTCCAGTTCCTGGTGGACTGGGAGGGATATGGTCCGGAGGAACGCTCTTGGGTCCCGGACCGAGACATCCTGGATCGCGATTTAGTACGGAATTTTTTTCATCGTCACCATGGACCTTCTGGGGGAACGTCAGGGGCCGTTCCTGGGGGGGGGGTCCTGTAAGGAATGACCCAGACTCTGCCTCGCCTCGCCACCAGAGGGCTCCATGAACTCTCTTAATTGTGTCCTTCTTTACTCATTATTGTATTCACCTGTGCATTGTTAGATGCCTACTATTTAAGTGGTGTTCACTTTATGTTCTTTGCTCAGTCTTGAGTTGCACTGCCTGGAGATACCTTGTGCTGGTCTGCTTGCCTGTATTCTGTACTGTTGTTATTTTGTTTATGTCAAGTAAAGTCTACCTTTATTTTGCAACCTTACCTCTGCCTCAGTTTGCCTTACTGCAGTTGGGTCCACCGAGTTCCGATCCTTACACTTCCTCGTCCGAATCCCAAACTAACGGGGAGACCTCCCACTCCATTGGGATGACTCCTCCCCTCACGCAGGCTACAGTTCCAGCCTGTGTGGTCTGTGACCCTGTCTCGGGCTGAGGATTTTTGTCCTCAGACCTGGCCCCTGTTGTTGGCCCTTGTGCACCCAGCTTAAACAGTTTACACTGGTCATGAACCATTTTAAAAACCCTTAGCTGACCCTCTAAACTGCCAGCCCTCGCTGTTAACCTGGCGTTCTCCTCCCTTAAAACCTGCTCAACTAACTTAGCCTCCGCAACCTGGCACCGCAGGTATTCCTCCATTTTACAGGAGGTCTCTTCCTGTGCATGTCTTTCTAGAGGACACAGGTCGACAGGCTGCGCTGGCTCTAGTCAATTGGGCACAACTGTCGGGGTTACGGGAACGACAAGGCCGGTGGTGACAGCTATTTTCCCCTGCGAAATCATCAGAGACCGCATTGTCTCTAAAATCGATTCAATCGCAGCGGGATCCACAACTGTACCAGCTCCTTGTGCTGGGGCAGGAGCTACGGTTTGGTTTTGGGCTGGTGCTGAGGCGGCGGTCTGGGCTTGGGCTTGGACTGCGGGAAATTTCCCTCTATTATCCTTCCACGGATTTCTACAGTCCTTGCGCCAATGTCCATCCTTCCCGCACCCATAGCAATTGAGCTTGGCTTGGACAGGGTGATTCCCTTCCTGCCTCCACCCCTCCTTGCTTGGAGCTGCGGGTTTTGCCTCATGCACCATTCCTTTCTGGGGAGGTGTTTCCTGACTTCTGCTGTTCCTGTAACCTATCGTGAGCTGATCAAGTACTAACTCCTCCGTGGAGCGGGGGTTATTGGGGTCAAACCATGTTTTGGCCTGCTCCCTCACCTGTGGCAAGCAATTGGTGACCAGGCACCGGAGCCAATGAGCCCTTTGACCAGCGTCCAGCCCGTCCCGGGCCGGCCCGCCTGGGCAGCTGCGCCGATACACTGGCCACAACCTTCCGGCGAAAACCCGTGGGGGCTCTCCCTCTAGCTGTACCGTCCTACCCAATCGTAGGAACGGATTTCCATCATCTTCCCCCATAACCTGCAGGACCTCATCCCGTAAAACCTCATACTCCCCGTGTCCTCTCTTGCTCTCGTCAGAGAGACACTGGAGGATCGAGCTGTCCAGGGAGAACAGCAGCATTCTGGACTGCTCTCTCCCGTCGCAGTCATTGACTGCTACGGTCTGCTCCACGCCCCTAAAATGGACGAAGGGATCTCCTGACTCAGAGTTTTGGGATGTGGCTTATCATTGCCATTAGCTGTTGTGCGCTGTGGGGCATTATGATCTGATTCACGAGGGGTCCGTCCTCGCCATCGTCGTTGTCCGGACCGAGCCTCCGGTGTTGAGCGGGACACATCGGTGCCGGCTTCGACCCTACTACCTGGGGTTGCTCTACCTCCGGAATCTCTTCGTCTAACTTCACCGTTTCCTTCCCCTCATCCCAAGACTCACTATAGCTGGGAGGTGCCGAGGGCACGGTGGTTGGTACCACAACTGCCTCTTGCGGAATCGGTCTTTTGGATTCCCTGGCTAACTGTAGATGGCTCGCTGGTGGGTTTATGAGACACACTAAGCCGTTTGCCTTCGCTAGGGCCGTTCTCAGGTCCTCTAGCTCCCTTTGGCAAGCGCTATGGTCAGCGTTCTCAGACCTATCCTCGATGGCCATCTTGTACGCTGCTCTCACTCCCAGAATACTTTCCTCCTGTGCCTCTACCTGCTGAGCTAGGCGGAAACACCTGTCTCTTATTCTACCTTCACTGGCCTTGGCCTCAATGACCTGACACTCCAAGTAATCTATCTTGGTCTCATGGCGATGGGTTAGGAATTGGCGTTCCTGATTCAGCGCGTTGAGCGATGCAATCAGTCTCTTTCCTCCTGCAACCTTTTCCTCTACTTCTGCTAGTAACCCTTTGATCTGGGCCGTCTGTGCTACAACGACTTGGTCCAAAAGCTGGACTTGCTTCTTGTAGCACATCAGCCAGACCACTTTTTCTACAGATCTTTTGTGCTCTTTGCTTTCTGTCCACTTGATGGCTGCGTCTAGCGGGCGCCTATCTCTTAATAGGTCGGATATCCACTGTTTTGTAAGGTTTACCTTCCCAAAAACATAATCCGCTATTCTCTCATCCATCACATTTCGTTTATTCAGACCTTGATCTAAAACACTACATTCCTGCTGCTAAGGTCCTGCCGTGGTCGCCATCTCTGTAGGGGGTTTCTCTTGCTTGCTCTGGTCTCCTGCCAGGCTTCTTGCAATAATTACCCATGAGTGGTTCGACCCACTCGCCCCTACGGTTCTCGACCTTGGACTTAGGTGCAGGGAGCTGTAGTGCAGAAAGACTCAATAGACCAGGTCGAATAGCATGAAATGGATGCCTTTATTAAACAATTTGCAGCATGATAAAATACATGTCATATGCACAGATTAAAGCAACTACAAGCATGCACACATCTATAAACTTAACTCTATAGAAATGGGGAACACACGGCACATCGTAAAAGGGGTAACACATTACAACTACCCTTAACCCCCTCCCCTAGACCTAACTAAGTTTCGATTTGAGGAACTCGGGATCATGCTCACCACTTTAAGAATTTCGAAAAGGGGTTTGCAGCCTTTCGACACAGCTTTCCGTCGTCACGTGGGTTTGAAAGGTTCTGGCGCAGCTTGTTTTCCTCTTGGTTCTCCTGCGATGAGCGCTCGCCGATGTGATGTTGAGACACTGGAGTGCTGGGCCCTGAGTGTTTTCTTCTCCGGCCTGGGTCATCGATCTCCCGATGGTCTTCCCCGGGGCGGTACGCTGGTCCCAAATGGCTTTCTTTATACAGTCATAATATCCTTCTGATTTGGAGCAGAGCTGGAGTACAGGGTGTCTTCTTCTTCGGCCTGGGTCGTCGATGATCTCCCGACAAAAGTACCCGGGCCACCCTCGTCGTCTTCCCGTCGTGGCCGGGCCTTGCCTGCCCGAACACCGAACACGTTCCGAACCGAAGTGCTGTGTGAAGGTCTCTGATGGTCTTGAAGCGTCTCACCGAAGGAGTTTAAGAAGCAGTACCGTAGGAGTTCCAAAGCTACTCCGAAGCGTTCTGATGGACTTTTTCAATCCACAGTTATACCCTTTTGGAACATTCTTATCTCCCGCCAAATCATAGTCCTGTCTTTGTAATAATTTTGGCGGGCAGAACTCTCTGCAGGGGTGTTTTGTCTTCATAACGGGAGTTGGTGATAGCTTAACTGGTCTTCCTGGGCCGATAATGTCTTTGCTTTGTCACCGTAACTCGGTTTGTATATTGATCGGTCTGGAGATTGCCCTTGATGGCTGTTAAACGGCTTTTCTTTGTACAGTAAATGGGTTAAAGTGTTCGTTCAATTGTCCGCCCATTTCTTGATGGGTCTCATCCTGCTACCCAAATCTGTCCTGTACTTATAATCTAATCAATATGTATACTCAGTTCCATGAGTTTCGGCTTCCCGAAACTGGTTTCCACGGGCTTTAATGTCCTCAATCCACAAGCCTGTCTGGCTTGCAGTAACAGAAATTCAAATGGTCCCAGAAGCTGGTCACGAGGTCTGGCGGCCATTTTGTGTGCCCTTTTATCAAAGGTTTCTCTGTACAAGCTTCTTTTGGTCAATAAAGCTGTTTTATCAACCCTAAATTCCTGCGTGATTATTTAATGAAAATTTTGCGAATCTTACACAAGTCCTCCAAGGGATTCCCAGGACTCAATGCTGCTTAGACGACATCCTTGTAACAGGAGAAAATGACAATGAGCACCTTGCCAATTTGGAGCAGGTGCTCACTAGGCTGAGAGAACGGGGCCTACGAGCAAATCGCCCCAAGTGTGACTTTTTCCAGAAACAAATATCATATTGTGGCCACATAATTAACGAGGAAGGGTTGCATAAGTCACCTGAAAAAATTGAAGCAGTCATAAAAGCCCCAGCACCTGAAAATGTCTCACAATTAAGGTCGTTCCTGGGATTGATAAATTACTATCATTAATTTTTACCGAACTTGTCAACTCTTCTGCACCCTCTTAACAAACTGCTACAAACGGGAGTAATTTGGAAATGGAGCGAAGACTGTAAACGTGCCTTCCATAAATGCAAAGGCTTGATCACGTCCAAGGAAGTTTTGGCTCATTACAACCCATCACTGCCAATCAGACTGGCGTGCGATGCATCCCCTTACGGCGTAGTAGCTGTATTATCGCATAGATTCCCTGATGGCTCGGAGCGGCCGATAGCCTTTGCGTCGCGCTCATTGTACTCAGCTGAGCGTAACTATGCCCAGATTGACAGGGAAGCACTCAGCCTGGTATGGGGAGTGAAGAAATTCAACCATTACCTACACGGACAAAAATTTACCTTGTTGACTGACCATCAACCCCTTGTCTCCATATTCAACCCTAAAAAGGGTGTTCCCATTATGAAAGCGCAAAGGCTACAGAGGTGGTCCCTTTTCCTAGTGGCACACCAATATGGCATAGAATACAAAGGATCAAAACAGCATGGGAATGCTGACGGTTTATTGCGCCTACCATTGCCAACGGTAGAAGAGGCACCTACAGTAGACCCAGTGGAGATGTTCCACTCAACCATAGTGGAATGTCTACCAGTAACAAATTCTGCCATTGAATAGGAAACAAGAAATGACCCGACTCTCTCACGAGTCTACGATTTAACGGTGAAGGGATGGCCAGCACATGGCGAACCACTGTTGCCAGCATTCTCGCAAAGAAGAGAACAGCTGTCAGTGTGCTGAGGAACCTTGATGTGTGGATCCAGAGTGGTGATTCCACCCAAACTCCAGGATAAAGTGCTAAAGGAGCTTCACGAGGGGCATCTGGGTGGAGTGAAAATGAAGAACCTAGCCAGAGCATTTGTGTGGTGGCCAGGTATCGATGGAGACATCGAAGAAATGACCAAGAGCTGCCTAGGATGCCAGAAGGTCCAAAACGCCCCACCACAAGCCCCTCTACATCCATGGGAGTGGCCCTCATCTCCATGGCAAAGGGTACACATCGACTTTGCTGGTCCATTTATGGACTCAATGTTCTTAATCGCGGTTGATGCACACTCCAAGTGGCCGGAGGTAATAAAGATGTCCTCCACCACCACGGAAAAAACCATCACAGTATTAAGGACCATATTTGCCAGGAATGGGCTGCCTGAACAGATCTGTTCTGATAATGGACCGCAATTTGTGTCCGAAGAATTCAGGAAGTTCTTAAAAAACAATGGGGTTCAGCACTACATGTCCGCCCCATGCCATCCCGCCACCAATGGATTGGCTGAAAGGTTTGTCCAGACCTTCAAGAAGGCCATAAAGGCCATGGGTAATGAAGACATAAACCTTCAGCATAAGGTAGATAACTTCTTGTTTGCATACAGGAATACAACACGTGGTTACAAACCAAACTCCCGCCATGATGTTCTTCAATAGAAGCCTAAGATGCCGGCTGGATTTGATCAAGCCAAACATCAGAAGGGACGTGGAGAACCGGCAATTTCAAGGCATGAATGAAAGGCCAACTAGAGCCTTCCAGATAGGTCAACAAGTTTTGGCCCGGGACTACCGTACCGAGAAATGGCAGCCTGGAACTATTTGCACACGACTAGGACCGCTGATGTATACTGTGGACATTGGAGAAAGCATAATAAGGCACCATGCTGACCAGATCATAGAGTCATCCGAAAAGGAACAACCTACACCACAACTCTATACGCCTAATGATGAAGTAGAGATATCCATAGCACGGTGGCATAGTGGTTAGCACTGTTGCCTCACAACGCCAGGGACCCGGGTTCAAATCCGGCCTCGGGTGACTGTCTGTGTGGAGTTTGCACATTCTCCCCGTGTTTGCGTGGGTTTCCTCCGGGTGCTCCGGTTTCCTCCCACAGTCCAAAGATGTGCGGGTTAGGTTGATTGGCCATGATAAAAATTGGCCCTTAGTGTTAGGGGGGATTAAATACGTGGGGTTACGAGGATAGGGTTTGGGTGGGATGGCTGTCGGTGTAGGGACCGGGTGCTAGGTTTTGGATGATCAGCCATGATCTCGTTGAATGGCGGAGCAGGCTCGAAGGGCCGAATGGCCTACTCCTGCTCCTATCTTCTATGTTTCTATGTTACCTCCAATCCAGTGATACTGGAACCAGATGAACCCGACACTGGCATTCAAGCCGAATCAGCCTTGCCAAAAGAACCTACTACACCACCAGAAACTACTACACCACCGAGGCGTTATCCGGACCGAGTCAGGAAGCCTCCAGAGAGACTGACTTATAATTGATTAACTGCAGCAAATGTGTAGATTATTGTTCTTGTAACATGTTCATTAATGATTACTTAAAATATTATGTACTGGTTGTCTAAAAGGGGAGGAATTGTGGTGTATGTGCCTTTACAGAGCCCCCTGTGTACTGTAATGCCGGTAATGGCCACTCAGGCTATATAAGCCTGTATATTGTCTTGTATCTGTTAGTTCACCTCCAGACTTTGTTCAGTAAACACCTGTGAAACCAACTCCTGCCTTCCGTGTCTCCATTAACACATGGATACAACAGGTACTGCTCATCATCAACTGCTTGGTTGATAGTAACTTTGTAGTCACCGCACAGCCGTACAGTTTTGTCTGCTTTGGGCACTACCACAATTGTCAGTTTTTGCTAGCACTCCATTCTCTCTTAGCTTCATTAGCTCTTCCTCCACCTGACTTCTCAATGCATAGGGGACCAGCCTTGCCTTACAATAGACAGGCTTCATGTTGGACTTGTTGCCGATATGCGTGTCATACCCAGTAATGACCTCCTAACTGTCTAAGAACATGCTTTTATAGTTGTTCAGCATTGTGTCGAGTCGCTTCTTTGAAGCATCTACACTGATGATGTTTTTCCAGTCTAATTTTTACTTTCTCAACCAGTCTTTGCCCAATACAGAAATGCGAAGTGTTGTCACTGCCACAAGCAAGGCCATATTTCAACAGCTTACAGAGCTAGATCGAAAGCAGGAAGTAAGAACCATTCTAGCGGCAATGCAAAAGGGAGGAGTTCACAATATTGAAGTGAACACACCTGATGTTGAAGACTAGGCATCCACAGTATCTATGCCACTAGCGGCAATGCTAGCAGTAATGAGAAATACTTCTGTACAAAACTTTTGATCAACGAGAATATATTGATATGCGTATCAACACAACGGCGGACTGCTCTATCGTGAGTAATAATGACACATATGAGAGTAAGTCTAATCAAATACCATTTACAAAGAGTACCATAGGGCTAAAAACCTACTCCAGAGAAATCCTAGAGACATGTGGATGTGGACAAATGAATTGTACAGTTCAACACAATGGCCAATCAGTAAAGCTGCCTATTATTGCTAGCATTGCCGCTAGTGGCATAGATACTGTGGATGCCTAGTCTTCGACATCAGGTGTGTTCACTTCAATATTGTGAACTCCTCCCTTTTGCATTGCCGCTAGAATGGTTCTTACTTCCTGCTTTCGATCTAGCTCTGCAAGCTGTTGAAATATGGCCTTGCTTGTGGCAGGGAAAACACTTCGCATTTCTGTATTGGCAGGGCTGTGGTGAGTGCTTTCCATTGCAGCGATAACAATTCTCTGAACTGCTCTCACCAACATGCTTTTGAGTCGGTCTCACAGCTTTAGGTTCGGCGGTGGGCTTTGTGACTGTAGACCTCAGCTGCTTTAGTCACTTGGGTAGGACGGAGCTACCTAGCATTCTTTGACGCCGTCTCCATAGATAGGGCAATTTTGCATGCTATGTCAAACATTAGTTCGGGGTGTTCAGTAACTTGGACTGTGTGCACTCATCCACCCGTCCAAACAAACTTATTTTGCAACGCATGATCCAAAAATGTGTCAAAGTTACAATGCAAAGATAGGTTCTTAAGAGCTACAATGTACTCATTGATAGTTTCACTTTGTTTTTGGTTTCTGGTACCAAACTTATAACTCTCTGCTATTTGGGTCAAAATGGTCCTTGAGTTTCTCGACAATGTCTTCAAATGACACACCCTTCACTTTCCCTGGTGCGAGTAGCTTTGTTGACGTTCCATAGACATCTGGCACGATCTCCATTAGAAAAATTGCTTTCTTCCGTTCACAAATTGTTTTATTTTGTGCTTGAACATTCTCATCTGCATCAAGGTCTCAATAATGTTTTTGGCCTTTAAAAAACATCTCCATCTGCTCAATGTAAGAACTGAATGGTTCGCGAGCTCGGTCAAACATGCTGAGGATTCCGATGAATCCCACAGTCGTGTCCATAATTGTCCCCATCCCGTTGAACAGTGACTTGGGCATCTAACTTTAAGTGCCTTGATGTAGATTAAAAGATATACATGTTCCAAATATTAAAACAAATTAATTAATTGAGATGGGAGACCAGGCAATGTGTTGTTGTTTTTGCATGTGGGAGCTGGTGGACACCATTGAGGTCCAAGGCGGCCACATCTGCAGCAAATGTTGGCTGCTCAAGGAACTTCGGCTTAGAGTTGATGAGTTGGAGTCCGAGCTTCGGACACTGCGACACATTAGGGAGGGGGAGCATTACCTGGATGCTAAGTTCCAGGAGGCAGTCACACCCACTAGAGTAATTACAGTACTTCCAATTTGACCCATGGTCAGGGACAGGATGATGTGACTACAAGCGAGGCAAGTGATGGAGGAGCCTCAGCCCTTGGCGTTCTCCAACAGGTACGAGATTCTTGCTCCCTGTGTGGACGAGGGCAGGGACTGCAGGGAGGATGGTACAGGGGGCCATTCAAGTAGGAGGAGTGAAAAGAAATGTTGTAGTGATAGGGAACAGAATAGTTAGGGGGATAGATACTGTTCTCTGCAGCTGAGAGCGTGCATCCTGAAGGCTGTGTTGCCTGCCTGGTGCCAGGGTAAAAGAAATCACCTCTGTGCTGGAGAGAAACTTGGAGAGAAACTTGGAGATACAGTTGTCATGGTCCAAATAGGTACCAATGACATAGGTAGAACAAAGAAAGAGGTTCTGCTGAGAGAGTATGAGCAGCTAGGGGCTAAATTAAAAAGCAGAACCACAAAGGTAATAATCTCTGGATTACTACCTGAGCCACGAGTGAATTTGCATAGGGTAAATAAGATCAGAGAAATGAACGAGTGGCTCAAAGACTGCTGTGGGAGAAATGGGTTTCAATTTTGGGGCACTGGCACCAGTACTGGGATAAGAGGGAGCTGTTCCATTTGGACGGGCTTCACTTGAACCATGCTGGGGCTAGAGTCCTGGCAAATCGAATAACTAGGTCTGTAGAGAGGGCTTTAAACTAAATAGTGGAGGGGGGGGGAGGATCCAGCTGAGCAGGAATTTAAGAAGTCAGTGAGAAATGAGAAAGTAATAGAGCAGGATAGAGATGGGGGAAATAATAACCAGAGTGTGACAGGAAGGGACAGAATGTTTAAAAATAAGAGTGCAACAGAAAATGGGGCCAAAACAAGGAGAAATGTTAAAAAGACAAAGTTAAAAGCTCTATATTTGAATGCACGCAGCATTCGTAACAAGATAAATGGGTTGACGGCACAAACAGATACAAATGGGTATGATCTGATGGCCATTACAGAGACATGGTTGCAAGGTGACCAGGGCTGGGAACTGAATATTCCAGGGTACAGAAAACTATTTGGTATCCGGCACCGATGGGACCGGGATGGTGCCGGTTGATTAAAAGTTCCGGAAGACGGAGAGTGTTATCTACTGAGGCTATTTTTAACAAACAAAAATAAAAAAAGTCAAGAAATGTGCAGTATACAGTAATTAGGTATTCACCTACAGAATGTTGTGTTAAATGGATGGTGGAAGATGCTTGATTAAGTACAGTACTGCCAGTTGAGGGTAAATCATAACTCTTTAATTACTTAACAGCAAAACAAAACGTATACAGTAAACGACTGTATACAGCACTGTACTTGACTGTACACTTATTCCAAGTCCTTTTGCTTTGACCAACTTTTGGGAATTCCATAATGCAAGGTGGGGGAGATAATTCACGATAAAGATTGAGAGACACACAGAAAAATTGCGGATCGGAAGAGACTACCGGCAGCACGGGAGACACACAGAAAAATGGTGGATCAGAAGAGACTACCAGCAGTGCAGGAGAGTCAGACTCCTGTTATTGAGGTGTTCGGACTTCCGACAGCGCCAGGAAGTCGAGTACTGGCAGTTTGGAGAATTACCCCCACTGACTAACTCGGCCACTGCGGGAGACTCGGACTCGGACTCGGCAACATTTCCGGTTATTGAGGTGTTGTTTTCATAGAAACATAGAGGATAGGAGCAGGAGTAGGCCATTCGGCCCTTCAAGCCTGCTCTGCCATTCAATGAGATCATGGCTGATCATCCAAATTCAGTACCCTGTCCCTGCCTTCTCCCCATATCCCTTGATCCCTTTAGACTTAAGAAATATATCCAACTCTTTTTGAATATATTTAATGAACTGGCCTCCACCGCCCTCTGTGGCAGAGAATTCCACAGGTTCACCACTCTCTGGGTGAAGAAATTCCTCCTCATTTCAGTCCTAAATGGCTTACCCCTTATCCTTAGGCTATGACCCCTGGTTCTGGACTCCCCGGCCATCATAAACATCCTTCCTGCATCTAGTCTGTCCAGGCCTGACAGAATTTTATAGGTTTCGATGAGATCCCCTCTCAATCTTCTAAACTCCAGTGAGTATAAGCCCAATCGACACAATCTCTCCTCATACGTCATTCCTGCCATCCCAGGTATCAGCCTGGTAAATCTTCGCTGCACTCCTTCCATGGCAAGAAGGTCCTTCCTCAGGTAAGGCGACCAAAACTGCACACAATACTCAAGGTGCGGTCTCACCAAGGCCCTGTACAACTGTAGCAAGACATCCTTGTTCCTGTACTCGAACCCTCTTGCTACAAAGGCCAACATACCATTTGCCTTCTTAACCGCCTGCTGCACCTGCATGCTTACCTTCAGCGACTGGTGCACAAGAACACCCAGGTCTCTTTGCACTTCCCCTTCTCCCAATCTATTGCCATTCAAATAATAATCTGCCTTCCTGTTTTTGCCACCAAAGTGGATAACCTCACATTTATCCACATTATAGTGCATTTGCCATGTTTCTGCCCAATCACCCAATCTGTCCAAATCGTACTGGAGTTTCAAGACATCCTCCTCACAGCTTACCCTCCCACCCAGCTTTGTGTCGTCTGCAAATTTGGAGATATTACATCCAATTCCCTCGTCCAGATCATTAATATATATTGTGAACAGCTGGGGTCCTAGGACCGATCCTTGTGGTACCCCACTAGTCACTGCCTGCCACTCGGAAAACGACCCGTTTATTCCAACTCTTTGCTTTCTGTCCGCCAACCAGTTCTCTATCCAAGTCAATGCCTTGCCCCCAATCCCATGTGCCTTAATTTTGCACGCTAATCTCTTATGTGAGACCTTATCGAAAGCCTTCTGAAAGTCCAAATACACCACATCCACTGGTTCTCCCTTATCTATTTTACCAGTTACATCCTCAAAAAATTCCAGTAGATTAGTCAATCATGATTTACCTTTTGTAAATCCATGTTGACTTTTTTCCGATCCTGTCACTGCTTACCAAGTGCTCTGCTATTACATCTTTTATAATAGATTCTAGCATTTTCCCCACTACCGATGTCAGGCTTACACTGTAATTCCCCGCTTTTTCTCTACCACCTTTTTTGAATAGTGGGGTAACATTAGCTACCCTCCAATCCATGGGTACTGTTCCAGAGTCTATCGAGTTCTGGAAGATGACCAGAAATGCATCTACTATTTCTAGGGCCACTTCCTTAATTACCCTGGGATGTAGATTATCAGGCCCTGGGGATTTATCGGCCTTCAGTCCCATCAATTTTCCTAACACCATTTCCCTACAAATACTGATTTCTTTCAGTTCCACCCTTTCATCAGGCCCTATGTTCCCCGGCATCTCTGGGAGGTTATTTGTGTCCTCCTTTGTGAAGACAGAACCAAAGTATGAATTTAGTTCGTCTGCCATTTCTTTGTTTCCCATTATAAATTCCCCTGATTCTGACTGCAAGGGACCTACGCTTGACTTCACCAATCTTTTCTCTTCACATATCTATAAAAGCTTTTACAGTCAGTTTTTATGTTCCCTGCAAGCTTACTCTCACATTCTATTTTCCCTTTCTTAATTAATCGCTTTGTCCTCCTTTGTTGAATCCTAAACTGCTCCCAATCCTCAGGATTATTGCTTTTTCTGGCCAATGTATATGTCGTCTCCTTGGATCTTATGCTATCCTAATTTCCCTTGTTAGCCACGGTTGAGTCATCTTTTTTGTTTTATTTTTATGCCAAACTGGGATGAACAAATTCTGTAGCTCATCCATTCGGTCTTTGAATGTTTGCCATTGCCTATCCACCGTCAACCCTTTGAGTGCCATTCCCCAATCAATCCTACCCAACTCGCTCCTCAGACCATCGTAGTTTCCTTTATTTAAATTGAGGACCCTAGTCTCTGAGTCAACTACTTCATTCTCCATCTTAATGAAGAATTTGATCATATTATGATCACTCCGACCCAAGGGGCCTTGTACAACAAGATTGCTAATTAATCCTTTCTCGTTACATAATACCCAGTCTAAGATGGCCTGATCTCAGGTTGGTTCCTCGACATATTGGTCCAGGAAACCATCCCGTAAACACTCCAGGAATTCCTCCTCCACAGTATTATTACTAATTTGGTTGGCCCAATCTATATGTAGATTAAAGTCACCCATGAGGACTGCTGTGCCCTTATTGCACGCTTCTTCAATTTCCCTTTTCATGCAATCCCCAACCTCTGCCTTACTGTTTGGAGGTCTATATACCACTCCCACTAATGTTTTTTTCCCCTTAGTATTTCTCAATTCTACCCAAACAGATTCCACATCATCAGAGCTAATATCCTTCATTACAATTGTATTAATCCCTTCTTTAACCAGTAATGCTACCTCAACTCCCTTTCCTTTTTGCCTATCTTTCCTGAATATCGAATACCCCTGGATGTTGAGTTCCCAATCTTGGCCATCCTTGAGCCACGTTTCCGTAATCCCAACCAAATCATATTTGTTTACCTCTATTTGCGCAGCTAATTCGTCCACCTTATTACAAATGCTCCTCGCATTAAGACACAAAGCCTTCAGGCTTGTTTTTTTAACACTCTTAGACCTATTAGAATTATTATTTACTGTGGCCACGTTTGATTTAAACCGTTGATTTCTCTGACTGCCACTTTTGTTTTTCTCCTTCCTATCTTTTGCTTTTATCCCTGTTTCCCTTTCCTCTGTCTCCCTGCTCAGGTTCCCATCCCCCTGCCATTTTAGTTTAAACCCCCCCGAACAGTGCTAGCAAACATCCCCGCAAGGATATTTGTCCCGCTCTGGTTCAGGTGCAACCTGTCCGACTTGTACAAGTCCCACCTTCCCCAGAAGCAGGCCCAGTGATCCAGGAAACTAAAGCCCTCCCTCCTGCACCAACTCTTTAGCCACGCATTCATCTGCTCTATCCTCCTATTCCTATACTCACTAGCACGTGGCACCGGGAGTAATCCAGAGATTACAACCTTTGAGGTCCTGCTCTTTAATCTGCTACCTAGCTCCCTAAATTCTTGCTGCAGGACCTCATCCCTCTTCCTACCCATGTCATTGGTCCCAATGTGAACCACGACCTCTGACTGTTCACCCTCCCCCTTCAGAATGCCCTGCAGCCGTTGAGTAAGCTCCTTGACCCTGGCACCAGGGAGGCAACAAACCATCCTGGAGTCACGTCTATGGCCACAGAAATGCCTATCTGTTCCCCTTACGATAGAATCCCCTACCACTATTGCTCTCCCACTCTTTTTCCTCCCTTCCTGAGCAGCAGAAGCACCCCTGGTGCCGGGAAGTTGGCTGCTGCTGCCTTCCTCTGGTAAGTCATCCCCCTCAACAGTATCCAAATCGGTATACCTGTTTGAGAGGGGGATGGCCACAGGGGTCCCCTGCACTGCCTGCCTGCCTCTACTGCTCTGCCTGATGGTCACCCATTTCCCTTCTGCCTGTGCAGCCCTTACCTGCGGTGTGACCACCTCATCAAACGTGTTATCCATGACCCTGTCAGCATCGTGAATGCTCCAAAGCCCATCCATCCACAGCTCCAGTGCCGCAATGCGGTCTGCTAGTAGCCGCAGCTGGATGCATTTCTGGCACACGTGGTCATCAGGGACACCGGCAGTGTCCCTGAATTCCCACATAGAGCAAGAGGAGCATAACACGGGGCAGGGCTCTCCTGGCATGACTTACCCTTCAATTAATTTAAATTAATTCACTATCACCAATTAAAGATAAACTCTAAGGCGCTTGTATGGTTTACCAACAGTCCCCGCTACACCAGAAAAGACCTTAGCAACTATAAACCAGAGTTAAAGTTTAAAAAAGAGAAATACACACCAACCAATCACTTACCTGCTCCCTGGTGACGTCACACTCTGATTACTTTTTACCTCTCTCCCCGCTGCTGAGTTGGTGTGCCTCACTGCTCCCTGGAACTGGTCGGGCCTCGGTACTCGCGCCGGTTTTTATACCAGGCTCCTCCTCGCCTCACTGCTCCCTGGAACTGGTCGGGCCTCGGTACTCGCGCCGGTTTTTATACCGGGCTCCTCCTCGCCTCACTGCTCCCTGGAACTGGTCGGGGCTCGGTACTCGCGCTGGTTTTTATACCGGGCTCCTCCTCGCCTCACTGCTCCCTGGAACTGGTCGGGCCTCGGTACTCGCGCCGGTTTTTATACCGGGCTCCTCCTCGCCTCACTGCTCCCTGGAACTGGTCGGGCCTCGGTACTCATGCCAGTTTTTATACCGGGCTCCTCCTCGCCTCACTGCTCCCTGGAACTGGTCGGGCCTCGGTACTCGCGCCGGTTTTTATACCGGGCTCCTCCTCACCTCACTGCTCCCTGGAACTGGTCGGGCCTCGGTACTCACGCCGGTTTTTATACCGGGCTCCTCCTCACCTCACTGCTCCCTGGAACTGGTCGGGCCTTGGTACTCGCGCCGGTTTTTATACTGGGCTCCTCCTCGCCTCACTGCTCCCTGGAACTGGTCGGGCCTCGGTACTCACGCCAGTTTTTATACGGGGCTCCTCCTCGCCTCACTGCTCCCTGGAACTGGTCGGGCCTCGGTACTCGCGCTGGTTTTTATACCGGGCTCCTCCTCACCTCACTGCTCCCTGGAACTGGTCGGGCCTCGGTACTCGCGCTGGTTTTTATACTGGGCTCCTCCTCACCTCGCTGCTCCCTGGAACTGGTCAGGCCTCGGTACTCGCGCCGGTTTTTATACCGGGCTCCTCCTCGCCTCGCTGCTCCCTGGAACTGGTCGGGCCTCGGTACTCACGCCGGTTTTTATACCAGGCTCCTCCTCGCCTCACTGCTCCCTGGAACTGGTCGGGCCTCGGTACTCGTGCCGGTTTTTATACCGGGCTTCTCCTCGCCTCACTGCTCACGCCTCTTGGAGTATGAATTTAGGCGCCGTTAAAATGAGAGTTTCCTGTGTTTGACAATTTTCAAGGATAGACAGAAAGGAAAGGGAGGTGGGGTGGCTTTGTTGGTAAAAGATGGGATCAGTGCAGTGGTGAGAAGTGATAGTGGCTCAGAAGACCAAGATGTAGAATTGGTTTGGGTGGAGATAAAAAATAATAAGGGGAAAAAGTCTCTGGTGGGCGTAGTCTACAGGCCCCCGAACAGTAGCAATGCAGTTGGACAGAGTATAAATCAACAAATAATGGAGGCCTGTAATAAAAGTACGGGAAGAATCATGGGTGATTTTAATCTCCATATTGATTGGACAAATTAAATTGACCATGGTAGCCTTGAGGAGAAGTTCATAGAGTGCATCTGGGATGGTTTCCTAGAATAGTATGTAATGCAACCAACCAGGGAGCAGGCTATCTTGGATCAGGTGCTGTGTAATGAGACAGAATTAATCAATTATCCCATAGTAAAGGATCCTCTAGGAAAGAGTGATCATAGCATGGTGGAATTTCAAATTCAGTTGGAGGGTGAGAAAGTTATATCTCAAACCAGTGTCTTGATCTTAAACAAAGGCAATTACAATGGCATGAGGGCAGAACTGGCTAAAGTGGACTGGAAAAATAAATTAAAGGGTAAGAAAGTTGAAATGCAGTGGCAGACATTTAAGGAGAAATTTCATAACTCTCAACAAAACTATATTCCAGTGAGAAGGAAAGATTTTAAGAGAAGGGAGCACAATCTGTGGCTAACTAAGGAAGTAAAGGGTGGTATCAAATTGAAAACGAAGACATACAATGTTGCCAAGGTTGGTGGGAGACCAGAGGATTGGGAAATTTTTAAAAACCAGCAAAGGATGACTAAAAAAAAATAAAGAGAGAGAAGATGAATTATGAGAGTAAACTGGCAAGAAATATTAAAACAGATAGTAAGAGCTTCTACAGGTATATAAAAAGGAAGAGAGTAGCTAAAGTAAACATTGGTCCCTTAAAGGATGAGACTGGGGAATTAATAATGGGAAACAGGGAAATGGCAGAGACTCTGAACAAATATTTTGTATCTGTCTTCATGGTAGAAGACACTAACAACATCCCAATAATGGAAAATCAAGGGGTCACAGGGAGTGGGGAACTAAAGACAATCACTATCACTAAGGAAATAGTACTCGGTAAAATAATGGGACTAAAAGAGGACAAATCCCCTGGACCAGATGGCCTGCAACCCAGGGTTTTAAAAGAAGTGGCTGCAGAGGTAGTGGATGCATTGATTACAATATACCAAAATTCCCTGGACTCTGGTTAGGTCCCAGCAGATTGGAAAACCACAAATGTAACACCCCTATTTAAGAAAGGAGGGAGACAGGAAGCAGGAAACTATAGACCAGTTAGTCTAACATCTGTTGTTGGGAAAATGCTGGAGTCCTTCATTAAGGAAGCAGTAGCAGGGCATTTGGAAAATCATAATGCAGTCAAGCAGAGTCAGCTTGGTTTTATGAAAGGGAAATCACATTTAACAAATTTGCTGGAGTTCTTTGAGGATGCAACGAGCAGGGTGGACAAAGGTGAGGCAGTGGATGTGGTGTATTTGGATTTCCAGAAGGCATTCAATAAGGTGCCACATAAAAGGTTACTGCATAAGATAAGAGCTCACAGAATTGGGGGTAATATATTAGCATGGATAGAGAATTAGCTAACTAACAGAAAACAGAGAGTCGGGATAAATGGGACATTTTCCGGTTGGCAAACGGTATCCAGTGGGGTGCCACAGCGATTGGTGCTGGGGCCTCAACTATTTACAATCTACATTAATGATTGGATGACGGGACCGAGTGTAATATAGCCAAGTTTGCGGATGATACAAAGATGGATGGGAAAGCAAGTGGAGCAGAGGGCTCAAAGAATCTGCAAAGGGATATAGGCAGGCTAAGTGAGTGGGCAAACATTTGGCAGCTGGAGTATAATGGGGAAAGTGCGAGGTTATCCACTTTGGCAGAAAAAATAAAAAAGCAAACTATTATTTAAATGGAGAGAGATTACAAAATGCTACAGTTCAGAGGGACCTGGGGGTCCTTGTGCATGAAACACAAAAAGTTAGCATGAAGGTACAGCAAATAATCAAAAAGGCAAATTGAATGTTGGCCTTTATTTCAAGGGGGTTGGAGTATAAAAGCAGGGAAGTCCAGCTACAACTGTACAGGGTATTGGTGAGATCACACCTTGAGTACTGCGTACAGTTTTGGTCTCCTTATTTAAGGAAGGATATAATTGCATTGGAGGCAGTTCAGAGATGATTCACTAGGTTAATTCCAGAGATGAGGGGGTTGACTTATGAGGAAAGGTTGAGCAGGTTAGGCCGATACTCATTGGAATTTAGAAGAATGAGAGGTGATCTTATTGAAACATATAAGATACTGAGGGGGCTCGACAAGTTAGATGCAGAGAGGATGTTTCCCCTCGTGGAGCAATCTAGAACTCGGGGGCATAGTTTTAGAATAAATGGTCACCCTTTTAGAGCTGAGATGAGGAGGAATTTCTTCTCTCAGCGGGTCGTAATATGTGGAATTCTCTGCCCTAGAGAGTTGTGGAGGCTGGGTCATTAAATACATTTAAGGTGGAGGTAGACAAATTTTTGCAAGATAAGGGAGTGAAGGGTTATGGGGAAAAGGCTGGGAAGTGACTTTGAGCCCAAGATTAGCCATGATCTTATTGAACGGTGGAGCAGGCTCGAGGGGCCGGGTGGCCTATTTCTTATGTTCTTATGTTCTTATGACTCAGCAGGCTCCTGTGTACCTGGGAGAATCAACGCCACTGTTGCTGTATATATATACATGCAAAGGCGAACCACAGACGATTCTGCATGAGCATTAACAGTAATGCTGGAGGAGACGCCATGCAGAGTTTCTTTATACCTAATCCTCTTTTTCCTTTATAACTTCTATCTTATCACACACACTCTGCATGAAAAGATGCAGATGCTCCCAATACTAAGTTTTCGCTCTCTCCACTCTCTCTCACACCACAAGCTAACCATTGTCCCTTTCTTTCATTTCAGTACTGAGAATGTGGAAGCCTCCCAGTCAGTGGAGGCAGAAAAGCCTGCACTGCTGGATGATGCACCATCAGTTGATCTGACTCTCACAAGCAGCAACTCAGATATTGGCACCACACGGACTTAAGAGGCTAGATTAGAGGAGGTGTCTGCACATGGTGACTCACCGGACATAAGTGCATAAGAGCAGGGGGTTTGGATGCCAATGGTGCAGGCTTGAAAGAGGGTGAGGTAGCTCACTGGACCTGCTGTAGAAGACACAAATGCAGACTATGATGGCTCAGGCTACAGAAGATGGCTCATGAACATAGACCGAGAAATGCTTGGTGCACTGGGCAGCCTGCCAGGGAGCTTACACACAATGTCGTGGAGCATGGAGGAGTCCAGCTACACCTTGTCGCAAGGCTATCTGCAGGGCATTGAGACCATTCTGTCTCACATAGATTGAGGGGTCTGCTCCATTAGCACGATGGTGGAGTATGTTATGACAACTCAACAGTTTCCATGGCAGCACAAACTGCTGCCATGAAAGCTCAGACGGCTAGTATAGCAGCTCACACTGCTGGTATGGAAGCTCAGATGGCTGTCATCTTGGCTTTGGCAGCCACTGTTTGGTTGATATTGTTCCATATGGCAGCACGGCTCTTCTTGTAGTGCCTGCTATGCAGTTCTGCTTGGATTCCTGACTGGAGTCATGAAAAGATAACCCATGTTGCCCAATAGCCAACCTGTAAATATATTGGCCTAGTTGCAATAAAAGTGGCATAGAGGATTGGTGCAGGGTGAAAGAATTATGACTGCTGGCAGGATAGCAGGCACAGATATGCATGATGCACTGTCTGTGGTCACAAACCAATTGTATGTTGAGGGAGTGGAATCCCTTTTGATTGATAAAGATGCCAGGCTGGTTATAAGGAGCACTCAAGGCAATGAGTGTGCAGCCAATGACACTTTGCACCATGGGGAAGCCTGCTATATGGGCATAACCTAGCGCTCTCTCATCCTGCTTCGCTCTCTCAATGCAAAAGGAGATGTAAGTGTTTCTCTTGCTATAGAGAGTCTCAGTGACCTTCCGGGTATATTGGTGGACTGCGAATTGCGAGATGTTGCGAATGTCGCCTGTTGACCTTGACAGCCACAGGCAGTGCTATTGATGCCTGGATTTGAGGCTGGAGTTGTGACAACTCAGTGTCAGCCTCCTTTGGTAAAGTGAAGGTGCCTCATACGTTGTTCCTCAGTTACATTGAGGTAGGAGAAATGCTCTCTGAAGACACTCTGTGGATATGGACTCCTATCCAGTGCCCTCCTACTCTTTCTCCATCTCCTGGCAGCTTCTCCTGCTCTGTGGTGTCTTCCTTGCTGCTCCCCCGGTTCACTTCCCAAAGCAGACCACCCATGTCTGGAGCCAGACTATTTGTAAGGCAAAAAGCAGTAGCAGTGCAAAAGAAGAAAAATATCTCTCTCTGTATAAAAAGCGAACTTTCAAGAGTGATAGAATGCAGCAAAAATGCCTCACAGCCAAATACTAGCCAGAAATACCAAACCAGCAACTAACCTGTAAATACAGCATGATCCCTTTACATAGCGCTGGCGAGGAGGGGGGGCCTGAAATCTGATTAGTGTCACATTGTACTGAGTGAGGTCAGTACATGGCGAGTGAGGCACTGAGACTGTTCATAATGGAAAACAGGTCCCATATGAAGCGCATGACCCTCATCTGCATAAATTAATTTCAACCTCCTGTACCAATATAGTGGGTGGCCCACTTCCGACTGGAAGTATACACCGATGCCTGCCTGCCATACTGGGGATTTAGTAGGCCGCTTGGCACCTGATAAACAGGTGCTAGGCAGCTCAATTTCTAGGCCTCAGACTTTAGGTAGCTCAGTAGGATTCAGCCTTAAACCAGAAGCAGCCATCAAGAACCTTCTTATAGCAGAATACTGAAGTGGTTTTCTATAAAAGTTTTTAAATATCTGCACTTGAATCAATCTAACATTAGGAAAAACTGCTCAGAAAATAAGGATCTCCAAGTGTGAAACTGATGTCAAATCCCTGGAATAAAATGTGGGAAAACACTTTAATTAACCTATTAAGTAATAATCATAGAATATTACAGCACAGAAGAAGGCCATTTGGCCCATCGTGCCTGTGCCAGCTCTATGAAAGAGCGATCCAATTAGTCCCACTCCCCTGCTCTTTCCCCATAGCCCTGCAAACGTTCCCTTTTTGAAGTATGTATCCAATTCCCTTTTGAAAGTTACTATTGAATCTTCCTCCTTTCAGGCAGTGCATTCCAGATCATACCAACTCACTGGGTAACAACATTTCTCCTCATCCCCCCTCTGGTTCTTTTTCCAATTATCTTAAATCGGTGTCCTCTGGTTACCAACCCTCCTCCCAGTGGAAACAGTTTCTCCCTATCTACTCTATCAAAACCCCTCATGATTTTGAACACCTCTATTAAATCTCCCCTTAATCTTCTCTGTGCTAAGAAAAATTCTCCAGTCTCTCCATGTAACTGAAGTCCCTCATCCCTGGTTTCAATTCTGGTAAATTTCCTCTGCACCCTCTCCAAGGCCTTGACATCTTTCTAAAAGAGTGGTGCACAGGATTGAACACAATACTGCAGCTGAGGCTTAACCAGTGATTTATAAAGGTTTAGCAAACTTTCTTGCTTTTGCACTCTATGCCTTTACGTATAAATCCAAGGACCTAGTATTCTTTATCAACCTGTCCTACCACCAATAAAAACTTATCTACCTCTCAAATAGTAAAATTGTACCACCTGATCGTTGCTGCAGGTCTTATGCATGGAAATCGTTCTGAGGAGAAGGCAACTTAGACCTGCAGAGAACATGAATGTGAAAGCAATTCGCCACTTAACAACTTCCATGACATAAAAAATGTTGAAAACCTTCACTAACCTCAACAGATATATGTTAAAAGATGTCTGAGAGCTCCAATGAGGAAGCGGAGACGCTGAAATGAGCACAGCAGGAAACAAATATTGAAATTATTTTCTATTCATTATATGTATCACGGTTTCACTATGACGTAGTAATAATTGCATCTGAAAGCACAGACGTCTTCCTGCTATGCTTGGTTTTCAAAATAAGATGCCCGCTCAAATGTATCAAAAAGTGGGGAAAAGATATGCATAAAGTATAGTGACATTGGAGAGGGGTAGACATTTACACATACCTAATTGGCACTGTATTCACTGGTTGTGATACAGGTTGTGGAAAGGTTGCTCCACCGAAGATTCTGACAAGACATGCCGAGAGACATTCCAGTAGTTCAAAGGGCAGTGAGATTTACTTTCTTGGGTGTATGAGAAGCTCCAGGCTTTTATGTGCCTTATATATAGCGCCAAAGTTGGTATGGGTAGTGTCAATGAGTTAAGGTGCGAACTCCTCTGTTCTAGGAAGGGTAATGTTCATTCTGGCCACTCGTTGCTTGTGCTGGCTGTTGTTACAAGCAGTGCCTCCATGCCAACTGTCAGGTTGCAATCTTAAAACAATTCATTGAGAACTCTCTTGGCATCCCAACCTAGAATTTGCTGTTGCCTTATATTTGTGGCCGAATACTTAACGCATTCATTCTTCTGTCCGCTGCTTTAATGTAATATTAACCTATTTTTTGTTTTCAATAGGTTAATGGCTCCCCTCAAATAGCAGAAAAGGGAATCTTATTCAATCTGCATTGAACACTCGTCTACTAATGGTGCCGATGGTAAATGTGGGTCTCCCGTGTTCTGTTGATGTCGAGAAACAATCAATGGTGAAGAGAGTCTTACAATTGACGAGCTGGATAGAGCACCAGCACCTGAGGTTATCATGAAATTACTTTTGTTTAAATGTGCAAGAACGTGTGAGATGCCTTGCTGTGCCTGCCTTACTTTTAAGAAGTGGACTGAGTTGTGTAATTTGCAAACCTGCAGCAACCAGCAACTGAAGATGCTACTGCTGATGTTAAATACAGCACCTCAAAGTATATTATAATAATGTTAGTGGATTTTAAGCATTGTTTATCGAAAAATAAATATGCGGCTTCACATTTGTTGCTTCCTTTATTGATATTTTATTCATTTTTTCATTTTCAATTCTGCTTAAAGCTAATTATGCCATTACAATCACAGTTGACAACCATGCAAGGTGTACAGAGTATTGAGCAAGGGTATTCTTAATAAAGTCATCATTTTTACCTGAAAGGTATCCTCGCTGTATGAATATCATAAAAACATAAATATAAGCTTCTCAAAAATAGGTATGAAGATGGGCATCTGCCTTTCTTGGGGCTGCTGATAAATAAAATTTCAGACCAAGGCTTCAGAACTACGGTCCCCACCATTTACACCTTCCACGCTTATCACGGGCAGCCACCTGTATAGGAAAAATAATGCAAACCATTTGCCAGTACCACAGGAGTCAGTTACAAAGGTTAAACCGTCGGGAGTTCAATCAATTCTCCGCACCTCGTTAATCCCTGTATTTACCGCTTTACGACACCCCTTTTTTTTATGCACTGGGGATTTCTGAGACAAACTGTTCCGAATTAAATTGGAAATGTGTGGTCGCAGAAACAAAGATATCGGGATTAAAGTATCTAAAAGAATCACCAGAACCTTGCACGTTACAAGAGGCGGACCATACGAGTAGACAGGGGTGCATATCCTGAATTTATTTGATCTGACCATAGTGGGATGCATGAAGATGAATGAAAGTATGCGAGTGTTTGAATTTTGCTTGGTTTAAACTATACATGCTCTGTTATTGGTCTTAACCATGAGGCAGTAGTGGTCAGGTTTTATATAAGGAATCGGAGTTTGGTTTTACCATCCAACACTTATAGCGGACAAATCGCTGACACCATCGCGCCTGCTGTTAGCGGTGGGGACTGTATATTATACTGGGTGATTAAACTTCAGCAATGTTAGGTTTCAATTATTGCATGTTGCAAGAGAACAGAATACCCTGTAAATAATGTAAAGCGCAACAGGGCTCAGACGGAAAGTATTGTTTCTAGTGAAATTGCAAATTGAACCAAAAGCACCATAGCTCCAAGAATCAAGAATCTGTTGAATCGTTTGGGAGCTGGTTCTTATTTCAGAAAGGAGAAGAAGGATATAGACTTAGATCTGCTGCTGCCAAGATTAGGAGTCCATATTATGGTTTCATAGTTAGCATAGGCTGGATAAGCCTCATGGAATCCTCTTCTTTCTAGATGTCTTACTTACTTCTATAATTAGGGTAATTTATCCAAATTAGATGAGCAACAGTAGCTAATGTGGTTTGGAAAAAGTACATAATGTCGTACAAACATAGTTGAGAAGTTTTTAAGTTATCACAACATCAAGGTATAAATATGCAAATAATTGCAGCTGAAGGCATTAATTAACCTTTTAGGCTAAAAACAGTTTATGTTTATTTTGTGTACTCTTAGATATAAGTAAGTTGATTTCAATTAGGAGACGCTTTTCACTTGTGTTTCTTAGGATACGGTATGTGATTTATGATGTCATTTTGTAAATTACGGACACGCCACACCACTGGACACCATTGGCCATTTATATTTGAATCAGTGGGTAATGATGAAAACTATTTTCTCACATCTGATGGTTTTTCAGCCAATCAAAGATGCTATTTCAGTCCAGTGCTTAACTAATATATATATTTGCATTTGTAAATCCCTATAAAATGCAACAGCTTATAGAATTTGACGTAAAGTTCCAAATCGGATCAGGGAAGGAAAACAATTAGTGATTCTAAACTACATTTTTCATACTTGAGACAGTAACTACAAGGAGTGGTAAAAGTAGAACCCATAGCTTCACTGCAGTTCTTTGTCCAGATGGACAATCCAGATTATATTATTGGATGGATTCTAATTTGCCTAAACATGAGGTAAGGCAAGCTGTGCCAGAAAATTGTTGTAAAAGCTCCAGAGAAAGTTTGAACTGATATTGGGCAGGTGGTCTTTTATATTGAAGTTAATAGGAGAACCGCAACTATTTTGAAAGACTATGGGAGTAATGTTTGTCTCTCTTACTGCCCCGATTATTATGCCTATAAGTGGAATGGTAGCCGATTGAAAATTAGAGGGGGGGGGGGGGAATCGATGACTTATTGCAAGGGTTCTCATTCTGATTTTCAGGTGAACCTTGATTTAGGTGCCAGCACGCCCACCAGAAACAGATGGGGCCTAATTAAAATATTTAAGTGGTGTCAGCTAATGTCAGGCCCTCCCCCTCCAATGCTATTTTCGCGCGTCAATCAACGCTGCCACCACTACTTCCTCAACCCACCCACAAACCATGGTTGGAATAGGTTGGGAAGTGGACATGTACGGGAATTATTTAAAGAGATCCTTAGCTGCGGTCAGGGAAGGCTGGAAACAGGGCTGACACTTTTTTTCTTCAGTCTCTAGGAAGATTTCACCTTTAAGTGTTTCCATTAGTTCATCTCATTGGTGCTCTGCTAATAAAACTTCCCTGTTGAAGAAATCTGCTGGTCCATTTAACCCTTGATACTTCCAGCCCTCCCCTTTTAAGGCTTAATAATGAGCATCTGTCACATTGGATTTCCGGCCCTCCCAAGCGGTTCGCACTGGTGGCTCACCACTTCTATTTAAATAAGGCTCAGCTAGAAACTCAAACGGCTCTTCCGCTGTCATCATCAGGCGAGCAGAACAGGCGCCTCGCCCAATTGGTGCTCCACACCAAAACTGACCCTATATCCTACTTTGAAAAAAAGAGTATAAAATCATAAAATAGAAAAAGAAAATGGAAGTGACAGTCAATCAACTATAGCAATTCTTGATCAACTTCTTCCTAATCTGCGCACTCACTCACTTTAGTAATATATTAGAGGGAAGAAAATGGGGAATATCTTTTATTGTATCATTGGGGGGTCCTATTCAGGATGTCTGCAAAGGAAAAGTGGGCTGATGTAAACTGTAAGGCTTAAATATAATAGAATCAATTGTGTAACTGCCAGGTACAGCAGTGTAGTGGTTACGTTACTGGACTGGTAATCTAGAGTGCATTAAAAAAAATTTAGAAATAAAATAAAAAGCTTGTATCAGTAAAAGTGACCTTTAGGGAAGAAAATCTGCCGTCCTTATCCAGTTTTGTCTATATTGACTCCAGTCGCACACTAATGTGGTTGACTCCTAATTGCCATCTGAAGTGGCCTAGCAGGCCCCACCCAGTCGTATCAAACTGCTACAAAGAATAAAAACATCTCTCGCTAACAGCATTGTGGGAGCACCTTCGCTCAACGGACTGCAGCGCTTCAAGAAGCAAGCCCATCACCTTCTCAGGGCAGCTAGGGATGGGCAATAAATGCTGGCATTGCCAGCATCTCGAGAATGAATTAAAATAAAACATCCACAGTGATTTAAAGCCTTAAAAGTGCCACCACTTCGCGCTACTACTCTGCCTATGAGCTGGCTGCACTAAATTTTAGATAGCATTGCATAAACATTTATCCAGTATTTTGTCAGGTCCAAATGTAAGTATCATATAAAAAAACTATACTCCAGAAGCCATTACATGTTTACCTAGATTATCAAAGCATGGGATATAATTGTCTAAAATATGATGTTAATAAACATAATGAACAATTACATTTTACCAGTAAAGCTATTAATAATTCCCCCCGACTGCATCACACAGTATACATTAGATCATTATACTGTGATACAAAATAATGGATAGTCACAGGATGAACCACATACAGATTCCCTTCTTATTTTCCAGATATTATTGCGGCCATTTTTCCATATATGAAAGCCAAACGGTGAGAGACAAAGGCAATTTGGCATGGGGCAATCAGGAGCAGGGGCTGACTGTCCAGAAATAGTTGACGTAGGTGCAGTATGCTTGGCATGACTGCATTAGGTGCAATACTCCAGGGGGAAAAATTCAGTATCGCCCCGTTTGGGGCGCCATTATCGGCCGTGTGCAAATTTTAGCGCCTGGCGTAATTATCGCCTCCGACAGCAAAATTGGCTTTTATCACCCCTGGAGGTGATTGCAGCACTAAATCAGGCACTTCACACCTGTCTTAAGGCGCAAAGACAGAGGAGCGAGGCATTACCTCAGAGCGCTGGCGAAGCAAGGAAGGGCAAATCAAAATGAACCTGCAAACTGCTGCTCAATACCCAAAACTCCTTCACACAGCGTTGAATCTCTCCAGAAGTCTCTCTCTCTCTCTCTCGGGCCGTGTGGTGCAAAAATGGCACCGACAACAAAAGGCAGGATGCGGTCGCCTTTAAATAGTGCTCCCCTAATCCCTTTCTGACAGCATAACGCTCCCCTCAACCTGTTGTTGCTAGTGGCAGGTGGTAAGGCAGGGGGTGCCACTCAATATCCGGTCCAGGGCGCTAACGGGGCATTGCGCACTCAACTGAGGTCACAATCTGCCGGCGCAGGAGATCGTGGTGGTAGTGTTTAGTGCCACCGCAAAATGTCTAGTTAATTTCATGAGCGGCGCAAACATCGCCACGCCCAGGTGCTAGTTGCTTTGCGCCCGGGCGCTAGTTGCTTTGCGCCCCATTAGCGTCCTCTTAAGGCGCTAACAGGAGGCGCAAACAACTGAATTTTGCCCCCCAGATTCCGTAACAGTGGATTCAGTCATTCTGCGGTAAGATAACACACCAGAACAATAACATCTGGAGGGGATCAGCAGGAGAAAGTGGAGAACCCTGGACGAAATCAGATTTCTGAGTGATATCTGAGAAAGTGAAACACGGAAGTATTCCAGCAGAAGCAACTATATAGAGCACTGAAAGAACTTTTTCAAAAAAGTATGTTCAGACTAAAAAAAGGCCTGTTCCATTTTTTCTCTCATCTGAATTTTTTTTTTACAAAAGTGTGTGTTAATAGAGTTCAGGATATGATACTATTACACTGATAAATAACTTTCTTTAACTGTCCTAATCAAATCTATCACCATAAGTATTGTGTTAGATGATTCATTTATATTAAACTAGAAATGTAGAACCAGAGCACATGATCTCAAATTTTGAATAAAATTAACATGAAAAGTTCTGGATAAAAAATTCTACTCACAGCGAGTAATACAGAGCAAGCACCATGCAACAGATGCTAAAACAACTGCAGACTTGCTTGAAAAAAGAGCTGGTGGATTGTTTGGTGCAGTGGGTTCACACACTGTCCTTTCAACTCGAGGAACTGGATTCCAATAATGGGCGGAAGGTCTCCGCTGATCCTATGTGAAATGAACTTGTGTTGTTCCAACCTGGTTTCTCGTCGGCAGGCTCAGAGTACAAAAGTGCCCCATTTGCAGTAAGGGGTGATCTTCTGAATTGTTGGAGCAGAACATAAAGGAGCTTTATTCTGTAACTGGCTATGTTAGCTGGTACCTAGTGTGTACCTGAAATAAGGAATTTATCATTCCACCGGACTGACACCCTTGACATAAAAACTCACAAAGAAAAACATCACCAAAATCCTAATATAACACCTGTAAGTTAAAGTAAAACTTTGCTTTCAGATTTCAGTATTAATATTTGTAATCTCGCTATTATAATGCTGTCCAGCTTTTGAGGGGCATTCTTTATTTTCACTCTCCACTGAAGTGCCTGTGGAATGTAGCCAATTTGTTGAATCGTTTCTTGTAAAGCGTGCCCACAGTAATTGCAACCAATGTGAAATCTGTAAGAGCTGTCAGGACCTTGGCTGTATGAGTGAAGTACCACTGAGTGCATTGCTCTCTGGACATCATCATTTAAATGTAGGCCTTGGCTGTACCAGTGTGGAGTGAGAGGTGAGCACTAATCCTGAGGCCACAAGACTGAAGTCTCTCAACTGAACTCCCAGAACAGTTAATAGTAACATTGTAAAAAGTAATCATGTTACTTTTTTTGGCAGAGTCAAATTACTCTTCAGTGTTTAATAATGAAAAGTTATGTTCTGTAAAGATTTTTGTACCAAACCAACCCTTTATTTTCACAGAATAGTTTTTCAAGACCTGTAACTAAAAGGTGAATTCTGTGATGATAGTAAGTATAACATGTTCAAAGAATGCATTTGTCCTACCAAAATGTTATGTCCATTACATCAATGTAATGCATTAAGAACATAAGAACAAATAGGAGCAGGAGTAGGCCATTCGGCCCTTCAGGCATGCTGTGCCATTCAATAAGATCATGGCTATCTTCTACCTCAACTCCACCTTCCCACACTATCCCTTATCCCTTGATTCTCTTAGTATCCAAGAATCTATCGATCTCTTTCTTGATTATACTGAATGACTGAGCATCCATAGCTCTCTGGGGTATTGAATTTCAAAGATTTACAATCCTTTGAGTGAAGAAATTTCTCCTCATCTCAGTCCTAAATGGCAGACCCCTTATTCAGAGAATATTAATATTAAAAAAATCAGGGTAATGTCAATATGATTTCATCTGTGGGTTCGGTCTGACATTGAGTGAGTTCATTCCTAACAAACCCTGCTTACATATGTGACAACATACATACTCACATACACACACACACACCAGAGCTTTCAGTATGGAGGGTATTATTATGCATTAGATTATATCATAGGACGTCATACATTGCAAATCAATTTAAAGGTTGTGTCTCTTTTTCAGAGTGAAATACATCAAACTGGGTTACATTCTAAAGCAAAATGAGTGAGTCTCATTCCGATTAAGAGAGCCTTAATAGTTTCAGCATGCACACATTCACATATAGCCCCACCTCACATACCACCAGACGTCACATCTAATCACTATTACCACTTCAATCAGGAGAGGGGGACTCTATGAGGAAATGCTGTATCCTCAATCTGCCAGTAGAACTAAGTAAACAAACACATTTTTAAAAATTGTATTTTGAGCTATTTTCAAATAGTTATCAGTGACCTTAGCTTGTCATAGAAATTTACAGCACAGAAGGAGGCCATTCGACCTGTAAATTTCTATGATTCTATGAGATGTTATGGTCACTGATAACTATTTGAAAACAGCTCAAAATACAATTTTTAAAACTGTGTTTGTTTTCTTATTTCTACTGGCAGCTGGAGGAACCTACTGATTTGGTATTTCCTCATGGAGCCCCCATCTCCTTATGTCATATCTAAGTCTGCTGGATTATATTGATGGCTTTGCTGATACTTTAACCAGAGAGCTGTTTTGTATTAAATCAAGAATCCAAATTTTAAATTTCTTCCTTTATTGTCTCTAAATCAGCTGGCCAAATGCTAGGTAAAAAAAATGAAGATACAGAGGCAGAAAACGGTGAAATAATTTGTGGGCACAGGAGAGTCCCAGAGATAAGACATCAGAATTGAACAAAATCAATAACAAAGATTAACTCTATACTCCCATCACTTTCAGAAGTCCTATTTCTGGAGATAGTCTTGTCCTTCCATGTGCCATCTCCAAAAATACCATCTCTGTACAATATATCAATTATGGGCACAAAGCTCTGAATGTAGCCAAATAGCAGAGGAATTGCAACATGACCGTTTTCCCTCTTTTTATATTGCAACATGACCGTTTTCACAGTCATGTTAGTAACTAGTTTCATGATTAATTAACCAGTTCTCTATTAACTAACAAATGCCAAAAGACCGGTGTCAATTGAGTTTGTCTGTTTAATGTACTGCACGTTAAATGGATGCTACAATAAGTCTGTTTTTTTTTACAAGGCCACCTGAATGTAAAGCCCCACGCATAAGTAAATAATACCGTGCAAGCATAATCCACATGCTGTATTTTTGCCTTCTTGTAAGTACATTGGTTAGTAACTCCTTACCTTTCACCTCACGTGACACCAGAGGTAATTGGCCATGTGATTCTGAACGAAAATGAACGGAGAAATTAATCCTTAACGAATTTGGCCAGATAATGAGTTAAGCTGCTCCATGTATTTGGGGGTAAGAGGCTGATAGTACATAATTGCACGCCATGCTACATTTATATGGCGCAATATCCATCTTATTGTGCTATTTTAATAATCTGTAAAACAATTCAACTCTCTAAGGACTGCACAGAGATCTTCGGCCTAAGAGACGGTACTGTCTGTAAAATGCATTGAATTAAAAATTGTTTTATGATTTTCTTTAGTTCTCTAATGTCCGGAGATGTATTGAATTCCCCTCTACAGGGGCCGTAGAGTTGAAATTAATAGTCCTGCACTTTGCAAGCTGGAGCAGTCCAGATTCAGAGCATGAAACAGAATTGAGGATCTCAGTATAGAAATGGTCTGTGTTATATCATTATTAATTTAAACCACAGACGGGGATCATGTGCAGCTTAGCTGGTTTTCATATGCGTCGCTTTCACCCTTCATTCCCTAAAAAACGAATATTTAATGGGTTAATGGTTTGAGGACCATATTCAGGCATTACTTTAATTAATATAAATACTTCCCAGAGCGGGTACATAGGGGGCCTGTTTACTATACCAGGAATCATTCTGGTTAATGGGGGGGGGGGGGGGCGTGATTCTGTTGATTACATGTTTTAGTGTAGAGGTTAACTCCTGTACAGGTAATTATATATATATATATATATATTATATATGTTGATGCTTAAGTACCTTTAGCACGCAGCCTGGTCCCTGCTGAAAGCGGCTGAAAAGGCTTTATCTCAGTAGCCCAATTGAACTCTCTGCCAGTAGTGATTGGATTAACAAGTCAGCAAAGTTCTTATAATTTCGGTAATGTTAAAGATTTACTTTTATTTTTTGTTATTAAAATTTGGATGAAAATATAGGAAGAATTGAGTTTAATTTTGCAATAGTCTATCTTATGTAAACCTGAACATCACAATACTACTTAGATTTAAACCAAGATAACGGCTCGCAATTAAGCCACTCTGCAGTCACATTGCTAATTTTATACGTGGCATTTAGCTAGGAAGTATTAGGACATATTTAAAGGGAAGTCCACATTTGCTTCGATGAGCAAACAATGCTAAACAGTTTCTTGAAGTGGAGAGAGAATTGTAAGTACTGGTGTGCGCGCCAGAGGTTCAACTGACAAATCAAGAAAGCACATCAATAAATAATTGGGTCCATTTATTACAATCATCTCGTGTTATTAATCTATAGGTTACTCCGTCTGCACCCAAAGGTCAAATAACACCAACCACAACACAAAGAAGGAACAAGAGCCGCGTCCAATTCGTGCAAAGAAACCTTTTTTTGTGATTAAAGCACTTCTTCAAAACGAGCTCACCTACAGAAACGATACATGAATATCCCCAAATTAAAAAAAAACCACGCCACCGAATTTGGACTTGTTCTTTACTTAAGGCTATATACGAACACGAAAGAAAGCATTGCTAGAACATTTAAATCAAAACCTGACTTTATTTTATTATTACGCTGTTTGAGACGTCAGTTTGGCGAGTCCGGTCTTGTCCATGGAGGCTCCATCAATAATCCGCCCGTAAGAAAATCCAGCTTCTATTTTTCTAGCCAGAAATTGTCCTCGTCAATAAAATTCATTTGATATCCTAAAGAGCACTCTCATCAGAACTACTTAGAACCACGCCGGCCGAGGCGATTGTCAGTATTCAAGGAAATTACTCTAATCGGTAGGTAAGCAGTCTGCCCCTACACAGCAGTTAGGTGGTTTTGGTCTAGTCATCTTGGTGTTCCGTTGCGATATTAATAATGTACACGGCGACTTGCTCCTCTTAAAAGGGGGTTTTGACGAACCTTGCTGATCCTTTTATAGAGGGAAGACTAAAAAGCCAGAAAACGTCGAATATTTCCATCCTCCCATTAGGTTGCCTCTTTCAAGTTTTAAATAGACCTTGTCCTCTCTCTCCATGTTCAAGAGCACTCCATTGCTGGCAGCCTCCCGGGTCACATCCTGGTCCCCGGCAAAAGCAGAAATCACAGCCCAGCCATTCTGCATCAGGCTTACCTGAAACCGGAACACAAACAGCCTTACAACCTTGCAACGGTGCCAAGTTATTGCCTATTCGGTATTTATTGTTACCTAGCCCGCTGTAATGTGTTCTGTTATAAAGCAACCTCCCCGGTAATTTATCTCCATAATATAATTGCACTATCTGCAGCTGTACCTGGACAAGCTTTCCTTTCTCTTGTGCCTACCTATCTATTCCATCCACTCCATGGGTTTCCTTGCATTGTCTATCTCGTAATCCCGTTCTTTTTTTTTTAAAGTTACAATTCAACTACATCAATTTGCCCCATTGTAAAGTGAGTGCGAGAGGCGGACAGTGGCTGTGAAATGTGCACAAGAGCCCTTGTCTACCTGGATCGTCTGTCGATTGTACACCTTGACCACGTGAAAGCTGAAACTGTAAATCCCTTTTCTCGGCGCCGCGAAAGTGCTGGATCCCATGTCGAAATGGTTCCCAATATTAACTAACACCTGCAAGAAAGCACAAAGCACCGAGATCACAGCTCAGCGTGTTTGAGATTGGGTTACCACGAAAACTTGGGTGGGGAATAATTACTATTTGCAAAGAGTTATAATCAGCGACTGCGGAGTGTGTTCTGCAAACCCCTCGGATCCGTTCAGTCTAAAGGTGCAGATAATAACAGGCAGGGGGTGAGGGGACAGCTCAGCAGTCACAGTATTGTAACCAGAGACAACTCCAGTAAAGAGGGCTCCGATACATATGATCATTATCTTGAAACCCGGGAACAACCCGGTTAAAAGTTTGCATAAAAAAACCCATAACGGGCAAAGTTTACAAAGAGGCGACAGGGTAAATCTGCAAATGCCGCCAATACGCGCGCACAAGGAGGCGAAAGTTAACGGCTTGGGTCAGATTGCATGAGTCGCTATCGTATCTGTGGAATGTCTAAATAGGCTAGCATCACCTGCCAAGCTTAGATGGGCAACTTCAAACGATAATAAGCATCACTGTGCTTCTAAAGTGGTCTTTGCTGGAAGTCACAGTCAATGTTTGCTTAATATTCAGTAATATACAGCAGAGACTGGGTGTTGGACGCGCGAATGGATGAGCAAAGATTGCCAGAGGTAAGGAGCCACAGAGAGATGGATGGATGGATCAAGAGCTAGGAATGAAAAGTTGGGGGGGGGGGGGGGTTGCATGTCTGGAGGTCCCTGGGCGCTGCTGCTGGAGGGTCGCGGTTGAGCAGCCCTGGTGGGAGTGGTGCCACTTACATGGTCGAAGTAGATGGTCATGGTCCTGTTGCTCATCTCGGAAGGTTCGTGGTTGGTGCTACGCACCGCCGAGAAGGCCACCTTAGCACTGCCCGAGCGCACTGAGATCCCCAGGGAAGAGGTGACCGCCCCGTCCGACGACGGGTTGGAGTCGCACACCACCAGGCATTTCCCCTCCAGGACGATGGGCTCCGTTTCGTTCTGTCCCAGCACCGCCAGCCCCGTGCAAGCCAGCAGCAAGCTCAGCGCCAGCATGCTGCTCCCCGAGCCCGGGCGGCTCAGTAGCGGATCCATCCGACTCTCGGTAATCCGATACAGATCTTCCACTCTCTAACCGTGCCGCTCTTATTGTTTCCCACCCCCACCCTCTCTTTCTCCCCTGGCCACCCCTTCCAATGCAGCCTCCTAGAGGATGGAATAATGTTCTTCAGTTTGTCTGGATGTCATCGCCTGTAACAAGACAAAAATCAATGCAAAGAAAAAAAATCCAATGCAGATTGAATGCATCTTACTGACAGCTCAGATCCTAACAGAATACCATTGCTAGTCTGTCATTCTCCAGGTTTATTTCCCCTCTTCTTCGCCCTGTTTCGTTCCAGTCTCTCCCCCGCTCTGGCACATCGCCGATGAAGGAATTGTACAATTGAACTTGACTTCACTTTCCTTCTCCCCCCGCGGTCTCCCGAAGTTTTATTCCACCCTCAGAACAAGTCAGATGCAGAGCCCCACTGCCCGCAATCTCCCATTTTTTAAATAAAAAAATAGAAAGTTGCCAATAATTTGTTATCTCTCTCTCTCGCCAGAAAACATCGGTCAACAAAAAAATAAGCTGGAGGCATTATAAAATAGCCTTGGCCAAAGCAGCTCTTACCGTTTTAAATGCGAAGAGATCTCCAAGTTAGATAAAATATTTACTGCTGTTCCCAGCTCACTGTCCCCTTCCACTAAGCCCGCATGCTAGTTTGATCTGCTTTAACATTAGTACGTTTGCAGCGAGATGCCCCACGCTGGAGATGGTGTTACCTGGCAGATCCATGGTGGCATGACAGTGTGATCACACTATCCCTCTCTCCAAGCTGTGGTGTTCGGGTAATGAGCTGGGAATCTGTTGGCAGAGAGGAAGCGAACAGTCGCCTTCTTCCCTCCCCCCGCCAGCAGCTCATTCTCAAACACACACATACACACACTGATTGACCGGGGCTCAGGTACCAGGCACCGAATCACAGCAAGCGGACAATACACGGCAGTCTCCCCCCGGCTCCAGGGCTCATTGTCGGTTTGTGTTGCCCCCCAGCTCTCCCAGATATAGCGCCATACTCGCACCTTATAATGTATGGTTTCCAGATAATCATTCAAGAATTCCGATGGCCCTTCCTAAATCAGCGGGGCTTGTAGCTGCCCTGTAAGCAATCGCACTTCTTTCAACTGACCCCAGCAGATTATATATATATGCGTATATATGTGTGTATATACTCATATTATTATTATGTATATATAAGATAGACATACAGATATAAAATATGGATACACAAAACACACACATGTATTTATTTATATATTTATCTATATACAAACACTATATAGACACACATACATAGATAGTATAGGCACCCACGCACGACATTATTTATATATACACACACAAAACGAATTAAAACGAAAGGCAATGTAATGGTTCCAATTCTTTCTCTAATTGCAGGCAAGCATTCAACGCCTGATTTTTGTGGCGTTGTAAATTACTGACATTTGTAATCACAAGGCTGAATTTTCAAGTAAAGGGGGTCATTTCATTAGAAACATCAAAGGGTTTCGAGGACAGTAAACTCAAATCTGTAAGGTTGTAATTGCCTGGATTCCGAGCTCCGCCATGCAGCATACACTAGCGCCATCATGTGGCCAAATGGCGAACTTCTAAATTGTACTTGGTGTCGCTCCAAATAATGATTGTCTTTCAGGTGTACTGATTTCGGGGAACGGTGATGTAAATAAAATAGCGCGCCCGATTAAGCGTTTCCTTTTGTACATTCCGCTCCAATGTCATTGAGTTCGCAGGTTTATTTTTTTTAAAGTTTTACCTTTGTCAAATCCCAGAAGATGCTATATAGACACACATACATAGATAGTATAGCCACGCACGTTCTGATGCTTGTTCTGTTCCAAGGTTTAGGGCAGAAGATGTTTATGCTGCACAACTTTAAAAAAATTCGTTTATGGGATGTGGGAGTCGCTGGCAAGACCAGCATTTATTGCCCATCCCTAATTGCCCTCGAGAAGGTGGCGGTGAGCCGCCTTCTTGAACCGCTGCAGTCCGTGTGGCGAAGGTACTCCCACAGTGCTGTTAGGGAGGGAGTTCCAGGATTTTGACCCAGCCATGATGAAGGATCGGCGATATACTTCTAAGTCAGGATGGTGTGTGACTTGGAGGGGAACTTGGAGGTGGTGGTGTTCCCATGCGCCTGCTGCCCTTGTCCTTCGAGGTGGAAGAGGTCGCGGGTTTGGGAGTTGCTGCCGAAGAAGCCTTGGCGAGTTGCTGCAGTGCATCTTGTAGATGGTACACACTGTAGTCACAGTACACCGGTGTTGGTGGGAGTGAATGTTTAAGGTGGTGGATGGGGTGCCAATCAAGCGGGCTGCTTTGTCCTGGATGGTGTCGTGCTTGTGCTCATAAAAAGTGTGTTGCCTACAAAAACAACAGCGACTATCCTCCAAAAAGCAATTCATGAGCTGTGAAGTACTTTGCACATCATGAGGTAAAAGGCCCTATATATGTGCAAGTGAAGTGGGTACAGTAGTGTTGTGCTGTTGTTACTGGACTAGTAGGCACAGAGAATGTGAGTTCAAATCTCACCACTGCAGTTTGGGAATTTGAATTCAGTTTAAAATTTCTGGAAATTAAAAAAAAACTAGTATCAGTTAAAGTGGCAACAAAGTGAATTGTTTTACCATTAAAAAAAAGTTCACTAATGTCCTTTAGGGAAAGGAAACCTGCTGTCCTTAGCTGGTCTGGCCTAACTGTGACTCCAGTCACACATCAAGGTGGTCGATGTTTAACTGCCCGTGAGGTGGCCAAACAAGCCACTCTGCAGCCGTTCAAGAAAGCCTACGCAGGACAACTAGAGATGGGCAATAAATGCCAGCCTTGCCAGCAAAACCCACCCTGAAAATTAATTTTAAAAAGTTGTTTCTTTCTCTTTTTTGTTTTGGGCTTCATGGTGACATAGAGTATATATGGGCAGCACGGTGGCATAGTGGTTAGCACTGTTGCCTCACAGCGTCAGGGACCCGGGTTCGAATCTGGCCTCGGGTGACTGTCTGTGTGGAGTTTGCACATTCTCCCTGTGTTTGCGTGGGTTTCCTCCGGGTGCTCCGGTTTCCTCCCACAGTCCAAAGATGTGCGGGTTAGGTTGATTGGCTATGATAAATTGACCCTTAGTGTTAGGGGGATTAAATACGTGGGGTTACGGGGATAGGGTGGGATATGTGTTGGTGTAGGGGTTACGGGGATCGGGTGGGATATGTGTCGGTGCAGGCTCGATGGGCCGAAATGGCCTCTATCTGCACTGTGGGGTTTCTGTGATTTCTGTGATATATAATATAAGGCGACTGTTACACTCCAATGTTGAATGCTCATCAATGTATAATCTGCAACATTCTAACCTGAAAATGCATTGGAGCCAAGGAACATTTTCACATTGGTTTGAGTATTACCCCAGCCTGGTGTAAAGTCACATTTTAAAAGTGCACAGATGGCCCATTGAACCAACAAGAAACTTTTAAATATTTGTACTGAACCATCTTTAATGTTACATGAGAATGGATGCTGCCACCCACACTCTCCTAACATTAGGAATTTGGCAGCACAGGGATCCAAGATCTCCAGAAGTCAGTTCTTTAATGACCAATCTTTATATGGGCTGAAGGAATCCACAGTTAGCTGCATAACTCCACTGGCAGCTGGGCATCACATTTCATACAAACATACAAAATAGCGGGTCAAGCCTGCACACAATGGCTGAAGCAGCGTGACTAAACGCTTCTTCCCTCGACCTACTCCCACTCCCCTCACAGCCATGTAATCCCATGGGAGAGGCAAAAAACCCAAATAATAAGGGAAAAAATGCACTGGAAAATTCCTCTCCGACCCCTTCAGGCGATCAAAATCTGTCCAGGAGATCACATGGACCAAGTGTTATCTATCAGGACATTTACCTTCTACAGGATGCAATCTCTGCCCCAAGCATTTCATTGGGCATGCTCATCAGCATTCTTCTGTAGGCCGCCCCATCGAAGTCCTCATCTGAGTCCTGTGCAGCAGAACTCATGTGCGACCTCGCCCTCCGGGAGCTGGCACCTGCGCGAACCCTTTCCCCCTGCCCTGGTTGCAACCCACTCATGCCCGGTGACTCACCACATGCAGGTCCCGCCTCTAAGCTACCCTCTAAAGTACGCACAGTGCCAGTATCTGATGTGACTGTGAGTGTCAGATTGAGTGATGGTGATTCTTCTTCATCATCACTCTCCTCTCTCTCTTCCTTTTGCAGCACTAGCTGGCCAGGTTGGATTTCTTGGGTCTCTGAAAGGAGAAAGGCACAAGAGTAGGATTCTGGTGTGGAGTGGGTGGGGACGGGGGTGAAGTAAGAGGTGCATCATCTGCAGCTTGTAAGTCAGAAGAAATAATGGGATGAGGGGGAAGTGGGATGTGCACAGGAGGATTGGGTATCAGCATATCGTCATCTTCAATGCTTTCAGCGCTGCCGCTGGCCACGACCTCAGTCACAGCAACTCCAATTATGGCGAGCACCGTCTCCTCGAGCGGGGTCAGGTTATGGAGGCGTGCCTGTCCCCCTACAGTTATCTGCCTACGATTGTGCACCACCTTGTCTTGCAAGAGAGAGGAAAGTGTGTCAGTGAGTGTGGTTGACTGTGTTTGGCTGATGTGGCTGTCATGGTTGAATAGCTGGCAGTGTGTGCAAGCTGTGAGTCTTGCAGCGGTGGTAACTGTGTGAGGGTGAGGTGAAGCTATGAATGTGAGGTATTATTCGTGATTGATAGAGATCATTGGTAGGTGAGTGATGGGACTGTGGTGAATTAAGCAGTGGCTGAGGCTAGTGGTGCAGTTGGTCAAATATGGCATTTGAAGATGCATTCACTGACATTGACCACTTCTGTGAGGTCATTAAACCTCTTGCAGAACGGCATCCAGGTCCTGGGGCTTGACTCCTGGCATTGACCTCTGCGGCTATCTGGTCACATTACTTTCTCACAGTTTGTCTCCAGGGTCTGCTTGCTCCCCTGCATATAGAGGACATAGCTTTTCCTGTCCACCTCCTGCACCAAGGCCTCCAGTGCAGCATCTGAAAATGTGGGAGTTCTTTTCTGCCATATTGCGCCACCGCTCAGTTTTTTTGCTCCTCAGTCTGTTTCGCAGCTGCTGGCACCACCTGCTCCAGCCAGAATGCACCTCCCCTTTAAAAGGTGCAGGCTGCCTTTAAGAAGTGGCTGGTTTAATTGGTGCTAGCCTCGCATGAACTTGGGCCCCCCTGCTGAGGTGCTAAGCCATTGAACAGCATGTTTAGTGCTTCCTTACCACTGCAATCACTTTAATTAGCAGGCAGCACAAAGTTTGTGTGCTGCCTGCCTCGGACTCAACGGGGGCGGACTAATCACGCATTGCGATCCCCGGGTCCATTTTTGGGCCTTATCCAATTTCTAGACCATTGTCTGTCTTGGTCACTTGGGAGATACAACATTAATATGTCATTTTCTTTAAAATCACATGACACACGAGTGATTTGAGGACAATTCTGTGATGGATTGACTTGTAATAATGCGATTTGTTTTATTGTATCATGGCAATTGGCATAAACAGATCACATTAAGTCTATAATATATTAAAAATCTTAAGTTCACGCAAACTTCTTGTCAACCTTTTCCGTTATGAATTCTTATGTCCACATTTATAATGGAAACTGCTGATGTAAACTTGTCACACTGTAGTTACACCCCCCCACTACTGGTGGTGTTATAGCACCTCAGTTTGACATCTTGCAGCTCTTCAGCCTGTACCCCCTGCCCCAATAAAGCCTACTTCTCTGCTTCCCAAATTGTCATAACCTTTATTATTCAACTATGAATAATAACATAAATATCTTAAATATTATATAAAAATAAGGGCAAATGCATGACTTTAAAATGGGCACTGGAATTACATCTGCGTGCCTTGGTTGGATTACACCTGGGCTCCAATCTTGCTCCACCTGAAGACCACCCACTCCCTGTGTGAAAGCTACAGGAGGTTCACTAGTGCGATGCTAGAAATTATAATTTGAATGTTGCTGTAGGCATGGAAGGAACATTTGACACACCCACAGTGAAGGGAATTACAACTAACTACAAAAGCACACTATTTAACATAATATTAATTTACATTTGAATTATTTTGTTGTGCAATCAGAGTTACTTGATCAGCTGCCAGTTGTTGTTGCCCAGTTAGAATTTTTATTCTATCGTATTGCACTGTAACTTGTGTGGGGTTGATTCTCATTTGTGCATGTTCGCTGCATAAGGCAAGGAATAAAAATGTTGTGGAATGGATCTCAAAGGGCCATATTTCCCTCTGCTTTGGAAAAATAAAATCTTTATATTTTTGTAGATTTGAATGACCCTCAAGAGAGATCTTGCTGTGGATAATTTCATTAAATGAGATTTTATTAGTGAGAACAATAGGAAAATCAACAAATCACAATATGCTCTTCTAACCCTTCTGAAGAAATTAAAATTGCTACTTGGCTGGCATGAATCATGAATAGTTCTGTAATCCGGCTGTGGCATGTATAATATTTGTGCAGAAAGGTGTAATGAAAATAGCAGAAAATCTTAATTTTGTCAAAATGCCCTGCACATGGTAAGAATTACTGTAGAAACATTGAGATGACTAAGTGTTTAAAATTCTGGATAGATCAGAAAATAATCACATTAATTGGAATCGGAATATGCACCTTACGTAATACATATGATTTATGCTCCTGGCATGAAGATTCAGCTACCAGGCCTCACAGCACCAGGGACCCGGGTTCGAATCCGGCCTCGGGTGACTGTCTGTGTGGAGTTTGCACATTCTCCCCGTGTTTGCGTGGGTTTCCTCCGGGTGCTCCGGTTTCCTCCCACAGTCCAAAGATGTGTGGGTTAGGTTGATTGGCTATGATAAATTGACCCTTAGTGTTAGGGGGATTAAATACGTGGGGTTACGGGGATAGGGTGGGATATGTGTCGGTGCAGGCTCGATAGGGCCGAAATGGCCTCTATCTGCACTGTGGGGTTTCTGTGATTCTGTGATTCTGTGAGTGTGCATATCAGGAATTTACAGAATCTGACTTCTGCAATCAAATGAATTAAAGGATGCAACTGCTGCCAATGAATCAGAAGCTGCGTAGAAGCGTTCTGTGCATGCGCGCTTTTGGCTCGTTACGGGAGCGAGCTCATTAAAATTTTTGTCTAAATGCCGGGGAGAGAGCGGGATCTGGGGGAAAGTGCTGGGAAGGGAGCAGGCTGCTTGAAAAACTGCCAGGGAGGGAGCGGGCTCTGGGGGGAAAAAAAACAGAAACATCATGCTTCCAGTTCCAGATTAATGAGCAGTACGTTTCTGCACAGCGTCCGGTCATTGGCAGCAGTCACTCCATTAATTAAATTCACACTATTTTTTTTTGAAAGACAAACGATGTTTTAATGGTTCAAAGATTGTACTACAGTAAATACATTTGCTCCACCTATTACAATATGTCCAGCTTTTAGAGAATAGAGTCATAAAAGTTAAATCAGCAAGATGTTCAGTGTAATCATTAAAGTACAACTCTTGTAACTAGATGAATGTTTTTACCAGTATCAGTCCACTTAGATATGTAATTGTTCAGGTCAATAAAGACTAAGCACCGATTTCAGACAATAGAAACGGGATTGCTAATGTCATTTCTCCTGCCCTGTAGGATCATCCCCTGCTCATTATGTAGAGATGAATTTTTACAGTCAGATGGCTATTAAATGAAAATGCAGCTGTTTTTGTCATATATGAGATTCTAGATTTAGTTTATGTGTTGAAGACTGACATGTGACTGACAAACAAAAATAAAAATGTGAACAATCTCACCTCATTTGGAAAGGCCTCGTGCCCCACCAGTGGGGAGCGCGCCACAGGTTGAGGGTCACAGGTCAGGATTTTAAACCCCTCCTCACCCAGCGAGAATGGTGCATGGGAGGGGTTCAAATTAGGCCAAGTCGGCTTACCAGCCTGAGGTTGGTCTGATTTCGCCCACGCCATCTTATTTTCGCCGACTTTCGAGTCGGTCGAGGCTCACACTACAGGCAGGCAGGGGCCTAATGTAGATGTCATCAGCGGCGTAACGTAATTTTAGCTAACCATCAGGGGGGGTGTCCCACAATGTCTTGAGCACGGCAGCAGAACCACGACGGGATGACCTGATTGGCCAGAAGAAGCCAAGGTAAGTTTAAAAAAGACTACTTGTCGGAACTCCTTGTCATCCAGGAGGAGCAGGAGTGCTCTCCCCAGGCTCCGCAAGGAGTCCTTGGGCCTCCCCAGCCCCAGATTCCTTCCCCCCCCCCACCTCCGATCATTGTGGACCCCCCCAACCCCCGCTTCTCCCTGTTCCCTGATGGAACCTGTAACCCCCCGATCACCTCTAGCCTCTGCTCCCGCTGACTGCTAGGAACCGTTCTCACGGGTCCCCGGCTGCGGCCTCCTGCCATCAAATTCCTGCTCTCACCCGCCAACCAGGTAATGGATCTGGCCAGGTGTCGGGTGAGACTCCAGGAACTTCTATTTATATGAGGCCCTGCCAGTAAGAATGTCAGTGCCTCCACATCCCCGGACTCTCTGGGTGAACCACCTGCTTTGGGTCTCACCATAACATCCCTGCCACCCCGCCCCCTTTTAAAATCAGGGACTGTCTTCAATTTTTCTTCAAAAAATGAACATTTCCAATTTTGTTTTAATCAATTACTGCAAATGAGGTTGAACCTATATGGGACACATTGGGCTCGTCAAGCTGTATACTGCAGGTAATGTTCAAAGCACAGTTTAAACACTCCTCTACTGCATATATCTCCAGTACATGAATTATACTGATTTAAAACTAGAATCTCATGCACATTAGCAATTACTGCATCCTCTTTTGGTAATAAACTGACTGTAGAATTCTCTTCTGCAAATGAGCAATATCGTCCTACAGGGCAGAAGAAATGTCAATAATGAACTTGCTTCTGTGGTCTGTAAGCTGCAGAAGTCTTTGTTACATGCAGTTTATAGACTTATACAGCTTATATGGCTGGAGTAACCGCATATCCCAAAGGAATAATGCAGATGGTAAACATCTGTGTTTTCACAAGTGTCATCTTTTGTATAATTGTTACACTGCCCAACATTCATGATTTAACAATTATGGTGGTCTATGAAAACTGTGGTGATAGATAGAGTTCTTCCCATTCATTATCACTCCCTCTGCCATACAATTCTGCCCAAGCCTCTGATGACGGACTTCAACAGTTCTTGACCAGCAATATTTCGTTTTCAGCTGTGTTGGATGGCATCTTATTTGAGAAGCGTCTCAAATAATTATGACACTCTTTTTCATAGATGGTACTGTGTTGTTGGCTGATTCACCAGTGGATCTAGTGTGCTATACTCATCATAGTGAACAATGGGCTAAGCAGTAGGTTATGGTTTGGGTGCTCCCAAGTGTGATATTATGGGTTTCCACAGATCAGGAGGTATTGATTGAAAGATACAAGGAGATCTGTTCTAATTGCGGATTCCTGGAGATACCTAATGATCCTGGTAGATCCCAGTTGCATATATGTTCAAATCATTTGTGACCTTAAATATTAATAATGAAGTTAGCATAGTATTCCAAGAATGCACTCACACATTTGATGGTGAGGTGTGCTGCTCGTGAGGAGCGCCTGGATGGTGTGTGACTTGGAGGGGAACTTGGAGTTGATGATGTTCCCATGGACCTACAGTCCATTAGCAAAACCTCAAATGTCCACTTGTCAATTCTCCATTGACCAGCTGGTAACTGTCCTCCTTGGGATGAAGATAAGCAGGCTCTCTTTGGATTGAGGTGGCAATGGAAGCGCAGAACCAAATCAATCCTCTGTGGCAACCGTGGTCTCAACTACCTCAGAGAGACAGATCCACCGTACTCGAGGGCACAAATAATGAATGAGCAGCCAGTCTGGTTCACTAATGAAACCTGAAGGATAAACCTGCCACTGAAGGCTGGGGCTGTTTCCAGTTGGCCTTTTAAAAAAAAACAATCATTCTCGGGATGTGGGCATCACTGGCAAAGCTAACCAACCCCGGTTGCCCTTGAGTAGGTGGTGGTGGGCCTTCTTCTTGAGCTGCTGCAGTCTGTGTGGCGAAGGTAGTCCCAAAGTGCTGTTAGGGATGGAGTTCCTGGATTTTGACCCAGTGACCATGAAGGAACTGCAGGCGATACATGTCCAAGTCAGGTTGTTGTGTGACTTGGAGGGGAACTTGGAGCTGGTGGTGTTCCCATGCACCTGCTGCCCTTTTCCTTCTAGGTGATGGAGGTTGCGGGTTTGGGAGGTGCTGCTGAAGAAGCTTTGGTGAGTTGCTGCAGTGCATCTTGTAGATGGTACACACTACAGCCACGGTGCGCCGGTGGTGGAAGGACTGAATGCTTAAGGTGGTGGATGGGGAGCTAACGAATTGGGCTGCTTTGTCCTGGATGGTGTTGAGCTTCTTGAGTGTTGTTGGAGTTGCACCCAATACTATATATTGGTAAGCGGCATGGTTTTAGCTGGTTAAACTTTAGCAGTGCACACTTGGTCATTGCTAAACCTTGCCAATCTGTACTTAGGTAAGTGGGGTCTGCCTCTGTGGACACATGTCATCACAGGTAAGCAAACACTCCACTTCTCGGTAGCTTAGTTTAGAGATTTTAAACATAGTGATGAGTTTCATCACTGATGATCATGGATGATCAGCCATGATCTCGTTGAATGGCGGAGCAGGCTCGAAGGGCCGAATGGCCTACTCCTGCTCCTATCTTCCATGTTTCTATGTTTCTCTGTGTGACAGACATTGACTGACTGAAAACAAAATATTATTTTGCAAAGCTATAAATTCATATTAGTGGGGATTGATTATTAGCACAATCCATTCACCTCTGGGACACAGATTTCAGCCCCGCCTACACTGATGGCATGGAAGATTACTCCATCTAATGGGTTTGAGGGTTATGCATGAAATTGATGTGGGCAGTCTCATCCCAATTACTAGTCGGTATGGGCCCAGGCCCAAACCTGACCACAAGCCAGCACAAATTGGCATTAATCCAGCACTGTTGCTGAGGGAAGCTGTAAGCGTGACTAATGTGGGATATGGAAAAATTTGAACTGCTGGGGTAAGGTGTTCTCTTCCACGTTATGGCAGGCACATTGGTTGAGTAGAGTAAAGGGTGGTTTGCTCTGCATCTGGCAGTTCCACACCTGATCTGGAGTACTTGATAGCGACATTGAGGGCTGATTTTCCTTGTAAGGGTAAGGCTTCTACCTGCCCCTCCGATTCCACTGCTACCCTGATTTATTTTTGAGTCGGGGAGGGGTCATTTGTTATTGATTGTGGGCTTCCAGCAAGATTCGAGTCACCAAGAGGGAGTGTGCCACAAAATTCCAGCAGTGGCCAGGCACCAGAAGAGGCAGCTGAACATTTAAAGGGGCAGAAGAGCCTGAAGAGGAGAAGGGAAAACTTTATTTTGGTTCTTGGTGGACACCTAGGCCAAAATGCAGAGACAGTGGGCAGGATTTTCATTCAGGAGTCGGGTGGGAGGCACGACTACAACTTTCGGGATTGTAGTCCCGCCTCCATCGAGATGTGGCCAATCCACGCGATTTTAACTTGATTGACCTTGTTGAGCCCGCCCAGCGGGCTCAGCAGGCGAATTAAGGGCCAGCCGGCAACAGGTGACGTCACAGACTGAAATTTCATCTGTCAAGAGGTTTTGACAGATGAAATATCAGTGTTTCACAGCTGTTTGAAGCTGTCAAACACTGACAGTCTGACTTCTAACATAAGTCCTTCTCCACAGACTCAGTTAGAAATCTCTCCCACACAGAAAGCTGCAGGCTGTCACTTTTGACAGTTCGCAGCCATTCTGCTTTCTGTGCCGGTGAGATGAGGGACTCCCGAGACCTAAAGGAAGGAAGGCTGAAAAGATAAGAAAAGGTATGTAAAATTTATTTAATCACTTTAGACACACCAAACACACTTACCTTTGCACTCATGCACACATCACTCACCTGAACACCAAAATCTTGACCACTCCAAGTCCTTCAACCCGACGGCCCGCCTCCTCCAACTTGGCATGGTTTGGAGCCGTCGGGAATCCCACACTTCAACCTTAAAAATAGGGATTAGGCTAAAAACTGCCTGTTAACTACCTGTTAACAGGCAGTTAATTGGCACTAATCCCTTCCCGCCTCGGGTAGGCGGGTCCCAGTGCGGGATGGGGTCGGGACCCCTGATTTCAGGATTTTAACCCCCCCCCCACCATGCCTCCAATTCCGACTCCACAGCCCAATGAAAATCCTGCCCAGTAGGTTTCTACTAGGCACTCTCTTCTACATTTGAGCACATTGTAGCTATTATTGCCGCACCACCCTGGGCTTATCATGACCTTTCACCAGGTGGTCCCGGGGAGCAGTAGTAAGAGCGGCAGACAGGAGGGAAATGGGGTGGGAGGCTGTCCTTCCCCCCCCAACCAGCATTTAGATGTGTGGGCAGCGAGGAGGTGGCTAGTGTTGGTCCCAACAGGGGAGGAGGGAAATTTGGCCCAGTTGCGGGAATATGGTGGTTAGACCATGCCAATTCTTCTGCTGCAATCCTACATGATTTGGGTAGGATTGCAAAGCAAGTTCCTGCCATGGGTGTCCAAAACAGGATGCCATTTGCTACCACTGACATACCTCACCTTGCTGAGCCTTTAAAAAATTACCTAAAAGTTATTAACTCATTGGTGAAACAAGCAATGTTAGGGGCTGAGAGGGTTCTGTGGATTTAATACTGATTTAGAGACTTTTCAAATGTTGATCAGTCACATCTGGAAACTTACGCAAGTGTACTGTAGACGTTGCATTTGCATGCAAGAGGAAAACCTTTTGAATGATGATTTGAATGCATTATACAATTTAATTTAGCATTGTGAGTGCTTAACACTTGTTTGCAATTCAATAATTTTGTTTTCACCTTGTACTTTTTTAGCACAATTCTGAAACCTTATTCCAATCATCAGTGTTAATACTCAAATCTACAAATTATTTGAACATTAATGCAGTGTCTGCTATTAGGGCAAACATTTGTTTGGTTAGCACCTCCAGGGGGTGCTAACGGGGTGCTAGGAACCGAGCGCGGCGATTTTAGCGCCGCTCGCGAAATTGACCAGTCATTTTGCGGTGGCGCTAAACACGACCACCGCAATCTCCTGTGCCCGCAAATCATGATGTCAGTCGAGCTTGCAACGCCCCAGTAGCGCCCCAGACTGGATATTGAGTCGCGCCCCCTGCCTTAGCGCCTGCCACTAGGAACGACAGGTAGAGGGTAACGTTTTCAAGTCGGGAAGGGGCGGGTGCTTCCTGCCTTTTCCTGTCGGCAAAAGTTTTGGTACACGCAGGTTGAGAGAGAGAGAGAGCTGTCTTGGAGAGATTTAACGCTGTCCTAAGGAGTTTTGGCCCTCAGCACCACTTTTGAGGTTCCTAAGCGCCAAACTCTTTCCCTGGGCCTATTCATTAGTGCTTCCAACAAATTGCTTTAGAGGTCTCTCCAGGCCGAGATTCAAGGCTGCAATGAGCAGGGTGTGGCTGGCCAGCAAGATGGCCCCTCCCCTTTAAGAACTGGAAGGCACCAGTCTGTCTGAGTTCCAGGGTAATTGACATCGCCTGAGCTTCGGTAGTGTTCTGAGGTAGCGCCTCGCTCCCTGATGTTTGCGCTTTAAGAGAGGTATGTAGCGTCTGACTTAGCGCTCAAATCACCTCCCAGGGCGATAGAGGCAAATTTTTCTGTCTAAGGCGATAATTAGCGCCGGGCGCTAAACTTTGCGCCCGGCCGATATTAGCGCCCCAAAATGGGCGATACCCAATTTTTCCCCCTAGTATATGGTTGTAAGAAGATGTCCACAATGTGTTGCTATTTTTTTATCCTACGTAAGCCATTTAATCTAACTAAGGTCAGAAACAGCTTTGCTTGAATAGCTACAGCAGTTTAGAAGACAATACGATGCCAGATAATTTATTATTCTTTATACTGCAGCTGCAAGGGTTTTTTTTTAAGAAGCTATACACTGCACAATTTCAAGGTTTTTGTTATAAAAAGCACTACTCAATTGAGAAATTAGGTTGCTCTCTGAGACATAAAAAATGTGTTCATCTACTGACTGAGAGAATAACTTCAACATTACCAGCATAATCGTCCCCAGTGCAGCACCGAGACATCCTTGACAGCAACTCCATCAGATCTTTCACTTTGTCATGTCAAATATTTGTAAGTTACATAACATCTTTGGAGAGTGGTTTTGACAGGCTTGTTGTGGACATTAAAATACGAGTCCAGTTTAGTCACCCAGGCACTCCTGTAAGCAACATACTGTCAGACCCCCACCTTGTAATAACGAAGCAAAGCTGCCAAAGGGCGAATCGGCAGGAAATCAGCCTTAGGCTACCAAACATACAGCTGTCAATTTTACAACAGGACTTCGTCACACTGCAGTTGGGACCTGACAAACTCATTGGCAGGTAATTTCCGATAGGAGGCTTCCTGCGTGCAGATGCCTCCTATCGGAAAAAAACCTACGCTCTTACCTGAGGGTTCCCGAGGTCCGGACACTTCCCATCGTGCGCCTCTCCACAGTCGGAATGCGCAGGGCCCATGTATTCCAGGGGCGCATGCAGTTCGCAAGCGTCCCTGGGATTACATGGGCCAGGAGAGCCAATAGGAGAAGGGAAGCCCATTTCATACTTTTGAAAGATAGACCTGTCAAAAGTATGAATGGAGATCACCCCAAAAACACATCAAAACATTAAATACATTTTAAAAAACAATCATGTTTTTAAAATGAGTTACATTAAATTAAATATTTTAAACAAAAATTTAATTTTTTGAAAAAAAAGTTTTTTACGGGGCTAAAAATAAACTTACCTTTTTTAAAAGTATTTTAAAATTATAAATGAGTGAAAAAAAAATAATTGTTTTACTTTTTTATACTCTTATGTTGGTAAAAGCGGGCCTTACGCCTGCTTTTACCAGGCGTAAGATTTTTAAGTGTTTTCAGCGGGCGGAGGTTCTGCAGAAAGCAGAACTCTCCACCCGCAGAGGCCCTTCTCCAGGGCAGGCAGAGGATCTGTCAAGAGGATTCTTGACAGATCGGAAATGCCGGTTTTCAGCACATGCGTTTCGCATGCCTGAAACCGGCATTTCTGATGTCCCTACAGGTGTGTACACAGCGCGTACACACCCATAGGCATCGGAAAATATGGGCCAGTATAGCCGACTGCCTCTTGAACCCAATAAAAGGTTGGGAGTTAAGCCTGAACAAAGTAACCTGCTATTAGAAGAAAGAAAGAAAGACTTGCATTTATATAGCGCCTTTCACGACCACCAGACATCTCAAAGCGCTTTCCGGCCAATGAAGTACTTTTGAAGTGTAGTCACTGTTGTAATGTGGGAAATTATGCCAGAATTGTCATTGACAGTCTTGTAGTGGAAAAGAGAAAAAATGTTTGCCTTACTAGATTGGTAGCATGCATAGAGAAATAGCACCAGCATAAGCAACCTGCTCAGAAGGCTGTGCTAATAAGCTAATGGTTGGCCTCAGTACAATATGAGCTCCTATGTACCTATAGATGCAGACAGACTAAAATGATTGATATTAATTAGACCCTTATGATTCTAGTAACACAATCTGTAAATATACAGTTACTGTTTTAGTGTTGTGCTTTGTTGTGTATAAAATATTTAAAAGGAATTTCAACACTCTCCATGTCATGGGCAATGTGAATTTGGCAAAGATTCCCATTATTATGGAAATAAACAGTTGATAAAACGAGCATCATTCCCACTTCCAGCTGCTTCCCTGTTTGACTGTTTTGCAGACAGGGAAAATAAATAGCGAATGGGCTTCACCCAACAGCACTTCATTTTGAATTGTGCAAAATATATGTCATTATTAATTGGGAACAAATATATACAACAGGGACTAAGATGGCTTTCTGATTTTTGTTTTCAATATATGATTTTTTTATACTCCTACTATAATAAGACAGCGAGAACAAGATCTCTTGCGTGTGATAGGTGTAGCAAAATTGTGAACCCATTTATAAAGAACAAGTTTATCATGTCATTGGACATAGGAAATCTTTCCCCTTGGTGTCTTACCAAAATCCTGTCAAAGTTCTGTCTTAAATAATTAGTCAATGTCATTGTGGTTGATAAAATACAGTTGCAAAGTACCAAGTAACTGAATGACTTACCATAAAAAGCTAGCAGCGACTATTCACATAATCTTAAATCACAATTACTTTTCTTTCCAGATGTACCCAATTTATATACTTTATATAAGGGCAACTGACATGATAAATAATTCCTGTTTTTCACTGCAAGCCTCTTTAGGCTAACATATAACTTCAGCATTACTTTCATTCATCTGTATGCTCGCACAATGACATCCTTTTTATCGTGGATATTTACAATCAAAACAATTTAAAAAAAATACCTGCTAATGTGACTTGTATATTTAGACGCTCCTAAATTAAGCAGCTTGACTAAGTGTGACTTTGAGGCTAATTTTCCCATCTGTACTGATAAAGCATATGACCATGACTGGATTTATTTACTTACAAGAAGTCAGCTCTGCAACATGTTTTCAAAGGTTCAGATGCCCTACATTTTTCATAAGCTTTTATAAGCAAAAATAACATCTTGCAATTCAATGAGAATGATCTTAAATTTAAAACAAAATTCCAACGCATAATGAAAATATTGGTGAAATACAACAGGACCAAATATTCTGCGCAAATAATATTTAACTTATTTTAGTTACAAATTAAAAAAAACTGTCTCTACTCTAAGGGGCCGATTTTAATTCCCTCTACCTGCTGGAAACGGAGGTGGGGTGGCTAGTGGAGTAAAAATGGCAGGCTTACTGCACCATATCCACTCTACAGTCATTTTTCCCAGGGCTTTCTGCTGGGCAGACCAGACACCTGTCTGAATCAGCTAGAAGCCTCATTAACCTATGCAAACTGGGGATCATTGGAATCTGCTGTGGTAACTTTGATCAGTAAAATCTGGCGGTACTGCAGAAAAGAATTAAAGGAGGTGGAGATAGAAAGAGATTTGGGCATTCTAGTGCATACATCTCTAAAGGTACATGAGCAATGCCGTGAAGCGATAGCTAGAACAAATAGGGTGTTGTGGTGTATCCATAGGACAATGGAGTACAAGATGAGGCATACTATTTTGTCCTTGTACAAGACCTTAGTCAGGCCTCACTTGGAATACTGTGTCCAGTTTTGGTCTCCTCACATGGTGGGTGATATGGAGGCTTTAGAGAGGGTGCAGAGGAGGGCCACTAGACTAATTCCCAGTATAAAGCATCATAGTTATCAAGATAGGCTAAAAGAGTTGGGACTGTACACCTTAGACAAACGTAGACTTAGGGGGGATCTGATTGAGGTTTATAAGATGATGAAGGGAATAGATTGTGTTCCAGTTGATAGTTTGTTCCAATTAAATAGGTTAGGGACCCAGGGGTCACAAATTTAAGTTGTATAAGGCCATATCTAGGTTAGATGTCAGGAGGTGGTTCTTTTCCCAGAGAATAGTGGACCTCTGGAACAGGCTGTCGTCTCGTGCGGTGGATGCTGATTCGATGAATTCCTTCAAGCGAGAGCTGGACCTGTTTCTGGCTGGGCCGGAGATCACCTCTTACAGAAGGTAGGTACTGCAGGAAATTCAGGGCCAGAGTGGTCTCCTCGACTAGTTTTGATTGCCTAGACGGGTTGGAGATTTTGCTCCCCAAATTGACCTGTGTTTTTTATCTGTTTATTTTGCTTCTCCCAGGAGCTCACATGGTTTCAGGTGGGGTAGAGAGTCTATATATTGTGATACACAAGGTATCACAATTGTGTGAGACAGGCCAGATGGACCAGAGGGTCATTGCCTGTCCGTCATTGTTCGTATGTAGAAGAGGCCTACAAAAAGGTAAGTGTTGAAATTATTTTTGTGAGATCAGTAGGAGCAGGAGTGCCCCACATGCCCTGAATTTCTAGGCCTATGTTTTTTATCTTGACAATAAACTGTAGATTGCAATCTAGACAGTGCCATTGCACTGAAGCAGCAAAGGCCACAATCAAGACTTCCTACTTCACAGCTATTAAAACCTTTTAGATCTTATTACTTTATCTAGCTAAAGTTTTCAAAATACACTTGCATTACTGCATGAAAAATCAAAACTGTCCAATTTTAATTGTTTCTTTACTTTGGTTTATCAGGTGATTGTGATGAAGCGAATTGAGAGTGAGAACAGACTGGCTGGGATTTTCTGCTTCTGTTCTCACTAGCCTGCAAGTTTTCATCCAAAATCACAGCTGGCGAGCGCTGAGGTGAAATATCCCAGTCACTGTGTTCCATATAGATAATTTATCAAGCCCAGGAGGTGACATCCTCCAATTTTTATTTCACTGTGACACTATGGGATAGATTTTACAACTGATTGCTTTCAGTGTAGAGCTTCACACAATGGGGATACCTAGCAAAAATTTAGCCCTCAACTCCATTGTGGCCAATTTGCAGTCCACAAAATATTCCGTCCATTAATCTTCATAATGTGTCGGCCGTGGCTCAGTGGGTAGCACTCTTGCCTCAGAGTCAGAAGATTGTGGGTTTAAGTCCCACTCCAAAGACTTGAACACATAATCTAGGCTGACACTTCAGTGCAGTACTGAGATTGTCTTTCGGATGAGGCGTTAAACCAAGGTTGACGTAAAAGATCCCGTGGCACTCTTTCGAAGAAGAGCAGGGGAGTTCTTCCCGGTGTCCTGGCCAATATTTATCCCTCAATCAACATCAATAAAACAGATGATCTGGTCATTATCATATTGCTGTTTGTGGGACTTTGTTGTGTGCCAATTCGCTGCCGTGTTTCCCAACATTACAATATTACAACTGTGACCATATTTCAAAAGTACTTAATTGACTGTAAAGCACTTTGGGATGTAGGTAGGTAGGTCTTCATTACTTCCTTTCTGATTTATTGGGAATAAATTAGTTGTATTGTATTTCAACTTTGTTTAGAGAATTTATTCCTCTGCTTTGCATCTGTGAAACACTCAATTCTCAAGCACAATGGAGAGGGAAAAAAAGGTGTAAATGCATGATGACAGGTCTCCACCATTTTAACTTGCTGTTGGATTCCTGTGACTTCTACTGAGGGCATGGAACATTTACAACAGATGCAAGCGTTATATTGCCATAGAAATACGGTGAGAATGGTCTAATGGTGCCTCGTGTCTCATTTTCCTATGGGATTACCAATTGGGCAAGCATTGGTAAAGGCACCCAAAAATTCTGTAGCTAACTTTTGTGCCTGGCCTCCCTCACATTGAGCAGGCAACAAGGTGAAGGAAGCTTAAAAAGGTAAATGGACCATTTTCCCCACAGAGATACATTAGATACTCAGGACTTCTCAAGGGCAATTAGGGATGGGCAATAAATGCTGGCCTTTGCCAGTGACGCCCACATCCCATAAATTAATTAAAAAAAACTAGAGGCATTCTGCCAACGGTTTTTGAACAGTAGCCTAAAGGCCCCACAGCTGGGAGTCATTACCGCTGCTGCAAGCCTACCACAGTGGCTGGCTTTCTAACCACTATTCTAGCACACATCAGGACCTAGCCAATGACTTGAACCCACAAATGTAGGTGGGTTCTGGTCAGTTCAGCGCTTTAGGTGTGTGGCCTGTGACTAGATCCTCTGCAAAGTGGAAGAGGAATATTGGAACCACTGTGTGGAACAGCACAACAAAGGGCACTCAGATATGGGTGGCTTCTGCTTGTGCTGCAATGGAAGCTGAGACTTCAGACATCAGACGTGGCATAATGGTTGGGTCCACAAGTATGTTAATGGATCTGCCCAGCCCTTCTAAGCTGGAAAGGATAGGCTCCAAGCTCTGCCCAAAGACCTGTGCAAAGCTAGAGCTGGACTGTTCCATGCTCCTTGACATTGCACTCAGGCTTTCTGGCAGGCCTGCCAATGCACCAAGCATTTCTTTGTGCATACCCATCAGCATTATTCTGTAGGCTGCCTCATTGAGTTCTTCATCTGAGTCCTGTGCAGCATAACTCGTGTGTGACCTCGCCCTCTAGGGATCTGGCATCTGAGCTGCCCTTTCCCACTGCCCTGGCTGCAGGCCATTTGTACTCAGTGTGTCACCATGCGCAGATCCCATGTCTAACCTATCCTCTAAAGGACGCAGAGTGTCAGTATCTGAGCTGGTGGCTGGGAGTGTGAAATCGAGTGATGGTGTTTCTTCTTCTTAACTCTGTTCTCCCTCTTCTTGTTCAACCACTGGCTGGGCAGGCTGGATTTCTTGGGTATCTGAAATGAGAAAGGCGCAAGGGTAGGGTTGTAATGAGTGGAGGGGCGGGTGGGAAGCAAGAGTTGCCTGCTTACACCATGTGCAGATTGTAAATCAGAAGAGATTGTGGGATGAGGGGGAAGTAGGATGTGAGATGGAGGATAACGTATGAGGATACCAGCATTTTATATTCTTTCAGCCTCGCCACTGGCCCAGGGCTCAGCCATGCCCCTGCCAAGAATGGCCAGCACCGTCTCCTCCAAGAGGGTGAGGTGATGCAGGCCAGCCTGTCCCCTGCCAGTTAGGTTCTGCTGGTGCCAGTTATGCACCACCTTTTCCTGCAAGAGAAAGGGAAGTGTGCCAATGAGTGTTGTGCATTGTGTTTGGGTGATGTGCCTGTAGCTGGCAGTGTGTTCAAGCTGTGGGATGTGGGTGTGAGGCTTGCAGCAGTGATACGTGTGTGTGTGTGTGTGAGGTGAAGCTATGAATATGAGGTATGAGTTGTGCTTGGTAAAGATTGTTGGTAGGTGAGGGATGGGGGTGTGGTGCATTGAGCAGTGTGTGTGGCTAGTGGTGCAGATGGTGGGATATGGCATTTGAAGTTGAATTCACTGACCTTGATCACTTGTGTGAGGTCATTCAACTTCTTCCTGCACTGAGTCCAGGTCCTCGGGGCTATACTGCTGGTATTGATTACATTGGCTATCTGCTCCCACTGCAGTCTTGTCAGTTGCCTGGCGTGTCTCCTGGCCTCCTGTGGAAAGAAGACCTCTTTCCTGGAGTTGACCCCCTGGACCAGGGCCGCCAGTGCTGCATCCGAGAACCTTGGACCCCTTTCCCTGGCCTGTTGAGCCATTACTTTGTCTTCTTGTTAATAACACTTGCCTCCACAAGCAGTTCCAGTACCTGTTTCAGGCATAAGGCGACTCCCCTTTAAGAGGTGCAGACTGCCTTTAAGTAGTGCAGGCTAGCTTTAGTTGGAGCTAGCCTCATACAAACTTGGGCCCCCTGCTGAGCGTTTAGCCACTCCGCAACGCATTCTGTGCTCAGCTGAATGCTGCAGTAATGTAAAGTAGCAGCCAGCACAAATATTACATGCTGCCTGCAGTCCTCTGAATGGGTATGAGTTGCTATCACATCGCGATCCCCACACCCATTTCGGGGGATACCGAATTTCTCGGCCAATGTCTTTATAGTATTTTCCTTCCCTGCAACAGGTAGATACATACATTTCTTCCCCACATAAATAAATAAATATCTGCATGTAATATAGATTTACTCTTATCCACCATCTGTTTTAAATATAGATTTTTATTCCAAAGACCAATAAATACATAAAATACTAAATATTAAATTAATTTTTACCTTTCCTGCTTTACCAGTTATCTGTTAAACTGTTCTTGATGTTGCTTTAATAAGTTTAAATAAACATTTACATTCAGGATTTTCATTCAGCACCTTCCTCCATATCTGCACAAAGGAACATGACTTCCTGAACTTATTGCTTATCTGAATGGTGTTTTCAAAAAAAATTCTGAGCGCAATTATAAATAAAAGAACGACATCTGTTCTAACACCAAATAGTAAAACTCCAGGCTTACTTTGAAAGCCTTGCAAAATGCTGCAACGACATAATTAAGGAATAAAACTAAAGATGCACAGAGAGGAAAAAAGCACCATTTCTCACAGCATGAACCTTGTAGGCACAAACCCATTGGGTGCCCTTCCAGAATGGAAAGGGATCGCAAATCCCAGTCTGTCTAGCACTCACACTTCCCTAGGAGGGCCAGGTTACCCAGGAACTGAAGAGCTCTTCCTTGCACTCTGAGACTGGTTCAGTCTGCCCTGATTTCCTAGCTCAAAAAGGGGATACAAGGGAGCTGCAAACTGCAACAAGAATCAAAGGGTAAAATATGAAGGTTGATTAATTGCAAGATATTTAAAATACTTCATGCAATAAAAAGACCTGCTCAGAGTTATTTCCACCTGAATCATTGCTCATTCATCTGTTTTCATATCAGCTGTGGCTGTGTTTGGCTCTCTTACTGTATTTGCTGACTGTAGTTGTAGGGTATCAGGTAGTACATAGTAATAACCATGCCTTAGATTAGGTTCATGCTTTTCCTTGCGCTGACGTCAAATAAAACTATTTCTACTTCTCCCAAAATGGTTTTCCTCTGGGTTATCAATCTCATTAATTTTCCATTGGAAAGGACAGGACTTAAAAACAGCAAGCCCTGGCATGCTATTTAAGTAGCCAATCTTGCTATAGTCAATTTTATTTTCAATTATAACAAAAAATTCTAGAAGTTGTTGCTGCAGGTGGCTGCTCAGAGATTCAGCTTTCTCCCCTATTTCATCTGTGTAATTCATCTTTGACCCTACAGGAACTTGAGATTTAGGTTTCTTACATAGGCACAGGTCTCCAACAGAAGACATTGTTACAAAACATTATAAACACAGAAAATTACATGGGGTTAGTACACAATAATTCCCTTGTAAAATTTGTAAATGTTATATCTTTGTAGTGTTAACAGCCTTGTTTCCATTAGTATGGATATTAAGGGAATCAAGGGAGATGGGGATAGTGCAGGTAAGTGGAGTTGAGGTGGAAGATCAGCCATGATCTTATTGAATGGCAGAGCAGGCTCCAGGGACCAAATGGCCTACTCCTGCTCCTATTTCTTATGTTCTTATGTAATAGAGGGTCACCTCTGTGGGGAAACCAAGATTGTGGGTGAAAAGGTTTTTTAAAAAAATTTGGAGCAATTTGATTCACCCCCATCCTTCTTTCTTTAATCCATAGGCTTTGCTAACTGTTCATGCTTGCTTTATTGTTTACATATATCCTTAGCATTCCTTCACTGAAACATTATATAGATCAAATTCGATGTCTATTAACCATACCTCTTCACTTGTGATTTGTTGTTGTTTTATGGAAATGATGTTCGAGCCAATCAACTGCAAAAAATTTGCAGGTTTACACTTGTGACACTGAAGTGTGATTCAGGGTAGCATGACAGACAGGATGCTTACTATACACAAAAGCCTAGGTTTTCTCATTAGTGAATTTTAACACCAACCTGTTTAAAATAAATGAGTTACTGCCAGTGTTAAACTAATACCAACCGGAAAAACTAGGCTAAAGCTTTTATATATACACTAGTGGATCTCTTGTGGCATTTTTCACAGTAGATTACAGGATAAGCTGTTCTATAAGGAAAGGAATATTAAATGACACAATACATCACTGTGCTGGTATATTTTTGGCATAGTTTTTTAAAAGTGGATGCTGCTTAAAAGAAAGAAAAGAAAGACTTACATTTATATAGCGCCTTTCATGACCCCAGGTTGTCTCAAAGCGCTTTACAGCATTTTTGAAGGGTAGTCACTGTTGCAATATATTACATAGGATTACAAAGGATATACAGCACAGAGTCAGGCCATTCGGCCCAACCAGTCCATGCCAGCGTTTATGCTCTACTCGAGCCTCTTTCTGTCTTTCCTCATCTACATATAGGAAAAATAAATAACATATAAAAAAAAACTTGCATTCGTATAGCGCCTTTCATAAACTCAGGGCATCCCAAAGTGCTTTACAGCCAATTAAGTACTTTTGAAGTGTTATTGTGGCAGGGCCACTAAGGGACGCTGAACAACTGTACATAATTCCCTTTAACAATCTGTTAGCTACAGCCTGAACCTATATCTTTGTATATGCTGTTTGCATGTACAGAGCGCGGTCCCTTTAAGAGCACGGGCAAACACGATGATGTCATGCTGTTAATCACGTGATCCTCCAATGGCGGGAAAAACATGATAACATCATGATGCCGCCGTCCACGGGACCGCCCTGGCAGTCCTTGTGGAGCCTTCGAACTGTAAAGACCTGTATCCGTAATTCTTTTGCATTTGTCTCTTAAACTCAGTTAGTTTTACATTAATCTTCTTTTGATTGATTGCCTGAGTCGACCTCAGTCTCTTGATAGGAATTAGACCATTCCTACATTGGTGACCCCGATTTTTGCGAACAATATTCGCAGAAGGAACGAAGCATGGAAGCAAACTCTGTTGCATTGAAGCTGCCGCAGTTCTGGGAGCAACAGGCGACCTCGTGGTTTATCCAAGCCAAAGCCCAGTTCGCACTGCGGAACATCGTTGCTGATCAGACCCGATACTTTTACGTGGTCTCCGCACTCGACGGCTCCTCCGCCTCGCGGATCGTCAGCCTGCTTGAGAACCCCCCGGACGACTGCAAGTATGAAACACTCAAGGCGCGGCTGCTACGGGTCTTTGGGCTCACAAAGTCGGAGCGCGCCCGCCGACTGCTCGCTATGCCCGGCCTCGGGGACTCCAAGCCTTCCGAGCTAATGAGCCAAATGCTCACGCTCCTGGGCTCCAAACCGGAATGCTTCCTCTTTAGGGAGCTATTACTCAGCCAATTACTGGAACAATTACAAGCTGCCCTGGCCAGGTCCGAAGTCACAGACTGTGCAGCGCTTGCTGCCGAAGCGGACAAGATCTTCGCAGTTACGCAGCAGTACTGCGCTGCCACGAGGCACCAATCCCCCACAGATGCCGCCCCAGCTCCTCAACCCACGGGGCTGTGCTTCTTCCACGCCCATTTTGGCACAAAAGCAAGATGTTGCCGCCCTCCCTGCAGCTTCTCGCCCCCCAAAAAACAGCAACTCTGCCAAAAGAGGATCGGGTCTAACGGGTGCCCCGTGGCTGCGATGGCAATCGGAAATTCAGGCAAGCTCCTGTTTATCACCAACTCCCGCTCCGGTCGGCGATTCCTATGCGACTCCGGGACGCAGTGTAGCATCCTACCCGCGTCAGCTCTTGATGTACAGGCTGGAAGGCATGGCCTCTCACTCGAGGCGGCTAATGGCGGGGCTATTCGGACCTTTAGCAGACGGCGGGTCCAGGTGTGCTTCGGTGGCCAGCGGTTTTACTGGGAATTTGTTACGGCCAAGGTCTCTCAAGCCATCCTCGGTGTGGATTTCTTGTGCACCAACAGCCTTCTGGTCGATGTAAGGAACTGACGGTTAATCAGTGCGGCCATGTTTCACTCTATCCCTTGCCACCACAGTAACGCCATGTCGCGCACCGCCTCCTGTGCTTTCCTGACTCCGGATGAGTTCACTCGCCTGCTAGGCAAATCCCCAGACCTGACCAGATCCACCTTCTCCTCTACGGCCACGAAACATGGTGTCGAACACCACATCACCACTACTGGCCCCCCGGTCTACACACGGGCCCGGCGCCTCGAACCTGGCTAGCTCGCGGCCGCGAAAGCGGAGTTCGCCACAATGGAACGGTTAGGGATTATTCACCGGTCGAATAGTCCCTGGTCTTCGCCTCTCCACATTGTCCCGAAACCTGGCGGCGGATGGCGGCCATGCGGCAACTACCGACGCCTCAACAACGCCATGAATCCTGATCGGTACCCGATCCCTCATATCCAGGATTTCTCTACCCATTTGGCGGGAAATACCACTTTTTCCAAAGTCGACCTTGTCCATGGCTACCACCAGGTCCCGGTGCACCCGCAAGATGTCCAGAAAACTGCAGTCATCACCCCATTCGGCCTTTTCGAATTTCTGCGGATGTCGTTTGGACTGAAGAACGCTGCCCAGGCTTTCCAGCGCCTGATGGACTCCGTACTCTGGGACCTCAAATTCATATTCGTCTACCTGGACGATAATCTCATCGCTAGCCCTAACAAGGAGCAGCACATCGGCCACTGACGCACCCTTTTTCGGCGCCTCAGCCAACACGGCCTGATCATCAACCCGGCCAAGTGGCAGTTCGGCCTGCAACAAATTGATTTCCTGGGGCATCGCATCACCTCAGAAGGAGCAGTTCCTTTGCAAACAAAGGTGGAAGCAGTAACATCTTTCCCACGCCCACAGAATATTAAGGCCCTGCAAGAATTCCTCGGTATGGTAAACTTCTACCACCGTTTCGTGCCTAAGGCAGCACTGCTCATGTAGCCCCTCTATGAGGCCCTCAAGGGCAAGTCTGGCAAGGATCCGGTAAGCTGGACGGTCGACATGGACCGTGCTTTCGCTGACACCAAAAGCGCCTTGGCCAGCGTGACCATGCTAGCGCACCCGCTGCCAGGAGCCACCATCGCCCTCACCACCGACGCGTCAGACTACACTATTGGTGCAGTACAAGAACAGTGGGTAAACGGAACATGGCAACCGCTGGCGTTCTTCAGCCATCAACTACGGCGGAACGAGCGAGCGTACAGTACCTTCGACCGGGAGTTGCTGGCTCTTTTTCTGGCCATCCGCCATTTCCAGTTCTTGTTGGAAGGACGTCCTTTCACCGCTTTTGTGGACCATAAGCCAGTAACTTTCGCCATGGCCAAGACCGCCGAACCGTGGTCAGCCCGACAACAATGTCAGCTAACGTTTATATCTGAATTCACTACAGATATTCAGCACGTGGCCGGTAAAGACAATCTGGTGGTAGATTGCCTCTCCCGCGCGACCGTTCATGCGGTCCAGCTTGGCATCGGCTATGCCCTCATGGCTGCAGATCAAGCCTCGGATCCGGAGGTGCAGGCTTACCGAACCAGCCCCTCTAGCCTCCTAGTGGCCGACGTCAAATTCCATGCCGCAGGCACCACGCTACTTTGTGACATCTCCGTAGGAGATCCTCGCCCTATCGTGCCGGTCGCCTGGCGCCGCAAAGTGTTTGACGCCATACATGGGTTGTCACACCCTGGAATGAAGGCCTCGCAAAGGCTGATGACATCCAAGTTCATTTGGCGGGGCATGCATATGGATATCCGCGACTGGGCCAACACCTGCGTGGTCTGCCAAAAGGCCAAGGTGCAGCGTCACATCAAACTCCATTGGCCATCTTCGCTGTTCCGGAGCGACGGTTCGATCACGTGAATGTGGACCTGGTGGGGCCACTTCCACCTTCCCATGGGTTTACACATATCCTAACGATGGTAGACCGCACCACTAGATGGCCAGAGGCAGTTCCCTTGTCATCCACCACTTCGGCAGACGTAGCCAGGGCGTTCATCTCCTCTTGGGTCGCCCGTTTCGGGGTACCTGCGGACACCTCTTTTGATTGTGGACCGCAGTTTTCCTCTGAGCTCTGGAACGCAGTGGCTCAGGGGCTCAGCATCAAGCTACATCGCACCACAGCCTACCATCCACAGGCGAACGGCCTGTGTGAACGATTTCACAGGTCGCTCAAAGCCGCACTGCGGGCCAGCCTCCAAGGTGCTGGATGGGTGGACAGGCCTGTTGGGTCTCCGCACGGCACCCAAGGAAGATCTTCGCACGTCCTCAGCAGAGCTCGTCTATGGCCAGCCGCTACGCGTACCAGGGGATTTCCTTCCGACTCCAACAGAGCCATGTTCCGCATCCGACCAACTCATCAGCCACCAGGAGGCAGCCAGGTGTTTTGCACCTGTACCAACATCGCAGCATGGCTTTCAGAGCTGATACATCCCAGCAAAGCTAAAGAACGCCGAATATGTGTTCATCCGCCACGACGCTCATCGGGATCCGCTCAAGGCCCCTTACACTGGTCCTTTCCGCGTGCTAGAGGCAGGGGATATCAGGGGTAAACCGGACCACATTTCGGTGGACCGTTTGAAACCGGCATACTTGGACCTTGACCGTCCTGTCGAGACCGCACAGCCGCCAAGACATGGTCGACCGCCCACAGTTGCTGTGCCAGGACAAGTGCAACCACCTGACAACCCGCCCGCCATCCAGCAGCTTCCACTTCAGGAGTACAGAAGTCACTCTGACAGGCTTGTCAGGCCTCCTCGCCGTTTGACTTTTTCCGTTAAAGACAATTCTGGGGGGGCGCATGTGGCAGAGCCACTAAGGGGCTCTGAACAACTGTACATAATTCCCTTTAACAATCTGTTAGCTACAGCCTGAACCTGTATCTTTGTATATACTGTTTGCATGTACAGAGCGCGGTCCCTTTAAAAGCACGGGCAAACGCGATGACATCATGCCGTTAATCACCTGATCCTCCAATGGCGGGAAAAACATGATGACGTCATGACGCCATCCACGGGACCGCCCTGGCAGTCCTCGTGGAGCCTTCGAACTATAAAAACCTGTATCCGTAGTTCTTTTGCATTTGTCTGTTAAACTCAGTTAGTTTTACATTAAACTTATTTTGATTGACCGCCTGAGTCGACCTCAGTCTCTTGATAGGAATTAGACCATTCCTACATTATCACTGTTGTAACATTTGGAAACATGGCGCACAGCAACGTCCCACAAAAAGGAATGAGATAATGACCAGATAATCTGGGTTATTTTAGTGATGTTGGTTGAGGGATAAATACTGGCCAGGATACCAAGAGAACTTGCCTGCTCGTCTTTTAATAGTGTCATGGGATATTTTACATCTACCTGAGAGGGCGGATGGGTACTCAGTTTAAAATCTCATCCGAAAGACGGCACTTCTAACAGTGAAGCACTCCCTCAGTACTGCACTGAGGTGTCAACCTAGATTATGTGCTCAAATTTCTTGCATGGGGCTTCTGACTCAGAGACAAGAGTGCCACCACTGAGCCAAGGATGACATCTCATATATATTTTATTGCAGTATTTTAGATATAATTTTGTTCTGTGAATTGAGAGGAATCGTGAATCGAGAGTGACACGCTTTTATTCAAATTCCAGGGCTAGTAACTGGGAGGCACAAGCCAGCATGGAAGGTTGGAATAGGTGGAATTAGGAAACAGCAAATCCAACACTGAAACCGATAATGGACATTAAAAATAGGTATCAGTGCAGTCGAGCTCCCATGGACCGTGTTGTCGGTGAATGTCCACATACAATCTAGTACACGAAACAAAATCAACACTAGATAAAGCTGCCAATATTGAGAACAAATAAAAAGCAGTGTGTAGCGGTTCGTGTAGATCGCCACTAAATAAGAGAGTTTGACTTCGACGAACTATTAACAAGTTGTTTATTTACAGGAACAGACTAATTACATCAGGTAAGATGGCAGGTAAGATGGCTGACTGTAGGAGCACTGTGGTATAGGTCTTGTCTCAGCGGGGACTCCACGAGGACTGAGTTCGCAGTCCTGTGGGGAGTGTGATGACGTCATCGCATTTGTGTCGTGACGTCATCACGTTGTTCGCATTTCCCGCATTTAGGGCATCACGTGATGCGCGTCGTCACATTTGCCCGCGCTTGGGGCGGTCACGTGACTCGCGTCGCGGCGTCGGCGCGCTTACCCAGTCTGGCCGTTGCGGTCGAAGACGCTAGGCCGGGCTGTGCCGGCGGCCATCCTGGAAGGCCGAGTCGGGCTGGCAGCTGCCGCACGCACATCACGTCATACGTGACGTGACGTCAGTGCGCTAGGGCGCGTCTTAAAGGGGCAATGACCCCAACAGGTAAGTTAAAAGGGCAACGGCCCCAAAAGGTAAGTTAAACATACAGTAAGGTAAGTTAAAGGGAATTATGTGTCTTTATGTAAGGTACAACTGGTGGTACCGCCACATGGGCCCCCCCAGAATTCGCTTTAACGAAAGTCCAAGGATGAGATGGTCTGACGCTGGTGGTCTCGGCAGTCGTGCTGTCTCGGCTTGGTGAGCGAGTTCCGAAGATACTGCTCGTGAGGGGATCCGTACGCGCGATGTGGCGAATAAAGTGTATCCGTCAGGCGAAGGACCGTGGAGACTTGCGAAACAGCAGGCCTTGTCAGAGTGACGGTCAGGTTGGGTGGACGCGGGCGATGACTCTGTTGATGTTGGAACAAGTCCTTGTTATAACGAACTCTGCAGGAACGCCAAACGAACGTTCCAGAAGGACTTGACAGGCGAGGTGAGTGAACTCGCCGACAGGTGAGCGAAACCTTCAGGAGGCTGGAACATGCAGAACGGTGCGTGCCATAGTGCTACGACGTTAACACAACAGAGGGTGAAGAGTTACTGCGTTAACCTGTGATCGGTGAGGCAAGCAACTTTCACGTGGCTGATCGCGGCCGCAGGATGCCTGTTGGACCCATCCTCGATGTGTGCAGCTTCAGTAGACGTTTGCGTTTGTTAAAGGGAAAACTGGAGAAAGGGCGGCAACGGTCCAGGTTGTTGTTGCTTTCAGGAGGGGTTAACTCTGCCTGGAGGGCAGCAACATTTGTAACAGTTGTAGATTTAGGAGAAAACAGCCAGGAGGGCGGCATGCCTTTTGTTCACACCGAATCGTGTAGTAGGTAACACAACCAGCAGGCTGAAGGGCTGGTGCGTCGTCGGCGGAGAAGGAGTCGTTGTTTTTCACGAGGGATGGGTCCTCATTGTTCGCGAGGGATGGTTCCTCATGCGCGAGGAGTGGGTCCTTGTGTTTTGTGGGGGTGAGTCCTCGTGGTATCCCCGCAGGGCGTGCTCCGATTTTGTGGACCTGAACATGCTGTACCCCGCACTTGGAGAGATTTATACTTGCTGTCACTGTGGACGTAGAGGCGGACGATCCGTGTGGCGGTAGGAAAGACAAGTACGGGGACCGTGAGCAAGTGCGTTGTCGGCGCCGCATCGATGTTCTCGTCAAACGGGGCTTTTACCGGTATAAAGCACGAGGGAGACTGTGGCTCCCTGGATTGCGGTAGCGACAGCAAAACGGCTGGTGCTTCCATGGCGTGCTTCTTTTGTGAAAATTGCTCGCAGAAAAAAAAATGGGGTCCGGTTGAGTTTTGTCCGTGTCAAACAGGATCTGCTCCAGACTGCGCTTACCTTGTGAATACGTTCGCAAAGACGGGGTCGCCTTTGGAGGAATCGGTGTTAGGCGGTTGCTGTTCCGTGGTTGTTCGTCGGTTGTGCGTTGGTCGTCTTGTGGGAAGACAAGGTTCAGGCGCGCGTTGCTACCGTGAAAATCATTCACCGATACGGGTTCACCAATTGTAGTGCTGGAATTGATGAGCTCCCGTACTCACGTCGTTGGGTTCGTGTAGATCTCCACTAAATAAGAGAGTTTGACTTCGACGAACTATTAACAAGTTGTTTATTTACAGGAACAGACTAATTACATCAGGTAAGATGGCAGGTAAGATGGCTGACTGTAGGAGCACCGTGGTATAGGTCTTGTCCCAGCGGGGACTCCACGAGGACTGAGTTCGCAGTCCTGTGGGGAGCGTGATGATGTCATCGCGTTTGTGTTGTGATGTCATCATGTTGTTCGCGTTTCCTGCGCTTAGGGCATCACGTAATGCACGTCGTTAAAAGGGCAACAGCCCCAAAAGGTAAGTTAAACATACAGTAAGGTAAGTTAAAGGGAATTATGTGTCTTTATGTAAGGTACAACCGGTGGTACCGCCACAAGTGAATAAAAAGTTAAAACAAAGCTGATAATACAGAATTTAGATCAGGCACCTGCGAGATTGGAAATGGGTGGCAATGTTGGAGCTGTGCACAGGCATTGTATCATTTGAAAGGGAAATCCAAATTGATTGCAGCACAGTAATAGCACAATATTTTTTTAAAGAAACTATAGGAAACTGATTAAAGGAAATTAAAATGGACCGTAGAACAAAATGCAATGACTGTATGTTTGTCGGCCATGAATGCACCGTAGAGCATCTATTTATTGTATATTAAATCTGGTATGTGGGCGGCATTTTATTGAAAAACTGCAATACGTATTACTCCTCTAGGTGGTGCTGTGATAGGTATTTTCAATGCTAAAGGTGTCACATTATGTGACACAAAATCACTGCTATTTTATCCAAGATTGCAGTCTTGCAACCGGGTTTTCATAAATCATTCAAAATGCTTTCTGAAAGTTCTTTCAGCTACTATTTATTTTCTCATAATTGAAATTTCTAATATCCTAAATACAGATTCAAACAAAATAAAAATAATTTAAAAATACATATTTTACAATAACATGATTACATTTATCCATTGAACTGACTTCTGTGACTTTAAATGCCTTCATTAAAGTTTTTACTTGAAGGCCTCCACCTCTCCCAAAAGTTTGGCCTTGGACTTGAGATTTTTGCCAAGAGCTGTGACTTCATGAGCAGTATTTCCTAACTAACAGAGAGATTGGAGTTGGTGAGGAAACGATAGAGAGAGGTAAAAGAGGGGATAAGAGAGGGGCACTGAGTTAAGTGAGAAAGAAAGGGGGAGTGTGTATTTTCTTCAGTTAATATTACTTCACCCTTCAAAAAACATGGGAGTAATTTTGTTTCTTTTCGACAGTGTAAACGGGTGATAATGAATCAGCAGCCCGTTTTACATCTGTCCCGATTTTTATTTCCATTGAAGTCAATCAAGAGAGATGTAAAATGGGCTGCCGATTCGCTATCACCCATTTTACACTATCGGCCAAAGTCAAAATTACCCTCATTGAATTTTGAAGCGAACTAATGATCTTCACTTGAGATTTGTTTTGGACAGGTTGGGTAATTGGGCAGATGCATGGCAGATGCAGTATAATGTGGATAAATGCGAGGTTATCCACTTTGGTGGCAAAAATAGGAAGGCAGATTATTATCTGAACGGCAATAGATTGGGAGAAGGGGAAGTGCAATGAGACCTGGGTGTCCTTGTGCACCAGTCGCTGAAGGTAAGCATGCAGGTGCAGCAGGCGGTTAAGAGGGCAAAGGGTATGTTGGCCTTCGTAGCGAGAGGATTCGAGTACAGGAACAAAGATGTCTTGCTGCAGTTGTACAGGGCCTTGGTGAGACCACACCTTGAGTATTGTGTGCAGTTTTGGTCGCCTTATCTGAGGAAGGGTGTTCTTGCCATGGAGGGAGTGTAGCGAAGATTCACCAGACTGATACCTGGGATGGCAGGAATGACGCATGAGGAGAGATTGGATCTATTATGTCCGTGTGTAATTGAGACACGGACTGCAGGAGTTGGTTATAACAGGTCTTTACTGAGTGGAGACAAACTGGAACTACTATGCAAAAGTTACTACACAGGCTTATATACAGGGGTGGTCACTACTGGTACTGCAGTATACAGGGGCTGCAGAATATAGTTCCTTCTGCAAAGTACATACACTACAATTCCTCCCCTTTTAGCTAAACAGTACATAACATTCGATTAATAATTAAATAACATATTTACAATTGCAGTTGCTAGATACATTAGCTGAAGTTAAGCAATTATAAGTTCAGTCTTTGAGGAGGCTTCCTGATTCTGTCTGGATAACGCCTCTTTGGGGTATCAGGTTCTTCTGGCAAAGTTGATTCGGAATCAACGTCGTTGTTGGGTTCGTCTGCTTCCAATATTCCCGATTCTGAGGTAGATGCAATTGGTACTTCGGTTTCATCACCAGGTGTATCGGATCATGGTGTGGAATTGACGTTTTCCAGTGACTCTAGAATCTGGTCAGCATGGCGTCTTACAATGCTCTCTCCAATGTTCACGGTATACATTAGAGGTCCTTGCCGTGTACAGATCGTTCCTGGCTGCCATTTCTCTGTGCGGTAGTCCCGGGCCAAAACTGGTTGACCTATCTTAAAACTCCTGGTCGGCCTTTCATTCATATTCTGAAACTGCCTGTTCTCCACATCTCTTCTGATGTTTGGCTAAACCAAATCCAAGCGGCATCGTAATCTTCGATTGAAGAACATCATGGCTGGAGTTTGGTTGGTAACCACATGTGTCGCATTCCGGTAGGCAAACAAGAAGTTATCCACCTTGTGTTGTAGGGGTATGTCTTCATTACACATTGCCTTGATAGCCTTCTTGAATGTTTGAACGAATCTCTCAGCCAATCCATTGGTGGCTGGATGATATGGGGCGGATGTGTAATGCTTAACACCATTGTTCTTTAAGAACCTCCCCAACTCTTCAGACACAAACTGTGGTCCATTGTCGGAGCAAATCTGTTCAGGCAGCCCATTTCTGGCGAATATGGTTCGTAAGACTGTGATAGTTTTTTCTGTGGTGGTTGAGGACATTTTTATTACCTCTGGCCACTTTGAATGTGCATCCACCGCAATTAAAAACATCGAGTCCATAAATGGACCAGCAAAATCAATGTGCACCCTTTGCCATGGAGATGAGGGCCACTCCCATGGATGTAGAGGGGCTTGTGGTTGGGCGTTTTGGACCTTCTGGCATCCTGTACAGCTCTTGGTCATCTCTTCGATTTCTCTATCGATTCCCGGCCACCACACAAACGCTCTGGCTAAGTTCTTCATTTTTACCCCTCCCAGATGACCCTCATGAAGCTCATTGAGCACTCTATCCTTCAATTTGGGTGGAATTACTAATCTGGATCCACACATCAAGGTTCCTCTGCACACTGACAGCTGTTCTCTTCTCGGCGAGAATGCTGGCAACAGTGGTTCGCCATGTGCTGGCCATCCCTTCACCATTAAATCATAGACCCAGGAGAGTGTCGGGTCATTTCGTGTTTCCTTTTCTATGTTTGCATTCGTCACAGGGAGACATTCGACTATGGTCGAGTGGAATATCTCCACTGGATCCACTGCAGGTGCTTCTTCCACCATCGGCAACGGTAGGCGCGATAATCCATCAGCATTCCCATGCTGTTTAGTTCCTTTGTACTCGATGTCATATTGGTGTGCCCCTAGGAAAAGGGACCACCTCTGTAGCCGTTGTGCTGTCATTATTGGGATGCCCTTCTGAGGGTTGAAAATGGAGACAAGAGGTTGATGATCAGTTAGTAGATTAAATTTCTGACCGTGCAGGTAGTGATTGAACTTCTTCACCCCCCACACCAGGCTGAGGGCCTTTCTGTCAATCTGGGCGTAGTTACGCTCGGCTGAAGTTAACGAGTGTGACGCAAAAGCTATCGGCCTCTGAACCATCAAGGAATTTATGTGACAGTACCGCTCCAATGCCGTAGGGAGACGCATCACACGCCAGTCTTATCAGTAGTGATGGGTTGTAGTGAGCCAATACTTCTCTTGAAGTGATTAGGTCTTTACTCTTCTGAAAGGCCCGCTTACATTCATCGCTCCATTTCCATGCTACTCCAGTTTGTAGTTGGGCGTTCAGTGGGTGCAGAATTGTGGACAAATTCGGCAAAAACCTATGGTAGTAATTCACCAATCCGAGGAATGACCTTAGTTGCGACACATTTTCAGGCGCTGGGGCCTTAACAACCGCTTCAATTTTGTCAGGGGACTTATGTAACCCCTCTTCATCAATCACGTGGCCACAATACGATATCTGTTTCTTAAAAAACTCGCACTTGGGGCGATTGGCTCATAGCCCATGTTCTCTTAGTCTAGTGAGCATCTGCTCTAGGTTGGCAAGGTGTTCACTGTCATCTTCACCTGTCACTAGGATGTCGTCCAAGTAACACTGAGTCCCCGGAATCCCTTGCAGGACTTGTTCCATCGCTCTTTGCCATATCGCCGGAGCTGATGCTACTCCGAATACCAATCGATGATACTGGTAAAGACCTATGTGAGTGTTTATCGTGAGATACTTCCTAGAGGATTCTTCAACCTCCATCTGCAAATATGCTTGTGCTAGGTCAATTTTTATAAAACGCTTCCCTCCAGATAGTGAGGCGAAAATATCTTCTATCCTCGGGAGAGGATATTGTACTGTGTGAAGGAGTGGGTTCACCGTCACCTTGAAGTCCCCACAGATGCGAAACTTCCTTGGCTCCTCAGACTTATTGTTTAACGTTTTCTTCATGACAGGAACGATGGGTGTCGCCCACTCGCTCCAGTCTACCTTAGATAACACGCCTGCATTCTCCAGATTCTCCAGCTCTGCCTCGATGGCTGGGCGAATTGCATATGGTACCGGTCTTGCTTTGAAAAACTTGGGAATTGCATTCTCTTCTATTTTTATTGAGGCGGTTACGCCTTTAAGAGTTCCCATTTCTTGTTGAAATACCTCTTTGGCATTAGCTAAGATTTTTGACAATCGTCCAGGTGTGACGTCGTCATCCTTTTTACCAGCCACCGTCAGTACCTGAATGGAGTGCCAGTCTAAACTTATCTTTCTGATCCATTCACGTCCCAATAACAGTGGTCCACCATCTTGCAGTATGTACAGATACAATTTCTGTATTTCCTTGCCGTTGTATTCGACAGGCACCCTTATTTTCCCTCTGGGTTATACTTTTTGCCCCGTATACGTCTTCAAGACAATGGATGTCTCTTTCAAGGGTATGTGTGAGAATAGCCGCTCGTAGTCTCGTCGATTCATGACGGTCAGGGCTGATCCTGTATCCAATTCCATTTTGACTTGGGACCCTGCTATCGTGAGGGTGACCCAAATGGTTCGGTGATCCTCTTTTGCGATTACGTTGTGAAGTTTGAGACAGCTTAGTCTCGTGTTCCCGGATTCACTATCGCTCTTCTGGTCTTCGGAACTACTATCCGTCATCTTTTGTACTTTCCTGTACTGTTCCTTAGTAGCCTTTATGTTGTCATTAGTCTTCTTCGCAGACCTGCAAACTCGTGCAATGTGTCCCATCTTTCCGCATTGTCTGCATATTTTGTCCTTGGACCAGCAGTCCTTCTGTTCATGGGTTGTTCTGCCGCAGCGATAACATTTTTCAAATCCCCGTGTCATTTCATGGGTGCCGTATTCCTGTGGCTTTTGCTGTATTTCTGCAGCTCCCCTTGCTGCTGCTTCGTATGATACTGCCACGCTGAAAGCCTTATTTAGCGTCAGCTCTTTCTCTGAGAGTAACCTCTTCTGGGTTACTTCACTCAGGAGTCCACAGACAAATTTGTCCCGTAGGGTATCTGCCAGTCCTGCTCTGAACTGGCAGTGCTTTGATAGCTTGCGTAGTTCCGTAAGATAATCAGCATTGCTCTTATCTTTATGCTGATTTCTCCTGTGGAATTTAAATCTTTCTGCTATCAGCAGCGGTGTAGGATTTAGGTGTTCCTGTAGGATATCAACAATTTTGTTAAAACTCTTCGCCATCGGTTTGGCTGGACTAATCAGGTTCCGCAATAGGCCGTACGTTCTTGCACCCATTAAGTTTAGTAGTACCGATGCCTTTTTCTCATCAGCTTCTTCGTTTGCCTCGCAATATACTTCGACTCTTTCCACATACGTGGTCCAGTCTTCTATTGCATTATCGAAGGCAGTGATATTGCCAGTCTTCGGCATCTTGGAAATCTACGATGGCGCCTCCCGCGCTTTGCCTTCTTCCCCGATTTAACAAAATGGCGGCTCCCGCGCTTTCCGACTTCCCCGCTGCTGCTAGCACTGTTGCTGGCGTTTTAATCCTTGATGGCGATGCCCTCTGGTCTTCGTGCACTTCCGCCCGTGCTGCTGCTAACGCCGCTCTCCACAGTTCCCATGGCAAACTGCAGCTCCTCGCGGCTTTCTGCGCTTCTAATTTCTTTTATTTCCCCGTCGTTGGAGCAACCCTGCGGGACACTTTCCTCCCTCTTCTCGGGTCTGTACGCTGCCCGGCTTCGTAGCACCGGCCGCGCCCTGTGTGCTCCACCCTCTCTCTCTCTCTCCTCTTCCCGACAACGCTGCTCGGCCCCGTTGAAAAGCCACCCGATCGAGCTCTAGCCCACCGCAGCCCAGGAAGGATCAGCGTACTACCTGCCACCAGCCTGATTAGCTGGAACACCATCGACAGGATAACCAAGCCCTGCTCTCGTCAGCCTCTCCTGCAAATCTTCAACTCCGATGAATCAGAGGAGGTTGCCCACGGTCGACGCCCGTTTCTTCTGTTTGTTTTATTTTATTTTTTTCTTTCTTCCTTCTGGCCTCGACCTCTGACAACTTCGCTTCAGGGATGGATCCCCATGAGGTGGTGCAGACTGTAGGTAAGTTCGGATCTGCTCGTCGCCAGTATTATGTCCGTGTGTAATTGAGACACGGACTGCAGGAGTTGGTTATAACAGGTCTTTACTGAAGGGAGACAAACTGGAACTACTATGCAAAAGTTACTACACAGGCTTATATACAGGGGTGGTCACTACTGGTACTGCAGTATACAGGGGCTGCAGAATATAGTTCCTTCTGCAAAGTACATACACTGCAGGGTCGATTGGGCTTATACTCGCTGGAGTTTAGAAGAATGAGAGGGGCTCTCATTGAAACTTATAAAATTCTAACAGGACTAGATAGACTAGATGCAGGAAGGATGTTCCCGATGGCGGGGGAGTCCAGAACCAGGGGTCACAGTCTAAAGATAACGGGTAAGCCATTTAGGACAGAGATGAGAAGGAATTTCTTCACCCAGAGAGTGGTGAACCTGTGGAATTCTCTACCACAGAAGGCAGTTGAGGCCAATTCATTAAATATATTCAAGAAGGAGTTAGATATATTTCTTAAGGCTAAAGGGATCAAGGGAGATGGGGCGAAGGCAGGGACAGGGTACTGAGTTTGGATGATCAGCTATGATCTCATTGAATGGTGGAGCAGGCTCGAGGGGCCGAATGGCCTACTCCTGCTCCTATCTTCTATGTTTCTATGTGGATAGTTAGAAAAAGAGCAAATCTAATAACATACACCTGGGAGACAGATTCTAATTTCAAAAACCTGTGAGACAAAGGGAGAGAGGGGGAGAGATACAGGGTGAGCAACGCAAATAGAGAGAAAGATAGAGTCAGGATTTTTTCTCATTCTAATTTGATTCCTTTTGAAAATAAGTTGTATTTTGAAAGCAAACAAAGCCTCTTTGAGGGAAATAGATAAGGTGGGAGGGTAAGAGGGGAAGGAAAAGAGGGAAATGGTCTGACTTTTGGGGTGGTACGGGGTCTCTGGCCTTTCAGCACTCATCGCTTTGGGGAGAGCCAGTAGAATTGGAAGAGAGTGAATTGAGGGTTAAAGGTGAGGTGAGTGAGAGTGGAGCAAGGAGAAGGCCAATATAATAGGGTTGAGTGGTTGTTCAAAGAGGAAGAGGTAGGCGACTGATGGGAACGAGGGGATGGTAGGAAAAGGAATAGGTAATGAGAAAGGGAAAGAATTGGGATGTGAACTTTGAGGAGAGCGAAATATGAGCTATTGGGAGAGCAGATAGGAGGGGAGCCACTGAGAACCACACTTTCTTTTAACTATCGTCCCAAAGTCAGCAGCTGATTGCTTCTTTCCACATCACACCACACCATACCATACCACTCCACAACTCCCACCTGAAATGAAAGTAAAGAATACAAAGACAGAGAGAGAGAAGCAGAAGAGGACTGAATGAAAATCAAAAAAAGTTAAGGAGAGAGAAGCAGCAGAGAACTGAACGAGAGAGACAGAAACAGAAAAGGAGTGATAGAGAATCAGCAACACAAAGACATCAGAGACAACTCAGAGCATGGCCATATTTACCAGTTTATCATGTTGCAACACCTCAGGAGATTTAATAAATATATTCTTAAAATGGAATGTTCTATCACTTGTCAACATTTATTCTGGACTTTTTATTGTAAATTGTGCCCATTGCTCGATTGCATTTGTAATTGTCTGTGATGTCTGTAAGTGGCTCTCTAAAGGGTTTTTTCATTTAGAGCATCACCTCTTTGTCACGCTGTACAATTTCCTATTGAAACGTTGGGTTTGAGTCTGCCTGCAGTTCTATGCTCCAGGTATCAGGTGGCTCCGTAGCAATCCTGCCTCCTCAAGTTCTCTGCAGCAGATAGCATGGTAAAAATCAGCAAGGTGGAGTTTTGAGTCTACTTAATATTTTTATTCTTTTTGGCATCTGAAAATTTGAAATTTTGATTTTGTAATTTGGCATAATGTTCACCAGCTTGCTCTCCTGCTGCCTTTTCCCCTGCTCACTGGGCTTCCAGTTTCCCTCCTTAGCCTGCAGCTCACTGTGTCAATACCTAACTCGGCAATTAGCCCAGAACCTCTCGCTGAATGCAGAATAGACCTTTGGTATTGTCCCTGCTAAATAGCCCCATTGCGCCATGCAATTATCTTTCATGGCCAATAGTGAGTTAGGTCCCTGGACCTGTAAGGTTCGCAATATTCTACAGATTCCCCAAAACAAGAAGAGGAGAGACTTTAGGACTGTTTAAAAGAATATTGGGCCAAAAGGGGCTTAAAGTCAAAACCCCAGGATTTTGGTCATTTTAAAAAGGACATGCCCAGGCCTGTGGAAGGCTGCGACAAAAGGAGTTGGGGTGGGCCCCTGTAAGACAAAGGCCTAGAAATTCAGTATCGCCATGTTTGGGGCGCTACAGTCGAGCGTGCGCTAAATTTAGTGCCCGGCGCAACTTAGCACCACCTTCAGCGAAATTGAGTTGCTTCACCCCAAGAGGTTCTTGCTGCGCTAAAGCAGGCGCTGCACGACTATCCTAAGGCGCTAAGCCGGAGAGGCGAGGCGCTACCACCGAGGGTGGGCGCAGCGCATGTGCGGCCAGTTAGCGATTGCAGGCAGACAAGCTGGTGCCGGTCACCTCTTAAAGGGGGAGGGTCGATTTGGCTTGCAGCCATGCCCTGCACATTGGAGCCCTGATTTTCAGCGTGGACAGACCTGCTGCAACATCGTTATGCCTACGACCATGGAGAGGGCCAGGGAGCGAGCGCAGCGCTTCAGTGAGGGGGCCCTGAAGGTTCTGGTTGGTGCAGTGGAGCGCAGGTGACCTATCCTCTTTCCAGACAGTGGCAGGAGGCCGCTGCCCAATGAATATCGAAAAGCTTGGAGGGAGGTGGCACACAGAGTGACCTCCAGCAGCATGGTACCTAGGACCCCAACGCAATGCAGGAAGAAGTTCAATGACCTCACTCGGGTTGTCAGGGTGAGTACCCTTTCCAATATCCTCTTCATCCCTGTATGTGCACCTCACTTTATGGCCAAAGGGTCCTGAAAGCCCCAATGCCCAGCCCTCATCCAACACCTATGGGCCTCTCATGAAAATCACATGCCCATTCACCACTTTACACACGGTAAGGGCTATTCGACCATGGAAAGCAGTGCAGCCAAGATCAGGGCTTGACACTGTAAGGGCTATTCGACCATGGGAGGCAGTGCAGCCAAGATCAGGGCTTCACACTGTACTCAGAGCCCGTCCTTTCTCTTGCAGGGCAAGCTGGCCCACAATAGGAGGCAGCAGCAACGGACCGGGGGAGGCCGTCCTGAACTTAAAGACCTCAGCGATCTGGAGCAGCGAGTGGAATGGATTATGGCAGGCCAGCTGATTGGCCCCGTCGCCACTGGAGATGCCGACCCCATTCTGGACAGCAATGGTACGGTCATCACCTTTTTGACCTCTCTCTTTCCACTTGTGCCTCACACCAGCATCCTTTGCCACTATCAAACCAATGCAGTGCATTGCAGCACTCATGCCTCCCTCGCTGCCGCCCTGTCCTCACGCTAAAGCAACTCTTGTACCTCCCTGCTTTCAGATGCTGATTCGCGAGGTGAGGAGGCGGAACCTCAAGCTGCCACTGCGAGTGAATCGGAAGGCGAGGAGGAGGAAGAGGAAGCCGGAACATCAGTACCACCCTCAGCCGAGGCAGCCAATGGCCATAATGGAGACACGTCTTCCTTGGAGGGGAGCAGGGGGGGAAGGGTCTGAGGAGGGTGAAGCTCCGGGGCCCAGCGGGCTGCAGCAACGCGGGGGGGCGGTAGGGAAGCTCGGCGGCCTTCTCCCTGGAGGGAGAGTGTGGCCTCCAGTCCTGCTACAGTGAGCGCAGAGGAGATGCGGCTCCTTGCTGAAATGGGTGCCCAGGCGGAGCGCAGGCACACTGAGCTCATGGCTGCAGTGGCAAGGATGCCTGACTCCATAGAGTCACTGGCAAGAAGTGCACAGGAATTCGGGCAGCACAGGCAAGGAGTCTGCAGGACTTTGGTGCAGCACAGGCAGCTTCCAGCCAAGTGCTTAGTTGTGCCATGCAGTCACTGGCTGGTCTGATGCAGACGCAGATCAGGGCCACACGAGCACTAACTGCTGCCACCCTCGCTGGATCAGGCAGGATTCGCCGGGGCCCTCGCCGCGCCGCAGCAGGCCAGCAGTCTGTGCTTCAGGAGATTGCTGCGCATGGTTCAGTGCTGCCCCGTGCGAGTGCCAGTGTCTCGTCCGACCAGGGAGTGCCTGTGCTCTGTCAGGTTGGCAGCATTCGCTGCCAACACTGTCACTCCTCCACTGCAGCTGCCACCACCCATACGACAGACTGCTGCCGCCCAAGCAGAGTTGGAGCAGTCAGCAGCCGGGCCCTCCAGGCCCAGAGCTGGTCCAGGCCGTCCCGCAAGGGCATCTGCCGACTCACTATCTGACCCGCAGCAGCCTTCCCCCAGCCTTGCTGCAGCCACTGGGGTCCCATTGCGGAGGAGCTGCAGTGTGAGAAGGGGCCAATCTCGCAAGCGAGGCAGATCCCCCTTGCAGGCCAAAAGTAGGAGGTGTGGCAAAATGCTGTGTTTTTTTTTGTGAAGACCGAGGATCATGGTCATTTTTGTAAACTCTTTTGTTCATTGTCTCCAGGTTGTGGGAGCCAGTTATGTGTCTGACTGTTTTTTGGGGGGTTTCTCTGTATTTGTTTGTCATGCGGGAAGGGCACAGTGTTTGTTAAATAAATAATTGTCTTTATTCAGATTGTGCATGTTTGCACTTTGAACTATTTGTTGCCTTGACCGGCTCAGGGTTTGCGGAGCGGGTCCATTCATGTTCTTTCAATGGCACAAGCCATTCCCTGAGAGGGGGCCTAGAACCGACTTGCAATAAGCAGCTGACGGACGGCCCTTGCACTTTGTGCCTCCCTCCCGTCTTGGTGCTCCTCCTCCTCCTCCTCCTCTGGTGGTCCTCCAATGGCTGCTGGCAGTAGCTGGGTCCTGAGGATAGCCAGGTTGTGCAGCATGCAGCACACTACAACAAAATGGGAGACACGCTCAGGCGAGCACTGAAGGGCTCCCCCGGAGTGGTCCAGAGAGCGGAACCGTTGCTTTAGCACGCCGATTGTGTGCTCAATGATGTTCCTGGTCGCTTGATGGCTGTCATTGTATTGCTCTTCAGCAGGGGTGCTGGGCGCACAGAGCGGGGTCATCAGCCAGGTGCACAAAGGATAGCCATTGTCCCTGAGAAGCCAGCCTCCTGGGTGAGCCGGGGCTTCGAAAAGGTCTGCCACAGAAGTCTGGCGCAGAATGAAGGCGTCGTGGCTGCTGCCTGGAAAGCGGGCATTGACAGCTAGTATCAGCTGTCTGTGGTCACACACCAACTGCACGTTCAACGAATGGAACCCCTTCCGGTTGCGGTAATCCTCGGCATTCTCTAGACGCTCCCGCAAAGCCACATGCATGCAGTCAATGGCGCCCTGGACCATGGGGAAGCCCGCTATTCTTGCAAATCCCATTGCGCGCTCCTGCTGCTTGTCCAGGGTCATGGGGTAGGAAATGTACTGACGTCTCCTTTTGAAGAGGGCATTCGTGACTTGCCGGATGCAGCAATGCACCGCGAACTGGGAGACATTGGCAATGTCCCCAGTAGCAGATTGGAAGGAGCCGGTGGCATAGAATTTGAGAGCCACTGTCATCTTCACTGCCACCAACAGAGACGTCCTGCTCCTCAGCTGAGGCTGCAGATCTCTCTGAAGCAGGTGGCAGATCTCAGTGACCACCTCCCTTCTGAATCGAAGCCTCCGAATGCGCTGCTCCTCAGACATGTTGTGGTAGGAGAACTGCTGGCGGTATACCCTGGGAGGGTAAGGCTTCCTGTGCCGATGCCTGTTGGCCCTCCTCCATCTGGCCATGATTGGCACTCTCTCTCGGCGTCTCTGAGCCCTCTCAATGCAATGGAGAAACCCAATGTTTCCACCCATTGCAACCCCCATTATATGTGGCCACTCAAGGCTATGGTATTGAGAAATCAATCCAACTGCAAAGCTCTGGGCTGAAGCCAGAAGTACCTGTGCAAGCGCTGAGTCAAAGCAGAAAGCTCTCTCCCTTTGTCTCTCTGCAAATCTCTCTCTCTCTCACACAGAAGGAGTCTCACTCTCACAGAGAAGGAGCGGTCCAAAATGGCTACCACTAAGAAGGCAGGAAGAGCCCCCTTTAAATAGCGCCCCCCAGCCCCACAGCGACTTGGAACCGTTCCACTCAACCAGTCGCTGGGAGCGCAAGGCGGAAAGAAGGGGGGCGCCACTGAAGTTCCGGTTCGGGGCACACCAAGGGCATTGCACCATGAAATGACGTCAGGATCTGCGCGCGCAGCTGAGTGGGCGTTGCGGTTTTGCGCCGCTGCTAAATGTCCACTCAAGTTCATGAGAGGCGCAGATCACGCCGCGCCCGGGCGCTAGCCGCTTCGCGCCCCACTTATCGCCCTCTTAAGGCACTAGCGGCTGGCGCTACCAACTGAATTTCTAGGCCAAACACTTTGAGTATTGGCCTAGGCCAGATTGTCTGGGAATGTTCTGGACCATCTCAATCATTCCACATAAAGACAATGGTCCTACGGAAGGACAGTTCCCACCAAAATTACAGAGCCATCAAGAACATGAATAATACAGTACATGGTGTGGCATCATCGAACAGTGCATGCCACTGATCAACAAAAGGGACCCTGACCCCAACAGTCGAAGACATTCGAACAACAGTTTAAACCACTCAGAGAGACATCCAAAACCAATTCACACACTTAAACCAATATCGAAGCAATCCCGAAACTAGTTTAAAATCAATTAAAATAGATGGGACCAAGTCAAAACTCGATAAATAATTTTAAAACTATTAAAGTTAACGAGCCCACCAAAATTAACAATGAGCCAGAGAAGATTTGGTGGGCAGATAAGCAAGGCCTCAAATGATATAATTGAGGCCTGTTTTTACACACAGTCATTCAGACAGTCAATGAATTGAAGGAACAGTTCATTCACAGTTCGTCCAGCATCATCGAACATTCATCCTCATCATCACAGCAGTCAGAGAATCAGAGACTTGTGGAAAGGAAAAGGAATCGTGGCAACCAAGGGCCCCAAGAAACAAACAACCAACTATATTACCAACAACTAGGTAATATTGGGCCACCGCGACCAACAAGAAACCAACCTGGAAAAAAACGAAGACTTGCAAGTTTGTTCCCACTCTACAAGCTATCCTGACTCACCCCTGGGTAAGATTTGATGAAAAAGATTCTAAAACCTATACCTAACCAAAGGAAATTGGTACTTACCCGATAGATCCAATACGCACCCGACCGCATCAGCGGACACACGAAGACTGAAAACCCAACGCAGGTGAAGCCTTCCACCACGTCCAGGGTATGGCAGGCCCCAACCATCACACAAAGAGAACCCCGAAATCGCGAACCTCTACAATTGTCAAGAAAGTCGTTTGGTGAGCATTTCCCTGGTCCTCTGGAATCCAACCTAGTTAGTGTGGTGGGATTCGGGGGGGTGAAGTATTTTGTCTATTGTAATTCTCCCTCGCATATTCCAAACTGTTCCCCCTTTTAGAGTAATAAGAATATTGTGTTGTGTATATTTTCCTGCCTCAATAAAAATCCAAGTTTTTTTCACCAACTCAGTTGTCTGTTGCAATTTCATTACAACCCCCAAATAAGTCCAAAGTCTAGAATCAAGGGAGTGGGAGCGATTCGAACCGCTCAGGGAGCCAGAGGCAAAGCTGACCACACACACCACCCCTTACAGACCAAAGCCTCCACCTGCAACCAAGTTCCCCTTGTGTGTCCAACCTAGTGCCCTATCTCACCCATACTGATGGTTCCAACCTAAGGTGTTTCAAAACAAAGAAGGCAGCCATTAAATACTTGCTCTTGGAAAGTCTGAATCCTCCTGAAGTGTCAGATACAAGGGAGTGTATATATTTTTATATGCAAGTGCACATTAATCTTTAGTCTTTTATGAATAAATTATGCAGTCAAGCTAAGTCCTTTCTTATGTGCTATCGGCAGGGAAACTTCAAACCAGGCTTTTAAAACTGTCTGTTCTTTCACTGTTGTTTCTATGTGTGTCATCTCCAGCCTCCACTTGGCTGCTGAAGTTTCCCTGCTTTTAAAATGTCTCATTCTTCCTCTTCTTCTCCCTTTCTTTTCTTCCTCCTCCCCTCTGTTATGTTCATTAATAAATAGACATTCATATTATGAACACAGCTAGCTTTTGCTAGCTACTTTTATTGAGCCCATGTGGACTTGTACAGCATCTTGTAGAGGCTTCCATCTTGACTGCTGCCTTGTGGGTAGCCTAGCCTCATGGGTAATGTAGTCTTAATATAATATATAGCTGGGTAGTGTAGTCTTATACATACAGCTATTTCCAGCTCTACGGCTCCACCTAGTGTCCACTATAGAATGACATGCTATTGATCACTACATCCCCCTTTCTTTGAGGTTTAACAAAATCAATATCAATCAACTTTCAAGAAAACAATAAAGATAATATCAGTAACACTTTTGTTAGTGCTCTATAAACATAAACATTTTCAAAACAGTCAACACATTTTCAAAGCTTTACATTGTACTCAAAGATTAAGTCTATCAGGCTCTTTTACTTCACGTGTGGATCTTCTCAACACGGGTAAGTCTGATGTGTCTTCATGAGATTGTTCTGGCGGTGAATGACAAGATGCAGTTGTGGCATTGTCATTAATCTGGTCTTGAATAGTCTCTTGTGTTTTTAGGAGGGAACGGCGGTTCCTCTTGAGAACCTGTCCTTCCTCAGTTCTAACAGTGTATGACCTTGGTCCTACTTCCTCAAGGACTGTAGCTTTCCTATTCCATGCATCTGGATCCTCAATCCTGACAACATCATCCTTTGTCAATGGTTTTAGAGTTTTGGATGCCTTGTCATAGAATGATTTCTGTTTCAGCTTTAACAGTTGAAGTCTCTGTCTCAGTTCCTCACTTTGCTGTTCTTTTGCACAGCAGGGTAGCGTGGTGCGCAACTTGTGACCCATTAGTAGTTCAGCAGATGAAGAACCACAGTCTAAAGGTGAGGCTCGGTAGCTCAGCAGGGCGAGATAAGGATCAGACTTGCTTTCTGTCGCTTTCTTCAGTAGCTGTTTGAGAACTTGAACACCTTTCTCTGCCTTACCATTTGACTGAGCATACAAAGGACTGGATGTGATGTGCTGAAAGTCATAATGTGCTGCAAACTGTTGCCACTCCTTACAGTTGAAGCACGGACCATTGTCGCTAACGGCAATCCTGGGAATTCCATGTCTGGCGAAGGTGGATTTCACATGCATTATGACACTGCTTGCTGTGGTGCTTGAGAGCAGCACCATCTCAGGATAGTTAGAATAGTAGTCAATCACTATTAGATAGTCTTTACCATTTAAATGAAAAAGGTCCATACCAACCTTTTGCCATGCTGCTGTTGGTATGTCAGCTACTATCATTGGTTCCTTTGCTTGTTTGTTTTGGTGTTTCTGACATGTCTCACATTTGCCTATCATGTTCTCAATGTCCTTATTTATGCCAGGTCAATAAACAGTGTCTCTTGCTCTCCTTTTGCATTTTTCAATTCCGAGGTGTCCCCCATGAATCCTTTTGAGCATGTCTTGATGTAAAGCCTGTGAAATGACTATTCTGTTCTGTTTTAGTAATACAGGTAGACTACCCTTTATCCGGACTTCCGAAAACCGAAACCCTCTAAAAACCGAAGGTTTTTTCGGTCGGCGTAAGTCGTGCGCACAACATGACCAGAGTGGCGCACGACTTACAGGCCTAGCCGGATAAGGGATAGTGTAGCATTTTTCCGCACTTCTGAAAACTGAAATCGCTCAGCGTAAGTGTTCCAGCCTTTATCCGCACATCCGAAACCAGAAAACCTCTGAAAGCCGAAAGTGGAGCAAAGCATGACTTCTGAAAACCGAAATGCGCACGACCACGACCCCCGCCGACCCCCACCCCCGACCCCCCGGCCGAACCCGACCCCCACCGACCCCCGACCCCCACCGACCCCTGACTCCCGAACCCCCCGCCGAACCCCACCCCCGCCGACCCCCACCCCATTTCGGATAAGAGATAGTGTACCAGCCTTTATCCGCACATCCGAAACCAGAAAACCTCTGAAAGCCGAAAGTGGTGCAAAGCATGACCCGACGCTGCTGTTGCTTGACCCACGCAGGTGTTATGCTGCTCTGTGTGATATTTGCTGCTCTCTTAGATATTTGCTGCTCTCTTAGATATTTGCTGCTCTCTTAGATATTTGCTGCTCTCTTAGATATTTGCAGCTCTCTTAGATATTTGCTGCTCTCTTAGATATTTGCTGGCTTTTAACAATTTGTGAAAATGCTAAAAAGAGCTGCAGATACCCCAATGGGTAACAGTGAGAAGCAGAGAAGGAAGCATCGCTCATTATCGATATCGCAGAAAGTGGAGTTATTGCAGAAGCTTGATCGTGGTGTGTCTGTGCGACATCTTACTGAAGAATATGATGTGGGAACTACCACCGTGTATGACTTAAAGAAACAGAAAGACAAGTTGTTGAAATTTTACACTGACAGTGATGACCATAAACTAATGAAAAGTAGGAAAACATTGCATAGGGCAAAAAATGAAGATCTTGACCGTGTGCTGATTGAGTGGATTCGACAACGCAGAGGTGAACGTGTGCCACTGACTGGTTTGTTGGTCATGAAGCAAGCTAGACTATACCATGAAGAACTGAACATTGAAGTTGAGTGTGAATATTCAGAAGGTTGGCTGCATAAATTTAAGAAGCGTCATGGTATAAAATATCTGAAAATCTGTGGTGATAAAGCTTCTGCTGATCAGGAAGCAGCTGAAAATTACATAGATGAGTTTGCAAAAATAATATCGGATGAAAACCTCGGTCCTGAACAAATTTACAATGCTGATGAAACAGTTCTGTTCTGGCGCTACGTTCCTAGAAAAACATTAGCAACGGCTGATGAGAGTGCACCAGCAGGTTTTAAGGATGCTAAGGACAGGTTGACTGTTCTTGGGTGTGCCAATGCTGCAGGCACACACAAGTTAAAGTTGGTAGTGATTGGAAAAAGCCAACATCCGAGATGTTTGAAAGGTGTATGGAATTTACCTGTGCATTATTATGCGAGCAGGAAAGCATGGGTAACCAGAGGAATATTTTCTCACTGGTTCAATAACCACTTCATACCAGCGACACGAGCTCATTGCAGGCAAGTTGGACTGGAAGAAAACTGCAAAATTTTATTTTTCCTGGACAGCTGCTCCGCACATCCCCCTCCTGAACTTCTTGTGAAAAGTTATGTTTTCGGCATTAACTTTCACCCTAATGTGACATCTTTAATACAGCCTTGTGACCAAGGAATTTTACGCTCCATGAAGAGCAAGTATAAAGACGTTTTTTTGAACTCTATGCTTGATGCAATCAACAGAGGCAAAGGAATCCAAAGCTTCCTGAAAGAATTCAATGTTAAGGATGCCATTTATGCAGTTGCTAATGCTTGGAATGATGTTGACAAACCAACATTAACAAATGCTTGGCACAGACTTTGGCCTTCAACGATGTTTCATGAAGATGGACCTGCAGATGACGAGTTTGAAGGATTTCCTGTCAGTCAGGAGAAGATGATGATATCAAACCTCCTCACTTACGCCAAAGGTTTATCATCCGAAAGTGTAAATACGTTAGAGGAAGCTGACATCAAAGAAGTGCTGAACATTGACAATGATGCACCTGTTGTGAATTCGTTGAGTGATGGGGAAATTGCTGAAATGGTGTTAAATAAAGACAAGCATGAGGACAGTAGTGATGTTGATGATGACATTGTGAACACAGGTGAAAAAATCCCCATAGACGATATGGTGACAATGTGTGATCAGTTAATTGCTGGCCTTGAAAAACGTGCATTTATCAGTGAGCAAGAGATTATGCAAGTTTACTCAATTAAAGAGAGACTGCTTAGACAGAAACCAATGTTAATGAGACAGATGACACTGGAAGAAGTCTTTAAAAAGGCCGTCTGTCGTAGTCATGCTTCATCACTTGAGAATCCTGTTCCTGGCCCATCTTCAGATGTCCAACTCCAACCTGATGACAATGATGACAACACTGATGTACCCTCTTCTCCAAGATCCTCAAGCCAGATGTAATGTACCTTTATTGCATGTTTATGTACAGGTATTTAGCTTAGTTTGTACCTGTACATGTTTGAAGTTTTACTGAATGTTTTCCTTACAAATAAACTGTACTACAGTATTTATCCCTGTAACTACAGTATTTATAGTCGTTATTTATCCCACTCAGGTATTCATAAGGTCCACCGACCCCCACCCTTTCGGATAAGGGATAGTGTATCCTTTATCCGCACTCCCGAAAACCGAATTACTCTGAAAACCGAAGTGTTTTCGCACAACTTCCGAAATCTGAAATTTTCCTAAAACCGAAACACGGCTGGTCCCGAGGTTTTCGGATAAAGGATAGTCTACCTGTAGTCCACTTGCGACACTCAATTCTGACCTTATGTGAAAATATTTTGGACAGGAACCTTTTGGCCAACCATGATGAATGTTCTCTATTACTGTTTGTAATATTGTATCTTTTAATGTTTCTTCTGCTATTTGCTTTGATTTTGTGTCTGACACGGGCAGCGCAGCAGTGACCATACTCACATGAACATCCATGTCTTCTTCAGTAGAGCTCACATGACTCATTGTGGGTGCTCGGGATAGTGCATCTGCTAACACTATGTATTTGCCTGGTGTGTAGATCAGTTCAAAGTCATATCTTTGCAGCTTCATCATGAGTCGTTGAATCCTTGGAGACATCTCATTCAGGTTTTTTTTTATGATGGCAACCAGAGGGCTGTGGTCTGTCTCAACTGTGAAGGTGGGAAGTCCATATATGTAGCCATGAAACTTTTCTAGTCCAACTACCAAGCCTAGACATTCCTTTTCAATCTGGGCGTATCGACACTCAGTATCAGTCATAGACCTGGAGGCATAGGCAACAGGCTTCCAATCTTCACCCTCTGCTTGTAGCAAGACCGCACCTAGGCCATCTTTTGATGCATCCATTGACACTTTGATTCTTTTGGTTGGGTCAAAGAAGGTGAGTGCAGGTGTGGTTGTCAGCACTGTTTTGAGGTTTATCCACTCTTGTTCATGTCTTTCTGTCCATGCAAACTCATTTGTTTTATGTAGCAGGTCTCGCAGACAGGCTGTCTTGGCTGACAAGTTAGGAATGAACTTTCCAATGAAGTTTATCATCCCCATGATGCGTAGCACTCTTTTTTTGTCAGTGGGTCGGGGCATTTTGAGTATGGCGCTTACTTTTTCCATATCTGGCTCTATTCCTTTACCAGATAGATTATCTCCTAGGAAAGTGACTTCCTGGACGCCAAACTGACACTTGGCTTTGTTGAGCTTCAGTCCATTCCAGCGTATGCTCTGTAGCACTTTAGTCAGTCTCTCATTGTGTTCTTTCAGTGTGGAGCCCCAGATGATGATGTCATCAACATAGACCCGAACTCCTTCCAGACCTTCAATTATGTGTTCCATCACTCTATGAAAGATTTCAGATGCAGATATTACCCCGAAAGGCATTCTGAGGAAACAATACCTGCCAAATGGTGTGTTGAAGGTACAGTATTTGGTGCTCTCTTCATCCAGTTTTAGTTGCCAAAATCCTTGTGAGGCATCGAGCTTTGTAAAGTATCTGGCACCTGACATTTCACTGGTGATTTCTTCTCGCTTGGGAATCTGGTAGTGTTCACGTTTTATGTTTGCATTTAAGTCCTTTGGATCCATGCATATTCTTAGATCATTGTTCTTTTTCTTTACACATACCATGGAGTTAACCCAGTCTGTTGGCTCTTCGACTTTCCTGATGACTCCTAGTGTGGTCATTCTGTCCAGTTCATTCTTGAGCCGGTCACGCAGGGGTGCTGGAACTCTTCGTGGAGCATGTACCACTGGCTGAGCATCCTGCTTTAGCTAGATCTTGTAAGTGAATGGTAGAACTCCAAATCCTTTGAACACATCCTGGAAATTATTCACTACAGAATCCACCAAGTCATCTGGTCTGCTTATGGCACAGTTTATACGGTAGACTCTTTTGACCAGTTCTAAGTCCTCACAAGCTTTGTCACCCAGTAGTGAATCAAGCCTTTCAGCCACAACAGAAAACATGAGATGATGCACTTTGTCTTTGACTGTCACTTTAAGTCTGCATACACCTAAGCTATCTATTTTCTATCCATTATAGTCTTTCAGTAGTACTGACTTTTTCTGTATTTTGGGCTTTTCTTTCATATTGTTAATGTCACTCATACTGATTAAGTTTGCTTTTGCCCCAGTGTCTAGTTTCAAGGTAACTAATGCTCCATTTACCTGCAGTGGGATCATCCATTTGTCCTCTTTTACTGCATTAACTTTATGTTCAGCATTGTCCATTTCTGAGGTCTGCACATTTTCTGTATCCTTTTTGATATTGTCACATGACACCATTCCTACAAAAAATGTCTCACTTAAATCAGTGTCCTCAATTACATTAACTCGTTGCACTTTCTTAGTTTGTACTTTTGAAAAGTATTGTTTGGCAAAGTGATTCTTTCCATTACACTTTGTGCACATTTTTCCAAACGCTGGGCATTGTCTTAACTGGTGTTTGTAACCATAGCGTTTACAATTAAAAATTTCATCCTCCGATTGCTTTTCATTTCTGTTCTGCCCATGTTTCTTCCCCTTATAGGACACAGCACCGACAGCAGCATTATCACTCATTACACTCGCATCATTATTGATTTCACTGAAAGTCTGCGCATGCTTTTGAGCTAGCTCGCTGGCTTGGCATATTTTCACCGCATTTTCCAAATTTAGTTCGGTTTCTCTCAACAGACGTTCCCTGACATTTTTATCATGAATACCAAACACAATCTGGTCACGAATCATGGATGCTTTGAGCTCAGAGAAATTACGTGTCTGTGCTTTCAGTTTAAATCAGTTATAAAGCTATCAAAAGTCTCATTTTGTTGCTGTGTCCGAGAACGGAAGATATATCTTTCATACGTCTCATTCTTTTTGGGAGAACAATGTGTATCAAATTTCTGTAGCACATCATCTAATTTGTCTCTCATCTCCGCTGGATTAAATATAAATGTATTAAATACCTCTATCGCCATTGGGCCTGCAACCGTAAGCAGCAACGCTATCTTCCTTGCGTCTGGCTTCGTACCGAATCCGATGGCTGCAATGTAGAGTTCGAATTGCTGTTTAAAAGTCTGCCAAATGTAGTCGATTTTTTCTGTGTGTTTCAAACGATCTGGTGTCTTCAAATTCTCCATGTCGCTTTTCACAATTTTCAGCAGATCTTCACCACCCTGGTACCATGTTATGTTCATTAATAAATAGACATTCTTATTATGAACACAGCTAGCTTTTGCTAGCTACTTTTATTGAGCTCATGTGGACTTGACTGCTGCCTTGTGGGTAGCCTAGCCTCATGGGTAATGTAGTCTTAAGATAATATATAGCTGGGTAGTGTAGTCTTATACATACAGCTATATACAGCTCTACGGCTCCACCTAGTGTCCACTATAGAATGACATGCTATTGATCACTACACCCTCCTCCTCTCCCTCCTCCTTTTTATTCCCCATTCCTTCTCCTCTACCTCCCTCCTGCTCCCCATCTCCCCTTCCCCTACATCTTGTTCCTTTCTCCCCTTCCACTGCCCTTTCCTTCCACACTCTTCCCTCTCTCCTCCTTCCCTCTTCTCCTCCCCTTCCCCCACACCACTCCACCCACCCCCACACCCCTCTCACCCCACTTGATCTGAAGATTGTACTTGGTCTTGACACTGTGTACAATGCCACAGGAGATTGATGAGCACTGACAAAAATGAGGTACAAATCCCAGAAAATGGTCTTATTACACAGATATAATAGCTGGCTTCGCAAACACAAACACGGCACTGATGGAAATCATTAATAAACACACTCAAAGATGTTTAATCCTTTGCAAAATATCTACATTTTTTATTATATCAGAAAACATATTTTCAGCAGTACATAGTTCAGTTACTAAGAAAACAAAGATGGTGAACCAAAAGGATTGACAAAAAAAATATTTTGAGCAATTTTTTTGGTTTACCTTTGATAGCTGTTGCTGACTGCCCATTTTTAAATTTCATGGTTAGTGATTTCTGTTCTTGTTTTTCTACTTGATTGCTATGATGACTGCTTGTTAAATTGTGATTTGTTGCTGATTTCTGAATATGAAATGTGAAGGTGTCCCAGAAATGAAATGTGTGATGTTTTATTATATTACTAGGTTTTGTTCATGACGAGTTACAGGGTATACCGTGGTAGATTTTAACCTGCGAACAGCCAACCAATAGAACGCACTGACTGCCTGCTTGTGCCAGGAGCAAATAGGCCAGAGCCATTTTGAGGCCTTAGCCTCATTAAAATAGAACCGGTGAACTGCTCGAATCAAATGAGCGTCCCGATGCAGCTCGCTGGATTAAGGCCAGTGCAATATCGGGGGACCCAGAAGCCACCTGCCTGGCAACAAGTTAAATCCTGGAAAGGGTGTTGGCCATCATGGGGGTGAGAGCCCGGGTGGTAGCCACTGAGATTACTTTTGTGGGGTCCAGACAAGGATGCCTCTTACTCCTGGCCTCACAAGTATAATTTAGGTATTACCTTTTTGGGGCCTCTTTGGCTGTACCACCCGTAAAAAGAGTGCACGGTGCATGCTCCAACCAGTTGTCACTCAAAATGGCAATCTTATGTAGGTCATAGGGCCCTGGTTTGTATATTTAAAGGATCTACTGCATGAAACAGATGGTCACTTTGCTCAGCTGTAGGCTCCTTTAAAAATGGCAACAACCGACATGTTGGCATTAATAGGTCTAGGTTGTCTGAACATGGAATACCGAGTGTGCCAATTCAAATTCAGAAACCAAAGGGCATGAAGGGTGTCTAAAATGCAGACAAGGAACTGCAAATGCTGCAGCCTTTTCTTTGCACTGTCGGCACATTCTTCAAGCTGATAAGTTTAAGTTATTGCCGATTGTGCCGGCAGAAGGCATTGTAAAGTCTGTGGGTTGTGCAGTAAATAAATACACAGACTTTTGAAGTACAAACAAACAGGTCTTTACTATTCAGAGGTCAGGGCGAATCTGCCCCAGTTATCCTGTCACAACACTTATATACTGCTGTGGTCACTGTCGGTATTACAGTATACAGAAGCCAAACAAGTAGTGCCACACTTAAAGTAGTTCCCTTAAAGGTGAATGGTTACATACAATAATTTCCTTAAGGGTAGACGGGTACATACACTACAATCCTCCCTTTTTAGCTTTCAACATACTGAGTCCATAGTGGACATACATTATCACATATATATATACAGATTTATTTAAGACAGTTCATAGATTCAGTCTTTCGGGAGGTTTCCGGATTCTGTCCGGGTAACGCCGCAGTGGTGTCATCATTCCAAGCGGGCTAGTAGGTGTTTCTGGTAAAGTTGAATCGGCTCGAAGCACAGTGTCAGGTTCCTCTGACTCCAGAACTACCAGATCGGACGTAGGTGTTCTGGGTAACTCAGTCTCAACCTTATCCGGGTAAGGTGGTGAAGTCGGGGGCCCATTTGTGGCGGACCCTATGATCTGATCAACATGGCGCCTTATTATATTGTCTCCAATGTCCACAGTGTACATCAACGGGCCTAGCCTTTTTCCAATCATTCCAGGCTGCCATTTCTCAGTACGATAGTCCCGGGCCAAAACTCGTTGACCGGTCTGGAAGGATCTAGTGGCCCTTTTGTTCATGCCCTGGAATTGCCGGTTCTCTACGTCCCTTCTGACGTTTGGTTTGAGTAAATCCAGCCGACATCGTAGGCGTCTATTACAAAACATCATCGCGGGAGTTTGATTCGTGACCGCATGGGTTGCATTTCGGTATGCCAACAAACAACTATCCACCTGATGCTGTAAACTTATGTCTTCATTACTCATGGCCTTTACGGCCTTCTTGAAGGTCTGGACAAACCTTTCAGCCAATCCATTGGAGGCGGGATGGTATGGGGCTGACGTGTAATGTCTAACCCCATTGCTCTTTAAGAATTTCTTAAATTCCTCAGATACAAATTACGGTCCATTGTCAGAACAGATCTGTTCTGGCAGGCCATTCCGAGCAAACATAGTCCTTAACACTGTGATGGTTTTTTCCGTCGTGGTGGTGGTCATCTTAATTACTTCTGGCCACTTGGAGTGGGCACCTACCGCTATTAGGAACATCGAGTCCATAAATGGACCAGCAAAGTCGATGTGTACTCTTTGCCAGGGAGATGAGGGCCACTCCCATGGGTGCAGAGGAGCCTGTGGTGGCGCATTCTGAACCTTCTGACATCCTAGGCAGTTCTTCGTGATCTCCTCTATGTCTCTATCAATGCCTGGCCACCACACAAACGCTCTTGCTAGATTTTTCATCTTTACTCCCCCCAGATGTCCTTCGTGCAGCTCCTTTAGCACCTTCTTTTGGAGTTTGGGTGGAATCACCGCTCTAGATCCACACATCAGGGTCCCTCGACACACTGACAGTTGTTCTTTCCTCTGTGCAAATGCTTGCAGTGTTGGTTCGCTCTGTGCTGGCCATCCCTCCACCGTTACATCATAGACTCGTGAAAGAGTCGGGTCATTCCTTGTCTCATTCTCAATCATTGAGTTTGTTATCGGTAGACACTCCACTATGGATGAGTGGAACAACTCTACTGGGTCCACTATACTCGCTTCTTCTACCATCGGCAATGGCAAGCGTGACAACCCATCAGCATTCCCATGCTGTTTAGACCTTTTGTACTCAATTTCGTGTTGGTGTGCCCCAAGTAACACGGACCACCTTTGTAACCTTTGTGCTGTCATGGTGGAAACGGCCTTATTTGGGTTGAATATGGACACCAACGGCTGGTGGTCTGTCAGCAATGTGAACTTTTTACATTGTAGGTAATGGTTGAATTTCTTCACGCCCCACACCAGACTGAGGGCCTCCCTATCTATTTGTGCGTAATTTTGCTCCGCGGGTGTCAATGATCGGGACGCGAAAGCCACTGGCCTTTCCGAGCCATTTGGTAGCCTATGCGAGAGTACTGCCCCAATTCCGTACGGGGAAGCATCGCAAGCTAGACAAAGGGGTAATGCTGGGTTGAAATGAGCCAACACTTCTTCAGAGGTAATCAACTCCTTGCTTCTGCAAAAAGCCTTTTTGCATTCCTCACTCCACTTCCATGGTGTTTCTTTCCACAACAGGTCATTCAGCGGATGCAGTACCGTGGATAAATTTGGCAGAAACTTGTGATAGTAATTAATCAACCCCAAGAACGATCTTAACTGTGATACGTTTCCTGGGGCGGGGGCCTTCACAACCACTTCTATCTTTTCGGGTGACTTATGTAGTCCCTCTCGGTCAATGGCATGACCGCAGTATGAGATCCGTTTTTGGAAGAACTCACACTTCTTGCGATTAACCCGAAGGCCATACTCCTTCAACCTGGTGAGTACCAGTTTCAAATTTGTGAGGTGCTCTTCCTCATCTTTTCCCGTGATTAAAATGTCATCTAAGTAGCACTGCGTGCTTGGAATTCCTTGTAACACCTGTTCCATGGCCCTCTGCCAAATTGCTGGTGCCAAAGCTACCCCAAAGACCAGTCTATTGTCGCGATACAAGCCTCTGTGAGTGTTGATGGTGAGGTACTGGCGTGACTCTTCCTCGACCTCCATCTGTAGATATGCTTGAGCCAGATCTATTTTCGTGAAATGTTTCCCTCCAGCCAACGAAGCAAAGATATCTTCAATCCGCGGAAGCGGGTATTGTACCGTGTGAAGCACCGGATTCACAGTAATCTTGAAATCTCCGCAGATACGGACCTTCCCCGGTCCCCCAGGCTTATTACTCGGTGAGGACTTCATGACGGGAACAATGGGCGTGGCCCACTCACTCCAGTCCACTTTTAACAGAACTCCTGATCGTTCAAGTTCTTCCAGTTCTGCCTCCACCGCTGGTCGTATTGCGTAAGGAACTGATCTGGCCTTAAAAAACTTTGGGCTTGCATTTTCTGCAATCTTAACCTTTGCTCTAATACCTCGCAACGTTCCCAGTCCTTGCTGGAATACCTCCTTAGCTTCGTCCAATATTCTGGACAACCGTTCAGGTTTGACATCCTCTTTTTCGGAATCCACCGTCATGGTGTTTAGGGACTGCCAGTCCAATTTTATTTTTCGGATCCACTCCTGTCCCAGGAGTGGTGGTCCTCCCTCAGGCAATACATACAGGTCCAACCGGTGATGATCTTTATCCTTGTATCTCACCTTGACTTCTATCATTCCGATGGGGAATACTTTGTGCCCCGTGTATGTCTGTAGTACTAGTTCCGTATCCCGTAGTGGAATATGCTTGAAAAATTTCTTATAGTCATGCTTATTCATGACCATCAACGCCGATCCGGTCTCCACTTCCATTTTTACTTGGACCTTTGCAATCTGTAGCGTTATCCAGATAGTTTGTCGGTCAGCTTCATTGCTCACGTTGTGGATTCTCAGACTGTCCAGTCCTTTGCATTTGGAGTGTGAGTCCGACTTCTGTTCCTTCAGACTCTTCCTAGTCGCCTCTTGTACCTTTCTGTACCATTTTTGTGAGGACTCGTTATTGTTGTACGTCGTTCCTGACCGGCACACTTTAGCTATGTGCCCGATCTTGCCACATTTCCGGCATTCTTGGTTTTTACCCCAGCAACGCTTCTGGTCGTGTGTTGTCTTCCCACAACGATAGCATTTCGTAGTCCTCAAGGTGATGTGGTCCACCCCTAGTGCCACCGCCTTCCGCTGCATTACCGCCATTCCTTTTGCTGCGGCTTCGTATGATGCGGCTATAAGGACAGTCCTGTCAAGTGTGAGGTTGTTCTCTTCCAGTAGTCGCTTTTGCGTCCCTTCTTTGGACAATCCACATACGAACTTGTCTCGCAGTGCCTCTGTCAGATTCCCTCCGAACTGGCAGTGTTTCGCTAGCCTCCGCAGTTCGACCAAGTATTCTGCGTTGCTTTCGTCTTTCTTCTGTGTTCTCGCATAGAATCTGAATCGTTCAGCCAGCTTCAACGGTGTGGGGTTCAAGTGATCCTTCAGCACCGCTACTATATCCTCGAAAGTCTGATCCGCCGGTTTAGCTGGAGAGAGAAGATGTTTCAACAACCCGAATGTTTTCGCACCCATCATGTTAAGTAAGGTTACAGCTTTTTCCTCCTTAGCTATTTTGTTAGCCTTACAATGTATCTCAATACGTTCCACATACGTGGGCCAGTCTTCTATTTCGGAGTTAAAATCGTTGCTGTCCCCACGCTTAGGCATCTTCCTTTCTTTGGGTACAACACAAATATTTCTTTAAATTCTTATGTATTTTTTTTTTTTTTCTGAGATGGCGGCTTTCCCCGCGAATTTGGCGGTTTCCCGCTCTTCTTCCTGGTGGAAGGGGTACGCTTTCCCCGCAGCGGACAGGTTCAGCCGCTGGGCTGGCTCTCGCACAGCTCCCCCTACTCGGCTCTGTCTTATCCTCCCGGCCGCACGGCTCTACCGGCGCTGGGTACACCCCGTTAACGGAGGACAGTTCAGCCGCTGGACTGGCTCTCGCGCAGTCTCTCACCCCGTTTTCGGCTGTGTCTCTCTCCCACTCCCGTACGTTCGGTTTTTCCGGCTCTGGGTACTCCGTAGGTGGAGAACAGTTCAGCCGCTGGACTGGCTCTCGCGCAGTCTCTCTCCCCGTTCTCGGCTCCTGTTTGCTCTCCCACTCCCGTACGTTCGGTTTTTCCGGCTCTGAGTACCCCGTTGGTGGAGAACAGCTCAGCCGCTGGACTGGCTCCTCGCAGTCTCTCTCTCCGCACCCGGCTCTCCCCCGCACGGTTCCCGTTCGCCTCCCCAGCCCTCTCGCAGACCGGTGTTTCCCTCCCCGGCTGCAGCTGGGTTTCTCTTTCCGCGCCTACTCACAGGCTCAGCGCTTCGTGGCTGCAGTCGCTTCCCGGATTTCTCCCGCCGATCACGGTCCGGCTGTCACCCGACGCCGTTGGACCCGACTTTTGGTCGGCACAGCTCCCCCTTGACTGAGGTCGAGTGCTCTGCCCTTATCCTCCGGATATTCTCTACACCTTCCCCTACTCACAGTCTCTTCGGCCGCCTTGTTCCCTGCTGATCGGCTCACTCTGTACCGTGGTAGAAGGGTAGTCAGTGCCTGTTGCAGATGGAAGCTTTTGTTGCTAAAGTCTTCCACCTTTCTCCTGCTGCAGCCTCGTGTTTTCTTCTTGCTTTGGTAATCTTGCCGCAGGGTACGATCGGACTCGTCGCCACTGTAAAGTCTGTGGGTTGTGCAGTAAATAAATACACAGACTTTTGAAGTACAAACAAACAGGTCTTTACTATTCAGAGGTCAGGGCGAATCTGCCCCAGTTATCCTGTCACAACACTTATATACTGGTGTGGTCACTGTCGGTATTACAGTATACAGAAGCCAAACAAGTAGTGCCACACTTAAAGTAGTTCCCTTAAAGGTGAACGGTTACATACAATAATTTCCTTAAGGGTAGACGGGTACATACACTACAGGCATATTTTAGCCTGTACCGACTCAGCTATAATTGTGTAAAACTGTCACAAGGAAGTTGGGGGTGTTTGGAAAAGGAGTATCATGACATTTGCCCTGTGGTTGCTATGACAGTACAGGAAAGCTCATGCAGTAAATAATACCCGGGCCTGGCTGAACACACCCTACCAATGGCATCTACGCATATCACTTTCAAAGTACCAGGGTCTCGGCTTGTACCAGTTTGTGATGAAATATTCCATTCATCACTGCCTGTGACTGTGGTTGGTTTCAGGTTCCCCCTTACCATTGTATTGCCTGTGACTGTGGTTGGTTTCAGGTTTCTCCTCACCATTGTATTGTGTATTGGAATGTATGGAATGTGTTGTGTGTAGGGCGCCGCCCATACCTGGCCTCTATGTAAGCCAGCTCAGTCTGGCCTCACAGCCAGTACTGCAGACCTCCAGGGAAGATACCTCTCTCCACTGCGTGTTATCTTCTAAGTTAGTAAAAGCCTTGTTTTGTTTCGCTAACATCGAGTCTCGGGATTATTGAGGCACATCAATTTTATTAACTTATTTTTCAACACAATGGATCAACTCCTGAAACCCGAACGTTTGGATTTGGATCAGCATGCTCCGGACGCATCAGCATGCTTCGGACACTGGTTTATGTGTATGGAATTCTTCCTGGACAATTCCGCAGCCGTCAAAGACGCTACGGACGCTGCGAGTATGAAACTCGGAATTCTGCGGAATTGGGTAAGCCACCGGGTTTACCCCCTCATCCAAGACGCCGACACGTACCTGGCCGCCTGCGACATCTTAAAGGTGCATTACCAGCAGCCTACGAATGAGGTGTATGCTAGGCATCTGCTCGCCACTCGCGCACAGCGACCTGGGGAATCGGTGGAGGAGTTCCTAGGCACCCTGAAAATGCTTGGCAAAGACTGCAAGTGCCGAGATGTAAAAGCCGCAGTGTACACCGACGAGCTTGTTCGCGATGCTTTTATCACAGGCCTCAGCTCCACTTACATCCGGCAAAGACTGCTGGAAAAAACGGGATTGGACCTGAAACAGGCTGCGGACACCGCGCGATCCCTGGATGTGGCCCAGAGAAACTCGGACGCCTACTCTTCAGCCCGCGCCGTCCACGCCGCCACGTGTGCACCAAGGGCGCCGCCATCTTGGAAGGCATCTTCCCCGCCCGGCAGCCCGACACCGTCGGGGCCCCGCTCTCCCCCCAGAAGCCCTACGACAGCCGCGACGCGTCGGGGACCCAACTGCTACTTCTGCGGGCAGCCAAAGCACACCAGAAACCTGTGCCCGGCGAAAGGCACCACCTACTTTAAGTGCGGTAAGAAGGGGCACTTTGGGAAGGTGTGCAGAGGGAACCCCGCTGGAAAACCAAAACACGCCACCGCCGCGTGTGCGCCGTGGGAGTGGCCATCTTGGACGCCATCTTGCCCGACCTCGTGGGGTCCGCCATCTTGTGAGCAGACAGCGTGGACGCCATCTTGTCTCGATCAGGGCCCTACAGTGGCATCGGTCACAGTGGACCAGACCAGGCCCCACCCGCTATCCAAATCAATGGTGGACATCGAGGTAAACGGGTGCGGGGTTAAATGTTTAATTGACAGTGGAAGCACGGAGAGTTTTATCCACCCGGAACTGGCACGACAACTCTCCCTAAAGGTGGTCCCTACTCGGGGTACCATCTCTATGGCTGATAAAACCCAGACATCGACCATTCTGGGTTACTGCAGGGTACAATTGTCTGTTAACGGGACTGTATACGATAATTTTAAAGTATTAATCATGAAGAAACTATGCGCGAGCGTGATCTTGGGCCTGGATTTCCAGTGCAACCACCAAAGCATCACGCTCAAGTACGGTGGGTCCCAGCCGCCCCTCACAGTGTGCGGCCTGGCTACCCTGAAGGTAAAGCCGCCTTCGCTATTCGCGAACCTTACCCCTAACTGCCGGCCAATAGCGACCAAAAGCAGGAGGTACAGCTGGGAGGACAGGCGGTTTATCGCAACCGAGGTAGACAGGCTCCTGAAAGAGCGCATTATTGAATGCAGCAATAGCCCGTGGCGCGCCCAAGTGGTGGTGGTAAGGGGTAGCGAGAAGAAACGGATGGTGATCGACTATAGCCAAACGATCAACAGGTACACCCAACTAGACGCCTACCCGCTACCCCGCATATCAGAAATGGTGAACCAAATCACCCAATACCAGGTGTTCTCCACCATCGACCTCAAGTCAGCGTACCACCAGCTCCCTATCAGACCAGAGGACCGCCCGTACACCGCCTTCGAGGCAAACGGACGCATCTACCAATTCCTCAGAGTCCCCTTTGGGGTGACGAATGGGGTCTCGGTCTTCCAGAGGGAGATGGATCGCATGGTCGATGACCACCACTTGCAGGCAACCTTCCCCTACCTCGACAACGTCACCATCTGCGGTCACAACCAGCAGGATCACGACTCGAACCTCGAGAGGTTCCTGAAAACCGCACAAAAACTCAACCTCACCTACAACGAGGACAAGTGCATTTTCAACACCACGCGTCTCTGCATACTAGGCAGCGTGGTGGAGAATGGGGAAATCGGACCAGACCCCGACCGATTGCGCCCCCTATGGGAGCTGCCCCTGCCCAACACTCCCAAAGCCCTGAAAAGGTGCCTGGGGTTATTTTCTTATTATTCCCAATGGGTCCCCAACTACTCCGACAAAGCCCGCCCCCTCTTGAAAGCATCCTCTTTTCCGTTCTCTGCTGAGGCCCACGCCGCCTTCAAAAGCATTAAGCAGGATATTGAGCGGGCCACGCTACAGGCAGTGGACGAGAACACTCCATTTCAAGTGGAAAATGATGCGTCTGACTTTGCCTTGGCGGCCACCCTCAACCAGGCGGGGCGGCCCGTAGCTTTCTTCTCGAGGACCCTCCAAGGGCCTGAGATCAGACACTCCTCCGTGGAAAAGGAGGCCCAAGCCATCGTGGAGGCAGTGCGCCACTGGCGCCACTACCTAGCCGGCAAACGCTACACCCTACTTACCGACCAGCGGTCGGTAGCGTTTATGTTCAATAATAAACAGAGGGGGAAGATCAAAAATGATAAGATTCTTAGGTGGCGGATCGAGCTCTCCACCTTCGAGTATGACATCATTTACCGGCCTTGGGCCCTTAACGAATCCCCAGATGCCCTCTCAGGAGGGATGTGTGCCAGCGCCACCGGGGATCGGCTACAGACCCTCCACAACGACCTCTGCCACCCAGGGGTCACGCGGCTGTTCCACTTCATAAAGTCCCGCAACTTACCCTACTCGATTGAGGAAGTTCGGTCTCTGACCAGGAACTGCCGCACTTGCGCTGAGTGCAAGCCTCGGTTCTACCACCCTGATAGAGCCCACTTAATCAAAGCTACACAGCCCTTTGAGCGGCTCAGCTTAGATTTCAAGGGCCCCCTCCCGTCCGTCGACCGCAATGTTTACTTCCTGAACATTGTGGACGAATACTCCCGGTTCCCATTTGCCTTCCCCTACCCAGACATGACCAGCGCCACGGTCATTAAATGCCTCAACAGCCTGTTCTGCCTGTTCGGTATGCCGAGCTACATCCACACGGATAGGGGGGCGTCCTTCATGAGTGAAGAGCTACGCCAGTACATGCTGTCCAGGGGTATCGCCACGAGCCGTACCACCAGCTACAACCCCCGGGGTAACGGTCAAGTGGAGCGAGAGAACGGGACAGTATGGAAAGCAGTCACTCTAGCTCTAAGGACCAAGGGCCTCCCTATCTCCCGCTGGCAGGAAGTCCTCTCAGATGTGCTCCATTCGATACGGTCGCTATTGTGTACTGCCACTAATGCCACGCCTCATGAACGAATGTTTAGCTTCCCCCGGAAATCCACCTCAGCCGTATCCATGCCATCATGGCTCTCCACCCCGGGTCTGGTATTCGTGCGAAGGCATGTGAGGGGCCATAAGACGGACCCTCTCTTGGAGCCAGTGCACCTACTCCACGCCAACCCCCAATACGCGTATGTCCGGCACGCCGACGGAAGGGAGGACAGCGTGTCAATAAAAGATGTCGCCCCAGCCGGTAACGACAACAACCATGGCAATAGCAGCAACAACGACCACAGCAACTCTTACCCACCCACTACTCTTTCATCACCCCCGGAAGAACATCGACCAACAGCACCCCCACCAACTACCCCTTCAACAACCCTGGCGGCACCCCCGGCAGAGACCCAGGAGGCCACCGGGGACACCCAGCCGACACCCGCGACACCACAACAGCCACGTCGGTCGCAGAGGACTACCAAACCCCTGAACAGTCTAAATTTATAGAATGGGTGAATGTGATGAAATATTCCATTCATCACTGCCTGTGACTGTGGTTGGTTTCAGGTTCCCCCTTACCATTGTATTGCCTGTGACTGTGGTTGGTTTCAGGTTTCTCCTCACCATTGTATTGTGTATTGGAATGTATGGAATGTGTTGTGTGTAGGGCTCCGCCCATACCTGGCCTCTATGTAAGCCAGCTCAGTCTGGCCTCACAGCCAGTACTGCAGACCTCCAGGGAAGATACCTCTCTCCACTGCGTGTTATCTTCTAAGTTAATAAAAGCCTTGTTTTGTTTCGCTAACATCGAGTCTCGGGATTATTGAGGCACATCACAGTTGATGCAGCAACATAGCGAATTCCCTGGTAATTTTTGAACTGTACTGTTGTCTATCTTTGAGCAGGGAGCAGCAATAGTGACAACTGTAGTGTCAACAATAGTTACACAGCCCACAGACACAGCAGATGCGTCACACAGATATGTCCACAGCAGATCCAAGAAGCAATTCAGGCCTGCTTCAAGTCACTTGGCTTACAAACAATCACCAGGGAGGGGTTCAAAGACTTAACAGAGGCTCACTATTCTATGCTCAGGCAAATGTTTGGCCTGGTGGGTAAATGGCCTCTAGCAATGGCAAGAATCACAGAAAGACTTGAGCGAGAGAAATGTCAGCACTATTTCTGGGCCACCATGTTTAGCACCAGCTCAGAGAGCAATAAACTCCCAGCAGCTGCATCATAGGGCAATCCTGGCACTGTTGCAGGTACATTAAAGTCAGTCCCAGATGTAGGTAGTGAGCCTTCTCTATCACAGGCAGTTTGCCAGTTGGCTCAGCAGTCAATCACTACTGCTGTTCCTTAGCAAGAGGAGCACTTAGAACATGGCACATGATCAATGAATACGTGGAGGTACACACATTGCAGGAGCTAATTAAATACATTTTGGAAAAACACATTGATGAATCACACCACACATACACTCAAAGACCACGTGCACTCAATAACTAAATAAAATGATACCACTTTGAACATAGCTCAGAGTCTGTCATTCCCTTATGGTGCAGAAAGGAGAGCAGTAAGTTTTAAATATAAACCTTGAATAGGTTCCATTCTTAGGCACAAATAAGCAGATAAAGCAACTAGCAGTTCCCTGAATGTAAATATGTTCAAGGGAAAGTTAGAATGACCGGAGGATGTAGTCAATGAGACAATTATCCACCTGTCTCCCTGTCTGCAGTGGCTGGTCTGCTGCTGGTTCTTGCTGAGGTGTATCTAGCAGGTAAATAGTGATACAGGGCCCAGATTTTCATCAGCTCTGCCTTTGTTGCCAGCATTGTAATGGGGTGGGCTTTCCAATCACCCGATTCACCCACCGCTGACCCCAATGAGTTACGCTGGTTCATCCTCATTAGCTTTGTTCAGGCATGATCTTGGCAGCATTGTCATCTGGACTCGGACCCGCCTCGAGCAGAGGCAAAAAATGGCTGCTGCAGGCCTTAGGCAGGAGAGTACGAAAAGTGAGGTCTTCTGAAGGTAAAATGTCAAATTTGTGGGTGGAGTGAGTCAATCAAATACCCCATGATCGATCTACTCCTTGAGGGAAGGGTTTAAAACTTAAAGGATCCCTTGTAGACCCATAGCGACGCTAATTGTCAGTAACATGATGGCGTTGCTAAAGCCCAATGTTGCCATGGTGGTAATGATGGAAAATGGCACTTTATCATTACCACCCACTTTGAATATGCTCACCCATATTTTGGTGGGACATTCAACATCCACCATTACTTCCAATGGAAAACCCTGAAGTGGCGATGATCAAAGAGGCCTGACAAAATGGACCCCTGGCAGATCTTCCACCCCAGTACTGCCCAAAAAATGCTGGTAACAATGAGAAAAATCCAGTTAGTGGTTTCAATCGGAGCATTACATGACAAAATGACTGACTCCTGAGAGCTCCCTTATGGGTGGCTTAAGCACCGTTGTGTGTAACAATTGAGGGTAGCAATGACCGAGTGCATAGGGCAGATGACAACTATAATGAAAGTAAACACCTGAGGGTCACTGTGACTTGACAATCTGCTCACCCTCATTTTCTAAGTTATAGACTTTCAAATGCTAAGCATGAAAATTTGGACTGAAGTAGTCGACATACAGATGACTGAAGATGAACAAGCTCCATTCCAATTCAGTACTTTTGAGGAAGTAACAATTGTATATATTTTCAGTGCATGAACATTCAAATAGGAAGTCGTCATTTTGCAGAGATTCTCCTTGCTCGGTCAATTATACAGGAGTAGCAGGTGCAAAAGCATAAGTGTACCCATGAATTAGGTGGATAATTACCTAGTTCATGGGCACACTGGTTTCAGAAGGAGCTGGTTTTGGGTTGTGACAAGTTGGATTAGATCATGTCGGGGCTGTCAGTGGGAGACAGGCTGTGGCTAACAGCAGGGTTTTCAGGGCATCAGACCTGGGCTCTCAATGGATGCCAGCTTGTAGCAGCCGCTTCAAGTTTGGGTTAATAATAAGGGGGATGCAACTCCATTGAACCCACTTCCACCCGAACCAAATCTACAATGGCTTTGCTTCTATCGGTGCTCTGGTAAAAGCTTGAAATCTTGCCTTTCTTTCATACATTAGATTCGCAGGTTTGAATAAAGAGTAGGCTTTCTGAGTCCATACCCACAGCTCTCCTGTCACCTGCACATATCAGAAAACTGTGGGTGTGTTGCTTAAAATTTTATATCCCAGTGGATGGCAGATTGCAGGCATATCTTCCAAAGTTTCCAGACTCGCACTGGTGGTGCATGTGCTACTGAAGGGGTAATTACTAGTCCTAGCCCCTTTAGGGCTACCCCGGATCTGGCGTATTCTTCAGATGTTCACTTTCAACTAAAGTTTGAGGTAGCCAAATCCTAAAGACGCTTAATTGGGTCTAAAGGTCTGGACTATCTCTCCCTAAAGGGAAGGAACAACCTGAAAATGTTACCATCCTCCACATAGCACTTTTAATAAGTTTAGCTAGACTGTAATGTTCCGGATATTATGAGGGTCCGGAAAACTCCCCCAGAATTCTGCAACTCCTCACCAAAGAGTGTACAGAGATTGAGTTTGCGAGTTTGATACAGAAGTATTATGTGAGACAATTCTAAAAATATATAGATTTATTAAAGAACCGACTTATAATTTACAGTTGGTGAGTCAATCGCAACATTAACAGTTCCAAAAAAAGAAAGCTTACAATTCTATTATCAGAGAACCTACTCTCAAATCTTAACTTCATTACAGTTTTACAGTTCTTAATGTTTTATTCAGGATATCCACCAAAATCAAATACAGTACCTTTGATCCCCGAGGTACAAAGAGTTGGAGACTTAAAGAGCTGGCTCTGAAGCCGAGAATTGTTTTGGCCCTTTAAGTGAGTCTACTATCCCATTTGAGAGTTCAATATTTATACCCTTTTCCAGTGATATTTCCTTTAAGGTTTTCTGCTGATGTAAGCTAATTATCTCTAGTCATTTTTCTGCTGACCCCTGCAAATCTTACAGTCACCTCAGCTTTTAGCATTACAGAACCATATTTCTCCTCTAGGTGTTCTAAGTTTATCATAAAACACAGTGTAAAAGCAGGTGCGCATTACTTGGTATCATTTTTACGAAGGCAGATGTTTATTACTTTTATGTACTTTACGAGGTGTAAATTAGAACACCTTTTACAGGGTGAACTATTGTCTTGTTCCCAAAGGTTCAGACTGTCAGGAGCCTTTAACCTTCTGTTTCAATAAGGTTATTGATTCAGTGTCAATAACTTATCTTATCTCAATAGCCAGAATGCTATCACAGCTTTTTCATAGTTAGGTTACTAGATTTCCAGACCTAGTTTGTCATGTTTTAATAAGGCCAGAATGCTTTCATAGAATGGTGTATTTTTCTGAATAGGTTATATGGATTATTCCTTCACAGTACCTTGCTACCAGCATGGATTCTGAAAATTTGGGCTTTATGAGTAATTAGCTTTATTGTTCAATTCCTTCTCCCCCTATCCCACAAACTGCATGATTTTCTTTAATGGGGGCATGAACAGTCCTTTTCAAGCAAATTCTTTTTTTATGAGCCAACTTTCCTCAGTGAATTTCAGTATGAAAGCAAGACTGAACTGCAGCAAAAGTGGAAGAAATGTCTGATATCACTTTCTACCAATCTTATTCTATCTACAATTAAGGATAGGATGACTGAACACCTTTAACATTTTCAGCTCATCAGAGAGCACCAGCATGGATTTGTTAAAGGTAGGTCATGCCTGATGAACCTGTTTGGATTTTTTGAAGAGGTGACTAAAATAGTGGCCAGGGGAATGTCTATGAATGTTATTTATATGGACTTCCAGAAGGCATTTGATAAAGTCTCATATAAGAGACTGTTAACTAATGTTGAAGCCTATGGAATTGAAAGCAAATTATTGACCTGGTTAAGAAAGTGACTGAGCAGTAGGAGACAGGCAGTAGGGATAATAGGTAGGTACTCAAATTGGCAGGAGGTGACTAGTGGTGTCCCACAGGGATCTGTGTTGGGGCCTCAACTATTCACAATATTTGTTAATGACTTAGATGATGGCATAGAAAGCCACATATCCAAATTTGCCAATGACACAAAGATAGGCAGCATTATAGGCAATGTAGATTAAATCATAAAATTACAAAGAGATATTAATAGATTAAGTGAATTGGCAAAACTGTGGCAAATGGATTTCAATGTAGGCAAATGAGAGGTCATCCACTTTGGACCTAAAAAGGATAGAACAGGGTACTTTCTAAATGGTGATTACCTATCTAATATACCCACGACACATTCACTTCCCATTCTGCAAAAATGTAGCGTACATCAGCATACAGAGAGTAAAATTACAGACTTTACACGCACAGCCAAGCATGAAGGGGTCCAACACCCCTGCACCACTTGGTACACATAACTATATTAAACCGCGTCGCAAAAAAAAACAACAAAAGAAAAACCTTTATTAAAAATAAAATCACAAAGAAACAACAATCCTTTACTTATAATACAGGGAAAAGACTTAAACTGGCGTATCTCCCTCCACCTTTACATAGTGTTCCTTCCAAATTCCCTGGTTTCGGAATTCTGACCACTGACCTTTTCCCTTACACTGGATACAAACTAAATACAACACTATCCCTAACTGACAAACCACGAGAATGTGGGAATTCAGTCTGATCCATGAAGGGACCTCTATATTATTGAAAATGTTCCACCAGGGTGGAGTCACTATGTCCAATATCTTAGTCCCTATCTCTACTGTTTTCTGTTCGAGGGTGCAAAAATGTTTCTGCGAAACTATAACGGCTTTTGGTAAGGTGTTCAGGGAGAGGGGGAATTTCACAGCCAAAGTGTGCTACATACTTCTGCAAATCCGTAACATTCTCCTTCACAGTGAGGTGAACAGTGGAGGGTTCAGGATTGGGGTCAATTCGCTCCTGGGCCACTTGAACTTCTGTCTCAGGTTTAAAACCGACACTGCTGTCACTAACCGGACACCAGCTATGCTGTACATGCTGGTAGTGGGATGCGCCGGTGGTGACACAATATGTCCCACCTCCTATAAATGCTACCTGCGGGGGAACATGGCCTTGTGCCATTGCCTCCAAGGTACAATTTATAGGCTTCGCGTCAGCAGCTCTGAACCCACACTGCGGTTTTGAAAAGGCATTCAAGTGCTGGGGACACAGGATTATGTGTGCTCCCCGGCTCCGGCACCCTGAGAGGTCAGTACCTGTCATAGCATGCTCCCACTTAATGACGTAAGGCGGGACGCTGTGAAATGAATTTGTGCAACCCCTTGAATGACTCCAATGCTCGCAACCCTGTATATCGGTGCAGGTCGGGCTGTCCTACCCATGACCAGCATCCTAACTACTACTCCCATGATTGTGTGGTTGGACTGCCCACAATCCATGGGGACTGGGTAGGCTTCGGAGGCTAGCCGGATTTGGCACGGGCTTAATGCATTCTCAAAAGGGTGGAGGGCTGCGAGGTGCTTGTTGCTAATCCAGGAGGGGACAAAACTTTGTTTTAAATCCTCCAGATTACAGCGGCCCTCGCCCAGTAACCACGCCCCGTATAACACGCACACCTCATTCTGCGCAGCTTGGCCAGAAGCATTTCTGTCCTCCCTTATGAAAGCATTTACCGTCTTTGCGTGCTTTTCCAACTCAGCTATGATCTCTTTTAAATGGACCGTCATGGCCTGGTCCTCATGCAACTCCGAGCCCACTACCTTGTTCTCATCCAGTAATATCTTCCTTAACTGTGTTTTTAAGCCGTTTATCTGGGTCTGCAGCTCTATGTCATCCAAGCTGTTGATGACAGAGGACCCAGTATTAAACGCAGTAAAAACATCATTCCATACCCCCCTCCTTTGCCTCCCTGCATTACCCAAAACTCCCGGTGTGTGGTGTAGAGTTCGGTCTTGTCTACGTGGGCAGAATCGAACTCGTAAAATTTCCTGAACATGTCTTTTAATAGGGCCTGGTATAGCAGCTCCGTTTCTTTGGGGCACCACTCCGGTACATGTAACTCCATGAGATTAAAATCACTGAGGCTACTGCGTAGTGTACCCCCTGGTACAGCATCTGATCGGTGGGGACTGATACCAACCCATTCCCTAGTCCCTTGGCGGGGGTGTAAGGGGTTTTCCTTGAGAGATTTCCCTGAGGTTTCTCTCTCTAGAGGCCTCTCTCTCTTGCACAGTAAAACCTTGAGTGGTTCGACCCACTCGCCCCTTAGATTCTATACTCTGGTCTTATGGGCAGGAACTACAATGTAGAGAAAACTCTTGTAGACCAAGTTTGATGAAACAAAATGAAATTTTATTGCATAAGGAAAAATATCAAATCAAATGCAAGCAGATAAGGGAGTACATGGGAGGGAAAAACACACAAACAAACCATAATGACACAGTGCTAACTAAAGCAAATACAGGCATCTTATACTCTACAAAGATCATCATGAAATAAGGAAACACACGGAACATCGAGGGACAGCAACTCATGTTAATTGTACCCTTAAATCCACCCCCTTATTAAACCGATCTAGATCTGATTGTGAAAGCCCAGAAACATGCTCACCAATCCCACTAGGAAGTGCAAGGTTTTGAAATCGAGCCTGTGTTTGGTCCTTTCAGGCGTTTCGTCTCCACGTGGATCATGGAGCCCCTGCGAGCTGCGCCACACCTCTCTCCTGAGGTGGGGGTCGGGGGCGGCTGGACACCGGCGAGCCTGGATGTTGGCGGGGTCGAGGATAGTCGGCTCGACCCTGGTTGGAGGAGCCTTGGGCTGGCTCCCATCGCTTCTTCAGTTTCTTTTTCTCTCTTCTCCCGAGCCGGGGTGGCTGGAAGGTTTCTCTTCTTGTGGTTTTTATTTTTTTGTCTCTTCTCCCAAGTTGGATCGATGGCCTCTCATTCCGGCAACGGCCCGGGGATGGTCGATGATCTCCCGATGTGTTTCCCCGGGGCGGGACGCCGGCTTCGAGACGGCCTTCTCGATGTTGGCTTTGGCTTTCTTCTTCCTCCTGCGAGTGCCTGCTTCTTCTTCTGGTTGTCCGGATTCAAAACTCGACCGCTCTCCAGCTCTTCAAGCCTGCAACTCTAACCCCCTCCAACTGTAACTCCAGTTATACCTTTTCTTCAGAGGCTTCCGTCTCCCGCCCAAAATCAGGTTAGTCTTTGTTTTACTTTTGGCGGGCTGGGAGCACAGCGGGGTAGTTATTATATTTTTAAATGTCTTAAACGGCTGGGAAAGGCCTATCTCTGGTCTGGAATTACCTTCATTGTTTTTAATGTCCTGCTGATCTCGTTATCTAGTCCTGGGTGCTGTTCTCATGAATATGGAATTGTCCCCTTTTGTCTGGGTCAAAATTTTGATGGCCTCTGTCTCCAGGCCGATCTTGACTGGATCTGCATCTCATCCATATGCATACGTGTGGGTCTGGTATCATTCTCTCAGAAACGGCTTCCAGAACTTGCTGTAGGTTGAATCCACAAAGCTGTCTGAGGTTGCGCAGGAACCATTTTAAAGTGTCCCAATAAGCTGGTCACGTGGTATGGCGGCCATTTTGTATGCCCCTTTTTCTGGGCTTCTTTTAAAACAGTCTAAAATCATGGCCTCATCTGCCATTTGACCCTTATTAATATAAAGTCCAATTTTGCAAATCCTACACTGGTGGGACAACCTTCCCTGGGTAACCTCGCCACCTGCGCCGTGGGCGGGGGCTTACGGGGGCGGGTTACCAACTCAGTGGCATTGACTGGGACCTGAGAGAATGGGACTGTGCACGTCTTCAGGCTGTTATCCCACTTCATCCCCTCCCCGGCATCTTGCCACTGTCAGTGGAAAAAGATGGATATGCCTGCGGGGCAGACCTTCTCTGACCCCCACATACAGATGTAAATCCCTTGATCCGGTTCCCACCACTTGTCCCAACACACGCTTAGTCCTCCATGAGTCCCAGTAATCGTCCGATGGGTGTTGTTTCCCAACTGTTCCCACTCGACTTCGGGGTTCCTCGTGTCCTTGCTCAACTTTCTGAGCCACCACCACCTAACCAGTGGAATGTGTCCTTTACACGTCAAACTTATTCGCTTTCCAACGGTGACGCTGACACTCGTGGTAATGACTCATACCCTGGGGCACAGGAGGGAGGCTTCCCCGTACGTGAATCCGGTTTGGCTGGAGTACTGAGACGAATTGGACCCCGGCCATCCTGGCCACCTTCCCTCGAGGAAGTAAACGGCGGTCTCCTCCGCATCCCGTTCACCGTTCCCATCGATTGCCAGGGGCGCTCTGTCTCCCGAACACCCGTAGATGTGGAAGTCTTGGACATCACCCCTCCCCTCCACACTCATCCTGATCAGGGCGAATATGATCACGATCCATTCCATCCTGAAAATCTTTCTGCAAAAAGATGTAAAAGAACATGCAGCCAGGTCCCCAAGAGATTCTCTGGCTTGGTGAAGCATGGTCGGGTCCTGCGACCTCGACCCAAAGATACACTCTTATCAGATTACTTAACTTAAAACTACCCATCACTTTATTTAACTTAAATTATAAACACCCAAACTCTAGCTCAATAACTACACTTTACTTAAAACTAAAACTTAAACTAAACTATATACATGTGCCGCCCGTCTCCGGGCCGCCAGGCTAATCCCTGGTCGGACTGCGGCTCGCCGATACCCCCGGCGTGACCGCACCATCCTTCCCTGTTGGTCCCTCGCAGCCCGTGGCTGCTGGCTGAGGACCTCTGTCCTTGGACACTTCCCTGACTCGAGGGGTGGCCCTTGGTAACTGGAGGGCTGGTGACCATGGCTTTCTCGGCTGGGGCATCCGTGGGGACCTTCTAGGGGCTTTGACGGGTGGGGCTGTCCTGGCCGCTGGGCCTTTTACACGAACCGCTGCTCCCCCAGGCTTGACCCCTCCCGAACCTGGGCTGGCGGCAGGTACCTTTTCGCAGCCTGCTGCTGCGAGCTGAAAGTCTCCGCCCCCAGGTTCCATGGCTGGGTCCGGGGCGGGGTTTTCGACCTCAGGTCCCTCCCTCTCTACACCTGGGTCCGGGGCGGGGTTTTCGACCTCAGGTCCCTCCCCCTCGTCTGGATCCCAGAAGAGTGGGGGAGTGTCATAATCGATGGGCGGGATGGCCCCTCCCTTGACACAACCCACAGCGCCTGCCTGTGCAGTCTGTGAACTCGCCCCTGCTGCAGGTTGAGGATCTTTATCCTCAGATCTTTTCCCAACCGACTGTTTTCCCCCTTCAGGTGTAAACAGCTTACACTGGTTGATATGGAACCATTTTGTAAGCAGAGGCATCTTCACGGCATATACCATGGGGCTGGCTTTATCTACAATACTGTAGGGCCCCATGTACAATGGTTCCAAACTACCTACTCAGGCATAATTCCTCACCATAACCTGATCTCCTATTTCCCACTCATGGTGCTTTCTTGGTTCGAGCAGCAATCGGTTACTCCGATGCTGCCTTCCCATGTGCCCAGCCGCCCGCTCATGGACCTGCTTCAGGTGCTCGAAAAGGTTTCGGGCGAACCTGTCCCGGTGTACCTCCCTGAGCTGACCCTCCGTGAGCACCAGGGCTAGTACACGGGTGGGCGTCCGCATAACCCGGCCAGTCATCAGCTCGTACAGGGAATACCCCATACTTTTAGACTGGCTGGCCCGGATCCCCATCAAAATCAACGGTAGGACCTCGGCCCATTTACGGGGCGAGTCCACCGTCTCCTTTCTTAATCTTTCTTTGAGTGTCCGATTCATGCGTTCTACAATCCCTGATGACTATGGGTTGTGGGCCACGTGCCATTTCCCTTCAATGCCCAACAGCATAAGGGTGTTCTGCATCACCTGTCCGGTGAAGTGACTCCCTTGGTCGGACTCCACAAGCTGTGGTAGTCCCCACCACGAGAACACTTCCCGGACCAGGATCCTGGCAGTACGCAGAGCTGTGGCTGCCTTGTAGGGAAAAGCCCCTACCCGCTTGGTAAACACGTCCACCAGGACTAGGCAGTACTTATAGCCTCCCTGGGCGATGGGCAGGGGCCCGATGTAGTCGACTTGTATCAACTGCCATGGTCCTTCTACCCTCCTGACGTGTCCTATAGGGACCTTCCTTTTGTGGGGGTCAGGGTTGTTTGCAGCGCACACAAGACAGCCTGCACAGAACTCGCGGACATCGTCCCTGAGTCCCGGCCACCATCCCGCCTTTTCCACCCGCTGCCAGGTGGTCTCAGGCCCGGGGTGTCCCGTTCCTGGACCCTCATGGGCCAGTTGAAGGAAATCCCTCCGGTGCTGCTGCAGCAAAATCCACTGTTCCTCCCCGGAAGAGCATGCCCTCTTTAACGGAGAGAGTTGCTGTGCCGTATGGACCTTCTATTCCATTTCCCTCAGCAACTGCGCTGAGGACTGCTTGGAGGACGGGGTCTTGGGCTTGGACCATCTTAAGGTCCGGGGTTAATGCTACTCCTACACTCCCTTGGGTCCATCCCTACCTCTGACCGCTGCCATGGGTCTGGACCCAAATGGGTCCCAGAAAGTGCCTGTATAGGCACCCTCCTTGGCGAGCAAGTCAGCCTGCTGGTTGCCTTGGCTGCGGGGTTCTGTGGAGGAATGGGCCTTCACCTTCTGAATGAAAACCTCCCCTTCCTCCCCCACTGCTGCCAGGATCTTTTCCAGCAGGGGCTTTACTGTGAGGGGTCTCCCGTCGGCGGAGGTGTATCCGCGACGGGACCAGATTGCCAGGTACTGCGTACACGAATTGCACGTGAACATGCTGTCCGAGCACATCGTGTAGGGGGTGGGGAAGATTTCGGGGTGTGTAATGACGTACACCACCGTGGGCAGTTCAGCCTGCTGGGCACTCATGGTGCTGGGGAGCTTAATCGCCAGGGCAATGTTTGCCGCTGGGTCGTAAACTCCACAACCCGTGAGACGCTCGCCAGCAGATACTGTGCTGGAACTGTCTACATAGATCTCGCAGCCTGTGGGATGTATCCCAGCCCGTAAACCTATGTTTACTTCCCAAACCCCTTCAATGGCACACCGGTGTGCTGTTCCAGGATATACCAGCTTGGCTGCGAGCTTTGGCTCACAGAGACCCTTCACCTTCAGATCCATCTGTGAGAGGAGCAAGGTCCAGCGGGCAATGCGGGCACTGCTCACTGTTCCATCCTTGATCCTCCCATCCAGAAGCACCTGGGTGGGTGTGTGATGGGTGAGGAGGGTGATGGAAGAGGTGCCTGTGAAGATCAATGATCATTTCACAGCCCAATGTGTGGCCAAAAGGTGCCGCTCACAATTGGAATAGCTCCTTTCCACATCAGTGAGTATCCTGGAGGAGTAGACCAGCGGCCGTGCTGCTCTTGGAGCAGCACAGCGCTGAGGCTGTCCCTGCTGACTGCTACCTCCAGGAAAAACTCTTTCCCCCCTTCTATGGCCCCTAAAGCCGGCATGGTCTGCAAGTCCTTCTTGAGCCTGACAAATGCTGCCTGGCAATCCTCATCCCAAACCCACTCCACTCCCTTGTGTAGGAGTCGGAGCAGAGGGGCTGCGGTGGCTGCATAGTCCTCAATGAAGTCTCTACAGTACCTGGTTAGCCCCAGGAACGACCTCACACCCGTTACTGTGTTAGGGACTGGTAGTTCTTGTACTGCCTCCCTCCTAGCCTTATCTATGGCCCTTTCTCCAGCGCGCACGGTCAGACCGAGGAATTTCACCTCCTGCTGGCCGATCTGCACTTTCTTGGGGTTTACCTTGAAATCCTTCTGTCCTAACAGCTCCAGCAGTTTGGCCAATAGCGGGCCATGCTCTTCTTTGGAATCAGTGAACAGGAGCAGGTCATCCACATGTAGAATGGGCTGGCTAAAATCCTTTAAACTGTTGGCCATGCACTGATGGAAAATGCTGGGGCTGTTGTGGAAGCCTTGTGGCAAACAGTTCCACGTGTACTGTTGCCCTTTAAACGTAATGGCAAACTTGTACTGATCCTCCCTCCTTACAGGGATGGACCAAATCCCATTTGAAATATCCAGCACCGTGAAAGTGGTCGTGGATGCTGGAATACTCCCGATGAGGTCGGCAACTGCTGCTACTGTGGGTGCGCAGGCTGGGATGTTACTATTGAGCACCCGATAGTCCACCATGGCCCTCCAGGAATTGTCCGGCTTTGTGACCGGCCATAACGGAGTATTCACGTGGGTAGCTATCGGTCTCACTGCTGCACTAATGAGGACATGGCTGCTTCCATGTCTGGTTCTGCTTCCCTGGGGAGTTATACTGTTTCTGTGGTCGCGCCATGGGATCCCCATCTATGCTGACCTCAAACCCTGTGACCCTCCCGCAGTCGTGTTTGTGAGTGGCAAATGTGGCCAGGTGGGCCTGCACAAATGCCTGGAACTCTGGCGGGGTGTTGCTGACCATGAGCCCAAGGTTATAATCCTCTTTGGGCTTCATGGTGCAGAGGGTCCCCTTCCCTTCCTTTCCCGGGATTACTACTACCTCTCCGTTCTTTACTCTACCTGCCCCCCAAAGGCAGTGATTCCTCAAATCCACTAGGATCCCGTGGCCTACAATATAGTCGGCCCCCAGGACCCCTCTCCCATCCTTCACGTCCCATTTCATCAGGACACACGTCCACTTGGAGCGGAGCGGTCCTATCCGAATGGCGAGTGGGATGGAAAACGAGCCGGCCTGTTCTCTAGCCGTGAACCCCGATAGACTGTATGGGACCCCGCTGGAGAGAGGTGAGGCGATGGGGTTAGCTGAGTAGACCACGGTGCATGATGCCCCTGTGTCTAACAGATAAGTCCTTGTCACCTTCTCCACCTCCATCTCCAAAAGGGGTCTTTTCCACTCATCATATCGGAGCGAACACAGATAAACAGGCTGCGCTGGCTCGAGTTATGGCTGTGGGTTGGATGGGGCTGACGGGGTGAGAGCACTGGTGGCGGCTGCTACTCTCCCCTGGCCAGTCAGTAAGGACCTCACGGCGTCCAAAAGTGACTCGACCTCTGCGGAAGGGGTCCCTGCCCCCGCCTTTTGGGCTGGGGCTGTGGCTGCTTTCCCTTGTTATCCTTCCAAGGGATTTTGCACTCCTTCCGCCAGTGGCCATCCTTCCCACACCCGTAACAATTGGTCTTTGTGTTGGGGGGGTTCTGGTGCCACTCTTTCCTACCCGGTCCGGGTTTTATCTCATGCACCTTCCCCTTGGCTGGGTGTGCATCGGCTCCCCTATCGTTTTTGTAAGCCAGAGTGAGCTGCCTAATTACCGTGAGTTCTGTGGTCTGGGGATCTTTGGGGTCGAACCAGGCTTCTGCCTTGGCCCGGACCTGTGGCAAACTGCTCGCCACCAGACAACGGAGCCAATGCGTCAGGGAATTCCCGTTCAGGAATGCCCGGCCCAGCAGCCCCGGGCAAGCCTTCCGGTACACCAGCCACAGCCGGTCCGCAAAAGCCTGCGGGGTTTCCCCAGAAAGCTGGATCGTCTTCTCCACGCGGGAGAAGGGACTTCGCTCATCCATCCCCATGGCCTCTAGAATCGCATCTCTAAGCTCCTCGTACCTGCTCTGCCTCCTTTTACACTCATCAGAGAGGGATTGGAGGAGATTACTCTCCAGGGAAAATAGCAGCATTTTGGCCTTCTCAGCGTCATCGCAGTCGTTGACGCTGGTGGTCTGCTCTATTTCCCTGAAGTGGATCGAGGGGTCTCCCTTTGCGGAAAGCTTCGGGATATGGTTGACCATAACCCTGAGCTGCTGGGTGTTAAAGGGTAATACGAACTGGTTTTGGAGGGGTCCCTCAATGTCGCCATTAGCAGGTAGGCTGAACCTCCGATGCCGCGCTGGGCACATCGGTCCCGGCTCCGGCCTCTCGGGCTGGGGTTGCTCTACCTCCGCCTCCACCTCTGGCTCCACTTTGGGTTCCACCCCCGGTTCCACCCCCCCCTTGCTGAAACTTGGCGCTATGGGTGGTGGCCGTTAGGTCTCCTCTCTCTCAACCGGGTCGTCCCTGGGCACCACTGGTGATGTTGGAACTGTCCTCCCCTCGTTCCCCATAAAATCTGCTTGGCCTGCCTTTGGGCTTATGAGGCATACCATGTCTTTTGCCTTCCGGAGGGCCTGGCTCAGATTTTCTATCCTCTCTTTACAGGGACCGTGGTCTGCCTCCTCAAATCCCTGTTCACTTGCTAGCTTGTAAGTGGCTTTTACCTCCTGTACTTTCTCTTCCTGTTCCCTGGTCTGCCTTGCCAAGCGGGCGTTTTGCTCCCGCAACCTGAACTCATTTCCCTTGGCCTCGGTGACTTGGCACCGTAGGTATTCCAACTGGGCCTTGTGTTCTCCCACTAAATGTACTCTTTCTTGGTTCAAAGCCTGCAAAGCTACTAATAACTTCTCCCCTGCGAGAGCCTTATCCTGGATCTCCAGGGCTGACTCCTTTAACTCGACTGCCTGTGCTGCAACGAGCCCGTCCAAGAGCTGGACCTGCTTTTTAAAGCACATCAGCCAAACTGCCTTCTCCAAGGACTTCACAGAATCACAGAAACCCCACAGTGCAGATAGAGGCCATTTCAGCCCATCGAGCCTGCACCGACACATATCCCACCCGATCCCCGTAACCCCTACACCAACACATATTCCACCCTATCCCCATAACCCCACGTATTTAATCCCCCCTAACACTAAGGGTCAATTTATCATAGCCAATCAACCTAACCTGCACATCTTTGGACTGTGGGAGGAAACCGGAGCACCCGGAGGAAACCCACGCAAACACGGGGAGAATGTGCAAACTCCACACAGACAGTCACCCGAGGCCGGATTCGAACCCGGGTCCCTGGCGCTGTGAGGCAACAGTGCTAACCACTATGCCACCGTGCTTCTTGTGTTCCTTTCCCTCTGTCCACTTAGCTGCTGCATCTATCGGATTCCCAGCCCTTAACAGAGTGGTGATCCACTTCTTAGTGATATTCACCTTGCTAAACACCCAGAAATTCGGGTCCCAACGCGTGAGTACGGATGGAGTACTCACGCGTGGACCCGATGGAAGTGCCGGAATCTTGCATGCACTACGCATGCGTGGGAAACCGGCACTTCTGATCCTCTGAACCAAGGGTTGCGATACAGTAGACAATGGTTCGGATGAGCGAACCGCGTTGAACTTCCTTTTTTTTCAGGTTTTAACGTGCTGGTAAGTCTGTACATTTTAGAAATGTAAAAAGCAGCCGTAAGGACTTCATTTTCAAAGGTAAGTGGTCAATTAATTAAAATTATAACATTTTTTCCACAGGTTTTTTACTTTTAAATGCTTTAAAGCAAGGTAAGTTTATTTTTAGCCCCGTTTCTTTATAAAAAAAAAATTTTCAAAAATTTAAATTTTTGTTTAAAATAGTTATTTAATGTCATTTATAGTTTATTTACAAAGTGTGCTTTAAAAAATTTTTTATTTGAAGGTAAAGTACAGTTTTACAGCCTCAGCATTTATACGTTTTGACAGGTCTATCTGTCAAGACTTATGAATGGAGCATTCCCTACTCCGATTGGCTGCCTGTTGCTCACGTGATCCCAGGGGACGCTTCGCACTAACTGCGCCCCTGGGACACGCCAGCATAGTGCGCCGGCCTATGGGACAGGCCTCGGAGAGGAATTCCACGCAGGCCAAGAGGTCAACTGCCAGCGCTCTAGGTAAGTGTAGGTCGGGGGCTTGCACCTGCAGGAAGCCCCCGACCCGGATTTCTGGGCCTATATCGGAAATCCTTTCCTCCATCACGGTTCACTCATCCAAACCATTGTCTACTGTATCGCAACCCTGTTGCCAATGTACTGCCGCGGTTGCCATTTCTGTAGGGGGTGGCGTGTGGTGGTCAGTCGGTTATGCCTCTGACTGCCCGTGAGCGGTTCGAATCGCTCCCACGCCCCTGAGATTCTCGACACCGGACTGAGGTACAGGTAGTGATACAGAAAAGACTCGAGTAGACAGGTGGTTTGGATGTAAGCATAACTCAAGGTTTTATTAAACAGGAAAAATTAATACCGTCTTAAGAGAAATTATCAGTATATAACATTACAGGCAAATACGAATAACTATGCTTATGCAGGGAATGGGGAACACACGGCACATCGAGGGAAACAACTACCTTAATAATCCCCTTATCCTTATCCAACCCCCTATACCTAACTAGATTAAGCTATGAGGGGCCAAAATTTATGCTCACCAATCAAAAGGGTTTGTTGGACTCAAAACAGCGGTGGAATTCGGGGTTCGCTCTTGGTGCTCTCTGGAGCGTGCCATCGCCACGTGGTCTCCGGGCGCTGCAAGGGCGTTGTCCAGGTTCGAGTACCCCAAAGTTAAAGTCTCTGTTTGGGTACTTTACCTTGCAGGGATGATTCTTCGTCGTCAGCTGACAGTTTGAGTTTGTGTGAAGATAATCGCAGGTCGGCTGAGGCTGAAGGCCCGATGATTCGAAGCCTACCCTCAGTTCAGCTCCTCAGTTGGTCTTCCTCAGGTGGTCTTCCCTCCTCCCCTCGTCGCGTCCCGCCTCGCCTGGCCTGAATTGTCCGTGTCCGCCCGATGCAGTGCCTGGGCGATTTCCAGATGGAGTGGCAAAAAGGCCAGGGGGTAAGCACGGGACGGGGAAAAAGCGACAGCCACGAGGGCGAGGGGCCAAAGAGCAGCGAGAGAAGAGAAGAGAGCGATTGCTACCCGGGGGCCTTCAATTATACTCTTTTCGAAAACCCTTATCTGCGCACCAAATCAGGTTAGTTCTCTGTCTTAATCTTGGCGGGCTATTTTTAATAATGGTAGCAATCCATACTAACTGTTTTTAGATGGCCGGTAACTGCATCTACCGACCCGATAATTGACTTGTAGTGTCATGAATGTTCCTAGATGGGCCTGTCCAGCCTCGATGGCTCTCTTAATCTGTTTCTGATTATATATGTAGACTGCTTGATGGCCTTAACTATGGGCCTAACTAAATTTAGATTTGCCTCCATTTCGGTCTAATACATAATTTAGAGTCCTGTCTGGTTTCCCCCACGCAGGTACTGCCACAGACCGTCCTACATTCGCGGGAACAGCTCCCAGCGGCCCAGGCACTGATTCAAATGCCCTTTCAGGCTCTTCCCCCACCCCAGACCATCGCTGTTAATCTTCAAGTCCAGCCGGCTCCTCCAGTGGATGTCGCACTGGTAGGGATTCATTGAATCTTTCAGTCTCTCTTCACAGAAAACTGCTGCTTTGGTTTCGATCCACAAGCTGTCTGCATTGCAGAGTCCATTTTAAAATCCCACAGGCATTCTGCCATGAGGCACGGACACCATCTTGGGTACCCTTCTTGATTTAAAATGTCCACGCAGGGTCATGTTTATTAATAACAGCCTTCGGGGAAATGCAGAAATTTTGCAAATCTTACAAATCATTAGTGGCTTGTTTACAGACACTTATCAATGTTTCTTTCCCAGCTTTTTGGATTTGACAGCTCACCCACCATTTTCCCACTGTGCCTCAATCTCGTCTGTGAAGCTGAGGTGGGAGGTCAGTGGCCATTGAATCAGCTGATGAGTTGACTGCTTCAAATGTCAAGTCAAAGCTGCCAGCTGATTGAGAAATATTCCCTTAACCACTAGCTTCTCTAAACTGTATTTCCACTACAGTTTCAGAATGCTGCAAGACTTTACACAAGTCTCCATCCAGTCTGACCTTAATACCTCTCCCAGCAATGACAGATCACTTCTGTCATCTCTACTTCACCTGCCATCTATTCCATCAGCACAGTGCCCTTGAAACTCTCTCACCTTGGTCCTCAGAATCCCACCACGATCACCCCCAACACCAGCAGCACCAACAACAACACCAACCCTCTCCGCAATCAACTGATGCTGTACAGGACAGAGGGCATCAGCACCCAACCACATTGCTGTCCAGGAGGCCAGGGATGGCCACATTTACTTCACTTGACGCTGTAAACCCTGGCTGCAACATGACACGCCAGGTTGGCACCACCCCTCACCAACAACATGAAGCATCCCTACAATTCCCAAGCCATTCCTTTCACATTCATCAGCACTGCAGGGTGGGGGGTTACTGTTATGTCTCACCAAGCACTGCAACTCACTAAGCCACTTCCTAAGCTGCACAAAAATCTATCCAAGAAGGCAAAGTGTTGAAAATAAAGATTTCAATGTTTGACAGCACATGAACAGAAACTTTACATGAACATTGGCTAAAACACCCAAGTGCCTACCCTTGTGTGTTGTTAGTTGGTATGATTGCACTAGGATAAGGGTTAGTGTGAGGGAGCCAGGAGCTCAGACACTCGCTGCAGAATACCCAGCCTCTGACCTGCTCTTGTTGCCACAGTATTTATGTGGCTGGTCCAGTTAAGTCGCTGATTAATGATGACCCCCAGATGTTGATGGTGGGGTTTTCAGCGATGGTAATGCCATTGAATGTCAAGGGGCAGTGGTTAGACTCTCTCTTATTGGAGATAGTCATTGGCTGGCACTTGCGTGGCACAAATGTTACTTGCCACTTACCAGCCCACGCCTGAATGTCATCTAGGTCTTGCTGCATGCGGGCATCGACTGCTTCATCTTCTGAGGAGTTGCGAATGGAATTGAACACTGTGTAATCATCAGCAAACATCCCCACTTCTGATCTTATGATGGAGGGAAGATCATTGATGAAGCAGCTGAAGATGGTTGAGCCTAGGACACTGCCCTGAGGAACTCCTGCAGCGATGTCCTGTGGCAGCGATGATTGAACTCCAACAACCACAACCATCTTCCTTTGTGATAGATATGACTCCAGCCATTGGAGAATTTTCCCAATGATTCCCATTGACTTCAATTATATTAGAGCTCGTTGATGCAACAATTGGTCAAATACTGCCTTGATGTCAAAGGCAGTCACTCTCACCTCACCTCTGGAATTCAGTTCTTTTGTCCATGTTTGGACCAAGGCTGTATTGAGGTCTGGAGCCAAGTGGTCCTGCCGGAACCCAAACTGAGCATCAGTGAGCAGGTTATTGGTGAGTAAGTGCCACTTGATAGCACTGTCGACGACACCTTCCATCACTTTGCTGAAGACCGATGGGGCGGTAATTGACCAGATTGGATTTGTCCTGCTTTTTGTGGACAGGACATACCTGGGCTGTTTTTCATATTGTCGGGTAGATGCCAGTGTTGTAGCTGTACTGGAACAGCTTGGCTAGAGGCGTGGCTAGTTCTGGAGCACAAGTCTTCAGCATGACAGCCGGGATGTCGTCAGGGCCCGTAACCTTTGTTGTATCCAGTGCGCTCAGCCGTTTCTTGATATGACGTGGAGTGAATCGAATTGGCTGGAGACTGGCTTCTGTGATGGTGGTGACGATCACAGAGGCCAGAAGAAGTTAAAAATTTCCGCGATACTTACATGCCAGAAAGCCACCCGCAATCCACTGCTGCAGGTGACAAGAGAGGTGACAGATGATGGGTACGGTAGCACAGTGTTTATGTTACTGGACTAGTAATGCAGAGACCTGTACTAATGATCCGGAGACATGAATTCAGAAACCCACCATGGTAGCTGGGGAATTTAAATTCAATTAAATGAATCTGGAATAGTTAGCTAGTATCAGTAATGTTGACCATGAAACTACCAGATTGCCATAAATACCCATCTGGTTCACTAATGTCCTTTAGGCAAGCAAATCTGCTGTCCTTACCCGGTCTGGCCTTTATGTGACTCCAAACCCACAGCAATATGGTTGACTCTTAACTGCCCTCTGAAATGGCCTAGGATCCACTCAGTTGTATTCAAGAAAGTGGCTCACCACCATTCGCGAGGGCAATTAGGCATGGGCAATAAAGTCTGGCGACGTCCACATCCCATAAATGAATTAAATGAAAAGAAACTTTTTTTGCCAGAAGAGGGGAGTTCATTGTCTTTTCTCCAACCAGAGAGAAGCAGGCAGAGCATGCCCGTGGCTTTGCCAGGATGTCAGGCTTCCCCATGGTGCAGGGCACCATCGACTGCACATACGTGGCTTTGCGGGTGACGCAGCAAAATGCTGAGATGTACCACAACCGCAAAGGTTACCACTCGCTGAATGTGCAGTTGGTGTGCGACCATGCTCAGCACATCATGATAGTGAATGCCCGGTATCCTGGCAGCAGTCATGATGCCTTTAATCTGCTCCAATCCACTGTTTCCTCAGTCTTTGAGCCATCAAGACAAACCAGAGGGTGGCTACTGGGTGACAAGGGCTATCCGTTGACCACCTGGCTCATGACTCCACAACCCAACCACACATGGGCAGCATGCATACAACGAGAGCTGTACGGCCAAACGGAACCTGATATTGCTGACCATTGCTGGCCTTAAACAATGGTTCCACTGCCTGGACCACTCTGGAGGAGCCCTGCATTACTCACCAGAAAGCATCTCAAGAGTCACTGTGGTCTGCTGCATGCTTTACAACCTCGTCATCGCGAGGGCCCAGCCCTTGCCACCAGGCCTATGGTGACCAGCTAAGGAGGAGGAGGAGGAAGAAGAAGCGGAAGACGAGAAGGGGTGAAGAGGAGGAGGAGGAGGAGGAAGCAGAAGAGAAGGAAGCAGAAGAGAGATAGCAACCAAGGCACTAATATAATAGCAAAATACTGCGGATGCTGGAAATCTGAAATAACAACAGAAAATGCTGGAAATACTCAGCAGGCCAGGCAGCATCCGTGGAGAGAGAAATAGAGTTAACGTTTCAGGCCTGGGACCCTTCATCAGTCCTACTCAGGTCCCTTCCCTCACCTCTTTTTCCGGTACTTCGATGACTGTATTGGTGCCATTTCCTGCTCTCGCCCTGAACTAGATAAGTTCATTCACTTTACTTCCAATTTCCACCCTTCCCTCACCTTCACATGGTCCATCTCCGACTCTTCCCTTCCCTTCCTTGACTTCTCCATCTCCATTTCTGGTGATCGGCTTTCGACAAACATCCACTACAACCCACCGACTCCCACAGCTACCTGGCCTACACTTCCTCCCACTCCGCTTCCTGTAAGGACTCTATTCCATTCTCCCAGTTTCTCCGTCTCCGCCGCGTCTGTTCTGACGATGCCACCTTCCATACCAGTGCTTCCGACATGTCTTCCTTTATCCTCAACCGAGGATTCCCCTCTACTGTGGTTGACACGGCCCTTGACCGTGTCCGTTCTATTTCCCGCACTTCTGCTCTCACCCCTTCCCCTCCCTCCCAGAATCACGATAGGGTTCCCCTTGTCATCACCTTTCACTCCACCAGCCTCCACATTCAACGGATCATCCTCCGCCATTTCCGCCACCTCCAACGTGATCCCACCACCAAACACATCTTCCCATCACCTCCCTTTTCAGCATTCCGAAGGGACCGCTCCCTCCGCGACACCCTGGTCCACTCCTCAATCACCCCCAACAGCCCTTCTCCTTCACCTGGCACCTTCCCGTACAAGCGCAGGAGATGCAACACATGCCCTTTTACCTCCTCCCTTCCCACTGTCCAGGGCCCTAAACACCCCTTCCAGGTGAAACAGCAATTTACTTGTACTTCTTGCAATTTAATATACTGTATTCGCTGCTCACGATGCGGTCTTCTCTACATTGGGGAGACCAAACACAGATTGGACGATCACTTTGCGAAACACCTCTGTTCAGTCCGTAAGGGTGACCCTGAGCTTCCAGTTGCCTGTCACTTTAATTCACCGCTTCACTCCCACTCTGATCTCTCTGTCCTTGGCCTATTACATTGTTCCAATGAAGCTCAACGTAAGCTCGAGGAACAGCACCTCATCTTTCAATTAGGCACTTTACAGCCTGCCGGACTCAACATTGAGTTCAACAATTTCAGATAATTATCCCTGCCCCCATTTTTCATGCAGTATGATTTTTGACACTCCCATTTGCAACATTTTATCTTTCCTGCCTCTTACAAAAGTACAGGATGTTCTTTCAATTCCTTCCTCCCCTCCTAACCCCTCCCCCCTGTCTCTGCACCTGCTTAATATCTGTTACATCTCCAGCTTTTTCCAGTTCTGATGAAGGGTCCCAGACCTGAAACATTAACTCTGTGTCTCTCTCTCCATGGATGCTGCCTGGCCTGCTGAGTATTTCTAGTATTTTCTGTTGTTATTTCAGCAACAAAGACAGCCCCTTTCTGCCCAGGCTGTCCGTGAGCAACTCATCCGACGGAGGTACCAGTGAAAGCAACCCCAATTCCCCTTTCAACGTTTGTCCCACACCTTACCTTCCCTCTGTTACTGATCATCACAGTGTCCTCTTGGACACAATGCTGAAATAGAAGCCACCAGATTAGAAACATGTGCCTTTTCCTGTCCTAGTGCTCCTACGAAGTGCTGCCCCAGTGGCTGCAGCATGGCTGGTGGAAGGCTGCTGACTCTCAGTACAGGAGACTGCAGATGGCCTTGTAGGAAGACCTCGAGCAACTCTGGGCCTAGAAGGCCCAGCTGCGGACTGCACCTCCTTGGCATGGACGGCAGGTAGACAGGCAACAGCAAGGGCAATGCCGGAGTGGCAGTGGTGAGAGAACAATTGCTGTCATCCTGACAGAGCCACTGCCATTCCCCCAGGGCAGTGTCTCAGCATTCCTAGCCATCTTTTGGAGGAAAGGTTGCTGGACTGTTGTGACATCCTGCAAGCCTCTTTCCACATTGCTAAATGCAGCCACAATGGCAGCAGTCTGAGCTTGTGTGGCAGAAAGCTGAGCCTGCATGAAACCAAACTGAACTTGCATGCCAGAAGTCGAAACTTCCACTGCAGCACTCAGATGTTGGGTGTCTTCTGCTTGTGCTCCAGTGGAAGCTGAGATATCGACCATCAGACACTGCATCATGGTTGGGTCCAAAAGTACGCTAATGGAAATCATGGGCTCCAAGCTCTGTGCAAAGCCCTGTGCAAGGTTGGTGCTGGACTCCTCCATGCTCCTAGACATTGCACTCAGGCTTTCTGTCAGGCCTGTCAATGCACCAAGCATTTCATTGTGCATACCCAGCAGCATTCTTCTGTATGCCGCCCCAGCAAAGTCCTCATCTGAGTCCTCTGCTGCAGAACACGTGTGTGACCTCGCCCTTTGGGGAGCTGGCACCTGCTCTACCCTTTCTCCCTACCCTGGCTGTAGCCCATGCATATCCAGTGACTCAACACATGCTGATCTCATCTCTAAGCTACCCTCTAAACTCCGCGCAGTGACAGTATCTGAGTTGGTGGCTGCGAGTGTCAGATCGAATGACAGTGTTTCTTCTTCATCATCACTCTCCTCCCCCTCTTCTTCTTGCACCACTGGCTGGGCAGGTTGTATCTCTTGGGTCTCTGAAATGAGAAAGGCACAAGTGTAGGGTTGTGGTGAGAGGAGGGGAGGGCAGGGGGTGGGCGGTGAAAGCAAGAGATGCATGCTTACACCATGTACAGCTGTAAATCAATCGTGATTGTGGGATGAGGAAGAAGTGAGATGTGAGAAGGAGGATAACGTATAAGGATACTGGCATCTTATATTCTTTCAGCCCTGCCACTGGCCACAGGCTCAGCGATGCCCCTCCCAAGAATGGCCAGCACCGTCTCCTCCATGGGCTTGATGTTTTGCAGGTGCCCCTGTCCTCTGCCAGTTAGTTGCTACTGATGCTGGTGATAAGCCACCTTGTCCTGCAAGAAGAAGAGAAATGTGTCAGTAAATGTGGTGCAATGTGTTTCGGTGCTGTGCCTGTTATGGTTGAATAGCTGGCAGTGTGTGCAAGCTGTGAGACGTGGATGTGAGGCTTGCAGCAGTGGTAAGTGTGTGAGGGTGAGGTGAAGCTATGATTGTGAGGTATGAGTCTTGTTTGGAAGAGATTGTTGGTAGGTGAGTGATGGGATGTGGTGCATTGAGCAGTGGTGTAGATGGTAGGATATGGCATTTGAAGATGAATTCACCAACCTTGACTGATCGTGTGAGGGCACTACACTTCTTCCTGCACTGCACCCAGGTCCTACGGGCTGCAATGCTGTCATTCATCACAGTGGCTATCTGCTCCCACTGCACTTTACACTGTTGCTTGGAGTGACTCCTGGCCCCCTGTGGAAAGTGGACCTCTCTCCTTGTGTCCACTTCCTGCAGCAAGGCCTCCAGTGCTGCATCGGAGAACCTTGGTGCATGCTCTCTCCCCTGTTGTGCCATCAATAGTTTTTTTTTCAGTCTTCCCCAGCCAATTCAATGAGCTGCTACAGGCAGAATGCACCGCCCCTTTAAAAGGTGCAGGCTGCCTTTTAAGTAGTGCAGACTTGCTTTAAGTGGGGCTAGCCTCATACAAACGTGGGACCCCTGCTAAGCATTCAGCCACCCAGCAGCTCTTTCAGTGCTGGGCTGAACGCTGCAATCACATGGAAATGAGTAGGCAGCACAAAGTTCGCATGCTGCCTGAATTCCTCTGAACGGCCAAGGGTTGATCGCGCATTGTGATTCCCACGTCCGTTTTCAGGGGCAAACCAATTTCTAGGCCCTATTCTTGGTTTCTTTTCTACCAAAATCTATTAGCTCGCACTTATCCACATTAAATTATATCTACCGCCTGTCTGCTCATTCCACTAACCTGTCTATATCTTCCTGAGGTCTTTTCCAGTCCACCTCACTGTTTCGTCAAACCTCCTACTTTTGTATGACCATCAAATTTCAAGATTATAGGGATAAATTCCAACTTCAGTGGGGATGCAAAATGGGTGGTAATGGAATCGGCCATGCATGACGGAGTGGGGAATTTTCTGATGCTCCTCAAACCTCTCCATCTGGGCCATTTTCCTGTGTATCTCATTTTCTTGCTTCTTTAGAGATAAAGATACTAATAAAGACCTTCAGATAGATGAGCTGATTGTAGTAATTCCTATTCTGCTTCATCAGGGTTCTTCGTACGATTATATTTATAGATGTAAATATTTTGTGTTTGTTTAAATTCCCAAGACTTCAGCTGATCTTGAGTTGTAGGACCTACAGTTTTTATAACTCCTACTTTATTTTGAGGAGTTCCTCCTTAGAATCTCCATGGCTTTTTCCTTATAAGATATTAACAACCTATTATCTGATACTTCTATGTAGCATGTGAGAACTTTAGCATGCAAAGAGACAGTTCACAAGACATTAATGCATGGATGCACAAGAGGGACGGTGATTTGGAGTCGTCCAGGTGCTAGAGCAACTAAAACTGTTAATTTCTTGCTCATTATGAAACTTCACAGAGTAGTGCTGGATCACTTGCACCATGTGGTGCACACTTGTCTCTATGGCTGTGATTTCCCCTACCCCGGTGGGTCCGGTGTGGCTAGGGTCGGTGGCGGGGTGCGACCCCGCTGCTGGCTCCAGACCGCTGTCCAAAGTGATATTACGTTGATTGGGCATGTTAAGCCTGCCCAGCATGTTTCCCGGCCAATTGAAGGAAGCTGGTCTGATGAGGTCATCAGCCGGTTTCCATAAAAGAACCGTGCACAAATTTATTTTGACATTTGTGCTGTCAGTGTTTTACAGCATTGAGGTGCTGCAAACACTGACAATCACTGCACAGAGGAGCGCAGCTGCACCCAGGCTCTCCCATGACTCCCTCCATGCATTTATGGAGGGAGTCAGAGCACGCAGGTAGGTTCGCTTCCCTTCCAATAGGTGGAAGAGACCTTCCCAGGAGACCAATGCAGCCTGGTTGTACATTGCACAGGAGGACTGTAAGATTTGCAAAATTTCTGCATTTTCCGCAAAGGTTGTTATTAATAAACGGGACCCTGCGTGGGCATTTTAAATCAAAAAGGGTACCCAAGATGGCGTCGGTGCCTCATGGCAGAAAGCCTGTGAGATTTTAAAACTTGGACTCTGCGACGCAGGCAGCTTGTGGAGAAACCGAAACCAAAGCTGCAGTTTCTGTGAAGAGAGACTTTGTATTTTGAAAGCAGACAGGACTTTGAATTATGTATTAGACCAAACTGGAGACAAATCTAAACCCAGTTAGGCCTATAGTTAAGGCCATCAAGCAGTTTGCATAAATAATCGGCAACAGATTAAGGAAGCCACCGAGGCTGGACAGGCCCATCAAGGAACATTCATAACAAAACAAGTCAATTATCGGACCAGTAGATGTGATTACCGGCCATCTAAAAACAGTTGTATAGATTGCTACCATTATTTAAAATAGCCTGCCAAGATTAAGACAAAGAACTAACCTGATTTGGCGCGCAGATAAGGGTTTTCAAAAAGAGTATAATTGAAGGCCCCGGGTAGCAATCGCTCTCTCTCTGCTCTGCTCGCTCTGCTCTTCTCCTCCTCACCCTCGTGGCTGTCGCCCTTTCCCCATCCCATGCTTACCCCCTGGCCTTTGCCTGTGCCTTTTCCCACTCCATCTGGAAATTGCCCAGGCACTGCATCGGGCGGACACGGACAATTCAGGCCAGGTGAGGCAGGACGCAACGAGGCGAGGAGGCAAGACAACTGAGGAAGACCAACTGAGGAAGACCAACTGAGGAGACAAACTGAGGAGATGAACTGAGGATAGGCTTAGAATCATCGGGACTTCAGTCTCAGCTGACCTGCGACTATCTTTGTGCAAACTCAAACTGTCGGCCGAGGAAGAGGAACCATCATCCCTGCAAGGTAAAGTACCCAAACAGAGACTTTAACTTTGGGGTACTCGAACCTGGACAACGCCCTTGCAGCACTCGGAGACCACGTGATGAAGGCAGGCTCCAGAGAGCACCTAGAGCGAACCCCGAACCCAACCGCTGTTTTGAGTCCAGCAGACACTTTTGATTGGTGAGCATAAATTCTGGCCCTCATAGCTTAATCTAGTTAGGTATAGGGGGTGGAATAAGGATAAGGGGATTGTTAAGATAGTTGTTTTCCCTCGATATGCCGTGTGTTCCCCATTCCCTGTATAGTATAGTTATTTGTATTTGCCTGTAATTTTATACACTGGTAACTTCTCATAAGACGTGTTATTTTTCTGTTTAATAAAATCTTGAGTTTTGCTTACATCCAAACCACCTGTCTACTCGAGTCTTTTTCTGTATCACCGCCTGTACCTAAGTCCGGTGTCTAGAACCCAGGGGCGTGGGAGCGATTCGAACCGCTCATAAACAGTCAGCGGCATAACTGATTGGGCGTACGTGCCAAACACCACCACACGCCAGCCCCTACAGAAATAGCAACTGCGGCAGGACACTGGCAACAGGGTTGCGATACAGTAGACAATGGTTCGGATGAGCAAACCATGATGGAGGAAAGGATTTCTGATTATGTGTTTAGCAAGGTGAATATCACTAAGAAGTGGATCACCACTCTGTTAAAAGCTGGGCATCCGGTAGATGCAGCAGCTAAGTGGACAGAGGGAAAGGAACACAAGAAGTCCTTAGAGAAGGCACTTTGGCTGATCTGCTTTAAAAGCATGTCCAGCTTTTGGACGGGCTCGTTGCAACACAGGCATTCGAGTTAAGGGAGTCAGCCCTGGAGATCCAGGATAAGGCTCTTGCAGGAGAGAAGTTATTAGTAGTTTTGCAGGCTTTGAACCAGGAAAGAGTGCATTTAGTGTGAGAGCACAAGGCCCAGTTGGAATACCTACAGTGCCAAGTCACTGAGGCCAAGGGAAATGAGTTAAGGTTGCGGGAGAAAAACGCCCGCTTGGCAAGGCAGATTAGGGAACAGGAAGAGAAAGTGCAGGAGGTAAATGCCGCTTACAAGCTAGTGAGTGAACAAGGGTTTGAGTAGGCAGACCACGGCCCCTGTAGAGAGAGGATAGAAAATCTGAGCCGGGCCCTCCAGAAGGCAAAAGGCATGGTATGCCTCATAAACCCAAAGGCAGGCCAAGCAGATTTTATGGGGAATGAGGGGCGGACAGTTCCAACGTCACCGGTAGTGCTTGGGGACGACCTGGTTGAGAGAGAGAGGAGACCTCACGGCCACCACCCATAGCGCCAACTTTCAGTGAGGTTTGGCAGCAAGGTGGAACCCAAAGTGGAGCCAGAGGTGGAGGCCGAGATAGATCAAACCCCACCCAAGAGGTGGGAGCCGGGACCGATGTGCCCAGCGCGGCATCGGAGGTTCGGCCCACCCGCCAATGGCAACAATGAGGGACCCCTCCAAAACCAGTTCGTGTTACCCTTTAACACCCAACAGCTCAGGGTTATGGTCAACCATATCCCGAAGCTTTCCGCAAAGGGAGACCCCTCGATCGACTTCAGGGAAATAGAGCAGTCCGCCAGCATCAACGACTGCGATGACGCTGAGAAGGCCAAGATGCTGCTATTCTCCCTGGAGAGTAATCTCCTCCAATCCCTCTCTGATGAGTGTAAAAGGGGGCAGAGCGGGTATGAGGAGTTTAGAGAGGCGGTTCTGGAGGCCATGGAGATGGATGAGGGAAGTCCTTTCTCCCGCGTGGAGAAGACGATCCAGCTCCCAGGGGAAACCCCGCAGGCTTTTGTGGATCGGCTGTGGCCGGCGTACTGGAAGGCTTGCCCGGGGACGCTGGACCGAGTGTTCCTGAACAGGGATTCCCTGGCCCATTGGTTCCGTTGCCTGGTGGCGAACAGCTTGCCACAGGTCCGGGCCAAGGCAGAAGCCTGGTTCGACCCCAAAGATCCCCAGACCACAGAACTCATGGTAATTAGGTAGCTCACTTTAGCTTACAAAAATGGTAGGGGAGCTGATGCACACCCACCTAAGGGAAAGGTGCATGAGATAAAACCCGGACCGGGTAGGAAAGTGTGGCACCAGGAAGGGAGTAACCCCCCCAACACAAAGGCGAATTGTTACGGGTGTGGGAAGGATGGTCACTGGCGGAAGGAGTGCAAAAACCCTTGGAAAGATAACAAGGGAAAGAATTCCACAGCCCCAGCCCAAAAGGCAGAGGCAGGAATCACTCCCGCAACGGTCGAGTCATTTTTGGACGCCATGCGGTCCATATTGACTGGCCAAGGGAAGGTAGCTGCGGCTACCGGTGCTCTGACCCCATCAGCCCCACCCAACCCACAGCCCTGACTAGAACCAGCGCCGCCTGTCGACCTGTGCCCTTTTGAAAACGAGGGGAACAGGCCCTGTGTTAAGATGCGGGTGGAGGCGATGCAGGGGAGATATTCGGTGGACACTGGAGCTTCCAACACGGTGGTCCATTCGGAAGACCCGACCGATCCACCCAGGTCTAACAGGGTCCCATTTAGCTTAATGGGATCTACAGGGAACGAGCAGGCTGGGGAAATGGCCAAACCTTTGGCCATAGTTTTAGGATCCCTCCCTACCACGTGGGAGGATGACCAAAGGACCAACGAGGTGGCCGAGCAGGGGGCCAGGGAAGGAGAGTTCTGGGATCCCTGTAGAGCAGGCCCGGTAGCCGCAATCCGGGACAAGGGAGGCACACAGGGGGTAGCTTTGGCCCCGGATCTAAAGCAGGTCCAGGTCCAGGATTCCATCTGTAAGGCCGTCCCAGAATGGGAAGAGAAAGGGGAGCCTCTAGAAGGTCTGTTTGGGGCAGCGGACGAGGTTTTAAAACAGGCTGCTGGTTATATCAACCAATGTAAGCTGTTTACGCCTGAAAGGGGAAATCAGCCAGTTGGGGTAAGGTCTGAGGATAAAGATCCTCAGCCTGCAGCAGGAGCGAGTTCACAGACTGCACAGGCAGGCGCTGTGGCTTGCTTGAAGGGAGGGACCATCCCACCCATCGATTGGGACACTCCCCCACTCTTCTGGGATCCAGACGAGGGGGAGGGACCTGAGGGCGAAAACCCCACCCCTAACCCAGGTGTAGAGAGAGAGGGACCTGAGGGCGAAAACCCCGCCCCGGACCCAGCCATGGGACCTGGGGGCGGAGACTATCAGCTCGCAGCAGCAGGCTGCGAAAAGTTACCTGCCCCCAGCCCAGGTTCGGGAGGGGTCAAGCCTGGGGGAGCAGCGGTTCGGGTAAAAAGCCCATCGGCCAAGAAAGCCCCACCCTTCAAAGCCCCTAGAAGGTCCCCACGGACGCCCCAGCCGAGAAAGCCATGGTCACCAGCCCTCCAGTTACCAAGGGCTGCCCCTTGGGTCAGGGAGAGGTCCAAGGACACAGGTCCTCAGTCAGCAGCCACGGGTGAGGAAATCTACATGATATAAGGGGTTAATTTCAAGTGCTTGCTGGGTAAAAGTTTTCAGACTTGACACTGGGCAAGTGTCGATGTGTAACTAGAGCTATTGCACGTACTCGAACTACAGCCAAGAACAGATGCCTGCCCACCTAATGAGAATGTAGAAGTGGAATAATGAGTTTCTTTGATGTACCAATGACCTGATAACTTGTGACCGAAAGCAAAGCTTGCCTCCCTTATATATGATTAAAGAGGACCTCCGGTTACACGATTCATGCCCTGTTATAGATTAACGGTTGACTTATGTGTCCAGGATCCTTCTGTCAATATGTTATTTCTACCTGATGATTAATCTAAAATGTATCCTGATAGAGGAACAAAGGGATTTCAATCAAACTTGTTTGTTACACTGTATAAATATAGAACGTTTACACTGTATCATTGGAATAGTAGCCTCACCCCTTGAGTGGAGGTGCTGATTCCCCTTGCAAGAGAAGTTAAATAAAAGGCCTGTCCGTCTGACGAATCCAAGTGTGTATTGAGTCATTACCCAGAGCTAAGAAGTAAGGCACTTCTACAATTTGGAGGTTCCACCGAGATGGCTTGCTGTACCAATTGGTGAGTTAACAGACGCCGAGTACGTTGCTCGGTTGGGAAAATCCCATCGGCCGAAGGTGGTGTTTTGCCACATTTTTGGGACTTTCCCTGCCAGAAGCATAGCTGCGCATAGTCTGTTTATTCCATTGGACAGTACTGCCATCGGGTAATTGACTCACAAGGTTCGGGGGTTAAACTGCCGTTGTGACTGCTTCCCTTTCAGAAACGGAACAGAGGACCAGCCATGAGGCGCTGACGCCCCGCGAACAGGATCGTGCAGAAAAGGACTGTAGGAAGCGCTGAAATAAAGGTACCAGAGAGAGAAGGTTAAGTCAGGAATTTGATTAACTAAGGAGCTAGCGATTTATTGGAAATTGAACTAGCAAGGTTCCAGGCTTGCTGAGAGAGAAGGTTAAGTCAGGAATTTGATTAACTAAGGAGCTAGCGATTTACTGGAAATTGAACTAGCAAGGTTCCAGCTTGAAGTTAGCTGGGACAAATTGAAGGCCCTTTTTGCTAAAGATTTGGCTAAAGGGAGTAGGGTAGAAGGAGAGAAGAGCTTGAAGTTAGCTGGGACAAATTGAAGGCCCTTTTTGCTAAAGATTTGGCTAAAGGGAATAGGGTAAAAAAAAGAGAGAAGAGTGGGCGGATGTCTGAAACACAGTGTCAATGTTTAATGTTTATGAGAGTGAGTATTTAACTACTTGTTATTATCAATCAACTTTGCAGCTTTGTCCAGTAAGGCTGCATAGGTTGGGGATTTAGTAACACTTTGGTTGTTGTTTAACAAGTGTATTGTTTATTGTTTATTGTTATATGTATTAATGTTTAGTCATGTCTGATCTGTAGAGGCGTCCCACGCAGATCATAGAGTGTTACGGAATTGTTGTATGTTTTAACTAAAATATTTAAGCTGAAAAAAAAACTGCAGAAGGGGTTGGAAAAGACCCAAGCCGGGGAAGTGAGTCCCGCGGCGGAATGTATGGTTGAGAAAATAGTGATGTCTTTTACATGATCCACTAAGCTATTGTGGATTCAGTATTTTCCCCAGTTAGAAATACCTTCCACGAGGGTTGAGAACCCTCGAGTTTTATACGTATGTATAGTTTATTAATCTGATCTGTAGGGGCGTACAACGCAGATCATGGATTGTCACGGGAGTTTAGATTGTTTTAAGTGAACCATTTAAGCTGCTAAAATGAGTGCTAGCGCCAGTAAGCCACCCGAGAAAGGCACGCCAGCAGCCTTTATGTTAAAGAACTGGTCAATCATCCATTGATCACCTACCAAATTGGTCCAAATGGACTGTAAATAAGACTAGACCCTTTCCCTCAGATAGTCATTTAACATAGAAAGAATTACTTGCCTCGAGAAATGTTTAACGGACGAGAGAGAAATAGAGAACAGCCAGATAAAAAGACTGCCTCTATGTTTGTTGAGTCAGAAAAAAAAAATTACCCTGAAGAAACACCTTTCTCCTCTATTATGGTAGGATAACAAGGTAACTATAGAAGGATGAATAGAGGGGAATATAGAGGAAGACGTGGTAGAGTAAGAGGGTATGGACGATCTGGTAATTGTTACAATTGCGGACAACCCGGACATTGGGCAAACCAATGCCCTGTGAAAAATCGTCAGAACAAAACCTCCAATAATGGACCTCCGTTAGAGAATAAAGGTCCTAATTTCACTGTCCATAACCCTTTTTCGGACCAGTCAGGAGGTTACCCTACAAACGGACAGGGATTTAGGAGAAATAGAGATTAGAATTACTGACTGACACCAGCAGCCCCAGGCGCCACAGACCACCAAATGCCCGTTGTTTCTTTAAATTCACACAGCGAACTTGAAATTAAAATGCAAATAGCTGGGAGACCTATGTCATTTTAGTAGATACAGGAGCAACCTTTTCGGTGTTAGGGAAAGGATATTCTGAAGGAATGCCTATTAATGGGAAAAAGACTCCGATAGCTGGATTGGCTGGAATACTACAATGCTTGAATCAATTGACTCCCCTCACAGTAAAAGTAGAAGAATTTGAGGAAGAACACTCCTTTCTGTTATCAGGAGATGTCTCTATGAATTTATGTGGAAGAGACTTGCTGTGCAAAATTAATGCTACAATTATTTGCTCCCCATCAGGAGTAACGGTAGAAATCCAAGTAGATAAGGCATATGCGTACCCAGTAACAGAAATAAAACACCCTGTTCTTTACGCATGGGAAATTGCCGACCCAAGTTTGAGTCCCAAACTTGTCAGTCTGTTAGGAGCGTGGGGATTCGTTACAAGCTCCATTAAACAATACCAGGAATCCCTGAAACTAGGGAAATGGCATTCAAAATTGCACTGCACGGCCTGCTATGACAAAACAGGACAAGATTTAAAATACCTCCTAACTATTAGACTGCACAGCCCTATAAAGTTACAATTAATCCAGCTGCACCATTACCCAAAAGGTCACAGTATCCATTGTCAGAGAAAGCAGAAAAAGGAGTTGAGCCAGTGATGAGATCATTGTTAAAACAGGGAGTTAACGCCGGATAGAATAAAGGTTGTTTGCAACACATCGTTGCCAAAAACTAAAGGAGAAATGAAGCATTTTCTAGGAATGACTGGCTATTGTAGACAATGAAGACATGAGCATGACAAATTTGGAAAATTCGCGGTTACCTGACTTCCTCGGGAACCCAGATTAAAAATGCACAAGAAGTGCAAAATCTTTTACTAGCTATTCAGAGACGTAAACAGATTGCAATTATTAAGTGCCAAGCACACATGGGGCATTTGGACAAGGTTGCGCTTGGAAACACTGCTGCAGATAGCGCTGCTAAGTCAGTAGCTATATCAAGTACTGAACGACAAGTTTCAGCCTTCCCTGTTAGGGAAAAGCCAGAGATACCGCAGCCCCCGTCCTTAGATGATGTGTTGACCCATCAAGATAGGGCCAGTTCTGATGAAGTAAAGGAATGGGTTGTTAATCATTGTTTTAAAAAACACTGACGGCTTATGGGTTCATCATGACGGCCGCATGGTGGCAGCCAAATCATTACTATCACCAATTGCCCGATGTGTTCATAAATTCACCCATGCGGGCAAAGAGGGGATGGCGGACTGTATCCTCAAGACCTGGTATGCACCAGGAATCTCAAAATTGGCAAAACAAAATTGTGAAAATTGTATTATCTGCCAGACCATGAATGCAGGAAAAAAAAAGTCAAGAAGGTACAGCCCGCATCCCATCCAAACCCCATGGGTCCTTTTGTACACTTGCAAATGGATTTTATTGAACTACCTGTGTGTATGAGCTTTAAATATGTATTAGTTATTGTTGATATGTTTTCAAGATGGATTGAAGCGTTTCCTTGTAGAAAGAGTGACGCCACTACTGTTGCTAAATGTTTATTGAAGGACATTGTACCTCGCTTTGGGATACCAGCAAAACTGTCAAGTGACAATGGGTCCCATTTTACGGGAACAGTGATTAAGGAACTATGCAAAGCTTTACAGATTAACCAGCACCTTCATTGCAGTTATCATCCACAGTCGGCTGGACTAGTGGAAAGATATAACGGGATGCTGAAAAACAAGCTTGCAAAACTATGTAAAGAAACTGGACTTAAATGGGTTGATTTGTTACCCATAGCTTTAATGACAATGCGGTCTGCTACCAACAGAACTACAGGATTGTCGGCTCACGAGATCGTCATGGGAAGACCACAAAGATTGCCTTTTTCGGCACCTTTAACAGCTAAACAAATGGACATCCATAAAATGGAGGAAGATATGTTGAGTTATTGCATTGCACTAACCAAATGCATTTCTAGTTTCCATCAACAGGTGAAGGAAGCCCAGGTCGATCCCGCTGAAGGAAAGTGCCATACTTTCGAGCCAGGAGATAACGTCTACATAAAAAATCTTCAAACGAAAGAATGGCCTTCAACCCAGATTTGAGGGACCCTTCCAAGTACTCCTGACCACAAACACCGCTGTAAAAGTAAAGGAGCGACCAACATGGATACACGTGTCCCATTGTAAGAAGGCATCAGTTGAAGACAATACACTGCCAAGATGAACTGGATTTGGACTCTGATAAGACTGTTCCCTTTGTTAACGATAATTGAAACTGCCATATGGATTTACCCAGATCCTCTGAAAGGCAAACCATGTATAAAAGAATGTGTACTTTTAACCAAAAATCTCTTTTATGTTATATGTTATAATGAGACCATGAAAGTCTAGCTCCAGGACCATACTATGCAGGTACCCCCGTATCAACCCCTAAATCTTAGGGTAAGATAGTAGAAGAAGATAGTGGACAAAGGCTTGATAAGCTATGGGTCACATGCCCTGATACTGTATTACCAAGTGACAAAACTGCGAACGGAGGGGTTATCTGCAGTGGTAATTCAAGAGGAGGACTGGCCCTGACAGCTAAGTCAATGTTTTGTGATAATCCTTTTACACAACCCCTCGTTTCAACATCAATTACTCAGAAAAGAAAAATTAGTAGGACCGCTAGGAAACAAGGAGGGAGAAGTAGAAGACTGTTAAATAAGCATAACTATCATCAAGTTAATACCTTTGTATACATGAGCTATCTGTATGCTAAAAAACAGAACCTTGCCAAATGCTGGATATGCAGCCACATCCCTGTGCATGCAGAGGGTGGAATACCTCTAAGGCCCATTCCCTTCGAGATAGAAGAGATGGTAGGGTGGTTATTACAGTCTAATACCACCTGGAATAAGGAGGCAGCCAGTACATTTCAGACCCAAAATAGTTTAAACCCAGATCAGTTGGAAAATGAATGGAAAAATGCAGGATACAACCTTATAAAATTTGAAGGGTGGTTTCATCCCCTATATGATAATCGAAGGAATCCAGAGAGTCTATTAGTTACGTCGATGGGAACCATAAATAAAACAAAAGGAGAAGTCTGTCTTGTAAACGACAATGGAGAAGGATTGATGGTTGGATGGAGTGAGTGCAAATGTAACTACACTTTGACTAAAACTACTACTAAACCACCAGGTGCAATCGAATGGCCTTATTGGGGATGGTGGAATCTGTCCACAGTACAAAATTTGACTAGCAAAAAAAATCTGGAAAGGAGAATACGGAATAGGAATGATGCACCAGATATGGAACAAATTTGAAGCCTATAATAACACCTATTTCATCTGTGGGCATAGAGCATACCCCTGGTTACCACAAAATTGGACTGGGTCATGTTATTTGGGATATGTAGTGCCTTATATACATCACATTTTATCTTTGGATAGCCACCCTGGGACACGAGCAAAACGAGCCATTACAGAAATTGAAAGGTTCTTTGCTATCAAGAGAATCTATAAACATGGCAGCAGTGTTGGAACAAATAGCCAATGATCTTAGTGATGTAAACGCAGAAATGGTGGCTTTGCGCACTGTTGCCTTACAAAACCGCATGGCTCTGGACTATTTGTTGGCAAAAGAAGGGGGCACATGTGCAATCATAAAAACCGAATGTTGCACCTATATCCCAGATAGCTCAGAAAATATCACCAATCTGGTAAACCACATAAAGAAGGCCGTAGAGAAACTACGTCAACCTGAACCATGGTCAATGTGGGATTGGATTTCAGGATGGGGAGGAGCATTGGGAAAGCAAATTTTGGAAGCTTTTATCGCAATTGTGATGATAATAATTTTAATTAGTTTATTGATTGGTTGTTTAAAATTATTGTGTACAAAAGTCCTTTCCTTATTAGCGTCAACTCCTCCAGTACCAATGATGTCTGAATATGAGGATATTAAGGGTGAGACCTTTGATGTGGAATTTCTTAAACTTAGCGAGATAGATTGTCCTTAGAAAGGACAAAAGGGGGGAATGAGGAAATCTACATGATATAAGGGGTTAATTTCAAGTGCTTGCTGGGTAAAAGTTTTCAGACTTGACACTGGGCAAGTGTCGATGTGTAACTAGAGCTATTGCACGTACTCGAACTACAGCCAAGAACAGATGCCTGCCCACCTAATGAGAATGTAGAAGTGGAATAATGAGTTTCTTTGATGTACCAATGACCTGATAACTTGTGACCGAAAGCAAAGCTTGCCTCCCTTATATATGATTAAAGAGGACCTCCGGTTACACGATTCATGCCCTGTTATAGATTAACGGTTGACTTATGTGTCCAGGATCCTTCTGTCAATATGTTATTTCTACCTGATGATTAATCTAAAATGTATCCTGATAGAGGAACAAAGGGATTTCAATCAAACTTGTTTGTTACACTGTATAAATATAGAACGTTTACACTGTATCATTGGAATAGTAGCCTCACCCCTTGAGTGGAGGTGCTGATTCCCCTTGCAAGAGAAGTTAAATAAAAGGCCTGTCCGTCTGACGAATCCAAGTGTGTATTGAGTCATTACCCAGAGCTAAGAAGTAAGGCACTTCTACACGGGCGGCGAGTGACCAACAGTGAAGGACAGTGTGGTCATGCCGGGGGTAGCGGTGAGCCACAGTCTGACCAGGGATTAGCCGGATGTATATAGTTTTAGTTTAAGTTTTAGTTGAAGTAAAGTGTAATTATTTAGCTTAAGTTTGGGTGTTTTTGATTTAAGTTAAATAAGGTGATGGGTAGTTTTAAGTTAAGTAGTCTGTTAAGAGTGTATATTTGGGTCGAGGTTGCAGGACCCGACCATGCTTCACCAAGCCAGAGAATCTCTTGGGGACCTGGCTGCATGTTTTAACATCTTTTTGCAGAAAGACTTTTGGGATGGAAGGGATCGTGATCCTATTTGCCCTGATTGGGATGAGCGCAGAGAGACGGGGTGACATCCAAAACTCCCACATCTACGGGTGTTCGGGAGACAGAGCGCCCCTAACGATCGATGGGAGCGGTGAACGGGATGCGGAGGAGACCGCCGTTTATGTCCACGAGGGAAGGCGGCCAGGATGGCTGGGGTCAAATTTGTCTCAGTACTCCAGCCAAACTGGATTCACGTACAGGGAGGCCTCCCTCCTGTGCCCCAGGGTACGGGTCATTACCACGAGGGTCAGCGTCACCGTTGGGAAGCGAATATGTTTGACGTGCAAAGGACACATTCCACTGGATAGGTGGTGGTGGCTCAGAAAGTTGAGCAAGGACATCAGGAACCCCGAAGTCGAGTGGGAACGGTTGGGGAACAACACCCATCGGACGATTACCGGGACTCATGGAGGACTAAGCATGTGTTGGGACAAGTGGTGGGAACCGGACCAAGGGATTTATATCTGTATGTGGGGGTCAGAGAAGGTCTGCCCCGCAGGCATATCCATCGTTTTCCACCGGCAGTGGCACGACACCGGGAAGGGGATGAGGTGGGATGCCAGCTGGAAGGTATGCGTGGTCCCATTCTCCCCGATCCCAGTCAACGCCACTGAGCTGATAACCCGCCCCCGTAAGCACTTGCCCACAGCGCAGGTGGCGAGGTTATCCAGGGAACATTGCCCCACCGCCACCAAGAGACCAGGGAATGGGTTGGTACTAGTCCCCACCGATCAGATGCTGTACCAGGGGGTACAGTACGCGGTAGCCTCCGTGATTTTAAATCTCACCGAGGTACATTTGCCAGAGTGGTGCTCCAAAGAAACAGAGCAGTTATACAAGGCCCTATTAAAGGACATGTTCCTGAATTTTTACGAGTTCAATTTTGCCCACGTGGTCAAGACCGAACTCTACACCACACACCGAGAATTTTTGGGTAATGCAGGGAGACAAAGAAGGGGTGTATGGAATGATGTTTTTACTGCGTTTAATACTTGGTCCTCTGTCATCAACAGCTTGGATGACATAGAGCTGCAGACCCAGATAAAAGGTTTAAAAACACAGTTAAAGAAAATATTACTGGATGAGGACAAGGTAGTGGGCTCGGAGTTGCATGATGACCAGGCCATGACGGTCCATTTAAAGGAGATCATAGCCAATTTGAAAAAGCACGCAAAGATGGTAAATGCTCTCATATGGGAGGACAGAAATGCTTCTGACCAGGCTGTGCAGAATGAGGTGTGCGTGCTATATGGGGCGTGGTTACTGGGCGAGGCCCGCAGTAATCTGGAGGATTTAAAACAGGGTTTGGTCCTCTCCTGGATTAGCAACAAGCACCTCGCAGCCCTCCACCCTTTTGAGAATGCATTGAGCCCGTGCCAACTCTGGCTAGCCTCCGAAGCCTATCCAGTCCCTGTGAATTGTGGGCGATCCAACCACACAATCATGGGAGTAGTAGTTAGGATGCCGGTCATGGGTAGGACAGCCCGACCTGCACTGGTATACAGGGTTGAGAACATTGGAGTCATTCAAGGGTGTGCACACATTCGTTTCACAGCGGTCCCGCCTTACGTCATTAAGTGGGAGCACGCTATGACAGGTCCTTGTAGAGGGGCATCTTTTAACTGGTTTAAGGTAATTTTCCTGGTCTTGCAGCCTTCGCCTGCACTCTGACCAATTCCAATCTTTTACCTGGATTACGGTAATTCACCTGTTCAGGCAGCCTGCTGCTACACTGTAAACCAATTTCCAATAAACCAATTTTCAAACAACGGTTTCGAATCGCCCTCCCACCTTCCAGTTCTGACTGCAGGACTTATAATTAATGATATTGAAATGGACACATGGTTTGGATGAGAGAAAAAATCAAGCTTTATTAACTAAAAGAAACTATAATCAAATATCAAACTATACCACACGAACACAGTAATTACAGTAAAATTGCTTAAATGGGGGAATGCAGATGGTAAAAATGAGGGATTAGATGACTACAATGTCAATTAAACAATCTTAGCAATATCCCCCTAATTACCATCCCCCAACTCCTTACTAGGTTGCTTTGCTGAGGAGTCAGAAACTCTGCTCACATGTGGTCCAGCGAAGTGAGAGAGAGAGAGAGAGAGAGAGAGAGAGAGGCTCACCTGTGGTCCCAGGAAGTAAAGAGAGAGTGATAGCTTCTCAGGAGCTATCATATATACCTGGTGAGCGCCCCCCCCTGCTGTTTGCCTGTCTGGAAAATTTGCACCCAAAAAGTTCCAATTCACAAGAGAAAAGCTGTGATTCGCTAACTCAAAGTGGTTGGACTGAGTTCGTGTGTCTGCACTGTGGGGCCAAAATGTTCCCGCCCACATCCGGAGCCCACCTCGGCTTATCCAAAAGGGAAATGCAACTGCTCTATTGTCCAGAATGATGGGTGATTTAAACCCATTCAGTTCTTAAACTGTTGCAAATCAAAATCCGTTCCATGATTTCAGTCTATCATTGTCTGAGAGAGCTCTGAATGGCTGTGTAAACAGAAGCAGTTTCAAATCGATTGTCCTGCGGTCATTCTCAAGTGGGCTAATCTCTTAAGTAAATAAGCAACTTCAAGTGCTTCGAAGGGAACCTCCCTTTGATTGGCAGGTCATTGACTGCCACTGTAGATCCTCCCAATTTATACACACAGACCTCTCGAGCTGCTTTTTAAGCCCCAGTATCTTGGCCAATGCTTTCTGTGGCCATTTTAAAACCTTTTGTGATTGCCCAAACTCCAGGGAACGACTTTATTAAGATGTACTGTCTCAATGTGTGTGAATATTTCCACGAATTCCTCGATTCCATTGTTGTCATTGCCATTTTCATCTCAGAGCAGTCTTTTGCGGTTCTAGGCACATTTTAAAACATTGTAGACAAGTCACATCACCCAATTCTTCGTCCACGATGTGGACCAATATTTTCAATCTTCAGGGAAAAATAGGGGATATTTTGCGACCCCTACATACTGACCTCTCAGGGTGCCGGAGCCGAGGAGCACACATAATCCTGTGTCCCCAGCACTTGAATGCCTATTCAAAACTGCAGTGTGGGTTCAGAGCTGCTGGCGCGAAGCCTATAAATTGTACCATGGAGGCAATGGCACAAGGCCATGTTCCCCCGCAGGTAGCATATATAGGAGGTGGGACATATTGTGTCACCACCGGCGCATCCCACTACCAGCATGGATAGCATAGCTGGTGTCCGGTTAGTGACAGCAGTTTTTGTTTTAAACCCGAGGCAGAAGTTCAAGTGGCAGAGGAGCAAATTGTCCCCATTCCTGAACCCTCCACTGTTCACCTCACTGTGAAGGAAAATTTTACGTTCTTGCAAAAGTACGTAGCGCACTTTGGCTACGAAATTCCACCTCTCCTTGAACACCTTACCAAAATACTCAAAGCCGTTATAGTTTCACAGAAACATTTTTACACTCTCAAACAGAAAACAGTAGAGATAGGGACTAAGATATTGGATATTGTGATTCCACCCTGGTGGAACATTTTCAATAATATAGTGGTCCCTCCTTGGATCAGACTGGCTTCCCACATTCTTGTGGTTTGTCAGTTAGGGATAGTGTTCTATTTAGTTTGTATTCAGTGTAAGGGAAAAGGTCAGTGATCAGAATTCCAAAACCAGAGGATCTGGAAGGAACATTATGTAAAGGTGGAGGGAGATACGCCGGTTTAAGTCTTTTTCCCTGTATTTTTGATTAAAGGATTGTTTCATTGTGTCTGTTATTTTTAATAAAGGTTTTTCTTTTGTTTTTCTGCAACGCGGTTTAATAAAAGTATGTGTACCAAGTGGTGCAGGGGTGTTGGACCCCTTCCATGCTTGGATGTGTGCAAAGTCTGTAATTTTATCCTAAATATGCTTATGTACACTACATTTTCATGGAATGGGAAGTGCATGTGTCGTGGGTATAGCAGATAGGTAATTACAGGGGAAGGTTGACTACGGAGGGTCAGAAAAATTTTGCTCACCTTAAAAGTATGATACTTCAAGCAAGTTTTAGTATTACAGGGAATTGTAAGATTTGCAAAATGTCTGCATTTTCCCTAAAGGTTGTTATTAATAAATGGGACCCTGCGTGGACATTTTAAATCAAAAAGGGTACCCAAGATGGCGTCCGTGCCTCATGGCAAAAAGCCTGTGAGATTTTCAAATTTGGACTCTGCGACGCAGGCAGCTTGTGGAGAAATCGAAACCAAAGCTGCAGTTTCTGTGATGAGAGACTTTGTATTTTGAAAGCAGACAGGACTTTGAATTATGTATTAGATCAAATTAGAGACAAATCTAAACCCAGTTAGGTCTATAGTTAAGGCCATCAAGCAGTTTGCATAAATAATCAGCAACAGATTAAGGAAGCCACCGAGGCTGGACAGGCCCATCAAGGAACATTCATAACAAAACAAGTCAATTATCGGGCCAGTAGATGCGATTACCAGCTATCTAAAAACAGCTAGTACAGATTGCTACCATTATTAAAAATAGCCCGCCAAGATTAAGACAAAGAACTAACCTGATTTGGCACGCAGATAAGGGTTTTCGAAAAGAGTATAATTGAAGGCCCAGGGTAGCAATCGCTCACTCTCTGCTCTGCTTGCTCTGCTCTTCTCCTCCTCACCCTCGTGGCTGTCGCCCTTTCCCCGTCCCATGCTTACCCCCTGGCCTTTGCCCGTGCCTTTTCCCACTCCATCTGGAAATCGCCCAGGCACTGCATCGGGCGGATACGGACAATTCAGGCCAGGCGAGGCGGGACGCGATGAGGCGAGGAGGCAAGACAACTGAGGAAGACAACTGAGGAAGACGAACTGAGGAAGACCAACTGAGGAGATGAACTGAGGATAGGCTTCGAATCATCGGGCCTTCAGTCTCAGCTGACCTGCGACTATCTTTATGCAAACTCAAACTGTCGGCCGAGGAAGAGGAACCATCATCCCTGCAAGGTAAAGTACCCAAACAGAGACTTTAACTTTGGGGTACTCGAACCTGGACAACTCCCTTGCAGCACCCGGAGACCACGTGATGACGGCAGGCTCCAGAGAGCAGCAAGAGCGAACACCGAACCCAACCGCTGTTTTGAGTCCATCAGACCCTTTTGATTGGTGAGCATAAATTCTGGCCCCTCATAGCTTAATCTAGTTAGGTATAAGGAGTGGGATAAGGATAAGGGGATTGTTAAGATAGTTGTTTTCCCTCGGTGTGCCGTGTGTTCCCCATTCCCTGTATAAGTATAGTAGCTGGAGTGCCCGGTGGTGCCGAGGGTTTTTTGAAGGCATGTTGTTGTTGGAAGAGAGAGAGAGAGAGACGGGGGGAGAAGAGAGAGATGGGGGGAAGAGAGAGAGAAAGACTTGGGGGAGAAGAGAGAGACTGGGGGGAGAAGAGAGAGACGGGGGAAGAGAGAGAGAGAGACTGCTGGATTTAGTTTGGGATTAGCCTGGAGAGAGAGGGGGGAAGGAGCGCCTCAGGCCTGGCCCGATCGACCCCTGCAAAGGAAGGAAGAAGGCGAGCTCTCCCTCCCTGTCCCACCCCCTCACTCTTTCCCTCCCTCCCCTCTCC